>NC_092385.1:30513273-31763273 GCF_030028105.1 Mobula birostris | reverse complement strand
CGTACCCTCCAAATATCCGGACCTGCCTCTCGGTTTTTTTGCATGACCTTACTTTCCCTTTTCTATTTTCTATTTATTATTTATAATCTAAATTTTTAATATTTACTATCAATTTGTACTCCAGGAAGCACAAAGCGCAGAGTCAAATATCACTGTGATGATTGTATGTTCTAGTATCAATAGTTTGGCGACAATAAAGTATAAAGTACATCTTTTGAAGCATTGCATTCTGGATTTGAACCTAATGTTTTGTTTCCTTGTCAGGCAGGCTTGAATTTACCTCTTTACTTCCTTAAAGTCTAAGCCAGATAAAATTCTGATCCGACTTAATAATTAAGTGACTTAATAATTAATAATTGAAGATTTC
Source organism: Mobula birostris (assembly GCF_030028105.1). Taxonomy (NCBI): domain Eukaryota; kingdom Metazoa; phylum Chordata; class Chondrichthyes; order Myliobatiformes; family Myliobatidae; genus Mobula; species Mobula birostris. The sequence goes on along the minus strand of NC_092385.1, from coordinate 31,762,906 downwards.
TGCAGCTGTACTACACATTGCAGTACACAGAGTTGTCCTGTACTTCAATAAGATGCTTTTGACTACCCCTTCCAACACTTGCTTTTGACAGATTCCTTAATTATTCTGGCTGACCTTTCAGCTTGAATGATATGAAGGAAGATAATGTTTGATATCATTCCGCCTCATAAAATTTGTGAATAGAGTAAATCTAAACTGAGAGAAATTGTCAGAACTAAGCAAGTCAGAATATGCATAACTGGAACTCAACTCATTTGCTTTACATTCAGTGCTGATTCAGAAACCAGTGTCTTTCATCTCAATCCACTTTAAGGGACTATTATCAATACCAGGAAATTGTCATTCCTTTTTCCATAAAGTCCATATGTGTTCTCCGAAAATAAACATGATATGGTTACAATGATTACAGACTTCTTGTTGTAATTTTGGCAAACATTATATTTGCTGACAAATGATTTGTGGTTACTGTCTAAACTGTGCCAGTAAACAAAGCTTCTTGCAATAGTCTTCATTCTGACTGTTCCTCTGTGGTTTGGAAGAAGCTCAGCCAAAGCCTTTCCTCTCAAACCAGTGGGTATTGGCATTCCTTCACTCCACTTGATACCGCTGCTCACACAGTGACTCGCTGTAACAACCGTGGAACTGTTTCAGCTCCTTTCCTGAAGATTGGTCAAATTCTGTCCATCCTGCCAAAGCTTCGTCCATTTCACCCTTCCCAACATTGAGTGTTGCTGCTATGTCATTTCAGATATAATTACGGGGAAGCCTTCATCAACATGCAGATCGCCTGTTTATTTCCAACATCAGAGTTCTCTTGTAGCAGTTAAATCCAAAAACAAAGTACTGCATCATTACCATCATTCGGTGCTGTGTTGTATGAAGTAGCCAATCATGGTCTTTCCTCATAGGTCTTGGGAAAGTTTTCTACAGAAGTGGTTTGATTTTGCCTTTTTCTGGGCGGTGTCTTTACAAGACAGGCATCCCCAGCCATTATCAATACTCTTCAGAGATTATCTGCCTGGCGTCAGTGGTCACATAACCAGGACTTGTGTTAGCACCAGCTGCTCATACCTGTTTTATGTACCTTGATCGTGGGGGGGGGGAGGCTAAGTAGGTGCCACACCTTGTGCAAGGGTGACCTGCAGACTAGCAGAGGGAAAGAGCGCCTTACATTTTCTTTGCTAGAGACGTTCCTCCACATTGCCACCCAGAAGTACCACAGATGCTCAAAATGTGAAAGGGAGTACACAGTTGGTCAAGTAGCATCTGTTGATCTCAGACTGATTATCATACATCATATCCTCTCTTTAAAACATCCTTTGCCTTGTGTGGTCCAGATTTGTCAGTGACCCTTACAGCATCTGGCCCAATCACCATTAGCAGTATTGCTTCTTTTATCTTTGTATAACCCATTGTTTGGGTGTTTCATGACATCAACTTTTCTGTCAATGTCCAGAATTCTAATTGCTGTGTTGAATGTGTCCATTCTTTTGATGCTTAAACATACATACTGAGGATCACAATCAAGCCAGCTGGAGAAGCCACGATGCTCCGTGCCACTCTGCACTACGTTTGATAGTGCTCAGAACTCTTGTTGACACATTCCGATGTTCTTTGGCAAATGAGATTCCATTGAAGTACTCACTGGAAAATATAATCAGAAGTCAGTTTTGTGCCACAAACTCACCTAAAAGCTGCCAAGAGACAGTCATCAAAGGCCTCCAGCAATTCCAAAGATAAACTATCATCTCATCGCCTTTTGCAAAGACTTCCAGACTTCCAGATCATGAAAAAGTAATAATGATTTATATTTCAAGGCAACATGCAAAAACCATTTACACTTTAATCTGCAGACTGAATATTCCAGGCTGTATGTGCAACAATGTTATATTGCTGGAAAGCTCATGCACCAATTGACTTTCCTGCCAACTAGTGAGTGCCACCGGGATCAGTGTAGGGACTGCATCTGGTTACAATGTATATTAATGACAGGGAGGGAAGCAAATGTTCGGTAGCTGGATTTATGGATGACGCAAAGATAACTGGGAAGGCAAACTGCGAGAAGGGCACAAAACATTTACAGAGAGGTGCTTGGCAAATGGACTATAAAATGTAGAAATGTGAAGTTGTTCATTTTAGAAGGAAGAACGATATAACAGGATATTACTTAAATGGAGATGAACTGCACAGAGATACAGCACAAAAGAATTTGGGGGTCCTTGTTCGTGGTTTCCTCTTAAGGATGAGTCCAAAGACAAAGGGTTTGGTGTTAAAGATTTCTCATGTTCATCTATTTAAGATAAAGTTGAGGAAGAATGTCTTCAGTGAAAATTTTCAATTTTTAATGAAAAAAACTATACATAAACAGACAAGAGAAATTCTGCAGATGCTGGAAATCCCAGCAACACACATAAAATGCTGGAGGAACTCAGCAGGCCAGGCAGCATCTATGCAAAAAGTACAGTCGGCATTTTGGGCTGAGACCCTTCATCAGGACTGGAGAAAAGAAGCTGAGGAGTAGAGTTAAGAGGTGGGGGCAGAGAAGAGAGAAGTACAGGGTGATAGGTGAAACCTGAAGTGGGAGGGGTGAAGTAAAGAGTTGGGAAGTTGATTGGTGAAAGAGATACAGGGCTGGAGAAGGGGAAGTCTGATAGAAGAGGACTGATGACCATGGAGAAAAGACAAGGATGGGGGATTACCGGAGGGAGGTGATGGGTGGGCAAGGAGATAAGGTGAGAAAGCAAAAATGGATGGGCAAAGGTGAGGGGGGAGCATTGCTGGAAATTTGAGAAATCGACGTTCATGCCATCAAGTTGGAGGCTACCCAAACAGAATATAAGGTGTTGTTCTTCCAACCTAAGTGTGGCCTCATCACGACAGTGGAGGAAGTCAAGGATAGACTTACTGGAATGGAAGTGGGAAGTGGAATTAAAATGGGTGGCTACTGGGAGATTCTGCTTTTTCTGGCAGATGGAGCATAGGTGCTTGGCGATGTGATCTCCCAATTTAAGTCAGGTCTCGCAGGTACTTAGGAGGCCAAACCAGGAGCACCGGACACAGTATCTAACCCCAACAGACTCACAGGTGAAGTGTCGCCTCGCCTGGAATGACTGTTTAGGTCATGTACTACCAGAATCTCAGCACCTGAATTGTGTTCATGAGGGGGGAGGTGTAGGGGCAGGTGTAGCACTTGTTCCGCTCACAAGGTTAAGTGGCGGGGGGAGATGAGAGGGGAGGGACAAGGGAGTTGTCTAGGGAACAATCCCTGCGGAAGGCAGAAAGTTGGCGGGAGGGGAAGATGTGCTTGTTGGTGGGATCCCGTTGGAGATGGCGGAAGTTGCGGAGAATTATGCGCTAGATGGGGAGGCTGGTGGAGTGGTAGATGAGGACAAGAGGAACCCTGTCCCTGGTAGGGTGGCAGGAGGATGGGGTGAGAGCAGACGTGTGTGAAATGGAAGAGATGCGGTTGAGGTGAGCATTGATCATGGAGGAAGGGAAGCCCCTTTCTTTGAAGAAGGAAAACATCTCCTTCATTCTGGAATGAAAAGCCTCATCCTGAGAGCAGATATAATGGAGACGGAAGAATTGAGAGAAGGAGATGGTGTTTTTACAGGTAACAAGGTAGGAGGAGGTATAGTCCAGGTAGCTGTGAGAGTCAATGGGTTTGTAATAGACATCAGTAGATAAGCCGTCTCCAGAGATAGAGACAGAGAGATTGAGAAATTAGAGGAAGATGTCAAAAATGGACCAGGTAAATTTGAGGGCAATGTGGAAGTTAGAGGCAAAGTGAATGAAGCTGACATGTTCAGCATGGGTGCAGGAAGCAACACGGATGCAGTTGTCGATGTAGTGTAAGGAAAGTGGGGGATGGCTACCAGTGTGGGCTTGGAACATAGACTGTTCCACGTAGCCGACAAACAGGCAAGCATAGCTGGGACCCAGTGAGTGCCCATGGCTACACCTTTTGTTTGAAGGAAGTGGGAGTAGGCAAAGTGGAAATTATTTAGAGTGAGGATAAGTTCCACTAGGTGGAGGAGAGTGGTGTTGGAGGGGAACTGGTTGGATGTGGTGTCCAGAAAGAAACAGAGAGCTTTGAGGCCTTCCTGGTGGGGGATAGATGTCTTCTATAGGGACTGGAAATCTATAGTAAAAATAAGATAATAGGGACCAGGAAACCTGAAATCATTGAAAAGATCCAAATTGTGTGAAGTGTCATGGATGTAGGTAGGAAGGGACTGAACTAGGGGGGATAAGACAGAGTCAAGGTATTCAGATATGAATACAGTGGGGCAGAAGCAAGCTGAAACAAATGGGTCTACCTGGACAATCAAGCTTATGGATCTTGGGTGGGAGGTAGAAATGGGAGGTGCAGAGTGCAGAACTATGAGGTTGGTGGTGGTGAATGGGAGATCCCTGGAGTCAATAAGGTTGGTGATGGTGTAGGAGACGATGGCCTGGTGTTCCTTGGTGGGGTCCTGATTAAGGGGTAAGAAAGAGAAGTTGTCTGAGAGTTGATGCTGGGCCTCAGCAAAGAAGAGGTCAGTATGCCAGACTACTACAGCATCACCTTTATCTGCAAGTTTGATGGTGAGGTCAGGATTAGTGCAGAGGGAGTGAAGAGCAGAGCGTTTGGAAGTAGTGAGGTTGGAATTGAAGAGAGGAGTGTTGAAATCTAGACGGTTGATGTCCCATCAGCAGTTGGCAACAAAGAGGTCCAGAAAAGGCAGAAGACCAGGGTGGGGTGTCCATGCAGAGTAGGAAGGGTTGAAGACTGAAGACGAGGTCATCGGTGTGGGGTGGAGAGTCCTTACCAAAGAAATAGGCTCGGAGATGGAACTGGTGGAAGTTTTGTGGCAGACAATGACTGACAATCAATCAACGTTGACAAAACAATGCAAATCAAAAAATACTGAGAACCTGAGTTGTAAAGAGTCCTTGAAAGTGAGTCTGTAGGTCATAGAATCAGTGCAAAGTGGTGGTGATTGGAATTATCCCTGTCGGTTTCGGAGCCTGATGGTTGTAGGAACCTGGAGGTGTGGAATTGATGAATGAACACAATTCAGGTGTTGAGATTCTGGTAGTACATGACTTAATCTTTAAGAAGTGAAGCAGCCAGTAGAGATGGTATGGCAATGAATTGCAAACATATTTTAATAGCCTAGGGTAATTCCCCTTTACCAAAATAATAAGTTAGATATAAATTCATAAGAAAATTTTCCACATGAAGCATAAAGAAGTATTTGTTAATAAACAAGAATGTAATGTTAAGAAAGTCATTACAAACTTTACTATTACTACCGCAGAATGACAAGTGGGTTTGCATCAGGAAGATGAAAAGAGTTTACAAGAATTTCTAAATTTAAAATAAAATTTGTATTCATGACGCACAAGCGGGAAATACATAAGTCACACCAAATTAATACAAAAGCTGAGTTTTGTCACACATTAAACCTGGTTGTTGATCTGTAACAGAAAATCAGGACGTGATCTAAAGGTTTAACAGTGCCACTGAGCTGAATAGAACATGGCACAATAGTCATTGCTAATAATTTCTTAATGCATTAAAAGCAAAGAAAGAACATGGAAAATGGAAAACATTCTTGGAAAGGAGCCATGCATGAATGAGCAAACTGAAGCTCAGCAGGTTATGAGATAGGTATTATTGAAGGATGCTTTAATTAACTCTTCCTTATTCTTATTCTGATCATGAATTAGTAACACACAGTCATATGTGACAAAATTACTGGCAAATCCATTCAAGAAGGGAATTAATATGTCAAATGATGCTTAGTTACAGTCAATATGCTTTGCTAAGGGCACCTTTTAATTGTGAAAATACTTGCATTAGTAAAAGAAAGTTTTATGCTAATATTTGCAGTCTGTTCAATCTGCTTCACTGAAATTTGAATTTAATATATTTCAAGTGAGACCGAACACATTATTAAATAAATGAATCCTACATTTTGGAGTTCAGATCAAGAGTAGAAAAGCCAGAGAAAATCAACATGCTTTCTATATTAATTCAGATTCACATATTAACATTGAATATCATTTTGCAGGTATACACAAAATAATATCCAAGCCATCACAATATCTTATTTGCGGTAATTGTTTAGATGATATCTTATTCTCTGTTTGATTCTGTGAATAGAATGTATTGCATTTACTCAAATAAATGTTATGCTTATACGTTTAGGGGTAAAACCCTCAGTGCTACCTTATGAAATTGGGCAATCCGTTTTTCTACCACTTGCTTTCCCTGACGGGATCTGTGGAACCATGCATTGGAAAGTTCAGAATTAGACAAAGATTCACCAGTCTCATAAAGCAGAACACTTTGTTCCTAAACACAGGAAGTTGTTTGATGTAAAGTTTCAGATAAAAATCTTTCATTAATGCATACACATTCCCACAAATTACTGTGTTCTGAGGCAAGCGCACCGAAGAGCGGCTGTTTCCTTGTGTGTTGTGTCACATTTAGACTTTTGATTACACAGGACTACGAAGAGAGATAAAGGCAGTAAATTGTTTGTGCAGTGATTCCTCGTAAATAATGGGAAATGGATTTGCTTTGATGTCCAAGACTAATTCTGTGCTTTGCCAAGGACCTTATTCAACGTCTTTGACACATTAACATCTCTAAGTATTTTATGAAGCCATGACCTCCCCTATTGCTATTACATTATCTCTGAGATGAGAATTGCATTTTTACTAATTTTCAGCAAACTACCCACAGTGCAAATGCAATTAAAGAACATTTTCCAAAGCTGCTAAGAAAAGGTTAATGAGTTGATTCCAGAGTCAGAAACAAATTGAACTTAGTAATAATTTGCTTTTAGCAGAATCTTGAAACAATTTCTAAAGAAAAGCCTGTAATGGTTTTAATTCCCTTTGATTAACCCAGCTGAAATAATGTTATATATAACTGATTTCCTGCAGAAAGAGCTTGGCTATTTGGCATCCTAAAGTAATCAAAGGAAACACTAGCAGATGTGCATTTTGGGAAAGTGTTATAGGATTACAGCAAAATCAAAAGAGCCACCTCAGATACGTTTAGTTTGCTTAAAAGCACACAATATATTCTTGTTATTTTTCTTTCAGAGCAGATTAGAATCCGGTTTACTTAATGTAAGTAGAATTGTTTTTACTTTATTGAATGAGTTCTGATAGTAATCAGCAAGGGGGTGATTGTTTTCTTCATATTTTGTATTTTCTCCGCATTCTTCTCCTTTCAGGAACATTCTTCAGATTCTATCTGGCAGAACATGCAGGTGACTGTCTCCAGAAAACTTTTTACATTTATCCATAACAGTAAAGTGGCAGCTCAGGGTATGTACCTTGCACTAATTTTCCTCACAGTAGTATACCAAAACAAAAGATAGAACAGCATTTTCAATTGGACACATATCTTCTAGGCTGATGTGAACAGTTTTGTTTTAAATCTTGTTTGAACTCCAGCCCATATGCAATTTTCTCCAAATTTTCTCTTTTATAAAATTGTACACTTTCTGTTCTAATAGCACAGCGCAAATCAAGTGTTTTGGGGGATATTTTTCTTCAATATTAAAGAACCACATTCATACTGACACTCTACATGGAATATTTCAAAATCAGTGCCTTTACATCTTTTTTCCCCTGGTATTCCACAGGTGCTACCAGTAATGATGACTGTGATATGTTCTGCCAAGGGAGGAAGTTATTGGGATTTCCAGAATTGGATTTTGATTCTGCAAAGTGTATGGAATTGAAGTTAATTTGCCTATTGGAAAGAAATTTAAGAATGACATACTGATGTTAAAGATCAGAAGAGGAGTTGATGTTTCACTTGGTGTGGCTCAGAGAAGCAAAGTGATCTGTGGCCAAGAAAGGAGTCAAATTATCCTTCTGGAACTGTGCTTTGATGGAACAGCTATGTCTTGTCTACCTCCCTTCTTTTGTCAAAACTATTTCTCCATCTCAAGTCCAAAAAAGGTCCAACATTCTTTTAAAAATACTTCTAGAAGCAGCTTTCTCACCATTTTATACTGGGCTACCTCAGGACCTTTTGTTAATTATTCAGACTATTAACAGACTCACCTGGAAAAAATAGCTTTTCTGTATATCTTCTATCAATACTTTACATAAACTTAAAAATTGCAAGCCAATTCTTAATCTTCTCTCTTCCAAAGTTAAAAGTCAATTTCCTTTTATAACTGAATTTCCTCATTGCTTTCAACATCTTGCTGAAACTCCTATTTATCATTCCTGAAGTGCTGGGCCAAAAATTACCTATGATAGTCCAATAACATATAAAGTTTCAGCGGGGCTTCTCCTTTAATGTTCAATGAGTTAACTCTTGCCAGGGTCTCCAAAGGGAATCACTGGCACTCCCACTGAAGCGAGATCTAGACTTATGTGGATTCACTGTAAAATTAGAACTTACTGAGTGATCAGTCCCACTATATATGATGCTAGCTCTGTTCCTAGAACTTCAGTCCAACATTCTTAATGATATGCAAATTCTTTCATGAATAATTTTACCAAGGGCAGTCATTAAACTTCCACTCTTTAATGATTTAGTTCAGTTTAAATGTGTTTTCGATGTTCCTGAATTGTTTGAAATCTGTAACAACATCCATACAGATTTGACTGAAGTTGTTATTGACAGGAGTTATCACTGGTGTTCTGGGAACAGGGACTCATCTCTATACTACTTGAAGTCCACTTGTCATTTGGACCTTACACCAAACTCCTGAATGCTGGTAATGTGTAATTCAGATGAGAGCAATCAGTTGAATTGCACCAACAGAAATTCTGGGCAGCAGCCCCTTCCAGAAAACATTCAGGCTTAAACTTTGTAAACATATTCTCTGTTAATCATCTTATCAGTTACCAATTCTACCTTTAATGACTTTCTTTTTTGTATGGGTACCAAGAAGCTTCTGCTACTCTTTTCAAAATCATGTCAACAAAATTGCTAGTACCTCTGCACTTCCAAATTTAGAATAAGCTGGACGAAGAAGATAAGATGAAATTTATAAATTATACCAAATTAGAATGCACACAATGATTCGAAGAAGCGGTACTGACAACACATTCTTTCACTATGTTCCACTTGGCTAACTGCTTTTTTGACCTATGATTTGCTATTTGAATCCTTTATTTTCCATAACAGTCTCAACAGACAGCTAATAAATCACCTGAGACTCAGGATTCTCATAAATTTTTCGTCCATTCCAGATAAAATAGTCTTCACAGAATACTCCCACTTACTTGTCCATGCATGGCTTAAAGTACCATGGGTCCTTTTAGCTATTGAGCCTACAGGGTCAATAGAACCATAGCAACGTCCAGCCATGCACTTCTAATCACTCTACCAGTAACCATTGTTCTGACACAGTTCATTCAGCAGAGGATGTGTGGGTAATGAGATTGTCTCACTGAAATGGAACAGCATGAAACCTTCAAAATGTAAACCACCTGTGTCTGAGGATTTTCTGAACTGATGCATTATTACCATGCCTAAGCTTAGCAAGCGAGATGTAAGATAATATTAGTCATGCGAACATGTGCAGAGATAAACAAACCCACTAAAAACAGTTTTTAAAGAAAATCTTCATTGCAACAGCAGATGTTAATACAGCAGATACAGGAGACTTCACTGGAATATACTGAATCTGGGTATAGCATATGCCTTTACCCAAAACACTATTTTCTTTTGCATTTTAGACTCTTCACATAGCCTATTATCATATCAGTCTACTTGGAAAGGAATCCATATTATTTCAATGTTTATCATTATTTACGAGTTTATTGTTTGAGGGTTTGTAAGTGAAAGCTAAGGGGATTGAGTTAAATTATGCTATTGACACGTTCTTCCAATAACCACTATTTCAAGGCAGCAGCTGAAAAATCTATAGTTCCAAAATCTCATTATTGCCTTGTCAATCAGTTTTCATATCACTTGTTGTTGACTGACTTGTGAGGGCTGATAACCTGGAAGATAGAAACATGTCATTTTAAGAATGACAAAATCCTTGCAGATGTTATAGTCATTAACTTCTTGGTTAAAAAAAAGTATAGTTTTATGGTTTTGCTCTTCAGAGCTGAAATGTTCTAGTAACAATTCTGTTTTTATTTGATGACTTATTTCATTGATGTAGAACTTCATTTCAGTCATAATTTCTTGATACAACCAAAAAATACGTTAGCCTGCGTGGTGCTGCTTCTTACCAAGGAGACAAATCCAAAGTGCTTCCCTTTACCACTGCCCTTTTCCACTTACTTTTCCATTCACTTAGCATTGTTAATTTTAGACATTACGGTTTGCACAGCCATTTTGGTGTCTTAAAAGTTGTCAGTACTGGTTTCAGTGTAACAGCACAAACTAAAGGAAATGAGCTAGAGTAGAATTTTACGAACAGCTTACAACATTTCTAGATTTGCAATTAGAAATAATTAAGTTTTAGAATTAAATGCATTGCATGTGAATCGGAGACAACGTATCTTTGGAAACAGTAATACTGGAAATCCACAAAATACAAATAAATCTCCTATACTGCAATTGATTTAAATTCTAGCATCGTCTTTCCTTGAATTTAACAGGCTGTGAACTGATAATTGTTTCATTCTCTTCTCCTGTCCTGCTTCAGTTGACCACTTGTTCCATTTCAATTGATTGAAAATTAAATACATATCAGCACAGTTACAATACCTTCTGTGAGTTCAAGTTATCTCCTTTGAAAAATTTACTTCTTGATTACGTTTTATGGTAGCGATTCTGAATAGCTTTGGTTGCTTTTATCTAATTATATTTCAGTGAAGTCCCTAACATTGCTCATATTCTTCTCTGGAGGAAGTTTTTATTTTGGAACAGATATTTTCTCGATTGATTTCTGGATCTCACTGGCTGCACATTTTACCCAGATCTGAAACTGTATTTCTGTGGTAAGCAGTGGATAAGTGAAAGTTTATATTTGTGCTCCAAATTCTTTTCATAAAGGATTGGAGATCATGTCAATCAACTTTGAAGAGTTTTTATGTTTTTATTTTATCAAAACAGAGTATATTAATCTTTATTAGATACAACACGGGTATTAGTTCAGATATAATTCAGAACTTTACAGCACATGTTCTCAGTATTTTTTTATTTATTTATCAGATTTACACAGATCGTTATCTTTTGCACAGTAGTATTTGTCAGTCTTCATTTTTGCGTAGTTTTTCATTGATTCTATTGAATTTCTTTTTTCTACAATGAACCAGGATCAGAAATTGAATCAGGTTTAATATCTCTGGCATATATCATGAAATATGTTGTTTTGTGTCCGACAGAGTGGTCAGCAGCACTGGGGCTCCACAGGGGACTGTCTTGTCTCCCTTTCTCTTCACCATTTACACCTCGGACTTCAACTACTGCACAGAGTCTTGTCATCTTCAGAAGTTTTCTGATGACTCTGCCATAGTTGGATGCATCAGCAAGGGAGATGAGGCTGAGTACAGGGCTACGGTAGGAAACTTTGTCACATGGTGTGAGCAGAATTATCTGCAGCTTAATATGAAGAAGACTAAGGGGCTGGTGGTAGACCTGAGGAGGGCTAAGGCACCGGTGACCCCTGTTTCCATCCAGGGGGTCAGTGTGGACATGGTGGAGGATTACAAATACCTGGGGATATGAATTGACAATAAACTGCACTGGTCAAAGAACACTGAGGCTGTCTACAAGAAAGGTCAGAGCTGTCTCTATTTCCTGAGGAGACTGAGGCCCTTTAACATCTGCTGGACGATGCTGAGGATGTTCTACGAGTCTGTGGTGGCCAGCGCTATCATGTTTGCTGTTGTGTGCTGGGGCAGCAGGCTGAGGGTAGCAGACACCAACAGAATCAACAAACTCATTCGTAAGGCCAGTGATGTTGTGAGGATGGAACTGGACTCGCTGACGGTGGTGTCTGAAAAGAGGATGCTGTCCAAGTGGCATGCCATCTTGGACAATGTCTTCCATCCACTACATAATGGACTGGTTGGGCACAGGAATACATTCAGCCAGAGAGAGACTCATTCCACCGAGATGCAACACTGAGCGTCATAGGAAGTCATTTCTGCCTGTGGCCATCAAACTTTACAAGTCCTCCCTTGGAGGGTCAGACACCCTGAGCCAATAGGCTGGTCCTGGACTTATTTCCTGGCATAATTTACATATTATTATTTAATTATTTATGGTTTTATTTGCAATATTTATACTCTATTCTTGGTTGGTGCCACTGTAATGAAACCCAATTTCCCTCAGGATCAATAAAGTATGACTATGACTAGAACTATGACTATTGTGGCAATGGTACGATGCAATACATAGTAAAAGTACTATACATTACAATAAAGTATACATACAGCACTGTGCAAATGTCTTAGGCACATATACAGTATATAGCTAGGGTGCCTGAAGAATTTTGCACAGTACTGCAGCAATTTTATGTATTGCACTGTACTGCTGCAAAAAAAAAAACAGATTTAATGACATGTGCGAGTTATGATAAACCTGATTCTGATATGGGTCCCTACTCTGGACTGAAAGTGGGAAGGAGGAAGGAAAAAAAGGAATCATGGTTGGGAAATGGGGAAGGGAGAGGAATGAAGTGGGAAGCACAAAAGAGCCATCCTGCAGTGATCATAGAACATAGAAATCTACAGCACATTACAGGCCGTTTGGTCCACAATGTTGTGCCGACCATGTAACCTACACTAGAAATGGGCTAGAATTTCCTTATCACATAGCCCTCTATTTTTCTAAGCTCTATGTACCTATCTAAGAGGCTCTTAAAAGACTCTATTGTATCCGCTTCCACCATCATCGCTGGCAGTGCATTCCACGCACCCACCACTCTCTATGTGAGAAACCTATCCCTAACATCCTCTCGGTACCTATTTCCAAGCACCTTAAAACTATCCCCCTTCATGTTAGCCACTTCAGCCCTGGTGAAAAGCCTCTGGCTATCCACACGATCAATGCCACTCATCATCTTATTCACCTCTCTCAGGTCACCTCTCATCCTCCGTCACTCCAAGGAGAAAAGGCCAAGTTCACTCAACCTATTCTCATAAGGTGCGCCCTCCAATTCAGGCAACATCCTTGTAAATCCCCTCTGCACTCTCTCTATAGTATCCACATCCTTCCTATAGTGAGGCGACCAGAACTGAACACAGTACTCCTAGTGGGGTCTGACCAAGGTCTTATATAGCCATAACATTACCTCCTGGCTCTTGAACTCAGTCCCATGGTTGGTGAATGCCAGCACACCATACACCTTCTTAGCAACACTGTCAACCTGCGTAGCAGCTTTGAGTGCCTTATGGACGCGGACCTCAAGATTTCTCAGATCCTCCACATTGCCAAGAGTCTTACCTTTAATACTATATTCTGCCATCATATTTAACCTACCAAAATGAACCACCTCACACTTATCTGGGCTGAAGTCCATCTGCCACTCCTCAGCCCATTTCTGCATCCTATCAATGTCCCGCTGTAACCTCTGACAACCTTCCAGACTATCCACAACATCCCCAACCTTTGTGTCATCAGCAAACTTACTAACCTACCCTTCTACTTCTTCATCCAGGTCATTTATAAAAATCACAAAGAGGAGGGGTCCCAGAACAGATCCCTGAGGCACACCACCCGACACCAACCTCCATGCAGAATATGAACCATCTGCAATCACCCTTTGCCTTCTGTGGGCAAGCCTATTATGGATCCACAAAGCAAGGTCTCCTTGGATCACATGCCTCCTTACTTTCTGAAGGAGCCTTGCATGGGGAACCTTATCAAATGCCTTACTGAAATCCATATACACTATATTCACTGCTCTACCTTCTTCAATGTGCTTTGTTACATCCTCAAAGAATTCAATCAGGCTCGTAAGGCACAAACTGCTGTTGACAAAGCCATGCTGACCATCCCTAATCAGATTATGTCTCTCCAAATGTTCGTAAATCCTACCTCTCAGGATCTTCTCCAACAACTTGCCTACCACTGAGTCAGACTCACTGGTCTATAATTCCTTGGGTTATCTCTACTCCCTTTCTTGAACAAGGGAACAACATTTGCAACCCTCCAATCCTCTGGTACTTCTCCTATCCCTATTGATGACGCAAAGATCATCACAAGAGACTCAGTCATCTCCTCCCTCGCTTCCCACAGTAGCCTGGGGTACATCTCATCTGGTCCCAGTGACTTATCTAACTTAGAGCTTTTAGAAAGTTCTAGCACATCCTCTTTCTTAATGTCTATATGCTCAAGCATTTCAGTCCGCTGTAAGTCATCCCCACAATTGCCAAGGTCTCTTCCCTGGTGAATAATGAAGCGAAGTATTCTGATCAATAAATGAATTGCTTGGAATCAAATAATCTTGCCTGGTGTCTCAGAGCTGAGTGCATCAGCACCCATCTCACCACTCACTTCTGACCCTCCTTCTTTGCCACCTGTCCCACACCTCTCCCACTGCTCTCCACACTCGCCGTTCCCAACGTCCTTTGTTCCCACCAAATCCACAAACTCGCTCTCTGCCCCAAGATGACAAATATAGTGGTGTGTGAAAGTCTTAGGCAGCCTGGCTTTGCTGTGCCTAATACTTGTGCACAGTTCTGTATTTGCCAATCCCGTGCAGTGGCCCTCCACCTTCTCTTCCTGAAGACCCCAATCAATTCCTTGGTGCTACTAATGTTGAGTGCACAGTTGTTGTTGCGACACCACTTGACCAGCTGATCTATTTCACATCTGCACACCTCCTCGTCACCACCTGAAACCCTGCTGACAATAATTGTGCCATCAGAAAATTTATAGGTGGCATTTGAGTTGTGCTTGCCTAGCCACACAGTCATGGGTGTAGAGAGAGAAGAGCAGTGGGCTAAGCACACATCCTTGAGGTCCGCCAGTTTTGATCGTCAGTGAGGAGGAGATGTTATTTCCGATCTGCTCTGACTGTGGTCTCCCGATGAGAAAGTCAAGGATACAATTGCAGAGTCCCAGGTTTTTAGAGACACAGCGTGAAACAGGGCCCTCCGACCCTTTAAGCAACACCACCCAGCAACCCACCGATTTAATGCTAGCCTAATCACAGGACAATTTACAATGACCAAATTAACCTACTAACTGATAGGTCTTTGGACTGTGGAAGGGGACTGGAGCACCTGGAGGAAACCCACACGTATACAGAAAGGAACATACAAACATGTTTACAGAGAATGTCAGAACTGAGCTCTGAACTCCAATGTGCTGAGCTGTAATAGCATTGTGTTGACTGCTGTGTTGCAGTGACACCCCATGGTTTCGGAGCATGCTGATTGGTACCAAGGGTATGATGGTGTTGAACACTGGGCTGCAATAAATAAACAGCAGCCTGACGTGCGTATTGTTATTGTCCGGGTGATCTAAGGCCAAGTGGAGAGCCAGTGAGATTGCATCTGCTGCAGACATATTATGCTGATAGGCAGATTGCAGCAGCTCCTGGTCTTTGCTTAGGCAGGAGTTTGATTCTGGCCATGACCAACACCACAAAGCATTTCATCACAGTAGATGTGACTGCAGCTGGGCAATAGTCTTGAGGCAGCTCACTCTACTGTTCTTGGGCACTGGTATGATTGTCGCCCTTATGAAGCAGGAGAGAATCTCTGACTGCAGTAGAGAGAGATTGAAGATGTCCTTGATCACTCCTGCCAGTTGGTTGGCACAGGTTTCAGTGTCCTACCAGTTACACAACCAGGGTTTGATACTTTGTAAGCTTCATTCTCATGAAAGATTTTTTGATGTCAGCCTCCGAGACAGAGACTACAGGCTTATTAGATGCTGCAGGGATTTGCACAGGTATAGCTTAATTCTCCCTCTCAAAGAGTTCATCTGGAAGTGAAGCTATTCACGATGTTAGATTTCACTTTGTAGGAAGTAATGGTCTGTAAACCCTACTAGTGATGGTGTGCATCCGATTCTGTCTCTAACTTCAACAGAATTAATTTTTGCTCTTAAAATAGCTTTCTGTAGGTTGTACTTGGACTTCCTGTATATTTCTGGATCACCAGTCTTGAATAGGACAGATCCACAGAAAATGAATCTCAGTGTAGTATATGTACTTGATAATGAATCTACTTTGAACTTTGATAGTGAATTTATTTTGAACTTTGATATAATTAGGAAGAAGTGCAATTCTTTCTTTTGATGTTTCAGTGATTGAAATATCAAGAGAAAGAAGTTGAAAATTATTAGGATGCATCAATGATAGATTACTCTGGAGTAATTGACTAACTCCTGCCAGTATAGTGACCCAAGCAGAAGTCCTATATGTATGTACTGATCCACAGAAAATGCAGAAAGTTTTGAAGAGCTCTTTGGAGATACATATAAAATAAAGTGCAAGAGGTTTTGGCTTCTCAATCTTACCTCCACCCCAGAAGGGCAGAGAGATATGTTAGGTCATGAAATGCAGAGAATAGACATGTAAATACATTAAGCAATTCAGACTGAAAATTGTAGGTTCGCCTAAGGTAAGAACAGCCTATGTAATGTGAGAGCACACCTCATGTGTGTTTTGCTCTTCATATCTGATGAAAGATAGACTTTGTTGGAGACAGTACAGCTTAGATTCACTAAACTGATTCCTAGAATGACGGTCAAATGTATGTGGAGATATTAATAAAGGCCTATGCTGATTGGAATTTAGATGAATGAGGAATGATATTATTGGGGTGTATATGATCCTGAGGTAGATTGTAAGGGCAGCTTTAGAGAGATGATTCCTCAGGTTGGAGAAACTAGAAAAAGAGGAAGCTGTCTAAGCATAAAAAGTTGGTCATTTAGGACTGGGAATTTTTAAAATCTCAGTTGACGGCAAACATTTGGGAATTTCGATCTTAGAGGCTTTAGGATGCTTAGATAGTAAGACTTCAGTCTTTTAAAGCTGAGATAAATAAATTTATGGGTACAAAGTGGGGATTTGATTAAAAGGTGGATTTTTTTTCCAATGGTGGAGTAGGCTTCTTGGACCGTGTAGCCTATGAGGAATAAGTTCTTATTTCTTATTAGTTTTCAGGATATCTCCCTGCCTGATGGACAACAGCAGGAGGAGTGGGCTAATGGAAACAAGTGGTGAAGACAGACCTTCTCTGGATGTGCTCAAGGAGCACCTTAGCACTGTGTGTTTCACTTGAAGACCCAAGATAACAAATTGACAGATGCTGGCATAGAAATTGGAAAATACAGTGCCTATTTTAGAATATAAAACAGATGTGAAGCATCCAATATTCCAAACAGCATGAGCACAAGTCCATTTTGAATATAGATATTTAAAACACAAAAAAAAACATTAGTTAGTGTATTGCATGCAGTTGATTTCCTTTTCTTTACTTAAAAGTACAAATGTCTTTTTTTTTGTGACTGCAATGCATTTCTCTAAACAAACTGATTGACTTCTCAAATATTCTGTAACTGATTAAAATAAATAGATCATTTCTAGACTTTTGAACATTTCCAGACATTTAACCTAATCATATAGATACAGGTTTCCACTTAGAGAAGTGAAATTTCACATTGAGTTAAAGGCGGAACCTAAAATCTATATTTTTTGCTCTCCCTGCTTTTATCATTTTTTTTTTACCTTAGTGCCAATTTTTACAATGGAAAAAGTGCAGTAGATTGGTATCCTGGAACATGACCTCAAAGAAGAGTGAGGATAAGTTAAAAGAGCTTGTATAACTCAGCTGCAATGTTCTTCATCAGTCTCAGTGTATTCCGGAATGGTAAGTAATTACCACAACTAAAAGACCAAAATCATGCGCAAAAATGGACAATGTTACAAACTGAATCAGCAATAACCATTGCCAGAAGAAAACCACAGTTGTAGAAAATATCATGGGAGTCAATGTTAAAGGAACAAGAACACTGAGATACTAAATATAAATATGGCAAAACAAAACTGCACATAGAAAACATCAATTATTTCAACATGTATTCCAGGATTCAGTTAAGTTCCCATCTATCTATTTGCTGGAAAGATCAGGAGGGCAACCTAGCTGGATAAATGATAAAATAATGAATCTACCCTCAGTTATACGTGTTAAACAGCCGCTATACTTTATGGGAGTTTGAAGTGACCTAGCATGTCAAAAAATACACTCAAAAACTTCTATAGTTGCACCGTGGAGAGCATTCTGACAGGCTGCATCACTGTCTGGTATGGAGGGGCTACTGCACAGGACCGAAAGAAGCTGCGGAAGGTTGTAAATCTAGTCAGCTCCATCTTGGGCACTAGCCTACAAAGTACCCAGGACATCTTTAGGAAGCGGTGTCTCAGAAAGACAACGTCCATTATTAAAGACCTCCAGCACCCAGGGCATGCACTCTTCTCACTGTTACCATCAGGCAGGAGATACAGAAGCCTGAAGGCACACACTCAGTGATTCAGGAACAGCTTCTTCCCCTTCCTAAATGGACTTTGAAGCTTTGCACACTACCTCACTTTTTTAATATATGTTTGTACAATATTTCTGTTTTTGCACATTTTTAAAATAATCTATTCAATATACATAGTTGATTTACTTGTTTATTTATTATGTTTTATTTTATTTATTATTTTTTTCTCTCTGCTAGATAATGTATTGCATTGAACTGCTGCTGCTAAATTAACAAATTTCACGTCACATGCCGGTGATAATAAACCTGATTCTGATTCTGATTCTGATAATGTCTATGACTTGTACTGTTTTTAAAAACTTATTTCAAGTCCCTGATTGAAGCCTTTTAGATGGTAGAAAAACTTCATAGGGTACAGAGGCAAATCCCTCCTCAGTGTGGCATGATCAGATGTCTCAATAATTAACACATCTTCCCCATTCCTTTCCTGTCCTGAAGAAGGGCCGTGGCCTGAAACATCAACTGTTTTTTTTCATTTCCAGAGATACTGCCTGACCTGTTGAGTTCCTACTGCATTTTCTGTGTGTGGCTTTGGACTTCCAGCATCTGCAGAATTTCTCATGTCAATAATTAGCTGTTTGTTTTAGACGATTTCCTGATCAGTATTAGTTCCCAAAACATTTCTATCTGAATAATAGCACATATACTGTTTCCTATTGTCATGGGAAATAGTGAGATGTTCACATCGTGGTCACGGTCATTACCATCACCTGTATGGTGAGATGGTAACTTGCCACTTAAAATTGCAATCGCATGATGAGAACATCTTGCTGCATTCAATCTGTTCTACCTCTCTGTTTATATCCAGAGTCAAATCAAGAATAGGGAAGAAAGTACATTTACTAAAATCAGAAATAAACACAGTAAATTCTTGAAATGCTCAACAACTTGGACAGTGTGGGTGGAGAGAGAAAATGAGTTAACATTTTATGTTAATAGCCTTTCAAATTTGACATTAAAAATTATAACAATGGACGGTGTGTTGAAATTAGGTTTAACATTTTTAAGTTGTTCCCATCCCAGGCTATGAAGTTTGATTGTGGTTATACAAGTCAATTCCCTTTTAAAAGGCTTTTGGTGACCGATGGCTCTGCTATAATTGTGCTCACCTCTACCCATCTGCAACTGAGAAACCTGTCTAATCTAGTGTCTGAACTTCGCAGTTCTGCTTATTTCTGCAAACCATGGGTTGCTCCTAAGATTCGCAATGCCACTGCAACACTAACCTAACCTCTTGGCCTCTATTCTCCAAACAGAGCCACCCTGGTGGATGCGAGCAGTCTCTTGGCTTCTGATGGCATTTTAGGAAGCCAGAGTCATGCTTGGCACCCAGATGGGGTAGAATTATCAGAGTTTTGCTTTGGGTCTTCCTCTTCATTGTTGTACTTGTTCTTGTCCTCCACTTTCTCTTCCTCCTCTTCATCCTTCATCATTCCTTTCTGGTCTTCAGGCTCAGGAAAGTCTTCCATCCACTTTGGGTCACTATCCAAAAAGAGACCAAGCCGTTTATCCCTGGACACCATCCTTTGTCATTCCAGATAGGGGAGGTTGCAAACAGTATCTTAGATAGGTTTAGCCCCTTTCTGATTCCTGCCAGGACCTTCTGCTTTACTGCCAAATTAATGCAGCAATTGAATATATCACAATGAAACACTGTCTTAAAAAATACTACCTTGCCTCAGAGTTTCATCATGGATTTTCCTAGCCCTTGGCACTGCCTGGATCAACAATTGTACAAGATGTCAACCAACATAGCAGTTGAAACCTTCAGCAAGGATACTATGGAGAGTGGAAGTCATGCTAAATGAAGCATAATACCTCAGCTATGAAGCTCCCTGCAACATCTGATGACCCTGGGATCTCTATTTCGGAGGCTGACATCAGGCTGTCTTTCAAGAGGGTGTACGCCTGCAAGATGGCTGGGCTCGATGGAGTACCTGGTAAGGCTCTGAAAATATGTGCTAACCAACTGGCAGGGGTATTCAAAGGCATCTTCAATCTCTCATTGCTACAGTTGGAAGTTCCCACCTGCTTCAAAATGGCAACAATCATACCAGTGCCCAAGAAGATTCATAGAAGTCTAAGGTCTTTTAAGAGATTCCTGCACAGGTAAATGGAGCTCAGAAAAATAGAGGACTATGGGCAACCCTAGGTAATTTCTCAGGTAAGGACATGTTTGGCACAGCTTTGTGGGCCGAAGGGCCTGTATTGTGCTGTAGGGTTTTCTATGTTTTTATGTTTCTCTAAGAGCTGCCTCAACAACTATCATACAGTGGCACTCACATCTACAGTGATGAAGTGCCTTGAGAGGTTGGTGATGGCAGGAATCAACTCCTGCCTAAGCAAGGACCTGGACCCACTGCATTTGCCTATCGCCAGAATA
Source organism: Mobula birostris (assembly GCF_030028105.1). Lineage (NCBI taxonomy): Eukaryota > Metazoa > Chordata > Chondrichthyes > Myliobatiformes > Myliobatidae > Mobula > Mobula birostris. The sequence continues at coordinate 31,742,090 of NC_092385.1, read as the reverse complement.
GGTCTACAGCGGCTGTAATCTCATTGGCTCTTCATACAGCCTTGGATCATCTGAATGATATTAATACTTATGTCAGGGTGCTGTTTATTGACTACAACTCAGTGTTCAACACAGTAATTCCTACAGGCCTGATCAAAATTTCTGTACCTCGCTCTGCAACTGGATCCTTAACTTCCTTACTGGGAGACCACAGTCTGCGGGAATCAGCGATAACGCCTTCACCTCACTGACAATCAACACTGGCACATCTCAAGGATGTGTGCTTAGCCCACTGCTCTACTCTCTCTCTACAGCCATGACTGTGTGGCGAAGCACAGTGCAAATGCCATCTATAAATTTGCTGATGACACAACCATTGTCATCAGAATTTCACACGATGATGAGAAGGCATACAAGGAGCAAGATTAATCAGCTGATTGAGTGGTGTCGCAGCAACGACCTTACACTCAAGTTCAGAAAGACCTAAGAATTGATTGTGGACTTCAGAAAGCATAAGAGAATGACACACACACCAGTCCTCACAGAGGGATCAGAGATGGAGAGACAGAGCAATTTCAAATTCCTGGGTGTCAACATCTCTGAGAAGCTATCCTGAGCCCAACATATTGATGCAGTTACAAGTAAGGCACAACAGCAGCTTTATTTCATAGGAGTTTGAGGAGATTTGGTATGTTACAAAAGACACTCACAGCTTCCTACAGGTGTACTGTGGCGAACACTCTAACTTGCTGCATCACTGTCTGGTATGTGATGGGGTGGGGGACCACTGCACAAGATCGAAATAGGCTGCAGAAAGTTGTAAACTCAATCAGCTCCATCATGGCCATGAGCCTCCCCAGCATCGAGGATGTTTTCAAGGAGTAATGCCTCAAGAAGGCAGCACCCATCAATAAGGACCCCTATCACCTAGGACGTGCCTTGTTCTCATTGTTACCATCAGGGAGGAGGTACAGGAGCCCGAAGGCATACACTGAACGATTCAGAGATAGTTTCTTCTCCTCTGCCATTAGATTTCTGGATGGACATTGAACCCAAGGACCATAGTAGTCATAGTCATAGTCATAGTCATACTTGATTGATCCCGGGGGAAATTGGTTTTCGTTACAGTTGCACCATAAATAATTAAGTAGTAATAAAACCATAAATAGTTAAATAGTAATATGTAAATTATGCCAGGAAATAAGTCCAGGACCAGCCTATTGGCTCAGGGTGTCTGACCCTCCAAGGGAGGAGTTGTAAAGTTTGATGGCCACAGGCAGGAATGACTTCCTATGATGCTCTGTGTTGCATCTCGGTGAACCCTTCCTCACTATTAATTTTTTCTCTTCTGTGCTATTTATTTAACTTAAAAAAAATATATACTTACTGTAATTCACAATTTTGTATTATTATATATTGCAATGTACTGCTGCCACACAACAACAAATTTCACAACTTTGCTGGTGATATTAAACCTGGATATTAAAAGAGGGAATGCTGGTGGGGAATAGCATTGTTCTCTAAGCCAGAATCAATTCAATAGGCAGAAATGGCTATAGGATAATATGGGAGTTAGCCCAATGATATTCTATTGACTGTACAAGCTCTGTTCTGACAAAAGGAAATCTTACTTTGGGGAAATTATGTGAGTTGATCTGTGGAGAAACTTTTACACTCCAAGTATCCTAAATTAGTATTTCAAATTCAATTCTGAGCTACAGTACAGATTTAGGTGGTGAACTAAATTAGTGACAAAACACAGAATATGTACTCTAACCTTTAAAAATGTAAGAATGTACAAGACAGGAGCAGGAGTAGAGCACCTGGCCTGTCGAGCCTCTTCTGCTATTCAATAAGATCATGGCTGATCTGACCATGGACTCATCTCCACCTACCTGCCTTTTCCCCATAGCCCTTAATTCCCATACTTTACCAAAATCTATCCTACCTTGTCTTAAATATATTTACTAACCTAGCCTCCACTGCTTCATTGGGCAGAGAATTCCACAGATTCACCACTCTCTGAGAAAAGCAGTTCCTCTTCATCTCCATCCTAAATCTACTTCCCCAAACCTTGAGGCTATGTCCTCTACTTCTAATCTCACCTACCAGTGGAAACAACTTTCCTGCTGCTATCATATCTATCCCTTTCATAACTTTATATATTTCTATAAGATCACCTCTCATTCTTCTGAATTCCAGCAAGTACAGGTTTACCTGCAAGGGCAACAAATGTGTTGCATTTTCATCAATAGATCATTGCCAAGTGCATTATTGATTGAAATAGCCTTTGAATCACATATGCGAAAAAATATACAGCAGATATTTACGTTCTTTGAAGTGATTTCTATTAGTAATTTTCTGTAATATTTAAGCAGATTTATATAAAACACAACTAGACTGAAGGAAATAAATGCATAAGTACAATCACACTATACAAATTTGGTATCCTTTTTCACTTAGTTTATGATTTTCAAGAAGCCAGAAAGTGGTGTGCAATGTGGTTTCATTCTGCTATAATCCTTTGTCGCTGGCGATTCCTGCTTTAAGTTAAGTTCTTTTGGATGTGTTAGATTAAGTTCTTTTGGATGTGTTAGATTCTACTAGCTCAGCATATTTAGCTGACTTCCACTTTTGCATTCAAATAATCTACCACAAAAGCAGTTTGGAAAGATTTGATTCATAATGAGATTCCAGTTACTATATAAACCACAGATGATGAAAGAAAACCTTATTTTTGCAACCCACTGTGGACTCCTGTGGTCTTCCATATTCAGACAAATTGTTCCAAGTCTGCTCTAAAAAGAACCATCTGGTGAGGATTCTTGCGCAGTTACAGATAAGGTGGACAGCTATCAACTTCTCCCAGGATGTCATTTAGACAATCCTCTTTACACAAAGCAAGTAAATCTCCAACAAAAGAAAGAAATAACAATGAATATAACAGATTACAGTGACGTTTTGCTGAAACAACTTTTGAAATTATGGAAAGAGTGGCTTTATATTAGACTATAATTTTTTTGTTGACCATGGTTGGGGAAGTTATCCTGAGACCCAGTTTATGTTTTGACCAGAATTATTTGCTTCATTCAGGAATCAGACAATTGAAGAAAAGCGGCTAACCATGTCAACCACTCTAGATCATGAAAATAATGAGGAAAACTACTGTCATGATAATCTTGGACTCACTCTACTGCCATGAATCACCTCCTGGGATCCTTCATCAGAGCCTAGATCATCAATGTTCTGAGGAAGGACATTTAACTCGAAACAGTAACTGATTCTCCTACCACAGAGGCCACCTGAACTGGTGAGTGTTTCCAGCATTTTATATTATTGTGATTGAAAATATCATATTAAAGTAAAATAAAGAAAAATAATTCAGTCACTAACTGCACTCACCTATTGTTCAGGATCGGTGACTATTAAATGATTGCACTCACCTGGAAGTGAAGGGCTTCTCGCCCTTGTCCTTCTATCATTCAACTGTGCTGAACTCAAGAGTGCAGGCAATGGGACAATGGAAGTTAGAGAAGCTGAGTCTGAGTTGAGCTACACCGATGGCAGCTCTCAGTTTACTCAGCTCAGTCCATATAATATCCAAAATCTGCTCAACCCTTCCTTTTCAATTCACTGTTAAAAGTTACCAGATAAGTTATGCAGCTGATGCATATAAAGAGGACTTCATAGTGTAAGGGGCACTGGCATATTCCAACACAAACCAAACACATAACAAATGCATTATTTATTATTCTCAGGTCCATTTACTCATACAGAGTGGAGTGTTCTATTTGTATTCTCATATCTTACTGTCTTCCCTAAGTCTGGGCTTTCTTAAGTATAGTTTGCCATGGTCCCATGTTATTTTCCTTGTATAATTTGATGTAGAGCAAAGTATTTTTTCAGATGATGGCTATCAATGATGTCATCAACATGATGACATCAGGACATTCCAGACCGTCCATGTCATGACAACTTTCAATTTGGTAAGATGTTCTCTCTCTTTTAACTGTTGTTGTCACAACTTTTTATTAGCCAGGTGGTGGTACAAGCCCAACTCCTGTCTATCAACACCTGTCAACTTAAACCATAGCATACTCTAATTTTCTAAATTGGCAATTCACCTAACAGTTAGATATTGTCAGGAGTTGAAAATTACCTTCTAGATATGCAGGTGAGCATTTTGCACATCACTGTGTAAGCCGCCTTATATTTGTCAGCTTATCTTGTGAATGAATACCTAAAACTCCCTTGACATCTTATGCCTCATTCAGCAAAAAATGCAAATGTTGGATCAAGTTTCTAAAGTTGGTGTATCATTTTTAATTATGAATTGTTCATTACCTTGATTTCTAAATAACTTAAAAGTTACTGTATATTACTGTTAAAATATTAATTATTTGGTTCCATTATATCCAAAGAAGGACATTAAGGGTTTAAATAATTTTTAAAAAAGCACAAATGCTTCAACCAATCAATGGACTTCAATTTGAATTACCTACAATATCTTAAAGCTGTACTTTTTCCATTCTCACTACAGAAGCTCATCAATTTCTTCAAAATTAATTAAAAATGGATTATGGACTTATGGAAGAATTAGTTCTCATCTCCTGCCAAAAACAATATTGAAACAAGAAATGTCACAACAAAGAGAACTTTTGTGATTTATTTGTGTAAATTACACTGTAGCAAATTTAAAAGGCTTTGAGAAACAAGCAAAGGGGATGGACATAATGGGGAGCTTGTTTGTGGATGTAATAAATTGAATATTCTACTCTGCTGCAAAGTTCTGTGACCTGCATTCTGTTTATTGGATGATGAGTGAAAATGTTGAATTACATTTTTCCCTTTATGTTGATATATGGATTTCTGTCTTCTAATGAACCATTCTATTGTCACTGGAAAAAACAGTTTCAGTTTTTCTTCTGCTGAGGCTGCAGTTGAGGTCAAATTTGCACAATAGTAATAGTGAAGAACACTTGTTAGATTTGTTGAACATTTTCTAGTTCCTTAGTACCACTCCTTTACATTTGTAGTATTCATGAACTTATTTGTATGTGCGTAGCACTTATGTGGACCTGTGCAAAATATGTAAATAAATGTGAAATTACTGGAATTCATGCAACACACATAAATTGCAGGAGGAACTCAGCAGGCCAGGCAGCACCTATGGAAAAGGGTAAACGGGCGACGTTTTGGGCTGAAATCCTTCATCTGCTGTGGGTCCCAACCCAAAACATTATCTGTAGAGTCCTGCTGAAGGGTCTCAGCCCAGAATGTCAGCTGTTTACTCTTTTCCTTAAATGCTCTCTGGCCTTCTGAGTTCCTCCATCATTTTGTGTGTGTTGCCTTGATTTCCAGCACCTGTAAATTTTCTCATCTTTGTGACTGGTTAGATAAGGATTATTAATAGTTCTCTTCATAATGAATGGGTAATCCAATTTAACCTATATATGTTAAGGCTAGAATATGATGTAACTTGGGAAGCTCATACAGAAATCTCCTCAACATCCAAAGGTCCAGGGTACCAAAAAGAACAGAAATTCCTGCCATGCGCTATTTCTTCACTCACCTGGCAGCATTAACATCAATTGCTTAATGCTGCCAATCAGCCTGGCCTTCATAGCACAAGCCTATAATCAAAAATGTGACTATTTAAAGGTGTATTCTGAGCAAGTGGAGGAGCTAATTTGAGCTTTAACAGAATGAAAAATGTGAGATTCTATTTATGAAACAGCTGATGTTTAATAAAGCATAGATCTGAAATAATGGAGTTGGAGCTTCTATATTAAGGTGATGATGGCTCCTAAACAAAGTCTTCATTATGTATAAATGAACCAGCACTTCACTGCACCTGAAGTGATGTTAGCCAGGTCATTTCTTTCAATCTTTTTTCATTAGGATGGTGCAGCTCCTAACACTAAGCAGATCAATGCTAAGTAAACACCAAACCTTGGAATCAGTTCATAATATCACAAAGTACTATAGCTGGAGGATTATTCAACCCTCATTCTACTTTACTGACTTCTCTGACTTCTCACATGTTCATATTATTCCAAAGTGAAGATGAAACAGCAATAGCAATGATAGCCAAAATGTTGCACATCTCCTTTAGAGATAAGAAAATTATGAAGAGTTGAGTGAGTTGTGTCCTTCTAAAGACTAATTGACCTATTACCATCGTTTTTCAGTTTATTCAGTCCGCTGCATACGCTTTGCTGTCATTGGGCACCTGGTTGGCGCCATAGATTTATTATCTAGTTAACAGCTGGGATGTGATGAAGAATGACACAAACATTAATTGACCCTTTAGAGCATTTGCAACATTTGCCAAATAGTGTATTCTTAATAAAATAAGTTATATATTTTTTTCCTTTTTTTTCCATTTTGTTTTAAAAACTTGAAGGCTCTTTTTGAACACAGCTTCAATTTGACAAAGGAAAATGGATAGGAACCTGCCCTGAGGTTAAGTCAATTACGGCTGTAACAAGATATGCTTTAAATTTAACTTCAGCAACACAAATTGACTTTCTCTTGCTTTCATTCATAATGGCTTTCTTGTATTTTTTGACATAGTGAAAGGATATGATAGTAAATAAGATTCATTAAAGGCTCTTCAGTTACTGCTGCCAAATACCAATCTGGAATTTACTAATTATCTTCTGTACATTATTTTTGCTACAAATGCATGCATTCCTTTTATACTGATATGCTTTCAAACCGTTATCCACATGTGTACGGATTGCATTAATGCGTTTTTATCCAATACCAATGTGAATTTTGCAAAACATCTGAAAATAACATGTTGTTCTGATGCTGGCAAAGCCACAAGTGTCCTTTTACAAATTTTGAGGAAAGAACTATCAGTTCTTGTATGAAAGAATATCATTGTGCCCTGAAGTCTTTACTATCTGTGGTTCCTGCATTCCTTTTAGTATTGTCAAGAGACCTTCATGAGCCAATCTCGTGAATTTGAAAGGAGAAAGTAGTTTAAAGCTATTTGAGTTTGATCCTAATCTCTGAAAATTCTTAATGAGCATGTCAAAGAATAGCCATTTGGTCTGTAAACACCAAAGGATGATATTAATTAATTAATTTCTACTTACATTTTTAGTGAAATATCAATTGTTCCAGATACTGCTCATAGATATAAGGCTGGGGAAAAATGCATTGAGATAGTGTCCAAGGCATTCAGAGTATTCTGAAAGGAAGAATTCATCGTCTGAAAGAGATCTTTTATCATGGGCTGTATACGTTTGTCAGACCTATCCTGGGGAAAATCAAAAATCTGAAGACAATTTCTGAAATAGTTCTAATTCCATACAAGAATAAAGTCAGAGTAAAGAGCTGCACCTCATCAGAAAATTCTGGTGGTTCCAAAGAGAACCCCCGGCATTTAGCTTTTTAAAAGGCAGCGAGTGTGGGAAAATACCACGCTTATCTTGCCGAATTTGGAAGTCCCTAACATACTGAATGACAGATAGTGCCACATCTGTCAATACACTCTTACTGGGATATCAGAGCTCTGTGCTTCTGAAAAGCTCTAGCACTTCCTCCTTGGAATTACCTTCTGGATTATTCTGCAGGCTAGTCCTGGCTCAGGATCTGAAAGCCATTGATTTCAAAAGGGATTGTATCTGTGCAGATATCAAGCAATTCTATTTTAAAATTATTTATATTTTAATGTCTTTAATTAGTTATTATTCTTAAATTATTTTTTACCTGACCTTACTTTCTTCATTAACAATTAATGATCTTTTAATGATTTCCTTGATCTCCAATATATATACATTTATTTATCCTATTAATAAATTAAAAACTATTAAAAACTCCTCTCCATATTTTTAGGCTGTTCAAGTTGAGCTTTACAGCTGCTAAGGCTTTCAGTGACATTTCAGAGGTAAGCCTTTTGCAGGATACTAATGGAGACCCTGCCACCACTTGCAAGCCAATTGCTTGAGTCCCAGACACTTAAGGCCAACAGGGTAGGTCCTCAGTAATCATACCAAGTTGTATATAGGTGTGGAGATTGCAGGCTGTATTTCTGTGTGATGGTCTCAAAGTAGAAATATTCAGCTCTTTGATAATTGTGTTTTTACCCTTTAGAGAGATGATAGTAAAATTAAAAAATTCATTTACTGGGATAAAGACGTAACTATTGAATTTTATATGGTTCCATGACTCTGAATGAGCTTTCCACTTCCTGAAGTACAAATAACACATTTCTTAACTTTGATGGTCATATTCAGTCTTTCGTACCTTTCCATGTGTTTCTGTTGTGCCTTCGACCATTATTGGCTCAGACAGCAGTACGAGGTCAGACGAGATGACATTTTACTTGCTGACCTGAACTCTTGCAAGTGGTGTACGGGTGCTGACTGCACGTCAGGGAAAACCTCCTGCAACAGTTATCTTTTGTACATTTGAGCATTGAATTGCAAAATTTTTGCCATCTAGGAATGTCTTGAATTTGACTTTACCTCAAATTTTAACTAAAATTAAGGGTTGAAATTCACGGTAAAGGACGCCACATGCTTTAGGTAGCAATGTTGACTTACTCCAGCAAAGACCTTCCAGAGTATTAGTTCACGGCAGCTTTCAGCAGAACAATCCACCAGTCATGTTTCTTATTTTCTTTCATACTGTATGTTCATCAGCTGTCTATTCTTTTGTCACTTAACTATACTAAGGAGTCATTTATGGTAGTTAAATAGCTTACTAGCACATCTTATGGGAGGAAATAGAGGACTCAAGTGAATAGTTACTGACATAGACATGGAAGAATGTACAAACTCCACACAGAGAACATCCAAGTTTTAAGACTGAACTTTTAGATCTGGATAATCCCCCGCGTAAATTAAACTTGATGATTCTGCTGCTGCGTATTGCTGACATTAATGTACATTTTCTTCTGGGGCTATCCCTCAGTATCAAGGATGACTAGCTTTCGTTTTGGTTTTGTGACATCTGAGGTGCCTACTGAAGAGCCAAATTGAAAATTGCAGCCTCTTCCACAAAGACAGTTGAAGGTGACTGAAGGCATAGGTACGTGGGAAATTGTGAAATATAGCACTCCTTCTCCCATTTTCACTGGTTTCCTGTATGATACTGATGCATAAACAGGAGGTTCTCAATGCTCCTTCTCCACTCGGCACAGACAGGGACAGGGATTCCCAGCAGTCAGTGGAAGTGTTGCAAATTTACAATAAGGCTTGGAGCACACCCTTCAATCTTCACCTCTGTTTGCCTGATAATCCATTCCTATGACAGAACTTGGAAGAGACTGCCTTAGAAGGTGGAATGGTGGTTTGGGAGATTACATTAACATTGGTTCACTTATCCTTCCAGTGAATTTGGTGGTACTTTTCAAAAGTACTGATGTGGGGTTGTGGATAGTGCAAGTCTCAGAAACATATAAGAGGACAGGAATCACTGCTGCCCTGTAGGCTATCAGTTTTGTGCCAGGCCTGAAGTCTTGATTCTCAAATACCCCCTTTTAGTTAAACAACCAAGGGTTTTGCTGGTGCTTTGATGTTGCCAGTGAATTTCTGCAATAATGCTGTCTGCCTTCATGACAACTTTGGCTCATGAAATATGGAAATGGATTCACATCATCCTGGCTGGTTATTGTCAGAGGACAGTGTTGTGCAGCAGGGTATAGGTTGGTGGGGAACCTTTGTCTTGTTAATTGGAGTACAAGGCCCATTTTTTACAACCTTCCATGAATCTGTCAGTTATGTCTTGGACCCTCTTTGTCACTTACAACTCACTGCTTCCTTCTGGAAAAAATTGCCCTGCTTATTGATTTAGATATGGCCCTTGTGGCTACGGGGGCCAGGGGGTATGGAGGGAAGGCTGGGGCGGTGTTCTGAGTTGGATGATCAGCCATGATCATAATAAATGGCGGTGCAGGCTCGAAGGGCCGAATGGCCTACTCCTGCACCTATTTTCTATGTTTCTATGTTTATATTGGGAAACATTGTTAAATTCTATTTGCTCTGTTCTTCCACTAAACTCTATTTCCTGAATAAAGGTACTATCTTAGATATTAAGTATTCTAATTCCTCACATCTCCACCTTACTGGCTGATGCAGTTTTGTTAGTAAATATTCAGTTTCATTAGCACTGAAATAATATATTCCTGAATAAAATGCAGCAGTAAAATTAAAGTTCACAGGAGGTGCCTTAAAGAACAGGGCAAAGTTTGGAGTCAAAGGACAAGTGAGGCTGAGGCTGTTAATGGGTAAATGAAGTGTGAGAACACACACATAAAAATGAAGACAAAAGATTATAGATTTTTCTGCAAGAACTATAATTCTAAAAAAAAAGAAAATACATTTTCCTTTTTGAATTTGTTCAATTTGAATGGCATGCAAGAAGTTGTGGATCATGAATGAAGTCATGCCAGTGAAAGTCACATGCTATGTGAACGCAGGTGATCTGAAAGAGATGGATTCCTAAAAGAACTAGCTGCATCATATTGATATGAAAGGAACAAAATGGAGATTTAATCCATGAATTACTGAACAGAAAAGTATTGAGGACATAACACTTTCACAGTACACCTAAACCCTAAAGATAGACACTGAACAACATTAAAAAGAACATCATTCTGATAAAGGCTCTTTGACCTGAAGAACTAACTCTTGTCTCTCTCTTAATAAATGCTGCCTAACCAGATGACCATTTCTAGCATTTCCTATTTTAACTTGTTTTATTTTAATTATTTTAACTTATGAACAAAGTTTTTATAGTTGCCAAACCTTCATGGTGATGGATTATTTGAAAGATTTATAAAAGAGGCTTTTTCAGACTTGACAGAATTATAGAGTGGAGCATGAACGCAATTCTAAATAGGAAGAAGAAACTGAAGAGGTAGCACATGGGAAGGAGTTTGAAAGAACAAGTTATGTTATTTAAATACAGAGCAGAGAATCCAGAGATCACGATAGAGAAAAGCAAGTAAACAACATTTGATTAACATTAAAATACAAAATTATTGTGGAGAGAGTTACAATAAGATTATTCAAGATCTTGCCCGTTGAGTTGACAAATAATTTAAAAATACAGATACAAGAAAGGATGTAAAAATTAAAAATGGTAATAAAAGCAATATTGGCAAAGGTCAAGAGAAAGCTGAAGAAACAAATAATCCACAATTTTTGAGCAATGTTTGTTGTTTTTCACAGCTCTTAATATTTGACATTCAAAGGTTTTGAACTAAAAGGTTAATTAATTGGGTTGAAAAAGTTTTGGCCCTGGTGACTGGATTTGGCATGCAGGAACAGGGGGTTCAGTCAACGACGGTATGTGGTCAGATGTCGGGCTCGCAGACCAGCGAGGATGAAGGCTGGAGTCATTGGCATGTTCCAGGATCAGTATTCCGTGCTGGTAGGAGGTACGAAATTTACAAGTCCAGAGTTTTAGGCTTAGAGTTTGGGCCTCTTCATTAGCGAGTCTGAGGCTCGAGGCTTGGATTTCAGGTTGTAATCCATGATCTTCATTTGTCATCATCAGTGCGTCCTGTATCGATACTGAAGCTCAAAGATCGATTGGAAGTCTTGAGCTCTGATTTTGCGAATCTCTACAAGTCAGCTGGAGAAGTCAAAAGTGCAATGCCTGTGAATTCACAAGTTCATCTAGGGCGGAGGCCGAAGAAGATAGCTTGTCATGAGGTTAGGGGACTCTGTACATGGGTTGGTGGGTGGGTGGGAGGGATGAACGGTGCTTGTTTTGCTGCTGTTGCTTTGTCGCTTGGTATGTTCTGCTGAACACTGTGGGCATGCTATATTGGCACAGGAATATGTGGTGCAATTGCAGGTTGCCCACAGCACACCCTTGGGTGTGTTGGTTGTTAATGCAAATGACACAGTTCACTTTATCTTTCAATATACATTAGATAAATCAATCTGAATCTTGATTGCCATTGTTGATAGGCAGAGCATTTACAAGAAACAGATTTTGAGTGATGTGATTGGATTCAGGTTGGCTGTAGTACGTTCATTTGCTGAGCCAAAAGGAGAGTGTGAATCTTCGAAACATCATAACACTGTTTGTCAGAATTCAGTGTGCTGTTAGTTTGCCTACTGTCTTATTATATGACAGTCTTTGCATCAAAACAAGCAAAGTACTTGTTGTATTGAAGCTCGATCTTTGGCATAATTGACTCAATGTTTTCATCTTTTGTCGGATCCCAAAACAGTTTTTGGTCCTTTACAACACTCAACTCACTTGAAAAAAATATAATGTCATGCCATTGGTCGGAGGACCCTGTGTTCATAATCAAGCTGACACTGTTGTTACACTATAACTCTACCCTCTCAATGAGCAAGGAGAAAGAAAAGTATCCATCTGGTTGTTCAAACTGTTGTCGCATTTCTTTTTCTTCTTTGAACATGTGCAGCTTCCCCACTTGAAAGAGATTGAATGCAACCTGAAGGTTTTTTTAACTAGATTCCACTCAATGACCAAACAACTTTTCCTTTTTCCTCCTTTTATTTTTTGCAAGTGTGGCAGTTTGATAGTTCCATTAGTTCCATCAACCATTAGCCATTAGGCATTAGTCACAAGTCATTAGTCATTAGTCACTAGTCATAAGGTGAAAAAACTGGCTACCTCTCCGGACTTTGTAGACAGATTCCGACCTTGGATTTTGTTAACTTTATGAATGAATAGATTAATCTTTTTTTTACAATTAACAGTACAGAGGATATATCCATGAACATCCTTTGGGATACTTTTAAAGCTTATATTCATGGCCAGATCATTCTGTACGCTGCTGCTTTGAGGAAAAAGTTGAAGAAGGAAGAGCTGGTTCTTGGGGACAAGATTAAGGAAATAGATAAGAAATATGCTACAGCTCCATCTGAGAAGCTGTATAAACTAAGAACTGAACTTCGAATGGAACACAGTTTATTACTTTCGTCTTCTATTGTAAATCAATTAATGAAGGCAAGAAGCGAATTTTATATACATAGTGATAAAGTTGGTAAACTGTTGGCTAATCAGTTGAAGACTAATTCCATTAAATTTCAAATTAATCAAATTTATAATCAAAAAGACCAACTGACGTTTGATCAAGCTGAGATTAATCAATCCTTTTTTGATTTTTATTCCTCTTTATATCAATCAGAGTCTCCACGAGATTCTAAACATATGTGTGATTTTTTAGATAACCTAGACTTCCCTAAGATTTCATACGATACATGTTCTATGTTAGAAACTTTCTTTACCACTGATGGGATTAAGATTGTTATTTTTTCCATGAACTCAGGGAAAGCCCCTGGCCCTGATGGGTGTACCGTGGAATTTTTAAAATCTTTTGCACCCTCATTAGTTCCCTGGTTATCCAGGGTTCTGGAGGCCTCATTAAAACTTGGTAAACTACCAGAATCCTTTTATAGAGCATCAATCTCTTTAATATTAAAGAAGGATAAAGACCCGCTAAATGTGCATCTTATAGGCCAATATCTTTGTTAAATGTTGACTCTAAAATTTTTTCTAAATTATTTGCAAATAGACTAGAAAAAGCTCTTCCTTACATTATTTCGGAAGACCAAACGGGTTTTATTAAGAATCACTACTCTTTTTATAACATTCGTACATTTTTAAACATTGTCTATACCCCGTCACAAAATGATCCTGAATGCGTCATTTCCCTAGACGCCGAAAAAGCCTTTGATAGGGTCGAATGGCCCTATTTATTTAAGGTGCTTGAAATGTTTAACTTCAGCCCGAAATTTATATCCTGGGTCAAATTGTTATATCATTCTCCTATGGCTTCAGTTCGTACTAACACTCTAAACTCACCTTTTTTCCCTCTTTTTCGAGGCACCAGACAAGGTTGTCCTCTTAGCCACTTATTATTTGTTATAGCATTAGAACCTCTTGCAATTGCTATTCGAGAATCTCCTAACATTATTGGTATAACTCGTGGGTTAAAGTCTCATAAAGTATCACTTTATGCTGATGATTTACCTTTATATATTTGCAATCCTCAAAAATCTATTCCAGCAGCTTTAGATTTATTAGCATAATTTAGTCTTTTTTCAGGTTATAAATTAAATCTCAATAAGAGTGAACTTTTCCCTATTAATAAGCAAGTTCCCTTATATCAGAACCTGCTGTTTAGATTGGTTAATAATCATTTTTCATATCTTGGGATTAAAGTTACCTGTAAACATAAGGACTTATTTAAGACTAATTTCTTACCCTTAATTGACCACATTACACAACTTTCCTTTAAATGGTCTCCACTTTATTTAACTTTGACTGGTTGTATTAATGCTGTTAAGATGTTTATTCTGCCAAAATATTTATATTTATTTCAGGCATTACCGATTTTTTTTCCAAAATCCTTTTTTGATAAAGTAGACTCTAAAATCTCTTCATTTATTTGGCAAAATAAAAACCCGAGATTGGGTAGAATATATCTACAGAAAGCTAAGAGAGATGGAGGCTTGGCATTACCTAACTTTAGATTTTATTATTGGGCAATTAATATTCGATGCATGAAATTTTGGTTACTTGACCAAGATATACTATCCATTCCTAAATGGGTAGTATTGGAATTACATTCTGTTCAAGGTTATGCACTTGGCTCTATATTAGGTTCTTCTCTTCCTTCCGATTTGAAACACTATAAACAGGTACGCAACCCAATAGATAAATATACCTTATGCATCTGGTTTCCATTCCAATCTTAATCAATTTGTGTTAGCGATTCCTATTATTGGCAATATATTCTTTCTCCCTTCCTCTACGGACCATGCCTTTCAAATTTGGAAGACTAATGGTATATTACGGTTTTTGGACTTATTCTCAGATGACTCCCTTATGTCTTTTGAACAATTATCTAATAAATACAATTTGCCAAGAACACATTTTTTTAGATATTTGCAAGTTAGAAATTTCCTAAATACCACACTTGCTTCCCTTCCGGCATTACCCCCTACAAATATTTTAGATACTATCATTAACCTTAACCCGTGTCAGAAAGGTGTAACGGCTATTATTTATAATGCTATCATGAAACTTAGGATAGCTCCATTCGATAAGATCAGGACTGATTGGGAAAAGGAATTGGGCCTTACTATCTCGGCAGATGATTGGGCTCATGTTTTACAACTTGTCAATGCTTCTTCTATCTGTTCCAAACACTCCTTAATTCAATTTAAAGTTGTCCATAGAGCACATATGTCTAAAGATAAATTAGCTCATTTTTATTCTCATATTAACCCTCTTCGTGATAGATGTCATGGGGAGATAGCTTCCTTGATCCACATGTTTTGGTCTTGTCCTACTCGGGAAACTTTTTGGAAAGACATTTTTAATATTATCTCAAAGGTTTTGAATAGTGATATTTCTCCCCATCCTATTACTGCTATCTTTGGATTACCTAAAACTTCCAGTAATTTATCCCCTTCAGCGCGTAGAATGATTGCATTTCTTACTTTAATGGTGAAAAGGTGTATTCTACAACATTGGAAGGAGATTAATGCCCCAACTACGTTTTTTTGGTTTTCTCAAACAATACTATGTTTAAATTTGGAAAAAATCAGAAGTAATCTTTATGATACTTCAGTTAAATTTGAACAGACTTGGAGATCTTTTATTCAACATTTTCATTTAATGTAACTATTTTTTTTCTCTCTGATCATATATACAATCCCTTGGTGGATTTTACCTGCTATTAGTGGAGGTCCGGTTTGAGCACGTAATTGTTTAAGCTGTTTAAGTCTACTTTGTACCTAGTTAGCCCATTGCTTTGCTTTGCTTTGCGTTGTAGGTTAGTTGCATGGTGGTTTTTTTTTGGGAGATTTTTTTCTGTGTTTTTTTTTCCTTATCGATATAGATGGAAAATTAGTATATAATTATATTACCTTGTTATTTTATAACTAACTTACATCATTTGCATTTTTTTCTGTATTAATATTACTTGTATATTTATATCGTAACATTGTATTGGTTGTAATATGTTTTACCTTTCGTATATTAATTCAATAAAAAGATTTAAAAAGAAAGAAAGAAAGGATTCCGACCTGCACAATCTCCGCTCCCTAATAGACCGTTATGTTTTCAAACTGGGCGACCCTTCCCGAAGGTTCCCAAGCTCTTCTTAAACCTCGCACCATTTCCCAGAAGCACCTGGGCGCAATAATCCCCGTGACGTGAAGCTCACGCTAACCCAAAACACAGTGCCAGCAGTGCTCTTTTCCATGAAGCAGTCTCTCAAGTTATTTAAAGTTCAGCATCTTACCGCAGATTCCAACGCTGCTCCCGGACTGCCGCTGTGATGCTGCCAGGTCCCCCCAGTGTTCTGGGCAGAAGCAGCACTCAGGCAGTGAGTTCCATCCGGTCTATCAGTGGATTCTTGCTATTACTTTTAAATTTTATTTTCTTTTGCCTCGAGGTCCCAATACTTTCTAGAAACTCTAGTTTGACTTGACACAAACACTTAGACATCCTTCAATATTTCTCTTATTCTAAGTTATCGATATGTACAACCAAATTTGAGAGAATGTAAGGGAAGAACTTGGATACCTAAAAGAAGCTGACTAGGATAGCAGGTGGGAAAGTAAATTCACAAAAAAACAGTCAGCAAACTGGAGATGTGATGGAAACCCACAGGCTACCACATTTACAATTAACACATCAAGCAAAAGCTACAACAGCTACTGGAGACAACTTTCTGCAGACACCTAGACCATAAGACCATAATACCGTAAGACATTGGAACAGAATTCGACCATTTAGCCCATCAAGTATGCTCCACCATTCAATCATTGGTGATTGATTTTTCCTCTCAACCCTATCAATCTTGGCTTTAAATATACCAATGACTTGCCCTCCACAGCTATCTGTAGCATTGAATTCCATAGATTCACTACACTTTAGCCAAAAAAAAATCCTCCTCCTCTCCATTCTAAAGTGATGTCCTTCTATTCTGAGGCTGTGCCCTCTGGTCCTAGACCCTAGACTCTTAGATATCAATGAGGTTCCTCTCGGTCTTCTAAACTCCAGCGAATTCCACTCAGAGCCATCAAGCGTTCCTCATATGTCAGCAGGAATCCAAATGAAGGGTCTGGGCCTGAAATGGTGACTGTTTATTCCTCTGCATAGCTGCTGACTGACCTACTGAGTTCCTCCAGGATTTGTGTGGATTTCCAGCATCTGCAGAATCTCTTATGTTTATGATTTGCTGCTCAAATGTTAATTCTTTCATTCCCGGGATCATTCTTTTGCCAGTTCATCACACAGAAGTGGGTTGATAGTTCACAGATTTTAATGTGAACAAGATTTTAAGGGGACGGAAGTCAATAAATGTAGCCAAATAGGTCCATTAACTAAAACTCTCAAATGGAAAACTAGATGCCAACACCACGGCTGAAAGAAATATCTATATATAAAACAAATACCACTAGTTTTCAGTGGCAGTCGACTTGATAGTTCACTTTCTCAGGCAAGGCCGAATGCAAGCTGGCAGCAAAATGTTGCTGTGCTTTGCTCAAGACTCAACAAACGCTTCAAGAAAAGAAGGGAATTAAATACCACCACAATGAAATAATAATTAACTGACATGTGCATATTCACAAGCGCAATTGCCAAATTTGCTGTGCCTCTGAGTCCGTAGTTGTAACATCTTGTAAACCTCCTCTAGACCTTCCCCAATACCAGAACATCCTTTCTTAGATATGGTTCATAATACTCCAAATGTGGCTTAACTAACCCCCATAAAGCTTTAGAATTAGGTCATTGATCTTATATTCCAGTCCTCTGGAAATGAATGATAATATTGCACTTGAAACATAGAAACATAGAAAAAACCTACAGCACAATACAGGCTCTTCGGCCCACAAAGTTGTGTGGAACATGTCCCTACCTTAGAAATTACTAGGGTTACTCATAGCCCTCTATTTTTCTAAGCTCCATGTACCTATCCAAAAGTCTCTTAAAAGACCCTATCTTATCCACCTCCACCACTGTTGCCAGCAGCTCATTCCATGCACTCACCACTCTGTGTAAAAAACTTACCCCTGACATCTCCTCTGTACCTACTCCCCAGCACCTTAAACCTGTGCCCTCTTGTGGCAACCATTTCAGCCCTGGGAAAAAGCCTCTGACTATGCACATGATCAATGCCTCTCCTCATCATTCCTTACTATTGATTTAAGTTAACCTTTAGGGAACCATGTACTAGGACCCCCAAGTCCCTTTTTACCTCCGCTTTCTGAATTCACTTCCCATTGGGAAAATTATCTATGCTTCTATTCCTTCTACCAAGTGCATGTCCATATAATTCATTAAACTATATTCCATCTGCCACTTCTGTGCCCATTCTGTTGACCTGACCAAGACCTTCTGCAGACTACCTGCTTCCTCAACACTACCTGCCCCTCCACTTATCTTTGTATAGTCTGTAAACTTGGCCACAAAGCCATCAATTTTGTCATCCAAATCATTGACAATATAATGCAAAAACATTGACCCCTGCAGAATACCACTAGTCACAGGCAGCCAATCAGTAAAGGTCCCTTTTATTTCTGTGTTTTTTAAATGTGAATGTGAATTTGAAATGAGCTTTACTGCGAGAATGTGTGGAGAAAACAGATTCCAAAGTGTCTTTGAAAATGGAATTTAAAGTACATCAGAAAAGACCATAAGACGATAAGACCTAGGGGCATCATTGTCAGTCAAAGGATAAAGAAAATTACATGGCTAGGAGAAACAGACTTTGGAAGCAGTTGGTTAGGCACTCTGAGTAACAGAAGACATCTTTCAAAGAACTGGCACAGGTCATGGGGAGCTTAATAGTTTTCTTCTGTGCTCCCTCATTCTACGTAGGAGACAGTACAGAACTCTACTCTCAAAATTTGCCTTCCTCACTGATATTCCCTTATTTGCTTCAATGAATTAGCTGCTTGTTCTCTCCCTGGGTAACTCTGCAAAAAACTTTTGATGCCAAATGCTTGTACTAAAGGGTTTCTAATTTTTTTGAAATTGTAAAAATTGCCAGAGCTTAATTGACTTGTTTATTTGAGGATATCAAGGTAGTTTATTACATAGGCCTTTAGTTTAAACAACATATTGCTGTTGAGCGAACTGTCCAGATATTGTTAGATTACAAACACTAATTACCTCTAGCCTGAACTGAGTTTCCATGATCTTTAACGCTGGTACAACGAACACTGAGCTGCCTAAAGAACAAGCAATGTAAGCAGTGAAATACTGAGAGAATGACTAGTTCATTGAGGCTCTTTGATGAGCATTTCCTCAGCGGTTGGAACACGGCATGATTGCGCAGGCGCGTGGAGGCTGCCCAGTGAGAACAGCGAGAAGAGTTTGAAAAGAAGACAGCTTTACAGAGCGGGCGACAGAGTAGTGGAAGATAGAGTAGGAAGGCTTTGCTCAACGGGGATTCGGCAAAAAAGGGTCGAGGCAAGGTAGATTATCTGTTTAGAATACAGTCAGAAAGTACTGTGTGAGGCCAGTTTTCTGTGCTCGGTGTCAGATGTGGAAGGTCCTGGAGTCTCCCAGCCTCCCGGACAGCCACATTTGCACCAGCTGCGTTGAGCTGCAGCTCCTGAAGGACCGTGTTAGGGAACTAGAGATGCAGCTCGATGACTTTCGTCTGGTCCGGGAGAGTAAGGAGGTGATAGAGAGGAACTATAGGCGGGTAGTCACTCCGGGGCCGGGAGAGACAGGTAAGTGCGTAACAGTCAGGAGAGGGAAGGGCAAGAAGCAGGTGCTAGAGAGCACCCCAGTGGCTGTCCCCCTTAACAATAAGACCTTCTGTTTGAGTACCGCAGGGGGAGATGGCCTACCTGGGAGAAGCAAGTCTGGCCCTGTGGCTCAGAAGGGTAGGGAAAGGAAGAGGATGGCAGTAGTGATAGGGGACTCTATAGTTAGGGGGTCAGACAGGCGATTCTATGGACACAGGAAAGAAAGTTTGCCTTCCAGGTGCCTGGGTCTGGGATGATTCTGATCCCATGGGAAGGAGAACAGCCAGAGGTCGTGGTACAAATTGGTACCAATGTCATAGATAGGAAAAGGGAGGAGGTCCTGAAAAGAGACTACAGGGAGTCAGGAAGGAAGTTGAGAAGCAGGACTTAAGAACATAACATAAGAAATAGGAGCAGGAGTTGGCCATCTGGCCCATCGAGCCTGCTCCACCATTCAATAAGATCATGGCTGATCTGTCCGTAAACTCAGCTACATGAACCTGCCTTTTCCCCATAACCCTTAATTCCCTTACTACGTAAAAACCTATCCAACTGTTTCTTAAATATATTTGGTGAGGAAGCTTCAACTGCTTCCCTGGGCAGAGAATTCCACAGATTCACCACTCTCTGGGAAAAACAATTTCTCCTCATCTCCATCCTAAATCTTCTCCCCTGAATCTCGTGTCAAGGACCTCAAAGGTAGTAATCTCAGGATTACTGCCTGTGCCACGTGAGAGTGAGTATAGGAATAGAGTGAGGTGGAGGATAAATGCATGGCTGAGGGATTGGAGCAGGGGGCAGGGATTCATATGTCTGGATTATTGGGAGCTCTTTTGGCTCACAAATAGAGAAAGCTTGGACACAGTGTGAGAGGGAGGATAGGCAGGTGATAGAGAAGGGACGCACTCAGAACGATGGTTTGAGATGTGTCTATTTTAATGCAAGGAGTATTATGAATAAAGCAGATGAGCTTAGAGCGTGGATCAGCACTTGCAGCTATGATGTTGTGGCTAAATAGAGACTTGGATGGCTCAGGGGCAGAAATAGCTACTTAGAGTGCCAGGCTTTAGATGTTTCAGAAAGGACAGGAAGGGAAGCAAAAGAGGTGGGGGCGTGGCACTGTTGATCAAAGATAGTATCATGGCTGCAGAAAAGGAGGAAGTCATGTAGGGGTTGTCTACGGAGTCTCTAGGGGTGGAAGTTAGGAATAGGAAGGGGTCAATAACTCTACTGGGTGTTTTTATAGACCACCCAATAGTAATAGCGACATCGAAGAGCAGATAGGGAGACAGGTTCTGGACAGGAGTAATAATAACAGGGTTGTTGTGGTAGGAGATATTAATTTCCCAAATATTGATTGGCATCTCCCTAGAGTAAGAGGTTTAAATGCAGTGGAGTTTGTTAGGTGTGTTCAGGAAGGTTTCTTGACACAATATGTAGATAACCCTATAAGTGGAGAGGCTGTACTTGATCTGGTATTGGGAAATGAACCTGGTCAGGTGTCAGGTCTCTCAGTGGAAGAGCATTTTGGAGATAGTGATCACAATTCTATCTCCTTTACCATAGCATTGAAGAGGAAAAGGAACAGATAAGTTAGGAAAATGTTTAATTGGAGAAAGGGAAATATGAGGCTATCAGGCAGGAACTTGGAAGCATAAATTGGAAACAGATGTTCTCAGGGAAATGTACGGAAAAAATGTGGCAAATGTTCAAGGGATATTTGCGTGGGGTTCTGAGTAGGTAAGTTTCAATTGGACATGGAAGGGATGGTAGGGTACAGGAACCATGGTGTACAAAAGCTGTTGAAAATCTAGTCAAGAAGGAAAGAAGAGCCTACGAAAGGTTCAAAAAACTAGGTAATGATAGAGATCTAGAAGATTATAAGGTTAGCAGGAAGGGGCTTAAGAATGAAATTAGGAGAGCCAGAAGGGGCCAAGAGAAGGCCTCGGTGGACGGGATTAAGGAAAATTCCAAGGCATTCTATATGTTTGTGAGAAGCAAGAGGATAAGACGTGAGAGAATAGGACCAATCAAGTGTGACAGTAGAAAAGTGTGTATGGAACCGGAGGAGATGGCAGAGGTACTTAATGAATACATTGCTTCAGTATTCACTACAGAAAAGGGTCTTGGTGATTGTAGAGTTGACTTGCAACGGACTAAAAAGGAAGAGGATGTGTTGGAGTTTTTAGAAAGCATCAAGTTGGATAAGTCACCAGGACCGGATGGGATGTACCCCAGGCTACTGTGGGAAGTGAAGGAGGAGATTGCTGAGCCTCTGGCGATAATCTTTGCATCATCAATGGGGATGGGAGAGGTTCCAGAGGATTGGAGGGTTGCGGATGTTGTTCCCTTATTCAAGAAAGGGAGTAGGGATAACCTGGGAAATTATAGACCAGTGAGTCTTACTTCAGTGGTTGGTAGGTTGATGGAGAAGATCCTGAGAGGCAGGATTTATGAACATTTGGAGAGGTATAATATGATGAGGATTAGTCAGTATGGCTTTGTCAAAGGCAGGTCGTGCCTTACGAGCCTGATTGAATTTTTTGAGGATGTGACTAAGCACATTGATGAGGGTAGAGCCGTAGATGTAGTGTATATGGATTTCAGCAAGACATTTGATAAGGTACCCGATACAAGGCTTATTAAGAAAGTAAGGAGGCATGGCATTCAAGGAGACATTGCTTTGTGGATCCAGAATTGGCTTGCCCACAGAAGGCAAAGAGTGGTTGTAGATGGGTCATATTCTGCATGGAGGCTGGTGAACAGTGCTGTGCCTCAGGGATCTGTTCTGGGACCCCTACTCTTCGTGATTTTTATAAATGACCTAGATGAGGAAGTGGAGGGATGGGTTCGTAAATTTTGCTGATGACGCAAAGGTTGGAGGTGTTGTGGATAGTGTGGAGGGCTGTCAGGGGTTACAGTGGGACATTGATAGGATGCAAAGCTGGGCTGAGAAGTGGCAGATGGAGTTCAACCCAAATAAGTGTGAGGTGGTTCATTTAGGTAGGTCAAATATGATGGAAGATAATAGCATTAATGGCAAGACTCTTGGCTGTGTGAAGGATCAGAGGGATCTTGGGGTCAGAGTCCATAGGACACTCAAAGCTGCTGCGTAGGTTGACTCTGTGGTTAAGAAGGCATATGGAGCATTGGCTTTCATCAATCGTGGGATTGAGTTTAAGAGCCGAGAGGTAATGTTGCAGCTATATAGGACCCTGGCCAGACCCCACTTGGAGTACCGTGTTCAATACTGGTCGCCTCACTACAGGAAGGACGTGAAAACCATAGAAAGGGTGCAGAGAAGATTTACAAGGATGTTGCCTGGATTGGGGAGCATGCCTTATGAGAATAGGTTGAGTGAACTTGGCCTTTTCTCCTTGGAGCAACAGAGGATAAAAGTTGACCTGATAGAAGTATACAAGATAATGAGAGGCATTGATCGTGTGGATAGTCAGAGGCTTTTTCCCAGGGCTGAAATGGCTAGCACGAGAGGGGTAGTTTTAAGGTGCTTGGAAGTAAGTACAGAGGAGATGTCAGGAGTAAGATTTTTATGCGGAGAGTGGTGAGTGTGTGGAATGGGCTGCCGGTGGCGGTGGTGGAGGCGGAAACTATAGGGTCTTTTAAGAGACGCCTGGATAGGTACATGGAGCTCAGAAATATAGAGGGCTATGGGTAAGCTAGGTAGTTCTACGGTTCGGCACAGCTTTGTGGGCCGAAGGGCCTGTATTGTGCTGCAGGTTTTCTATGTTTCTATGTTCTATTTTTCAAGTTGTTCACACTTTTATTAGAAACAGTCGCTTTCTAGATAAGTTCACTCCCATTCTCCTAATAAAAGCATACTAAAACAACTGCTCACGTTTACTTCTCTAAAGTACATTAATGAATAAGTTTTAAAGCAATTGGGGAAAAAATAAATAAAAACATTCTGCTAAATCTTAGATACTTCTGGCAGGCTGTTACATAGATCAATATCTTCTGTTCAGCTTTTCTCTTCTCTACTTTTGCACCAATGAATTGAAATGCAGGTGAGAGGAAAATCGAGTTCAGATATTGGAACACATTACTCCAGCACTTGTACTGGAGATGAAACACAAACATAGCTAGGCCACCAGGTGCACTTTACATCTGGCCTCTCTGCATTGGAGGCAGCATTAATGTAGAGATCTGCATGGGGTCACCAACCTTTATTCAAAACATAAGCCAAGGTAATTAGTTTAAGGTAATATCAGTAGTTAAAGGTAGCTTTAAAAAATAATTATAATTTTCACAGGCATTTGAAAATATTTCACTGTCCTTCAAAAGAAATGAGCTATCAACAGCTATCAGTAGAAAGAAACCAAGCAAGTTACCAATAAATAGTATGTACAATATTATGAATTTCTGAAATAATTGACATTGAATTTAATGAAACAATAAGTGCTACCAGCAAGGTAAGTGAGTAGGCAAAGTGTGCACAGGCATTTAGCGCCAAAGGGATGGATCATCTGGATATAAGGAGTGATATTTGACACCTGCAGTGTGAATCTCATTGAGGTGAATATATATATTTCACAAATACAATATTAAAAATTTAACTCAAGCATTCTTCAAAGCCATTTGATTAATGAGCTCTGGTAACAGGTAACACAATCTCCATGCTTTTCACATTTTCTTTAAGTCATCAAAGCGTTACTGCACTAAAAGTGACATAAACATGAAAGAAGCTCTTACTGGAATTGGAGTAAAATATGAAGAAATGGGTGACGTGAAAACTGGAAATACAGAGTAAATGGTTAGAAGCTGACATCAGTCACCATCGCCACGGTAGAGCAGTGGTTAGCGCAATGTTTTTACAGCTCCGGACTTCGCAGTTTGGAGTTCAATCCCGGCGTCCTCTGTAAGGAGTCTGTACATGGAATGCATGTGCTTTTCTCTGGGTGCTCTGGTTTCCTCCCACTTTCCAAGGAGGTACTGGCTGGTTGGTTGTAAATTGTCCCGTTGATTAGGCTGTGATTAAACTGGGGGTAGTCAGGTGTTGCTGGGTAACATGGCTGGAGAGGCTGGAAGGGTGTATTCTTTAAATAAAATAAAAATAAAATTAACGATATGCATGAGGAATATTGAGAGGAAGACAGATGAAATCTTTCCATGGAACTAAATAACATGATGAATTCATGAGAAGAGTGCGGAGCTTAGTTATGATGGCGCTAAATGGCGACTCCTTTGCTTGCATCTTCGGAAACAGCTCCGTATCCATCTTTAATATTTCTATTTTTCCTTTTCAGGGTTCTTTTGAAGACCCTGACCTGGAGTTACATACTGACTTCGGTTCTTTGCAGGAATGGGACCCGCTCTCGGGGTTTTACGACTGGCCATTATCCGACATGCCAAGGATGTGGCCTAAGAGCTTAGCTTGCCTTTGGAGGCCTGGGACCTCGTGGCTCTGGAGACGGGCAGATCGAAGGTCAGTGTCCCGGCAGGAGGTCGGTGTGTTGTGGGAGTCGGAAGATCTACGGCTGTGTGCTCAGAGACCCGAGATCTTTGGGCACAGAGCTCGGAGAAAGTGACGCAACGGACTTTTAACATCATAAATCAGCAAGTTATTTGTTATGTTTCCCCTCTCGCTGTGAAATGGAGATATCTCTCTCTCCCTTATTAGGGAGAGAAAGAGCCTGTGATATGGAATCTTTGGGGTAACTGCATGTCTGTGTCTTTGCTGCACACTTCAGTGCTCAGTGGTGGATGCTGATGCTTTTTTTTTGCTGGGGGGGAAGGGGGATTGTTGCTTTGCTGCTGCTTACACCCGGGAGGGATGGGAGTGGGGAGGACCTTTGGGGTTCTAACATTTAACTGTCATTCATTCTTTGGGAGCATTCCTCTGTTTTTGTGGATGACCGTGAAGAAAAAGCATTTCAGGATGTACATTGTATACATTTCTCTGATATTAAATGTACCTTTGAAACCTTTGAATTCTATGATACAGGCCTACCAAATTTTAAAGAGCTGTGTGTGGAATGGGCTGATCCAAAGGAATGTTCTCACAGTTTGTGAGAAACATATGATTTATTCTCCATATTCATTTCTGGTTTTCCACATGAATCATCTTCTGAAGGAGAAGCATTTTATGGTATTTATGCTTGTTACTTATGAGTGTTGGTGCATGGCCAAGTAGTTAAGGCATCAGTCTAGTGATTTGAAGGTCGCTAGTTTGAGCCTCAGCTGAGACAATGTGTTGTGTCCTTGAGCAAAGCACTTAACCACACATTGCTCTGCGACGACACCGGTGCCAAGCTGAATCAGCCCTTGCCCTTCCCTTGGACAACATCGGTGTCGTGGAGAGGGGAGACATGGGCAACTGCTGGTCTTCCATACAACCTTGCCCAGGCCTGCGCCCTGCAAACCTTCCAAGGCGCAAATCCATGGTCTCACGAGACTAACGGATGCCTATGCCTATGGTTGTTAGTGTATTTGTGGAAGTAATTTATCTTTTATCTGATGAATTAGCATTTAGGAGAGAGATTGAAACTCTGGTTGAATGGTGCCATGGCAATAACATCTCACTCAATGTCAGCAAAATTAAAGAGCTGAAAATTGAGGAGGCAACCAGGGGTTCATGAGCCAGTCCTCATCAGCGGATCAGAGGTGGAGAGTGTCAGCAACTTTAAATTAAAAGTTCAAAGTTCGAAGTACAATATATTTATTATCAAAGTTGTGATTCATCTTCTTACAGGCAGCCATAAAACAAAGAAACCTCAAAAGAACCCATTAAAAAAAGACCATCAAACACCAAATGTGCAGAGAGAGAAAAAATCATGCAAACAATAAAAGCAAGCAAATCACTTCAGAACTGATGTTTTATGAATGACACAAAGCTAGGCATCATTACAGCTGGAGCAGGCCACAGCCTCAGTTCATCTCAAAGCCAAGTAAGTGTTGCAAGACCACAGATGCGAGTCCAGGCATCATTGCAATTGGAGCAGGCCACAGCCTCAGTTCATCTCAAAGCCAAGTAAATGTTGCGAGAGCACAGATGCGAATCCAGGCATCATTGGAATCAGAGCAGGCCGCAGCCTCAGTTCAGCACAGAGCTGAGTAAACGTTGCACAGCAACAAGCAGAACCAGGCATAACTGGCCATCAACTCACCTCCGTTCTGACAGCATGACCTTTTCAATCTGGCCTTGTGCATAAATCGTCCAAACACTGGGTCGTTTCTCGCCGTCCGACTGCTCATGAGACTGAACCCCATTGCCACGATTCGGTCCATACTGGACCTTTGCTATTCAGCCCGGTGCTGAAATATATCAGACGTCCGGACTTTCCTCACTCTTGAGGATGCCATAACTCTGCCTTAACTCTGCTTTGGTAATAAACTTACTTTAAACTTTGAATTTAGCAATATACAGGTTTCCCCCGCCATCCAAAGGTAGAGCGTTCCGATGAAACAGTTCGTAAGCCAAAATGTCGTAAAGCGAAGAAGCAATTACCATTTATTTATATGGGAAAATTTTGTGTGCGTTCGCAGACCCAAAAATAACCTACCAAATCATGCCAAATAACACATAAAACCTAAAATAACAGTAACATACAGTAAAAGTAGGAATGATATGATAAATACACAGCCTATATAAATACTTTCCCACAATCATTACTGCACTGTTCTCTGTAGCAGAAAATCTCATGCAAGCGCTGTTGGCAAAAACACGGCGCAAGCGCTCTCCAGTAACCTTTAAGCTATGAAGCTGCCAAGTCATACCAAATAACACGTAAAAATACACAGCCTATATAAAGTAGAAATAATGTATGTACAGTGTAGTATCACTTACCGGAATTGGTTCAGCACCGAGCACACTGATGGTGTGTTAGAGTGAGTTGTCACAGGTTGGGGTGGTGCAGTGGCCCCCATCCTCCGGGCCACCAACCGATACCGATCCGCGAAGCATGCTGGGGTGCAGCGGTAGCCGGGAGGCACACAACACATCTTTAAGAAAAAAGCTGAAACAAACATGCTAATTAATTAGGTGCTGCCCGGCACGTAAATGTCAGCCCAGATCAGTGCTGATTTCCAATTGCGTCGTCTCTGATCTGTGCCGACATTTACACGTCAGGCGGCACCTAATTAATTAGCATGTTTATTTTGGCTTTTTTCTTAAAGATGTGCCGTGTGCCTCCCAGCTACCGCTGCATTCTCAGCGAATCGGTATCTGTCCATGGCCTGAGGTTTGGGGTGGTGGGACACGGGGGTGTCATCTCATGGTCGATCAGGGCAGGCAGCTCATTTTCTCCCATGACTGCCCGCCTTGATGTCGAAGGTCGAGGTTCGTCGTCTGCTGTGGCTGATGTGGAAGGCTTGCTTGACTGCTGAGCCTCGCGCATTTTTCTATCACACAGTTTTTTGTAAGCACTCAAACCATCCTGCAAATATCCCCTAAACCTACGTACCCTTTCAAAATTAAAATCGTACTTTATCATTGCAGCGAAAATCTCATGCAGTTGCTTCACGTTCAGTTCCTGGACGACTTCACTTTTGGTCCGTTCGCTACTGCATTTAGTTTCAATTGTTAACCTTTCCTCTTCCAATTGCATTAGCTCTTCATCTATCAGTTCCTCGTAATGGGATGCCAAAACCTCTTCAACACCATCTTCATCAACTTCCACAAGCCAAACTCACTTTGTCCTTGCTTCGTTCACCACGATCAAAACGCTTAAATATGTCTAGTTTTATGCTAACCGTAACACCCTTACGAGCTCTTTTAGGCTTTTCCGATGCCGTAGAACTCATCTTGCAAACAGTTGCTCACAGGCATGTGTTTAAGCAATGCTGGTGAGAATGCCGTTCCAAATCCATGGGACAGCGGTTTTTATCACGCGCTGATTTTTTCGCACGCTGATTTTCCCCGCGTGCTGCTTTTTTTCGTAACAGTGAAAACACCTTCTGAAAGCGAAAACAGGGTACTAATGTAGGTCTTTCGTAACAGTGAGGTTTCGTAAAGCGAACGTTCGAAAAGCGGGGGACAACTGTAAAGTTATACTCTCCCAGACATCCCACCCTGCAAAAATTCATTGCAGGGAGGTAGCACCCCCCCCCGCCCCCCGTCGACCTCCAAGGGTGTATGTAATACTTTGTTTAGTGATTTTGTCTAATCTGTAAACCAAGTTGGGTATATGCAGCAAATGTGATATTAAAATATGTACTTATATTATATTATCATGTTTATTCTATTACAACTTTAAGCAAGTCTACAGGGAGTTTGGCCTCATCGCGTAGGACATCAATAGCATAGCTTCTTGGCAGCTAGCCAGCTAGTTTAAATCAGGGGTCCCCAACTTTTTTTGCACTGCGGACCGGTTTAATATTGACAATATTCTTGTGGACCGGCTATCCCAGGGGTGGGGTGGTGTTAAACGTGACCAGATTATAGGTGATAAGTCAACTATAAGTCACTTGTAAGTGGCTAATACACTCAATTTTGTTTCTAAAGGGGTTTATCTAATGAATTTAATATTAAACACACAGTGCATATTTTCCTTGCATGAATGTAGTGATAAGTCGATTATAACAGTGGTCCCAAACCATTGGGCTGTGAAGAATGCAGTGGTACAGTGGTAGCCAGAACGCACCCAGCACATCTTTAAGAAAAAAGCTTAAATAAGCAAGCTAATTGATTAGGTGCCGCCCGGCACGTAAATGTCGGCCCAGATCAGAGGCGACGTAATCGGCAATCGCCTCTGATCTGGGCTGACATTTATGTGTCGGGCAGCACCTAATCAATTAGCTTGTTCATTTCAGCCTTTTTCTTAAAGATGTGCTGGGTGCGTTCCAGCCACTACTGTATTCTTCGCGGCCCAGAGGTTGGGGACCACTGAATTATAAGTCAATAGCATCATAACATTTTAAGTAACGTTTGGCTATAAAACACACAGCGCATATTTTCCTCGTATGAACATATAAAATCATTGCAACACACCAATATCGCTGAATCAGTGGGAGCCCTGGGCTTGTTTTCCTGCAACAACACAGTCCTATCGAAGGGGGTTCCTTATGTCCAGTCTATTCTGCAATTTAGTTTTCATTGCATTCATTTCAGAAAACACCGTTTCGCAGAAATATGTTGGAAATGGACGCAACGTTTTCAGTGATTTCATGGCTATCTCAGGATATTCAGCCTTGACTTTGATCCAGAATGCCGGCAGAGGTGTTTTGTCAAACATACTTTTCAGCCCGCCATCATTTGCAAGTTCGAGGAGTTGATTTTTTTCCCGCGCTGACATGGATGATTCACCGGGAACATTCACAAATGGGTCACGGACCCATTCCTTTGCACGTCTTGGATCACTGATGACCGTGCATGCATTAAAATTCAACATTGCGTGACAGGGAATGAGGAAAGGTGCAGCTGACTCATATCGTTTCATTTCGCCAAATCATATTGTTTCGTCGCGGCCCGGTGGTTGGGAACCACTCTTAGCACGAAGAGAGACCAATCAGGATGCTCGTTCTCCCTCTCCCTCTCCCTTCCCCTCTCAAAAGAATCTATTTCCAAGATATTGTATATAATTTCCGGGCGTCAGGGAGCCACTATCGATATGCGGGAGACTCCCAGAACTTCCAGGAGAGGTGGGATGTCTGCTCTCCATCACAATTACAAGTGAAAAATACTACCTTGCACCATAGAATGAGATGATGCCCAAAATGGCGGTCGTCATCTTTTCAGCTTTGTCCAAGCCATACATTGCTGTCTGTTCCTTTGTATTCTCCCCATATCATAATCTTGCCTCACCAAACAATGCCTCTGATGTGGGGGTGGGGCTACAGACACTCTCAGCGCCCCAGGCAGTAGTGTTGGCCACCACTGGGACTCTTGCCCTTCGTTGTGAACTTTGGGGTGCCGGGGATGGCTGACCTTTCTGGTGGGGGCATTGTGGTGCTCTGAGGAAGGGGCAGCCCACTCCAACATTCCTAATGGCCAGCGCTATTTATTATTCTTGTTAGAAAATATGTTTGTGGGATTAAGGAAAGGTGTTCAAGTTCATTTATTGCTGCATTTTTGCTTGGGTTATACAGTTATTCATTTGTGTGTTTGTGGGTCACTCTGACTGTAACCGGAGTGTCTAATAATCACCTCCTCCATCGGTATGTGACTGAGTGAGTTCTCTCCCTGGGTCATAATGCCCGGTCTGTTTTTGTGCTTGTCGCAATAAAAATAGCCGTTGAGTTAAATGAGCTTTTCTCATCTGTCATCATGGATCGAAGGCTCACCACAATAGATCAGATGGGGTATTTGGTATCCGAGGGATAAAGGCATTTTCTCCAATAGCATTATACTGGACTACAATGCTTTTGCTTCCTGAATATTTTTAGGTGTATCTTATGGATTTGGGGCCGCTGGTCATGAAAATCATTATGAAATTTCCCTATCGCATGCCATTTTAAAAATTGCCTATATTTGCTATTTTATTTCATAATTCAAGACCATTAAAATGTTGCCTACTATGTGAGCTGAACAGTTTTCTATCTCGTCCAGGCATGCTTGCGTATGTTTTGGCAGGGCAGGTTTTACAAAGACTGTAAATTTCCATATTTGTCTTTTGATATTTGAGACAGACGTTTTCCAGAATAACTGATGCCAAAATTAAGGAAAGCATTTTTGTTGGTCCACAAATCAAACAGAACATCAATAAAAGGCAATTCAAAGAACTTCTAATGGGACCATAGAAAATCGCATGGACGGCATTCAAGGATGTTGTTGAAAATTTTCTTCGCAACTACAGAGCACCAAATTATGCAGCTGGTTGACAACATGCTTCAAGCAAACAAAACCATGAAGTGCAACATGTCACTAAAGATTCATTTTCTGCATTCCCATTTAGACTTCTTCCCTGCAAATCTTGGCAGTGTTCGCGACGAGCATGGTGAAACAGTATCAGCGCAATTGGGATCCATCACTGCTGGATGAAATTGTTCGACTCTTAAGTGAGAAGCTTCAGACACTGAGTGCAAATGAAAATCATCAACAAAACACTTTTAGCTTAGTTGAACTATTGCAAAGTGTCAGCACCATTATATAATTAAATATATTATATTCAATAAAGTTAATTTCTTGTTTCTCCAAATTCCTGTATGATACAAGTAGTCTGAAATTGTGTTCGGCTTAAAGCAAAAAATAATTCTGAGGAAACAACACTTTCAAAAAATTCTGTTGTCCAGAGCTATCAGTTATTATAATCGCCTAAATTACTGCAACAATATTTGTATTAGTATCTTTAGCAATTTTATGCCTGCATTGAATCTCAAAATGCTATCACCTGCAAAGTAAATTTTCTATATATTTTGGGTCTGAGTTCAACGATGCCAGTGGACTTGATCTTGTGTTTTGAAAGTGCAATTGTAACCTGGCTCTTTTATTTTATTTCTTTAGTTATTCCAAATAGTATCATTTGAAAACATCAATTACATTTTTGAATGTTTTCATGCAAATATAAAGCCTCAGGAGTGCTGCTTGTTCATAAACATGCTAATATTGGAGGAGGAGCTACAGGAAGTGGTATTTGAAAGTTCCAATACTGCAGCACACTCCAGAGGATTACACGTTCCATCTTAAAGCACAACAGTAAACACATGAAATGGATATTGATTCAATCAAAACGATTGGCTCAGATGTATATTCAACATTTGTACTAAAAGCAAAAGCAGATGGTTCCCAAAGCTGCCAAATGCAATTTCTTGCTGCAGTTTTTCTTCTACTATCAGTGAGTTAGGAATTTGCTCTTCCTTCTGCACTTTGAGCCATGCTTGCTGCAGTCAATCTTTTCTATTAGCAAGTTGAAAATTGGTTCTTTCCTCAACTGTTTGAGCCTTAGCAATATGCTGTTGATTCTGCTGAATTCAATTAGCTCCAATTTGCTCTTTCCTTGAGGCATTTTATGGCATTTATACCATTTAAATGGTAAAACTTCATTAAAATTGACACAATGCCAAAAAGCAGTGTAAATGCAGTGGTACCAGTCAAAACAATGTTTATCTTTTACAAAATATAAAACCCACAGTAATTCTTTTGTCTTATTACTGTGCTATCTTCTCATGTGAGGGCAAAAAAAAAACTGTAAGTGTAGTCTCTTATGCATTTTGGACACAATCAAGAGGCCTTGCTTCTATAAAGTATACACTTAGACCACTTTCTAAATGCACACTAAAGTAAACAGACGAAATAATGTTTAGCTTGTTAAAAATATATTTACATCACAAGTGATTCCTTAATAAACATGATCACTAATTGATCACATGATAACTGATTGAAGAGAGAAGGATCAGCTATAATTTTAACTATTTTCTTATTATTCAATGGAAAATTTCAGGAGCTTCCAAAATATTTTAGACTGAACAGTCAGTTATTTATCTTTAGACTAAATTTCCCAAACGAGATTAAATTTAAAAACTCAGCAATTTTCGATGGGTAAAGTTAAAATTAGGAGGCTTTAGAGGGCCTCCTGAGGGGTAGTTAGAAGAGTGGAACGCACAGCCTTATGTTAAACCTAACTTGCATGCAAAATTTCAGATTTTAGGTTGTTTCATTAGTGAGCTACAGTATGCCCGAGTCATATCGGCATTCTGTTTTATCCTATCTCCTGATGAGAATCTGCACACCATCTCAATAAACATAAAGATAGATGGTGAAGTGGGGCTCTGTCCTACTTGTGTCCACATGTACAAGTCTCTGAAATAACTTTAACAAGAGTTATCATTCCAAACCAACATCATGCCGTGTGATACATAATTTTGAGGATATGGTTTTGCTTTGTGCAGAGTTTTCAAATGACTTGGTTTTCACCACTTCAGAACATTTTAAAGCTGTTCAAAAAATGGCTCAAAGTTATTTCCTGGCCTCAATGGTAATTATGTACTTGTGATATCTTTAGTCATGACAGGACAGGAGTAGTTTGTGGCCAACTGTCCTATCTTGTAGTCATGCATTCTGATCATAAAAATCTGCATAGTGGTTAATTACTTGATGATTAAAGCCATAGTAGCAACCAACATTTCAGCATTTTCTGAAAGTACCTTCTGTCCAACATCAAGTTTAACTTCATCCCAAAACAATAAGCCAGGATTATCCATTATTACAAGGGTTGTTTTTGGCATTAACTAATTACAATAATATGAACAGAATACTTAATTGACGGCAGATTTCCTTGTTCTTGGAATGAGCAATGAACTTTGAATGCATTTTGTATTGTTGGATCTGGGGATTTCAGTAAAGAGTACAGAGAGTTACTGAGAAAGGCTTTCTTTGTCATCTTTTCCATTGATGATTCTTATAAATGCACCTTTGTGGCCCTTTTTTCCCTTGGCTTGTGATTGTGTCTTTATCTATGTCCTTATAGCGAGTGGAAAAGCCAGAAGTTAACTGGCTCCGAAAAGGGACAAAGCCATGTCAATGCCCCTGACTAGACACATGGAATAGCACACAACTATCCAATTGCTGGGACTACATCAGAAATATTTTAAACTATTTTCTCTTATTCAACTCTATATTACAAAATTATCAACATAAGAGCTGAACTATGGTTGGGGAACTTTATGGCAACAGCTTTATGTGACATCACCAACAGAAAACCCTTAATACTGAAAATGTAACAAATATGATGCCAATGCCCTCAAACACTGGAAGAGTTAGCCTGAAGGAATATATGATTTGTGAAGAAAATAACTTTTCCAACTCACTGGAGAATCCTTAAATATATAAGCGGAAGGAAACTGGAGGTCCTTGAGCCAGTCTTCGTCAGGAGATTGGAGGTGGAGAGGTTCGGCAACTATCATTTCAGGGGACCTGTCCGAGGCCCAGCAGGTAAGTGCAATTACAAGGAAAGCATAGCTGCACCTCTACTTAGAAGTTTGGGAAGATTCGATATCTAAAACTTTGACGAACTTTGATAGATGTGTGGTGAAGAGTTTATTGACTGGTTGTACCATGGCCTCATATGGAAACACCAAAGGCCTTAAATGGAAAATTCTACAAAAGGTAGTGTGTTCAGCCAGGTGCATCATGGGTAAAGCTCTCCCCACCATTGAGCACATCTACATGAAATGTTGTTGTGTGCAGGAAAACAGCATCCATCATCAAGGACTCCACCACCCAAGCCATGCTCTCTTCTTGTTGCTATCATCAGGAAGAAGGTACAGGAGCCTGAGGTCTCACACCATCAGGTTCAGGAACAGTTATTACCATTCAGCCATCCTGAAACAGAGGGGATAACATCACTCAACTTCATTTGTCCCATGATTAAACTGCTCCCACTACTTATGGACTCACTGTCAAGAACACTTCATCTCGTGTGCTTGACATTTATTGTTAACTTATTTATTATTATTATCATTTTTTTTTCTTTTATCCAGGTTGAGTCAGTGGTGAAGAAGGTGAATGCAATGTTGGCATTCATTTCTAGAGGAATAGAGTATAGGAGCAGGGATGTGATGTTGAGGCTCTATAAGGCACTGGTGAGACCTCACTTGGAGTACTGTGGGCAGTTTTGGTCTCCTTATTTAAGAAAGGATGTGCTGACGTTGAAGAGGGTACAGAGAAGATTCACTAGAATGATTCAGGGAATGAGCAGGTTAACATATGAGGAACATTTGTCCGCTCTTGGACTGTATTCCTTGGAGTTTCGAAAAATGAGGGGACACCTTATAGAAACATTTCGAATGTTGAAAGGCATGGACAGAGTGGATGTGGCGAAGTGTTTCCAATGATGGGGGAGTCTAGTACGAGAGGGCATGACTTAAGGATTGAAGGGCGCCCATTCAGAACAGAAATGCAAAGAAATTTTTTTAGCCAGAGGGTGGTGAATCTATGGAATTTGTTGCCACGGGCAGCAGTGGAGGCCAAGTCATTGGGTGCATTTAAGGCAGAGATTGATAGGTATCTGAGTAGCCAAGGCATCAAAGGTTATGGTGAAAAGGCGGGGGAGTGGGACTAAATGAGAATGGATCAGCTCATGATAAAATGGCGGAGCAGACTCGATGGGCCGAATGGCCTACTTCTGCTCCTTTGTCTTATGGTCTTATGGTCTAGTATTCACACAGTTTATTGATTTTTCCACATTGGCGATTTGTACCGCTGAGTGCAGTCTTTCATTGACTTATTGTGTTTAAGATGGTGCAACTGAAACACAGTGACTACTTGCTGGTAGCAAATGAAACAAGACAGTAGGAGTGGAAGGCAGCTGTAGATCCCAGGAGATCTTGGATTTGCGCCTCTGGTGGATTGTGTCCTCTCCAGGGCGCAAGCCTGGGTGGGAAGATTTGAAGAACCGGCTGTTGCCCATGCAGCAGGTTCCTGCTCTCCACGTCACTGATGTAATCCAAGGGAAGGGCAAGCGCCAATACAGCTTGGCACCAGTGTTGTCGCAGAGGTTGCCAGAGTGAAGTTGTGAACATCATCAAACTGCCTTAGGGTTTCTTCCTTGGGGTTTACTCCTGAAGCCTTTCCCGTGGGTGGGTATGGTGCAAAGGAAGCGGAGGTTTAAGATCAGAGTTTTCCTTCTCCTAGGTAATGGGAGCTTATCCCCACTTCCATCCTGGCTATGACAACCTTAAGAACCAAACAAAACAAGAAATTACGGTATTAATCACACTTTTTCTCAGATACTATCGTCAACAGAATCAACAAACTCATTCGTAAGGCCAGTGATATTGTGGGGATGGAACTGGACTCTCTCATGGTGGTGTCTGAAAAGAGGGTGCTGTCTAAGTTGCATGCCATCTTGGTCAATGTCTCCCATCCACTACATAATGTACTGGGTGGGCACAGGAGCACATTCAGCCAGAGACTCATTCCACCGGGATGCAACACAGAGTGTCATAGGAAGTCATTCCTGCCTGTGGCCAAGAAATTTTACAACTCCTCCCTTGGAGGGTCAGACACCCTGAGCCAATAGGCTGGTCCTGGACTTAATTCATAATTTACTGGCATAATTTACATATTACTATTTAACTATTTATTACTATTTTTCTATTACTATTTATTATTTCCATGACTATTACTATTTACTAATAGTAGTATTATTATTACTATTTATTATTTATGGTGCAACTGTAACAAAAACCAATTTCCCCCAGGATCAATAAAGGATGACTATGACTATGACTATGACAATCAATAGCCTGTAATTTCCCTTTCTGAGCTGAGCTGTTGAACTGTCTGTATGACCTGGCATTTTGCGGTATGAACTAAAGTCTGTAACGTGCAGAATGATTATGGAATGGTGTGTACAGGCCGAAATGAGGCAGCAGGGCCCGGGCCCATGCCCAAGAGCAAGAAGGGACGAGTCATTGTATGGCCATTGCTGGAACTGCTTCAAAGCAGCAGATGACGTGAGCCAAGGAGAAGCAAAGTCAAGGTGGTGGAGCCCGGGCCTGAGAGTGGGGAATGACCCAACAATTGGCTGTTGCTGGTGCAGACTTGGAGGTGATTTGAGGCAGCAGAAAAGAGGCGAGGCAAGCAGAGGTGATGCAGAATCAAGGCAGCAGAGCCCAGGCCTGGGCCCGAAATTGAGGAAAAAATGGGGTTTGATTGATCTCAGTGACAGGCCAGATTGAAAGGGTCAAAGTGTCGGGACCAGAGACGAGGGACAGGCCAGTTCAGCTCTCTGCCCAACAAGGTTTACCCCTCTCTGCACAAAACTGAGGTTGTGGCCTGCAACTAATGGATTCCTGGACTGGCTGCAGTGATGACTGTCTTCGTGGTTATGGACTCACTCTAGTGAACTTCAGTTCTGAATGTTACTTGCTTACTTTTATTGTTTGCATGATTTCTTTAGTGCTTGATGGCCTTTTTCCTTAAATGGGTTCGATTGGGTTTCTTTCTTTTGTGGCTGCCTGTAAGGAGCCAAATTTCAAGGTTGTATATCGTATGCATACTTTGATAATATATGTACTTTGAACTACAGAATTTCTTGAATTTACTGTGTATTCCCGCAAGAAAACAAATCTCATATATGATGACATACAGTTGAAGTCAGAAGTTTACATACACCTTAGCCAAATACATTTAAACTCAGTTTTTCACAATTCCTGATATTTAATTCTAGTAAACGTTCCCTGTCTTAAGTCAGTTAGGATCACTACTTTATTTTAAGAATGTGAAATGTCAGAATAATAGTAGACAGAATGATTTATTTCAGCTTTTATTTCTTTCATTACTTTCCCAGTTTACATACACTTTGTTAGTATTTGGTATCACTGCGTTTAAATTGTTTAGCTTGGGTCAAGCGTTTTGGGTAGCCTTCCACAAGCTTCTCACAGTAAGTTTCTGGAATTTTGTTCCATTCCTCCAGACAGAACTGGTGTAACTGAGTCAGGTTTGTAGGCCTCCTTGCTCACACATGCTTTTTCAGCTCTGCCCACAAATTTTCTTTCAGATTGAGGTCAGAAAATGATGTCAAGTCTGGTTCATCCTTGGGAGCAATTTCCAAACGGCTGAAGGTACCACGTTCATCTGTACAAACAATAGTACACAAGTATAAACACCATGGGACCATGCAACTGTCATACCGCTCAGGAAGGAAACGCATTCTGTCTCCTAGAGATGAATGTGCTTTGGCGCGAAAAGTGCAAATCAATCCCAGAACAACAGCAAAGGACCTTGTGAAGATGCTGGAGGAAACAGGTAGACAAGTATCTATATCCACAGTAAAACGAGTCCCATATCGACATAACCTGAAAGGCTGCTCAGCAAGGAAGAAGCCACTGCTCCAAAACTGCCATAAAAAAGCCAGACTACAGTTTGCAAGTGCACATGGGGACAAAGAACTTACTTTTTGGAGAAATGTCCTCTGGTCTGATGAAACAAAAATTGAACTGTTTGGCCATAATGACCATCGTTATGTTTGGAGGAAAAAGGGTGAGGCTTGCAAGCCGAAGAATACTATCCCAACCGTGAAGCATGGGGGTGGCAGCATCATGTTGTGGGGGTGCTTTGCTGTAGGAGGGACTGGTGCACTTCACAAAATAGATGGCATCACGAGGAAGGAAAATTATGAGGATATATTGAAGCAACACCTCAAGCCATCAGCCAGGAAGTTAAAGCTCGGTCATAACTGGGTCTTCCAAATGGATAATGACCCCAAGCATACCTCCAAAGTTGTGGCAAAGTTGCTTCAGGACGACAAAGTCAAGGTATTGAAGTGGCCATCACAAAGTCCTGACCTCAATCCGATAGAAAATTTGTGGGCAGAACTGAAAAAGCATGTGCGAGCAAGGAGGCCTACAAACCTGACTCAGTACACCATTTCTGTCTGGAGGAATGGAACAAAATTCCAGCAACTTACCGTGAGAAGCTTGTGGAAGGCTACCCAAAACACTTGACCCAACTTAAACAATTTAAAAGCAATGCTACCAAATACTAACAAAGTGTATGTAAACCTCTGACCCACTGGGAATGTGATGAAAGAAATAAAAGCTGAAATAAATCATTCTCTCTACTATTATTCTGACATTTCAAATTCTTAAAATAAAGTAGTGATCTAAGACAGGGAATGTTTTCTAGGATTAAATGTCAGGAATTGTGAAAAACTGAAT
This sequence comes from Mobula birostris, assembly GCF_030028105.1. Lineage (NCBI taxonomy): Eukaryota > Metazoa > Chordata > Chondrichthyes > Myliobatiformes > Myliobatidae > Mobula > Mobula birostris. The sequence continues at coordinate 31,702,836 of NC_092385.1, read as the reverse complement.
TTAAATGTATTTGACTAAGGTGTATGTAAACTTCTGACTTCAACTGTATATATACTTCAATAATAAATTTACTTTGAACTTTGAATCTACTCGTTTTGGAAGAAAGAGTGGCAATCTTAACTGAAGAATGCTTAGATACTATGAGCCAAACAAATAAATACTGATGTTTGGAGTATGAAAGAAAAACAGAAATGTTGAAAGCACTAAGCCAGTCAAGTATCCTCACTTGGACAGACCCTATTGGTATTTTATCCTCTGTTGGCCTGATGCAACAATGACCCCTCCCCCCCAACTTTACCCCCCTCTGACCATATAAAGCTCCACTCACTTCATATCCTCAGTACAGTGACAATTTTCAATTCCCTAGTCACAACTGCCTCATCCTCATAATTGACACCTGGTCTCTATACACCTTGATCTCTCATCAGTAAGGTATTAGGTCTTTTCATTTTCTTCAGAAACAAATGCCCAATCAGTTCACTTTGAGTAACACTCTCATTCACCTCACAGGACCTGTTCTTGCTTCCAACTTCTCTTTCAATTTCTCCCATTCTTCACAGACCAAAGGTGTAGCCTTGGATGTTCATGAGGGAGGCAATCATCTCAGCCAAAGGACATCTTGGTAGGAGTTGCCCAGCACAGTGACCTAAGCCCAGCTGTTTTCAGTATACTTCAGCAGTGACGTTCCTTCAATCATCAGGTCAGAACTAGGGACATCCGCTCATGATTGTGCAATGTTTGTGACTCTACAGCACCATTTGTAACTCTACAGATTCGACACAAGTGGGACAGTATTAAGGCTCGGGCAGCTAGGTAACAAGTTACCTTCGCACCAAGTTCCACGTAATGACAATATCCAATACGGGAAAATTCCTCTCACCCTGTGATATTTAAAGGAAATATCATCTCTGCCCCCTCCCCATCTCTAATATCCTGGGGTTTACCACTGATCAGGAGTACAATATGGCTACGAAGCAGGTCAGAGGTTAAGAATTATGTAGTGAATGACTCACCTAACTCCCCAAAGTTTGTTCACCAATTACAAGACTTAAGTCAAGATGTGATTGAATACTCTCTACTTCTCTAGGTGATTGCAGTTTCTACAACACACAAGAAGCTCAACACCATATAGAACATAGCACCATGCTTTATAGGCACCCTCTCCACAACCCTTCATTCCGTCACTGATGCACAACAGTTTGTCCCTCTACAGGACCCACTGCAGCAACCCACCAAGACTCCTTAGACAGCAGCTTCCAAACCCACAACCTCTACCAGCTAGGACAAGCACAGCAAAAGTGCGGGAACACCACTACCTGGGAGTATGTTGCAATTCCTTTGCCATTGCTGGGTCAAAATCATAACCATAAGACCATAAGATATAGGAGCAGAATTAGGCCTTTTGGCCCATCGAGTCTGCTCTGCCATTTCATCATGGCTGATCCATTTCCCTCTCAGCCCCAATCTCCCGCCTTCTCCCTGTATCCCTTCATTCCCTGACTAATCAAGAGTCTATCAACCTCTGCCTTAAATATACTGAATGACTTGGCCTCCTCAGCTGCCTGTGGCAACGAATTCAACAGATACATCACTGTCTGGCTAAGGAAATTCCTCTGTTCTAAGTGGACATCCCTCTATTCTGAGCTTATGTCCTCTGGCGTTAGACACGCCCACTATAGGAAACGTCCTCTCCGAATCATGGCCTTTCAGCATTTGGTAGGTTTCAATGAGATTCCTCCCCTCCCCCTCATTCAACACACACACACAAAATGCTGGAGGAACTCAGCAGACCAGGCAGCATCTATGGAAAAGAGTACAGTCGACGTTTCGGGCCAAGACCCTTCAGGACCCCAGCCTCAATCTTCTAAATTCAAGTGAGTACAGGCCCAGAGCCATCACACACCTTTCCACCCCAGAATAATTTCCGTGAACCTCCTTTGAACCTCCTTTGAACCTTTTCCAATGTCAGCACATCCTTTTTTAGAAATGGGGCCCAAAACTGCTCACAATTTTCCAAATGAGGCCTCACCAGTGCTTTATAAAGCCTTAACATTACATCCTTGTTCTCATATTCTGGAAAATCTCTCCTTAACAGCATTGTGGATATACGCGCACCTCAAAGACTGGAGCAATTCAAGAATGATGACTGCTACCTTTTTGAGAGCAACCAGGGATGGTCAATTAAATTACGACTCAGCCTGCAAAGCCACAATATTGGAATGACAATTTTTAAAAATGACATTTGTTTTGGTTTATCAAATATTCATTATGAATATGGGGATGGCATGCACGCCACAAAAATAAGAGCAGGCAAAGGCTCAGATCCTCCTGTCACATTAATTCGCATGGAGCATTTGTCAGACATTGAAATGTGCTCCAGAAAGGATTGGATTCAGTGCAGTGTTGCTGTTAATAGAGGCTCCAATCTCTCTGAAGTAGATAAAAGGGTGGCTGGCTCCAATTGAAAGGCCAACAATAGATAAAAGGATGTTTCTGGTTCTGTTTTAAAGTATTAAGAACATTTTAATTCAATGTGGTTACAGAATTTAGAAAGAGGCAGAACTCTGCAATAGGACTGGTATTGATCCTTATCCTAAAGTAACGATATCAGGAAAACACAGGTTTTAAAACTAACATTTTTATTTTAAATCCTTTTGATCACTGCTTTAGGAGTCAAAATGTATTCCAGCTGGAGGAAAAAATTGAGTCCTTAAACAGTAAATGAGGTGCACTTGTCAAATTTACATTTTGTTCACTGACTTAGTTGTTTAAGGAGCACCAGGCTGCATTTTGACATGTTTTACTATTGGGTCCTGGACAATATCCAGGACACAATGAACTACCAATTGGAGGAGCTTGCCAAAGAGATGAAGTACTGATGCCACACCCTCAGATCTGGTCTATAGAAGGTCGTTTATAGGCAAAATGAGAATGTGACTGTAACCTTCTTCACCACAGATGGAGCAACCCAGGCAAGAATTTCAGTGATAATTTATTTCAAAACTATTACTCCCCCAAATACGTTGCTCCTCAGACATTCAAAGACAGTAGTGCAAAGCATAGAGAGATAGGTCTCCTTTGGAGTTACCCTTTCTTTCTTTGACAATTTGGCTTTGCTTTCAGCTCTGTCCTAGGAGAAGAATTTAAGAAGTAGGAGGCCATGTGACCCTTTGAGCCTTCTCCACCATTCATCATGTCATAGCTGACTTCTTACCTCAGTACAACCCTTTTGCACTATCCCCTTGATTTCATTAATATCCAGAAAACTATCAATTTCCATTTTGAAAGAACTTAATAACTGAGCCTTGACAGTTCTCCGGGCTTGAGAATTCCAAAAATCCACCACCCTTTGAAGAGATAATTCTTCACTTTAGTCCTAAGCAGCCTATTTCTTAAACTGAGGTGGTGATCCCGGTTCAGACAGTGGAAGTACCTTTCTGCATCCACCCAAGTGAGCCCAGCAAAAATGTAGTACGAATCAACTGCCTTCCATTTTTCTACTCTCAGGACAATTCAGATTTAGGTAATTCATCTCTCCTCGTACAATAAACTCATCATGAGTCTACAGATAGACTGGTGAACCTTCGCTACATTGTTCTGATACATGGGCATTGTTTTCTTAATTAAGGAAACCAAACTTACACACAATATTTGGTCTAGTATCACCAAGGTCCCATGCAAAGGCAGTAAAATTTCCTTACCTAAGTATTTAAATCTTTTTGAAATAATGTCTGACATCCATTTGCCTTCCTGATTACTTGTTGCATCTACATATTGGCTTCAGCAACTGATATAGTAGCATACCTTAGTCTCTTTTGTTCATCAGTGTTGCCCAATCTCTCTTATTTAAAAAAAAACTTTGTTCCTATTTAGCACGTCAAAGGGGATAACCTTATATTTTTCCATATCTTATTCTATCAGCCATGTTCTTGCCCGCTCCCTAAGATTGTCCCATGAAGATGCTTTACATCCTTCTCCGTACTCACAATTCCACTTAGTTCAGGATCGTCAGCAAACTTGGAAGTATGGCATTTGAACAACTAGGCTTAAGACATTAATATCATTTGTGAATAGGTAATTCCCAAACACAGATCCAGCCGTACCTCATTAGTCAGATGGTGTCAACCTGAAAAAGATCCATTCAATCTCATTACGAGAAAATCCGTGGATGCTGGAAATTCAAGCAACACACAAAATGCTGGTGGAACACAGCAGGCCAGGCAGCATCTATAGGAGGAAGTACAGTCAACGTTTCGGGTCAAGACCCTTCGTCAGGACTAACGGAAAAACGAGATAGTAATAGAGTTGAAAGTGGGAGGGGGAGGGGGAGACCCAAAATGATAGGAGAAGACAGGAGAGGGAGGGATGAAGCCAAGAGCTGGGAGGCTGATTGGCAAAAGGGATACAAGGCTGGAGAAGGGGGAATATCATGGGACGGAAGGCCTTGGAAGAAAGAAAGGGGGAGGGGAGCACCAGAGGAAGATGGAGAATAGGCAAGGAGTTATTGTGAGAGGGAAAGAAAGATTAAAAAAATAGGGATGGGGTGAGAAGGGGAGGAGGGGCATTAACAGAAGTTAGAGAAATCAATGTTCATGCCATCAGGGTGGAGGCTACCCACACAGAATATAAGGTATTGTTCCTCCAACCTGAGTGTGGCTTCATCTCGACAGTAGAGGAGGCCATGGATTGATATATCGGAATGGGAATGCGACGTGGAATTAAAATGTGTGGCCACTGGGAGATCCTGCTTCCTCTGGCAGACAGAGCATAGGTGTTCAGCAAAGCGGTCTCCCAATCTGCGTCGGGTCTCACCAATATATAGAAGACCACACCGGGAGCACCGGACACAGTATATCACACCAGCAGACTCACAGGTGAAGTGTCGCCTCACCTGGAAGGACTGTCTGGGGCCCTGAATAGTGGTGAGGGAGGAAGTGTAAGGGCAAGTGTAGAGCTCGTTCCACTTGCAAGGATAAGTGCCAGGAGGGAGATCAGTGGGAAGCGATGGGGGGCATGAATGGACAAGGGAGTCACATAGGGATCAATCCCCGCGGAAAGCACAAAGTGGGGGGGGAGGTGTGCTTAGTGGTGGGATCCCGTTGGAGGTGGCGGAAGTTATGGAGAATTATATGTTGGACATGTAATTATATGTTACAGAAGTTACGGAGAATTATATGTTGGTGGGATGGTAGGTGAGGACAAGAGGAACCCTATCCCTAGTTGGGTGGCGGGAAGATGGGGTGAGAGCAGATGTGCATGAAATGGGAGAAATGCATTTGAGGGCAGAGTTGATGGTGGAGGAAGGGAAGCCTCTCTCTTTAAAAAAGGAAGACATCTTCTTCGTCCTGGAATGAAAAGCCTCATTCTGAGAGCAGATGCGGTGGAGACGGAGGAACTGAGAGAAAAGGATGCCATTTTTTCTCTCTTTCCCTCTCACAATAACTCCTTGCCTGTTCTCCATCTTCCTCTGGTACACCCCTCCCCATTTCTTTCTTCCAAGCCCTTCTGTCCCATGATACTCCCCCTTTTCCAGCCTTGTAACCCTTTTGCCAATCAATTTCCCAGCTCTTGGCTCCATCCCTCCCCTTCCTGTCTTCTCCTATCATTCCGGGTCTCCCCCTCTCCCTCCCACTTTCAAATCTCTTACCATCTCTTCTTTCAGTTAGTCCTGACAAAGGGCCTCGGCCCGAAACGTCGACTGTACTTCTTCCTATAGATGCTGCCTGGCCTGCTGCATTCACCAGCATTTTGTGTGTGTTGCATTTAATCTCAGTATTTGCTTTCTTTTTGACAATCAGTTCTTAACCCATATCACTTTATTACTCCCAGCCTTGTGTGCTCTAACCATGATGAAAAACATTTGTGGCTTCTTACTGAAACCCTTCCAAGTGTTCAAAAATGCAGCTACACTCCAAGCCAGAGGAAAAGCTTCAGAGCTTACAGCATTTGGAAGGAAATAATCAAAGCTTCCATTATCTTTATAGCCATTTTTTTCCCAGAACTCTGGGATTTAGATCATCGGGTCCTTGGAGTTTACTTGCATTCAAGCTTGCTAATTTCTCTGGAACTTTTTTTTAAACAAAAACCTATTTTCTTCTGTTTCTCATTCTTTCAAAATAGTTGATTCTTGAACGTTTCTAGCAGATTTTTGCATCTTTAATGAAGGCAGACACAAAATAATTGTTGATTTTACCTGCCATTTCCCTGTTGTCCATTATAAATTCTCTTGTCTTTATCTGTAATGGAACCACATTTACCTCCTTTCTCTTTGCTTATTTTGCCTTTATTTTTAATTAATTTCTTGGTCTTCTTTTTCCAAACTCTTAAGTGTTCCAAAGCCTCAGACCAATTCTGGTAATTTTATAAGCATTTTCCTTTGATGTAATGCTCCTTTTAATTTATCTTATTGACATTTTGGAGGTCAAGCAAAGCAGCTACATTTTTTGACAAAAGTATGGAAGGCTTCACCTCAATAATGAACATGAAAAAATCTGCAGACGCTGGAAATCCAAAGCAACACATACAAAATGCTGGAGGAACTCAGCAGACCAGGCAGCATCTATGGAAAAGAGTAAACAGTCAACGTTTCGGGCAGAGACCATTCATCAGTACTGGAAAGGAAGGGGAAAAGAGTCAGAATAAGAAGGTGCGGGGAAGGGAGGAAGAAGTACAAGAGTGGCAGGTGGTGGGTGAAAACACAAGAGGGGGGAGGTGGTGAAGTAAAGAGCTGGGAAGTTGATTGGTGAAAGAGATAATGGGCTGGGGAAGAAAGAACCTGATAAGAGAGGACGGATGAGGTGATGAGCAAGTAAGGAAAATAGGGAGGGGGAAACAGGTATAGGGAATTGTGAAGGAGATGGGTGGGACAAATGCTGGAAGTTTGAGAAATTGATGTTCATGCCAACACGAGGAAATCTGCAGATGCTGGAAATTCAAGCCACACACATCAAAGTTGCTGGTGAACGCAACCGGCCAGGCAGCATCTCTAGGAAGAGGTACAATTGACGTTTCAGACCGAGGCCCTTCGTCAGGACCTGACTAAGGGTCTCGGCCTGAAACATCGACTGTACCTCTTCCTAGAGATGCTGCCTGGCCTGCTGCGTTCACCAGCAACTTTGACTTGATGTTCATGCCATTAGGTTGGAGGATAACCAGATGGAATATAAGGTGTTGCTCCTCCAACCTGAGTGGGGCCTCAGCTTGATAGTACAGCTGGCCATGGGCTGACATGTATAGGAAGTAGAATTGAAATGGGTGGGTACTAGGAAATCCCGCTTTTTGTGGCGGATGGAGCGAAGATGCTCAATGAAGTGGTCACCCAATCTACATTGGGTATCAGTCCAGAACAATGGAGATGTCCTCCTTCTTCTAAGAAAGGGGTTCCCCTTCCTTCACCATTAACACTGCCCTCACCTGCATCTCTGCCATTTTGTGCACATCTACCCTCGCCCCATCCTCCCATCGCCACATCAGGGATAGGGTTCCTCTTGTCCTCACCTACCAACCTACTAGCTTCCATGTCCAGCACGTAATTCTCCAAAAGTTCTGCCACTCCAAAGGGATCCTGCCACCAAGCACACCTTTCCCTCCCCCACTTTTCGCTTTCTGCAGAGATTACTCCCTACGCGACTCCCTTGTCCTCTTGTCCTTCCCCACTATCTCCCTCTTTGCAAATAGAAAATGTGCTACATTTCCTCCCTCACTATCATTCAGGGTCTCAAATAGTCCTTCCAAGTGAGGCGACACTTCACCTGTGAGTCTGTTGGGGTCATCTACTGTATCTGGTGCTCCCATGTGGCCTCCTGTATATTGGTGAGACGACATAGATTGGGAGACCATTTTGTCAAGCACCTAGGCTCCGTCTACCAGAAAAAGCATGATTTCTCAGAGGCCACCTGTTTCAATTCTGTTTCCCATTCCCAATCCAACACATCAGTCCATGGCCTCCTCCACTGCCACGATGAGGCCACACTCAGGCTAGAGGAACAACATCTTATATTCTGTCTGGGTAGCCTCCAACCAGGTGGCATGATCATCAATCTCTGGAACTTCCTGTAATTGCTCACCTCTCTCCTTAATGCTTCCCATTCCTTTCTCCCTCTCTTACCTTATCTTCTTATCTGCCCATCACCTCCCTTGAGTGATCATCCCCCTTCACTTTCTTCCATGGTCTTCTGTCCTCTCCTATCAGGTTCCCTCTTCTCCTGCCCTTTATCTCTTTCACCCATCGACTTCCCAGCTCTTTACTTCACCTCCTTCCCCCTCTCTCAGTTTCACCCATCATCTGCCACCTTGTACTTCTTCCTCTCCTCTGCCACCTTCTTAGTCTGACTCCTTCCCCCTTCCTTTCCAATCCTGATGAAGGGTCTCGGCCCAAAACGTCGCCTGTTTACTCTTTTCCATAGATGCTGCCTAGTCTGCAGAGTTTCTCCAGCATTTTGATGGTGTTACCTCAATAATGAGCAAAGACTTCTCAACACTTTGCCAATGGGATTATTGCTTTGTTTGATTGCTTTCATATTCGAATAGCTTGATTTCTATAACAAATATGAAAAACGTAATAGCAACCAACTCATGAGAAGTCAAACTGAGATCAGATTATGTGCACGTGGAACACACATGTGGTTTATAAAATGCCACACATGTAGACCTGTGTAGCAGAAGGTTATGTTGAAGCTATAGCTCCCCAAACAGGCTATTGCTACCAGTCTAAATGCCATATCAAATTTCCTTTCTCTATAGTTTCTTAGAACTGCTTTAGACGCTTCCAAATTTTCAACACCATTAACTCTCAGATTCAACCTTTATTTAGGTTATAGAACAATCCCTTTGCTCCATATTGCTCTGTTCATTAAGCCTACAGTTAATGCTTATATGACTGGAAAATCCATACGTTGCAATTGAATTTAAATAGAATATACAAATGAATGATGAGTTAACAGTTTTCAAAGAACCAAATCAGAACAAGATCTTTCAGAATTAGTGTTAAATATTTACACCAGATTTTCAAATGCTTCGATGTGGTAAACCAGTCCACAACAGTGTTTATACTGCAGGCAAGCAAGTAAATCTGCTCTGTCTACTGGGTTGTCACGGTAGTGTAGCAGTTGGCACAATGCTATTACAGCTCTGGTTGTTGAAGCTTGGAGTTTAATTCAAATAGCATTGGTAAAGAATTTTTATGTCCTCCCCATGAATGCGTGGGTTTCCTTTGCGTGCTATAGTTTCCTCCCACATTCCACAGACATGCTGTTAAATAGGTTAATGAGTCATTGTAAATTGTCCTGTGATTAGGCGTGGTGGGTTGCTGGGCTGTGTTGCTCACTGGACCAAAGGGCTCCTTCAGCACTCTATCTCAAAATTAAAAAAAATATATCTTCAATTTCCATTTTCCATCCCTATATTCCATTCTAATATTTGATCGAATGTTTTCTATCCTTTATCACATACTCCAACCTGATGAAGGGTCTCGGCCTGAAACGTCGACTGCACCTCTTCCTAGAGATGCTGCCTAGCCTGCTGAGTTCACCAGCAACTTTGATGTGTGTTGCTTCATATTTCAAACGTGATTCTACAAGAAAATATGTGATTCTGCAAGAGGTCCTTCAGAAAATCTCTACAAGGGCAGGGGTTGAAAGTAGTTGCTATAGGGCATGTACCACACATCTGTATGAAGTATCAAGGTCAATCTCACAATGATTCAAATATTATATCCCATTAAATAACAGCAGGGTCTGACATTGACCACAATTTCAGTGATCAACAGCTCCGCTGAAAATTAAGAAAATGATAGATGTTGAAAACTTTTAAGGATCAACCGTCTTGTAACATTAGCTGTTTCACTATCCACAGATCCTACCTGACCTGCTCAGTATTTGTAACAATCTCTGTTAGATATTTCTAGCCTTAATGCAGGCTCTGGTGACCAATGCCTCAGATAGTGGTGAAAGAGTTGGAGAGGGGTGCCAGAGTGGATTTGGAACATGTCAAAAGAGGTAGACGAAGCTGGGGCCTGTAATGCCACCTTCTTAAAACCTTTTTGAGGCACCACAATGGAATCAGAAAGAAGACATGGTAGCAGCTATACTTCACTAAAGCTACGTCCACACAAGACCAGATAATTATGAAAACACTGGTTTCATGTAAAAATGACAGATGTCTACACTAGGCATTTTTCAAAATACCTCCGTCCACATTAGAACGGATATTTGGGTGAATCTCCTCCTACTGGGCATGAGCAGGACACACAGAAAACAAGCGAAGAGGAAACGATATACTTGGTGCGCGTTTGTCCAGAAATATCTCCTACAGCCATTGTCTCTTCACCAATGAAAGGGACGACAGCTACAACTAAATGCAAAAAGGCTTGTTACTGGGCAAAAGTGACAATTACATCTATTGAATGTTTGCACAAGCAATACATTAATAAAGCACCTTGTTAAATGTATAAGACACGTCTGCATTAGTGTTATCTTGTATTTCCATACAATGTTACATTAGACTGTCACACATCTATTGTCAGATATTGTTGTGGTGTTGGAGGTTGCGTTCAAGAAAACAACGAAATGCCGCGTTACCGCCATGATTTGTTCCAGCACGTCATGACAGCAGTTTTAAAAATAGCCTGTTGCTCCGTACACACTACACCGGATATTAGGCTTTTTCAGATTTATTCACTCTGGAGAGCGTTTCTGAAAAGCTTTGTTTTCGGGGGAGGAAGACACCGTTTCAGTGTGGACGGAGGGTCAAAACGAAGAGAAAAAGCTTCGATTACGGATTTATCCGGTCTAGTGTGGATGTAGGATAAGAGTCTGAGAAGATTTCATATGTCTCAAATAACTCTCATAAATTCCTCTGATGTATCGTGGAGAGCATTTTGAGTGGTTGCATCGCTGCCTGGTATGGAGGTTCCAATGCACAGGATCAAAAATAGCTGTAAAAATGAGTAGACTCAGCCAGCTTTCTCATGAGCACAAGCCTCCCCACTATTGAGGACATTCAAAACACGGCAGCATCCATCATTAAGGACACTCCCCATCTGGGAAATGCCCTCTTCTTAATGCTACCACCAGGGAGGAGGTACAGGAGCCTGAAGACACACACTCAATATTTTAGTAACATCGTTTTCCATTCTGTCATCAGATTTCTGAAAGTCCATGAACCTATGGATACCACCTCACTATTCCTCTTTTGCATGATTTAATTATTTTATTGCATATTGCAATTTATAATTATTTTTATGTCTTGCACTGTACTGCTGTATTACAAACAACAAGTTTCATGACATAAACACAAGATATTTTGAAGTTGCTGGAAATCCGGAGCAAGACACAAAATGCTCGAGGAACTCAATAGGTTAGGGGGCATCTATGAGGGAGAATACACAGCTGATATATTCGACTGAGATCCTTCAGCAGGAGTGCGAAGGAAGGAGGAAGAAGCCAGATTGTGGCTTCTATCCCCTTCTTTTCCAATCCTAATGAAGGATCTTGGCCTGAAACATTGACTGTTTATTCCCCTCCATAAATTTCATGAGAAATGTCAGAGACAGTGAATCTGACTCGAATTCTGATTCTGATGGTAGGGAGGATTGCAGGGATCGAACTGGCTGAGTCTGTAACCTTCTGCAGCCTCTTGCAACCATGTGCATTGGAGGCTCCATAACAGGTTGTGATGCAAACAGTCTGAATGCTCTCCACTGTACAACTACCGAGATTTGCAGAGTTTTTGGTGACATACCAAACTTCCTCATATTCCTAATGAAGTAAGCTGCCATCATGATTGCAATGTGTTGTGCCCAGGACAGATCCTCTGTGATATCAATACATCGGAAGTCAAAGCTGTTAACCCATTCACAGCTGATCCCTCAAAGAGGACTGATGCATGTTCTCTGAATTTCCCCCTTCCTTAACTCCACAGTCGATTCATTGGCCTTGCAGACGTTGAATGCGAGGTTGTTGTTGTGACAGCACCTAACCAGCCAATCTATTTCAGTCCTGTACCCCTCCTTATGGACGTCTGAGATTTTATCAACAATAGTGGTGTCATTACAAATATACAAATGGCTCTTGAGCTGTGCTTAGCAACACAGTCATGGCTGCAGAGAGATTAGAGCAGTGGGTTAAATACGTGTTTTTGAGGTGTGCCTTCGTTGACTGCCAGTGATCAATGATCTGTAGTGGTTGTGGTTGATTGATGAGGTAGTCCGTGTTTGGGTCATGCTGTTATGAGATCAGGAGCTGAATGACTTTGGTGGGAATCCAGACAGAGCCTTTATGAGCAGATCATTGTTAAGCAAATGCTGTTTGATAACTCTATTGCCCCTTCCAGCATTTTACTGATGTCCAAAGAGCCATAATGAGGTGGCGTTTAGCTGGGTTGGACTTGACCTACTTTTTGTGAACAGAACACAGCTGGGCAATTTTCACGATATGTGTTGTAGCTATACTAGAACAACTTGACCCTGGCAACACAATTTCTTGAGCACAAGGCTTCAGTGCTACTGCTGAATGTTGTCAGGCCCATAGACTTTGCTGTATATAATGCCTTTAGACATTCCTTGATATCATGTGGAGTGATTTGAACTCATTGAATTGGCGTCTGTCACGCTGGGAGCGGCTGGAGCCAACTACGATGGCTTATCCACTCGGCACTTCTGGCTGAAGATTCTTTCAAATCCTTTAGATTTCTCTTTTGCACTAGTATGCTGGGCTCCACTATGGAGATCAGAATCAGAATCAGGTTTATTATCACTGGCATGTGTCATAAAATTTTTTAACTTAGCAGCAACAGTTCATTGCAATGCATGATGATATACAAAGAAAAAAAATTAATAAATAAGAAATTTAAATATATATATATGAGAGAGAATATATTAAAATAAAGCAAAAACAGTAATAATATACATTTTAAAGAAGTGAGGTAGTGTTAATGAGTTCAATGTCATATAGCAGCAGGGAAGAAGCTGTTCCTGAATCACTGAGTATCTGCCTTCAGGCTTCTATACCTCCTTTCTGATGGTAACAATAAGTAGAGGGCATGTCCTGGGTGATGAGGGTCCGGGTCCCACCTGAGACACTGCTCCTTGAAGATGTCTTGGATACTACCCAAGATAGAGCTGATTAATTTTATGATTTTCTGTAGCTTCTTATGATCCTGTGCCGTAGCCCCTCCGTACCAGACGGTGATGCAGCCTGTCAGGTGCATCTGTCCACAGCAATATTGGTAGGACCAACAAGATCAACCTGCTTGATCTCATCATCACAGAGTGGTTTATTGCTGGTTTCCTTGGCACCTGCTGTAGACCCAGTCTAATAGCTGTCTCTGGTCTCAACAGCTGGCCAGCTCACTCAGTGGCAGTGCCACCAAAGAAATCTTGATGAAGAACTTTGAAGGCTCCCACCTTGAGTACATTCTGTGTTTTTGCCACTGTTAGTATTTGTTCCGAGTGGTGTTTCTCCTAGAGTAATAGGCATTGAGGAGGAGGAGGAGATGGTGGCGCGACGCAGTGCGCATGGCCGCTTCGGTGGTGATGTCTGTTATTTGTCAAGTAGGGGACCGTGCACAATTCTGATTTGATGGAGACTGATCTGAGAGTACAGAGGAACATCTGGAGAAACTTCTGAAATGCCTGCTTTGCTGCTGCTGTTACTGTGTGGTCCGGAATCTCCGGAGAAGGCCCCGAATCTTCCGCTTTGCTTGTTTCGGCTGGGACGAGGTCGAAGGCGCTCAGCAGAGAATGGCGCTTGGGAGGCTGTATCGGAGGAGCTGGTCGGAGGCTCGAAGTTTTCGCATGGACGGACTGTGTCGGCTGTGGTCGGGTGCTTCCAAGGCATCGGCAGTTGTCGGTGCCTGGAGGTTTATGGCAGGGAGTTCCTCCCTTTGCCGCCTGCTATCGGGGACTCGGAACTTTGAGACTTTATTTATCGTGCCCATGGTCTGTTCTTTATCAAATTATGGTACTGCTTTGCACTGCTGTAACTATATGTTATAATTATGTGGTTCTGTCAGTGTTAGTCTTTGGTTTGTGCTGTTTTTCTGTGATATCACTCTGGAGGAACATTGTATCATTTCCTAATGCATGCATGCATTTCTAAATGACAATAAACGAGGACTGAGTGTTCTCATAATCTAATCTAATCCGTTAGTCCCATGAGACCATGGATTTGTGCCTTGGAAGGTTTCCAGGGCGCAGGCCTGGGCAAGGTTGTATGGAAGACCAGCAGTTGCCCATGCTGCAAGTCTCCCCTCTCCACGCCACCGATGTTGTCCAAGGGAAGGGCATTAGGACCCATATAGCTTGGCACCAGTGTCGTCGCAGAGCAATGTGTGGTTAAGTGCCTTGCTCAAGGACACACATGCTGCCTCAGCTAAGGCTCAAACCAGCAACCTTCAAATCACTAGACGAACACCTTAACCATTTGGCCACGCGCCAACCCTAGAGTAGGGTTAATGTATCAGTCAAGTGGGCCAGTGGATGATAATCAGTAGAAGGTTTCTTTACCCAAGTTTAGCTCTGATGCTATTAGATTTCACGGAATCCTGAGCCAATGTTAAGAATGGCTGTACACCATTGTGCCACCAGAGATGCAGATGGTGGTGTCTAGGCTGTTGACTGCAAAGAATAATTTTGTGAGCATACTATAACCATGTCAGTCTATTGCTTAATTAACCACTGAGACAGCTCCATCAATTTTGCCACCAGGCCCCAAAGACAAGACAGACTTTACAGCATCGGGAAGGCAGTTTTTTGCCATTATCATTTTTGGTGCCTAGGTCAATTCAAGTTATCTATGGTTTTCTAGCAACTTATTACAAATGAATGGCTTGCTAGGACTTTTCAGAGTCATATGTATTGCTATGGGCCTTGGGTCTGCAGGCAAATGTAGGCCAAACCAGGTAATTATGGTAATATCTGTGATATTGCTTCATTTGTGAACCAGATGGGTAATTACAATAATCACCAATGGTCATCATTAGACTTTGTAAGTCCAGAATTCCTATTTGAACTTGTCACCATCTGCTGTGGAGAGATTCAAACTCACGTCCCCAGGACTTTGCCCTGGTTGTGTAGATTGTTAACCTAGTAATACTATCACTGTTCCATCTCCTCCCCAGCCCATCAGGCTAGCATCCTTACTGAGATATATCACTCAAAGTCTATAGGAATTCTCCATTACATTCTCTCATTATTTGTTGATAAACCACAGGTAGCCAGAGATAAAATATTGAAATTTTGGTATCATTGGCAAAGGGATAATAATTGCTGCTAACTTAGAGAAATGTGTTCTTAAAATTTTAAAGGATTTATTTGAACTTATTTCCTTTTACTTTTATATGGCTTTCTGCCATTTTGAGATCATCTGTCATATAAGAACAATGTTCAGATAACCAGATTGAAGAATTACCATACACAACAAAACTAGGAAGGAAAAAAACTTTTCACTTCTTAATCATTATTGTGGAATGCAAAATAAAGGCTTGGACACGCAATTCGGGTTATGGGCAAAGCTGACATAACCAAAAGAATGTCTAGTAACACTTAATTTTTTAGTTATTTCAGAAACCTATTTTTATGATTGGAGGTAAGAAAAACACAGAATTTTTCAGAATCAGTGAACATACATTTTCAGAAGTAGTGAACATGTATTTTCAGAACCAGTGAAGTTGTTTCTTTTGCCTTTTTGTACAGAGTGTAAGAAGTTTACGAGCTGGCTATGACTTGATATTTTCAGTACTTTTTATTGTGTGAGTATTTTATATGAAAGAATGTAACATTCACTTTGCATTATTTAGTTTCAGTGATGATGACGTCAGTGAAAGTTGAACAGGTCACCCTCTGGAGAAATAAGCTATAAGTGACAACAGCTCATGGACTTTCCATGATTAACTGTAGCTGTGGAGGTCACAGATGTTGGTGTCGGGTTTATTCAATGATGACAATAGATGCTGACAGTCTGACCATCACTCGTGTGACACATTCTAGGCCAATATTTAGATAGAAAGAAATACAATGCCACTGAAACAGTACAATTATTTGACACAAATCGACTGTTTAAAAACAAGATGAAAGTCTTAAATCCATGCAGCTTTGAAAAGCAAATTTTCTGGGAGGAAAGTGGTTTCCCGTAACATTATGTGTGAGCAATTCCATATGAAGCTCCAGTAGTCTTATATTAAGTTACAAAATGTGTAGCGAATAGGAGACTCCAGGAAAGTACACAGCACCAGGCATCATCTGAAAAATAAAAAATGTAGTTTTATCTCTCACATCATATTAACAAATTTTATTAGAACAAGGAGTTCTCTGGCTGCAAATCAGATGAGGTATCTCTGAACGGCAGTCTTTTTTGTAAACGCACCATTTGGATTTTATTTTGAATGAGCTACAAGATTATATATTTATCTACATGGACAATCTTCGATCATGCATATCTTATTTGCACATGTATTTCTTCTGTCACAATCTAACCCAGCCAGGTATGATCATTTTATTGTGCTTGAAACATTAAGAAGTCTTCAAAAAGGGCTGTAATTGTTAAAATTAGCATTATTTACCTTGTGATTTTTGTATGTGTACATAAAATATTGGCTAACTAGCATTTATAGCCCATCCCAAGTTGCCCAAAGGCATTGGTGGGTCATATATAGGGCAGGACAGCGGATTTCCTTCTCTGAAGGGTATTAGTGAACCAGATGGATTTCACCACAGTTCAATAGTTTTAGTCACAATTACCAACTCCAGCGCTTTTTAAAAAAATAAACTGCACTATTAACTGAATTTGGTTTTCCCATCCCCCGATAGGATTTGAGCATGCACTTCTGGATTATTAGACCAAGTCTCTGGATACCAGTCCAAAAATTTCATTATTTCTTGTTATGCAATTTTACAAATAAATGATGCTCCCAGCCAGTTTTACTGCCTAAAACTGAAAGGAAAGAATAATATGTTTCATGCTTCAGGAAGGCAATATTAGCATGAAGGAATGATGCCACAAATAGTGTCAAATAATGTAAGTCTTTCTGTTAATTATTTCAAGCAGTATCCCGGGAAACTTGATTCAATACTCAAAATTACATATCGGCCTCATTTCAGGAAGGATCTGATTAGTTACGTCAACTTCAGAAACTCTAAGCTCTGAACAATGCTTAATTGATGGGCAGCTGTAGGTGAGGACATATTGTAGATTAATTATTATTTTCCCATTGTTAATGTTATGTCAGGGGAATCCTATCATGAGGATAATGCAGCATTTCTCCAGTTTGAAATTCCACTTGCATGTGCAAGAGAAACACATGCCTGCTAAACATAATCAGAACAGAAAAGTGGTTCAGGGCCAGTAGCCAGTACAACCTGGATGTTCTGCACTGCTCATTAGCATTTTCCTCAGAAAAAAAACGTTGATTAGGAGGCCCTTGGATTTTGGCAAAGCTGGCGTCAAATGACCTCTTAAAGAAAACACTGTTTGTGGTCACATTGCTAAAAGAAGTCATGTTAAAGCTGTCATTGGGGAATAACTCTGAATTTTGCGTTGGAATGGGTAGAGTTTTCCTTTGTCCAAAGCCAACCTTATTGTTACATAGCAAATACCATACGAAACAGTTGCTTGAGGAACCTGCCCTCCTTACTCATTAGATAATTGAAGGCCTTTTTCTTAAGCTTGAAACCTGCAATAGTTTGTTCCATCCCAAGTTCTTCCAATCGCCCCATTTTTCCCCACCTCTGCACTCCCAAGGATTAAATGAGCAGCCAGCATTGTGCCACCACTGGATGTCCATTTCACAGTGTAAATGCAAGTCTTATATTTTTAATTAATCACTTACTGGCAGATTCATACAACACCTTACTCATAATATATTGCCTCCAATTTTACATGCTTTATTTTTCTTTTGGAAAATGTAAATAATTATGCATTTGTAAAACAAAATCAATTCCATGCTGTAAATGCCCCTGTTCTTTGAAAATCCTGCTTAAAATAACAAGCATTTTTACTTATTACTTTTTCAAAAACAAACACTGTGGGAGCAAGCTGCATTCAAGTTCCTTGAAAAAAAGTAGGCAGGCCCTAAATCAAACCAGGTATGGTAGTCTTCACCCACTCCCCTTCCCTTACATTTAGATTACAGAAGAAAACCTTTGTGTAAAACACTTGCTGCCTGCTGCCATCTCTGTTGTCTAAGACAGTATTCTATGAGAACTAATTTAGTGTGAATCCCTGCTGTACAGTGGAAGAATTCTCAGTACCCTCTCCAAATAACACATTTTCCACCATTCACGGACAACGTACAACATTCAAGGAAATGTTTCTCTATTTGTTTTAAAGCAATTACAGTAAAATATGGCCATTTCTGGAAGGACCATGAAACCTTTCAGCACGAGTTCCTTTTTCAATGTAGTTCCATCTGAACTACATTGAACAGTACGTTAGGAAGTACCTTTAGTGCAGATAATTTGAAAAATTGTGCTGTCTTTAAGATGCTATCTCAGTAAATGCTGACTGATCTACTGTTCTACTCTCTCTATACCCATGACTGTGTGGCTAGGCTTAGCTCAAATACCATTTAAAATTTGCTGATGATACAATCATTGTTGGTAGAATCTCAAATGGTGACAAGAGGTGTACAGGAGCGAGATATGCCAACTAGTAGAGTGGTGTCGCTATAACAACTTGGCACTCAATGTCAGTAAGACGAAAGAACTGATTGTGGACTTCCGGAAGAGTAAGTGGAAGGAACACATACCAATCCTCATAGAGGGATCAGAAGTGGAGAGAGTGAGCAGTTTCAAGTTCCTGGGTGTCAAAATCTCTGAGGATCCAACCTGGTCCCAACATATTGATGCAGTTATAAAGAAGCCAAGAAAGCAACTATACTTCATTAGGAGTTTGAAGAGATTTGGTATGTCAACAAATACGCCTAAAAACCTCTCTAGATGTACCGTGGAGAGCATTCTGGTAGGCTGCATCACTGTCTGGTATTTGGGGGGGGGAGGGGGGAGCTACTGCACAGGATTGAAAGAAGCTGCAGAAGGTTGTAAATTTTGATGGCTCCATTTTGGGTACTAGCCTACGAAGTACCCAGAACATCTTCACGGAGCGGTGTCTCAGAAAGGCAGCATTCATTATTAAGGATCTTCAGCACCAAGGGCATACCCTTTTCTCACTGTTACCATCAGGTAGGAGGTACAGAAGCCTGAAGGCACACACTCAGTGATTCAGGAGCAGCTTCTTCCCTCTGCCATCCGATTCTTAAATAGACATTGAACCCTTGGACACTACCTCACTTTTTAAAAATATAATTATTTCTGTTTTTTGCATGATTTTTAATCTATTCAAAATACTATATATGTGTGTTGGGCACGTGGCCTAGTGGATAAGGCGTTCGTCTAGTGATTTGAAGGTCACTAATTCGAGCCTCAGCTGTGGCAGTGTGTTTGTGTCCTTGAGCAAGGCACTTAATCACACATTGCTCTAGTCTGTGCGAGGAGTGGCGCCCCACACAGACTTCCAATCTGCGCCTTGTAAGGCATGAAAATGCTGGACGCAGGCCTCTCATGGTCTGAGTCGACGTTCCCCCCTCCCAATATACGTATACTGTAATTGATTTACTTATTATTATTTTTTCGATATTATGTATTGCATTGAACAAATTTCAACAAGTAAACAAATTTCACAACACATACCAGTGATAATAAACTTGATTCTGATTCTGATTATAATCTTTCTCCATGCAGCTCATTATCAATGGGGCAGACTTTGAAGACAATTCAGAGCTATCCAATGTCAACCTGTTATCCAAGCCCATGGTAAGAATCTGCATAGTAGCAAAGCCTTGCATACAAAACAGTCATGTCAGAAAATCTATATATGAAATGATTGAAACAAACTTTCACAGCTGCCTAAGCCATCCACAAGGGCTCAAGCTAGCTGTCAAGCCAGCTACTGACTGTTCCTAACATTCAGTAAAATTTTAAAGGATTCATGTCTATTAAAAACCAAATCAGTAAATATATAAAGTTATTAAACATTTTCAAAACTGGAACTAAAATACTTGAACAACAAAAGTACTTTTAACAAACTCCATTATTTCAAAAAGTGTAAATTCGTCTAAACAGTTGTCTCCCATATTTATTCCAATCACTTGGAACAAATAGCCTGAAGATTTTTGCACCAGGTTCATCAGTTTATATGTTAAGGCTTTGCATCTTATTTTTCACTTTACCAAGTTTGCTATTGAAGTACAGTCTGTAAAACGATAGTGAAGAACCCCTAGCAAGTTTGGGACTTCCACACTTCCACATTTGTTTGTCATTTCCCTTGAGCACTGTCAGCAATTTGGCACAGAACTGCCAGCATTTCCTAGCAAATTCCTGCCATTTGTCTTTTTCAATTCCACATTTGTCAGCAAATTATTAATCTGTACCATGGGTGGTGGATTCACATGAATGAAACATTTTATGTGTAACAACATGAGATTAAGACCATATTGAAAATCTTATCTGGAGAATGAATGTTTCCCATAACAAATGCATTTTTACTTTTGGTTGATGTGTTCACTGAAAGATTAATTAATAATTTTGTTCTGTAAAGCAATTTTAGCATATAGAAATTTTATTTTCATCCACAAGCTGGGATGCAGAGGTGGCGAGCAAGGACAGGCTGGGAGATGGGGCGGGAGCCAACGTTTGAGTCTATTTTGCCAATTGAAGCAACGAAAGAGATTGAAACATCAAGGTCAGTGTGCAAGTTTGGAGATCGTTTGGGTGTTTCAGCACTCAGCAGTATCTGAGAGGATTCCAGGAGACAGAGGCAGCATGTGCGAACTTCGTGGAGAGAAAACTGCAGGACGGGACGTGAGCCGTTGCTCGACTCCATTTTGCTGATTAAAGCTTCCATTGTTTGCCGATCAAAGCAACGAGGGAAAATAAAACATAGAGGCCAATGTGGAAGGTGAGCAGTGGCTGCCTACTTTTTGATCACTGGGGATCGCTCTGTGATTGGGGGGGGGGGGGGGGAGAGACAGCCTGCCACCGTGTCCAGAGAATGTTACCTAGGTTTTTTGTGTTTTGGATACCGACTTGGACTGTAGATTTTTTTCAGTCCTATCATTTTTTATATTCTGTGTTTTTCGCCCGATCTTTATCACTTTTTGTGTGCGGGGGTGGGAGATTTGGGGGCCAATATGCCTGTTTCATTTTTGTTTGTTTTTTTGTGCAGGTGTGGGGAGGGGAGTTGATGATCATGTAGCTGTTCTTTTTCCTTCTTGGTTTCGTGGCAGCTGGAGAAGAAGAATTTCAAAGTTATACACTTAGATAATAAAGTAACCTTTGAACCTTTGAAGCCTATTTATGAAACAAACTGGATATTGATGCTTCCACAAATTACCATCAAGGTGTTACTTGGTGAATTACAATATGAAATTAGAATAATTTAAATTTCATATTATGAACAGTAATAAGCACTGGTTTCAATATAATCATTCTGAATATCCTTTTCCTGAACTCTGACCCATGATCACACCTACTTCTGCCAGGATAACTATCACTGAATAAAGATGGCATCAAAGAAAAGCAAGGAAAAATGCAAATAATGAGAGAAGGAAAAATTTATACACCCAAGAGATGCTGCAGATGCTGGAAATCCAGAGTACCATTCAAAGACGCTGGAGGAGCTCTACAGAACAGGCAGCCTCTATGGAGAGGAATAAGGAGCAGGCGCTTTGGGCTGAGACCCTTCATCAGGACCGGTGAAGTGTCTCCATCAGGGAAAATTTATGAATGTGATTGGGGAGCAGGGAAAGTGAGTGAAAAACAAAGTTGGTGAGAGTGAAAGGATTTGAAAGTATGAAAGATTTTCTCTTAAATGAGGATAATAAATTTCAGCAATAATTCAAAAATAGCTCAAGAATTAGCAGAGTCAGACTGCCTTGACTCTGTCCCAAAAGCTAAATACTATAGATACTCTAAATCAGGAATAGAAACAGAAACTTCTAGAAGTGATCAATTCTCATTAAAGTCAATTAAACATCAACTACTGTATTTCGGACCCCATTGATTGGGACTGACTCACTATGTATTCTAACACTGTAATGTAATTATTCCCACATTTTTTTTCAGAAGAATAATATTTTTTGATGTTTTGGTTGTTATATGTTTTTGAACCACCACCACCCCCCAGCATATGTAAAACCAAAACTGACAACTCTGTTATTGAATGTGAGTGAAAAACCTAGATTTATTTGTAGTCCGTGTGACTCCTCATCTGAAATTCAATCCTTTTGAAGAAAGATTCAATTTAGGATAAAAAAGACAACAAAACCTCTTGGTTGCCACATTACATTTAGTGTAGTCTATACAACTAGGAGAAGCTTACCCAAAAACCCTAGAAATAATTAGATTCAGCACTCATCTGCAAATGTTGACAAATGTGAATATAAAAATATGAAAAGTATTTATGTTACATGCCTGACCAGGCATTTTTGCTGACAATTTAATTTACCATCATGAGTATGATTTCCCAGCTTTCTGAAACTTACCGTTGAAGGAAAGTTGAGACAAATTATGAAACAGTTAACAAGATTAATTAAAGTTTATTACTCAGATCAATAAATATCGGAGTACACTTGTTGATACACAGCACAGGTGGCATTCCTCAAGTTGGGAATCTTGGGAAGTTCTGTAACACGATAGTCTCAACAGTCTCCAAACAGGTAAGATAGTGATTTCACTATTAGTTGATGTCTATGTTGTGACTTTTAATTAATTCCATGAATTACCCAATGAACCTTTCCAACTTCCTTTAGAGAGCAGGTTTCAGGAGGCCTTTAAACATATGTTTGTGAAAGAAATTTAATTGTCAGTGAAAATTTTGCTATACGTGCCTCACTTAAATATTATAAGGGTAATCTAATAGTGCAGTGGTGGTCACATGGTTGATTAGGCCTAGCAGTTTATGTATTAAAGGATTTAATTATTAATATTAAAGGATTAAAGGATTTATGTATGGACGAAGGGTCTCGGCCTGAAACGTCGACTGCACCTCTTCCTAGAGATGCTGCCTGGCCTGCTGCATTCGCCAGCAACTTTTATGTGTGTTGCTATGTATTAAAGCCAGCTTTTTCAGGCATTGATGCTATGTAGTGGATTTAGATATGAGGAGGTTTTCTTGAAGTTTACTGTTTGTAATGTCATGTAATGTAATAGGGTTGTTTAAGTCTGTGTTCTGGAGGAGTTAATTGATCCCATGCCAGCTCTAAACCATAATAACATGTACCAAGTAAATGTTTTCTTGGTACAGTATCCCTTTTCAAGAAATGTTACAAAGTAAGAAAGGTATTTGGAAATCTGACAGGGAACACATTAACTTGAGCTCATTAGATCTCAGTAATGAAAGTCATTTTGTTATAGCAACACTGGTTTTAAAAAGAATTTTGTATCTTTTAGCTTTCAAATGTGAACTTAATACACTGTTTCATTACTCTTTTGTGACTCCTGACAAAGAGCAGATTCGTACACCTCTTCACTGCACAGCATTTTCAATTTTGCACAGTTGTTAGTGCCCTATATAGAATAAACACTGCATGTACAACAAAGTGTTTCATAGTCCTATGTACAGGAAGAAAAATGCACACAACTTTCTGGCTTTTAACAACTCCTTACAGTATCAGTGCATGATGTAGAAGAACATATTTGTCAATTTTGTTGCCTCATTCTTCTTCTCCTGTAGGTTGTGACTTGATTCTATTCTAAAGCAAGCTGAATGATCCAAATGGTCATTTTTAGTCCTTCAGCTGGGCAGTGAATGCCAGACCAATACTTATGTACGAGTCTCACCACTGTTGAACTTGACCTGGTACTCAAAGGAACAATTCCAATTGAGGCTGGAGGTGGAATCGGATACATGACATCTTTGGCAGGATTGGCAGGCCATTACTTCCTACAAAGCAAAACCTAACATCGTGAATGGCAATGACGCTGCACTTCCAGATGATCTCAGTGCCTTTTATGCTCGCTTTGAAAGGGAGAATAAAATCTACAGCAGTGAGGATCCCTGCTGCACCTGGTGACACTGTGACCTCTGTCTTGGAGGCTGACTTACAAGAGGGTGAACCCTCGCAAGGTGACAGGCCGCAGCAGAGTGAGCTATTTCATGCCACTTTTGAAAAACTGTGCCAATCAACTGGCGGCTGTGCTCTAAGACATTTTCAATCTCTCATTGCTACAGCCAGAAGTTCCCACCTGCTTCAAAGGAGCATCAATTATATCAGTGGCCAAGAAGAGCAGGATAAGCTGCCTGAACGACAATTGCCCAGTGGCACTCACACTTAAGGTGATGAAGTGCTTTGAGAGGTTAGTGATGGATAGAATTAACTCCTGTCTCAGCAATTTGCCCATCACCACAACAGGTCTACAGTGGATGCGATCTCTTTGGTTCTTCATGTGGCTTTGGATCACCTGGGCAGTGCAAATCCCTATTGAGTGGTGTATGGAGGGATATGGTCCAGGTGCAGGTCAGTGGGACTAGGCAGAAAAATGGTTCGGCACAGCCAAGAAGGGCCAAAAGCCCTGTTTCTGTGCTGTAATGTTCTATGGTCCTATGTCAGGATGCTGTTTATTGACTACAGCTCAGCATTTAACACCATCATTCTTAACAGTTCTGACCAAAGAGCTCCAGAACCTGGGCCCTTGTATTTGCACTGGATCCCTGACTTCCTCACTGTGAGACTAGTCTGTGCAGATCGGAATTAACATCTCTACCTTGCTGACAATCAACACCGGCACACCTCAGGGATATGTGCTTAACTCACTGCTCTACTCTCTCTATACTCATGACTGTGTGGCTAAGCAGAGTCCATAAATTTGCTGATAATACAACCGCTGTTAGCAGCATCTCAGTTGGTGATGAGAAGGCAAACAGGAGTGAGATATATCAGCTAGTTGAGTGGTGTAGCAGCAACAACCTTGCACTCAATGTCAGTAAAACCAAGAACTGATTGTGGACTTCAGAAAGGGAAAGACAAGGGAACACACACTAGTCCTCATAGGAGGTTCAGAAATGGAGAGAGTGAGCAATTTCAAAGTTCCTGTGCGTCAATATTTCAAAGGATCTATCCCGGGCCCAACATATTGAAGAAGCTGCAAAGAAGGCACGAATGCAGCTACATTTCACTTGGAGTTTGAGGAGATTTGGTATGACACCAAAGACCCAAATTTCTACAGAAGTACCATGGAGAACAATCTAACTGGCTGCATCAGGGTCTGGTATGTGGGTGGTGGTGGAGGGGCTGCGTGTGGGGAGGGCTACTGCACAAGATCCAAAGAAGCTTTTGGAAGTTGTGAACATAGTCAACTCCATCATGGGCATTAGCCTTCGTAGTATCCAGGATATCTTTAAGGAGCGATGCCTCAAAAAGGTGGCATCCATTATTAAGGACATCTATCATTAAGGGACCCCATCACCCAGGACATGCCTTGTTCTCATTGCAACCCTGAGGCATGCACTCAATGAATTAGGAATTGCTTCTTCCACTCTGCCACCTGCTTTCTGTACAGACATTGAAGGCAAGAATACTACCTAATTTTTTATTTTTGCATTACTTACTTAATTTAACCTATATATTTACTGTAATTCACTTTTTGCTCTATTATTATGTATTGAATTGTACTGCTGCCACAAAGACAACAAATTTCATTACCTATGCCAGCAAAATTAAACCTGATTCCCAAAGTGGACTTCCCTTAAAGTCCACTGGCTTGAGACAGCTAGCAAATCTCACCTCTTTTCTGCTCCCCAGTCCAGTATATTTCCCCCTCTCCTTTCACTGTGCTCACCACGTATGAACTTTTACAAATATCTGCGACTCAGGTAAGAAAATCGATGTGATGTGAATTTCTCATGTGAACCTGATCATTAGGAAAACTTCTGTTCATGATTATTTGTCGGTGTAACTGGGTGGGTGGCATGTCGATTTTCCAAACCACTTCGTCCCCCACCAGTCAGTTGCTTTCTCTGCATAAATGGTCAGGCAGCTGGCTGACAACATCCAAATTAAATCTTAATGGCTAAAATCTGCGGGCCTCCCACTCAGGCTCCTGCACAAATTGCATTCCATTCCTGCTGGGAGTTAAAACTGCTCCTTTTGTGTTTGTGGAACCATTGCCTGCCTCCTCTTCAATAGAGGTGACAAACCGTAAACAGCTTCCAGCTTCATCCTCCCACTAATGCGATCATGTGATCCTAAAATGCTCCAATCTTTGCGGGGTGGGGGGGGGGGGTAGAAAGCTGCTTTTACCTTGTAAGTCATTTTAAAGCAGTTATATGGGTTCAGATTTAAACGTGGCTTAAAATACTGCAGGAACAAATGAGCAAAGAATGAACTTCCAACAGAGAATGGTTTTAACAGTTAAATTAAGTCCTCCTTTATATTGTTGCATTAATAAAACTGTTGTGCCACAGGTCGAATTTCCTGGAAAAAAAAATGGAGAAAGGAAAACATATGTTGCCAAATCACCTTTCCACCTGTTAAAACACCTTGAAAGTGTGAAAACATTTTTGTTGATGAATATTTCTTCTTATTAAGCATTGAGATCAACATAAGTTGATTTTAAGACATGATTTATTTGATGGCTTGAGAGTTTCAAACTTTTAAAAACTGTTGGCAGGGCCTAATGTTTGCACTGATTCTAGGTGTTAGGTTGATGTTTCAAAATAATTAAAATTCAATCAAGTATGTCACTTCTGCTCCCTCAGGTAGTTAACTAACAGAAACATTTCCAATCTTGAGCCTGTTTTTATGATTATATTTGTCCCTGTGCTCTTATTGATACAAGTAGCCCATACCATTTAAACTTGTCTACCACATGTTACACATTTCACCTCCAATACTTTTCGCAGACCAAGGTACAGAAATTGGAACCTATGCCTATCTAAAATGGTGTATGTGTACACTCTTTCCACATTTGCCTTATTAGATCACACTTCTCCAAAAGAGAACACTGTAGTATCTGATGTATTAAAAAATAACTTTATAAAATGTAAATATAGAATCCATACTTGCTTTAAAAGCACCTTGAGAAGCTTGCTTGTTCCATTTTGGGACATACTATGTGACAAACTCACTCACTCAGCTAGTCTTAAGTGTCAGCACACAGCTAGTGACCCGTGTAGTCCACACTGCTGTGGCAGTCTGCCTCTGGGACTGTAGGATACGAGGAGGACAGAATACAGCAGAAAAAGCTGCAAAATGGTGAGAGAATGAGGAGCAGGGAAGGTAGCGAACAGTTTTAGGAAGGTCGTTCTATATCCAAATTTCCTTTGCAAACATTAGTTTCACCAAGAACATTGGCATAATATCACTAACTGAAGTACCACAATAAAACAAGAATTTACCCAGGGAATGGACAGTTGCTTGTGACTGTTGAAGGCACCAGTGCCGTTGACTTCTATGAAGTGGTCTCTTTTAAGCTACAGAGGTGACAACATCAATCCGTTTAGCTGTCCACCTTTATATTAAGAAGGTCACCGACACTTTCTGCACCAAGAGGAATGGATGCAGCAGTTTCTGAAGTGACAGAGCAAATCACACGTAAAAGGACCAGGTTCCACAGAATGCTACGTTTACCCAGACTGCAAGGCAACGTGGACTGCATTCATTTTTCAGAGGATGTTCTGTAGCCTCAGCCTGCCATCCTTGTCTTTTGAAGAGGATTCCACTCATTCATCACACAGCTTATTTACATTCTCAGTCAAAACACTGCACAGGTCTGTGCTTGATTTTCTGGCAATGGATGTAACTTTTTCATCATGAAACTGTAGACAGGCAATTGAAACCAAGGGGTAATTTCTTGAGGCTCAACTCCTGGATCCTGTCAGTGCTGGCTTACAATCAATGCCATGTTAGAAATACCATCCAGCAGGCAGCTGGCATACTCCATCAACATTTCAGCTGCATACTCCATTTGGAAGGAGCTCTGCATAGCCTTGGGCTGATATCCAGATCTGGGGGTATGTTATGCAAGCTGCAGATCTTCACAGTAATAAGGAACCATCATCAGAATGGCAAAGTGAAGGAGGTAGCCAAATGTCTGTTATCTAGGTTCATAACTCTTTCAGGAGCACCCCAGGAACAATCCTTTCCAACCTCATAGTTAACAGTTCTGCAATGCTCATCAGCATTGTCTTTACTATCATGAAGCAACCATCTCATTTCAACTTGGTCTTATGTGCCTGGCCCTTACATTGATTTCACAAACATTTAAAGGAGGAAAAAGTAACTGCACATGATTAATAATTCCTGAAGGAATAATTATTGACATCCCTTAATGTGGATCTTGTGCGCTCATTAACTCTCAGTGTTCTAACGAGGTGTACTTCCCATATCTACAGCTGGGGACATGGTGTGGAGAGCTTCCATTTCAGGCCATTGCAGGTGGTCATGGAGAACAATGTCAAATTGTTTTGGCCTTGACAAGGTAGATTTTAGCGTCCATCAGTTCAATCTGGCTTAATGGAGAAGTAGGCAGAAGGAGAGTGATACCTGCTAACCTCACCATAGAGCATTCTACAGATGCATCTTCCCTGGAGCTTGAACACTTTACTTGGGCCATGCCTTTCCTGTGTAATTGACAGAGTGTGAGAACTGTTTGGAAGCTTGAATGGTGTTTGAAAGCCTCCGTCAACACCAGTCGCCAGTGCCAAGATAATGACCATTTGAGATTCTGTGCAACAATGTCAGCAGATTCAGATTTATGCATTACACAATCATCGAATACACAGTAAAATGTGTAGTTTGCATTAATGACCAAAACACCTCAGGATGTACTGGGGGCACCCCGCAAATGTCGGCCATGTTCCGGCACCCACATAGCATGCCCAAAGTGCTTGGCAAAACAACACAGAACACGCCAACAGAATAAGGCACAAAAAACAACAAAAAGAACAGCAGCAAAGCAAGCCCTTCTTCTCCCAGAGAGGAGGATGATTAAATGAGAAGCAGCACTTAGCAATTTAGCATGCCGGTGGTGCCAACCACTCACTCCATCGTGATCAAAGCATTCTTCTGGCTCTGTGTGGTGCCTTTGGCTCATTGTTTTGAATTCTTGGGACTAGCTGGCTCTGGGGTAGATTAATGGACCTGGCATTTCCTGGCACGTGGCCTTCAATCTTCTTTGTCCTTAATGTCATGATCCAGCTACTTCCCTTCAACTTGGTCTTGGGTGTCTGGCTCTCACGTTCTTACATTAATTTCACAAACATTTAAAAGAAAGAAAAAAAATAACTGCACATGATTAATAATTCATATAGAAACAACTATTGACATCCCTTGATGTAGATCCTGTGCGTCACTTACTTTCTAACAAAGCATCTACAGCTGGGGACATGGTGCTGAATTGGATTTAGTACCCTACAGCAGGACCAGTATGTGTTCATGTCCCATTGAGTGCAATGGCATTTGGGTTCCTGCACATTTATGGATAATGATTCACCAAACTGAATCCCCTCCTCCAGCTTACTCTTAAGTAGATGTGGTGACAATCTGACTTGCTGCTGCCAAGAAAATGCCACAGCAGAAACAATAGTACATTAATAAATAAATAAA
This sequence comes from Mobula birostris, assembly GCF_030028105.1. Taxonomy (NCBI): domain Eukaryota; kingdom Metazoa; phylum Chordata; class Chondrichthyes; order Myliobatiformes; family Myliobatidae; genus Mobula; species Mobula birostris. Next base: position 31,673,241 of record NC_092385.1, on the reverse strand, counting down.
TAAATAGGCATTTTAAGAGAGCTGCACTCATTTTTTCTCAATGGGAAGAGGGGTGTTGACATTCTTAGGAAGCGAAATAGAAGAAAGGGATAAATTTAAATTCTTAGTGTGAGAGGAAAGCAGAGGGAGATGTTTTTCTGTTTGCCAATGTGGTGGGCAAGTGAGAAGGGAAATAGAGTATGTGAAGAAACAAAGAACTTGGAACAGTAGTGCACAGAAAAAGACCATTCGGTCCATAACTTCGTGCCAGAGCAATTAAGGTGTCTCTTCTAAACCATTGACACTGTCTCCTCTAAGCAATCACCAGCCTTTGATGCCCTTTATTGGCCTCTTCAACCAATTCCCATTGCACAATGTGCATGGTCTTTTCTTACAAGAATGAAGGAGAATGTCAGTGACAGCATTGAGAATATGCCTGTTGTGGTAGAGAAATCAGCATGTTTTATGGAAAATGTGAATTGTAATGGTGTGAGAGGATTAGGTGCAGAGTGCATGAGAGGAATGGAAGTGTAACTGCACCAGTCCAGTGAAGTAACGGCCACGCAACATACAGATGTGCTTGCAGATTTATTTTTATTTCTCTCTCTCTTTCTTCAGCAGGCACCGTGAAAACTACAAGAAAATAAAAGACATAAAGGGTTTGAAACATACATCTCTCAGTCTTTTGAAGTTTCTCAAGCTAGGGTCCGCCAATGAACAGGCCCAACGCGTCAGCACAACAGAAGTGTGCTGAAATCAAATAAAATCACTGAAAACGTATCACACTGTCCATGTAAAGGCACATTAACAACATTATACACAATATAAAACAAATAAAAACCCTCTTGGACCACAAGCAGAACAAGATTATTTTAGGGCCATATGTCTTTCTCTGCCTCCATGTTGGTTGTGACCCATAATACCACAGTCATGCTCTTATGGAACTCTGGTTATGTGACCCGTTACATTCTACATTAAATAAAACCTTACATAAAAAGCACAAGATTTTAAATTAAACACTATTTTAAGATTTTAAAAAATCATGAATTTATGACAAAAACATATAAAATAAACATCTCAATGAAACATGTTTCTAAGACAGTTACAGGAAGGGCAATAGTAGGGGAATGAAGAATCATGGGAAAGAGAAACTATGGCCTGTGATGTACAGAACTGTGCAAAAGAGTGCCAAAGACATTTGCACCGAGCTGTTGTAAATTTTATGTATTGCACGGTACTGCTACCGCAAAATAAAACCAAATTTCATGACATATGTGAGTGATGATAAACCTGATTCTGATATGGGTCTCTATTGTGGACTGAGACTGGGAAGGCGGCAGGGAGAGGGGAATTGTAGTTGGAAAAGGGGAAGGGAGAGGGGAGGGAGGGGAAAGCACAGAGAGACATTCTGTAATGATCAGTAAACCAATTGTTTGGAAAAAATGACCTTGCCTGGTGTTTCAGGGCTGGGTGTACCTGCACCCGCACCACCCCTTGCCCCTGGCACTCCTTTGTCACCTGTCCCACCTCACTCCCGCGGCACTCCACCCTCACCATTCCCAACATCCTTTGCTCCTGCCTGATTTACAAATTTGCCCTCCACTCCACGTTGACAAATATAGTGCTATGGAAGTGTCTTAATATATATATGTGTGCCTAAGACTTTGGCACAGTATTATAGCTGCTGAGGAGAGACTAATTAATTGACCTAAGACATGGAACCCTTAACCATGAAGTGATCACCATGTGCAATGGTCATTTTGCTGGCAATGACCTTCTCTGTTACATCTCCCTATTGAATGCTAAGTTACGGCCTGGGAGACTTTTCTTTCTCTGAACGGGGGAAGGAAAAGATAACAGGACTTAAAGCTCTTCTGCACCAACTAGACCTGGTGTCTGAAGCATCAGCCAAACCCCTGTGCATTCCTTGCAGCAACTTGATCACTCTGTGCATATTTCCCCGCTGCCTCCTGCTGGAGTGTATTGTCCCTTCAAAAATTGCTGACTGCCTCTACATGGTGTCAGTCAGTCAGGCAGGACTTCCCTTGCCTGCAGCCAGGCATACAACTAATAAGCAACATGGGTTTAGATGGCTGCATGCCTGACTCATCATTAGGAGCTGGCAGTGGCAATTCCATGTGGTCCCTGGGGACAGGCTCTCTCCGTCCAATGACTTCCTGTGAAAATCACCCTTCTGTAGCAGTCCACATCCACCACAGGGTCTTTCACAACTTTAATTTTTAAATGCGTCACAACAACCTACAACAACGGACAATAATCTATTTTTTATTATTTCTTATTGCTTCTGCTGTGGAATTTTCTTTGCAATGTCGATGTGTTTCCAGCTATCCGGAAGAATTTATGTATCTAGAATCAGAATCAGAATCAGGTTTATTATCACCGGCACGTGACGTGAAATTTGTTAACTGAGCAGCAGCAGTTCAATGCAATATATAATCTAGCAAAGAGAAAAAAAAATAAAATTATCATAAATAAACAAGTAAATCAATTATGTATATTGAATAGATTTTTTAAAATGTGCAAAAACAGAAATACTGTATGTTAAAAAAAGTGAGGTAGTGTCCAAAGAATCAAGGTCCATTTAGGAATCGGATGGCAGAGGGGAAGAAGCTGTTCCTGAATCGCTGAGTGCATGCCTTCAGGCTTCTGTACCTCCTACCTGATGGTAACAGTGAGAAAAAGGCATGCCCTGGGTGCTGGAGGTCCTTAATAATGGACACTGCCTTTCTGAGACACCGCTCCCTAAAGATGTCCTGGGTACTTTGTAGGCTAGTACCCAAGATGGAGCTGACTAGATTTACAACCTTCTACAGCTTCTTTTGGTCCTGTGCAGTAGCCCCTCCATACCAGACAGTGATGAAGCCTGTCAGAATGCTCTCCACGGTACGACTGTAGAAGTTTTTGAGTGTATTTGCTGACATGCCAAATCTCTTCAAACTCCTAATAAAGTACAGCCACTGTCTTGCCTTCTTTATAACTACATTGATATGTTGGGACCAGGTTAGATCCTCAGAAATCTTGACACCCAGGAACTTGAAGCTGCTCACTCTCTTCACTTCTGATCCCTCTATGAGGATTGGTATGTGTTCCTTCGTCTTACCCTTCCTGAAGTCCACAATCAGCTCTTTCGTCTTACTGACGTTGAGTGCGAGGCTGTTGCTGCAGCACCACTCCACTGGTTGGCATAGCTCACTCTTGTATGCCCTCTCGTCACCACCTGAGATTTTACCAATGGTTGTACCATCAGTAAATTTGTAGATGGTATTTGAGCTATGCCTAGTCACACAGTCATGGGTATAGACTGAGTAGAGCAGTGGGCTAAGCACACACCCCCGAGGTGCACCAGTGTTGATCGTCAGCGAGGAGGAGATGTTATCACCAAACTGCACAGATTGTGGTCTTCTGGTTAGGAAGTCAAGGATCCAATTGCAGAGGGAGGTACAGAGGCCCAGGTTCTGCAACTTCTCAATCAGGATTGTGGGAATGATGGTATTAAATGCTGAGCTATAGTCGATGAACAGCATCCTGACATAGGTGTTTGTGTTGTCCAGGTGGAGAGCCATTGAGATTGCGTCTGCCATTAACCTATTGTGGCAATAGGCAAATTGCAGTGGGTCCAGGTCCTTGCTGTGGCAGGAGTTCATTCTAGTCATGACCAACTTCTCAAAGCATTTCATCACCATAGATGTGCGTGCTACTGGGCGATAGTCATTAAGGCAGCCCACATTATTCTTCTTAGGCACTGGTCTAATTGTTACCTTTTTGAAGCAAGTGGGAACCTCCACCCATAGCAGTGAGAGGTTGAAAATGTCCTTGAATACTCCCACTAGTTGGTTGGCACAGGTTTTCAGAGACTTACCAGTTACTCCATCAGGACCTTCCGCCTTGCGAGGGTTCACTCTCTTTAAAGACAGCCTAACGTCGACCTCCGAGAGGATCTTCACAGCTGTAGTTGTGTTCTCCCTTTCAAAGCGTGCATAGAATGCATTGAGTTCATTTGGTAGTGAAGCGTCTCTTCCATTCAGGCTATTGGGTTTCGCTTTGTCGGAAGTAATGTCTTGCAGACCCTTTTAGAAAAAATGGGTTTAATTTTGAAGTGAGCCACATTACATGATTAACATATGCGCATCTTATACATATATTCTGCAAATGAAAGGTCTTAATATTTGTTAATCACAAAGAAGGAAGCTATTAAATTATGTTAATCCTGAATAAAACTTTAGCCTGATGGTTCTTGGATTATTGAGTGCGGTTCTGGTCAGCCCCTTATAGGAAGGAAGGATGTGGAGACTGCAGAGAGGGTGCAGAAGAGGTTTACCAGGATGCTGTCTTGATTATTAGAGGGTATGAGGTATTAGGAAAGGGTGGACCTATTGGGTTATTCTCCTGAGAGCATAACAATCTGAGGGGAGACTTGATAGAAGTTTTAAGAAGATGAGAGGCATACATTGGGTGGACAAACAGGGTAGAAATGTCAAATACCAGAGAGCATGACTTTTAGGTCAGAGAGGGTGGAGTTTAAAGGCAATGTGAGGGACATGAGAGTAGTAAGTGGTTGCCAGGGATAGGTTTGGTAGCTGGCTGTTTGGTGGATTTTAAGAGGCTTTTGTCTAGACACATGAGTATGAAGGGAATGGAGGGATATGGATAATTCACAGAACGAAGACGTGTAGTATGAGTTAGCATCAATATCAGTACAACATGGTGGCCCAGTGGTCTGTCCAATACAGTACTACTCTATGTTCTATGTAAAACAACTCTAAGTTACGCACTTAATAATTGGAATGCAAGCCATAATGTCAGCATGTAATATAGAGCAATGTTTATGAAGTAAACCACTGTGCTGAAATATAAATAAGAAAAGGAAAATCCTTACCAACTTCAACTATCTTTCAGGTGGATAGAAAGGCTCAGGGGGGAAAAGCCATATGCAAGCAAATGGGACTGGCCTAAGTAGGCACCTTGGTCAGCATGGACAAATTGGGTCAAAGTGTCTTTTGTTATGCTATTTGAACCTATGACTCTTTGTTCAGTACATAAAAAACAAACACTTTAACCAGAATTAGATTGCATTGGCATAATTTCTGTGAGAAATAGTACCACTCAGGAAATTTGACTGGGTTCTTAGCATGGCTAACAAATTTTTTTGGCTTTAGTCACATACTTAATGACATCACAAAACTTGCATTGAACATCTCCTCCCTCACTGTATAAAACCAGAGCTTTTGGATGCCACATCCAATCTCTATTTAATATTTACTCATAGTTAGGAAAATTCTTTTAATGGGTCTCTATTCTGGATAATGCCTTGCACACAACAATCGCCATCTTGAGTTTTCAACGTTAAGTGCTCTTGAAATATTTTCACCAGTTATTCCGTCATTGATCGCAGCCTTTTTATACTTTGCACATCAGGTTGACTTGCTGTGACTTCAGCCCTATTTACATCACATTTTTTTCCCCTGTGATTTCCCATGCTGTTATTGATTGGGGTGAGCAATCACATGGGACAGTGTCCACACATAGAAGTTGTAACCCCCTATCTGTTGCATTCTTGCAACCTGGAGGCAGACCCCTAATGCAGTTGCTTTGCAGTTAGCATGAGGAGAGATCCTTTATAATCTGCTGTCCTTCTCAGTTTTCAGGGCAGCAAAGATACCACAGGCAGTTGCTTGTCCAGCTGTCCACATCGGGACCTCACTTTGCTAAGCATCTCTATTCAAGCCTGCAAATATAAGACCATAAGACCATCAGATATTGGAGCAGAAATAGACCATTTGGCCCATCGCATCTGCTCTGCCATTTCATCATGGCTGATCCAATTTTTCTCTCAGTCCCAATCTCCTGTCTTCTCCCTGTATCCCTTCATGCCCTGACCAATCAAGAATCTATCAATATCTACCTTACATATATGTAGACCTGGCCTCCACAGCTGCCTGTGGCAGAGAATTCCACAGATTCACCACTCCCTGGCTAAAGAAATTCCTCCTCATTTCTACTCTAAAATGAAGCCCTCTATTCTGACACTGTGTCCTCTGGTCTTAGACTCTCCCACCACAGGAAGCATCCTCTCCACATCCAGTCCATCAAGGACTTTCACCACTCAATAGGTTTCAATGAGGTCACCCCTCATTCTTCTCAATTCTAATGAATACAGGCCCAGAACACTCAAACACTCTTCATGTGAAAAGCCACTCCATCCTGGAATCATTGTGAATCTCCTTTGAACCCTCTCCAGTTTCAGCACATCCTTTCTAAGTTGGGGGCCCAAACTTGTTCACAATACACCAAGAGAGGCCTCTCCAAAGTGCTTTATAAAGTCTCAACATTACATCCTTGCTTTTATATTCTAGTCCTCATATGACTCCTGTTTCTTGTCACGTTCCCTGTTAATTCTGTGCCCCAATTATCCACAGGCCTCTTTGTTTATGGGCTCCAGTAAAATTCCAATGGTTCTCAGCATAAGCTCTAATATTTAATTTGCAACTGTTGTCCATTACTTTCCAAACACGGTGGCATCCCTGTACTCATTTATACAATTTAATAGGTCACCATTAACATATACTTCAAGTAATATTTTGAATCTTTTTATAAAAAGGCATTATAAACTGCTGCACATTCTCATCCATTAATATTTCACATTTGATATAACACAGGTGAGTTGAACAAAAAAAACTGACTTGGCAAAATTAGCAAAGCTTGGCTTAATTGTGCCTGAATCAGAAACTTATGGACGTTGTCCAAGCTAAGTATTTCCAGACAGAGCTAAATAAACAAGCAACTGAAGGATGTGTGTTCAGCATACAACAATAAGGAGTCAGTTTAAGATGTAAAATAAGCCTTCAAGCAAAATAAAAGAGAATCTCAGATTGAAAGGCATTTCCTCATTCTACCATTCTCAGTAAAGAGTGTATGTCATAGTCATAGTCATACTTCATTGATCACGGGGGAAATTGGTTTTCATTACAGTTGCACGATAAATAATAAATAGTAATAGAACCATAAATAGTTAAATAGTAATATGTAAATTATGCCAGTAAGTTATGAAATAAGTCCAGGACCAGCCTGTTGGCTCAGGGTGTCTGACCCTCCAAGGGAGAACTTGTAAAGTTTGATGGCCACAGGCAGGAATGACTTCCTACGACGCTCTGTGTTGCATCTCAGTGGAATGAGTCTCTGGCTGAATGTACTCCTGTGCCCAACCAGTACATTATGTAGTGGATGGGAGACATTGACCAAGATGGCATGCAACTTGGACGGCATCCTCTTTTCAGACACCACCGTTAGAGAGTCCAGTTCCATCCCCACAACATCACTGGCCTTACAAATGAGTTTGTTGATTCTGTTGGTGTCTGCCACCCTCAGCCTGCTGCCTCAGCACACAACAGCAAACATGATAGCACTGGCCACCACAGACTTGTAGAACATCCTCAGCATCGTCCGGCAGAGGTTAAAGGACCTCAGTCTCCTCAGGAAATAGAGACGGCTCTGACCCTTCTTGTAGACAGCCTCAGTGTTCTTTGACCAGTCCAGTTTATTGTCAATTCGTATCCCCAGGTATTTGTAATCCTCCCCCATGTCCACACTGACCCCCTGGATGGAAACAGGGGTCACTGGTGCCATAGCTCTCCTCAGGTCTACCACCAGCTCCTTAGTCTTTTTCACATTAAGCTGCAGATAATTCTGCTCACACTATGTGACAAGGTTTCCTACCGTAGCCCTGTACTCAGCCTCATCTCCCTTGCTGATGCATCCAACTATGGCAGGGTCATCTGAAAACTTCTGAAGATGACAAGACTCTGTGCAGTAGTTGAAGTCCGAGGTGTAAATGGTGAAGAGAAAGGGAGACAAGACAATCCCCTGTGGGGCCCCAGTGCTGCTGATCACTCTGTCGGACACACAGTGTTGCAAGCACACGTACTGTGGTCTGCCAGTCAGGTAATCAAGAATCCATGACACCAGGGAAGCATCCACCTGCATCGCTGTCAGCTTCTCCCCCAGCAGAGCAGGGCAGATGGTGTTGAACACACTGGAGAAGTCAAAAAACGTGACCCTCACAGTGCTCGCTGGCTTGTCCAGGTGGGCGTAGACATGGTTCAGCAGGTAGACGATGGCATCCTCAACTCCTAGTCGGGGCTGGTAGGTGAACTGGAGGGGATCTAAGTGTGGCCTGACCATAGGCCGGAGCAGCTCCAGAACAAGTCTCTCCAGGGTCTTCATGATATGGGAGGTCAATGCCACCGGTCTGTAGTCATTGAGGCCGCAGGGCGCAGCGTCTTCGGCACAGGGACGAGGCAGGACATCTTCCACAGTACAGGAACCCTCCGGAGCCTCAGGCTCAGGTTGAATACATGGCGAAGTACTCCACATAGCTGAGGGGCATAGGCTTTGAGCACCCTGGTACTGACAGCATCCGGTCCTGCAGCCTTGCTTGTGGAAAGATGGAGAATATTTTATGGATTGGAATCTTGAGCGTGCTACAGGATATTGACCTCGGGATACTTTGTTTGATCCGAAAGGTGACTGGGTCTTCTAAACCCAATATAATTAACAGAAAAATGTGCATGGAGACAATGAAAGTCTTAGTTAAAGTTTAACTTGAGGTATACAATAGCTATTTTTGTATTAATGGAGGGAAAGTATAAAATTAAAATCAAAAGACTAAAGAGTTTGAAATTGTTGAGGCACCATGGTCAGATTAAGGAGCTGGGATGTGGGAGAATATGGGAATTTTGTAGCCATTTCAGTGAGGGAGGAGGGAGTTGCAAAAGGGAGCCATTGGAATGAAGGGAGAAAGAATGTTGGCAGGAGATTAGAAAGGTGAAGGGGTGATCAGTTTCCTCAAGTTTGGTGGAAATAGGCTCAAAGAGCACTTACCTCCTAAATCCAGAAACTTCTATTGCAGTTCGAGGGAGCCAGGAAATATATAGTAGATGACTGGGATTGAATTAAAAATATTAAATTGCATGCATACAACTTATTATAACAGTTAACAGTCATGCTTATCCTTTGGTGGATTGATCGCCTGCCTTGACCTTGCTTCTGTTAATGGTAACTGGAATTGGGTAGAGGCAGAATCTAGATCTTTGATAGCCCACTAACTCAACTTTATCCTTTTTTTCTGTGGAATAAAATACCAGCTATTTTGTCAAAACTACTCATATTCAATTTTCTGCCAGGGATTTCATATAAATTCAGACACAGAAACAGGAAAAAATCTGCAGAAGGTCCAGTCTAACACCAATTTGGAAGATGTTAGTTTTCACTGGGGAACAGAAAATCTCTGGCCTGTTTAGAGACTGAGCGAGGGGAACAAGTGCCTACCTGTCCACTCTGAGAGTGTGTGCACTTACACAGTACTCAGACCAAAATTTGTGCACTTTGAGCTCCAGGGTGCCACTGTGTGTGCTGGGCTCAGGCCAGGTGATATTCAGACAAAATACTGGGGTCAGTTGAGTCTGTTCTGGCCCAGCACCACCAGTGACCTGGACCAACTGCACTCACAGGGAGAGAAGAGCTGGGTCAGCTCAGTCCTCCAGAGAACCATAAAACTGACTGGAGAGGGCCAGACTCTAATCTTGCATCTACTCTACACTACGGGCACTGAATCAAATCAGACATTACAGCAAATGCATGCAATTTCACAAGCTCAACGTGCCAACAGCAGGAAGGACTCTCCAGCACCATTTGAAGAGACCTCTCTCTGGTTGCAGGTTTGTAGCTGTTGGATTTCTACCGTTCTTCTTTCAGTTCTTCAGGAAGTATTGTGATACAGTATCTGGAGATCTTGTTGAAGTTACAAATGTTTTTTTGTGAGTAGGATTGCAAATATTGCTGCGTCTTAATTTTAATGAGTTGTTACCAGATCTGAGGGCATACTGAGGATTCTTACTCTAATTAAGCAGCAATTGTTCCAGCCCCCAGTGCAACCACCAAATCAGGTGAGCATCATATTGCCAGCAACAGTCAAGGTGACCATGAACTTTCTTTTTCGTTTCTGAGAGAATTAGCTTTTTTTTTTTGCCTGCCACCCTTTCATATTTTGTCTAGTATAGTCAGACAATATTATCTCTACATTATACAGAGAGAGCAGCTTTATCTTTTTATAACTGCTCCTTTCTTTAATGCTATCAGAGAGATTTTATTTGTTATACTCATTGAAATTCTGCTTCTCTGCACCGGGATTAACTTGTTTGTCTCTTTCTCAGTTTCATTTCTTTTCCACAGATGATGTTGCCCTGCTGAGTTTTTCCAGCATTTTCTGTTTTATTTTACAGATTCTTAGCATCAGCAGTCTGTTTGACTTTCAAGTAAGAATTTTTGTGACACACGTAAAATGCTGGAGGAACCCAAGTACAGTCGACGTATCAGGCCAAGGCCCTTCAGCAGGACTGGAGAGAAAAAGATGAGTGCATTTAAAAGGTTGGGGGGAGGGGAGAGAAAAACACAAGGTGATAGGTGAAACCGGGAGTGGGAGGGTGAAGTTGACTGGTGGAAGGGCGAGAGAAGGGGGAGTCCGATAGGAGTGAACAGAAGGCCATGGAAGAAAGAAAACGGGGGAGTAACACCAGAGGGAGGTGATGGGCAGGCAAGAAGATAAGGTGAGAGAACAGAGAAGGGGGGTGGGCATTACTAGAAGTTTGAGAGATTGATGTTCACGCCATCAGGTTGAAGAGTACCTAGATGGACCGTAAGGTATTGTTCTCCAATGGAATCCCACCACCAAGCACATCTTTCCCTTCCCCAACCCCCAACCTGCATGTGGGTCTCATTGCGTCAATAGAGGAGGCCATGGATTGACATATTGGAAAGGGAATGGGAAGTGGAATTAAAATGGGTGGCCGCTGGGTGATCCCGTTTCTTCTGGCAAACGGAGCCTAGGTGCTCAACGAAATGGTCTCCCAATCTACATTGGGTCTCACCGATATACAGGAGACCACACCAGGAGCACCGGAAAGAGTATATGACCCAGACAGACTCACAGGTGAAGTGTCGCCTCACCTGGAAGGACTGTTTAGGACCCTGAATGGAAGCTGTAGCACTTGTTCCATTTGCAAGGATAAGTGGCAGGAGGGGGATAAGTGGCAGGAGGGAGATCAGTGGGGAGGGACGAATGGCCAAGGGAGTCGTGTAGACAGCGGTCGCTGTGGAAAGCAAAAAGTGGCAGGGGGGGTGGGGTAGGAAAAGATGTGCTTGGTGGTGGGATCCCTTTGAAGATGGTGGAAACTCCAGAGAATTATTTTTGTGGATTGAATTGAACAACTTGCAGCATCTGTCGGTATGCCCTCCTTTGCAGTGTAAGGGGAGTGTCTGAAACTTCTCCATTCACAAGCCAGTGACTAGAATTTATTTTATTCTGCCAGATAGAAGAAGTACGAGTGTCTATAACTGTGGTGGATTCAGTACATTTGCCAGAGTCTAGAGCATCCAACTGATGCTGCCTCTGATGTGCCTGCAATGAAGGGTCTCACTCATGTTGTTTTGCAGGTCCTGCAAAGACATACACTGAGATGTTGCAGAACCGAAAGTGACTTAACATTCTATAATACCCTGACAGTAGACATGTTAGCTTGTCTCCACACAAGTGGATTACACTACTGCACAGTGAAGCTTGATGCTTCACTGGGCAACAAGCTGACAAAATGATGTGTGTCTCAAGTGCACAACCAATGCTTGCTGCAACGAACGTCATGCTGCTGCTAAAAATGTTACAGAACTGACGGCATGCCACCACAGCAGATCCACCTGGAGACTGGATGCTCATTGTACATTGTATAGTTTTGCCAGCTAGTCTTTGCAAGGTCAGGAGTTGAGTCCAGAGCATTCAGCTGATCCTATCTCTGATATGTTCATGCAGCTGCATTGGTTAAGTGCATGTCTAAGTTAATTCTTGATCAGTAGTCATCTGGTTGATGCCCAGTGATGGAAAACGAGCAATAGAATGCCATTAATTATCAAGAGAAATATTAAGACTTCTTGTTAATGGAGATGGTCATTGCCTGGAATGCATGAGGTAGAATGGTAACTTGCCAATTACCGTTTCAAGTAACAATGATAGAAAACACTTGCTGCATTGGAGCACATGCTTTCTCTTTTTCTGAGCCCTTGAATAGTCCTGTGGCGTCATCTACCTGAATCTCAAGAAATTTGGGTGCACCCTCGCAGTACACTTAGAAAGTGTCTGCCCAGTTTTTATTTCTTCTTCAGAGAAGAAGAGATCATGCCCCCCTTTTTTTCTGAGAATATGAAGCATATTCTGACAGACTATGATAAAGTGGGAGACTGTTTTGTTGCTTTGCTGACGTGCATTGGTCAAGGCAAAGGAATACCAATTTGGGAACTGAGTGGATGGGATATCACTGGCTCCACCTGCTAGTTATTTATCTGGCATTGTGACTACAATTTGGCACGTGCATGAGGATAAGGACCATTGGCAGTGGCATGGAGGTTATGTTGATGCCAAGTTCAGAGTTCCCATGTGAAGCTCTGAGCATCACGTACTGTATATGCATTCTAGCATTCTCTGTAGCTTAAGGAAGCTAGCCATCCCATGTATTCTGTTCAAGGAGGAGATGAAATTCCCTCTTTAAGGGAATGCTGAGCTCTCACTGATGGAAATGGCAGATCTTTGCCTCTACTGCCTCTGAATGCATTTTCCTTCCAATGGAAATTTTGATTGTGATTCCCAGAAGATTCTTGGTGAACAGGCCCACCTGGTCCATGCTTACTTTCAGCTTCCTTTGCAAAGAAGGCCTTTCCTTTGGACCCTGTACTACTGATCCACAGTTTGTTACAGGCCCACTGGGACCACTGCCAAAGGTAAGATTATCTCTCAGGAAACACAAATATATACTTGATGGTTGCGGCTAAAAATGCAGCTAATAGATGACTCTAGTAAGATTTCCAGCTAAATCCCCAGCCATTCAACAAGTCTCACTGAACAACGATAGAGCTGGGTTTCTTTCAGTTTCTTGGATCTGATTTCCTTTGAGATGCTCACACTGTGCTTATTGCATATGTGAACTGGGTTTGTACATTATACAACTGGTAACACCTCCATTAAATTGTATTACATGCACATTGCAGAGGTGTTTCTACACTATGGGCAAACAAAACCACACAGATGAATCTTTCAAATGCATCAGGTGACCTATAACCTACTGACTAGGGAACATATGGGGACTCAATTAAATTAAACGTGAATTCATTCTGTGATTGCTATCTACATGCTGTTAAATGTTTAGGGCAGTAGGCCTACATGAAGGCTTACTGCATGTGCATATTGGAAAAGACAAATTTGTGTCTGTAAATCTTCTTTATTGTCTGGGTACATTGAACTCTGGCATGGTTTCATGGAATTTATTCCACACAAAACAGAAGTTAAACAGGACAAAGAAAGGCACGGGCTCTTCAAAACAGCCCAGTGAACATTGTTGTTTTTTAATTAGGGCATCAGTAAACAGGTGTCTACGCCATTTGAGAAAGGCCATTTATGCTCCTTCACTGGGCTTTGTAATCCTTTCTCTTTTCAGTTTGACCAGTTGGACAATGACTCCAAGTCTGTAGACTGGCAAAGTTCCCCTCAGTGAAGGAGCAATTGATGGAGTGCCAATGGCAAACAAAGCACTGAACGAGGATCTGCTCAATTTCACGAGTAGGAAAGACTGACTTTGATGTACGTGCAAGCAACTAATGATGTTTCTCAATTATCGGATATGGTATTGACTGCTACACTGGAATTTGTCATTTCAACATGCTTAAAGATAGCTCTAAGCTTTAGCTCAGGATGACTAATTGATGATGGGAGTTATCCCCTGCAGTCAGGGCTAACTCCAGTTACGTTTCCCTAGGCAGAGAGAAAGGGCATGTTTAATGAACTTCATGGCACAGCAAAGAGCATGACTGAGTTGTAAACACAGCCAGCTCCATCATGGGCACCAGCTTCCCCAGCATACAAGACACCTTCAAAAGACGATGCCTCAAAAAAGCAGCGTCCATTATTAAGGACCCCCATCACCCAGGACATGCCTTCAACTCATTGCTACCATTGGGGAGGAGGTACAGGAGCCTGAAGACACATACTCAATGTTTCAGGAACAGCTTGTTCCCTCTGCTGTCAGATTTCTGAATGGACAATGAATCTATGAACACTTCCTCAGCATTTTTGTTTCCTTATTTTCTGCACTACTCATTTTTTATACTGTATATACTTATTGTAATTTATTGTATTTATTTATTTATTTGTTTATAGGTTGGTTGAGATACAGTGTGGAACAGGCCCTCCTGGCCATTCGAGCTATGCTGCCCAGCAAACTGCTGATTTAATCTGACCCTCATTACAGGACAATTTACAGTGACCAATCAATCTATCAACCAGTATGCCTTTAGACTGTGGGAGGAAACTGGAGCACCTGGAGTAAACCCACATAGTCACGGGGAGAATATACAAATTCCTTACAGGCAGCAGTGGGAATTGAACCCAAGTCACTTGTACTGTAAAGCACTGTGCTAACCACCATGCTACTGTGCCATACAGTACTTTATGTATTGCAATGTACTGTTGCCACAAAACAACAAATTTCATAATGGTGATGCGCCGGTGATAATAAACCTGACTCTGATTCTGATGTTGCACAGACTATGAGGAGCAGCAAGACTTCACTGAATAATCATGACTGGTGATTCTTTTGTTCTACTCAAGGTCTCAGGATTTGATCATGTGAAAGAACAAAATACCTGAAAATCTTGTTTTCAGGAAGGTATTTTCTTATTTGCAAAGAATGCATTGGCTTCTCTTTCAAAGGATGGCATATAGGGCACTGGGTCTCATCTTGAACATAAGAAGAGACAAAGGTTCGTTATCACCTATCACTCAACCAGCCATTTATCCAGCCCTCCATAATATCACCCTTGAAAATGTAGACCACTTTCCCTACCTTGGCAGTGTTCTCTGCTCAAAATCAGATGTTGATTTAGAGATCAACTACCACCTTAGTAGTAACACACATAAAAGTTGCTGGTGAACGCAGCAGGCCAGGCAGCATCTCTAGGAAGAGGTACTAGTGCAGCCTATGCAAGATTAAGGAAAAGCGTCTTTGAAGACCATGACTTACAGGTCCAAACAAAACCTCTGGACTATGGAGTAGTCACCTTTCCTACTTTACAGTACGGAGTTGAATCACGGACCACCAACAGCAGGCACCAGAAAGACCTGGAACAAGGCTATCAAAGATACCTATAGAAGATTTTGAGATCAATTGGAAATGCAGACACACTAACGCAAGCATTTTGTAGGAAACCGACATGAACAACATCTCCACCATGATAAAGCAACACCAACTCCGATGGATAGGTCATGTGATCCAGATGTGTCTAACCCACATATCCTCAGACAGATTCTTTACTCCAGGGGTTCTCAACCTGGGGTCCACAGACCCTTCAGTCAATGTTAGGGGTCCATGGAATAAGCAAAATTGGGAACCCCTGCCTTACTCCCAGTTGAAGGAAGGTCAGTGAGCTCATGGTGGGCAAAGGAAACATTTCAAAGATAACTAATGCTCGTGCTGGTGAGGCCAGAAAAAGGAAGATCATACAGTTTAACACGTAGCTCAGGAAGGCATCAGATTTTTGGATTATTGGGCTCTCTTCCAGGAAAAGTGGGACCTGTACAGAGGAGATGGTTTCCACCTGGACTGCAGCGGGACTAATTCCTAGTGGGAAAGTTTGCTCTTGCTGCATGGAGGGGAGAGGATGGTTTTTCAACTGGAGTTGCAGAGGATTGTAGGGGGACGGGAACTAGAGTGCCAGAACAGATAGTGGAAAGCTGATGATGTTGTTAACACCTCAGGCAAAGGAATCAAAAAGTTGAGCATGGTGCGACTAATCTTCTGAACTGCATATATTTCAATGCAACGAGTATTTTATGAAAGGCAGATGAGCTCAGGGCATGGATCAACACATGGAATTATGATATTGTAGCCATTAGTGAGACTTGGTTGCAGAACAGTCAGGGGTTCTGATGTTTTCAAAGTGACAGAGCGGGAGGGATTAAAAGGGGGAGGGGTGGCATTCCTAGTCAGGGAAAATGCCATGGCAGTGTTCAGTCAGGATAAAGTGGACAATCTGTTTAGTGAGGCTTTATGGGTGGAACTGAGGAATAAGAAAGGTATGACCAAATTAATGGGGCTATATTATAGACCACCCAACAGTTCGTGGGGTTAGAGAAACAAATTTGTAGAGCAATCACAGACTATTGCAAGAATCGTAATGTTGTCATAGTAGGTGATTTTAACTTTCCACATATTGACTGGGACTCCCATACTGTAAAAAGACGAGATGGGATAGAGTTTGTCAAATGTGTTCAGGAAAGTTTCCTTAATCAGTACATAGAAGTCCCAATGAGAGAGTGTGCAATACTTGATCTCCTATTAAGGAATGAGATAGGACAGGTGACAGGAGTTTGTGTAGGGAAATACTTTGCATCTAGTGATCATAATGCCGTTGGTTTCAAATTAAATATGGAAAAAGGTAGTGATCCAATCACAAACTAGAGAAAATCTGCAGAAGCTGGAAATCCAGGTAACCCACACAAAATGCTGTTAGAATTCAGCAGTCCAGGCAGCATCTATGGAAAAAGAGTACAGTCAAGGTTTCAGGCCGAGATACCTCAGAGGGAAAAGGTAGGTCTGGTTCACGGGTTGAGATTCTAAATTGAAGAAAGGCCAATTTTGATGGTATCAGAAATTATTTAGCAAGTGTAGACTGGGACAAGCTGTTTTCTGGCATGGATGGACTTGGTAGGTAAGAGGCCTTCAAAAGTGAAATTTTGAGAGCACAAAGCTTATATGTGCTTGTCAAAATAAACAGTAAAGATAACAAATTTAGGGAATCTTGGAGGATAGCGAATGTTGTGCTACTGTTTAGGAAAGGTTCTTCAAATAAACCAGGAAATTATAGGCCGGTGAGCCTGTCATCAATAGTGGGAAAGTTACTGGAATATATTCTAAGGGACTGGATATGTGAGTATTTGGATAGATGTAGACTGATTTGGGATACTCAGCACAGCTGAGTAGGATGTCCCTAACCATTTTTTGAGGAAGTTATCAGGAAATTTGATGAAGGTAAGGCAATGGATGTTGTCTACATGGACATTAGCAAGGCATTTGACAATGTCCTGCATGGGAGGTTAGTCTGGAAGGTTCAGTTGCTTGGCATTCAGGATGAGGTAGTAAATTGAATTAGACATTGGCTTTGTGGAAAAAGCCAGAGAGTGGTAGTAGATGGTTGCCTCTCTGAATGGAGGCCTGTGACTAATGATTGCCCTAGGTATTGGTGTTGGATCCATTGTTGTTCGTCATCTACTGTATATCTTGTACAGTATATCAATGATCTGGATGATAATGTGGTGAACTCGATCAGCAAATTTGTGGATGACATGAAGATTGGGGGTGTAGTGGACAGTGAGGAAGACAATCAGAGCTTGCAGTGGGATCTAACCAGATGAAAAAAGGGGCTGAAAAATGGCAGATGGAATTTAATGCAGAAAAGTGCGAGGTGTTGAATTTCTGTAAGACCAACCACAGTGAACAGAAGTGCACTGAGGAGTGCGGTAGAGCAAAGGGATTTGGGAATACAGGTCCATAATTCATTGAAAGTGGTGGCACAGTTTGATAGGGCTGTAAAGAAATCATTTGGCACTTTGGCCTTCATAAATCAAAGTACAGGTGTTGGGATGCTATGTTACAGTTGTATAAGATATTGATGAGGCCTAATTTGGTGTGTAGTTTTGGTCACCTACCTAAAAGAAAGATTCAAATAAGATAAAAGGAGTACAGAGAAAATTTACAAGTATGTTGCCAGACTGGAGGACCTGAGTTATAAGGAGAGATTGAATAGGTTAGAAATACATTCCGTAGAACATAGAAGATTGAGGGGAGATTTGATAGATCTATACAAAATTACAAGGGGTATAGATAGAGTAAATGCAAGTAGTTTTTTTTTCTCCTGAGGTTGGGTGGGACGACAACTAGAGATCACATGTTAAGAGTGAAATGTGAAATATTTAAGGGAAACATAAGGGGAAACTTCTTCACTCAGAGGGTTGGGAGAGTGTAGAACGAGCCTGCCAATACAAGTGCAAACTTGATTTCAACACTTAACAGTACTTGAATGGATGGGAAGTCTATGGATGTCTATGGTCTGGGCGCAGTTTGATGGGACTAGGGAGTTTAGATGGTTCGGCATGGATTAGATGGGCCAAAGGGCCTGTTTCTGTGCTGTACCTTTCCATGACTCCATGACTCTACAACATCAAAATCAACCTGAAGAGCTTCAACATTACATCTAAAAGCTGGGAAGACACTGCACTCAGAAGGTGTACCCGGGGGAAATCTGTTCAAGAGAGAGCTGTACTTTATGAGAAGGACCTCTGCTGTGCTGCAGAGAAGTGGAAGCTGTGAAACCAGTAACTGAGAAACCAAATGACCCAGTCACTATCCACAGCCACCATTTACTCTTGTCCACACTGTACCAAATTATGTCGATTCTGAATCAGTCTCTACAGTCACCTGAGGACCCCCCAATAGACAACAGCAGGAGAACATCATACTCAACTCGAGTGATTGCACTTCTACTAGGTTTGTCTTTATACCAAATCTCAGCCCAGCTTACCAATTATAATCATGAGTTAACATACAGAGTAGAGGTATTCTATGTGCTTTTATATATTTGGTAGAATTGTTCCAACTGACTCAGTAACAACCTTTTCTACCATTGTATTTTGTTGTGCTAAATGACTTTGCAATAAAGAAAGTTTTACTATTTCAGGAAATAAGAAAATAATGCTGAAATTGATGATGGTGCAGTGTTAGGCGGGGTGCATGGTTGGTTGGGCATTGACTTCACTCGTATCCTGAGGAAACGGTACAGGAAGTACTGAGTGCAAAACAGGATAAGATAGCTTCTCTTGGCTGTGAGTGACTATGTGGACATATCAAATAAAACAATCTTGTACCCACTTTTGACCTATCCTTATTAAATTGCTGACAGGCCAAGGTTTTAGCTGTTACCTTCTGGAAATAAAAAGCCAAATTTCACTTGGCATTGTTCAACATCTTCTTTGGAAAATCCAATTAATTTTTGGCTTAATACTGAAATAATGCAATTTAGAAAGTAATTTTTGGAATTTTTCACTTTGTATACCATAGAGACAGAGAATTCTACAACAAGCAAACATAATATTATGCCCATCTTTTCTGAGCTGCCCAGAGTGTCTTTTTGAGCTATTCCTATGAGTGTGTTTTTGGCCTTTATCCATTTAAACCTTTCCTGTCCTATTTTAGTAAGGTGCTTGACAAGGTCTCTTGTGGGAGGCTCATCCAGAATAATAAGATGCATAGGGTCCATGGTGAATGGGCCATTTGGATTCAGAACTGGCTTGCCCATAGATGACAGAGGGTAGTGGTCAAAGGGACTTATTCTAGCAGAAGGTCTGTGATTAGTGGTGTTCTACAGAGTTCTTGTATTGGGACCTTTGCTCTTTATTATGTATATAAGTCGCCTGGATGAAAATATAGATGGGTGGGTTAGCAAATTTGCAGATGATACAAAGATTGGTGGTGCTGTAGATAGTGTAGAAGGCTGTCAATGAATACAGCAGTATATAGATCAGTTGCAGATACAGACAGAGAAATGAAAGATGGAGTTTAACTCAGCCAAATGTGAAGCATTGCGCCTTGATGCAAACAGACAGTGCACAGATAAAGGCAAGACCCTTAACAGTGTTGATAAACAGAGGTATCTTGTGGTCCAAGTATATAACTCCCTAAAAGTGGTTACAAAGGTTGATAGAATAGTTAGGAAGGTATATGACATGCTTGTCTTTATTAGTTGAGGAGCTGAGTTCAAAGGTCAGGAAGTTATGTTACAGTTTTATAAAACTCTAGTTAGGCTGCATCTGGAGTACTGCATCCAGCTCTGGTCGCCACGTTATAGAAGGATGTTGAGCCTTTGGAGAGGGTGCAGAAGAGCTTTACCACAATGCTACCTGGATTAGAGAGCACATTTTATAATGAGAGGGTGGACAAGCTTGGGTTGTTTTCTCTGGAGCAGCAGAGACTGAGAGGAGATCTGATAGAGGTTTATAAGATTATGAGAGACATAATTACAGTAGATAGACAATTTTTTTTAAAGGGCAGAAATGTCTTCTACCAAAGGGCATACATTTAAGGCAAGAGGGGGTCATTTCAAAGGTGATGTGAGGGGCAAATTTTTTACACTGAAAGTGGTGGGTACCTGAAATGCACTGCCTGGTTTGGTGATAGTGGCAAACACATTAGAGACTTTTAAAAGACATTTAGATAGACACATTAATGTGAGGAAAATGGAAGGACAATCAGAATGTGTAGTCAGAAGAAATTAGTTTAGTTAGCTATTTGAATACTAATTTAATTGGTTTGGTACAACACTGTGGGCCAAATGGCCTGTTCCTTCCTTTACTGTACTCTTCTGTGTTCTATGTGACATCTATGAAGCTGTCAAAATGTTTTTTTAAGTATTACCATTGTATCTGCCTCTAGTGGCCAATTGTTCTGTATAGTCATTACCTTCAGGTCCTCTTTCAATCTTTCTACTCTCACCTTTAGCCTATGTTGTCTAATTTTAGGCTCTACTCCCCTGAGAAAAGGACTGTGATTGTGCAACATATTGATGCAACCATGAAGAAGGCACGCTAGCAGCTGTAGTTTATTAGGAGTTTGAAGAGATATGGTATGTCACCAAAGACTCTAGCAAATTTCTACAGATGTACAGTGGAGAATGTTTTGACGTTGCATCACTGCCAGGTATGCACAAGATTGCAAACAGCTGAAGAAGGTTGTATACTCCACCAGCTCCATCATGGGAACAAGCCTCCCTACCATCGAGGATATCTTCAAGAAGTGGTGCCCCAAGTAGGCGGCATCCATCACTCGTCATCTGGGACATGCGATCTTCTCATTACTACCATCAGGAAGGAGGTTCAGGAAGCGGAAGGTCCATGCTCAATGTTTTAAGAACAGCATCTTCCCCTCTGCCATCAGCTATATGAATAGCCATGAACCCATGAACAATACCTCACTATTCCAATTTAGCATTATTTAATTATTTGTTGCAACTTATAGTGATTTTTTAATGTCTTGCACTACGCCACTGCCACAAAACAAACATTTTCACGTCATACAGTAATGTGCAAAAGTCTTAGGTACAAATATATCGCTCAGGTAATTAAGACATTTGCACAGTACTGTACTTGCCAAAGTGGGGCAGAGAGTGAGTTTGTCAATCTGGCAAGCGCAAAGGAAGCTGGGAAAGGTGAGGGTGGAGCACCGTAGGAGGGTTGTGAGACAGGTGGCAGAGAAGGATTTCCAGGGGCAGGGGCTAGTGGGGGTGCAGACACACCCAGCCCTGAGACACCAGGCAAGGTCATTTGATTCCAAACAATTGGTTTATTGATCATTACAGAATGTTTCTCGGGTGCTTCCTGCTCCCTCCCCTTTTCCCCACCATGAAACCCCTCTCCCTGCCCCTTTCCCACTCTCAGTCCACAATGGAGACCCATATTAGAATCAGATTTATCATCACTCACATGTGTATTGAAATTTGTTTTTTTTTGTGGCAGCAGCACAGGGCAATACATGAAATTCCTTCAGTACAGTGCAAAAGTCTTAGGCACCATAGATATATGAGGGATGATTGATAAGTTCATGGCCTAAGGTAGAAGGAGTCAATTTTAGAAAACCTAGCACATTTATTTTTCAACATAGTCCCCTCCTAAATTTACACACTTAGTCCAGCGGTCGTGGAGCATATGGGTCCCTTCTTTGTAGAAGTCAGCATCTTGGACCTCCAGAAAGTGGTCCACAGCAAGGGTGATTGATAAGTTCATGGCCTAAGGTAGAAGCAGATAAGTTATTAACTTCAAACTTTCTGCATAATCATTCAAGGACTTGAACTGCATGTGTATGTAACGAGAGCTGTATAACTCATCTCCTTCTACCTTAGGCCACAAACTTATCAATCACCCCTTGTATACAAGTGTCTGTGACTTCTGCGCATGAGTGATAACAAACCTGATTCTACCCCTCAGGATTTGATAAAATTCACTGCTCACCCTCTGTTGCTCCAAGGAAGACAAAACCACTCTATCCAGTCTGTCCTCAGAACTCGAGCCTCCAGTCCCAGCAGTGTCCTTGTGAATCTTTTCAGCATTAAGCTATTGTTTAATCATATCTTTTCTATTATATTGTGACTGTAATTTTACACAATATTCCAGCATACAGTCTTATCCCTGACATGTACTACTGTAGGTCTCAACTCAAATGATGTCTCAACTCTTGCACTCACAGCTTCATTTGATGAAGACATGTCTACTATAGTATATACCTTCTTCACTGGCTTATCTGATTGTGTTTCCACTTTTAGGGAAGTATGTATTCAAATTCTCTGATACCTTAACCATTGCTAAGGAAGATACAAAATCCTCTGCCAGGTCCCCTGCAATTTCTTCCCTTGTTCCCCACAACATCCTAAGATATATTTGGTCAACTCTGAGAATTTATCCAACCTTACACCTCAAAACTGCCAGCACCTCCTCTTTCAGAAGATTAATATGTCTTAGGATTTCATTATTCTCTTTTCTGAACTTCTGAACCTCCATAACCTTCCCCATAGTAAATACAGCAAAGAGGTATTCGTATAAAACCTCACCCATCTCCAATGGCTCCATGCAAGCCAATTTTCTCCCTAGTTTTCACTTTGCTCTTAATATATTTACAAAACATCTTAGGATTCTCCTTTACCCTACTTGCCAAAGATATACCATGTCCCCTTTTTGCCTCTTGATGTATTTGTTATTAGTATCAACACACTGTGATCTAATCTCGTTAATTTCATTTCTATGTCATGATAGGTATCGTTTTGAACTGAAGCAGTTAACATTTGAAATCCAATTTTCTAGTTTTAGAGTACTGTGAAGATTCTCCCCAGTGTTGTTTCAAAAATTCAAAAAGTAAACCAAGAAATTTGTTCATACCATTTCCAAATCAGAGTTAGTGTTTTCATTTGTGTAGACTACTCCGTTTCAGTAACAATGGGCATTAGAGATCAAATTTCCCATGGTAATAACATCACTTTTGCACCCTTGACCTCAGAGAGTAGCCCTTAAGAGGGATAAATGCATGATAAATGCAGCAGCTAGAAGTACATGCATATGCTGCAGTGATGGAGATGGGTATCAAAGTCCTTCAAAAGTGGCAGAGAAGCCCACCCAGGTGGCAGACTCCTTGGGTCTAGACCTGCTGGGGAGACATGCACTTTTGGGACACCTGCAATGTGCCAAATGTTCTTTCCGGTATGAATATAAAAGATTGAATATTCTTACCAGTAGAATTTTATTGGACTTGCAATAAAACTAAGAGCAACAATGCATCAAGTGTGACATTTGTAGTCACAAAGTTTTACAGCTTGGATTCAGGCTTTTTGACCCAGCTCCTGCATACTGCCCAAGAACCCTTCCTAAGCTAGTCCTATTTTCCTGCCTTTAGCCCATATCCCTCTAAATCTTTTCTCCCCACAAAGCTGTTCGAACATCTTGCACATTCCCTGTCCTGCAGCCAAGTTTCTGAGGGTGAGAGTAACCCTGACATTAGGAGTGGTGTAGCCTCTCATCTTTGTTTGTCACCTGAGGTTTAATAATGGCCTCCAAAAATCACAGGTTAAAGCAGTTTGAGGTTTGTTTTGCAGGCAACTGTGCAGAATTCTGTCTTTGACTAAAAAAAAGATGTACCTAACTGAAACACCCACTTTAAATCCTTAGCCCTATTAAAACCGGCTGCTTGTGTGATTGGATAGAACCAGTTGTGAATCAGAACACTGGGCAGAAAATCTTTCCAGGAATTAACTTTGAATAATGTATTGGTGTTGCTGAACTGTGGGTATCAGAAAGACAATGACTAGTGTTAACTTGCTTAAAAATAGGCCAACATTAACTAATGCCACCTTAATGTGTTTATTTTATTTGAGCAATGTTATTTTTGGCCATTGCTCAGACAAATTTCTACACCTTGCTGTCCATAAGCAAGTCTTGATACGTTCTTTCTCTGAACTTGACTCTTCTCTGCTTCCAATGAAGCTTTAATTTAAGTGGAGAAACACAATACTTTTAAATTATTATCTGGATTAAAAGAAGTATAAATTCTTCAACCTTTTATATGACCAAGCAAGAATGTTGTTTTCAGTAAGATGAGTGGTTTACCCATCTTAGTGCTGTGGTTTTCTTGATGTTGGTAAGACTGGTTGTTGCCTTGGTTACACTGGCAGAATACGTAGTAGAGGCAGACAGAAAAACGAGATGGTGACAATTAACTAGTCTGTGCTAGTTGGGATTTTTCATCTGAGACCCACTAAATTAAAGGGTTCTTTGTAGTCTGTAGCAGCTCTTCCATATCCAATGAATGGCTCCTTATCTGCCCAAAATTATACTTAATTTCTACTGTAAATTAATTTAATAAAAACAACAGTTTATCTATTCGTATAATTTGGCAGATTATGTGTCATGTGTATGTAACAAAATCCTTCTTTCAAAGGCATCTCATCCAGAAATTAACCCAAACTCTCATTCAATATATAAAATCCAGAATTATTCATGAAAGTTGGCTTTCTTCCACAAACTTGACATCAGCTTCTAGTGTCAGTCACATGGTGATCAGTAACTCACCCAGACATTGATGTGGTATCATGCATCTGGCCTCAGCACAGGATGAAAAAAGGACAAAGATGGGCTACTAAGGGGTCCATCCTTACCACATATGCTAGGTTTCCCAACACTTTACTGAAAATAAATGTCTAGACTTTGCTGCCACAACAGCAATAAAGAATCAGGCATGAGAATGGAAAGAGTTTTCCCTGAGGTAACCCAGGGAAAGAGAGACAGTTGTGATTACTTTTTAAGATATAAACCATAAGATATAGGAGCAAAATTAGGTGTTTTGGCCATTTGAGTCTGCTTTGCCATTTCATCATGGCTGATCTATTTTTGCACTTAGCCCCCATCCGATGTTTTCTCCTCATATCCTTTCATACCCTGACTAATGAAGAATCTATCAACCTCTGCCTTAGATATACCTAATGACTTGGCTTCCACATCTGTCTGTGGCAATGAATTCCACAGATCCACCATTCTCTGGCTAAAGAAATTCCTCCTTATCTTGATCTAAAAGGACATCCCTCTATTCTGAGGCCGTGTCCTCAAGTCTTGGACTCTTGCAACATGGGAAACATCCTCTCCACATCCACTCTATTGAGGCCTTTCAATATTCAATAGATTTCAGTGAGGTCATTCTTCATTCTTTTGAATTTCTGTACAGGGCCCAAAGCCTTCAAATGCTCCTCATATAATAAGCCTTTTAATCCTATAATCATTTTTATGAACCTCCTTTGAACCCCCTCCAATGTCAACACATCCTTTCTTAGATAAGGGGTCCAAAACAACTCACAATACTCCAAGAAAAGCCTCATCTATGCTTTATAAAGCCTCAATATTACATCCTTGCTTTTGTATTCTAGTCCTCTTGAAATGAATGTTAATATCACATTTGCCTTCTTCAACACAGTCTCAACCTACAAATTAACCTTTAGGGAATTCTGCATGAGGACATCCAAGTCCCTTTGCACCATACACTTCCCAACACTGTATTCCATCTGACACATCTTTGCCCATGATTACTTTTTATCTCAGTTTTTGGGTAAAAACTACACTTGGAGTCAATGACCCAACTGGAGCCTAACGTACACATTTAAGACCAGACATTACTCCCACTCACTGCTGTTCACATACCTCTAATAACTATGGGTTAGAATGGCATTCCACCAGAAAGCTACAGAAATGGCATTGCTAAGTCTCTGCTGTGTTTTAATTTTGAAATTTGATGAGCAGACAGTATTATAAAGTGAATATACATAAAATCTTTATTTTGTGTACAACATAATGAATGCTGAGTTTAGTGCTAAGGCTTGAGTAACTGCTCATACATTATGTGCTTCATGGCATGACGTAGGCGATCATGGTCTTTCCATGACCATGTTTGCTCTTGGAAAATATTTCTACAGAAGTGGATTAACATTGCCTTCTTCTGGGCAGTGTGTTTACAACATGGGTGACCCCAGCCAATATCAATACTCTTCAGAGATTGTTTGCCTGCCATTAGTGGTCAAATAACCAGGACTTATGATATGCACCAGTTTGACATACAGGCTTGCGGAGACTTAACACCTCCCTTGGTAGAGATGTACCTCCATCCTGCCTCCCGCCACCCTCACTTGAGCATATATGCCTAAAACTATAAAATTTGGAAAATTTATCTTTAAGAAACCATTAGAGTGAACTCCATCTGCTTATTAGAATACAAAATGACCTGCACAATTTCTGTTGAGAGATGGCTGCCAAAGTTCCCATGGGTCTAAGGAGTAGTTTGGAGCTTTAAAGAACGCATTCCGATAATATAAAAGGCTCCTATGGAGGTGAGATCCAATGCAGAGAAGGTGAGTATCTGTACTTTCACATTCCTTCATCCTGATTGTCTCACAGATTGAATGTCGCACCTGGAGTAACCTGTCACCACTGCAAGGAACAGTCTCATTACTCAGAAAAAAGATCCTAGCATATCAGTACTGTACTTAGCTTTGATATTCAGCAATATTCTGAGACCCAACCATATGTCACTTTCAAGATAGCGTTGAAATGTTTGGCATCGACACACCAATGGCTCAATTTAGGCACTTCATGTTTCTCTTCTAATTTGCTGTGAATTCTGTTCTTGTTTAAATGAGATCTTTAACTGAGGCTCTCGATTGCACACTACAGTTCAAGTTTTTGTTGCAAGCCAGCAGTGAGTGCTTGGTTGGTGGTGATGTTGTCATGTATGAGACTAACAATGGAGGGACCTCAGTCATACTGAGGTGAATTGTTCCTGCAAGAGCATGGTCTCTTTCCCAGTGGACAGCACTTCCACTGGAACTGGTTGCTGTCAAAATAAAATGTGAACAAAATGGGTTTTATGCATGATTTACATGGAGAAGAAAATTATGTGCTATGCATTCCAATATATAAGTAAAATGTACACTTTTGGCATGACCTTCCAGGATTCTGCTCCAGACTTCATCTATTTGTAGGAAAGAACACCTTGGCTTGTCTGCCAAGTTAATAAAAACACTTAATATTATGGAGAGAAATGTCTGCATTTCCATTTGTCCCCAAGAGTGAAGCAAAATACTGTGTCAAACTTGAGGTTCCCTAGAAACTTAATTTTTTTTTTAATCTTGCCATTTGACTATGGCAATCTTATGAGCTGATGACATGTCTGAACATATTGTTTCAAGTAATACTGGAAGTGCTTTGAGTTAAATGGCATTTTCTTGCCTGACATAACTTCATTTCGAATTCAAAGACGTAAAAAGAGCTTTCATCTCAATTCCTTTCTTTCCCTTAATTGGAGTAATAAGTGAAACATAAGATTTTTTTCTTCCATCTACTTCAAACAAATCACACCCTATTTTCTCCCAGGGCTTTTTAAGGTTTGGTGCCTCAAATGTAGTCCAATAGGGTTCAAATTGCTGGCACATGACATACCTTAATATGTAAGTCACTACATTTTTGCTCATTAGGATCCAACAAATCACTTGATTCATTCTCCAAAGACCACCCTGGATTCTACCCCTGGAAGGGGTAGAGTGGGAGATCATTTTGACTGATATGATTGTGATTTAGTCAGGTCATGCACAGCAACGTGAAATACTCAACAATGAACCAAGAATAAAAGTTCTCAGTTGGGATAAGCCCTGTTTATTAGGCTGAGATATGGATTAAATTGGGCTCAAAACAGCTACCTGAATGTAAATTAATGTCAGGGTAGTTGAGAGCATTCAAGGTGGAAATAATGGGAAATATTGTCTCATAGCAAGAAAGAGTGAAAGCCCACATTTAAACTGCTTGGCTGTTGATATTCATGATCAGTACCATAAGGTAAAATTTGAAAGGTCAGTACTAAAAAAAATTTATGCAGGAGTCAAATTCAGAATGCTATGTGAAAAAAAACATATTAGACAAAACTAAATGTATAAATAAGTCACAAGAAAGAGGGTTCAAAAGGGCAGAGTAAAGCCCATTTGGGATACAGAAAGTAACTTTATGTGGAGCGAAAAGACATGGTTAAGAGACGTGTGATGCTGTTAACTCAAGACTGATTCTTAATTATGTTACTGTGAATTAATAACTTTCACCCCCATTAGAATTTCTGTCATACTGTAGTATGTGAATAAAATATACCACATGTTTCATTAATGGTCTTTTTATGTCTTTGACTGTGTGGTCAAACTCACAAAAATGATGAATTTCACCAGACCAGCTTTTTCTATTTTTAAGTGATATTAATTGATCTGACTTTGTATAACTCGTACACATTAAATGCAGCATGAATTGACATTGTTAAAAATCAATATGAGATGTTAACTTTGCTACATGCCATGAATACTAGTCAGTTTTGCCAGAAAATCCAGGTGTAACATGTGGATTCTGGATTTCTCATATTGCTAATATTACATAACCTCACTCTTCCTCAAACTACTTATGAATTAAGGTACTCATTGTTCTGTTGAAGTATAATACATCACTTTTTGAGGTCATTGAGTTACCAACAGTTCAGAAAGGACACACCTTTCCTGGATTTCTTCTGTTAAAAATTCCTGCATTTATGTAAATCTATTCTCTTAGTATGAAGTCTTCACTTACGTATTACATATTCCTGCTGAACACATTATTTGTCACTAAGGAACTAGAATGCTTTTCTGGTGTTGCGTAATGCACGTGGGATGTTGGCATTTGATCCTGAATCTTCCTGAGTCCACTAAACTTCCCCTCAAAATTACATTTCCAGGATATAAGCACGCTGTTATATCCGGCCTTTATCCTTTATTGACTGCAAGTTCACACCCCATGCAATTAGTCAAGACCTGCTTTAGCTAGCTTTTTCAATGGGTAACCATATATGGAGTCTTTGTTGACAAAATTAAATTCAGAAAATTGCAATTTACTCTAGTTCATGAAAACAAATAAATTGGAATTTATCTTAAGCATTCTGAGTTCCGTCCCTGATGTTGAAAGTAACCAACATCAAAAAATGCATTGCAGATATGTCCATTTGGTAGTTAATTACTAAAACAGTTTTGTTGCTTGGAAATATCAATGCAATCATTTTTAGTGGTATTAAGTGGTACTGATTTAATAATCTGACATTGATTAAATGAATATATCAAAGTTCAAAGTCCAAACTAAATTTATTATCAAAGTACATATATGTCATTATACAACCCGGATTCATTTTCTTGAGGGCATAGTCAATAAATCCATGATAGAATAATAACCATAATAGAATCAACGAGAACTTGGGTATTCAACTAGTGTGCAAAAGACAACAAACTGCAAGTGCAAAAAGAGAAAAATCCACAAAGTGATAGCAATAAATAAATAAACAATAAATATTGAGAACATGAGATGGTGAGTCCTTGAACAGGAGTCCATAGGTTGTGGGAACATTTCAAGGACAGGGCAAATGAAGTTGAGTGAAGTTATCGCCTTTCAATAAAGAGCCTGATGGTTGAGGGGTAAGTACTGTTTCTGAACCTGGTGGTGTGAGTCTTAAGGCTTCTGTATCTTGTTCCTGATGGCAGTAGCAAGAAGAGAGCACGTCCTGGGTGGTGGAGGTCCCAGATAATGGATGCTGCTTTCCTCCAACAACAATAGATGTACTCAATGGTGGAGAGGGCTTTACCTGAGATGGATTAGGTGGTGCTCACCACTTTATGTAGGATTTTCCGTTCATGGGCATTGGTGTTTTCGTAGCAGGCTGTGATGAAGTCAGTCAATATACTCTTCATTACACACCTACAGAAGTTTGTCAGAGTTTTAGTTGTCATGCCGAATTATCACAAACTCCCAAGGTAGAGGCACTGCTGTGCTTTCTTCATAGTAACACTTATGTACTGTACCCAGAACAGGTCCTCCGAAGTAATTATGATGAGGAATTTTAAGTTGCTGACCCTCTCCACCTCTGATCCTCTGACAAGAACTGAATTATTGACCTCCTCACATCAATAATCAGCCCCTTGGTCTTGCTGACATTGAGAAGGAGGTTGTTATTGTGGCACCACTTGGCCAGATTTTGAATCTCCCTCCTATATGCTGATTCATCACCACCTTTGATTCAGCCACGACAGTGGTGTGATCAGCAAACTTGAATATGGCATTGGAACTATGCTTGATGACACAGTCAAGTGTAAAGCGAGTCGAGCGGGGGGCTAAGCACACAACCTCATTGTGCACCTGCCCTGATGGAGATTGGAGAGGAGATATTGCTGTCAATCCCAACTGGCTGGGCTCTGCAAGTGAAGAAATCAAGGATTCAGCTGCACGAGAGGTATTGAGGTCAAGGTCTTGAAGCTTATTGATTAGTTTCGGGGGGATGATGAATGCCGAGCTGTAGTTGATAGAGAGCATTCTGATGTATGCATCTTTGCTGTCCAGATGTTCCAGAGTTGAGTGAATAACTAATGAAATGGTATCTGCTGTGGACTTGTTGTGATGGTAGACAAATTAGAGCCAAACCAAGTCACTTCTCAGGCAGGAGTTGATATGTTTCATCACCAACCTCTCAAGGCATTTCATCACAGTGGATGTAAGTGCTATTGGACTGTAGTCATTGAGGCAGTTTAGTAGATTCTTCTGAGGCACCGGTATAACTGACGGCAACATAAACATATTAGGTGTCACTCTTGACTAAACTGTTGTTAAGACACAAACCTATGATATGCATACCTCTCACTTCATAGTATCAAAGGGGATTTTTCCTAAAATTATCATTTAACAAACAATCTTGAGGAAGTGTTTGGAGGCTTGTCTGCCTTAATGACCTGCTGAGCTATGTTTGCTGGAGTCAGGGCTTTCTGCTTTGGCTCTTGGTAGGGTCACCCATGGCAAACAGGTCAAAGGGTAGAGGCCAGACTCTACTGGTCCTCCAGGTTCGGGGGTTCAACTCAGGGCTAACTACCTTGACTGGGGAAACAAAACTGTTACAGAAACAACAATAAGGAATCTCTCTACATCTGAGTGTGATGGTAGCAGTGTAAAGCAAGCTAGTGATACTATGAAAGAAGTTCGTAACACTGCCGGAGATGGAGGGCTTTCATTGCTGCCCTAAATGGGCAGTAGAGTAAAGAGAAGCAATGTATGTGTGACTCAAAACTCCTGTCTAATGGCAGCATTTTCTGTACTCTATATTCTCTCTTTCTCAGTCTTGATGAAGGGTCCTGGATCTGAAAGATTACCTGTTTCTCTTTCCACACATGCCTCCTGACCTGCTGAGAGTTTCCAGCAAGTTTTGTTTCTATCTTATCCTCAGAATTGCCACAAATTATTCACTTGCTTCTGAACTGAAAAGGTACAACCTTGTGAGAAGTGTAATATAAACACATGCCTCCTCCTATTTTATAGGGAAGGGGTTGTTGCATTCCCAGAATATTGCCTGCATTGTGACTTCTTCCCACATAGACTGAAGCCATATCATCTGTGTATGTGTTAAGAAATGCGAGTCAAAAATAAATCAAATTTGATTAGCCAGGGCATCAAAGGGTATGGGCAGAAGGCAGGGGAGTGGGGATGACTGGAATAATTGGATCAGCCTATGACTGAACGGCGGAGCAGACTCGATGAGCCGAATGGCCTACTTCTGCTCCTATATCTTCTGGCCTTATGATATATAAATTCCACAAGAACTCTCTTTTATTCTGTATCTAAGAGTATATAACCACGATTTGTGAATTTCATAAGGGTGAAGTTCTATTCCCCAAACTGTTATAATGCAGGTGTCTGAATGCATGTAATATAAAAGTTATTGCTGAAGGGACTATGTTTATCCGTCAGTTTACCAGTGGCTTAGGTATAATAGTTGCTCCAAAAATGAGTTTAGACAGATTAGGAAAAATTGAGAGCAACTAGGACAAATCCTCAGTTTAACTGTGAACATCATTTTGTGGTAACAGCTAAAATTGGCCACTTGTTAAATGTTGAATCACTTACAAATCAAGTTATTGCTTTTCAGTTTGTTCCTGTTGATTAATATCATTCCAATCAAGACAGATTAGGGTGAAGGAATACAAAAGATTGGGGAGAATTGCCTTTAAATGAGTTCTATTCAAAACCATTATGCTTTCCTTTTCTGAGAACTTCCTTGCAAATCCAGGATTAAATATGCCTGGAGCAGGGTCCTACCAATAAAACTAGCCACAAATCCAGTCAGCATCATTGGGAGATCCTCCTAGCTCTATGAATTCAAGGGAAAAAAATCATTTTGTTGGCACGCAGACATCAGTGAGTTAGTCACTTAGTCCCTTCCATCAACATCCTGCAATCACCGTTGACTAACTGGATCAGACATAAGATCACTTCAGGAGTCCACTGTGCTAAAACAAGTGACCTGGTCTATGAATTCTCAAAGTCCTTCCACCATCCTCGAGCCACAAGGCAGGTACGTGAGGAAGCCTCTCTACATTCATGGATGAGTGCAGTCCTAGTAACATTCAAATAGTGCAACAGTATCCGGGACAGGTAAATCTGCCTCCAATTTCACTACGCTTGCCTGCAAACCTATTCATCTCTCTAAACATCCACCCTTTCAACCACTAGAGCACTCTATCAGTAGTTTTGCTTAGTCATTTGCAAAATAAAATTAATTTATTTTCTGAGTTATAGTGCGGAGTAGGCCCTGCCCTTTGAGCCATGTTGCCCAGCAATCTCCTGATTTAACGCTAGCTAAATCACAATTTACAATAACAAATTAACCTACCAGCTGGTACGTCTTTGGATTGTGGGATGAAACTGGAACACCTGGAGGAAACCCACTGTTTTTATTCCCTTAGGAAAATCTGATAGGACATCCCAAACCTGTGACTTCTACTATCAGGGAAGATAATTTCAGCACACACATGGGCAAGCCCTGGAAGATCTCAGTTTAATTTCTGCTCCATAGAGACAAAATGATTCTTGCACTAAGCTTGTAGTGTTCTGAGCTGACTTTACTATTCCTACATGATCTTTCAAAGCTGCTAACATTCTGATTACTAATTTTGTGACAACACTGCTAGAAATTGCAGCATCTGGAACAGTTGGGGCAGAGCTTTGATGTACTCACAGATGAATAGGTTCAGTATCAGGTTTAATATCACAGGCATATGTTGTGAAATTTGTTGTTTTGCAGCAATAGCATAGTGCAATACATAATAAAAAGTACTAAATTACGATAATAATATGTGTGTATTATATCGATAGCTATCTATCTATATATACATCTTTATCTATCTGTATCTATATTTATAGCTCAGGTGCCTCAGACTTTTGCATAGTATTGTAGTTATTTTATGTATTGCTCTATACTGCTACCACACCAAAAAATACATTTCATACGATATGTGTGTAACGATAAACCTGATTCTGACATAGATCTCCATTGTTAACTGAGAGTGGAAAGAGTGCATAGAGAGGAGAATCATGCTTGAAGGAAGAGGAAGGGAGAGGGGAGGGAGCGAGATGCACCAGAGACACTCCATAATGAGCACTAAACCTATTGCTTGGAATCAAGTGACCTTACCTAGTGTCTCAGGGCTGGCTATTCCTAAAATGTTGAGCTGCTTACTTGCCAACTCAGTTTAAGCATGGAAAATAGACCGATGATGGTGATTTGGAACACCACAGATTTCCCTCCTAGTTCACATACCAACCTGTCTGGGCAAAATATTATGGTTCCTTCAACCTCACTGATTCTATATATTATGACTTGATATTATAATTCCATAGACAACAGCACTGAGGGAATAACTGCAACAGTGGTTCAGGAAGACAGCCTCCTATCATCGTTTCAAGGGCAATTAGGGAAAACAATAAAGGCTGGTCTTGCCAACATCCAACAGAAATATTGAATGGAATTGATTTGTGGATGCATCGATAAAACGGTTAAATGATTCAGTGCTTTTCTTCAGGTTATTTTCAGAGATTTGAAGAAACACTGAAAATACATAGTTTTACTGGCAGACCCTTTTTCAACCAGGATAATAAACTGCTTCAGATTACCATTCCTAAATGAACAAATACACACAATACCAAAGCAATAAGTGGAATGAATTGTACAGTTACATTGGCTCATATGACGTGTATTCTATCCAATGTAACTTGGATCTGCTTTCCTAAAAGAGACCAAAACTGAAACGGTTTACCCTCCCCCACGTTCCACCATTCCTTGCTACATTATGTTGTCCAATCATATTTTGAACCAAATAGTGATTTTGTTGGTAACTTGGATGCATTGAACTTATTTCACAACAATTTCCATTCTATTATTCATTATGTTATTGCAAATAATACATTTACTGGAAGCTCACCTAATCAGTTGTGAATCATGGCCAGTGTTGGACAAGTATTGTTCTGACAGGATGTTGGTCTATAAATGAACTTGTAATTCTCAGAAGGTCTTATGGAAGTACAATCAGGGATACGGGAGTACAATCCAACTTTCATGAGTAGACTCCCAATCACCATTGTGGATCTATTATTCATGCTTCAGCTGACTAAGCAAGTAGTGCACGTCAAAGGTCTGTCCCCAACTTATCAATATCCTACACTTTCCAAAATTAGTAATGAGAACATTAGCAGATTTGAAAAATCATGTAGGAATAGTTAGGGCAGCTCAGAGGACTACAACACACACAAAATGCTAGAGGAACTCAGCAGATCAGGGAGCACCTATGGAAAAGAGTACAGTCGACGTTTTGAGCCGAGACCCTTCAGCAGGATTGGAGAAAAAAAAAGATCTGGAGTAGATTTAAAAGGTGGGGGAGGGGAGAGAGAAACACAAGGTGATAGTTGAAACTGGGAGAAGGAGGGATGAAGGGATGAGGGATGAGGTCGATTGGTGAAAGACACCATTTGGGGCCCCGAATTTAATTGAGGAAGGAGGTGTCGGGGCAAGTGTAGCACTTGTTCTGCTTGCAAGGATAAGTGCCAGGAGGGAGATCAGTGGGGAGGGACGAATGGACAGGGGAGTGACAATCGGAGCGATTCAGGGCCCCAAACGTCCTTCCAGGTGGGGTGACACTCCATCTGTGAGTCTGCCTGGGTCACATACTGTGTCCGGTGCTCCTGGTGTGGCCTCCTGTGTATCAGTGAGACCCGATGTAGATTGGGAGAGAGTTTCGCCGAGCACCTATGCTCCGTTCACCAGGAGAAGCGGGATCTCCCAGTGGCCACCCATTTTAATTCCGCTTCCCATTCCCATGTGTCAATCCATGGCCTCCTCTACTGTCGCAATTAGGCCACACCCATGTTGGAGGAACATCACCTTATATTCAGTCTGGGTAGTCTCCAACCTGATGGCATGAACATTGATTTCTCGAACTTCCAGTAATGGCTTACCATCCCCCTTCACCATTCCCCATCCCCTTTTCCCTTTCTCACCTTAGCTCCTTGCCTAGCCATCACCTCCATCTGGTGCTCCTCCCCCTTATGTTTCTTTCATGACCCTCTGTTCCCTCCTACTGGACTCCCACTTCTCCAGCCCTGTACCTCTTTCACCAATCAACATCCCAGCACTTTACTTCATGTCTCCCCCTCCCAGTTTTACCTATCACCCTTTCTTTCTCTCTCCCCTCCCTCACCTTTTGAAGCTACTCCTGATCTTCTCCTGAAATGTCGACCATACTATTTTCCATCGTTGCTGCCTGGCTTGCTGAGTTCCTCCAGCAGTTTGTGTGTTGTTGCTTGGATCTCCAGCATCTACAGATTTTCTCTTGTCAGCGTGCTACAATCTCACTACAGGATTGATTTTGACTGCATGGAACAGAAATTAAACTGAGGTCATCTTGAGCTTTCCCACACTATAAGACCACTAGGTAGCCAGGCAGACAAATATATCACATATGCATCTAATAAAGTAATTTGATCAGGAATCTGAAAAAGTTCTTGATATTTTTGCTTACCTTTAGGAATTTTGCTGTGAAGTTTGGTATTTACCTAATCAATGTTACAAAGTTTTGATTATCATATGACGTGCACACACTGTAATGAATTATAACCTTTATTTCCCAACTTTACTTTGAACCTGCAGTGTATTATCAGAAGGTTTGTTTTAAGTATTAACACCTTATGGCTTGTTTTGTTTCTAAACCATAAGTTGCCAAAATAACTTGTCCAAAATATACTGTCATAAAATGTTTAACAAAAAACTTGCATTTGATAGTTGATCCTAAGAAATTATTGACCTTATGGGACTTTTGGTAAATGTGCAAATTCTAATGCTATCAACAGTAGAGATTACCTTCATCAGTGATGAAGTAAGCAAGTGCATCTCAGATGATTTAAGTGAGCAGTCCTTGCAGGAATAAAAGTTGGCATATATTCAAAATATAATCTGTATTATTATAGAAAGGAATCAAGAGATATGGAGCTTTGTCAGAAAAGTGGAGCTGCTATAGAAGATCTGCAGATCTGACTGAATCAGGCCTAACCTTATTGAAAAGTGGAGCAGCTAACGAAGAGACATATGGTCTACAACTGTTCTTACATTTTCTCTTCTTAAAAACATGTCCAAATGATTTCTGGAAACAGATGGATTTTTATGATAATGTGCTGCATATTTCTAACCTCATGTAAACAAGTTAAGCATGTTCTTTTCTAAAATAAGTAATTCACACATAGCCCCATATTGATTGATTGAACCTAGAGGAGATAGTTAATGGAAATTCTGAAGGCAGTCTCCACGAACCTCCACATACTTCGTGCAAGTATGGCTCTGTAAATAATTGTTATGTGGAATAATATGTGCCTGTCACAGGTAAAACATTTTCCTTATTTCGACGTCTTTAGAGAGGTCTTCAGATTACTATAAACACAAGTAGGAATGAGCCAAATGCCATTTGGCTTCACTTTCCTGTCAATTCCATTTGTTCCTAGATGGTCCTATGGACCAAAAATCTGTCTATCACAACCTTGAATATATTCAATGACTCATTACCTGTAGCTCCCTGGGGGAGAGTGTTCGAAAAATTCATGGTCCTCTTTGTTGCTGTTCACCTCCGCCTTAAAAAAATGACCTCAAATTCTGTAAATTTTCTCAATCTTGGATGAGAAGAAGCATCTTTTCAACTTCCACTATGTCGAGACGCTACAGAATCATATATGTTTAAATAAATTCACTTCTCATTCTTCTAATCTTCTAAAAACCTCCCGGGAGGGGGGAGAAGATGGCGGCACGATGGCAGTGCGCGGCCACTTCGGTGATGATGTCTGTTATCCGTCAAGTAGGGGACTGAGCACAATTCTGATTTGATGGAGATAGACGTGAGAGCATGGAGGAACATCTGGAAAATTTCTGAAATGCCCGCTTCGCTGCCGCTGCTACTGTGTGGTAACCAGAATCTCTGGAGCTGAAGGCCTCGAAATCCTCGGCTTTGCGTGTTTCAGCGGCCGGGGAGAGGTTGAAGGCGCTTGGCAGAGGATGGCGCTCGGCAGAGGATGGCGCTCGGGAGGCTGTATTGGAGAGGCTGGTCAGAAGCTCGAAGTTTTCAGACGGATGGACTCAGTGTCGGCTGTGGTTGGGTGCTTCCAAAGTATTGGCAAGTTGATGGTGCCCGGAGGTTTATGGCAGGGAGTTTCTCCCTTTTGCCACCGCGATCAGGGACTCGGGAGTCGATCGAGTCGGGACTTTGAGACTTTTTTTTTACTGTGCCCATGGTCTGTTCTTCATCAAATTATGGTATTGCTTTGCACTGCTGTAACTATATGTTATAATTATGTGGTTCTGTCAGTGTTAATCTTTGGTCTCTCCTGTTTTGTGTGATATCACTCCAGAGAAACATTGTATCATTTCTTAATGCATGTATGCATTTCTGAATGACAATAAAAGAGGACTGAGTGTTCTCATAATCTAATCTATAGTGATGGAGGTGGTAGAATGGGATACAATCTCCATGCTTCAGTAACATTGGTGGCATTAAAGAGGCAAGCCATAGAAGAATAAGGGAAAAGAGATTTAGTGCAGATCAATAAAAAAGTTAGCATGGATGTGATGGGCTGAAGGATCTATTTCTGTGTTGTATTACTCTATGTGTAGGCGTGCCTGCTCAGCCTTTCTTCGTGGGATAACTCTTCATTTTGGGAATCAAACCAGTCAATTTTTTGTGAACTCCTGTGCCACCAGTTCACAAATAACGTGTGATCTCACCTACTTGGACTCAAATCATTCTACAATAAAAGCTGACATTCCATTTCTAATGTCATGCTGAACAGGCATAGTAACTTTTATGTTTATGAACACAATATCCTTCTGTCAACAAGCTGTAAAACCTCCTCATTTAAGAAGTCAGCATTCGATAATCTCACATTTTCCTACATTTTACTCCAACTGTCAAAATTTTACCATTTTCTTAATCCACATAAATCTCTTTGGCAAACTATTAGCATCTTTTTCACAACTTGCTTATCCATTATTCTTTGCACAATCTGCAGCAAAAGAAGTACAATGGTTTGATTCGTTTATACATGTAAATACATCCCAAAGAGGAAGAAGTATTCTAAAGGAAATGTGACACAACCATGGCTATAAACAGAAGTCAAAGCCAACATAAAAGCCTAACAGAGGGCATAAAATAACAAGAGGAAGCCAATATAAAAGCCAAAGAGAGGGCATATAAAAGAGCAAAAATTAGTGGGAAGTTAGAGGATTGGGATACTTTCAAATACCAATAGAAGTTATTAAGGTAAAGATGAAATAAATGAGTAATCTAGCCAATAATATTAAACAGGATACCAAAAGTTTCTTCAGATACATAAAGTGTAAAAGAGAGCTGGGAGTGGATATCGGACAGCTGTTAAATGATGCTGGAGAGGTAGTAACTGGGTACAATGAAATGGCAGATGAACTGAATAAGTATTTTGTGTCAGTCTTCACTGTGGAAGACACTAGCAGTATGGTAGAAGTTCCAGGTGTCACAGGTCATGAAGTGTGTGAAGTTACCATAACTAGAGAGAAAGTTCTTGGGAACTGAGAGGTCTGAAGGTAGATTAGCCACCTGGACCATACAGTGTACACCCAAGGGTTCTGAAAGAGGTGGCTGAAGAGATTGTGGAGGCGTTAGTAATGATCTTTCAAGAATCACTAGAAGCTGGAATGGTTCTGGAAGATTGGAAAATTGCAAATGTCACTCCACTCTTTAAGAAGGGAGAGAGGCAGAAGAAAGGAAACTGTAGGCCAGTTAGTCTGATGTCAGTGGTTGGGAAGATGTTGGAGTCAATTATCAAGGATGAGGTCTCAGGGTACTCGGAGGTACATGATAAAATAGACTGTACTGTATTCAGCATAGTTTCCTCTAGGGAAAATCTTGCCTGACAAATCTGTTGGAATTTTTTGAAGAAATAACAAGCAGGATAGATAAAGGAGAATCGGTTGATGTATACTTGGATTTTCAGAAGGCCTTTGACAAGGTGCCACACATGAGGCTGCTTAACAAGCTGAAAGACCATGGTATTACAGGAAAGATTCTAGCATGGGTACAACAGTGGCTGATTGGTAGGAGGCAAAGACTGGGAACAAAGGGAGACAATATGAAGAAAGGTTGAGAAGCAGGTAGTTTTGAGGAAGTAGAGAGGCAGAAGGAGGACTTGATTTGGAGAATGGGCAAAGAAATGGCAGATGGAGTACAGTGTCAGGAAGTGAATGGTCATGTACTCCGGTTGAAGAAATGAAAAAGTTGACAATTTCCTAAATGGAGAGAAAGTACAAAGATCTGCGGTGCAAAGGGACATGGAAACCCTTGTGCAGGATTCCCTAAATATTAATTGACCCACTGTTATTGTGTTAAATTGTTGAGTGTATCCAAATGTGATGTTAGCATTCCTTTCTAGAGAACTAGAATATAAAAGCAAGGCTGTAATGTTGAGATTTTATAAAGTACTGGTGAGGCCTCACTTGGAGTATTGTGAGCAGTTTTGGGCCCCTTATCATAGAAAGGATGTGCTGAAACTGGAGAGGGTCAAATGAGGTTTACGAAAGTGATTCCAGGATTGAATGGCTTGTCATACAAAGAGCATTTGATAGCTCTGGGCCTATATTCATCAGAATTTGGAAGAATTCAGGTGACCTCATTGAATCCTATTGAATGGTGAAAGGCCTTGATGGTGTGGATGTGGACAGGATGTTGTTTCCTTTGGTGGGAGAGTCTAAGACCAAAGGACACAGCCTCAGAATAGAGAGACGTCCTTTTAGAATGGGGATGAGGAGGAATTTCATGAGCCAGAGTGGTGAATTCTGTGGAATTCTGTGGAATAGCAGAGCAAACGATGGGCCAAATGGTCTAATTCTGCTCTTATATCTTATGGTCTTATTCCTAGGAAGAAGAGTTTATATCATGAAGAAAAGCTAATATATCCTTATTGCCTCGATCAACATCAAAGTTCAAAGTACATTTATTATCAAAGTATGTATATACCACATGCAATCCTTACAGGCAGCCACAAAGCAAAGAAACATTAAATACCCAATATGCAGAAAAAAAAACCAAATTGGGCATACAATACAAGTAAGCAAATAACATTCAGAACTGAAGTTCACAGAAGTGACTTCATGGCCACAAAGCCAGTTCACCACTACAGCCTATCCAGGAACATGTTAGTTACTGGCCACAGCCTCCGTTGAGTGCAGAGACGAGTAAACCTTGCGAGCAGCAGGCTGATCATTAGCCCATCCCTCTCCTTCGGTCTCAACACCCTGACCTTTTCAACCTGTCCAGGCACTTCAATCTATTGAGCTCTTCAGTAAAATTTAGTTAAGATTTGTTAACTTGAAAATAATCTATTTATCCCCGCCTTCTGTTTTCCATTAATTAACTCATGCTTCTCCCTCTGCAACTGGATCCTCGACTTCCTGACTGGGAGACCTCAGTCAGTCCAGGTTGGAAACAGCATCTCCAACACTGAGCACGGGGCGCCCTGGGGCTGTGTGCTCAGTCCACTGCTGTTCACTCTGCTGACCCATGACTGTGCTGCAACACACAGCTCGAATCACATCATCAAGTTCGCCAATGACATGACCGTGGTGGGTCCTATCAGCAAGAACGACGAGTCAGTATACAGAGAGGAGGTGCAGTGGCTAATGGACTGGTGCAGAGCCAACAACCTGTCTCTGAATGTGAACAAAACAAAAGAGATGGTTGTTGACTTCAGGAGGACATGGAACGACTACCCTCCGCTGAACATCGACAACTCCTCCGTAGAGATCAAGAGCACCAAATTTCTTGGTGCTCACCTGGCAGAGAATCTCATCTGGTCCCTCAACACCAGCTCCATAGCAAAGCCAGCCCAGCAGCGTCTCTACTTTCTGCGAAGGCTGAGAAAAGTCCATTTCCCACCCCCCATCCTCACCACATTCTACAGAGGTTGTATTGAGAGCATCCTGAGCAGCTGCATGACTATGTATGACTATAACTATCACTGCCTGGCCCGGAAATTGCACCATCTCGGATTGCAAGACCCTGCAGCAGATAGTAAGGTCAGCTGAGAAGATCATCGGGGTCTCTCTTCCTGCCATTAGAGACATTTACTCCACACGTTGCATCCGTAAAGCAAACAGCATTATGAAGGACCCCACACACCCTCATATGAACTCTCCTCCCTCCTGCCATCTGGCAAAAAGCACCAAAGGATTCTGGCTCTCACGACCAGACTACATAACAGTTCCTTCCCCCAAGTCATCAGACTCCTCAATACCCAGAGCCTGGCTTGATACCAACCTACTGCCTCCTACTGTGCATATTGTCTTGTCTGTTATTTATTGTAATGCCTGCACTGTTTTGTGCACTTTATGCAGTCCTGGGTAGGTCTGTAGTCTAGTGTAGTTTTGTGCTTTTTTTGTGTAGTTCAGTGTAGTTTTTGTATTGTTCATGTAGCACCATGGTCCTGAAAAACGTCGTCTCATTTTTACTGTGTACTGTACCAGCAGTTGTGGTCGAAATGACAATAAAAGTGACTTGACTTGACTCTGTTCATTTTAATATATTACCCAAAGCTAAAACCCCTTTTTGCAATAACCTTTTATGTGGCACCAGCTGAAAAAGGCAATGTATGACATCTAGTCATCCCCCTCTATCCAGTTGTACTTTTAGTCTTCAGGGAGTTCTGTTACATTTGTCATATACTGTATGTTTTCTCATACATATTAACTCAATTGAATTGTACGAAGACTTTTTAAATGACCCACTGTTATTGTGTTAAATAAATGATTTTGAGTTTATACCTTCCCTGTTTTCCGTCTCCCTCCCTCTTCTGGTCATTAGATTGTGAAGTAAATGATATCACTTTGGTCATCTCAATTTGATTAATTTATAACTCCTGCAAAAACCAACAGTAATACATAGTTTCCAAGAAGCATGACAACGATAAATGTTGAAAATGGGAAAAGCACAGTGGGTCAGATAAGCTGCATGAGAAAGAGAGATGGGCTCATAATTGAAGTTGCAACTTTTCATTAGCGTGATCTCTTTGGATGAAAGAGAAGTCTCTTTGCATTTAAGGGGAAAAACGAGGAACGAATAACCAACACACAGCAGTTAACCAATATAATTGTAGCAAAAATGGGGAGGTGATGAGGGAAAAATATATCTCTTGTATGGTTTATTGTAACAAATTTTGGGCATTGGCAGGGTGGGTCCATCAAATATTATTTTGTTATATAGTATAAGTTCTATGTCCCTTAACAGGGGATAAGTTCAAGATCGTATAAAAAGCAT
Organism: Mobula birostris; assembly: GCF_030028105.1. Taxonomy (NCBI): domain Eukaryota; kingdom Metazoa; phylum Chordata; class Chondrichthyes; order Myliobatiformes; family Myliobatidae; genus Mobula; species Mobula birostris. The sequence continues at coordinate 31,630,332 of NC_092385.1, read as the reverse complement.
ATCTGTTATTTCAGAACTGCATTGGTTTCTTCATTATGCACTTAAAACAGAAGTACTGGAAATTCACAATGGGTTTCATACTTAATGAATAGCAACATAGAAACATAGAGAACCTACCGCACAATACAGGCCCTTCGGCCCACAAAGTTGTGCCGAACATATCCCTACCTTAGAAATTACTTGGGTTACCCATAGCCCTCTATTTTTCTAAGCTCCATGTACCTATCCAAAAGTCTCTTAAAAGACCCTATTGTATCCACCTCCACCACCGCTGCCGGCAGCCCATTCCACGCACTCACCACTCTCTGCGTAAAAAAATTTACCCCTGACATCTCCTCTGTACCTACTCTGTACCTAATATCGATAATATAGAAATAAACGACAATATATTAGACTTTGAACAAAAATGGAGATGAAAGAAATATATTCAGCAATAAAGTTTTTAGTTGACTGCAGTTGAACAGTGCTTGATTTTAACAACTGTCTACTAACCAGGGCAGCAGGTCAGAAATCCTCCATTAATACCCCTGTGAGACATTAATGTCAGAGGGTTAACTCACCTTGCCAAACAGATGTTGGGGTTCAGTCACTAAATACACCCCTGACTACAAGCTGCCAGCTTCAAGTTTGCTTGACATTGGGCCACCTGTTCCTGAATAAGGAGTAACTTGTAGGGCAAAAAAAAACACACTTTTCTTGAAACTTAAACCAATCTTAGTCTTCTAAAGATTAAGAGACATTGCTGCATCACTTTAGAAGCAGATTAACCTTGCAGACATCCCCAGCTATGACTGCATTATGTTGCTTCTGGTTACTATTCCAGGACAGACAATCCATTCCTTATTGTGGTGAACAGAAGTTCAAGCTACCATATATTTTGAAATAAAAATAATGATTGAACTAGTGAGTACAAATCATATTCTCTCCTGCTGGTGACTGCAAAATTCCAAGTACAACATCAAATTATTTGCACATTCATTTTGTATCAGTGACCAATATTTACAACTTACACTGAGATTCTTTTTTATAAACCTCAACTCTTCTACTGTAGGAGTTTTGTATCAAATTTCTTGTTGATAGTGCATTAATTTATTTGGTAAAATGTTTCAAGACATTCCAATAGTGTACTTACGGGCAAAACCTAGAAGTGGTTTATTTGGCTGCATGCTTATGATTCCTGAAAATTATCTGGTTCACATTTTTGTGTTAACTTGCAGATTGAAACTAAGAAAGAGTGGAAAGCTATCATGTGAGATGGTGGGGAGGAGGTGGTGGAAATGAAGGATATAGGGATGGGTAACATGTGACATGCATGAATGGGTCTGAAGGAAGTTGGTTATTTGGGGCCTAAGAAATAGTAATATTTCAAATATTAGAGCTTCTTGGGTTCAATGTTTGAATGGACAAACTATGTTTCAGCCTCACTGCATCTGGACTAATGTAGATTGTACAGTGTCCTTCTATCAGGGGATTACAATTGGGTCCAACAACAGGCAGAATATCCCTGACAAACAAGATAAAATCTGCAGATGCTGGAAATCCAAGCAACACACACAAAATGCTGGAGGATCTCAACAGGCCAGGCAGCCTCTATGGAATAGAGTAAATGGTTGACACTTCAGGCTGAGACTCTTCATCAAGTCTGAATACATCCGCTTATGCACTCAAGCAAGTTCTTGCCTGATTCAAATTGGCTGACTGTATGGTTGGCTGCACACTAGCTCCTAATGTCACAAAAGACAGTAAAAGAAACATATTTTGGTTGTGAATTTGTCCTTTGTTGGGAATATTAAGTACACAATAGTATCAGTATGCTGTGATAAACCTCTGAAATTCTGTTCTATTTACCTCATTTACAGTCCATTGAGCTGAGCGTGATTCAAGCACTTGACATACAGATGGCAACATGAGCGCCTAGACTAGTGAATGCTGTAATGGGGCCAGTAATAGTGGAGCACATGGGCTTAACTTTGATAGCTTTGAGGGAAGATCAAAAAGCTATCTTTTTGACTATGGATTTCTCAGGTGCTCCAGCTTGCTAGTACAGAAGCAGCAATGACAAAGCCTTTGAGTGAGATAAGGTAATGGGAGTGTTAATACACAACCAGCTAGTTCCTCAGTAAAGGAGGATAACACCTCGCACATGTTCTTACCATCTTGTTGCCATGTTGTCAATGAGAATCAAGCCTGACAACTAAAGGAAGGATGGAAAAAAAGGGAAAATACCAGTTGAATTTAAGGTGAAATTTCGAAGATCATAAAAGGAATAAACACTGGATTCACAATGAGGCACAGAATATAACAATAAGACATCATTAATACCTCCAGCAAAATTTATCACACTAAAAGAAAGCACCTCCAAAATATTTTAAGTTTAATTTATTGTTTTTCTTAATTTTTTAAATCTTCTAATAATCAGTTTACCTTTCAGTAAGCAACAGATTAACAAGGTCCCTACTTCCCTAATTAGATAGCTTCCATCCAAAAATACTGGACTTCCTTCATATGGTGCAATAAAACTATCAGCATGTCTGTGAAAGATTTGGTAAGCTTCATCTTAAATTTATAGGGTCAACATGAGCCAATTGAGATTACAGATGTAGCACTGGCAAGTAGCAGCTTTAAAATCAACTGTAGGATTTATACCTTTTGGGAAATTTGATCACTAGACAATGTGATACTTGGCTCTTCAGTCACACCTCAGCTCATAACAGTGTACAAAATGCCAAGTGGGAGATGCCCATAAAAGGAAGATGGCATGTGCTTGGATTTTGGAAGCACAGCTTCACCATGAAGAGTGGCCCTCAAATCTTCTAAACACTCAAAACCTCAAGTTATGATGGATATTCACTGTCCAGGGCCAGGAGGCCTTTTTGCAAAGCTCATCCTTTCAACAGAGCATCTGACACTTCTAGAGATCAAAGAGTTGTTTTTGAGTATGTTAAACTTCCAAACAATATTCTTCGTTCAGCTTGTTGTAGTAAATGGGAGCCAGTCTTCAGTTCTTAACATAATTGCAAGCAATAATCAGTCTGAAGTTAAAAAGACAGCTTTGCAAAAAAAGCAGGACTGCCTATAGAGGACAGCTGCTGGCCCACAGCTCAGGACTAGCTGCAGTGTAAGACAAAGGGGTTAAGTTAATTAGCCTATATCAAGCCAAAAAAAAACCACTGGCTAAGTTATTTAGTTCAAGGAAGCTTGCAGATTGGATTGATACTATCACTTAGCTGAACTATCAATTGTTGGAAGATTTGTGTATTCAGAGAATCAGCTTTTACAGCATTAATTTTGGGTGTTTGGGATCTCTGTCATCAAAAGCTTTTAGACCATCTGTGTGAAAAAGTATCTGAAAAAATATCATGTGAAGTCAACAAAGTGGCGAAAAGAAAACAGTATAACTGCAAAAGAGCAGTCAGTCTTGTTAGGAATGGTAAATTAGCAGCAGGAATGACAGAAAGATGGGGTGAACTAGAATCGTTCCCCGGACTTTAATTTCTGCAATGCAAGCTCAATTGGCTGCAAGTCAATTGGTATGTCTTTTTAGCTTATAGAAATTGCACCTGTGTTTTTGAAATCCTTTGTCTTTTATAAATTGTTTGTAATTTGGAAACCTTTTATAACATGGAAAGCCTCCATAAAGTTTCAAAATGTTTTACGAATTTTATCTAAATTTAAATGTGTGTCACTAAAATAAATTAACTGTGTTTAAACTACATTGTTAGCTGGAAGTACCTCCTTCTTGGTAAGGGGTGGGGGTGGACCACAGCTCAAATCGTGCATATTGACAGCTAAACTTACTGTAAATGTAAACAGGGAAGTGATCCAGCCTTTGAAGAGTACGTAGGTGGATACAATATAATTTCCCTTTAGTGACAGTACCCATGGCTATCAATATTAGAGAGAGCTGAAGATCTTCACTTGAGTTTAGAAATTCGCAGTCAGCAAACTCAATACCATAACAAGTCTTTTAATCAAACTCTGTTATTTCTGCATTGAATCCTATGGAGCAAATATAGATGCAGTTTTATGTTTGTAGATATATATTTTTTATATAATAATATTGTATAAAACTAAAATTGCTAATGCTGATGAGTTAGTACTAAATCTGTAATATTAAATGGTAACTAAATGTATGTCAACTTGGTGTCTCTCTCCGCTCATGGCATCACATCTCTGAATCAGTTCATGAAGCCTTGGGGTTGCAGCCATATTTTTTGTCCATCTTTAAAAAAACATGCGCAGCTATAACTTTAAAAATCCCTGAGTACCTCATACTAATTTTTCAAGGGCAATTTTACTACAGATGGCTTTCCCTCTCCACGGCCTACTGCCAAGATGTAATCCAGTGCATGTGTGGCAGTCATCTCTCAATTACAGTGTAACGCACATGATCCTGCAATTCCTACGGTCCATAAGTGTTCAAGGAAAATTATTCTGTATGAAATTGCTGTCTGCAGACCAGTTAATTAGTGAAACAAGCAAACAGGAATGCAGCCCTGGAACCACTGCCACACCCTTAGTGTAGGACCTTAGCATCCTGCTGAGGTACTATGGCTTTCTGCAACCATTATGTCAGTTGTCTATGTATTCAGACAACATCTAGACAGTGGGTAGCAACTGTGGGCAATAACCTCCTTTATGATGGATTTGTTAGAGCTTTTGGTGACATGCTGAACTTCCTTAGAAGTTAAAGAAACTGGCACATTCTCCTTATATTGCATCTATAAGCTGGGCCCATACAGGCCACCTGATATGTTAATGCCCAGGAATCTTAAGCTCTGGATCCTCTTCGACACCAATGACTGGTGCATGGCACCCACCTTCCCCCTCCTGAATCGACAGTCAGCTCTGTAGCTTTACTGATGTTGATCTAGTTTGCTATTGCAGCACCACTCAACCAGGATCTAACTCAACTAACTCAACAACCACTCAAATAACTCACTCCTGTACACTGACTCATTGCTAGAAGAGAGTTGTCCAAATGCTGTCCAATATCATTGGGACAGTCATGTGTCTACAGGGAGTGGAGCAGGGAGATAATCACACCACCTTAAAATACATCCGTGTTGATGGTCAGCAAGGAGGAGCTCAGACGTTGTTACTAATCCTCTTTGACTGAAGTCAATAGGGAGCTGAGGATACAGTTGCAGAGAGTTACAGTGAAGCATGATGATGAGTTTGGATGGGAAGATTGTGTTGAGCACCACATTGCAGTCTGACTTATCCAGGTGGTCCAAACCAGAGTGAAGATCCAGAGAAATCACACCCACTGCTTACTTGTTGTGGCAGTGGAGGAACTGGGGAGTCATTTAGAGAGATATTTAAATGAGCAAGTAATAGAGAGATATGGAATGATTGCAAGCAAGTAGGATTAGTTTAGATAAACATAATTACTGACACTGATGTAGTGAGCTTATGAGCCTGCTTCTAAGCTGTACCACTCTATGACTCTAAGAAATGCTGTCTGACCCACTGAGTGATTCCAGTAACTGCAGTTTTCTGATTTTATTTCCAATTACTGGCACGTACAGATGTGTAGCTTGAATCCTGATTGACAGATACTTTTGGTAATAGACTGATAGGAATGTGATGAATTGAGTGATGCTGAATCTAACATCCAGTTGATGGGTTATGACATATGGAGATACATTCACTGATGCTGACCTATTGTACAAATTCACTGAATTTCTTGTGACTTTGTATTAAATTCTGTAGCTGTTCATAATATCTTTCCTCGTGGGTGGCCTCCTTATCAGCTGTTGACACTGCACAACATCTACAGTTCAGTCTGATTGTAGTTCAGTCATAATGTATTAACCTTTACAGAAGCAAGCTTCATGTTGTGCAGGATAGCTTTAAATGGAACTATCTGCTCCTGATTTTAGTTTCTGCTAACGCATGCAGCTAAATACCAGAGTGGTGAATGCTGGATGGATGTTGACCTTGTGTAACTAAGAAGGCGGCACAAAGTTGGCCCACAGCCTGCATTGCAATTAATGGCAGTAGGTTCTTTGCATATTGGGAATTCAGCAACATTTCTGGGGCAATCGAATTTGAGGTAATGCAGAATGGAGGTATTTTTTAATCAGCTAGTGCTATGTAAGATAAATGAAAACATGCTTTTGGGATTGGAATAATAATATTACAATAACTGCTTTATATTGAAGGATTATATCCTAGCATTTAGTAGAATGAGTTCTGAGTTTATCTACAACCCGAGTATTTTAACACTGCTTTGAAGACCAAAGTTAGATGAAGAGATCAGCTGGAAATACTCTCTGGCTTTCTAGAAAAAAAAAGTGCTGTCCCAGATTTTGTCTTGCAGATATTGGATGTAAGAACAGTTAAAGTATAAATTCCTCAAGAAGATACCGATGTTTAATCCAAGTTGCTGATCAATATTATTTCCAAATATATCAATTAATTGTGCTTTTGTGTATTTATTTACCACTGTTCATCATTTAAAGTCTCCAAGCCTCCCGGACGTCTACATCTGCGCCAAGTGCATCGAGATGCAGCTCCTAAGGGACCGCGTTACGGAACTGGAGCTGCAGCTCGATGACCTTCGTCGGATCAGGGAGAGTGAGGAGGTGATAGAGAGGAGTTGCAGGCAGGTGGTCACGCCGGGGCCACGGGAGGCAGACAAGTGGGTCACGGTTAGGAGGGGGAAGGGGAAAAGTCAGGTAATAGGGAGTACCCCAGTGGCTGTGCCCCTTAACAACAGGTACTCCTGTTTGAGTACTGTTGGGGGGGACAGCTTACCCGGGGGAAGCGACAGTGGCCGTGCCTCCGGCACAGAGTCTGGCCCTGTAGCTCAGAAGGGTAGGGCAAGGAAGAGGAGGGCAGTTGTGATAGAGGACTCGATAGTAAGGGGGTCAGATAGGCGATTCTGTGGATGCAGTCCAGAGACCCGGATGGTAGTTTGCTTCCCTGGTGCCAGGGTCCGGGATATTTCTGATCGTGTCCAAGATATCCTGAAGTGGGAGGGTGAGGAGCCAGAGGTTGTGGTACATATAGGTACCAATGACATAGGTAGGAAAAGGGATGAGGTCCTGAAAGGAGAATATAGGGAGCTAGGAAGGGAGTTGAGAAAAAGGACCACAAAGGTAGTAATCTCAGGATTACTGCCTGTGCCACGCGACAGTGAGAGTAGGAATGCGATGAGGTGGAGGATAAATGCGTGGCTGAGGGATTGGAGCAGGGGGCAGGGATTCAAGTTTTTGGATCATTGGGACCTCTTTTGGCGCAGGCGTGACCTGTACAAAAAGGACAGGTTACACTTGAATCCTAGGGGGACCAATATCCTGGCAGGGAGATTAGCGGGGGCTACTGAGGTGACTTTAAACTAGTATGGTTGGGGGGTGGGAATCAAATTAAAGAGGCTAGGTGTGAGGAGGTTAGTTCACAACAGGGGGATGGGAACCAGTGCAGAGAGACAGAGGGGTGTAAAGTGAGGGTAGAAGCAAAAAGTACTAAGGAGAAAAGTAAAAGTGGCAGGCTGACAAATCCAGGGCAAGCATTAAAAAGGGCCACTTTTCAGCATAATTGTATAAGGTCTAAGAGAGTTGTAAAAGGGCGCCTGAAGGCTTTGTGTGTCAATGCAAGGAGCATTCGTAATAAAGTGGATGAATTGAAAGTGCAGATTGTTATTAATGATTATGATATAGTTGGGATCACAGAGACATGGCTCCAGGGTGACCAGGGATGGGAGCTCAACATTCAGGGATATTCAATATTCAGGAGGGATAGACATGAAGGAAGGGGAGGTGGGGTGGCGTTGCTGGTTAAAGAAGAGATTAACGCAATAGAAAGGAAGGACATAAGCCGGGAAGATGTGGAATCAATATGGGTAGAGCTGCGTAACACTAAGGGGCAGAAGACGCTGGTGGGAGTTGTGTACAGGCCACCTAACAGTAGTAGTGAGGTCGGAGATGGTATTAAACAGGAAATTAGAAATGTGTGCAATAAAGGAACAGCAGTTATAATGGGTGACTTCAATCTACATGTAGATTGGGTGAACCAAATTGGTAAAGGTGCTGAGGAAGAGGATTTCTTGGAATGTATGCGGGATGGTTTTTTGAACCAACATGTTGAGGAACCAACGAGAGAGCAGGCTATTCTGGACTGGGTTTTGAGCAATGAGGAAGGGTTAATTAGCAATCTTGTCGTGAGAGGCCCCTTGGGTAAGAGTGACCATAATATGGTGGAATTCTTCATTAAGATGGAGAGTGACATAGTTAATTCAGAAACAAAGGTTCTTAACTTAAAGTGGGGTAACTTTGAAGGTATGAGACATGAATTAGCTAAGATAGACTGGCAAATAATACTTAAAGGATTGACGGTGGATATGCAATGGCAAGCATTTAAAGGTTGCATGGATAAACTACAACAATTGTTCATCCCAGTTTGGCAAAAGAATAAATCAAGGAAGGTAGTGCACCAGTGGCTGACAAGAGAAATTAGGGATAGTATCAATTCCAAAGAAGAAGCATACAAATTAGCCAGAGAAAGTGGCTCACCTGAGGACTGGGAGAAATTCAGAGTTCAGCAGAGGAGGACAAAGGGCTTAATTAGGAAGGGGAAAAAAGATTATGAGAGAAAACTGGCAGGGAACATAAAAACGGACTGTGAAAGCTTTTATAGATATGTAAAAAGGAAAAGATTGGTAAAGACAAATGTAGGTCCCCTGCAGACAGAAACAGGTGAATTGATTATGGGGAGCAAGGACATGGCAGACTAATTGAATAATTACTTTGGTTCTGTCTTCACTAAGGAGGACATAAATAATCTTCCAGAAATAGTAGGGGACAGAGGGTCCAGTGAGATGGAGGAACTGAGCGAAATACATGTTAGTAGGGAAGTGGTGTTAGGTAAATTGAAGGGATTGAAGGCAGATAAATCCCCAGGGCCAGATGGTCTGCATCCTAGAGTGCTTAAGGAAGTAGCCCAAGAAATAGTGGATGTATTAGTGATAATTTTTCAAAACTCGTTAGATTCTGGACTAGTTCCTGAGGATTGGAGGGTGGCTAATGTAACTCCACTTTTTAAAAAAGGAGGGAGAGAGAAACCGGGGAATTATAGACCGGTTAGCCTAACGTCGGTTGTGGGGAAATTGCTGGAGTCAGTTATCTAGGATGTGATAACAGGACATTTGGAAAGCGGTGAAATGATCGGACAAAGTCAGCATGGATTTGTGAAAGGAAAATCATGTCTGATGAATCTCATAGAATTTTTTGAGGATGTAACTAGTAGAGTGGATAGGGGAGAACCAGTTGATGTGGTATATTTGGATTTTCAAAAGGCTTTTGACAAGGTTCCACACAGGAGATTAGTGTGCAAACTTAAAGCACACGGTATTGGGGGTAAGGTATTGGTGTGGGTGGAGAATTGGTTAGCAGACAGGAAGCAAAGAGTGGGAATAAACGGGACCTTTTCAGAATGGCAGGCGGTGACTAGTGGGGTACCGCAAGGCTCAGTGCTGGGACCCCAGTTGTTTACAATATATATTAATGACTTGGATGAGGGAATTAAATGCAGCATCTCCAAGTTTGCGGATGACACGAAGCTGGGTGGCAGTGTTAGCTGTGAGGAGGATGCTAAGAGGATGCAGGGTGACTTGGATAGGTTGGGTGAGTGGGCAAATTCATGGCAGATGCAATTTAATGTGGATGAATGTGAAGTTATCCACTTTGGTGGCAAAAATAGGAAAACAGATTATTATCTGAATGGTGGCCGATTAGGAAAAGGGGAGGTGCAACGAGACCTGGGTGTCATTATACACCAGTCATTGAAAGTGGGCATGCAGGTACAGCAGGCGGTGAAAAAGGCGAATGGTATGCTGGCATTTATAGCGAGAGAATTTGAGTACAGGAACAGGGAGGTTCTACTGCAGTTGTACAAGGCCTTGGTGAGACCACACCTGGAGTATTGTGTGCAGTTTTGGTCCCCTAATCTGAGGAAAGACATCCTTGCCATAGAGGGAGTACAAAGAAGGTTCACCAGATTGATTCCTGGGATGGCAGGACTTTCATATGAAGAAAGACTGGATGAACTGGGCTTGTACTCGTTGGAATTTAGAAGATTGAGGGGGGATCTGATTGAAACGTATAAGATCCTAAAGGGATTGGACAGGCTAGATGCAGGAAGATTGTTCCCGATGTTGGGGAAGTCCAGAACGAGGGGCCACAGTTTGAGGATAGAGGGGAAGCCTTTTAGGACCGAGATTAGGGAAAACTTCTTCACACAGAGAGTGGTGAATCTGTGGAATTCTCTGCCACAGGAAACAGTTGAGGCCAGTTCATTGACTATATTTAAGAGGGAGTTAGATATGGCCCTTGTGGCTACGGGGGTCAGGGGGTATGGAGGGAAGGCTGGGGCGGGGTTCTGAGTTGGATGATCAGCCATGATCACAATAAATGGCGGTGCAGGCTCGAAGGGCCGAATGGCCTACTCCTGCACCTATTTTCTATGTTTCTATGTTAAAGCAAGGTAGCAATCTCTGCATTACTCCTGGTACCCCTGGTGTCAGGGCAGGAATAGGAAAATAGAACAAAAGAATGAGTTGTTGAGGAAGTTCAGGAGGGTTTAAACTAGTTTGACAGGATAATGGGAACACAGCATCATGTCATATTTAGGATCGAGTCCTGCCTAAGCAAGGACCTAGACCTGCTGCAATTTGCCTATTGCCACAATAGGTCAACAGTGGATGCAATCTCACTGGCTTTTCACACAGACTTGGATCACTTGGTCAATAGCAATACCTATGCCAGGCTGCTCTTTATTGACTACAGCGCAGTGTTCAACACAATCATATCTTCAGATCTAATCAACAAGCTCCAAAACCTGGGCCTCTGTACCTCTCTCTGCAAATAGATGTTTGACTTCCTCACTGGGAGATCACATTCTGTGTTAAATGGAAACAAGTGCTCGTCCTCTTTGGGAATCAACACTGATGCATCTCAAGGATGCATGTTTATCCCATTGCTCTAACGTCTCTACACCCATGATTGTGTTGCTAGGTGCAGCTGAAACGCCATTTATAAATTTGCCGATGATACAACTATTCCAAGTTCTTTGTTGTCAGCATCTCGTGGGCTAAACATTACGATGCAATAACAAATAAGGAAGGCGTGGCAGCAGCTGGACACTCACAAATTTTTACTAATGTAGCATGAAAAGCATTCGAATTGGTTGCATCACCACCTGGTATGAAGGGGCCACAGCACAGGATTAGAAAAAGCAACAGAAAGTTGTAAACTCAACCAGCCCCATCATGGGCACGAGGCTCCTCAGCATCCTGGACACATTCAAATGGTGATCCCTCAGAAAGACAGCATCCCTCATTGTGGACCCCCATCACCCAGGATGTGCACTCCTCTCATTGCTACCATCAAGGAAGAGGAGCAGGAGCATGAAGACACACACTCAATGTTTCAGGAACAGTTTCTTCCCCTCTGCCATTGGATTTATGAATGGACAATGAACGCGTGAACACTATCTCAGTATTGCCCCCTCTCTTTCTGCACTACTTAATGTGCACACGTGCTCTTATTGTAATTAATAGTGTTTATTACCATGTATTGCAATGTACTGCAGCTGAAAAGCAACAAATTTCACAACATATGCTGGTGATATTAAACCTGATCCTGATTCAAACAGTGGAGGGATTAAGAGGAAGTAGAAGTCATGACCACTAAGAACAGGTTGGAGCAAAGTAATAGGACAGACAGATTGAAGTGTGAGCATTTTAACACTAGGAATACTATGGGTGAACTTACAGCATGGATAAGTGCATGGAACTGTAATGTTGAAGTCATAACAGAAATTCAGTCGATACAGGGACAGGACTGGATTTTAGAAAAGATAGAGAAGGAAGTAAAAGAGGGGAAGAAGAGATTTGCGATTAATCAGGGAGAATATCACAGCTGCACTCAGAGGGGATATAATGGAGAAGTCACCCACTGAGTCTATATGGATAGAACTTAAAAGCAAGAAAACTGCAAACACTCTAATGGGATTATACTACAAATCCTCCAGTAGCCACTGAGGCATTGAGGAATAGATATGCAGACAGATTAGGGAAAGGTGTGACAAGAATAGAGTTGTTGTGGGTGACTAAATTCCCCAATATAGACTGGGATCTCCTTAGTGCAAGAGGTTCATAAGGGACAGAATTTGTTAGGTACATCTCAGAGGGTTTCTTAAATCAATATGCATAGTAAGGTTCCGTAAGATTGTTATAGCCGGGGGGGGGGGGGTGGAAATGGGGATAACCTCCCACTACCTATTAAATGTTCCCAATGGCGTGCATCTCTGACAACCACGTCCCGCTCCTGGCCTTGTGTGTGGCTTAGCTATGAAACCCAGCTGATCCATTTCCACTGACAGCAGAAGCTGCAAAGATGGGTTACTGGCACCTTAAAGATAGTTGCTTCAGGCAGATGAAGCTTGTCAGCCGTAGTTGGCAGTTCATCTAGGAGAAGGAAAACTCTGATCTCAAATCTCCACTGCCTTTCAGCTATACGCACTCGTGGGGAATTCTTTGGGAGTAAACCCTGAGCAAAAATTTGTTAAGCAGTCCTACGTAGAGTTCAATGCTGACAAGCAAGTCTTGCGACACAGCTGGTGCCAAACTGTATTGGTCTCTGTTATTCCTTTGAATTCATCAGTTGTGTTGACAGGGGGAGCTTGCTACATGGGCAACAACTTGCTCTCCACATCTTACCGCCCAGGCTTGTGTACTAGCTTGCACATCACATAGACAGAAGGGACACAACATCCATGGTGGTACCCAACCGAAGGAGGGCATCCATCATTGACACAGTGGGGAACAGTGATCACAATTCCTTAGGTTCTAAGATAGCTATAGATAAGGTTAAGTTGGACCTTGTGCGTGAATATTAAAGTTGAGCAGAAACTAGGCGGAGTTAATTGAAAACAGATGTTTCTGAGCAAGTCAACATTTGGGAGATTCAGTCAAGGAGAAAAAGCAAACACGTGTCAGGTTTAGGAAGGTAAAATCAAAGAGCGCCTTTTGAGAATTAAAAAGCAGCCAGAAAATAAACTCAAGAAGGTAATTAGGAAAGCCAGGAGTGGCCATACTACATTGGCAAGTAGGATTAAAGGGAATCCCAAGGCATTCTATACATACGTACATCAACAGCAAGAGGATAATTAATAAGTAGGTAAGATCACTCAAGGATAAAGGATGGAACATGTACTAGGAGATGGAGGATGTGGATGAGATCCTAAATTAGTTCTTTGCATCAGTGTTTATCAAGAATTAGGAAGTGGAGGATAGGTAGATCAATATGGAGAGTGCTAACTTGCTAGGGCATATTGAGATAAGGAATTAAGCAGTCTTAGGTCACTTAAAGAGCATTAAGACTATAAAACCATAAAACATAGGAGCAGAATTAGGCCATTTTGCTTGTTAACTCTGCTCTGCCATTCAACTATGGCTGATTTATTATCCCTCTCAACTCCATTCTCCTGCCTTCTCCCTGTAAAGATCTATAAATCCCCAGGACCTGGTTGGAATACCCCAGGTTACTTAAAGAGGCAAAAGATATAATTACTGGGGAATTGACTGTATCCTCCTGTCCTCACTAGTCACAGGAGAGGTCCCGGAGGACTGGCAAGTAGCTGATAGTGTTCTATTATTCAAGAAAAGAAATAGGGATAATTCTGGAAACTACACACCTATGAGTCTCATGTCAGTAGTAGGAAAGTGGCTGGAGTGGAGCTTTACAGAAAGGATTTATCAGCAATTGTTAAACCATGACCTAATGACAGACAAACAGCCTGGCTTTGTCAGGGATAAGTTGTGTCTCATTTACGTGATTGAGTTTTTCAAGGAGTTGACAAAGGTTATTGATGAAGGTAGAATTGTCATTACTGCAGTGTTTGTCAAGGACCCTCATGGAGGTCATCCAGAAGATTAAGGGGCATCAAATCAATTGGTGAATTGGCTATTTGGATTCAGAACTGGTTTGCCCAGGGAAGACAGATGGTAGTGGTTGATGGGATTTATTCTGGCTAGAGGTCCATGTCTGTGATGTTCCATACTGGGAACTCTGATGTTTGTAATATACATAAATGACTTGAATGAAAAATGGGAGGGTTAGTAAATTTGCAAATGATGTGAAAACTGATGGTGCTCTGGGTAGCACAGAAGACTACAAAGGATACATAGAGATATCAAGAAGGTGGAGATATGGCCAGAGAAATAGGAATAGAAATTAACCTGGCCAAATATGAAGTGTTGCACTTTGGAAAATCAAACATAAAGAGGCAGCACACTTCTAATGACAAGACCCTTAACGCTGTTGATATACAGACGGATTGTGGGGTCCACAGCTCTCTCAAAGTGGCTACACAGGTAGATAGAGTGGTAAAGAAGTCAAGTAGCATACTTGCATCCCACAGTTCAAAGACGTACTGTTTAGTACTTTAATTGGTCTTTGTTAATTGTTCTGTGATTAGGCTAGTATTAAATAGGTGGGTGGTGTGGCTCATTTGGCTGGAAGAGCCTGTTCTACCTTGTATCTCTAAAAAAAAGTAAATAAATTAGACAAGAAAGTCAAATCCAGAGTTGAGAAGTCATGCTGCAACTTTGTAAAACTTTAGTCAGACAACATCTGGAGTATTGCATTCAGTTCTGGTCTCTCCATTATATGAAGGAGTTTGCAGGGGAATGGGAGCCAGATTGATAGGTCAGTGATGGAACAATTGGTGTAAAGGAAGATGTGCAGAGAGACTGTGAGGAAACATAGGCAGTAGATAGGGTATAAATGTATTCAGTTCGATGGGTTGAAATGTGTTCACTTTAATGCGAAAAGTATCAGGCGCAAGAGTGATGAACCTAGTGCGTGAATTAGTACTTGGAGCTACAACATTGTGACCATTACAGAGTCTTGGCTGTCATAAAGGCAGGAATGAGTTTTAGATATTACATGGTTTAGATATTTCAAAAGGAACAGAGAGGCAGCTGGAAGAGGTGGGGGAATGGCATTGCTAATCGGAGATAGTATAACAGGTGCAGAAGTGGAGGACATTATGGAGAGATTGTCTACTGAGTTTGTGTGGGTGGAAGTCAGAAACAGGAAGGGAGTAATCACTCTATTGGAAGTATTCTATAGGCTTCTGAATAGCAACAAGGCCACTGAGGAGAAAATCACTAGGTAGATTTTGAAAAGGTGCAAAAAGTTTGTTACCATGAGTGACTTCAATTTTCTTACCATTGATTGGCATCTCCTTAGTGTATCAGGTTTAAATGGGCTAGACTTGATAGGTGTGTCCAGGAAAGATCCCTCACACAGTATGTGGATAGGCTGACTAGAGGAGGTGGTATACAGAATCTACTACTAGGCAATGAACCTGGTCAGGTAACAGATCTCTCAGTGAGTGAGCAGCTTATAGACAGTGATAACAAATCTCTGACCTTTACCATTTCCTTGGACAAGGATAGGTGCAGACAGTATTGGGATGTATTTAACTGAGGGAAGGCTAATTATGATGCTGTTAGGCAGGAACTTGGGAGTGTTAAATTGGGAACAGATGTTCTCAAAGAAATGTTCAACAGGAATATCGAGGTTGTTTAGGGAGAGCTCATGTGGGAATCTGGCTAAGTTTGTCCCATTGGGGCAGGGAATGGATATTAGAGTGAAGGAACCATAGTTATAAAAGAGGTGGAACATTTAGTCAAGAGGAAAGAGGAAGCAATGATCAGCTGGGGATCTTGGAAGTTATAAGGCTGCTATAAAGGAGCTTAAGATGTGACTTAGAAGGGGGCATGAGAAGGCCTTGGCGAGGAGGATTAAGGAAAATCCCAAGGTATTTTACACATATGTGAAGAACAGAAGGATGATTAGAGTGAAATTATGATTGATCAGGGACAAAAGAGGAAACATGTGCCTGAGCCAGAGAAGCAAGGAGCAGTCCTTAATGAATACTTTGCTTCAATATTCATCAGTCAGAAGGCCTCTGATGACTGTGAGGACAGAGCAGAACAGATTAATCTACTGGAACATGTCAAGGTTAAGAAAGTGACCATGCTGGAACTTCTGAAAAACATTAGGATATGTAAGTCACCAGGGCCGGACAGAATATACCTCAGGTTACCACAAGAAGTGAGGGAAGAAATTTCTGCATCTTTGCTGATGATTTTTGCATCCTCTGTGGCCTCAGGAATAGAACCAGATATTTGTATGTTGGCAAATGTAATTCCTTTGTTCAAGAAAGTTAATACAGGTCATCCTGGAAAGTAGAAATCAGTGAGTCTTACCTCAGTGCTGGGCAAACTATTGGAGAAGATTCTTAGAGGCAGGATTGACAAGCATTTGGAGGAGCTTAGTGCAATTAAGGATAAATAGCATGGCTTTGTCAGGGACAGGTTGAACCTTATGAGCCTGATTGACTTTCACAAGGAAGTTTATAAAACAAATTGATGAAGGAAGAATGGTGGATGTTGTGTACATGGATTTTAATAAGACATTCGACAACGTTCCCCATGAAAGCAGTTCAGAAAGTCAGGAGGTATGGGATTCAGGGAAGCTTGGCTGTATCGATTCTGAATTGGCTTGCCCACAGAAGGTAGAATTTGGTAGTATATGGTGGTTAGTGAGCATGGTTTACTATGTCTACAGATGACAAATAGGTTGGTGGTGTTGTCGTTACTGTAAATGGTTGCTGAGGGATCTTGGGGTCTAATTCCATTGATCTGTCGAAGTTGCCATGTACACTGATAGGGTGGTAAAAAGGTGTATAGTGTGTTGGCTTTCATTAGTCGGGGGATTGAGTTCAAGGACTACAAGGTAATGTTGCAGCTCTATAAAACTCTAGTTGGACCATACTTCGAGTACTGTGTTCAATTCCGGTCACCTCCTGAAAGGAAGGATGTTGACACTTTAGAGAGGGTGAAGAAACGATGTACCAGGAAGCTGTCAGTATTAGAGAAGATATCTTATGAGGAAAGGTTGAGTGATTTAGGGCAGAATAAGAAAAAGCTTGATAATGGTGTCTAAGATCATAAGAGGTACAGACAGGGTGGACAGACAGCTCTTTTTTCCCTGGTGGAAAAGGCTAATACAAGAGGACATTCTTTAAGAAAGTATAGGCGACATGTCAAAAGCAGGAGTGGGAAGGGCATGAAATGTGCTGCTGGGTCTTGAAGTAGAGGCAGATACATTTAAGAAACTCTTACATAGGTTAGTGGAAAATGGAGGACTATTTGCGAGAGAGGGGTTAGATTGAACCTGGAATAGGTTAAATGTTCATGCTCCAGAAGAGGTTTACCAAGATGCTGCCTGGATTAAAGACCATGTGCTATAAGAAGAAGTTTGACAAACTTGGGCTGTTTTTTTTTTCGGAGGCAGTGGAGGCTGAGGGGAGATCTGATAGAGGTTTGTAATATTGTGAGAGACATTGATAGAACAGACATCCAGTATCTTTTTCCCAGGGTTGTTTAGGCAGAAAGATTAGTTTAGTTGGGCATTTGATATCTAATTTAATTAGTTGGGCACAACATTGTTGGCCATAGGGCCTGTTACCATGCACTATTGTTCTATAGAAATGATTTTCACTTAGGTAACGCTTCTTAAAATAATGAGTTACACTGCATATTCATTCAAAACCATGTGTAAAAGATTTTGGGAGCCTGCTTGATGATGATTCTACTTGCTAACATCGGATCACTAGAAAATAAGATGGATTGTCTGCCTCCACAACTGAATCAGTGGGAGATGAGTGACTGTTCTGCACTTGCCCTGTCAGAAATGTGGCAACAGGACACCACTCCAGACTCGGTTATCCTGCTAGTAGGCCTAATCTCCTCTCAGGCAGACAGAAATGTTGCAACCTCTGGCAAGACCCACAGGGGAGGTCTGTGTGTCTACGTCAGTAAGAGCTGGTGTGTGCACGCCTCAGTAGTAATGGCCCACTGCTCACTGCAGATACAGTTTTTATTGGTGAAGTTCAGTCCCTTCTACTTAACAAAAGAGTTCACTACCATTGTGATAGATGCTTTTTACATCCCCCCTGTGCTCGTGGGGAAGCACTGCAGGAGTACCATGGTGCCATCCATGACAAAGCTATTCACCCCAATGGCATCTTCATTGTTGCTGGTGACTTCAATAATGCCAACTTAAAAACAGTCCTGCCCAAGTTCTACCAGCATGACAACCAGAGGAGAGGATATATTAGCCCTGGTTTATACCAACATTCATGGAGCCTACAAGGCTACCATCCGTCCTCTCCTGGATACTTATACTGTACCATATATCCAGTCTGTGCCTACAGACCACTGGTTTATTGAGTCAAACCAGTTTACAGAGAGATCTGGACCCGGCCACAAGCTGCCACTTTAGCACTGCAGGACCCCTTCAAAAGCAGACTGGAGCGTATTCAGGGAGGTGGCGACCTATGACCTCCACGTCAATATTGATGAAAATGTGGTCTACATAGGAAAATGCATTGAGGGCATTACCATGATTAAATACTACACTGACAGGGGAAACCTGAAACCATGGCTGACTGCTCAGGGCTTGGGACACTGCCTTCAGATTGGGGAAGGACAAACCTAAGGACAACAAGAGCTGCGCTCTCCCATGCCATCAGGAAGGCAAAACATGAGTACTCAGAGAAAATTCACGGCGGTGCATGTGGCAAATTATACAAACCATTGCAGATTACAGGTCCACCCTGCATGTCAATGACAGAAATGCCTCCCTTCCTGATAGGTTGACTGCCTTCCAAGCATGATTTAACATAATGAATGATGTGGCATCAAGGAAAGAGCCCTCTCTCCCCTAAGGAAAAAGCACCTTGTCTGGCTGGAGCCAAGGTGAGGAGGATCCTAGCCAGGGTAAACCCATGAAAAGCTGTGGGCCAAGCAACATACCTGGTCGGGTGCAGAAGGGCAGTGCAGCCCCCATCTTTAATATCTCTTTGAAACAATCCACTGTCTCTGCAGGTTTCAGAGTAGCCACCATCATTCAGGTGCCCAAGACAGTAACTGTAACTGGCCTAAACGATTACCACCCAGTAGCACTGATTTCAACAATCATGAAATGCATTGAATAGCTGGTAATGGATTATATAAAATGCACCTTCCAGCTGCATTGGAACCTTTCCAGTTCACCTACTGCTGAAACCAGTGCACTGATAATATTTTAGCCTTGGCCCTCCACAACGTTCCACCTAGAAAATGGTACCTCGTACATCAAGATGTTGTTCATTGACTTCAGCTTGACATTTAATATGATTATCTTTAGAGGCTGGTGGGTTAATTGTCTTCATTGGGACTTAACAGCTCCCTCTGTAACTGGATTTTGGACTTCTTGATGCAAAGACCCCAGTCAGTCCAAGTTGGCAGCAACATCTCAAGATTCATCACACTGAGCACTGGTGCCTCCCGGGGCTCAGCTTGCTGCTGTTCGTGTTATTGGCTCACGACTGCACTGCCAGATCCAGCTCAAACTGCATCCTCTAGTTCACTGATGATACAGCAGTGAGTTGGCATACAGAGAGGAGGGAGGGAAGCTCATTAAATGGTGTGAGAACAACAATGTTGAAAAGGCAGAAGAGATGGTTGTAGCCTTCAGAAAAGCACAGGTCACCCACTCTCCATTGTACCTCAATGGCTCTGCCGTGGAGAGAGAGAGAAGAGCACAGACTTCCTTGGTGTTTGCATTGTGGAAATCTAACCTGGACCCACAGCACCTCCTCATTATTCGAGGAGGCAAAGCAGTGTCTACACATGCTGAGGAGATTGAGGCATGCAAGGCTCCCTGCCCCTACTCTAGCAACTTCCTACAGGAGCACCATCCATTCTGTTTGCACCATTGTATAGTACATATGCTGCAAGGCATCGAACCACAGGACCTTAAAGAGGATAGTAAAAACCAGTGAAAGAATTACTGGGGTCGCCCTCCCCTCTATTTGTAACATTGACTGGGAGCATTGTAGATGAAGGCCCTGGAGAATGGTTAATGATACCTACCATTCCTCCTACAATCACTTCGACCCACTACCATCAGGCAGGAGGTACAGGAGCATCAGGGCGAGGACTGCCAGACTAGGTAACAGCTTTTTCCCTCAGAATATGAGACTAATGAATACCCTGCCACCACTGAGGTCTTGCCATTAGGACAGCAAGCTGTTTACCGTTTATTGTTCACCTTTGCTGCACACTCTGTGCATTTTATACTATATTTTATTAACTTATTTATGGTAATATTTTGTTTCATGTGCTGCGGGATATATGCTTTGTTAGTGCATTGTGGTCCGGAGGTATTTTGTTTGGTTTGGTTGTATATATGTACAGTTAAATGACAATAAACTTGGACCTGAACTTGATAAGGGTCAAAAATGTTCGCAACCGTTTTTAACCACCCTAACACAATGCTAAGTCCCAGTTTTCACTTCAATTTTTAATTTGCTTCTCTAACCAGTGGTCCAAATCTTGTTGCATTTCTGGCATGTGTATGGCACTATCTTATAGGTGTTGCATCAAACATATATTGGGAAGTGTGGAAAATAAACCTATACTACGGTTAGAAACTTTCATTGGTAGTGTTTCTATGTTACAGTGTACCTTGAGCATTTTCTTTTATCTTAACAAGAACCATATTATTCAACAAGGAATTGGTCAGAAACAGGATGATAATTATACCCTAAGTGACAGGTTCATTCCATCGTGCTGGATGTTCATTTAAACATTACTAGTACCTTGGATTGTCGTGGGCCTGCATGATTCAGCTGCTGCATTACTAAATACACTATGGAGAATTGGATCAAGATGTGCTTTTGGGATGGAGAAAAGGGAGTAGATGCTTTGTTTATGTCCCACACAGGTAATCTCATAAAGAGGGATTGGATAGATTGGCTGGACTTTTTAAATTTGACTTTAAGTGCTCTTGCGTAGGGGGTTAAAAAGAAAAAAAATGATTTTATTGAGGGATATGAATGATATTCTCTCAGAAATGAACTAAGTTCAGCAAACAATTGGTGCAAACATCTAGAGAAGAGGAATAAAGAGAGTTTACAGAATTGGGAGAGAAACCCTGCAGAACAACTTAATCAATGCATTCTTTTGAATGTTACAGCAGTCTGAAGTGCCCTGGTGTTTCTCTGTTACATACATTGGCTCTGCACGTAACTGCAGGTTTTATTCTGAATTTCAATTAATGCACGTATATTGTTTCTGCTCCATCTGAATTTACTTATATTTCAACACGTAATAAATGGAACCATATCTAATGTTTTTATCACAAATGCTTCTTGCAGTGTCATGTAGTTTTTTTTAAACATACAATCTAGGTTACATAAATACAAAGAATAATTTTCATAATACTCTGCAGCAAAATCATTGATCTGAGGCAAAACATGTTTTGGCAAGTAGTCTGAGAACACAAAAAGAATCATGTTGCCTTGGCTTTACAGTGAGTCTGCATTGAGTGCAAAGTGTAAAAGGTTTTGTGCTGTCTTTTAAAAAGATCTTTAAAAGTTTTCACATCAGCAAAAAGCTGAAGCCATGGCTACTCTTTGTTAATCTTAAATATTAGCTGGGTATTTGAATGTCAAAGAGGAGATAACACACTTGAGAGTTTTTTGTTGCTTGTGGAGAGGAAACTGTGGAGCTGTACATAAGTATTTAGTCAACAGCACACCATTTAGATTCACTGTCACAGTCTCCAATTTGTGCTTCTAGTCTGTGAGGATTTATTTGAATATCATCCTTCCAAATAGCCTTTGTAACTTTCAATAACATGGAGAAATGAGAGCCTCAATTGCAAATTGTTGGTGGGGTCTTTGATAGAGATCCTGGGTGTGTTCCATACCGGAGTATCTTTCACCTTGAGGAGTTGAACAGTTTCAAAAATATATATTCTATTGACTAAAGTAGCTATTTAAATCGAATTTCATCAGTGTTTTACCAAAATAAAATGTACCATCCAGTCAAAGAGTGAACTTAGGCTTATTTGGCAGTAGACCACACATAACTAAGTACACATTGATCAGTATAGTCTATATTTCAGGAGCCAAACGTTTTTCTAGGTTTCAGACAATAGTGAGTGTCACAAAACTACTAAAAGTCTACCACAAAATATCACAAGACAATATGCTTAAAGTCAAATGATTGCTTGAGGAAAAAAATACAGTTTGACTTACTGGTTTCCCAGCTAATAATCTAATGCATGGAAAGAAATTCCCTAAACAGCAAATGGTGGAAAACTGTGCAGATTAGACAGATTCTATGGAAGAGGAACAGAGTTAACAATCCAGTTTGATTAAGCTTATCAGAATTTTGTATGAGTCCTGACGAAAGCTTATCAACATGAAACATGAACTTTTTTCCTCTCCTCACAGATGGTTCCTGGCCTGCAGAATATTTCTTTCATTTCATGGTAGCGAAGTTGTTTGCGTGACGCTTTACAGAGCCAGTGGTTGATTGGAAGATTGGGGTTCAGCTCCTCCACTGAAGCTTGTACACCTCCCTATTAAAGCATGCTTGTAAGGAGCTTGTACACCTCCCTATTAAAGCATGTTTAAGTCTGGGTGTTCTAGTTTCCTGCCATATTCCAAACGTCCAGGTTTCAGTTAGTAAGCTATGGGCCAGATATGTTGGCATCACTTGCAGTTTGCCCCTCGTACTCAGCGTTGGTCATTGATGCAAACAATGTGTTTCACCATTTGCTTCACTGTACGTGACAAATAAAGCTCATCTTAAAATCTTAATCTTAAACTCTTAACGATTTTCAGTGTTTGCAGCTTTTTTACTTTTGGATGAAAATATCTATTATGATGAGGCCACAGTGACAGCAGCTTTCTTTTGCAGTGGTGGATCCATACATGCAGATTGAGGAAAACATTTCATGTCTGTGTCGATATGCTTTATAAGAAATGAGCTAAGAAAAATACATAGCAACTTAGAATCATAGAAAAACTACAGCACAATACAGGCCATTCAGCCCACAATGTTGTGCCAAACATGTACTTACTTAACAAATTACCTAGGGTTACCCATTGCCCTCCATTTTTCTAAGCTCCATGTACCGATCCATGAGTCACTTAAAAGACCCTATTGTATCCACCTCCACCACTACCGCCGGCAGCCCATTCCACATACTCACCACTCTCTGCGTAAAAAAACTTACATACATAAGCCTGGCATGGGGTACCTTATCAAATGCCTTGCTGAAATCCATATACACTACATCTACTGCTCTACCTTCACCAACATGTTTAGTCACATCCTCAAAAAATTCAATCAAGCTTGTAAGGCACGACCTGCCATTGACACAGCCATGCTGACTATTCCTACTCATATTATGCCTCTCCAAGTGTTCATAAATCCTGCCTCTTAGGGTCTTTTCCATCAACTCACCAACCACTGAAGTAAGACTCACCAGTCTATAATTTCCTGGGCAATCTCTACTTCCTTTCTTGAATAGGGGAACAACACCTGCAACCCACCAATCCTCTGGAACCTCCCCTGTCCCCATTGATGATGCAAAGATCATTGCCAAAGGCTCAGCAATCTCCTCCCTCACCTCCCACAGTAGCCTGGGGTACGTCTCGTCCGGTCCCGGAGACTTATCCAACTTGATGCTTTCCAAAAGCTCCAACACATCCTCTTTCTTAATGTCTATATGCTCAAACTTTTCAATCTGCTGTAAGTCATCCCTGTAATCACCAAAATCCTTTTCCGTAGTGAATACTGAATCAAAGTAGTCATTAAGTACTTCAGATATCTCCTCCGGTTCTACACACACTTTTCCACTATTACACTTGATTGGTCCTATTCTGTCACATCTTATCCTCTTGTTCTTCACATACTTGTAGAATGCCTTGGGGTCTCCTTTAATCCTGCTCACCAAAGCCTTCTAATGGCCCCTTCTGACTCTAATTTCATTCTTAAACACCTTCCTGCTAGCCTTATAATCTTTTAGATCTCTATCATTACCTAGTTTTTTTTTTTTTTTACCTAG
This sequence comes from Mobula birostris, assembly GCF_030028105.1. Lineage (NCBI taxonomy): Eukaryota > Metazoa > Chordata > Chondrichthyes > Myliobatiformes > Myliobatidae > Mobula > Mobula birostris. The sequence goes on along the minus strand of NC_092385.1, from coordinate 31,606,342 downwards.
TTGGCCTTTATTACAAAGGGAATGGAGTACAAGAGCAAGGAAATCATTTTGCATTTGTACAGGGCCCTGGTGAGACCACACCTGGAGTATTGTGTGCAGTTTTGGTCTCCAGGGTTAAGGAAGGACATCCTGGCTGTGGAGGTGGTGCAGCATAGGTTCACTAGGTTAATCCCTGGGATGTCCGGACTGTCTTACACAGAGAGGTTAGAGACACTGGGCTTGTACATGCTGGAATTAAAGAGATTGAGGGGGGGGATCTGATTGAGACATATAAGATTATTAAGGGATTGGACAAGATAGAGGCAGGAAATATGTTCCAGATGCTGGGAGAGTCCAGTACTAGAGGGCGTGGTTTAAGAATAAGGGGTAGGTCATTTAGGACAGAGTTGAGGAGGAACTTCTTCTCACAGAGGGTTGTGGAGGTGTGGAACGTGCTGCCTCAGAAGGCAGTGGAGGCCAATTCTCTGGATGCTTTCAAGAAGGAGCTAGATCGGTATCTTATGGATAGGGGAATCAAGGGTTATGGGGACAAGGCAGGAACCGGGTATTGATAGTAGATGATCAGCCACGATCTCAGAATGGCGGTGCAGGCTTGAAGGGCTGAATGGTCTACTTCTGCACCTATTGTCTTTTGTGATTTAAACCTTTCGTAAGCTCTTCTTTTCTTCTTGACTAGATTTACAACAGCCTTTGTACACCACAGTTCCTGTACCCTACCCTCCTTTCCCTTTCTCATTGGAACGTACCTATGCAGAACGTCACGCAAATATCCCCTGAGCATTTGGCACGTTTCTGCCATACATTTCCCAATTTATGCTTCCAAGTTCCTGCCTGATAGCTTCATATTTCCCCTTACTCCAATTAAACACTTTCCTAACTTGTCTGTTCCTATCCACCTCCACTGGTATAGTAAAGGAGGTAGAATTGTGATCTCAATCCCCGAAATGCTCTCCCACTGACAGACCTGACACTTGACCATTTTCATTTCCCAATTCCAGATCAAGTACAACCTCTCCTCTTGTAGGCTTATCTACACATTGTGTCAGAGAACCTTCCTGAACACAAACTCCCACCCTACCAAAACCCCTTGCTCTAGGGAGATGCCAATCAATTTTGGGAAATTAGAATCTCCCAGCACGACAAATCTGTGATTATTACAGCTTTCCAGAATCTGTCTCCCTATCTGCTCCTCGATGTCCCTGTTACTATTGGGTGGTCTATAAAAAACACCCAGTAGAGTTATTGACCCCTTTCTGTTTCTAACTTCCACCCACAGAGACTAATTGACAATCCCTCCATGACTTCCTCCTTTTCTGCAGCCGTGACACTACCTCTGATCAGCAGTGCTATGCCCCCACCTCTTTTGCCCCCCTCCCTGTCCCTTCTGAAATATCTAAAGCCTGGCACTCTAAGTAGCCATTCCTGCCCCTGAGCCATACCAGAAAGGAAAGTGCAGCAAAGGTAGGTGTGTGTGTGTGTGTGTGTGTGTGTGTGTGTGTGTGTGTGTGTGTGTGTGTGTGTGTGTGTGTGTGTGTGTGTGTGTGTGTGTGTCATAAAAGTAACTAGGATGCCAGCAGAGATTCATATCTGTGTTCAAATTGTGCTGTTTTGTTGCCTTTCATTGCCTTTCCTATTATAAGCACAAAGAAAATAAATTCTTTAAGAATCTTGTATGGTTCACCAACACTCGTATTTTGATACCTCTCTGTTTGACTTTTCAGCATTTAACCTACTGAGGAAACACAAAGGAACTTTTGTTACATCTGTTCGTTGCTAATAAGAAGCAAATGAAATGTTGAACATATGTATGTAATTAATTTTGTACTGGTATCAAACTGTTTTGGTTAGCAGGTGGGGCAACTGAGAATAATATAAAATATGCAGTAATACTTGAAGTGAGTGAGTGCTCATGATGGCAAGAGTTTAAGAATACACCTCCTGTAGAATTTGTATGCATTGTGTATACTATTGGTTCTCTAAACAGTGAGCTGTTATCTATAAAGCAAAATGTAATCATTTTTAATTATTATTCATAAAAATTATCTATAATATTCATACAGTTTGCTATTGAATGTGTAACTCCCTTATAAAAGCGTGTACTATTCCATAATGTCCTTGTTAGTGTTACTCTTAGCTACATTTTGGATTCAAGTCTCAATTAGCCCAGAAATATGGGCTGTCCCGCCACCACAGTACTGAGGGGAGGGAATGCCACTTTGCAGTTGAGATACTAAATTCTGCCTCTTCAGTTGCAGGCAAAAGATACTTTTGGTAGTGTTTTGAAGAATAAATTTGCCAATGTGATATGGGAATGTTTAAATTAGATTGGGAGGGGGCTGGGACTCTGAGCACGAACAAGAGCCTAGTCATCACAATAGCCATGGACACAGTAAATGCAGGGACAGGAATACTCAGGTAAACTGCACTTATTTCAATGTTTGGGGTTTGATAGTTAAGGTGGCTACACTCAGAGGGTGGATTGGCTCTGAGGATTGGGATGTTGTAGCCACAACAAAGCCATGGCTGAGAGAAGGGCAGGACTGGAAGCTCAATATCCCAGGGTACAGATGCTACAGGTGTGAGAGATATATGTAGGTAAGATAGGAAGTGGTATTACCATTTTAGTTATTTATTTAGAAATACAGCGCCGAGGATGCCCTTCTTCCCCTATGAGCTGCAACGTACAGCAAGCCACCTTTTATTCAATGGGTTCTTTTGGGTTTCTTATTTTGTGGCTGTCTGTTAGGAGACAAATCTCAAAATTGTATAATATATACATACTTTGATAATAAATGTACTTTGAACTTTGAACCTATTTAATGCTAGCTTTTGAACAGTACTATATTTCTGGGCCATTTTCCTGCACTACCCTGCTATCCTTTTATTCCCTTTGTGTACAGGGAGTCATGAGGAATTGTACAATCAGAAAAAAGAACAGATTTCAAAGCTCTGTACTGGAGAAATGTAGGGATAGGTTGATGCCTGGAAGCCAGAGAGAAGCAGTAGTTGTTCAGATTTGTACTCAGAGGGCTAAAGGAACAGATATATGTGGCTACCCTTGCCAACAATCAAGTTGACCTGGATGTACTGGCACGTGGATATAATTTATCTGACTAGCTTCAGGTATTGCTCAGTTCACTTTACCCCTATAATGAATTGATCAATAATTTAATATCACATGTAATAATTATGCAGGGTCTGACTTCACACAATTAGTTCTGCTACAAATCCTACCGCCACATTTTACAGTTGCTCAGCTTGCATGAACAGTTAATTATTCAGACATCACAGCTTACAGCACCAAGCAGATAGCAGGCCCCATTAGGATGTTTTCTTTCTCATACAGCCTGAACCTTAACCAAATGCCACACAACAGACCAAAAGGGAACAGATATACCAACATGTCCCTAACACTATGGGGGAGATAATACCAGCCTTTGTGATCGATACTGGAACCAGTTGCTTCAATGTGATTTGAATTGAATTGAATTGACTTTATTACATACATCCTTCACATACACGAGAAGTAAAAATCTTTACGTTACATCTCCATCTGAATGGGCAATGTGCAATTTATAGTAATTTGTAATAAATAGTACGTACAACAGGACAGTCAATATAGTATAGAAATACAATTGTATTGACGTGAATTAATCAGTCTGATGGCCTGGTGGAAGAAGCTGTCCCGGCGCCTGTTGGTCCTAGCTTTAATGCTGTAGTACCATTTCCCGGATGATAGCAGCTGGAACAGTTTGGGGTGACACGGGTCCCCAATGATCCTTCAGGCTCTTTTTACACATCTGTCTTTGTAAATGTCCTGAATAGTGGGAAGTTCACATCTACAGATGCGCTGGGCTGACCGCACCACTCTCTGCAGAATCCTGCGATTAAGGGAAGTACAGTTCCCGTACCAGGCAGTGATACAGCCAGTCAGGATGCTCTCAATTATGCCCCTGTAGAAAGCTCTTAGGATTTGGGGGACCCATACCAAACTTCCTCAACTGTCTGAGGTGAAAGAGGAGCTTTTTTCACCACACAGCTGGTCTGTACAGACTACATGAGATCCTCGATGATGTGTATGCCGAGGAACTTAAAGCTGTTCACCCTCTCAACCCCAGATCCATTGATGTTGATAGGAGTTAGCCAGTCTCCATTCCTCCTGTAGTCCACAACCAGCTCCTTTGTTTTTGCGACATTGAGGGAGAGGTTGTTTTCTTGAAACCACTGTGTCAGGGTGATGACTTCTCTGAAGGCTGCCTCATTATTATTTGAGATAAGGCCAATCAGTGTAGTGTCGTCATCAAATTTAAATAGCAGATTGGAGCTGTGGGTGACGACACAGTCATGGGTGTACAGAGATTAATGGAAGGTGATAGTACATCACCCAAACCAATTCTATGTCAGTGGCATACTTTCCTCCCTAAAAATATGTAATATTGGGATATGGTGTGTGTGTGTGTGTGTGTGTGTGTGTGTGTGTGTGTGTGTGTGTGTGTGTGTGTGTGTGTGTGTGTGTGTGTGTGTGTGTGTGTGTGTGTGTGTTGGGGTGTCCAATTTTGCGTCTAGGTTTCTTCTAGCAGAATTATTATTGCCATTGGCCCCTTGGATTTCTTTGTGCAGTTTGTTGCCTCAGCAATTATTGTTGATTGCTTGCCCGTGGAAGAAAGGAAAGTGTTAGTGTTAGCCCAGTAAGATGTTTCAGCAGCAGTTTTAGAGGAATTGTGTTGCCTACCTGGATAAGTGGGATGACCAGGAGGAGAGGTACAGAGATAGCTTAACTGTTGTAGAAAAAAAAAGAGATTAAATAAATGTGTGGAAATGATAGTCTCCAAGAACAGGCCCAGAACATGAACAAACCAATCTTTTTGCCATGATGTATCTCAAATACAAATTTAGGGTCCAGTATCTCTAAACCTATTGTGAATATAATGGGACCTGTAGTTAAAATTATCCATTATCAATTCTAATGTAGGTATTGATGTATTTATTTTTGGACAAAATGTCTCCAAAATCACAACAAATACAGGCCCACCAACCAAATGTTCTGATCGCTAGTTCACTAATATCTAATCTGTATTTTAACATCTCTCATAAGTAGCTTTATTCAATTTCATCTTTATCACAGTTTTATCAAAAGACTGTTAGAATAAGCCAAACCAATAGTCCAACATGGATTAGTTTTCAGAAATTCAAAGGTCTCGTACTAGTTCGTGAACTCTGAAATTGATTGTAAGATTACTTAGGTCACTGGTTCATTTTGAAAAATGAAGGTAATGCTGCAGTATCTACATTAAACAACCAGCCATTTCATAATTAATTTTCCTGATCTTTACAGATAGTAAAATACTTGGTGTGGGTGTGGGGAACAAAAATGGATGGAGTAATCATGACAATTGACTAACTGACCTCCATTTTAGCAAGTGCAGACAGCACAAAATTCATCTTGCTTGTTCACTGTGCTGAAGTTGGCAGCTAATGCTAACCTTGCTGATTAATTTGAAATTGTGCTAACCATTCACTAAATTCTTCATCAAGCAGAACTTAGTGAACTGTTAGCACAATTTCAAGTTAGGCAACATTGCTAAAAGCCAGCCTTCCTCTTGAAAAGGAGGGGGTTCTGAGCAGCTACACCAGTAAATGCAGGCCAGTAATCACAACCATTTCAATTTGCAGGTACAATTCTCCTTGGAATTGTAACATGTTTTCCTCATTTCTTATTCCACTCTTCTGATTTAATTATTTTATCATTTTAAGTTTTCCCTTTACTTACAAAATTTAATACTCAATAACTGACTAAATCAGTTTGTCAAAACCAAAGAATTTTTTTAAGGATTTGTTTAAAGTAATCAATGTAATACTGAACATATTGGAAACTGCTGGGCAGCTAGGCGCCAGAGGATTGTTGCAAAAAAAATATATTAGCTGAAACCTCTGGTCCACAATGGTTATAACACGCATGGAGATTTAATTATTTAGCCAGGCTGTATTATATTAAACACTAAATCTCTTAAGTAGAAACTGGGTCAATACCTGGCACTGTTTTCATTATAATATTAGCAAATTGCATAAATTCAATAGAGTGAAGTATACCAAAATAATGCAAATGTCCTTCGAAGGTTAGTTAGCAAGAAGTTTTATTTACGTTCATTTCTTTCTTCAAGGTAAACCTTATCATGTGTACAATATCATTGTACAATTTTGTACAATTTTGTTCAATTTCTATTTTATAATAAGGGTCATGTTTTCTGATTTCGGTCACTTTACATTATATAGAGACAACTGTTTCCATTATTCTTAGACTAAATGTTATTTCTGTGAATTTTCTATGATCCCTGTCTGATTTAAAAGGTACACCGTGTTACATTAAACTTGCTTCAGGCACTTCCCATGTAATGTTCTGGACAGATAAAAGTATGTATAATGGGTAATGGTACATTGTCTTCAATGAAGAACAAAGATAGCAACTGATTTTTTTAGCTGTGGATAACAGAGAGCTTTCTCTAAATGAGTTTGACCCACTGTCCTAGCATGCCATCAAAACATGAAAAGCGAGTTATCCATTCCACTTTTTCTTTTGCAAAGCTTCCCCAAGTCTAGTAAGTAATCAGTTTCTGACCAGGGTATTAGCCTTTTGGCCTGATGAAATCTCCACACAGCTTTTGTGAATTCCAGTTGGATTAATGTTTCCATTGAACTGATAACACTCCACATTGATGTATAAGAAACTGTTCATTTTTAAAGAGTTTAGACCATGAGGCCATAATACATAGGAGCAGGATTAGGCCATTCAGCCCATTGAATCCACTCTGCCATTCGATCATGATGATTTATTTACCCTTTCAACCCCAGTCTCCTGCCTTCTCTCCATAACCTTTTATATTCTTACTAATCAAGAGCCTATGAACCTCCACTTTAAATATTCTGAATGATTTGGCCTCCACAGACATATGTAGCAATGAATTCCACATATTTCTTTACCCTCTGACTAAATAAGTTCCTCCCCATCTTTGCCCTAAAAGAATGTCCCTGTGTTCTGTGACTCTGCCCTCTAGCCCTGTACTCTCCCTCCGTTGGAAACATACTCTGCACATGCACGCCATCTAGACCTTTCAACATTCAGTAAATTGCAGCAAGTACAGGGCCAAGATCATCGGATGCTCCTTACACATTAATCCTTTCATTCTTGAGATCATTTTTGTAAACTACCTTGGCAACTTCTCCAATGCTGACATATCCTTTCTTAGATAAGAGGTCCTAAACTGCTCAGCAATGCTTCGAATATGGTCTGACCAATGTCTTACAAAGCCTCAGCATTACATCCTTGCTTTCATGTTCTAGTCTTTTTGAAATGAATCCTAACATTGGATTTGCCTCCCTTATAACTGACACAACTTGTAAGTCCAGCACTAGAACTCCCAAGTCCCTCTGCACCACTGACTTCTGAATTCTCTCCTGTTTAGACAATAGTCTATGCCTTTATTCCTTCTATCAAAGTAGATGACGATAGGTTTCCCTACATTGTATTCCATCTGCCACTTCTTTGCCCATTCGACTAATCTCTCTATGTCCTTCTGCAGACTCCCTGCTCCCCCAAAACTACCTGCCCTATCACTTACCTTTCTATCATCCACAAACATGGCTACAAAGCCATCAATTCTGTCATCCAGATCATTCACATATAATGTGAAGAGTAGTGGACCCAACATTGACCCTGGCATAGCACCACTAGTCACCGGCAGCCAACCAGAAAAGGCCTCTTTATTCCCACTCTTTGCCTCCTGCCAGTCAGCCAATCTTCTGTCCATTCTAGTATATTTCCTGTAACAGCATGGGCTCTTATCTTGTTTAGCAACCTCATGCAGTACCTTGTCAAAGATTTTCTGAAAAGCCAAACAAACAACATCTACTGACTCTCCTTTGTCTATCCTACTTGTTATTTCCTCAAAGAATTCCAACAGATTTGTCAGGCAAGATTTCCCCTTCAGGAAACAAACCTGATTTCCACATATTTTATTTTGAGCCCGCAAGTACTCCAAAACCTCATCCTTAATATTTGACTATAACATTTTGGCAACAACTGAGGTCAGGCTAACTTTGCCACCCTCCTTTCTTAAAGAGGGGAATAACATTTGCAGTTTTCCAGTCCTCCAGAAGCATTTCAGCATCTGGCATTTCTTGAATGATCACTAGTAATGTCTACACAATATTTTCAACTACCTCTTCAGAACCCTGAAGTGTAGTCCATCTGATCCAAGTGACTTATCAACCTTCACCTCTTTCAGCTTCCCAAGCACTTTCTACTCAGTAAAAGCACTACACTCACTTCTGCCCACTGACACGCTCAAATTTCTGGCATGCTGTGGGTGTCTTCCATGGTGAAGACAGATGAAAAATACTTATTTAGTTTGTTCCCCATTATTACCATTTCATTGTTCCCCATTATTACCTCTCTAGCAGCATTTTTCAGTGGTTCAATAGCCACTTTCACCTCTGTTTTACTCTTTATGAAAAGGAGAAAGGCCTTGATAGAATTGATGTAGAGAGGATGTTTCCTGTGGGGAGGGGGAGACTAAAGGCTGATTTATACTTGTGCGTCAAATGGACGCCGTAGCCTACTCAAGTGGCCTACGCGCGTTGTGAGCATTTATACTTGTGTTGGTGTGTCTGCGTTGCTCTGCAATTAGCACACGTCGCGCATGCGCACACACCTGCCCATGCAAGGCTTCACGGCCAAGGCAGTCTTTCTCGGGGTAAACAAGTTTAAAGCCAGCGTCTTTTCTCATAAAAGCGAAATGTGTCCTCCATAATTTCGGAGGTCTGTAAAGCTTTATGGAAAGCATTGCAGCCAGAGTTCCTTCCCTGTCCTTCAGTCGCCCAATGGGAAGCTATTGCAGCGTAGGAGGAAATGCGATGCTACCAAGTGAACCAATCACAGCTGTTGCAGTCTGTGGTGCCACGACGCATAGTTACATTCTGGGAGAAGTGCGCGTCAGGCTACGGTGTAGGGATCCATGTAAGCTCTGCATAGGGTTCACGGCGACGCTGTACCTATAGCGTCGATTTGACGCAGAAGTATAAATCAGCCTTAAGACCAGAGGACACGCTCTCAGAATAGAGGGACATCCTTTTCAAATGGAGATGAGGAGGAGTTTCTTTAGCCAGAGAGCGGTGAACCTGTGGAATTTGTTTCCATAGGTAGCTATGGAGGCCAAGTGTTTATGTATATTTAAGGCAGAAGTTGATAGGTTCTTGATTGATCAGGGCATGAAGGGATACAGAGAGAAGGCAGGAGATTGGGGCTGAGAGGAAAAATGAATTAGCCATGATGGAATGGTGGAGCAGACTCGATGGACAAAATAGCCTAATCCTGCTCCTGTAGCTTAAGGTCTTTATATATATGGAAATCCTTTTGGCATCATATTTTATATTATTGGCTTCAGTATGGCAGTTTGTCTGGCACCTGATACGCATTGGCCAGTCATGACAGTCCTGCCATACTGAAGCATGGACCCAACTACGGCTCCATGTGCCACATTTGAAAACAGTGTTGCTGCAGTGACAAGGGCAGGCACTCTCAGTTTATTTCCTGAAATCAGCTCTTGTTTTCATAAACCGGGGCTATAATAAGGTATGAAAGCAAATACTGCTGAAACTAAACATCAGGGAAACTGCATCTGTGTTCCTTACAATACAGGCAAAAATCATAAATTAATACTTATTCTTATTAGTACTGTTGATTTTCAATAGGCATGATAGTTTATTGGATGTGGATTCATTAAGCTACATAAACACTCTTCATATCCATTTTAAAGTATTTAGATCATTAAATCATGCCTGAGAATCCTATGATACTCAGTTGTTCATTATTCCGTTCCTGGGGTAAACTTGGGTTGGGTCATGCAGTCTGCTCTAGACATGGATGAGCCTGGTTTCTGGGATTGTTTGGGCAGAAAGAAACCCCAGAAGTACCCAAGTGAAATGACTGAAGCCCTGAAAGTGCGTGAGATAAAGATCAAAACTCCTGAAAGTTGGTGAAAATTGGATAATCAGGCGTATCACAATGACCTTGATATTGCAGCATCCATTACAATTGATGCAAGGCCTTATATATAACCGCCAATTCGTCAAAAATGACATTTGTGAAAATCATTTGATTTGAAGGTTATGTTAGATTTATTCTGCTTTTGAAAAACAGCAATTACCTGAATAATTTTCCTGATGTCATGTGGAGGCCAGATATAAATAGTCTTAGAACAGCTTAGTTAAGAGCACAGATATCTATTTAGTGAAGGACTAATACCAGAATATAGTTGGGATCCATGGCAAAGAGTCAGGCTGAATGATTCATAATAAATATATTCTGCCAGCTGCAGTGGTGGAGCTCTCATGAGCTGGTTTAGAAGAAACATTTTTTACTTGGGACTACCGAGGAGATTTGCAAATGCTTTACCATTTTTGTGGCCATTTGCTAAATTCTGTTAATGTTGAGAATGGTGTGTCTAGACCCTTTTTTCTCTGAGCTGTCAAATTGTCCACCATCTTTATGGAAACCAGTCTCCCTTCCTCGGACTCTGTCTTGGTTAAGCAGCCAACATAATCAAAGACCCCATTCACCCTGGACATTTTTTCTGCTCCTCACCTTTAATGGGCAGAAGATGCAAAAGCCTGAAGTGCATACCACCAGGCTAAAGTACAGCTTCTATGGTGCTGTTATAAAACTAATGAATGGACCCTGGTGTCATGAAATAGACTCCTGACCTCTATCTACCTCATTATGGCCTTGGATCTATTGCCTGCCTGTGCTACACTTTCTCTGTAAATGTAATACTTTATTCCGCACTCTGTTATTGTTATGCATTGATGTAATGAAACAAGGCATGCAAAATAAAGTTTCCCACTATACCTTGGTATGTGTGACAATAATGAATCAATTTACCACCATTCCTGATCCCCTGATCCATTAGTTGCAGGATTAAGTCTATGGAAGAGGATTTGGGTTGCCCAAAATGCAAAAGACCATGCATATAGCCTCTAATAGATGGCTAATTTAAACTCCTACATAGTCCCCTGAATGGCTTCTTGTTCATGTGTTCTTGATTTCCAAAATATAAAATGTTGAAAATTCACTTTTTCTATGGAATGCTCCAGACAAAGAGGAATGGGGTGAAGTTTCTAATAAATGTGATATATAATTTAAAAATATATACTGTATTGCTATGTAAATCATATATTGTGAAAAAACCTCTCTCTCATTATGTTAACTTCATTAGATCGACATGAATTTTGGAAGTGGATGTCTAGAACTCTGGTGAGAAACACTTGGGGCCTTCGCTCTGCTGTGATCATTGGGACATAGGAAGGATTCTCATTCTGCACGGCCAGATTAGTTTCAAAGTTGTAACGACCCTGGTGTGTATCCGTTATATAGTTTTCTTGGGCTCTTTTGTGAATACTGCAGTACTATGGTAAAGTTCTCCCGGTGCAGAGCTGTTGAACAAAAACCCAGATACTCCACTTTCAAACAATGAATATTGAAAGACTATTCAACTCTGGAAGGGTTCACAAACCTTTATATATGTACAAACGTACATCATGGCAAGGGTTACTAGAAAGTAATGAGAAATAATTGGTTTTATCTTTTCCCTACCTAAGGGAAACTCTGGCAAATTACTGCAGCCTTTCACTGAACTGTTCAGGGGAATTGGTGAATTCAGCATAAAACGTACAATGCTCACTTTAACAAAGGCAATGCAATTACTGTTGGAATGAATGAGCCTGTTTTAATAACTGTAAATTTTGCTGTTTGACCCAGTAGAATTGCTCTAACTTCCTTCCACTGTGCCTGACTCTAATGATTCAGTTTCTTTTCTGCAGTTTGCCTTCATTATGGCAAATAGGAAAAAGCACTCCATCTTTCTATACATTTCAAAGTAATTATTGTTGCCTATAGATAGGATCACCAGGAATTTGTTAAGCTAAAGTGTATTTGCCTCTGACAAAATTTCATTTACCATTTGTCTTTTGATGGTTTTAATTTCAAAAGATTAATGTTTTCTTCTAAACACCACTTTTCTCCCTCTCGATGTGCTCAAACACTCCCAAAGATGAGCTATTTTTGTAATTTCTTTAACTTCCAAATACTTCAAAATAATATGTCCTATTGTCCTTCAGGACTTGTTTGTTTAGTGTATACAATGTAATGAGACTGAACTCCTTACTTTTTCCATAAATAAATACTCTCAGACTTCAGTGATATCCTTTTGCAGACTGAACACAGACATTATCATTTTACAGAGCTTAAGACAAATGGATGCTATGTAATTATAGTTAAAACCAGTGTCACATACTGTCACCTCCAACGGGATCCCACCAGTAAGCACATCTTTCCCTCCCCCACCCCCCCCCGCATTCCGCAGGGATAGCTCCCTACGCAACTCCCTTGTCCATTCGTCCCCTCCAACCCTCCCCACTGATCTCCCTCCTGGCACTTATCCGTGTAAGCAGAGCAAGTGCTACACATGCCCTTACACTTCCTCCCTTACCACCATTCAGGGCCCCAAACAGTCCTTCCAGGTGAGGCAACACTTCACCTGTGAGTCGAATGGGGTGATATACTGCATCCGGTGCTCCCGATGTGGCCTTTTATATATTGGCGAGACCCGACGCAGACTGGGAGACCGCTTTGCTGAACATCTACGCTCTGTCCGCCAGAGAAAGCAGGATCTCCCAGTGGCCACACATTTTAATTCCACATCCCATTCTGACATGTCTATCCATGGCCTCCTCTACTGTAAAGATGAAGCCACACTCAGGTTGGAGGAACAACACCTTATATTCCGTCTGGGTAGCCTCCAACCTGATGGCATGAACATTGACTTCTCTAACTTCCGCTAAGGCCCCACCTCCCCCTCGTACCCCATCTGTTACTTATTTTTATGCACACATTCTTTCTCTCACTCTCCTTTTTCTCCCTCTGAATATACCTCTTGCCCATCCTCTGGGTTCCCCCCCCCCCCCCCCCACTTGTCTTTCTTCCCGGACCTCCTGTCCCATGATCCTCTCGTATTCCCTTTTGCCTATCACCTGTCCAGCTCTTGGCTCTATCCCTCCCCCTCCTGTCTTTTCCTATCATTTTGGATCTCCCCCTCCAACTTTCAAATCCCTTACTCACTCTTCCTTCAGTTAGTCCTGACGAAGGGTCTCGGCCTGAAACGTCGACTGTACCTCTTCCTAGAGATGCTGCCTGGCCTGCTGCGTTCACCAGCAACTTTGATGTGTGTCACATACTGTATGTTTATATATTAGCTACCTGGCATTTTCCATAAACACTAAGGAGGTGACTTTATCATGACCCACAAAGAAACCAAATGTGTGTTTTTCCCCACCTTGAGTTACTCTAATAGAATTCTACAGGCAGTGAACTTTCTACCAGAATAACAGCGATGAAGACAAACAACACACATCAAAGTTGCTGGTGAACGCAGCAGGTCTTCATCGCGATCCAGCGATGAAGACCACTGGTCCCAAAGAAATCAATAAACAATAGGTGGTATACTTCATTTTAAATTTTAATCATGAGGCAAAACATTTTTTTGGAAGATCTACAAGGCTCTGCTGTATAATATGCCCCTCCTATCACTGATTTGAGAAGTCTCACAGATTCAGAGTGATTTTATATGAGGTTCCAAGTTGTATGATTTTCTGCCATTTCTCAGCAAGAAGGGATTATGAAGGAAAAAAACATTTGGATTGTGGAGCAGGTGCCTGGCACTTACTTCACCAATCATAAGAACATGGCTGATCGCAACCTCAAGTCTGCATTCCTGCCTGCCTCAGTAACCTTTCATCCCCTGACTTAGAGAGTCTGTAACTTAAACATATTGAAAGACACTGCCTTTTGAGGATGGGTGTTCCATGAGCTCCCAACCTTCTCTGAATAAAAAGAGACATCGAATCAGAGCCAGAATAGGATTTATTATCACTGATTTGGACATCACTACAGAATTAGGGGCCAGCCATTAAGAGATGTGTAGAAATTGCTTGCCGCAGGAGGTAATGAGTATCTGGAGTTTTCTGCTGTTGATGTTAGCAATGCCAGAACATTGGAGATATGCAAGATGAAGCTAAGTAAATGATTAACAGATTGATAAATTAAGGGTTATAGGACACTGACAAAGAGGATCTGAGGCCACCAGAGATCAGCCATGATCATGTTGAACAGTGGGGCAGCTTGAGGGACTGATTTATCTATAGCAGCCTTATATACTATCTACAAAACCATCAACCTCCATGCCAGCAGCAATCTTACAAATTCACAAACCCATCCTTCTAGTTCCACAGAAAGAGCAGGGATTCCAGAACAGTTCCCAATGGAACACAGGTAGTCACAGATTTCCAGGCAGATATGCTCAATTTACTACTACCTTCTGTGTTATGTTTTGCAACTCCAAACATAAAAACTAATTGAAAGCAAAAAAAAAGTCCATAATGTGTGTCTAACTTTGTTTTTAAGTGAGACACGCACACATGACCTGGTGTTATAATGACGTATGTCATTTATGTACTTTTACATATAACACGGAATGCATTACGTAAACAACAAAGATGCTAAATCAAACAATATATTTACAAAGATTACTCAAATGTTATTGAAATATTAAATGCACAACAGTCTGTCTTCTCTGGGCAAGCAATTTCTGAATCCATGAAGCCAAGTTTAAAATAATATATTCACAATATTACTCAAATATTAATGAAATAATTAAATACACCACACTCCTCCCTGTTGATCACATCTAGTCTTCTTTCACAAAATGCTCGTAAATCCTGTCTCTATGAATCCTCTCTAATAGTTTGCCTACCAGTGATGTAAGCCTCATTGGTCTATAATTCCCAGGATTATTCCTACTATCTTTCTAGAACAAAAGAATATTATTTGCCATCATACAATTTTCTGGTACTACCTCATAGGCCAGTGAGGACACATTGAAAAGCTACAGCAATCTCTTCCGTCAATCCTATTGGATTAGGGTGTAGAATTGTTATTTCTCTAGTACTTTCATTGCAGCTTAACTGTCAAAGTTTCAAGTTTCAAGATTTCAAAGTACATTTATTGTTGAAGTATGTATATAGAATACAACTCAGATTCGTCCTCCTGCAGGAAGCCATGAAACAAATAAACACCATGGAGCCCATTCAAGAAAACATCAAACCCACATCGCGTGATAGAAGAACAAACTGCGCACGCAGCAAATAGCAAGCGGACAACACGTAGGATGTCAAACATCAAACCAGGAGTCTAGTAGTATTCAGTTTACTTCAGTTCAGCGTCGTGCTGCTAGCCCACTGCAGGCCACAGAGCAAAGCATTCTTGGCTGAAGCGCCCCAACCACATTGATCGCCCCAATCAAACTGCTCAAAAACAGCAAAAGAAAGAGTACCCAGAATCCAGGAACACATGCAACATGAACCCCAAGGTCCTTCAAATTAGTTCACAGCCTCTCCAATCAATCCTTGGAACCTGGATCCCAAGGCTCCTCCGCCCATTTCCTGTCCCAATGAAACTGACTATTCATAGCCCCTTGCAAGTGTTTCCCCAAACAATCTCCACATTTCCACTGTGTGTTTTCCTGAGTACTTCTGTTCCCAGTTCATGCTTACCAAGATTCTGCCTACTAGCATCATTATTCTCACTACCCCAATTAAAAGTTTTCCTATAACTCTGCTCCTATCTTTGCCCAAGATTATTGTAAAGGTTGGAGAATTGTAGTCACTATTCCCGAAATGCTCATCCACAAAAAGTTCTAACACCTATCAACTCTGGAGAACTCCCACCCATAGCCACCAACTTCACAATTCCCTTACCCCACCCTCTCGTTTCTACCTCCTACCCAAGATCCACAAACCAATAGTCCAGGTAGGCCCATTACTTCTGCTTTCTCCTGCCACAAAGAACTCGTGTCAGCATACCTTGACATAATTTTAATCCCCCTTGGTTCAGTCCCTTCCAATCTACATTCATGATACTTCATATGCTCTTGATTTCATCAAAGACTGTCAATTTTCTGAATCTGCTTGCTTCATTTTCACCATAGATACCCAGACCCTATACAATCACCCATCAAGAAGGCATTAAAGTTTCCCACTTCTTTCTTGACAACAGCCCCAACCAGTTCCCCTCCACCTCCACCCTCCTGTCTGTCAGAACTGGTCCTCACCCTCAACAATTTCTCTTTTGGCTCCTCCCACTATCTCTAACTCAAGGTGTAGCCATGGACCCCTGCATGAGCCCCAGCCATGCCTGCCTTTCCATTGTCTCCCCAACTCTTTCTGTACAACATTGACTACTGCATTGACGCTACTTCATACGTACATACTGAGCTCATTAATATTATCAACTTTGCCTCCGCTTTTCACCCTGCACTTAAATTCACTTGGTCTGTTTCTGAACACCTCTCTCACCTTTTCAATTATTCTGATCTGTCACTGGAGACAAATTGTCTACTGATATCTTTTATAAACTCACCAATTCCCATGGCTACCTTGACTATACCCCTTCCGACCCTCTCTCCTGAAAAGGGAAATGCCATTCCCTTTTCTCTTCCTTCATCTTCATTGTATCTGTTCCCAGGATGAAGCTATCATTTTCAGAACATCAGAGATGTCCTCCTTCTTCAAAGAATTGGATTTCCTTTCCTCCACCATTGATGCTGCCCTCACCCATATCTTCCCCATTTCCCAGACATCCACGCCCACACCAACGTCCTGCAGCCTGAACAGGGATAGAGTTCCTCTTGTCCTCACCTAATACCCCAAGAACCTCCATATAAAGCACAATCTTCTCTGCAACCTCCGCCATCTTCAGGATGCTACCACCTACCCCCTTTACCTACCCCTCCCCCCACTCTCCACAGAGATCACACCTTCTGTGATTCCCTTGTCCATTCATCCCTACCCACTAATCTCCCTCCTGGCAATTATCCCTGAAAGTGACAGAAATGCTACACCTGCCCATTCACCTCCTCCCTCACCTCAAGTCAGGGCTCCAAACAGTCTTTTCAGGTGAGGTAACACTTCACCTGTAAATCTGTCTGAATCGTCTACTGCATCTAGCCTCCTCTATACTGATGAAACCAAACATAGATTGGGAACCATTTTGTCGAGCACCTCAGTTCCACCCACAATAGGTGGAAATTCCTGGTGGTCGAGTGACCAAATTCTGGTGGCCAAATTCTTATCCCCATTAGCAATCCCACATGTCAGTCCATGGCCTTCTATTCATCCACAACGAGGCCACTCTCAGGTCGAAGGTGCAACACCTCATATTCCATCTAGGTAGCCTCCAACCTGATGGCATGAACATTAATTTCTTCAACTTAGTCATTTTTCCCTCCTCCTTCCCTCTTCATCATTTCCCTACTCTGGCATCTTCCCTCTTCTCCTGCCTATCAACTCCCCCTGGTGGGCCTACCTCCTTCTCTTTCTACCATGATCCATGCCAATCAGATTCCTTCTTCTCCAGCCCTTTGTCTTATCCATTTATCAACTCCCAGCTTCAGAGCCCCTCTTCCCCCCACCTGGTTTCACCTATCACCTTCTAGTCTGTCCTCCCCCCTCCCACCACCTTCTTATTCTGGCATTTCCCCCCTTCCTTTCTAGTCCTGATGAAGGGTCTTGGTCTGAAATGTCAACTGTTGATTCTTTTCCATAGATGCTGCCTGATGTACTGAGTTCCTCCAGCATTTTGCATGTGTTGCTCTTGATTTCCAGCATCTGCAGGGTCTCTTGTGTTTATGATATAACATCTGACCAGGTTAATTGTCAGTACCAGATCCAATATAGTCACTCCTTTAGTTGGCCTGTCCACATACTATGTCAGGAATCCTCCGTGGATACACCTAATAAATCTGTCCCACCTAAACCTTTTGACCAAAGGAGGTGCCAGTCAGTATCTAAATATTGTTTTCTTCATTACTGATACATTACCTGCAATTTTTATGGAATTATTTCTATCATCTGAAGAATTATATAGAGGATAAAAAGAACTGAAATTTTTTGCTCAGCCAGAATCTTACTGACATGCACAGTTGCCTGTTAAATTCAAATTACTATATTAGTTGCACACAAAAGGTGTTTGTTTTGATCTCCTTTCAAAAAGGATTACATTCAGGTCAGTTAACACCTCTGTATTACCAAAAAGTGTCATCATGTTTGACAATATATAACTTAAATGTACTCTGGGAAAAAAAATATTCCCCACATTTTGACTGGGAATTTACACTGTAAAGTTACCTTTATTTTAGAACACTGTGAAGTAAAGTGAGCGAGTGTGAAGGAAGTTACTACTCACCAGAAAATAAATATGAGTTCATGAAGCTACTTCATATGCAGATCTGCTGCCTTGAAATAGCCAATCAACAGTGCCTGGGCTTCCTAAAAGGCACCTGGCTGGAAGGCTAATTCCCAGCTCATTAACATGGTCATGGACTCTGCAAAGGACTTCCTCCAGCACAGGTGGCTGTTGCTTTGACAACAACTTCAACAATTACTGAGTCCCCTGCCCCTAGGCTTGTCCTCCATCAACGCTGACATTTAAGTTGGACGCCTTTGACATTCAAAAATATTCATAATTACTCAGTCTGTTTAAAACAAATAAAATAGTGTCTAAAATAACTTTTATTTTTAAAAAAGTTTGAGACTAAAAATACCCATGGATCAATCAAACAGTTTCAGCAGATGATTAGCCCTGTCATAAACACAAATGTATGATTTATTGATATTTTGTTTTAACTGTAAAATAAATGCCACTTATTCATGAACTTGTGGCTATTAATCACATTAAGAGTAAAGAGATGAAAACATATGGGTGAATTAGATCAGCACAAAAGCCAAGCAGAGGCTTGTTGTATTGTGTGCTATATTGATGTTTTCAGCAGCCACAAATGCCCGTGATATGCTTAGACATTCAGCACAATGCCGACAGCTACTGCTCTCCAGACAGCTATTTGGTTTGTTCTCCATCTTTTGAGAAGATAGCACTTCCACGATGTTATCTCAAGTGAAAAGACACATTATTAGGCAATTAAAATTTGATGTTGTTGATGGATTAGACCCAAATGAAGATTAAAAATAACTTCAACTATGCATTGCTGATTACATTCAGTTTATGCTGAATACTTTTTGTAGGCACATTTGGCATATGAGCAAAGTCATTGAATTGAACAAATAGTCTCAGGGATTAAAAAAATGAATGCTTAGGGCTTCAGAGCTTTGAGAATATATTCAGCATAGCTCCTAAATTATTATTGCTTATTTCTCTAACTATTTCTACACATGTTTCTAATGCTAATTGAATTTGTTCATTTGACTGATTTCCTATAAGTGCTTTCATCTAGATTTTTCCATGGCAGGAAATGATCATGCACAAACATCATGAGTAAAGCTAGAGAACATATCAGCTGGGGATGTGGAGGCAGGACAGTCATGTGTGAAGAGGTTTAGCCTTGGCATTCAGCACTAATCCCTGAAGTTGAAAGAAGCCTTTTTCCATGCCACATCCTTACCAAGTAGAACCACGATACTCACATTTTGTTTGGCTATTTGTAATTTTACAGGTTTTTAATTTCAAGGAATGAAGCTGCAGTCTTTTCCCATCTCTGCCTCTCCTTTTAGGCCCAATATACTGTAAAGTTGATGGAAAATCTGCAAAAGCATCAGGCCTGAGTCATTGAACAGGCATTTGGAAAGAAATTTGTTGGAGTGGCCGACTACACTGAAACTCGGAATACCTTCACACAAAGCATATAGGCATACTGATATTCAAGAGTGACTAAAACTCCAGGCAGGGTACATAAGCAGAAAAAAATACAATAATGTTTCTGAAAATGCATTTGTATTGATCAGCGGCAGGTGATGTGACAGTACCACAAACTGCTGCCCCAGATCAGTTTCCAGTGGGTGACCTTGTATGCTCCCACATCTAAAAAGATATGTGGACAAGTTAAATGGTTTTTGTAAAATAAACTTAAGGAACATATGAGGGGAAATAGATTACAGGAATGAAGGGAAATAGGGAGAAGGTGTTTGGAACTGATGAGATTACTCTGCCAATGAACCCAATTGTGAAACTGGGCCTTATATTTTGTGAAGAATACAGATGAGGTGAATCAACAGGCTCAATTAGCATTTTGCTCCTTTGAGAAAGTGGACAATACAATTGAAATTATTGTACATGGAAAGGTCAAACAACATTTTAATTAGTTACATTTTTTTGGTTTTCTCTGACACTCGGTGATTATCTATCTCGTCTTTCACAGAGCAAATGAAAAAAGTTTTGAAAGCACCGTTGATTAAAATATGTAATCAGCTTTGCAAAGTATTAGAAAATCCCATTAGTGACATTAAATATCTATTTCAGTTTTTGCTGGTTCTGGCATCAAAATGTTTGTGTTTAGATTTGGGGATTAGTACACTTTCTTAAAATTATCTAAAGGAGAAACCCAACAGAACTTCACTTTTTTTTTTTTTTTTTTTTTTTTTTTTTTTTTTTGAGGCTGGTCTTCAAAATTTATATTTAGTAGAAATAATTTTCACCAAGGGTTTTAAATCTATGTCTAATTTTGTATTATTTGACCAAACTTATTCTAAGCTCTAGGAACAACTGCATTATCTTCTGTCTGCAGACTTGGGGCTATCATTTTTAAGAGTCAAGAGAGAGGGAGGGATTGGTGAAAAGATTATCAAATCCCACATCTTGGCACCAGACACGTTTATGAAATCCAAATATTTTAGATAAAATTCAGTTGCATTGCACAGAGTATGTTGTTCAACATGAAGGGAGTTCTTCCACCTGGTCTTTGTGTTCATTTTTTTTTGTAAAAGCTTCTATGACATTATTAGCAGATTTGGAATTGGTGTGCGGAATTCTTCCAGGTCTATTTTCAGCTTTCACACAAAATCAGATCATCAGTTGTAAAATGATGCTCTGCACAATTTAATTGTAGTTTTTGGGCAATAAAATGAAGTTATTGAAAAATATTTAACACATGAAGATATACAATAAAAATGGGAGTTCACATTTAACAATCCTTTAAAAATGTTCCTGTCCTGCTGCAAGAACTGTATCCAATCTGTCCCTAGCATGCACTCAACAGTTGGGTAAGTTGATGATCCAATTTAGGAATGCTGTTGCTGAAGCATTGAGTGTAGATCACCAAACATCCCACCCTGCAAAAACTCATTTCAGGGAGGTAGCACCATCAGTCTGCGGGAGACTTCCGGGAGAGGTGGAATGTCTGCAATAGAGTAGCTCCTTAGCAGCTGGCCAGCTAGTTTAAATAACGTTAGCTATGCTAATGAACAAATGACACCTGTTAAACTCACCTCAACATGTCTTTTACAGTCTTAACCCACCATGAGCAATAGAAAAGTCACTGTTGCAAACAGTGCAGCGAGCAACACTGTCATTATTTTGACCCCTATTAGGCAGGGGTACACTTTAGTGCAGTCTGGGGTGACGTACGTTTTATTTTCTTTGGAACGCTCTGCAATGGCACGCTCTCACTCATTCTCTCTCTCTCTCTCTCTCTCTCTCTCTGTCACTCGTGCACTCTCAAACGCTCTCGCTTGCTTTCTCTCCTGCTCGCTCTCTCTCCCGTCTTCGCTTTCTCGCTCGTGGTCGCTCTCGCGCTCTCTTGCTTTTCCCCTCACTTGCTCTCAAAAAAATTGATTTCTGTGATGTTGTATATAATTTGGGGGCATCAGGGAGCCACTATTAATATGCGGGAGACTCCCGGAGGTTCCGGGAAAGGTGGGATGTCTGGATCATTCACTTACATTTTCAGCTTTATAAAAGAGTCAGAGATCCTGGATGGTGTGAGAAGGAGCCTAGCAAATAAAAAGGAAGCATATTGACGTTAATTTTCAGAAATCTAGTTAAGCATTTACAAGGATGCAAAGACAAAGTGTATGTTATTGAACATCTCCCTTCAAGGCCATAAGCACAGTATTTCCTTGAGAAATCAAAGCTGAGGTGCAGGTTTTAAGAGATTGTACAGTATGTCAAATTGGTGTGCATAAGGAATCTTGGTAGATACAAGAAAATTCAGTGGAATTCTGTTCATAACAGTATGGTGAGGTAAAATAGAGAAAAAATGTGAATGACTCTGTGGAAAGATGGATTTTGTATCAAGTTTAGAAATGTAAAATTCATGATGCATTGCCCACCATGAGAATGCAGTTAACGTAATTATTGTTCCAAGCTGCCACTGCTCAAGCAGAGATTTGCACAACAGGACCAGGAAGTGCGAAGTCATACAAGGAGGCCTGAAAATTAGATAGATTTGTTTCCTATTTTTGGGATGACAAAATATACTGGGTTTATTCCACTGCGCCAACAAAATTCTCAACATGACCTCTTGTTGCATGACACTAAGAATATAATACTGTGTGCATTTTTTAAATAATTGTACATTATTAAAGGGAAAAATATAATCTGGTAATAATTAAAGTCCTGGCATTTCAGTTTTGATAAATTATCATCAATGTGAAATACTAACTATGTTCTCTCTTTCATAGATGTTCCTTGATTTGATGAGTATTTCTAAGATATTCTGGTTTTATTTCAGATTTTCAGCAGCTGCATTGTTTTGCTTCTGTGAAAGAAACTGTTTCCTGTACTGCAGAAGCTGTGGGAAAGATTAGGTAAAATGAGATCAAGAAGACGAATAGATTGAATAAAAACCACAGATAGGACTGTCAAAGGTAGGCGATAGTAACCATTAATTAAATGAAGCAAAAATAAACCTTACTGAATTTATTATTACAATATTATTAGATTTGGAACAGTAGTTACCCCACATAATGCAATGTTAGAAGTGCTGATTTTGCAAAATTGACTATTTGGCAGAAAAGTACGTCTATGGCTAATATTAAAGTTGATATTCTTGGTATGTATTACAGTTGGCAGAAATATAAATTGACTTTCTATTTGAATCTACTTAAAGTCCTGCTGTTCAATAAAAACTGAACATTTTATGCTAGAGGCGGATCTAAATCTGGAAGTTCAGATATGGTTGAATTTTTTTTTGCTTTCACAGAGCAGTTTACTCAAAATCTCAGTCAACACCTGTTCATAAGGACTGTCAACTAGAGGTAAATTTGACATGGGCAAACTCCATCCAGAAAGGATCATATTCCTAGCTCAAGAAAATAACTTGCATTACATCTATTACATAACACTTATTTTACCTTGGTTATTATTGCGGCCTACAATTGAAATTTAAACTCATCAACTCTAAAGTATGCATTACTTATTCTTTAAAGTGATCTAGAAAATATAATTTTAGCTGTTGACAGAAAAATTAGTTTGTGTAATTCTCTTAATTTTTTCCATTTACAATGATAATTAATGTGGTTATGATTATATTGAAATTATCTGAACATAGATTTTCCATGCAATATACACAACCTCGTATGATATTAGAATTCTCACATACAGTGATTTAATGGCCTGGTGAGAAGTAAGTAATTTTCAGTGCATAGGGTCTCTATGGCGACATATGTTGCCATTTTAGACTAAGTGCAGGGTCCTTCTTGTTAGCCCAGACCTTATTGGTCCATGCCTGCTGTTCCAAACAGAACTGGAGCATTTATTCATTTTAGTAGAAGCAAGTTTGAAACAACAATGCATATTTTGTCAAATGTAGGTATTACAATGTTACTGGCGGTTTAAGAACAATGAACCTGTTAGTTTGGCCACTTTTGATGTGGAGCTGGATCTTTCTTGTATTCACTCCCTATAGAACAATGTACATTGCGTGAGACTCCATTGATTTCAATAGGCTGCAGATAAGAAAACATTTTTAATTACTTCAGTTTAATGTTTTAAATATATTTTTCTCTTTTAGCTTTTTAAAAATGCTGATCAATTTAACTTTTTATTATATTTTTAAAAGTTATTTCATTGTTTTTAAGTGCTGAACAGTTCCCTAGTACAATAAGATGAACACTTGACCTCACAACCTACCTCTCTATAACCTTGCACCTTATTGTCTTTCTACACTTTCCCTGTAAATGTAAAACTTTACTGTGCTCTCTGGTATTGCTTTTACCTTGTACTACCCTGATCTGCATAAATGCTATGCAAGACAAATTCTTTAACAGAACCTTAGTTCATGCAACAATAAGAAACCAACTTACCAAATTTAATTTACCAAATGTTCAAATGTTAGGAGTAATCTTTGACAGTGGCAAGTAGGGGGCTGGCTATCAAGACCTTCAGAACACTTCAGGAGTTTACTTCCCTCACTTTGCTGCTGATTCTCATCCCCCTTTTACGAGTGTCTGGGTTACTGAAGGGCAGCAAACTAGATTCTCCATATCTGGACCTGATAAGTATGGCCTGGGGAGTTTTCAAGCAATGCTAATGCATGGCAGGTTGACACAGTAAGGCTTATCCATTGATGTCAGCAATAAACAATGTCTACAAATAAAGACCAGACCTATAGATCAAGAGCAGCAAGCACAAAATACTGGAGGAACTTAGAAGGTCATGCAGCACCTACGAAGAGAAATAACAGATGATGTTTTCAACTGAGGCCCTTCATCAGGATTGGAAAAGAAAGGGGAAGAAGCCAGAATAAGAAGGTGGGGCAAGGGAAAGGATTTCAAGCTGGCAAGTGATAAGTGAAACCAGGTGAAGGGGAAGATGAGTGGGTAAGGGAGGCAGATGAAGTGAAAAACTGGAAGCCGATAGGTGGAAGAGGCAAAAGGCTAAAGAAGAAGGAATCTGATAGGAGAGGAGGGTGTATCATGGAAGAAAGGGGGGGGCGGGGGGAAGAGGTGTGTCATCAGAGGAATGTGATGGGTAGGTGAGGAGAAAAGGTAAGAAGGAATGGAAAAAGAGAAAATGAGAGGGGTAGAAATTACTGGAAGTTAGACAAATTGATGTTCATGCCATCAGGGTGGAGGCTGCTCAGGTGGAATAAATATGAGATGTTGCTCTTCCAAGCTGCAAGTAGCCTCATCATGGTACTACAGGAGGCCAGGCACCAGCATGTCGAAATGAGAATGGGTAGTAGAATTAAAATAGGTGGCCACCAGGAGATTGCACTTTTTGTGGAGGACAGAAAGTCAGTGATTCAGATTATTAATATATAATAGAGCATGTATATTTACTCCTAAACACAATTAGCGTCTTACAAAGATGCAAAACACAAAAGCATTTCTGCTTTCCTATCTTATTGCTTGCTGAGAAGATTTATCAGGAATATCCAACTAAAAGGTGATTTATTGTGACTAATTAGTCTGGTACGTATAATAAAAAAATAAATATCCACTGCCTTGCTTCATCAACTTTCCTGGTAACTTACTTGAAAACATCTATTAGATTGATTAGATGCAACCTACCAGACACAAAGCCACGTTGACTATCCCTAATCAGTCCTTGTCTATCCAATTACATATATACATACACACATAGTTCCTTAGAATACCATCCAGTAACTTACCACTACTGATGTCATGCTCAATGGCCTACAATTTCTTGGCTTATTCTTGGGCTCTTTCTGAAACAACAGAACAACATTAGCTGTACTCCAATCCTCAGCACCTTACCCATGGCTAAGGATATTAAATATCTCCAATTTCTGTACCAGGCACCCAAGGGAACACTGTCAGGCCCTAGGGATTTATCCACCCTAATTTGCCTCAAGAGAGAAGACATCTCCTCATCTGTAATCTGTACACAGTGCTTGACCTCACTGCTGTTTTGGCTCACTTCTCTAGACTATGTGTCCATCTCCCACGTAAACACAGATGCAAAAATTCCATTTCTGTTCCATCTCTTTTGGCTTTTTGCATAGATGTCCAATCTGATCTTCCAGAGAACCCATTTTGTCCCTTGCTATCATTTTGCTCTTAATGTATCCATAGAAGCCCTTGGAATTCTTCTTCACCTTACCTGCCAGAGCAACTTCATGCGTTTTTTTTTTTAAAAAAGCCCTCCTGATTTCCTCCTTAAGTGTTCTCTTGCATTTCTTATAGTCCTCAAGTAGCTCATTTGCCCCTTCCAGCCATGCACCTCCTTTTTTTTTTTTAAAACCTCAGTATCTTTCAAAAATCAGGGTTCCTAAGGTTTATATTTAATATTTTCCAGTGTTGCATGTTTGCAGTTTAGTGCAGGATTTTCTTATTTCAGCAGTAACTGGAGTTTGTTGTTGTTATCAATAAGTGATGAGAGAACTAAATTCCCATTATTTAAAATTATCCATTATTTCATCTAGTAATTAGAATGTTAATTAATCATTGTTAGAAATGTAAATTATCTCATGCAGAATTAAGCACTACAGAATATAAACAATGAAAATAACAATCGATGCTTGTCCTTACTTTAATGTTAAGTTTAGCTTGAAGAATATTTATGATTTTAAAGTGTATTTGGTCATATGGTACTGTCAATGCAGACAAGGTCACATCCTTAGTTGCCCTAAGAAGCTGATGGTGGGCCTCTTTCTCCACTCCAATTGTTTTATTTGTGTACTTAGCTGGGGTGCAATTGATGTAATAGTTCCAATGTAAATCTTAATGGCTTACTCATATAATAGCAACCAAAACTGCAGCAAATATTCCTTGGCTAATTCACTTTATGATCTCAAAGTCTATTGAAGATTGTTGGAACTCAGTTATGTGGAGGCACCATGAAGCTGGTTTGGTATTATCAAGACATCCATTTATAGATTAGTTGTGTCTTTTTCTTAGTCTTCAAAGATGCTGGTGACCTGAACCAACCTCTTCTGATCAACTTAACATCAAGGAGCAGAGGACTGAAAGATAAATATTATTATTTGTTATTCCATGCCAGAGATCTCCTCCAGACTCCACAGTCTTCCTATGACAGAGTTTCCCAACCCCTTTCTCTATTACGACTCCATGCCCCGTCTGACCCATTTGTTTCTGTTGGGTCCATTCCAACATGTACTGGAGATCTTCTCCTGCTGTGCTCCCTCTGCCTACTGACTTCACATCCTTAACAACATGTTTGGGCAAAAAGTAGTTCCGGATAGTTAACTGATGTAGGACTAGCCCATGTCTCCAATCTGCATGCTGGATTTGAGTCCGGTTGTAACTCATTCACACTTGTTGAATGTCACATTTTTGTGCAAAAGTGAAAAGTGGTAACAAAATGTCAGCATACTGTATTTTAATGGGTAAAATTTGAATAAGGTAAAATTGTTGCCTTTATTAGTTTTCATCAATCCTGCCATCCAACTAGCCTGTGGGAGCTAAATTCAGAATTAAGGAAAAATAAGCAATGTCACTGTTGGGATTCAGATATGTGGAGATGCCATGACATTGGTTTGATACTGTCATGACATTATGACACTTGCTTATAAATTGGTTATGCCAGTTCTCCCGGTTGTCACCCACTTCAACTCTGCTTCACATTTCCATTCGGACATGTCCATACATGGCCTCCTCTACTGCCACGATGAGGCCAAGCTCAGGTTGGAGGAGCAATACCTCATATACCGTCTGGGTAGTCTCCAGCCCTTTGGCATGAACATTGAATTCTCCAATTTCTGGTAATTCCCTCCTCCTCCCTTCCCCCATCTCAGTTTCACTCTGCCCCCTCCTCCAGCTGCCTATCACGTCCCTTATGGTTCCGCCTCCTTCTACTACCCATTGTGTTTTCCCCATTCCTTCTTCACCTTTCCTGCCTATCACCTCCCTGCTTCCCCTCCCCTTGATCTTTCCGTTTACTGGTTTTTCACCCAGAACCTACCAGCCTTCTCCTTCCCACCCTCCCACCTTCTTTATAGGGCCCCTGCCCCCTCCCTCTTCAGTCCTGATGAAGGGTCTTGGCCCGAAACATTGACTGTTCATTTCCACGGATGCTGCCCGACCTGCTGAGTTACTCCAGAGTGTTGTGCATGTTGGTTATGCCTTTACTGTTTATACAGACATCCCACCCTGCAAAAACTCATTTCAGGGAGGTAGCACCATCAATTTGCGGGAGACTTCCGGGAGAGGTGGGATGTCTGCAATAGAGTAGCTCCTTAGCAGCTGGCCAGCTAGTTTAAATAACGTTAGCTATGCTAATGAACGAGGGACACATGTTAAACTCACCTCAACATGTCTTTTACAGTCTTAACCCACCATGGGCAATAGAAAAGTCACTGTTGCAAACAGTGCAGCGAGCAACACTGTCATTATTTTGACCCCTATTAGACAGGGGTACACTTTATTGTAGTCTGGGGTGACGTTATGTTTTATATTTTCTTTTTTTGGAACACTCTGCCATGGCGCGCTCTCTCCCTCTCTCGCTGGCTCTCAAAAAAATTGATTTCCAGGATATTGTATATAACCTGCGGGCATCAGGGAGCCACTATTAATATGCGGGAGACTCCCGGAACTTCCGGGAGAGGTGGGATGTCTGGTTTATGTATAAAAGGAATCAATCTAGAAAAACTCAATTATACTACAGTTATATGAGTCTTGCTCATATTTCTGAGTGGGAATTACTAACAGAAATACAAGTTTAACATTTTTGTAAACAATACCTGTATTAACTGAAGATCAGCTAGAAGAATTGCTATTTTGTAAGTTTTGTACACTCCACAGGGGACTGTCTTGTCTCCCTTTCTCTTCGCCATTTACACCTCAAACTTCAACTACTGCACAGAGTCTTGTCATCTTCAGAAGTTTTCTGATGACTCTGCCATAGTTGGATGCATCAGCAAGGGAGATGAGGCTGAGTACAGGGCTACGGTAGGAAACTTTGTCACATGCTGTGAGCAGAATTATCTGCAGCTTAATGTGAAAAAAGACTAAGGAGCTGGTGGTTGACCTGAGGAGAGCTAAGGTACCGGTGACCTCTGTTTCCATCCAGGGGGTCAGTGTGGACATGGTGGAGGATTACAAGTACCTGGGGATACGAATTGACAATAAACTGGACTGGTTAAAGAACACTGAGGCTATCTACAAGAAGGGTCAGAGCCGCCTCTATTTCCTGAGGAGACTGAGGTCCTTTAATATCTGCTGGACGATGCTGAGGATGTTCTACAAGTCTGTGGTGGCCAGTGCTATCATGTTTGCTGTTGTGTGCTGGGGCAGCAGGCTGAGGGTAGCAGACACCAACAGAATCAACAAACTCATTCGTAAGGCCAGTGATGTTGTGGGGATGGGAACTGGACTCTCTCATGGTGGTGTCTGAAAAGAAGATGCTGTCCAAGTTGCATGCCATCTTGGACAATGTCTCCCATCCACTACATAATGTACTGGTTGGGCACAGGAGTACATTCAGCCAGAGACTCATTCCACCGAGATGCAACACTGAGCATCATAGGAAGTTATTCCTGCCTGTGGCCATCAAACCTTACAAGTCCTCCGTTGGAGGGTCAGACACCCTGAGCCAATAGGCTGGTCCTGGACTTATTACCTGGCATAATTTACATATTACTATTTAATTATTTATGGTGCAACTGTAACAAAAACCAATTTCCCCTCAGGATCAATTAAGTATGACTATGACTTATTTGAGGCAAGCAGATCCTCACCTATAAGCATTTACTTTTGCAATGGACTTGGAAACAGTTTTTGTTACGATTTTGGCAGGGATATTTACTTGGTTGAAAATGGAGGAAAAGAAAATGAATGCAAAAAAAAAAAACCCCACCAGTTTGACATTTTTCAATCCATAAATAGGATTCAGTTGCACAGAACCTAAAGTCTGAGATTTACAAAACAAATTCTTAATGGTTACATTTTTTGTACTTGCAGTTTGGCCAAGTAGAAAATTAAGTCTCTAATAACACTGTCCAAGAGCAAAGATTTCAGATGTTGTATAATTTGCAGTTTGAACTTGCTTATGTTATCTTACGAAATCTGATGACAGTTTATTAAAAATAACTTCAGTGTACTGCTTTTGACTGAATAGTACTAGCAAGGAACTTCTTCAGAAAATCTTGTTTGCACTCTATCGTATACTGTACATTTAGTGGCAAACGCATAAGAGTTTAGTCAAAATCCATATTACCTGCTCTATTACATTAATGAATATTGGTCCATTTGGTTCTTTGCCAATTCTAGTTTATTTGTTAAATATAAAGTAGTTGCCGACATTTTGTTGATTATCTAACTCTATAAGCAATGCATTAAATTGACTAGCCCATTACTTTAATAAGTGACACAGTTACAAATGAATTGTAATACATTATTTGGTTTGTTGGCAATTCCCTCACTCCCTTCCCACCCTTTTTGGCTGATATGTAAATATGATGAGTTCTAAAGCACCATGCCATTGCAAAATGCCCTGGAGAAGTCAACCATGCAGACAGGCAAGGTCCTGCGATCAGAATGAGAATCAAATGGGAAAAGTTATTAATTTCTATTAGCAATACCAATTAGCTGCTTGTATACTAGTTTGAAAGAAACACTGTCAATATGCTAATATCCTGCATAGTAGCAAATCTGAGTGAATAAAAGTAACATGAGAAAATATACAGATGCTGTAAATCCAAGGAAAACACTTAGTGTTGGGGGAACTCAGCAGGCCAGGCAGCATCTATGAAACTGTTACTCTTTTCCATGGATGCTGCCTCACTTACTGAGTTCCTCCTGCATTTTGTGTGTGTTGGTTAAATAAAAGAATTGTCCCATCCATTATTTAAAGAGTCTTAAGAGTTGTACTCCACAGAAACAGGCCATACAGGGCACTTTGCCCATACTGAACTTTGTGTCCACCTACACCAGGGTTTCCCTACCTAGGGTCCATGGACCCCTTGCTTAATGGTCCATGGCATAAAAAGGGTTGGGAGCCCCCTGATCTACACTAATCCAAATTTTCCAGTTTTATGACCATATCCTTCTATCCTACTACCTATACCCTTTGCCAGCAACTACAGTGGAGTAATCCACCAAGCTTGCAAGTAAAACTAAGTCACTTATCCTCCGATAATGCTGACTCTGCGTAACAGAACTTGCTTCCAATTTAAAGATCATCAGTCTTTATCAAGCCATCATTTGCTTCCCTATATGAAGTGGCAGAACACATTTTAAACATTATCATAGTTAATGTCCCACTGCCAAGTAATATCTGAATTTTTTGTTAAATAATCATTTTATGATTTTGGCATGCTGGTCAAGGTTAGCAAATGCTCACTAGATCAAGTAACACGTCAAGATCATCACGTGCACACCAATAACACTGCTCAACCAAATTACAAGTGATAGTGTCATATTGTTCTCTGTAAAGATATTTGTAGTAATTATGCCAACCCTGAAGGCATTTCCTTTTATTGTTCCACTTAATAGCACAAATTGTTGAGCACACTTTCTACAATTGCATGCAATGCAAGTGGAAACTTATTTGCACCATGCAATAACAGCCAATAATACTAGACTTAATTTTCAAGCTGATGTGCAAAATGAACAAGGTAATTTGACAAATGACTAAATAAAAAATTATAATCAATAAAATTACCTTCAAGCGTTGCCTTGTCAGTGATTTCCTGTAATAATGTGGTCACCACAAGGGTGATTTTCACTGGGCTGCAACTATAAAATATATTGCATTGAATGCTTAAAATGTTACATATTTCAATTGGCACTATGTAACACTAATTTGTATTTGCATTTTGAAAGTAACATATGTTTTTCATATGGCTTTTTTGCTTCTGGACCTTGCCACATCTACCAGATGCTTTAGGATTAAGTAACCTCCAGTGTAAACTGCTCCAACACACATTCTGCTCAATATGTCAATTGTGGCTACTCCTAAACATGCTGTGGTCAGAGCTAACCACTGTTCAGACATGTTGTCAATGAACTGTATTAGAAATCTACTAGGACTGCTTATGCTGAATCAGTCTATATGGGAATCTCAGAGACTCAGCCGCAGTTCATATATAAGTTTTTAGCACAGTAAGCAGACACACAAACTTTCTTATGTGTTACCTCATGAAGACTATGTGAGGACTGACATCTGGCTCTAGACCTTACGACTGCCTTCAACTAAGTATAAAAAGTATCATTTTCTTCCCCTTTTGGGAATGTCTGCTCCTAAACATGGTATATTGAAAGATGTATTTCCTCTTTTCAGTCCCTGAATCCTACATCTTTATAAATGAGGCAAGAAAAGGTTTCCTTACAATTACATTTTCAAAATACTTAATTGACTGTGAAGTTCTTTAGGAAGTAATAAGGATGTGGAAAGTATTATTTAAATGCTGATTAATGCATCTCTCTTAAAGGCTCCAGGTCCTTTTTCTGCTCTGTAATTAGATTTAAGATAATTTACAGAGAGTAACCTCTTATTGGCAGCTGCATTCCATGAGACTGATATTTGCTATTGTCAAGTACTTTTGTCTTGAAATCAATCCATTACTTTTCAGCAAGGTTTCCTGACTTATTAATCAGGATGTTAAGAACAGTATCAAATTCACACCATTATATCGACAAATGTTTTTGGACTTGCTTACGAAGAAGTTATTTTTCAGTTGTTCAGTATTGTAATGTATTGTTCTCCATTTCTTGAATCCAGGTTACATTGAAGTCAAAGACTGTGATAAAAATAACCAGATGCCAAATAGAGCAATGTACCACACAACTGGATGCGTAGGTAGTTGTTATTTCAATGTTCACTTGAAAGTGAACTGCCAGTAGAGCAGAGCCAACTGATCTCATAAACACAGGAGTCTCTCCAAATGCCAGAAACCCAGAGTAACACACACCAAATAAGACCATAAGACCAAAAGACCAGAATTAAGCCTTTTGGCCCATCAAATCTGCTCCACTATTTTCATCATGGCTGATTCATTTTTCCTCTCAGCCCCAATCTCCTGCCCTCTCTCATATCCCTTCATGCCCTGACCAATCAAGAATCTATCAACCTCTGCCTTAAATATACATACAGAATTGACCTCCACAGCTACCTGCGGCAATGAATTCCACTCTCTGACTAAACAAGTTCCTCCTCATCTCTGGTGACTGGTCTTAGACTCTCCCACCATAGGAAACATCCTCTCCACATCCACTCTATCAAGGCCTTTCAAACATTCGATACACTTCAATGAGATTCCCCTTTCATTCTTCTGAATTCCATGAATCCAAGCCCAGAGCCACCAAACACTCTTCATATGACAAGCCTTTCAACCTGGAATCATTTTCCTGAACCTCCTTTGAACTCTCTTCAGTTTCAGTACATCCTTTCTAAGGCTACATCCACACTAGACCGTATAATTTTGAAAACACCGGTTTCACGCAAAAATGATAGGCGTCCACACCAGGTGTTTTTGAAAATACCTCCGTCCACATTAGAACAGATATTTAGGTGAATCTCCTCCTACTGAGCATGCGCAGGACGTACAGAAAATAAGCAAAGAGGAAACTGTATACCTGGTGCGCGTTTGTCCAGTTAGACTAGAAAAACTTAAAAGGAAATTGCCAAACAAAAGACTTGGTGCATGTTTGTCCAGAAACATTTCCTACAGCCATAGTCTCTTCACCAATGAAAGGGACAACAGCTACAACTAAATGCAATAAGGCTTGTTACTGGGCACAAGTGAAATTTGCTGTTACCTCATTTGTTTGCCTTTACTTTTGCTATGTCTTTGTGTATTATTTTGCTGTATTTAACATGTGCAATAAAACAAGTTACTGGGCAAAAGTGACAATTGCATCTATTGAATGTTTGCACAAGCAATACATTAATAATTTTACACAAGCAGTGGACAAATCCAAGTGCAGAACACGGGTGCAGGGGCAGAGTTGGGAGGCGTTATCACCATAGCAAGCGTGGAATTGGTTTCCAGGAGAGTCTTTACCTGAAGTCTTGGGTTTGGAGAGAATCCAGGAGCGATGCTAGACTTAGAACTAACAACCTTAAGAACAATGAACTAAGGTTACTCATACCAGAGTCAACCAACAAACTGGCAGCTCCTTGTTGTGATCATAGGGTCTTTATCCTGCATTTTCTGATGGAAAGCAGGTGTGTGTAGTTAGTGGAGTCTGGGAATGATTGAAAATTAAATGAGGGGATTGAAGCCCAATTCCTGAGGTAGGTAGTAAGGTGGGGGATTGCCCCAAGGGACCATGGCAAATAAAACGCCTTGTTAAATGTATAAAACATGTCTGCATCAGTGTTATCTTGTACTTCCATACAATGTTACATTAGACTGCGACACATCTATTGTCAGATATTGTTCTTGTGGTGTTGGAGGTTGCGTTCAAGAAAACAATGAAATGCCACGCTGCCACCACTATCTGTTCCGGCACGTCATGATGGTGTTTTTAAAATTAGCCTGTTACCCCGTACACACTACAATGCCCAACCAGCATTTTCAGATTTAAACACTCTGGAGAGTATATTAGAAAAGCTCCGTTTCAGGGGAGGAAACAGATGGAGGGTCAAAACGAAGAGAAAAAGCTTCGGTTATGGATTTATCCGGTTTAGTGTGTACGTAGCCTGAGATAAGAGGCCCAAAACTACTCACAATATTCCAACTGAGGTCTCATTACATTCGTGCTTTTATATTTTAGTCAACTTGAAATGAATGCTAACATCACATTTGCCTTACTCACCACTGACTCAACCTGCAAATTAACCTTTAGGGAATCCTGCACAAGGACTCCCAAGTCCCTTTGCACCCCAGTTGTTTTGTATTTTCTCTCAATTTAGAAAATAGTCAACCCTTTCATTTCTTCTACCAAATGCATGCTCATACACTTTCTGACACTGTATTCCAGCTGCCATTTCTTTGTCTATTCTCCTAAACTGTCTAAATCCTTCTATAGACTCTCTACTTCAACACTACCTGCCCCTCCACCTATCTTCATATCATCTGCAAACTTTGTAACAAAGCCATCAATTCCATCATCCAAATTATCGACATTCTGTCCCAAAACTGACCTCTTTGCCTCCTGCCAATCAGCCACTGCTTTATCCATACTAGAATCTTTCCTGTAATGCCATGGGCTCATAGCTTGTTACGCAGCCTCATGTGTGGCACCTTGTCAAAGGCCTTCTGGAAATCCAAATATACAACATCCACTGATTCTCTTTTGTCTATCCTGCTTATTATTTCCTCAGTAAAGTCCACCAGTCTAGGACCTATTTTATCATGTACCCCCAAATACCCTGAAGCCATAGCCTTAACAATCAACTCCAACATCCTACCCATCACTGAGGTCAGACTAACTGGCCTATAGGTTTCTTTCTTCTGCCTCTTTCCCTTCTTTGAGATTGGAGTGACGTTTGCAATTTTCCTGTCTTATTGAACTATTCCAGAGTCTAATGATTCTTGAAAGATCATTACTAATGCCCCACGATCTCTTCAGCCACCTCTTTTGGAACTCTAGGCTGCACACCATCTGGTCCAGATGGCTTCTCGACCTTCAAACCTTTCAGTTTCCCAAGAACCTTTTCTCTAGTAATAGTAACTTCACACACTTCATGACCCCTGACACCTGGAACTTCCCACATACTGCTAGAGTCTTCCATAGTGAAAACTGAAGCAAAATACTTATTCAGTTCATCCACTATTTCCCTGTCCCCATCACTACATCTACAGCATTGTCTTCCAGCAGTGTAATATTCACTCTCATCTCTCTTCTACACTTTATCTATCTGAAGAAACTTTTGGGATCCTCTTTAATATTATTGGCTGGCTTACTTTTGTGTTCCATCCTTACCTTCTTAATCACTTTTTAGTTGCCTTCTGTTGGTTTTTAAAAGCTTCCCAATTCTCTAACTTCCCACTAATTTTTGCTCTTTTATATGCCTTCTCTTTAGCTTTTATATTGGCTTTCTCTTGTTAGCCATGGTTGTGTCATCTTACCTTTAGAATACTTCTACCTCTTTGGGATGTATAAATCCTGTGCCTTATGAATTGCTTCCAGAAATCCCAGCCATTGCTGCTTTGCAATTATCCTTGCCAGTGTTCTTTTCCAATCAATTCTGGCCAACTTCTCTCTCATGCCTCTGTAATTCCCTTTACTCCATTGTAGTACCGAGACATCTGATTTTAGCTTCTCCTTCTCAAAATTCAGGGTGAATTTGATCATATTATGATCACTTGCCCCTAAGGGTTTGTTTTACCTTAAGCTCTCTAATAAATTTGGGTTCATTGCACAACACCCAATACAGAATAGCTGATCCTCTAGTGTGCTCAACCACGAACTGCTCTAAATAGTTGTCTTGCAGTCATTCTAGAACACCCGTCCCCCTTGGTATTCTACACCAACCTGATTTTCCCCATTTACCTGCATATTGAAGTCCCCCATGACTATTGTAACATTGACCTTCTGGCATGCATTTTCTATCTCCTGTTGTAATTTGTAGACCACATCCTTACTACTGTTTGGGGGTCCATATGTAACTACAATCAGGGCATTTTTACCCTTTCAGTTCCTTAACATTATCCACAACGATACACCACCTTCTGACCCCATGTCACCTCTTTCTAAAGATTCGACTTCATTTTTTACCAACAGAACAACACCATCTCCTTTGCCTTTTTGCCTGTCCTTTTGATACAATGCGTATCCTTGGACATGAAGCTCCCAGCTATAAATTTATTTCAGCCATGGTTCAGTGGTGCCTACATCATCATACATGCCGATCAATGCTGGAGGTCAGGCACCATCCATGGAGAGCAATAAACAGTCCATATTTTGGGCTGAGACCCTTCATCAGGACACTCAGAAATTTGGTTTTGGGCCATTTGGCAGAGTATATTGTCACCAAAGGTCCACAAATGCTTGAATGACTCAGATCTCCAACTATGGTCTTAAAAGCATGAATCGTCCATTAGTGAAAATATCACAAATATATTGTTCAGTCTTTTTTATTTCCTTCGCACTCAGTAAAGCATCTGAACGTACAATGTAAAAACTTACTGGTATTGTTACTCATATTTGTTAACAAATTCAGTCTTTGATCCTGTTTTTTTTTTGGTTTCCATAATTGCACTTACACACAAATTTGTGCAATTTGAGCTCTCCTGGCACGTTAATCTTTAACATTTGCATGGATCAGAGAACAGCTACAAATGAGCTATCCAAGGAGATCAGCTTTCCAAACTCCAATAAAAAGAAAGCATTTCCCTCATTTTAGCTAATGGGTACTGGTAAAACCACAAGGATGCTTCAGCTGCACCAGGTGATTTGACCTTGTCTGCATCTTTTGCGACATCCGGGCCACTCACCTCTCTACAAACCTGAAATTTGTTATCCATGACGAAGGAGATGAGATTGTTTGTACAAGTAAGGTGTTAGTCACTTGTTTAACACACGAAGGATGGCTAATGAGCAAATACTGTTCGTATTTGTAGGAAGTGATTTGATAGCAACTGCTTGAATAATACCTGTGGTATATCTTGACAACAGGCTTTCTTAGACCAAGCAGCAATACCTGGTTAGTCAATTCAAGTCAAGTTTATTGTCATTTAACTATATGCATGTATATAACCATATAATGTATATAGAAACAAGATAACGTTTCTCTGAACCAAGGTGTGAAGCACAGTAATGCACCTAACACATGATAACTTCTGAAGGTAAAGATAAAATCTGCAGATGAATCACACATAAATCTTCAGGAGAGGGAAACCAGAGGTCCATGAGCCAGTATTCATTGGGGGGGTCAGAGGTGGAGAGGGTCAGTAACTTTAAATTTCTGGGTTTGTCACTATCTCAGAGGAACTGTCCTGGATCCATCATATAAATGTAATTGCGATGAAAGCACAACAGCACCTCTAGTTCCTCAGGAGTCTGTGGAGATTCGGCATGTCATCAGAAACCTCGGCAAACTTCTGTAGGCGTGTGGTGGAAAGTGTGTTAACTGGCTGCAGTATGGCCTGGTATGGGAACACCAGTGCTTTTGAGTGGAAAATCCACAAAAGGTAGTGGATTCGGCCTAGTACACCTCGGGTAAAACCCTTTCAACCATTGAGCACATCTATACGAAACACTGCCATAGAAAAGCAGCATCCATCATCAAAGATACTCACCACCCAGGCCATGCTCTTTTCTCGCCGCTGCCATCAGGTAGGAGGTACAAATGCCTCAGGACTCACACCACCAGGTTCAAGAGCAGTTACAACCCCTCAATCATCAGGCTCTTGAACAAAAGGGGATAACTACACTCATTTAAGGACTCTTTTATCTTGATATTTCATGCTTGTTATTCATTGTTATTTATTTATTAAATGCATTTGCACAGTTTGTTTATACTTTACAGTTCCCGATGTTTACAGTTTACAGATCCTGTTTACAGATCTTGTTCTATAGATTGGCTAAGTACACCCGGAGAAAAGAAATCTCAGGGTTGGATGTGGTAACATGTGTGTACTCTGATAATAAATTATACTTAACTTCGAAATAAAAAAGTGCATTAATAGTTAAATATTGTAGAGCATGGAACAGATTAACCAGTGACACTTCGAATACGATGCAGGAGGGAGTTCAGAAGCCTAATGGCCTGGTGGACAAAACTGTTTCTCATCCTGGCCATTCTTGTGTTTTTATGCATCGTAGTCTCCTGCCTGGTGGTTGAAAGTCAAAGAGGATGCTGCATGGATGGGCGGGATCGTCAGTAATACTAAGAGTCCTGCGTATGCAGCGCTCCTGATAAATGTCCCCGCTGGATGGTAGGGGACCCCATCATCATCCTCTCAGCTGTTTTCACAGTCCTCTGTAGGGACTTTTGGTCCAATGCTCGACTGCTCCCGTACCAGATGGAGATGCAGCTTGTCGGGGCACTCTCACTGGTGCTCCTGTAACATGCAGTTAAGATAGAGGGGGAGCCTTGCTTGCTTTAATCTTCTTAGGAAATGGAGGCTCTGCTGTGCTTTCTTGTTCAGGGAGGTAAAATTAAGAGATCAGGTAAAGCCATCCGTGATATGAACTCTCAGGAACTTGGTGCACTTAACTCTCTCTATGGAGGAGCCATGTTTTCAAGGGGGGGGGGGTGGTGTTCGCCTGCACCTTCCTGAAGTCCACAATGATTTCCTTATGTCTCGGTAGTTTGCAAACCAGAAGCTTCGTAGGTACAACTGTTCAATTTAGCGCAGATTTTTTGCTTAGAAATACTGATATTTGAATGCCCAGCATATCCTTTGTGTATCTAACCTCCATGATGTTTCCATTCTTAAAAAAAAATGAAGTAAATCAAAATTTGAGGTAAGAATCCACCATACTTTTCAAGAAGCAAGGGTGAGAAAGTCAGCAATGATCACAAAGGCCCTTTGTTGCAGCCTAAAAGGAAGCAAAGAAAAAACTACGGTCTTAAAATATGTTTAAAATATGATGGTCTGGTTTCTGCTTAATTGTAGTGAGCCTGATACTAAAAGGACCACTTTCTATGGACAGTACATGCAAAATTATGAAGTGGAAAGAACTCTATGGGACTCATGTCACAAGACCCATTAACACACTCATCACACCCCAAGTTATTAACGCTTCCTCCACCGTTTAAGGTTGCCACAGATGCAAAAGGGGCAGACCTTCTGGATGACAGGTGTCCATCAGTCTCTTCCACTGAATTCACCCATTTAGAAATCATACAGTCACAGAAGGGTACAAGACATAAATAGGCACTTTCAGCCACTTCATCTATGCCAATCACAGTGCCTGTCTACACTAATCCTATTTGCCTGCATTGGACACATATCCCTCTGTAACCTCCCCATCCAATTACTTCTCCAAGTACCTTTTAAACATTGTAATTTTGTGTGCCTCCACTACATTTGCAGGCGGCTCATTCCAGATATTCACCATGCTATGAAGAAATACCCCTCAGATATCGTTTACATTTCTCTCCTC
Source organism: Mobula birostris (assembly GCF_030028105.1). Classification (NCBI taxonomy): domain Eukaryota; kingdom Metazoa; phylum Chordata; class Chondrichthyes; order Myliobatiformes; family Myliobatidae; genus Mobula; species Mobula birostris. The sequence continues at coordinate 31,566,523 of NC_092385.1, read as the reverse complement.
TCACCTTAAACATCTGCCCTTACACTAATCTCTTTAGCACTCTCTCTATTGCTCCAACATCCTTCCTGTAGTGTGGCAACCAGAACTGTACAGACTTTTCTCAGTGTGGTCTAAGAAATGTTTCATACAACTTCAATATGACATCCAGCTTTTGGTGTCCATGACTCAGCAAACACACCAAATGACGTTTTAATTACCCTGTCCATCTGTGTCTCCACTTTCAGGGAACTATGGACCTGGATCCCAAAGCATTTATGTAATACTATACCTGTCTCTCAAAATGCATTACTTCACATTTGTCTGGATTAAATTGGTTCTATTGCGACTCTTCAATTTTTCAGCTAATCAATGTCTTTTTTATTCCCAGACAATTTTCTTTGCTATCTATAACTATCAGTATTCATGTGATCTGCAAACTTATTCAACACACCCTTCATATTCTTCATGCAAGTCATTTATATTTATCTTGAAAACATTAGACTAGCATAATTGTACGATCAATCATGCATAGCCAATAGATATTCAACAACTGGGGAATTATTATTAACTCTATAATTGTTTTCCCACTCACACATGATTAACTGGATGGAGATTAGGTGCAGGATTATTAGCCATCCAAGGGTACTCGAGGCCAATGAACTGCACTGTCCATCATTTCATCCAAAGCCAATTACAGAACACATATCTGATCCAGCACTTTGCTTCTCTCCACTAGCACGTACCTGAGCTACATGTACTGTCCAACTCTTCTTCATGGTTGTGCTTCACAACCTAGAATAATTAAGTTTTTAAGTTTTTACCAAAAGGCAAGTAAGATAAAGAATTCTGAAAGTTTGCTTCTGGATTACTGGCAATTAGCAGGTTTGGTTCTGAACTCATTCCTGGTAATTGATACCATAAGGAATCCAGTTACAGTAGTAGCTAGACTGTGTTTAGTATAAACAAGACTGGCTCTGCATACAATGACAAGATTCCATCCACTGCTGCTTTTATTCTAAACCAGTTTATGTGCTTAAACTGTAAATCACAACATATTTGCCAGCCTAAAGCTTCTTGATTTTTAAAGCTCATTTGAGTAAGTACTCTGAACCAGAGGTACACACTGTATTATCTTCAAAGTAGAGTTGCCCCATGTGTCTGAACTCTATCAGCAGAAGTTCTCCAACATGCTAAAACAATGGCACAGATTTTGCTGAGTGCATACACTGCCCACATTCACTGTTGAAGAATATAATTGTTCCCTTCTCAATTATACCCATAAAGATGAATTTTATTCTCTAGGAGATGGATCTATATTCCTTGCGCCTAGTCTTTGCATAGCACCAGGGTTTTGCAGCATGAAATCCCAGTTTTAGTATTTAGATGTGAACACCATCTCAGATTACAATGTCTTTAATGATTTGTTTGCATCTAAATCTGATTCTTCATAATGAACTGCACTGCTACAACATTGTACTAAAATCACATTTTTAACCAGAAAGAAACTGGGTTGTTGGGAGGACGCTTTGCTTTATTGGTCTATAACGGTAAGAACAGAATGTGAATTTTGGGTTCCTTTTCTCATCCAATTGAAATAGTTTTCACTTATGCATGTCTGTGCACAGGAACATGAGTATATTGAAGAAGTACAGTCCAAAGGCCAAACAGACAGAGTAGGTACTACTAGCCAGCAACAGTTAATACAAGTTATAGAGGAAAAATACTGTGGAAGATAGAAACAAAGACAGATTGATAGATGGAACAAGGAAGGAAAGAAAAAGTAAATTAATTAATAAAGCTATTACAATAGAGTGTACAACTGTATTTTTTAATTTCTCTTTTAGTGAAATGCCATACTGTATACTCACCCATTAAAGCACAAAACATGTGCCTCCAACCTTTTTAGTACCATGGACCCTATTAACTGAGGGGTACGGGGATCCCGGGTTGGGGACTCCTGAGTCATAAAGGAACAGAGTAGATTTAGTCATGACAAAAATGTCAATTCTACTGCTGTCATCCTGTTCACTTGTAATCTTACAAACATTCCTGGGTGTAGGAATTCAGGAAGGCAATATGGATTCACTAGATTGACAAGAAAAAAATTGGCAGAAATATTCAGTGTTCAGTTACTTCCTGTTTGGTTTGAAGGATAATAGATTTTTTTTACGGTGAGATACTATAAAATGTTAATGCATTAACTATGTTTGGATGTGTTGGCACGTAGCCAAGTGGTTAAGGCGTTGGTCTAGTGATCTGAAGGTCGCTAGTTCGAGCTTCAGCTGAGGCAGCGTGTTGTGTCCTTGAGCAAGGCACATTACTTTGCGACGACACCAGTGCCAAGCTATATCTGCCCTAGTGCCCTTCCCTTGGACAACATCGGTGGCATGGAGAGGGGAGACTTGCAGCATGGGCACCTGCCAGTCTTCCATACAACCTTGCCCAGGCCTGCGCCCTGGAAACCTTCCAAGGCGCAAATCCATGGTCTCATGAGACTAACGGATGCCTATGTATATGTTTGGATGTCCATGAATACAAGACAGGAGTGGCACAGTTGTTCATCTGGTATAGTTGTTGTCTCATAGTTCCAGTTACCTAGGTACAATCTGATCATTCAGTGTTATCTGTGTGAAGTTTGCACATTCTTTGTGATCATGCAGGTTTCCTCTGAGTGTTCCAGTTTCCTCATTCATCCCAAATTGTGTACGTTAAATGTCCAATGTAAAGTGCTGTAGTGATGAAAGAGTGGGAACATTTGGGAATGCTGAGAAAGTTGATGGGAATGTGGGGAAAAATGTTTCAGGTAGGAATAATGTAAATTAATTATTGATGGTTCGCCCATTACGCCTGTTTCTATGTTGTGAAATGTTAACGTTATAGTATAACAAGGACTTGAAGGTATATGCTAAATGTTACTGCAAATAAAAGTAGCAAGGAAGCCTCAGTTGTATCAGTCTTAGACAAAGCTGTAATTGGAACTTTAGTTTCTAATGGAAGGATGTTCTCAATTTGGAGATATACAGCCTGGAATTCATGAGATTGATTCCTCAGAACAGTGAGTTCGAGGAGAGATTGTGAAGGATCAGTTTATAATCTTTGCAGTTTTTAAGAATCAGATCATTTCATTGAACCAAAAGATTCAAGGGAGGGATTAGTATGGAAGATATCAAGAGGTATTTTTAATCAATCTGGGAGTTCATGATTAGGGCATTATCTCATGGTCAGGACTGGATCTTTTGGGACTAAGGTAAGAAGAATTTGTTCACTTGTTGGATCAACTTCTTTGGAATTCCCAACAAAGATATCTGCAATTGAGTATATTGAACCCTAAGGAGGTTAAGTGAGAAAACATATGTAAGGTATAGGACTAAACTGGATATTACTGAATGGTGGAGTGGGTTTGAGGGGCTGCTTCCATTTCTTATAACTCCCACTCTGCCACTGTTATTTTCCAGATTCTATTGATTGCAATAGTTGCCAATTTCTATGGTAACAATGACATGTGTGTTGAGTATTAAAATTTTAATTTACAAAAACTAACAGTGAAGCAAATATATACGAAGTTTCATTCCCATTGAACGGAATTTTACAATTTGAGAGCGAGCTGGTATTTTGATAAATGAGCGCTGTCAAAATCTATAGCAGAAACAGTTTGTCTGCAAAGATTTAAGTTAAATCTCTTGAGTAATTAAAATATCTCTTTACAGTATTCCCAGGTATCCTGTTTTCGTCTGAGAAAAATCAACTGATAACAGCTCTTCAGAAGATGGATCAAAATTTCTGAGATCCCTGAATTCTAATCTTGTTTCCTTATCTCACAGTACATCAGAGATAACACAATCTTAGCTGACTGCAGCCAGGTGTTCTTCTCCATTTTACTGAGAATTTATCAGATATTCTGTTTAGTACGTTTGGCTTTCATTAAACCATATCCCTACCTTGTCTTGACATTATGCACTAAATTAATACTAAAACAGGAAGATATTCTACTGAGCTGTTCCTAATATTACCATAATTATTTTGATGCATGGCTACCAGTGTTTGCCAAAAAATCTATCATTGAATTGACTGGAGATTGGAATTGTATTCTAGGATTTTAAGAGTACTGTATATGCATCTGATGCTACTACTGAGTATTACGAAAAGGATCCACAAATTATACTGAGCTTAAACTCTTACTGCATGATTTAAGAATTCTGAACAACAGCTGTAAAAGTTTAAAATGAGACTGATCATTTGGTTTTATTTTACCATAATGTAGCTTTAGGCTATCCCCATGGTGCAAGGTCTTTGCAGTCTATTGAACTTCCTGCCATTTCTGTGCATCCTATTTAGAATTTTGTCATGGGAGACACTAACCACAACATCTGTGTATCTAACTTCAAAGTGTTTTAACAGTTTATTCTATTTCAAGCAAACATATCCAAAGGAATTTAGACAAAAGGATCTGCGACTTAAGTTTCTAAGGAGGTGATGTCAGGAGCTCTAATTTTCTTGGATTCCAAACATCATGATTTTTGCTTCATTTAGTTTTCATTAAGCTACACTCAAAATGGCTTTGAATGTATTTTACATAAATGTGATAAGACATTTTTATATTTGTTTAGAGCCTCCTTAAATGTAGGTTTTCATGTAGTTAAAATATATTTTCTAAGCTTACACATAATATTAGGAATATGGATATGTCAGTTATCTCAGATTTTAATAGTTTTATTTCAATCTACTGAGGAAAATGTAATGCAATTTAAAAACCATTAATACTTCTCTGTTCTTTTTTTCTGCAAAACTTATTCCATAGTTTTATTACCACCTGTATAAAGAAATACTTCTTAATTCATCACCCTTCTATCTTTCTATTTTTCTCTTTCATACTTTAATATTTTAAGTTTGATGACGAGAAGTAGGAAAATTCTCAATAGTAAAGTTATTCACACAAGACCATACACATATGTGGGTAACTGCAGCAAAGGAATTAAATGTGATGCCCTTACAATTCAACAGCCCACCAATGCTTACTATTCAACTCTCAAGAGTGAAGTAATTTGCGGCTGCCAAAACTCACTCAGCTGCATTGCCATATGCCATAGTCATCAGACGCGCACCCTGGTAAGTAATTATGAAGAGAATACTGGTTTATTTTTTTTCTTTCTGCAGCCCAGTTAAATATAATAACTAAACTGCTGCCTTGGAGGAACAGTGAGTTCAATGCAGCCTAGGTATTGTGAGGTTAGTTTATTTACAAAGCTGCTGTGTAAGAGAGGGGAAACTGATCTCAGTGACATGGTGAAAAAGGGCTTATGGCAGTCCAGAGCATTCGCTCCACTTTCCAATAAAATGTGGGGAATATGGAGACTCAAATAAACAGACATCCAAACTGTTATTAATCAACATGTGACAGGACCTTTGTATGGAATTTATAAACATCAATACCTGAAAAAAAAAGAGAACTCTGTACTTCAATTTTGCTCCTTTCTCTTCACTTTTTAGGTATTACAGCATTTCTGTCGCTGGAGAGCAGTGTACAGTTAACAAGCTTGCTATTCCACTGGGAGCTGATGGACCATAAAGAGTGGTAGGGACAAGTTTCCAGACAATACAGAGCCCATAATGGAACCCCACAGTGTAAGAACCCGGCAATGGAAAATTCAGCAGTGAAGAAGTCCCAAGTGACATGAGCTAGTGTAAAAGCATTTGACTAAAAATGTTTTTTATTCATATGCTTTTGCACTCTAGAGGAGGCAAAGGCAATCGGGTAAATGAGAGGGTGAGGGAGATACTTAAGTCCAGAGCTTCAGGGAGTGCCAGCTAAGTACGTTACCTGGTAGATACCTTCCTGATGCAAGTGGGTGAGAATGAGTGGGTGCTGGGTCCTGCACTGGTAGCTCCTTTAAGCAGTGCTCAAGGTCTCCAAAGTTCTGCCTCCACGTGAGTGAATCATACCATTTACAGTGTACCCATGCATGGATGAGACTTTCAGGACCGACCTGTAACATGCCAAGGATGTAAGTTTCAGTGCTTTCCCAAGTGCAAGGGGGTCAGAGGCATGGAGGATCCAGAGGGAAAATCAATGAAACGGAGTGAATCTCCAGAACGTCATGACATTTCATTTTTTTAACTGAAATTGGAACATGGTACCCTGACCTTGGAAAATTTTATACAGCCTACAGTCAGTTTTGCTAGGTTTTTGTTTGGCTGCCATACATGTTTCATTTTGGTGTGGTATCCTTTCCTGTCATTCTTCTCTTTACATTCCGTTTCCTTTTGTTGTTTCAAGTATTATTACAAATTTGATGACCAGATCAAAGGATCTGCAAACTGGTTTTGAAATTTGAAGCCTCAATGGACCGATTCCACCCAGGCCTGGTCATCTCAAATGGCCACTCTTCATTTAGTCTCCCAAATTTCCCTGCTCTCTCAGCCCCCACCTCCACCATTCAGCCCTATACACCACTCACCCCCTTTACTTATCTGACTTTCCCCCAGAATCAATGTTTCCATGCATCCATCCAATACATCCATCCAACACATCCATCCAACACATCCATCCAACATCTCCCCATCACCTGCATTGATTGCCGAAATATAACTGTGTGATCAGCACCCAAACCATTCCAACTGTGTTCCCACATCATCACCCTACTACCTTCCATGGCCCCCCCCACGAGTCTTCTTCCTCTGTCCACTTCTGCCTATTTAATCACCTCCAACCCCAGGTTTTCCCTGATTATCTTCCACACCTTCTTGCTTCATGTTTTTTGCTTTGTGCAATGGAGTAGGAAGACTTGAAGGAAAATGTGTCTGTGCAAACCCTGTTCATTTGAGCATGATGTATGTGCCTGGCAGAACATTACAGCCTTGACCTGCTGCATAAATCTTTTCCCCTACGTCCCTCAGCACATTGTAATGCATATTAGATTTCTAGTCCACCAAATATTGCTAATTATAGCTAAAATATGTAAATTTGGATAAATATTTAAGGAGAAAAAATAATAGAGCTTTGAGGAAAGAGCAAGTAGATAGGGTTAATCAGATCTCTCAATCAAAAATCCTACATAGAGATTGGTTTAAGCATGGTTGAATGGTTTAAGATATTCAGGAGATATGAAATTATTTCAATACACCAGACATTAATTCAAATCAGTCTTCAGTTTTTAATGTAAATTGCAAGCAGTAATTAGTTTGAAGTTAAGAGGACAGCTTTGAAAACAAACTTTACACAGTACAGGTTATTGGCCCATAGTAAGTGGCTGGCTGCTCAAGAGACCACAAGACCATAAGACCATAAGACATAGAAGCAGAATTAGGCCATTTGGCCCATTGTGTCTGCTCTGCCATTTCATCATGGCTGATCCAATTTCTCTTTCAGCCCGAATCTCCTGCCTTCTCCCCATATCCAATCATGAAGTTATCATCCTCTGCCTTAAAGATACATACAGTCTTGTCCACCACAGCTGCCTGTGACAAAGAATTCCACAGATTCACCACTCTCTTGCAAAAAAAATTGCTCATCTCCATTCTAAAAGGACACCCCTCTATTCTGAGGCTGTTTCTTCTACTCTAAGACTCTTCCACCATAGGAAACATTCTCTCCATATCCACTCTTTCACCATTCAATGGGTTTCAATAAGGTCACCGCTCATTCTTCTGACTTCCAGTGAATACAAGTCCAGAGCCATCAAACACTCTTCATGTGACAAGCTATTCAATCCTCTTCAGGAATCATTTTTGGGAACCCCCTTTGAACTGTCTCAAGATTCAGCACATCCTTTCAAACATAAGGGCCCCAAAACTGCTCACAATACTTGAAATAAGGCCTCGCCAGTGCCTTATAGAGCCTCAACATCACATCCCTGCTCTTATATTCTTGTCCTCTAGAAATGAATGCTAACATTGCATTTGCCTTCCTCATCGCAGATTCAACCTGCAAATTAATCTTTAGGGAATCCTGCACAAGAATTTCCAAGTCCCTTTGTGCCTCAGTTTTTTGTATTTTCTCTTCATTTAGAAAATAGCCAACCCTTTCATTTCTTCAACCAAAGTGCATGACCATTCCACCTGCCATTTCTTTGCCCTTTCTAATTTGTCTGTCCTTCTGTAGCCTATCTCCTTCCTCAAAACTACCTGTCCCACCGCCTATCCTCATATCGTCTACAAACTTTGCAACAAAGCCATCAATTCCATCTTCCAAATTATTGACTGATAACATAACAAGAATTAGTCCCAACAGTGACCCCTGTGGAACACCATAGTCACCGGCAGCTAACTAGAAAAGGCTCCCTTTATTCCCACACTTTACCTCCTGTCAATCAGCCACTGCTTTACCTATGCTAGAATCTTTCCTGTAATATCATGGGCTCATAGCTTGTTAAGCAGCCTCATGTGCGGCACCTTGTCAAAGGCCTTCTGGAAATCTAAGGACACAACATCAACCAATTCTCCTTTGTCTATCCTGTTTGTTATTTCTTCAAAGAATTCCAACAGATTTGTCATTTCCCTTAAGGCATTCCTGCTGTCCACAGCCTATTTTATCATGTGCCTTCAAGTACCCTGAGACCTCACCCTTACTAATCGACTCCAACATCTTCCCAAACACTGAGGTCAGACCAACTGGCTTATAGGTTCCTTTCTTCTGCCTCTCTCCCTTCTTGAAGAATGGAGTAACAATTGCAATTTTCCAGTCTTCTGGAACCATACCAGAACTTAGTGACTCTTGAAAGATTATTACTAATGTCACTATGATTTTTACAGCCACCTCTTTCAAAACTCTGGGATGTATACCATCTGGTCCAGGTGACATATCTAGCTTCAGACCTTGAGGCTCCCAAGAACCTTCTCTCAAGTAATGGTGACTTCACACACTTAATTACCCCTGACAGCTGGAACTTCTGCTATACCGCTACTGTCTTCCACAGTGGAGACTGATGAAAAATACATATTCAGTTCATTCGCCATTTTATTGTCCCCCATTTCTACCTCTCCAGCATCATTTTCCAGCAGTCAAATATCCACTCTTACCTCTCTTGTACAACGTATATGTAACCCCCAGGTTTGGCCAGCGACATTAGTCCAGGGAAGGCAGTCTCTGGCCCCGCCAAACATGCGAAATCTGAGGCATCCCTTCCGCTGGTATCCCGAGGCTTCATCAACTCCGAACCCCACTCCAATTCCACTCCTTTCTGGTGTCTATGACCTCTCCTTTCAGGCATCTTCTTTCTTCATCTTCCACTGAACAAAAGACCCAGATCACCTCAGTCGCAGGCACACAACAAGAAAAAACACTCCTTTCATTGGATGGCGCACCTTCAAAAGCCCCCATTATCTCTAGTCATAATCTAAATATTGCTGCTATAGAAAGCCATTACATTAGCAGTGAAACCTTTCCCAGTGTGTTACACTCTCCTCCTAACCAAATTTAGTCATGTCCTCATGATAATGAAATAATTTTCCAACCCCTCATGCAAAGCACAAAGTTCAACCCAGGTGTAAAAGGCAGTGACATACTCTGCAAAGCGGTAGGTGCCACACTCAGTTCCCCCGGTGCTACATAGGCCAGCCTATCTGGTGGTGCCCTGATTCTCTGAGACAGCTGCTCCACCTCGCAGGTACCTGGGAGTCACTGAAGTTGAATGACTCAGCGGTCAACTTTCCCCCCTTTGCAGAGGGTTTCTCCCCAGCTTGTCTCAAAGGGACACTAGACATTACCATCACCAAGAAAAGATGCGCTGGCATATCCCCCACTTGAAGGTGACCTCCTTCTTCATCATGTTCCTGACAATCACTGCCATCCTGTTCATCTGTACAACCTAGGGCTTCTGTAGGTCAGGCCTCATCAATACCCCAGCAGGTAATCCCGGCTCCTCCTTGTGGTCTTCTGGAGCATCCATTAAGAGGGCCTCGCTGTCAGGCATTCCAGCAAATTTGGGGGTCCCCATCACTCTCGCTATTTCCCTGGGCCGTAACACGATTGGCTTTGACTCGGTGAACCACACAGTCCCTCATCTAAACTCGTTATCCGGTGTAATGCAGCCACGCACTTCCTCAAAAGCAACTTTAAACACCAGGTGAACAGACAAAGGTCCCACCTTTCTCCTTCTAGGCCCCCCATGAGCCTTCTCATAAGAGGAATGTTGGCCCCTACCAGAACTGAATCTCCGCCCTTCATTGGATGACGCACATTCCAAAGCCAACGTTATCTCTAGCCATAACCCAAACATTGCTGCGACAGAAAAACCATTACATCAGCAGCGAAACCTTTTCCAGAGTGTTACGTATGTATCTGAAGAAACCTTTGGTATCCTCTATAATATTGTTGGCTAGCTTACCTTCATATTCCATCTTGACCTTCTTAATGACTTTTTAGGTTGCCATCTGTTGGATTTTAAAAGCTTCCCAATCCTCTAACTTCCCAATAATTTCTGCTCAAGCATATGCCCTCTCTTTGGCTTTTGTGTTGGCTTTCACTTTTCTTGTTAGCCACAGTTGTGTCATCATTCCTTTAGAAAACTTCTTCCTCTTTGGGATGAATATATCCCGTGACTTCCGAATTGCTTCCAGAAATTGCAGCCGTTGCTTCTCTGCCACCATCCCTGCCAAATGCTCTTTTCCAATCAATTCTGGTCAACTCCTCCCTCATGCCTCTGCAATTCCCTTTACCCCACTGTAATACTAGTAGATCTGACTTTAGCTTCTCCTGCTCAAATTTCAGGGTGAATTTGATCATATTATGATCACTTGCCCCAAAGGGATCTTTTACGTTAAGTTCTCTAATCAATTCAGTTTCATTCCACAACAACCAATCCAGAATAGCTGATCCTCGAGTGGACTCAACCACAAACTGCTCTAATAAGCTATCTTGTAGGCACTCTAGACAAACTCCCTACTGTAATCCAGCACTAACCTGATCTTCCCAATCCACCTGCATATTGAAGTCACGCATTACTGTTGCAATATTGCTCTCTTGGCATGCACTTTCTATCTCCAGTTGTAATTTGTAGGCCACATCTTACTAATGTTTGAGGTTCTGTATACAACTCCCATCAGGTTCTTTTTACCCTTGCAGTTCCTTAGCTCCATCCACGATGATTCAACACCTTCTAACCCAATGTCACCTCTTTCTAATGATTTGATTACATTTTTTTACGAACCAAGCAACAACCCCCACCTTCCTGCCTGTCCTTCCAATACAATGTGTATCCTTAGACATTAAGTTCCCAGCTACAATCTTTCAGCAGTAATACCTACAACATTATGCCTGCCAATCTGCAACTGTGCTGCAAGTTGATCTACCTTATTCCGTATACTGTGAGCATTCAGATACAACACCTTCAGTCCTACATTCAATCTCTTCGATTATGTCTCAGCATGCTCAACCTTTTGATTCTTAACTTTGTCTGAGGTCTTACCAATATCTGCTTCCAGAAGCTCTCCACTAATTGTCCTGGCACTCTGGTTCCCATCCCCCTGCATCTTTAATTTAAACCCCACTGTGCAACACTAACAAACTTTCTCCTAGGATACTAGTTCCCCTCCAGTTCAAGTGCAAACCATTCCTTCTGTATATAAGTCCCACCTTCCCTGGAAGACAGCCCAATAATCCAACAATCATCTGCCCTCCCTCCTACATCAACTCCTTAGCCACGTATTAAACTGTATAATTTTTCTGCTTCTAGCCTCACTAGCGTGAGGCATGGGTAACAATCCTGAGATCACAACCCCAGAGGTCTTGCTCTTTAGCTTAGTACCTAACTCCCTGAACTCCCTACGTAGAACCTCATCACTCATCCTACCCATGTCATTGGTATCGGCATGGACCACAATTTTTGGCTGTTCATCATCCCACTTAAGAATGCTGAGGTATTCTGAGATATTCGGGACCCTGCCACCTGGGAGGCAACATACCATCCAGGAATCTTGTTCTCAGCCACAAAACCTCCTATCCATTCCCCTAACTAACAAATCCCCTATCCCCTTTCCCCTCTTCCCTTCTGAATCACAGAGGCAGACTCAGTGTCAGAGAGCCAACCACTGTGACTTTCCTCTGTTAGGTCATTCACAGAATCCGAACTGATATAACTGTTGTTGAGGGGGATGGCCACGGGGGTACTCTGCACTGGCTCCTTAACCCCTTTCCCCTTCCTGACTGTTACCCAGGTTCCCATGTCCTGCACCTTTGGTGCAACTACCTCCCTATGTGTCCGATCTATCACTCCCTCAGCCTCTCAAATGATCCAGAGTTCATCCAGTTCCAGCTCCAGCTCTTTAACGGAGTTTGTTAGAAGCTGCAGCTGGATACACTTCTTGCAGTTGCAGTGGTCAGCGACACTGCAGGTCTCTCTGCCTTCCCACATCCCACAAAAGGAGCATTGCACTATCTTGCCTGTCATCTCTACTGTCTTGGCTGAGCAGATATAAAGAAGAGAAGAAAAAAACGAGCTTTTCTTTCTTTTGCTTTCTCTACTGAAGCCTCTCCTCGCGGAAGCCTTGAAGAGCTAAAGCCTCAAGATCACCACTCTGACTTTGTTCACTCAGCTGACAGCCACTGTGACGATGTCTGCTGTACTCACCACTGCCTTCCATTCACTTGCTCTTACTAATCAATCTCAAAAGCCGATTGGCCACTGGTCAAAGCTCTATTACATTGCTGCGAACCACTCCTGCCTTTTATCTGCAGGCAATTTCAAGGAAGCTTCCAGACCAGATTGATATTGCCACTGAACGTCTTAAACACAAATATCTGACTGACTAGATGTCTCTGTAATACAAATAACTCTAAACCATTCAGCCTATCACGCCTATGCAAGCTTTTTGATTGAGAGATTCGATTAATCTTATTTACTTGCTCTTTCCTCAAAGCCATGATATTTTTTTCCGCTTGAATATTTATCCAAGTTGCCATACTCTATCTATAATTAGCAACAATCACTGGGCTAGGTATCTAATGTGTTCTGTGCTGAGAGATGTAGGGGGAAAGGCTTATGTAGCAAGTCAAGGCTGTGGTATTCCACCTGGGAATTATATTGTCCCAGCGAAGGTATTTGAGCACAAAGACAAGAAAATCTGCAGTTGCTGAAATCCAAACAACACACACAAAATGCTTGAGGAACCCAGCAGGCCAGGCAACATCTATGGAAAAGAGTAAACAGCCAATATTTCAGGCTGAGACCCTTCATCACGACTGGGGAAAAAAAAAGATGAGAAGTTAGAGCAAGAAGGTGGGGGGGGGGGGCGTGGGGAAGAAGTACATGGTAGGTGATTGGTGAAACCGGGCGGGAGAGGAGGAGTGGGGAAGTAAGGAGCTGGGAAACTGATAGGTGTGTTCAGAGATGTCCCCCATTGTAGAGACATAACTCTATGAAAATAAATAATATCACCATAGCTGATGAAATTATAGAAACATAGAAATATATACAGCACAATACAGGCCCTTCAGCCCACAAAGCTGTTCCGAACATGTCCTTACCTGAGAAATTACCTAGGGTTACCCTCTATTTTCTGAGCTCCATATACCTGTCCAGGTGTCTCTTAAAAGACCATTTCGTATCCGCCTCCACCACCGTCGCCAGAAGCCCATTCCATGCACTCACCACTCTCTGCGTAAAACACTTACCCCTGATATCTCCTCTGAACCCACTTCCAAGCACCTTAAAACTGTGCCCTCTTGCAATTGCCATTTCAACTCTGGGAAAAGGCTGAATCACCTGTTTCCTTTGTTCTTAAGAGTACAGAAATATGATGTACATTGAGTTTGGCAGCCTCTACTGAGAAGGTGCCAGGAAAATGCCTGGTTGTCAGGATGAACAAAGATGTTTCTATCATGTAGTTTCAGTGTCTCTCCAGTGACTCAGTTCACCGTTACAACAGATCATCTTCTACTGTCACGTATCACTGATGGGGAAATTGCATCTGAGCCAGCCTTTGCAGAGTGATGTTCCCAGTGAAAATCTGATTGCTCTCTGCTTTGGCTCATCTCAGCAGTACCATTTCAGCAATTCAAACAACGAGGAGAAGAGACCTTTTCAGTCAGATTTCCATTCTGGATCACTTTCAGTATTTCCTGATCATCCCTAGTTTTAATGTTTCTGTCAATGCATCAGTAATTCAGTTACAGCTAAAACAGATCCATGGTAGACAACATCTACCTGACCCCATACTCAGCTCTGGAATATTTGAATAACAGGGACAGCTATGTTAAAGTCCCATGTATTGACGATAGCTGACCTTTAATGCCATAATTAGAAACAAACCTGGGCCGCTGGTGGCGCAACGACATCGGCGCTGGACCTGGAAGTGGAGGTTCCCGGGTTCGAAACTAGTTGGGTCTGCCCCCGAGTACGTTTTCCATCTGTGCAGGGTTGAGTGTCAAGATCGCAACTCAACCTCGTAAAATAAAGGGAAAATACTGCGAAAACGTCTGTGTCAGGAGTGACACGGCACACAGTTTCTCTCTCGCTCCGTGCATTGTAAAAAGCCATGAAAAAGACATCATCACAGACGCACGCACGGACATGCAGACACACAGACTTGCACGCACGCAGGCACACGCCAAAAAAAAAAGAAACGCACCTACCTCCAGACTTCCATATCTAGGACTCTGCAACTGGATCCTTGATTTCCAAACCAACAGACTGTAATTAGTAATGATCTTCAACAACATCTTGATGATTATCCTCAACACTGGTCCCTCGCAAGACTGTACTGACCTCTTAGTATTCTCCCAATACACTCATGACTGCATAGTTAGGTTCCATTCAAACTTCATTTACAACTTTACAGGTGACACCACGACAGTGGGCTGGATCTCAAAGAGCAACAAGAGAGAGTACAGGAAGGAGACAGAGGGCCTAATGGCATGGGGTCAAGATAACAACCTTCCATTCAATGTCAGCAGACAGGAGTTAGTCATTGATTTCAGGAAGCAGAGCAGATGGTGCTAAAGTAGAGATGGCTCAGAGCTTCATTTTCCTCAGTGTAAATGCCATGAACAATTTGTCCTGGACCAGCGATTTGCACACTGTGGCCAAGAAAGCACACCAATACCACCAATGCAAAGGAAACTTGGCATATCCCTGGGGACTCTTACCAATTGTTACCGATACGTCATATAAAGCATCCTAACAAGATGTAAACATGAGGAATTCTGCAGAAGCTGGAAATTCAAGCAACACACATCAAAGTTGCTGGTGAATGCAGCAGGCCAGGCAGCATCTCTAGGAAGAGGTACAGTTGATGTTTCGGGCCGAGACCCTTCGTCAGGACTAACTGAAAGAAGAGCTAGTAAGAGATTTGAAAGTGGGAGGGAGAGGGGGAGACTCAAAATGATAGGAGAAGACAGGAGGGGGAGGGATGGAGCCAAGAGCTGGATTGGAAAAAGGGATATGAGAGGATCATGGGACAGGAGGCCCAGAGAGAAAGAAAAGGGGGAGGGGGGGAAACCCAGAGGATGGGCAAGGGGCATAGTGAGAGGGACAGAGGGAGAAAAAGGAGAGAGAGAGAGAAAGAATGTGTGTACATAAATAAATAACGGATGGGGTACGAGGGGGAGGCGGGGCATTAGCGGAAGTTTGAGAAGTCAATGTTCATGCCATCAGGTTGGAGGCTACCCAGACAACAAGATGTATTAGCTTGGTCTGGCAACTGCTTTGCCCAGGACTGCAACAAATTGTAGAGAGTTATGAATGCAGCCCAGTATGTCACACATACTAACCTCCACCCCAATTACTCCATCTACACTTCCAGCTGCCTTGGGAAAGCAGCCAACAAAATTAAAGGCCTCTCCCACCACCCCTCTCCCAGTACACACATACTGCCAGGATTAATCCTACCCTCTCTTTCCTACTATTACCAGGTCTCTAGTATGCTAAAAGGTGAACTTCTGATTTTCTAATCTACCTCATCAGAGTCCTTGTACTCTTTTTGTCGACCTGCACTGCATTTTGTCTGTAACTGATTCTACTGAATCTTGGAGGTGATGAACCCTAGCCCTAGTCTCACTTCCCAGTGGAAACAAATTTATTGCCTCTATTTATCCTTTTCAAAATTTTATATCTTTCTATTAGATCCCCTTTCCATATAACATATAACCATATAACAATTACAGCACGGAAACAAGCTATCTTGGCCCTCCTAGTCCGTGCCGAACTCTTACTCTCACCTAGTCCCACCGACCTGCACTCAGCCCATAACCCTCCATTCCTTTCCCGTCCATATATCTATCCAATTTAACTTTAAATGACAACATTGAACCTGCCTCAACCACTTCTGCTGGAAGCTCGTTCCACACAGCTACCACTCTCTGAGTAAAGAAGTTCCCCCTTGTGCTATCCCTAAACTTTTGCCCTTTAATTCTCAACTCATGTCCTCTTGTTTGAATCTCCCCCACTCTCAATGGAAAAAGCCTATCCACGTCAACTCTATCTATCCCCCTCATAATTTTAAATACCTCTATCAAGTCCCCCCTCAACCTTCTACGTTCCAAAGAATAAAGACCCAACTTGTTCAACCTTTCTCTGTAACTTAGGAGATGAAACCCAAGCAAAATTCTAGCAAATCTTCTCTGTACTCTCTCAATTTCATTGACATCTTTCCTATAATTCAGTGACCAGAGCTGTACACAATACTCCAAATTTGGCCTTACCAATGCCTTATACGATTTCAACATTACATCCCAACTCCTATACTCAATGCTCTGATTTATAAAGGCCAGCATACCAAAAGCTTTCTTCACCACGCTATCATCATGAGATCCCACCTTCAAGGAACTATGCACCATTATTCCTAGATCCCTCTGTTGTACTGTATTCTTCAATGCCCTACCATTTACCATGTATGTCCTATTTTGATTAGTCCTACCAAAATGTAGCACAACACAGTTATCAGTATTAAACTCCATCTACCATCTTTCAGCCCACTCTTCTAACTGGCCTAAATCTCTCTGCAAGTTTTGAAAACCTACTTCATTATGCACAACTCCACCTATCTTGTATCATCTGCATACTTACTAATCCAATTTACCACCCCATCATCCAGATCATTATTATATATAACAAACAACATTGGACCCAGTACAGATCCCTGAGGCACACCACTAGACACCGGCCTCCAATCTGACACAGAGTTATCCACCACTACTCTCTGGCGTCTCACATACAGCCACTGCTGAATCCATTTTACTATTTCGATACTAATACCTAATGATTGCATCTTCCTAACTAACCTTCTATGTGGAATCTTGTCAAAGGCCCTACTGAAGTCCATATAGACAACATCCATCGTCAACCTTCCTAGTAACCTCTTCAAAAATTCAATGAGATTTGTCAAACGTGACCTTCCGCGCACAAATCCATGTTGACTGCTCCTAATCAGACCTTGTCTATCCAGATAATTATATATACCATCTCTAAGAATACTTTCCATCAATTTACCCACCACTGACATCAAACTCACAGGCCGATAATTGCTAGGTTTACTCTTAGAACCCTTTTAAACAATGGAGCAACATGAGCAATACGCCAATCCTCTGGCACCATCCCCGTTTCTAATGACATTTGAAATATTTCTGTCAGAGCCCCTGCTATTTCCACACTAACTTCCCTGAAGGTCCTGGGGAATATTCTGTCAGGACCCGGAGACTTATCCACTTTTATATTCCTTAAAAGTGCCAGTATTTCCTCTTCTTTAATCATCATACTTTCCATAACTACCCTTCTTGTTTCCCTTACCTTACACAATTCAATATCCTTCTCCTTAGTGAATACTGAAGAAAAGAAATTGTTCAAAATCTCCCCCATCTCTTTTGGCTCTGCACATAGCCGTCCATTCTGATTCTCTAAGGGACCAATTTTATCCCTCACTATCCTTTTGCTATTAATATAACTGTAGAAATCCTTTGGATTTATTTTCACCTTACTCGTCAAAGCAGCCTCATATCTTCTTTTAGCTTTTCTAATTTCTTTCTTAAGATTCTTTTTACATTCTTTATATTCCTTGAGCACCTCATTTACTCCAAGCTGCCTATATTTATTGTAGATGCCTCTCTTTTTCTGAACCATTTCCAATAACCCTTGAAAACCATGGCTCTCTCAAACTTTTAACCTTTCCTTTCAACCTAACAGGAAAATAAAGATCCTGTACCCTCAAAATTTCACCTTTAAATGACCTCCATTTCTTTATTACGCCCTTTCCATAAAACAAATTGTCCCAATCCACTCCTTCTAAATCCTTTCGCATCTCCTCAAAGTTAGCCTTTCTCCAATCAAAAATCTCAACCCTGAGTCCAGTCCTATCCTTCTCCATAATTCATTCTTCTGAATTCTAGCAACTATAGTCCCAGGCAACTCGGCTCTCCTCAGACCAAACCCCTCATCTTTGGAATCAACATGGTGAATCTCCTCTCCACTGCCTCCAAAGCAAGGCTATCCTTCCTCAAGTAAAGGGACCAGAACTGCATGAGTAGTCCAGGTACAGCCTCAGCAGTACCCTGCACAGTTGCAGCATAACATACCTGCTTTTCAATTCAATCCCTCAAACATTTCAACCCCCCACACATTACAAATTTCAAACACAAAAATATCTTTTTTTTAAGGTAGAGTACTTAGATTTGATTTAATACCTTCTGTATTCTGAGTCTCTATAAACTTAGTGATCACAAAGCATTACTGCCTAGAATACGTGCTCAGCTTCCTCTGACATTCATTACATGGAAATTCCTTATAACAAACAAATTAACATTTGGGAATGTAACCACTCCTATTACATACAGTAAGGTTTCATAAACACCATGTAAATAACCAGATAATCTGTGTATGTTCATGTGGTTGAGGAAGGTTTAGTCAGAGAGTAGTAGTCTTTCTCTTCAACTGGCACCACTTTATCTATTGCATCCACCAAAGCAGACAATGGGGGCCACAGTTTTTTAAAAAAAGAACAGTAGAACAGCAGCGCAGGACTGCTACAGCACTGACCTGAATGCAGTGCACAAGTGCATTGTAAGGTCTGAAGCCAAGTGTAAGGGTTCTGCTGTCTGAGCTGAGCTGACATCAGTTCGAATTGTTTTCTGGAGGTAACTAATGTCCTTTCTGGACAAATGAGAAATCATGAGCAAATGTCTTAGTTAAAAATTATGATATGTGCAAGTCAGCATTGTTGATTTAGTTTCAGAGAAAGGGAAGGTATTCTAGTTTAAAGCACAGAATAAGCATTAAGCACCATAACTGTCCCATTTTGCTTCAATTTCTTTAAAGAAGGACAAAATTCTTCTTGTACATTTCTTACCTTTGAGCCAGAAGCTCCTCTTGACAGACCATTTTCTCCAATTTTAGAGGAGGTTACTGGATTTTATTCAGTATCAGAACTGAGAAATTATTTTTACAACTGAATGAAGTATTTTCACTGCCGCAGCAAAATAAAATGACTAATTGTTGCAAGAAGATTTTACCAAAAGTGCTTGACTTTGCATCATGTATGCTCTGTTCAGAATTTGACAATGGAACTGGTAGCTGTAGGTTGAATACCTGATATAGAAGAATTTTTCTAGGGAAAAGTAAATGACTAATTTTAATGGTTTTTGTTTCTTTTGTTAATTTAAGTTTTAAGTTTACAATGATTATTTAAATCAGCTGTATCTTGTACATATTGAATAAATACATTACAGTTCATTTTCAAAATTGAATTCTAGTGAATAACGGACATTTGGAAAAACATGTTTTAAGAATTCAATCATTTAGTTATAGAAAAAAATCTATTTAAGTAGGAACTGCTGTTATCGTCTTGCATTGAAGTATGTTTTGCCTCAAATGAAATGTATGGAGATCATTTTAGTTTCAGCTTTAAATGTGCTTTTTGAATTTATTAATAATTCACCATGAAAAATATAGAATGCATTTATTACCCATTAAGTAGCGATATGAATGAGTTTGTTACCACTGTGATGGAGTATTACTGACTGATATAACACAGATGGAGGCCATTTAACCCACTATGACTGTGCCAGCTCTTTGAAAGAGCTGTCCAATTAGTCCCATAATCCTGCTCTTTTCCCAAAGCACTTCAAATCTTGCATTTCAAGTATGCATCCAATTTCCTTTTGAAATTTAGTATGGAAACTGCTTTCAAACATTTCAAATATAAGCCTTATCAGTATCTTTTTAGCTCCAAATTTCACTCTAAGGTCAAATGTTTCTATTGCATACCATTATTTTAAATCTTATTTGATGCTTCAGCAACTGGTTCTAACTAGTATTGCGGGAATGTTTCGTCCATGCGTCACACAAAATAAATGTACGTCTTTTCTGCTATCTATCTTGTAGAAAAATAAAATGCCCAGATTCCAGGTAATTCTCAGAATCAGAATAAGGTTTAATATCACCGGCATATATTGTGAAATTTGTTAATATTGTTGGTAAATTTCAATAATAGAAAGGAATGTGTGAACCAGAGTTTGCTGTAACGGAGAATATAATGTCATCAATTGTTAATTATGCTACCTTGGATTTTCTAAGTTGCTCTAAATGTGAACTTACAGCATTGCAGAGATGGAAGGTGAGTACCTGAGGACTGAGGAATGATGTGAATCAATTAGACTGAGGAACGGAGAAATTAAGAGCGAAAGGGCCAAGAAGGACCTCTAAGAGTGGAGTCACAAGAGACCGCATATAGAATCATAGAGCCATAGAAAAGTACTGCACAGTACTAGTTTAATGTAGTCCATGTTGAAACCATTTAAGCTTCCTGCTCCCATCAACCTAGACCAGGACCAGAGCCCTCCATTCCCCTACCATCCATGTACCTATCAAAACTTCGCTTAAAAGTTGAAATTGAGCTTGCATGCACCATTTGAGCTGGCAGCTCATTCCACAGTCTCAGGATCCGCTGAGTGAAGAAGTTTCTCCTCATGTTCCCCTTAAACTTTTCACCTTTCACCCTTAACCCATCACCTCTGGTTATAGTCCCACCCAACCATGGTGGAAAAAGCCTGCTTGCATTTACTCTATCTATTTCCTTTCTAATTCTGAATACCTCTATCAAGTCTCCTCTCAATCTTCTATATTCTAAGGAATAAAGTGCTAACTTATTAAATCTATCCTTATAACTCAGGTTTTCCAGACCCAGCAACATCCTTGTAAATTTTCTCTGTACTCTTTCACCTTATTTACACCTTTCCTGTAGGTAGGTGACTAAAACTGAACACAATACTCTAAATTAGGCCTCACCAATGTCTTATACAACTTCAATATAATATCCCATCTCTTGTACTTAATACCTTGATTAATGAAGGTCAATGAGCCAAAAGCTTTCTTTACAACCCTATCTACCTGTGAATTACTTTCAATGAATTATGGACCCATATTACCAGATCCATTTGTTCTACCACACACCTCAGTGCCCTACCGTTCACTGTGTAAGACCTACCCTGGTTGGTCCTACCAAAGTGCAGCACCTCACACTTGACTGCATTAAATTCTATCTGCCATTTTTCAGCCCATATTTCCAGCTGATCCAGATCCTTCTGTAAGCTATGATAGCCTTCCTCATTGTCTACTACACCTACAATCTTGGTGTCCTCCGCAAATTTGATGATCCAGTTAACCACTTTATCATCCAAATCGTTCATATGGATGACAACCAACATTGGACCCAGCAGCACTCCACTAGTCACAGGCCTCCAGTCAAGGAGGCAAGCATCTACTACCACTCTCTGGCTTTTCCCACAAAGCCAATGTCTAGTTTAATTTACCACCTCATCTCAAATGCAAAGTGACTGAACCTTCTTGACAGACCTCGCACGTGGGACTTCGTCAAAGACCTTGCTAAAATCCATGTAGAAAACATTCACTGCCTTGCCTTCCTGGTAACTTCCTCATAAAACATTATAAGATTGGTTAGACATGACCTACCATGCATGAAGCCATGCCGACTATCCTTAATCAATCCATGTCTATTCAAATATTGATAATCCAGTCCCTTAGAATACCTTCCAATAACCTTCCCATTACTGATGTCAGACTTACTAGCCTATAATTTCCTGCTTTATGTTTAGAGCCTTTTTTAAATGGTGGTACAAAACAGGCTATCCTCCAATCCTCCAGTACCTCTCCTGTCGCTAATGATTAATTAAGTATCTCTGCTAAGACCCTGGCAATTTCTACACTTGCCTCCCATGGGGTCTGAGTGAACACATGGTCAGGCTCTGGGGATTTATCCATACTAATTTGCCTCAGGACTGCAAGCACTTCCTCCTCTGTAATCTGTATAGGGTTCATGAAGTTGATGCCATTTTGCCTCCACCTCTATAGACTCTAATGATAGTCTGTATAAAGAGGTGTGAGACTGAGAAACAGATGGAGCTGGAGCCTGATGGGTGGGGTGTGGGTCAATGGCCAGAGGAAGCCAGGTATAGGAGGAGGGGGAGGAGGAGGAGGATTTGCTTATCTGGTTTAACTTATCACTTTCCAGTCTCTCTACTATCTCCTCCCCTCTCCCACCTGCCTCATCTGTTCATTTTCAAATGACTCAGATTTCTCTCTCTCTCTCTTCCTTTCTCTTCCCCTTCCCTCTCTCCCCTCTCCCCCCTCTCTCTCCCCCCCGTGTCTCCCTCTGTGTCTCTGTCTGCATGCCTCTGTCTTTCTGTCTCTCTCTCTTTTGTCTCTGTCTCTCTCTCTCTCTCTCTCTCCCCGCCGTCTGTTTGTCTCTCCCTCCCCCTCCTCTCTCTGTCTGTGTGTCTGTGTGTCTCTGTCTCTCTGTGTCTCTGTCTGTATGCCTCTGTCTTTTTGTCTCTGTCTCCGTGTCTCTCTCTCTCTCTCTCTCTCTCTCTTTGTCTACCTGTGTCTCTTTCTGTGTCTGTGTCTGTGTGTCTCCACAGAGGATTGGATAGTGGGTATAAATGTAGATGCAGTGTGTAGAAAGTCGGAAGAAGCACAGGCCGTGGATAGGACATAATTGCAGTCAATTGGATGGGCTGAAGTGTGCCTACTTCATTGCAAAAAAGTATCAGGAACAAGGGTGACAAACTTAAAGCATACGCCAGTACATGGAACTACAACGTTGTGGATATTACAGAGACTTGGCTGTCACAAGGGCAGGAATGACTGCCAAATGTTCTGGAGCTCAGATTATCAAGAGGGGCAGGGATGGACATAAAAGAGGTGAGGGAGTGACATTACTAACTAGGGATAGTATCACAACTGCAGAAAGGAATGATGTCATGGAGGGATTGTCTACTCAGTCAGTGTGGGTGGAAGTCAGAAACAGGAAGGAAGCAATCACTCTATTGGGAGTATTCCATAGTCCCCCTGAATAGCAACAGAGACACTGAGGAACAGAGCAGGAGACAGATTCTGAAAACATCCAAAAATAACAGGGTTGTTGCCATGGATAATTTCATCTTACCTCATAACAACTGACTTCTCCTTTGTGCAAAAGGGTTAGATACAAAGGAATAGGTGTGCCCAGCAAGGATTCCTGTCATAATATATAGCCAGGCCAACTAGAGGAAAAGCATACAGGAACTGGTACTGGGCAATGAATCTGGTCACGTGACAGACTCTCAGTAGGTGAGCATTTCGGATACAGTGACCACAACTCCCTGACATTTAGCTTAGCCTTGGACAGGAATAGAAGCAGATGGTATAGGAAAGTATTTAATTAGGAGAAGGGGAGTTATGATGCTATTAGATGGTAACTTGGGAGATAAACTGAGAATAATATACACAGTGGAAAAGTGAGTGTTGTTGGAACACTTACATGGGGTTCTGGACAGGTTTGTCCATTGAGGCAGAGAAAGAATGGTAATATGATGGGACCATGGTACTCCAAGAGATGTGAAACACCTAAGTCATGAATAAGAAAGAAACATACTTAAGGTTTAGGAGGCAAGGATCATACAGGGCTCCTGAGAGTTATAAGATAGCCAGGAAGGAGCTGAAGAAGGGGCTTTTGCATCTTCACTGGGCACAGGAGTAGTACCAGAAGGTTGGAAGGAGGCAAATATTTCTTTGTTTAAGAAAGGTAAAAGGGATAATCTGGGAATTTTAGACCAGTGAGTCTCACATCAGCGGTAGGCAAACTATTGGAGAGGATTCATCAAGACAGGATTTATGATCATTTGGAGAAGCATAGTCCGATTAGAGTTAGTCAGCATAGCATTGTGAGGGCCAGGTCATGCCCCAGAAGCTGGATTGAATTCTTTGACGTAGTGACAAAACAAATAAATGAAGTGGATCTGGAGTGCATGTATTTTAGTAAGCTGTTTAACAAGGTTTCAATGGTACACTCATTGAGAATGTCAGGAGACTTGGGATCCAGGGAAAATTTTCTGTGCGGATATTACCTCGTGGATAGGCTGGGTGAACTTTGAAGGAAAGGAGGATGAGAGGTGACTTGATAGAAGTGTACAAGATGATAAAAGGCATAAATTGAATGGACAGCCAGACTTGTTCCCAGGGCGGAAATGGCTAATACCAGGGAGCATAATTTTAAGGAGATGAAGGACAGTATAGGGGGAATGTCAGAGGTAAGGTTTTTTACACAGAGAGTGGCAGGAACGTGGAACATGCTGCCAAGGGTAGTGGTAATGGTAGGTACATTTAAAAAATTCTTAGGCACATGTTTGACAGAAAAATGGAGGGCTTTATGGAAGGGAAGGGTTAGATGGATCTTAGAGTAGGTTAAAATATTGACACAACAGTGTGAGTCAAAGTGGCTCACTGTACTATACTATGTAATGTTCTGTGCTTTCTCACACCCTGGTTGCTGTCATTTAATCATAGACTCTGGTCATTCTCCATTTGATTTAGTGATAAATATTTAATGATATTATGATATTTTTCTGCAGAATATCCCTCACAGCTAAACCTAACTTAGCTGGGTCAATGGGAAAGTCAAGATATACTTCGGCTTTCTCCTGTTTTGATATAAGGTCACTGAGAAACGTAACTTTTGTTTCCTTCTCCATAGTTGCTGTTTAATCACAGTGTTTCCAACACTTTGCTTTTACTTAAGTCAAGCTATAATGCAGTAAGTTCCCTTATTGGCTCCTGGCATTTTGCTCCAGGAAACTATCCTGAATGTCTCTACAAATTTGATTTTCAAATTATTAATTAATAAATTATTTGTCCACTCATACGTTCTTGCAATTATTATACCACCTCTGTTATTATTACTTTATTTGTTGTTTAATATTCTGCTTTCAGGAATCCTATGAACTGCTGTTTCCAATGATCTTCCTCCATTATGCCTCTTCTCATCTTAATTCAATTGCTGTTATGGTACAAGATCATTCCTTACAATTCTCTTTTTGCCATCTGTTATTATCAAGGCTTTTTCCCCCTTTTCCAGTTCACCATCCTTTCAAAATTGCATATCAAGCATGCAATTAATTCAAGTTCTTGGTCAGCACACAGCTACATCTCAGGAACTCTAATTAAATTAAATCTGTTTACTTCCATTCATGTCACCATTTTACCCAGTAAGCACGAATGTTTTCTGAATATCAGGGAAGCACCAATGATTTTATGTTTTATCATTTTTGCTTGACTTCACCTTCCTAGCTGCTGCATTTTGATTTTTAACCTTCCTCCCATCTAGTGCCTTTGCTTGAATTGGTATACTGTATTTCTCCAGTTGACTTACTTTCTTGAGTCTGCTTTTACACTCCTTCCATTAGCCTCTCACCCCATAACCAATATTACTAGGCTAACGCCATTCGTACAGAGCTGAATGGCAGGATATTAAGCGGAACCCTTCATATATACACTGTTGCTTAAATTGAAACTCCTGACTCTCAGACTACTTTTTCAGCTATGCATTCAAATCTCTGAATATTTTAATACTAATTAAAACAAACTATGAATACTGTGTTGGAAACATTGACATTAAACCAAATCGTTTCAGCACAAATATGCTTGATCTGTACTCCATGCAATATAATAATTCTAGCTACACTTTGTGGAGTTCTGGAGCAGCTGTCAACTTTTTCTTGCGAAAAAGGAATATTAACTGGGGTCCGACACAGAGGTGAGCAGAGATCTTTGTCAGATAACAATGCAAGATGTGACTTCATTCAAAAGGAAGTAGTAAATATTTTAAATGGGAAATACAGTAAATACATTATATGGCATGTTCGTCATCATTTACAAAATGTAAGAAAAAGAATTTCAGGATGTATATTGTATACATTTCTCTGACACTAAATGTACCTTTGAAACCTATTGATCTAGTAGGTTATCAAAATGTTTGTAAATCATAGCAGAGTCAATAAAATAGTCCAACAAACAAAATGGCATATCAAATGCTCTACTTTACTTGACTATAGAAATTTTGGCATAAACTTCTCAAACTGAACATCTTTCTCAGTATCGTGAGATATTAATGGTACATAATCAACTCCACGTCTTCCATAAACAATGTATGCTACTAAATTTAAATTCTTTGTAAATATTTTTCTACCACCCAAATACAATACACAACCCTTGGGCAGCTGTATCATTAAGTGGATTATGACAGTAAAGTACATGAAGGAATTAGTTTTTTCACCAGAAATATTTTGTGGTACATTAATTTTATACAGTATTATCATGTGATGTATTTTGTATATGTCTAGGAAGCACTTCACTCTGGCAATTATTTGTCTCTTAACTGGCTTGTTTCAGGACTATTTTATTTCCTTTAAATTTGTTTCTTGAGTTTTTTAAGACAGCAAATCCTGCAAGGGCATTGTTCTTTCAGTGCCTTTACTTCTTCGTTAAATGCGCAGTCACATTTACACTGCTTAATTCATGGATAATGTGATGATGACATCATTGTTGTTCCCTAGGGCAGGGATGAGAAATCTTTGTCATCTGTTGCTCAGCTGGTACCTTCTTTCTTCAAAGTTACCAGACTGCAGCTTCAGATCCAAATCCCACTCCAGAAACCCATGTATGAAAATCCATCCTGACGCTGGGGGAGTGCTACATGTTGTGTTTTATTTATTCAGGGTTAAAGCTTGGAACAAGGACCATACAACCCAACAACCCAAGAGACACAGGAGCAGAATTAGGCCATTCAGCTCATCGAGTCTGCTCCGGCATTCCCTCATGGCTGATCCTGGATCCAACTCAACCCCATACACTTGCCTTCTCTCCATATCCTTTGATGCCCTGCGCAATCAGGAAAGGAACAACTTCCGCCTTAAATATTTGCACAGACTTGCCCTCCACCGCAGTCTGTGGCAGAGCCATCTATTCAACACTAGCCTAATCACAGAGCAATTTACCCACCAATTATCCTACTAACTGGTTCATCTTTGGACAACGGAAGGAAACTGGAGCACCTGGAAGAAACTCAGGTGGTCACAGGGAGATCTTACAAATTTCCTACAGACGGTGCCAAAATTGAACTCCAAATTCTGCAATGCACCAGAGGGTCTTTTCACTAAGGTATTAAACCACAGCCACTCTCTCAGATTGATATAAAGGACCCTACAGTGTATCTGTATTTTGCCATAATGTCAAACAAACTCCGGAAGAGATTATCAGGCCACTATCTCATTGCTGCCTGTTAAGCTTGTGGTGCGCAGATCCATTGCTGCATGTTATTATCATGATTGCTGCATTTCATTGCCTGTAGGCAATTGTGCACGTTGAGTGACTTATTATATGAATGCAAGTCTTTATTTCAGGGCTGTTAAGGCTAATTCTAATGTTCTAACTAAAATCAACTAAATGAAGGAGGTTGTGGATATGCTCAGTTTCTTATCATGTGATGGTACATTTATCCGTAGGCCTGCACTGCCAATTAATTTTAAAAATGGGAAGCCTGCTTACCTTGGACTTGTTGTACAAATGCTTTTTAATGAAAATGAAGAACTCCTAAAGGCTGGAGTAATCACAAAATGGGTGGTCTTTTTTTAAGCAGTCCCAAGTCAACGGACTGCTACTCTCCTTTTTCTGTTGCCCTTTTCCCCCCTAGTTTTATTAATCACGTAGTGTTTCATTTCCCTTCTAGTTTCATAGCCTTTTATATAGGATTTTCTTACTCGACATTCCTATAATCTCATCATGACCAGCCTTCTGGCAGATTTCTCCTCTGCTGCCTCTCTTTCCCTCTCTGTTCTTTTGCCAGGACATCTCTGGATGGCTAAGCTTCCCCTTATTTACTGCACAACCTTCTTCATTTTGCCTGTGAGATGAACCTTGTAAAAATGATCTGTTTGTTTGTTTTAATCTGGATCCAAACAAAGAGTCTTATTTTTTCTAAATACTTGAAACTTTATGTGATACTTGTCTTAAATACTCTCCTAATTCAGCTCATTTCTTTGTCATATGGTCAGGTCTCGGTGTAAGTGTGTACCTTTTAACTTATTTTTATTATTATTTTTATTGTTTCCCTACAGAGTGTTTCTCAGGCTGCTTAGTTTCCTTGTAGATGGGGAAGATAATCCAGCCTATTTATCATTGCTGCTTTTAGATGTTACGGTAAATGTTTTTGGGAGAGCAGTGAACTCGCTCGAACTGCCTACCTACCAGTTCACCTCCTACAGCTCAAATAATAGCTGCCAGTCTCAAAGAATGAAAGCACAGGAGCAAAATGATTGGCTGGATAACTTTGATGACAATTTTATCAGGAAGTGTGGGCTAGCTACTGTGGCCATGCCAGTGCATTCACGACTTCTCCACTGGTGCAGCGCAGAAACTCACAAAACACCAACCTCCATCTCCAATGCTGCACCGGCAAGCAGACATTGTGCTCTCTGGAAAATCCCTGCACTGTTTGCAGGTGCAAAACCTGGAAGTCAGCAGAATTGGTAGATTCTGATCATTTCACCTGCCTTCAGGAAGTGATGGAAATACAGTAATCCCACCACCACTCACAATCATTAACACAGAACCATCGTAAAATTGCTAGTGGGCCCCTCCAGTCTGAAGATACCCATGTAAATTCCATCCCAATTTGACCGTTTTGGGAAGTGAAGTGTCAATGTCTGAGCTAGATGTTAAAAGTGTTAGATCAGTTGACGGAGTTCCTCATTCCTGTGTCAATCGCCTTCTAGCCAAGTAGGAGCTTGCTCCTTTCTGAGAGCAGCAAAAAAAAAATTAGGGCAGGTTTTGGTAAGGGTAGGAGCTAGGAGATATGAGTCAGCTGACATATATTACCTGCAGCTTGATAATCAGAGGAGTGAATACACTGAGGTGAGATGCTACCTAAGGAGAGAATATTAAATGATCTACATGTGATCAAAGGCTGCAGATTCTTTGACAGCTTTTCTAATGTAGGGTGATGCCCTCCTTTACAGAAGGATGAGTCATTGGAGCTGTGCACAATGTTCAATGAATTCAATGCTACCGACACTGAGTAAGTGTGACCTAGAAGATCAAACCAAAGCCATTTACAAACAAATCCTAAATATTTTAGCATTAACTTGAAGTTCCATGCAGTTTAGCTACATGTCCTTGCACAGATAAATCAGATATCTCTTCAACTACCTACCAACTGAATCTGTTGTTGTTTTTAATCTTCACGTTTCATGAATCACCTTGACTATCACCAAATCATTTTAGTGAGGATGAAATCACGAAGCAGACACACTAACCAAACAGGCACAACCAGCCTCCACGGCATTACTTGTTGGGTTCCCAAAGTGCACTGAGTTTATATGATGACAAATAGCCATTTTAAAACTAAATGCAGGAAAGGACGACCATTAGTACACCATTCCCACGATAAGGCCACAGAGCAAAGTGATTATGGAATGTAATCCAGTTGGGGTGAGAATGTGACGAGGCAGCAAGAAAACTGGTGGCCAATAAAATTTGGAAGTTTTTGAAATCAATACCCAGATAAAAGCGTCTGGGAAAATGTTAAGTTACAGCTCCTAGTTAATCAGGCTAATTTTTTCTGTCTGCAGCTGAGAGTGACCTTCATCAGAAATAATATGCTATTCTCAGCTCTTTCACAAATATGGTGCACGTCCAAGCAAATTCTGTTAATAGGTGTCAAAATTTCTGCAGCAAAATTGTCCTTATTTTTATTAAAGACAGTATAGAGATTAATTTTCAATTGCTAGTGTGAAGTGACTACTTTAGTAACAGCTGCCTGTTTACTTTCCTCCCAACATTTGGTTCCGTTAAAGTCATCCAAGGTCTGTAAGGGAGAAAAGAGAAGAATGCCAAGGTAGGATATTTTAATGCAAGGAGTATTATGAACAAAGCGGATGAGCTTAGAGTGTGGATCAGCACTTGGAGCTGTGATGTTGTGGCCATTATAGAGACTTGGATGGTGCAAGGGCAGGAATGGGTACTTCAAGTGCCAGGCTTCAGATGCTTCAGAAAGGACAGGGAGGGAGGCAAAAGAGGTGGGGCATGGTACTGTTGATCAGGGATAGTGTCACGGCTGCAGAAAAGGAGGAAGTCATGGAAGGGTTGTCTACACAGTCTCTGTAGGTGGAAGTTAGGAATAGGAAGGGGTCAATAACTTTACTGGGTGTTTTTTATGGACTGGCCAATAGTAACAGGGACATCAAAGAGCAGATAGGGAGATTGGCATCTCTCTAGAGTGAGGGGTTTAGATGGGGTGGAGTTTGTTAGGTGTGTTCAGGAAGGTTTTTGACACAATATGTAGATAAGCCTACAAGAGCAGAGGCTGTATTTGATCTGGTATTGGGAAATGAACTTGGTCAGGTGTCAGATCTCTCAGTGGGAGAGCATTATGGAGATAGTGATCACAATTCTATCTCCTTTACCATAGCACTGGAGAGGGATAGGAACAGACAAGTTATGTTTAATTGGAGTAAGGGGAAAACGAGGCTATCAGGCAGGAACTTGGAAGCAAAAATTGGAAACAGATGTTCTCAGTGAAACATACGGAAGACATGTGGCAAATGTTTAGGGGATATTTGTGTGGTGTTCTGCATAGGTACGTTCCAATGAGACAGGGAAAGGATGGTAGGGTACAAGAACCATGGTGTACAAAGGCTGTTGTAAATCTAGTCAAGATGAAAAGAAGAGCTTATGAAAGATTCAAAAAACTAGGTAATGATAGAGATCTAGAAGATTATAAGGCTAGCAGGAAGGAGTTTAAGATTGAAATTAGGAGAGCCAGAAGGGGCTATTAGAAGGCCTTGGTGGACAGGATTAAGGAAAACCCCAAGGCATTCTACAAGTATGTGAAGAGCAAGAGGATAAGACATGAGAGAATTAGACCAATCAATTGTGACAGTGGAAAAGTGTGTATGAAACTGGCAGAGATAGCTGAGGTATTAATGAATACTTTGCTTCAGTATTCACTACAGAAAAGGATCTTGGTGATTGTAGGGATGACTTTCAGCAGACTGAAAAGCTTGAGCATGTAGATATTAAGGAAGAGGATTGCTGGAGATTTTGGAAAGCATCAAGTTGGATAAGTCACTGGGACTGGATGGGATGTACCCCAAGCTACTATGGGAAGCGAGGGAGGAGATTGCTGAGCCTCTGGCAATGATCTTTGCATCATCAATGAGGACGGGAGAGGTTCTGGAGGATTGGAGGGTTGCAGATGTTGTTCCCTTATTCAAGAAAGGGAGTAGAGATAGCCCTGGAAATTATAGACCAGTGAGTCTTACTTCAGTGGTTGGTAAGTTGATGGGAAAGATCCTGAGAGGCAGGATTTATGAACATTTGGAGAGACATAGTCAGCGTGGCTTTGTCAAAGGCAGGTCATGCCTTACGAACCTGATAGAATTTTTTTGAGGATGTGACTAAACACATTGATGAATGTAGAGCCATAGATGTAGTGTAAATGATTTTAGCAAGGCATTTGATAAGGTACCCCATGCAAGGCTTATTGAGAAAGTAAGGAGGCATGGGATCCAAGGGGACATTGCTTTGTGGATCCAGAACTGGCTTGCCCACAGAAGGCAAAGAGTGGTTGTTGATGGGTCATATTCTGCATGGAAGTCAGTGACCAGTGGTGTGCCTCAGGGATCTGTTCTGGGACCCCTACTCTTCATGATTTTTATAAATGACCTGGATGAGCAAGTGGAGGGATGGGTTAGTAAATTTGCTGATGACACAAAGGCTGGGGTGTTGTGGATAATGTGGAGGGCTGTCAGACGTTTGAGTGGGACATTGATAGGATGCAACGCTGGGCTGAGAAATGGCAGTGGAGTTCAACCCAGATAAGTGTGAGGTGGTTAATTTGGTAGGTCAAATATGATAGCAAAATATAGCATTAATGATAAGACTCTTGGCAGTGTGGAGGATCAGAGGGATCTTGGGGTCCGAGTCCATAGGGCACTCAAAGCTGCTACGCAGGTTGACTCTGTAGTTAAGAAGGCATACGGTGCATTGGCCTTCATCAACTGTGGGATTGAGTTTAAGAGCTGAGAGGTAATGTTACAGCTATATAGGACCCTGGTCAGACCCCACTTGGAGTACTGTGCTCAATTCTGGTCACCTCACTACAAGAAGGACGTGGAAACCATAGAAAGGGTGCAGAGGAGGTTTACAAAGATGGTGCCTGGATTGGGGAGCATGCCTTATGAGAACATGTTGAGTGAACTCGGCCTTTTCTCCTTGGAGCGACAGAGGATGAGAGGTGACCTGATAGAGGTGTACAAGATAATGAGAGGCATTGATCGTGTGGATAGTCAGAGGCTTTTTCCCAGGGCTGAAATGCTTAGCACGAGACGGCATAGTTTTAAGGTACTTGGAAGTAGGTACAGAGGAGGTGTCAGGGGTAAGTTTTTATGCAGAGAGTGGTGAGTGCGTGGAATGGGCTGCTGGCAGTGGTGGTGGAGGCTGAAATGATAGGGCCTTTTAAGTACATGGAGCTTAGTAAAATAGAGGGCTATGGGTAAGCCTAGGTAGTTCTAAGGTAAGGACATGTTCAGCACAGCTTTGTGGGCTGAAAGGTCTGTATTGTGCCACGTTTCTTTGTTTCTATTTTAGGGCCATCATTAATTGATGATGTCTGCTTAAGTATTAGAGTGGTCAAGACTGTGCCCATATTTAACAAGAGAGACAGAGCAAATGATTATACATTTCTAATAGGCTTACATTTTTGAGTTCTTTATTATGGGTGAAATTACCATGCATCTAGATAAATGGAAAATAGGTAAAAGAAGCAAGCATGGATTTCAAAAGGGGTACCCATTCTTGACAAACCTCATGGATTTCTTTGAAGAAGGAATATCTCTCGTATTTATTACTCTCTTCTCCATGTATTCCACCTTCTAAAAATGTTTGTAGTAGGAATTTCCCAGAAATATTTTTCACATGTTTTTTCTGCGTGGTAAAATAGTCGACTTCAAAACTTTTAACAAGGCATCACATTCAAGGTTATGAAAGAGGATTAGGTGGTATTGAATTTTCAGGTAGGTGGTAAACTTCTGAAGATTGCTTAAAAGGAAAAGAACCGAGAACAGATATCAAGAGCAATTTTCAGCAGACAGAAATGGAGACAATGTTTTAATCCTCAAGCCAATTCCATTCAGATTTAGATTTGTGCAAGATATGACGTGAACATTTGTAAGCCATAGAAAAACATATTCTGACAGGTCAAAAGACATTGCAAAGTAATATTGGTAAAATGTGTGAATCAGTTAAGTATTGGCTGATGCAATTAATGGCTAGTGATTGCAAGGCAATGCAATATTGTTAAAATAGTTTTAATTATATAGTAATTAGAAGAAAGCTTAGTTCTGTGGAAAATCATCAGTATTTTGTTTACAGAATGTTAAAGGAATCATCACAGCCTTCACAAATATAAAATAATAAACATAATTGATAGCAGATTGGTTTCATTAAATAGAGATTTTTAAAGATATAAAAGTAAATGTAAAAATTACATGGAAGTTACAACATGCTATTCAGTCCCACAGTTTATGGTAGCATTTATAATCCATGAGCCGTTTACAATTCTCCATCTAATTATGTCAATACCAGCTTTCCAGGAGGTTAGCCAGCCTGTTCCAAAATTTTTCTCTGCTCTCCACACAGATGAGCCTATTTTGCAGGAAGATCCTCATTCTAGCCACCTCTCTGGATCAAGAGTTTTCTTCTGAATTCATCATCAGATTTATGAGCGATGATCTTGTATTTATTACTTGCTTCTGTCGTCCCCACGTTTGAAGGCATCCACTCCATGTTTCAATGCTATTCATATTTCTTTTCAATTATAACCTTCCACTTTCTTGAGAAACTTGCTCCAGCCTGCCTGAAGACTTAGGGTAGAAAAACTATTGCAATAGAAATTGTGAGGTTGTCAAATTGACTTCTGGAGTTGGAGACTAAGAAATGGACTGAACCAAAGCCTCAGGCTCGGACCCCAGAACCAGGCAAGGACATGACATGGGCTAGGGAGATGAGGAACATGGGAACACAGAGCCTCGGTCTCGGGGAGCAGGTACATGGAACCATGGACACATACACAGAACACAGAGTCGGAACCCCTCCTTGGGTACAGGACATAGGGCTGGGACTCACACACAGAACAGAGAGCTGGGACCCCTCCTTGGGTACAGGACATAGGGCTGGAACTCATGACCCTCCGCAGGGCAATGGCAAGACGGCCTGACTTACCCCACGGAGGCGAGGACAAGACATGACCCCCCGCGGGGCAACAGCAAGACAGCCTGACCTACCCCACGGAGGCCAGGACAAGACAAGACATGACTCCCCGTGGGCAACGGCAAGATGGGCAGACTTACCCCATGGAGGCAAGGACAAGACAAGACAAGACCAACACGAATGAACACCAGACAGTACCTATCTAGCTCTGGTGATGGAACTAGACCAAAGTGCAGGCGGGGGCTGTAGACGAGGGCTAGAGGCGAGAGGGACAGAGAAGGGATTCAGAGAAGGGGGTAGGACAGGGATCACCGACCGCCAGGGCCAGGACTTGACTCAGAACTGGGAAGCCGCCAGGGCCAGGACTCGACTTGGAGCTTGAATGCCCCTGGAGCCAGGACTTGACTTGAAGCCTCTGGGTGGTGGTGAGCTCTGGACTCGGCCCGGGAACAGTAGACAGTGGTTCTTGTTTTCCTCCGGTGGGTTAACTGACGGACCCACCTCGGTGAGGAAACTTTGCAGGCTCGCTTTGACAAGGTAACTGGACAGGGTTGCTCCGGTGAGGAGAGGCGAATTACCGGCACTCGCTTCGGCAGAGACTAGGCTTGCTCCGGCCAGATGACATTGGCACGCCGTGACTTTGCAGACGCTCCCGCACCGAACGGTTGAAAGCCGGAGACTATAAACTACCGGCTCAGCCGAGTGTTAATTGCCTCTAATCACCAAAGTCGAGGGACACGGGAAAACAGGGAATCAATGGTCTGGATTGTAACACAAACAAGCTAAATTTAAAGGGACCCCAATCCGGACCATGACACCCAGGGGGAGCAGGGGACCAAGAACCCTCTGTAACACCTTGCTGCCGGTACCTGAGGATACAGACAGGGATTTGGCCTCTGATTTGATCACTGTTTCTACACATGAACTTAGGGAGAGGACTCTGAGGTCTGTCGGATCACCCCTGCCACCAAAGAAGCCTCAGGAGTCATCCTCAAAGGAAGGTCCAGAGGAGATAGCAATGCCCAAGCTGCTTGAAATCCCTTCCGTCTGCAAGCATTTGGAAGCAGTCTTCAGCAAGGGAAAGGCCTCAACTCTTCCACCAGGAAAAGGCTATAGACCTGCTGCCCCGTACTTGTCCCCTATGGGGTCGATTGTACGTCTTCTCTGGCCCAGACAGAAGCGTAATTGAAGAGAACAGTATATAAAGGAAGCTCTTGGCACAGGATTCATTCAGCCCTCCACCCCATCAGCCAGCGCAGACTTCATACAAAAGAAAGGTGGGAGTCTGTGGCTGTGCATTGACTCTACGGGATTAAAATGCTTAGTGGCCAAGAACTGCTACTCCCTTCTACTCATGAATACGGCCTTCGAGATGCTCCAAGGGGCAAGAGTATTCACAAAACTAGACCTAAAGAGTGCATACAATCTGGTCTGTATAAGGGAAGGTGATGAGTGGTCAACTGCATTCAATACACCAATAGGGCACGACGTACTTGGTTAATTCCGTCGACACTGCGAACACTCCAGCCATTTTCCACGCCTTTATAAACAATGTACTCCAGGACAATCTCCATTAGTATGCATTTGTCTACTTGGATGATATTTGAATCTTCTCGAAGTCATGGAGGAGCATGTCACTCACGTCAGAAACATTTTAAGGAGGCTGCTAGACTACGAACCATTCCAAATTGGAAATGTCCAAGTTTCATGTGATGACTGTTTCATTTTTGAGCTTAATCATCTCCACTGGCAATCTCAAATTGGACCTCTACCAAGATCCAGGCAGTCAGATACTAGCCACCACCACCCAGTATCAAACAGATCCAACGATTCCTGGGGTTTGCAAACTTCTACTGGATTAATCAGAAACTTCAGCTTGATGGCAGCCCTGTTGATAGCACTAACTAGGAAATCCACGGGCCCTTTTGTCTGGTCTATTGAAGTGGAGGCTGTTTTTGCAGTCTTAAACAGTGGTTCACAACAGCTCCGATATTGGTTTCTCCTAATCTGGACCTTCCCTTCATCGTGGAGGTGGATGCTTCGGACATCAGAGTGGGTGCAATCTTGTCTCAACCATTACCTTTGGACAGCAAACTGCACCCTTGTGCATTCTTCTCAAGGCAGCTATCCCCAGCAGAGAGGAACGATGACACTGGGAATCGGGAGCTCCTTGTGTTTAAGATAGCTTTGAAGGAATGGTGTCATTGGCTAGAGGGGGGCCTAGAACGTTTTTATCGCTTGGACTGACCACGAGAATCTGGCTTATTTTCAGGAGGCCAAGAGGCTGAATTCCAGGCAGGCTAGCCAGTCTTTATCCTTTAACCGCTTTGAATTCATCCTGACCTATTGATTGGGGTCAAAGAACCAGAAACCAGATGCTCTGCCCTGTCAGTTTTATAAACTGGAACGAGAAGAGCAGCCTACCGTCATTTGGCCCCAGGCCAAGGTGGTAGCACCAATTCAATGGGGAATCAACGTGCTGTTCACAGGGTCCAAACGTAAGGGGATATTCCTAAGAATGGTCTCCTGGGTCGGCTGTTCGTCCCAAGTTCCTTCCGGCCCCAGGTACTCCAATGGGGACATTCGTCGAGAATGACCATACGCCCAGGGACTGCCAGGACCTTCAACCTTATCACAAGGAGGCATTGGTAGCCTGCAATTACAAAAGAGGTTCTGCAGTACATGCAGTCATGCGAGGTGTGCGCACAGAACATGGACCTCAAGGGCTCCTCCAACCCCTACCTATTCTGGAAAGACCATAGGTACACATCTCCATGGACTCTGTCACAGACCTCCTGCCATCCAAGGGGAAGACAGTCATCATGGTAATTGTCCATTGGTTTTCAACAGCCTACAACTTCATTGCCTTGGAGAAGCTGCCATCTGCGGTGGTGATGACGGCCGAAACTGTCCTGGACCAGGTCTTCAGGATCCACGGATTCCCGATGGATGTTTTCTCAGATGGTGGTCCACAGTTCACATCATGTTTCTGGAGTGTGTTCTGTAAGCTCATAGAGGCAACAGCAAGACTTTCCTCTGGGTTTCACCCGCAGTTCAATGGCCAAATGGAGAGGACCAACCAAGGGTTAGAATGTACCTTCAGATATCTGCCCTCAGAAAGACTTAAAAGAGTGCTGCGACCACTTGATGTGGGCAGGGATTGTCCACAACACCTTGCAGCTCCCCAAGACGTCGAAGATCAATCCCACCTTCCACATCTCTAAATTAAAACCTGTCGGCACCAGCCCATTAACCACATCACCATCAGCCCCACCACCACTCAAGTTTATCGCGGGATAACAGGTCTTCATGGTGAGAGGACTTTTGGACTCACATGCTGATTAAGGTGTTCGGCAATACCTTGTGGACTGGGAAGGATTTGGACCCGAGGAGAGGTGCTGGGTGCCTGAAAGGGATATCTTGGTTCTGGCTATCATCCACGATTACCATCACTGCCTCTCTGAGCAGCCAGGGCCATCAGGAGTCAGCCATAGGGAAGGTGGTCCTGCTACGCGATGCTCCCAACCATGCCAGCTTCTGGGATTTAGATGCTCTGACTCCCCAAGGATACAGAGAGCTGGCGCGGTCCCTTTCAGGGTTCAGGACGGCCCCGCTAATTGGTAATCATGTTTTGGGTGCCAAGAATTGTGTATTTAAGGAAGATCTGAACTGAGGTTCGGTGCTCAATCATAAGCCCTACTAGTGATTTCATCTAGTGTTTGTGTTGTGCTCAGTTCTCGATCCAGTTTGATAGTGAGCCCCGATCCTTGCTTCAGATACTCCAGCATTTGGGTCCAAGCCATGCTTGTCAAAGGCTCTCATCCCAGCGATTAGATAAATGAATGATGGGAAAGAGTTTGAAGGGGCATAGTGAACACAAATGGGCTTATTGGTCTCCAATGGACAGACTACATTATTACACACCTTGACACCAAGTTCCTGAAACACTATTCAAAGCTTTGTCACTGGAAGTAATTACCAGGTTGAAATGACTATCCCATCAAAACATCCATTAAAAATCCCTCCAGATGCCTGGAAATTTCTGGCACATGTTTGTTCAGAGTTGAAAATGAGCATTCTAGATGCCACAAGAACCTCAAACACATAAATGTCCAACATAATCAACAGAAGGCGGGCATCTCACTGTGCTTCCCATCTACACCACTAGTCAGCCCTTGGTCCCTGTGGTAGAGTCCAAAGGCCCCGCACTGATCTCATCGGCCGCCTCCAAACCCCCGATCTAGAATGGAAGTGAGCTGCCCTAAATCTTGGTGGTTCAACTGGAATTAAGTACAAAAAAGGCAAGTGTGTGTTTGCTGCAGTGATTACTCGTGGCTCCTGAGGTTTTGATCAGTATCAACTCTGGTATTTTCACAAAGTAACCAATCAGTGATAAAGACAGGAAAAAATATTCACAGCAATATAAAAAGAGATCAATTTTATCAATTCACCAGAACCTGAGTGTCATTCAAACTTGATAACTCACTGTCTGTGGGATTCAGTCTGTGAGAAGAAGAGAGAATAAAAGATTTGTCAAACTTTATAGCTTAAAAAAAGCCATTTTATCTTCTTATAGAACACTCTCTGTTTTTCTTCTTATGGCCCTGTAATTTTTCTATTTGAAGCATTTACTCAGTTCTAGATTAAAAGTTACAGCACATTTTCTTCTACTTTCTAGAATGCAGAACATAGAACAGTACAGCACGGGACAGGCTCTTTGCTCCACAATGTCTGTGCCAATCATGATACTAAATTAAATGATTCCTATCTGCCTATACATGTTCTATATCCCTCTATTCCCTACCTGTTTATGTGCCTGACAAAGTGCCTCTCAAATACCACAACCTCTGACTATCCACCCTATAAATCTCTCATAAATTTCTAAACTTCCATCAGGTCTCTCCTCAGGCTCTGAGGATGGAAACAATCCAAGTTTGTTTTACCTCTCCTTATAGCTTTTGCTCTCTCACCCAGGCAGCATCATCTTCTGAACCCTCTCCCACATCCTTCCTGTAACAGAGTGACAGAACTGCACACAGTACTCAAAATATGGCCTAACCAAAGTTTTATGTAGCTACAACATGGCTTCCTAACTCAATGCCCGACTGAAGAAGGCAAACATATCATACACATTCTTTGAGCAACACACACACAAAAATGCTGGTGGAACGCAGCAGGCCAGGCAGCATCTCTAGGAAGAGGTACAGTCAACATTTCAGGCCAAAACCCTTCGTCAGGACTAACTGAAAGAAGAGCTAGTATGAGATTTGAAAGTGGGAGGGGGAGGGGGAGATCCGAAATGATAGGAGAAGACAGGAGGGGGAGGGATGGAGTCAAGAGCTGGAAAGTTGATTGGCAAAAGGGATATGAGAGGATCATGGGACAGGGGGCCTAGGGAGAAAGAAAGGGGGAGGGGAAGCCCAGAGGATGGGCAAGAAGTGAGAGGGACAGAGGGAGAAAAAGGAGAGAGAATTTTTTTAAAAACAATAATAAATAAATAAATAGATAGATAGATAAGGGATGGGGTACGAAGGGGAGGTGGGGCATGAACGGAAGTTAGAGAAGTCAATGTTCATGCCATCAGGTTGGAATACACATTATTTATCAACTTACGTTGCCACTTTGAGAGCGGTGGACTAGCACCCCAAGATCCATCTGTACATTAATGTTCTTCTGCATCCTGCCATTTACCGTTACCTTCCCTTTACATTTGACCTCCCAAATGCAGCATTTCACGCTTGCACAGATCGGCCATTTTTCACCTCCATCAGTATATCCTGCCACATATTTTCTCAACTTTTTCCACTGTCCACAACTTCACCAATTTTTGTGTTGTCTGCAACCAATCTTTGTATTGTCATCTATTTTCCAAAGAAACTTATATTTTATATTAACATAAACATAAAAACATATTTAATTGTATGTTGTCTCTGTCATTAGTATTTAGATTACATTTGGTTTTCTTTTTATCCCTTGCTTTAAAATGAGTATTTGGACTATGTCCACTTTCCCACATGTGTGGTATTTGGTATTTATGACTGAGTTCTTCTTGCTGTGGGGCAGGTGACCACA
The DNA here is from genome assembly GCF_030028105.1 of Mobula birostris. Classification (NCBI taxonomy): domain Eukaryota; kingdom Metazoa; phylum Chordata; class Chondrichthyes; order Myliobatiformes; family Myliobatidae; genus Mobula; species Mobula birostris. Next base: position 31,525,955 of record NC_092385.1, on the reverse strand, counting down.
TCCATTACATTTGTTGGGCTTATACGGATCTTCACTTCAAAGTAATAAGATGACATTTAAAAGACCTTGGGGAATTTTAGCAAGACCTTTGATACTCGGCGTTTTACCATTAGCATAGACAGAAAGCATTCATTTTAAGAAGTATCCAAACCAGGAAATTGAAATGTTGAAACCTACTAGAAGTATACTATGACTAAACCAATGCAGCTTTATTTATTTAAAGTAAAATGTGGAATGATACAGCAGTTTAGAAGTTTCAGATTTACAACTTTAATTAACTTCAGTTCTATATTAAAACCAGTACAGGAGAAAACGTGAAATCTTGGTTTTATTATATCCTAAAATTATTGACTTTTGTGATGTAGTAACAATGAAGTTCTATCTATTTACATGTATAGATTGGGTCAAAATATTTTAATATATGTCACTATTTTAAGAATTAATTATTCTATCCATCAGGTGGTTTGCTTTACTAAACTCAAAACTCAGGTTATATATTTTTGAATTGCAGAGTTCTCACTGCCAGTGTTGAAATCAATCACTTAAAATGAGACAGAAATGCACAACCTTGAATTTATTTTATTTGTTGAGCAATTGTGTGCAGACGTGTGTACACAGGTGGTGGTTTCCAGATTATCTGTGGTCCAACATTGTTGTAAGCACAGTTTTTCTTTCACATTATGCATCAAAAGAAGATCAATTTACTGACTTGTGTCACAGCCTTCAAAATTTTATGCAACCTACACAAAGGTAGATTTTCACTGTACCTCTGTACATGGGACAATAATAAACCAATTTACTGACTTAGTGTAAAAGGCATGTGTTTTTCAGTCAAACCCAAGAAAATAATTAAGAATAGCTTGCATTCATGCTTATTTTTTAAAGTTTACTTACAAACATTCAAGTATAATAGGTACTAGCTAGGAATATTGACCTGTCAAAGCTCCCGGGACAGTAACAGGGTCATGGTCTCATAAAGGATACAGTTTCAGAACCAGCACCTACTATAGTATTCTAACAATTGGCCATTTGATAACCTATACTATAGTTGTAATTCAAGCTGCTGCTTCTTGAAATTACCAAATAAAGTGCAAGTAGATCACACAACATCAATCCTTTTGCTCCGGCACTTGTGTTCAGGAAAATGTTTTTCTAGCTGAAGGCTTCCATTTTCTCAGTTTTAGATCAACTTCAATAGTTACCTGCCAAGTTCACAGTAAGAACAGAGAACGGTTCCTATAACTATGAATATAACTTACCTCCTTGGAATAATCAGATATTATAACAATGTGATCCCACCAAATTCACTTTTATTAAATGTAAATGCTGAAAAGCAATTATTTAACCTGCATTCAAAATATATGAACTTCATGGAATAAAAGAATATTTGTGTATAGTGGAAAAAAGAACAGTACTATTGTATTGTTAACTTTGTCAAATCTTCTCAGCTGCTATTCAAAACATTTTTAAAGCAATTACTGCAATCTGGTTAAAAAAGAACTACATGAGGCAACAAGTCCTACTCCAGCTTAGTCTTTAATAAGCTCAAAGCAAATCAACTCATCTGCTTTCATCAATTACAGAATCTGTCCCAACTATTTTAATCATCTCCTTACCAGTACAGACTGAATGGGATGTAAGTCAAATGGGATGTAATAATTCTACATGATCTGCATTTGATCCTTTGTGACCTGCTCCAGATCTTTCCTGCCTCAGTTTATTATGTGTTGCCAATGTATATTTTATTTCTGTTTAGATTTGTTCCCACTAGTTTTAAAAGCAGCTTGGGACCAGTGATAAGTTAATTTAGTGGAAGTAACAGAAGTTGAATATGCCAAGCTATAAGCAATTTTAAAAGGTTTTTAGCTTGCCCACTCGGAGAATTTACGACTGTCAATTCTCGCTGTAGCCCTTATCGTTAAAACTCTGTCTCTATCTGTCTCTGGCACTAATCTGTACAAAGCATCAACTCTATAGAGAGGTACAGATGGAATAAAGCCTGGATCAGACGTACTGCCCAAAAGCAGGAAATGATTCAAGATCCAACTGCAAGGAGCCCTGGGTTTCATCAGCCTTGAAGAACATGGGTGGTTCTAATCTAAACAGCTCATTGGCGATGTGGCCATATATATTTTGTAACAGGTCAGATCTCCTGCCTGCAATAGTGGAAATACAGACCAAATAATTGACCTTATCTTCATATCCTGCCTTGATACAAGGCTAATGGAAATATCTTTGAGAGAAGTGATGTCTCTGGGGAAAAAGAGACTTAGAGCATCTTAAGAAATTCAAATTCTTTTGATTTTTAATTCATTTGCCAGTATCTGAGCATTACTGTCCTTATTTCCCTGGAGCAGGAGGTAATGAGCCAACTTCTGGAAGTGCTGTATGCTTTCTCGTGAAGATACAGCACTGTTGGTGAGGGAGTTCTAGATATCAATCCAGTATTGATAAAGAATTGTGGATAGTGCATTGCAGTTATAGTACACCAGCAGTGAAGGAATGAATGTTGAGGGTGCTGGGATGAGCACCAATTAAATGAGATACTCAGTCCAGGACTTTGTTGAACACCCAAAGTATTCATAGAGTTGCATCATTCATGCAAAGCAACTTTCGAATAGTGGAAAGGCTTCAGGATGTCAAGAGATGAGTCACTTCCCAGAGCGTACTCAGTCTCTCACTTGCATTTATCAGGCTGAACCAATTGAATTATCTGTTTAGTGGTGACGCACCCCTCCCCTACAAGGTTGATAGTGGGGGACTTAGTGATGGTATTGCCTCTAAGTGTACAGGTTAGGTGGTTAGATTCTCTATAGTTGGAAATAGCTATTGTCTCGGACTTCTCTAGCATGTTGGTTACTTGCTACTTATCATCCCATGTTTGAATGTTGTCCAGGTCTACATTACCAAGGACTGAATCACTCACTGACAAATTATAAATATATTTTACCATGATCAGCAAGCAACCCTGCATCTGGGTTTGTGATGGAAGGAAGATCATTGATGAAGCAGCTGAATATGGTTGAATATTTTGTAATGATGCCTTGGTGCTGGGATGATTGACCTCCAACAAGCAGAACCACCTTACTTTGCACAAATTTTTATCCAACCCACTGGAGGGTATTTGAAACCCAATTACTCCAGTTCAGTCTGAGCTCCATGAGTTGCACACTTAGTCAAAGGCAGTACCTTTTTTTTTGCCTCTATAATTCACCTCTTCATTCCATGTGTATCCAAGGACTTGTAAGAGCTCCGGAGCAGATTATTTTTGGTGGAACACCAACCTGGGCATTGATGAGTAAATTTTGGAGAAGAAAGTACCAGTTAACAGCAGAGAGACAAAAAAAACCTTCCATAGTGGAGAAAATTTGATCGGTGATCAGCTAGGTTGGATTTATGCTGCCTTACCACGTTGTCGCTAAGAAACATAAGACATAAGAGCAAAGTTAGGCTACTCGGCCCATTGGGTCTCCTCCACTGTTCCATCATGGCTGATTTATTATTCCTCTCAACCCCATTCTCCTGTCTCCTCCTTGTAACTTTTAATCTCTGACTAGCCGAGAACCTATTAACCTCTGCTTTAACTATACTCAATGTCTTGGCCGCCACAGCTGGCTGTGGCAATGAATTTCACAGATTCATAACCCTCTGGCTAAAGAAATTACTTCTCATCTCTGTTCTAAATGGACGTCCCTCTATTCACTTGCTGTGCCCTCCAGTCCATTATAGGAAATATCTCCTCCACGTTCACTCTGTCTCAGTCTTTCAATATTCAATAGGTTTCAGTGAGATCCCCCCTCATTCTTTTAAACTCCAGTGAGTACAGTCCCAGAGCAATCAAACGTTCTTCACATGTTAACCCTTTTATTCATGGCATCATACTGGTGAAGCTCCTCTGGACTCTCTCCAATGCCAGCACATCTTTTCTTAGATAAGGGGCCCAAAACTGCTCATAATACTCCAAGTGCGATCTGATCAATGCCTTATAAAGCCTCAGCCATTAAATCCCTGCTCTTATATTCTAGTCCACCTGAAATGAATGCTACCATAGCAGTTACCTTCCTTACCACCAACTCAGCCTGGAAGTTATTCTTTAGAAAATTCTGCACAAGGAATCCCAAGTCCATTTGCCCCAGTGATTTTTGAATTTTCTCCCCATTTAAAAAATAGGCTTCACCAAAGCGCATGACCATACACTTCCCCGCACTATATTACATCTGCCACTTCTTTGCCCAATCTCACAATCTGTCCAAGTCCTTCTGCAGATTTCCTGCTCCCTCAACACTACCTGCCACTCCACCTATCTTCATATCATCTGCAAACTTGGCCACAAAGCTATCAATTCCATCATGCAAATCGTTGACATATAACATGAAAAAAAGCGGTCCCAATACTGATCCATGCGGAACCTTACTTGTCACTTGCAGCCAACCAGAATAGATCTCCTTTATTTTGACACTTTGCCTCCTGCCAAACAGTCAACCTTCTATCCATGTTAATATCTTGCCTGCAATACCACAGGCTCTTATCTTGTTAAGTAGTCACATGTGCAGTAGTTTGTCAAAGGCCTTCTGAAGATCCAAGTAAAGTACATCCACTAACTCTCCTCTGTCTATCCTGCCTGTTATTTCCTCAAATAATTCCGACAGATTTGTCAGGCAAGACTTTCCCTTAAGGAAACCATGCTAACTTGGCCTAATTTATCATGTCCCCCAAGAACCTTGAAACATCATCCTTAATAACAGATTCCAACACATTCCCATAGGCTAACTGACCTATAATTTCCTCCCTCTGCCTTCCTCCCTTATTAAAGAGTGGAGTGACATTTGTAATTTTCCAGTCTTCTGGAACTATTCCAGAAGCTAGTGTTTCTTGAAAGGTCATTGCTGATGCCTCGACAATCTCTTCAGCTACCTCCTTCAAAACCCTGTGATGTAGTCAATATGGTCCAGGTGCCTTATTTAGCTTCAAACCTTCCAGCTTCCCAAACACATTCTCACTAATAGTGACTACACTCACTTCTGCCTCCTTACACTCTTGAATTTCTGCCCTGTTGCTAGTGTCTTCCCCAGTTAAGACTGACACAAAATACTTCTAGGATTGTCTGTAATTTCTTTGTTCCCCATTACTAACTCTCCAGTGTCATTTTCCAGCAATTCAATATCCACCATCACCTCTCTTTTATTCTTTATATATCTGAAAAACACTTTAGGTATATGTTTTGATCTTTTTGGCTAGCTTATCCTCATGTTTTATCTTTTCTCTCATTATGGTTTTTAAAGCTTCCCAGGTCCTCTAACTTCCCACTGTTTTTTTGCAATATTACCTGCCCTCTCTTTTGCTTTTATGTTGACTTTGACTTCCCTTGTCACTCATGGTTTCTTCATCCTCCACTTAGAATTATTTTTTATCTTTGGGATGTATCTATCCTATGCATTCCCAATTGGCCCCAGAAACTGCAGATATTGCTGTTCTGCCATCATCCCTGCTAGTATCCCCTTCCAATCAACTTTGGCCAGCTCCTCTCTCTTGCGTCTGTAATTTCCTGTATTCCACTGTAATACTGATACATCTGACTTTATATTCTCCCTCCCAAACTTCAGGATGAATTCTATAATATGATCACTGCCTCCCAAGGTTTCCTTTACCTTAATCTCCCTAATCATATCTGGATCATTGCCCAGCACTCAATCTAGAATTTCCTTTCCTAGTGGGCTCAACCACAAACTGCTCTAAAAAGTAATCGTGTAGGCATTCTATAAATTTGAGGCACTGGGAGTGATTCAGAGATTACCACCTTGGAGATCCTGTTCTTCAGATTTTTCCTTAATTTTCTATAGACCCTGCTGCAGGACTTCTTCCTCCTTTCTACCTATGTCATTGGTGCCAATGTGCACCACAAACTTTCACTGCTCACATTCGCTCTTGAGCCACTCTGAGGCATCGTAGACCCTAGTATCTGGGAGATAACACCCCCCCCCCCCCGGCTTCTCTTCCACAGCCACGGAATTTCCGGTCCGTCTCCTTCCTATCGAGTTGAGTCTTCTATCACTACCACTCTGCCTGACTTTACCCTTCTCTGCTGAGCCTCCGAGCTGGCCATACTGCCACTGGCTTGGCTGCTGCTGCTGTGCCCTGATCATCACCCCCAGCAGATTCCAAAGGGGTATACTTGTTGCAGAGGGGAATGGTCACAGAAGAGCCTTGCACAGACTGCTTACTCAGCTACTGAGGGAAATGAACAATCAACATTTGGGGCCGAGACTCTTCATCAAGACTGATAAAGGATCTTGGCCCCAAATACCAACTCCTCATTTCTCCAACTGACCCTGTTGAGCTCCTCCAGCATTTTGTGAGCATTGCTCAGGATTTCCAGCATCTGCAGAATCACTTGTGTCTCTGATGTGCTACAAATGATCAAATGTGTCCTGCAAAGTGATTTAAGTGTCTGAGGATTCAGAGTGTTAGAATGTTGTCACTTGTTTCATAAGACATCCTACCTAGAAAGAAATAAAATAGTCTTTTCACTGTTGAATCTCAGCATTGACTCCAGTAACCACAGATAACTTAATTTATTCTCATTCCTTTTAACCAAGCTTAAACTGCTAAGACATATAAGGTCATGTATAATTTTAAGAATTTAAAACTACACTTCCCTGCAATTGTCCAATTATTACACATTCCTCAAATAAAGACAGGAACTAGGCTGTGAAAGGCAGTTGTTACTCCATCTATTTTTAGATTATTTTTTCCTGCAGTCATGGCAAGTGCTACCACATAGTTTATACTCACTGAGTTGCATTGTTTCCCTGATGATGATCAGAGACCATTAGCAAGGGTGCAGTTTACTTTTGGAACCAATGCAGCTGGCACTTTCACCTCGGGTGCATGCATAAAGGCAATTGAACAGCCAAATGAAATGAGGTTTTTCTTGTATGTATACTTATAGGGATGGAATGAGGGGATCATGAGAATCTTAGAGATGAGGTCAAGGGAAATTGGACTATATGCTGGAAATTAGGGCCAATGGATTTTTCAAAGGCAGCCCTGAAGAACCTTTTATTTTTCTCAGACTTCTGTGCTTCTTCCTCCCAAAGAATGGAAGGCATACAATAGAAGCCTAATTTAAAAAATGACAGATAGAATATTAATAGAAAGATATGGCATCAATACAGGCCATTTGGCCCACTGGCCCTGTTCCAACCATTAGCACTACTTACAAATTTATTTTATTAATCCCAATTTTTAAATCTGCTTACATTCTCAGATTCTATCATTCACCTCCACAGCCAGGGGCAACTTACAGTGGTAATTAACCTACTAATCTGCATATCCTTGGGATATGAGAAGAGTATCTGGAGGCAATCTACATGATGACAGGGAGAACATGCAAACTCTATACCCAAAGTCAGGATTGAAGCCAATTCTCTTGTACTGTGAGGCAGTGGTTGCACTAGCTGTGTCACTGTGGCATCTTTAAAGCTACTGTGTAGGAAAATGCACAACCAGTCAAGACGTATTTTTATATTAATAAAGTCAGAAAAGACTGAAACTATTCAACAAGTCAGGCAGCATTGTTGGAGAGTGACACAGAGGTTACGTTTTAGGTCATTAGGTCATTAACGTTAAAATTAACTTGGTTTCTTTTTCCATAGATGTTTTCTGATCGGTACAGTTTTTCCAGCACTTTTTTAACTTTTATTTTGGATTTCCAGTCTCTGCTCTACTCTAATTTTGATGTAATTGTTGGGTATGCAGAAGTTGGTGTGTGCAAGGCAAAGTAAAACAATCAAGTCATAGGGTGAAGAAAAATTGCAGAGATAGGTTTCAGCAACATGGCAGTGGTTTTGATATAAGAATAACATTCTTGAGGCTGAAGCAAACCACCTGGTCTTAAAAGGAAATATTTTCAGTTATGTACGATTCAGGTTAAGTATTTTCTTTTCAAGCTGGGAAGAAGACCAAATCCAGAGATGCAAAGCTTTCTTGCACAAGGCTAACAAGTTGGTTGCAGTTCACATTGATATAATCCTGCTTCATTAACATTCTAGAGCAACTAAGAAACAAGGCTAAAAGAGTCATAGAGTTACAGAAAAGTACAGCACAGAAACAGGCCCTTTGGCCCACCTATCCCATGCCCAACTATTTAAACTGCCTACTCCTATCGACCTGCACCAGGACCGTATTCCTCCATACCCCTGCTATCCATGCACCTATCCAGACTTCTCTTAAACTTGGAAATTGAAGACACATTTACCACTTGCGGTGGCAGCTTGTTCCATGCTCTCACGGCCCTCTGAATGAATATATTTCCCCTCATGATCCCTCTAAACTTTTACCTTTCAGGCTTAACCCATGACCTCTAGTGTAGTCCCACACTACCTCAGTAAAAAGTGCCTGCTTGCATTTACCCTATCTATACCTCTCATAGTCTCCCCTCAATCTTCTACATCCCAAGGAATAAAGTCCTGACCTACTCAATCTTTCCTTATAACACAAGTCTTCCAGTCCCAGCAACATCCTTGCAAATTTTCTCTGTACTCTTTCAACCTTATTTACATAAGTACGTGACCAAATCTGCACACAATACTCCTCCAAATTAGGCTTCACCAAGATCTTATATAGCTTCAACATAACATTCCATCACCTGTAGTCAATACTTTGATTTATGAAAGCCAATGTGCCAAAAGAATTTTGCTGATCCAGTTCACCCCACTGTTTGTCATGCAGATCACTGATATAGATGACAAGCAACAACAGACCCAGCACCGATCCCTGAAGCACTCCACCAGTCACAGGCCTTCAGTCAGAGAAGCAACCATCTACTACCACTCTCTGTCTTTTCCCACAAGGCCAATGTCAAATCCAATTTACTACCTGATCTTGAATGCCAAGCGACAGAACCTTCCAGACCAATCTCCCATGCAGGACATTGTAAAATGTCTTGCTAAGTTCCATGTAGACAACATCCACTGCTTTTCCCTCATCAATTTTCCCAGTAATTTCCTTGAAAAGCTCTATAAGGTGGTCTAGGCATGTTCTACCATGCACAAAGCCAGGCTAACTATCATTAATCAATCCATATTTATCCACATATATCCAGTTCCTTAGAATACCTTCGAATAACCTTCCCACTATTGGTATCAAGCTCACTGACCTAGAACTAAATTGTTTATTTTTAGAAACTTTCTTATACAGCAGAACAATATTAGTTATCCTCCAATCATCTAGTACTTCACTTGTCGCTAAGGATGATTTAAATATTTCTGCTAGGGCCCTGGCAATTTCTACACTTGCCCCCTATAGGATCTGCGAGAACAACTTGTCAGGCCCTATGGATATATCCACCCTAATTTGCCTTAGGGTCACAAACACCTCTCCCCTGTCTGTATAGGGTCCATGACCTCACTGCTATTTTGCCTCACTTCTAAAGACTGTGCATCCATCTCCTCAGTTAATACAGATGCAAAAAATCCATTAAAGATCTCCCTCATCTCTTGTGGCTCCACTCATAGATGACCATTCTGATCTTCCAGAGGACCAATTTTGGCCTTTGCAACCCTTTTGTTCTTAAGACCATAAGACCATAAGATATAGGAGCAGAAGTAGGCCGTTCAGCCCATTAGTCTGCACTTATATTCAATTATGGGCATATCCACTTCTTCCAGTCATCCCCACTCCCCTGCATTCTTCCCATACTCTTGGATGCCCTGGCTAATCAAGAACCTATCTATCTCTGCCATAAATACACCCAATGACTTGGCCTCCACAGCCACTCATGGCAACAAATTCCACAGATTTTCCACCCTCTAAATAAAGTAATTTCTCTGCATCTCTGTTCTAAATGGATGTCTTTCAATCCTGAAGTCATGCCCTCCTGTCCTAGATTCTACTACTATGGGAAATAACTTTGCCATATCTAATTTGTTCAGCCTTTTAACATTTGGAATGTATCTATAAGATCCCCCCTCATTCTCCTGAACTCCAGGGACTACAGCCCAAGAGCTGCCAGACGTTCCTCATACGATAAGCCTTTCATTCCTGGAATCATTCTCGTGAATCTTCTCTGTACCCTCTCCAATGTCAGTATATCCTTTCTAAAACAAGGAGCACAAAACTGCACACAATACTCCAAGTGTGGTCTCATGAGTGCCTTATAGAGCCTCTACATCACATCCCTGCTCTTACATTCTACATCTCGAGAAATGAATGCCAACATTGCATTCGCCTTCTTCACCACTGACACAACCTGGAGGTTAACCTTAAGATATCCTGCACAAGGACTCCCAAGTCCCTTTGCATCTCTGCATTTTGAATTCTCTCCCCATCTAAATAATAGTTTACCCATTTATTTCTTCTACCAAAGTGCATGAACACAGACTTTCCAACATTGTATTTCATTTGCCACTTCTTTGCCATTCCCGTAGGCTATCTAAGTCTCTCTGCAGGCTCTCTGTTTCAACACTACCTGCTCCCCCACCTATCTTTACATCATCAGCAAATTTAGCCACAAATCCATTAATCCTATAAACTAAATCATTGACATACATTGTTAAAAACAGCGGTCCCAACACCATCCCTTGTGGAACTCCGCTGGTAACCGGCAGCCAATCAGAATAGGATCCCTTTATTCCCACTCTCTGTTTTCTGCCCATCAGTCAATGCTCCACCCACGCTAGTAACTTCCCTGTAATTCCATGGGCTCTTATCTTGCTAAGCAGCCTCATGTGCGGCACCTAGCAAAGGCCTTCTGAAAATCCAAGTACACCACGTCTACTGCACCTTCTTTGTCTACCCTGCTTGTAATTTCCTCAATAAACTGCAGTCCTAAAGTGTTCTTAACATATCTGTAGAATCCCTTAGGATTCTCCTTCATCTTGTTGGCTAAGGCAAACTCATGCCTTCTCTTAGCCCTCCTGATTTCTTTCACAAGTGTTCCTTGGCATTTCTTATACTCCATAAGTGCCTCATTTGTTCCTACCTGCTAGGCACCTCCTTTTTTTCTTAACCAGAATCTCAATATCTTGAAAACCAAGGTTCCCTAAACTTGTTAACTTTACCTTTTATTCTGAATATAACTGATCTTTAACTTTACCTTTTATTCAGAATATTCTGAATATTTATTCTGAATATAAATGCCTTTATATTTAGGCACATACAAACTTTATTCCCTCAAAATTTCACTTTTGAAGTCTCCCAGTCACCAAGTACACCTTTGCCAGAAAACAGCCTATCCCAATCCACACTTGCCCAATCTTTTCTGATGCCATCAAAATTGGCCTTTCTCCAATTTAGAATGTCAACCTGCAGACCAGACCTATCCTTTTCCATATTTACCTTGAAACTAATGACATTATGATTACTAGAGGCAAAGTGCTCTCCAACACAAATTTCTGTCATCTGCCCTGTCTCATTCCTAAATAGTAGATCACATACTGTTTGTGGGGACTGCTATGTACTGATTAAGGAAACTTTCCGAACACATCTAATGAACTCTATCCCATCTAGTCCTTTTACAGAATAGGTGTCCCAGTCAATATGTGGAAAGCTAAAATCATCTGCTATAACAACCTTATGTATCTTGCAACAGCCCGCAAACTCTCGACAAATTTGTTCCTCTAGATTCATGGACTGTTGGGTGGTCTATAATATAGACCCACTAACGTGGTCATACTTTTCTTAATCCTCAGTTCCACCCATAAAGCCTCAATAGACGAGTTCACCAGTCTGTTCTGACTGAGCACTGCCGTGACATATTCCCTGACCAGGATTGCTAACCCTTTAATCCCTCTCACTCTGTGTTTAAAGCAACAGAATCCCAGCTAGCCCTGTCCCTCCTGCAACCAAGTCTCACTATTGGGTCCAATGTAATAACTATATGTGTTGATCCATGCCCTGAGCTCAGCTGCCTTTCCTACAATACTTTTTGCATTGAAATATATGCAGCTTAGAACATTTGTTGCACCATGCTCAACATTTTGAATCCTGTCTGAGGTCTTTTGTGTTCGTCCATCGTCGTCAATGAGGACCTCGACACCATTATGATGGTGTCGAGACCAGCGCGTGATTTGGATTTAAGTGAGGGAGAGTTGCGCAGCATCAGCCTCACTCTCTCTTCCCAATTCCCATCTGGATCCAGTGGCAAGACAGAGTCGAGACGGCAGGAGATGGGACTAGGCGCAGTGGATGACCAGGACGTCTTCTGTGTCTTGTCCTTCTCTACACGTTCCACAACACTTGCAGAGACCGCCTTCTTAATCGTTGTACCTTCCATTGGTCTCGTCCGCTCAATCCGCCGGAGTCTGTCTTCACATGCTGGGATAGACAACACCTTATCTCACCGAGGGTCTGAGACCCGTCAACTACCCTCACCTGGTTTAGCCGGCTTGTCGAAGCTGTTGCCTGGGGTGTGGCCACTGTCGCATGCAAACAGCTACGGGGAGCCACAGGTGAGAGCTGAGTGCCAGGTGAGGACCAAAGGTGGACTAACCACCTTGAAAAGGATGCAATATGTTCCCCCACCAGAGGTTCTGCCCCTCCCTGACACCCCATACACCCCATGTGGTCTTAGCACCATCTATCTCCACAACCTCTCCACAATCTTTTCTGGCATTCTGGTTCCATCCCCCTGCAACTCTAATTTAGACCACCCCCTGCAGCACTCACAAACCTTCCCACTAGGATATTAGTTACCCCCCCCCCCAGTTCAGATGCAAACCATCTCTTCCGTACAGGTCTGCCTTCTCTGGAAGAAAGCCCAATGATCCAGAAACCTGATACCCTCCCTCCTCCACCAACTCCTCGGTGTAGTACAGAGACTATCTTCTATATATACACGGAAGATGATCTTAAACTTAAGAATGATTGAGGAAGGGGAGAAATTGGCAGTTGAAGCTGTAGACTAAAATAGTGTTGACTATGCAGAGATTTGAGGAAGAGTTATTGAATGGAGTTTCCTTGAAAACACAGTGAGCAATCCATCCTTGGAGGGGATCTGATTGTAGTACAGCACTCACTGTGTTGAAAGCTCTGCAAAGACAAGGAAGCTCAGGAGGAATCGTGTGCTTTGATGGTAGTCACACAGGATGCTGCAACTGATTAGATAGTCTTATTATTAAGAGACAGGGCAGAAAGCCAGTTGAATGGATTTGATTAGAGTGATAGGAACAGTGGGCAAATCTTGGAGGCAATTCGGACAACTAAAAATAGAAAATGCTGGAAATTTAGGCAGAAATACTATTAGAATGGATTTGGGACTTTGTTCAAAATATACTTAAAATAAACAAACACCAAAACTTTATCACGGTTCTCCAAAGGGTGTGGTATGTAATGATATTTCTCTGCAAATAAAGTTAGGCATTTTGCCTAATTGTAAGTGAATATTGTGACTGACAGCAAGGAAAAGGAAACAGAAATAATCGCCTCTGAAATGTACTGTTCCCTACAGAACTCACAAACAAAATGAATAGCACTACATAAAGTTTCATTTTGTTTTCCTGGTACTCTATTCTACTGGAGTACAGTGACATTGGACTCAGAAATGGAAACAAACATTTCAATATTAGGCCCTTTCATAGCTATTACTCTTCAGGTGCTGCAGCAACCAAGACATTAACATTTATGCATTTTAAATAAACCAACAATTACTTGTAAGTATTAAAAACTGCTAGATATTTCAGTATTTGAATTTAAAAAGGCAATTTTTATTAAAGGCATGAATCAACTGTGAATAGCTGTCTGTGGCAGATGGTGGATTGACCTTTCGTTCTGGTCATCTCAAACACTGAAGTATTGATTAGATAGGAAAGGAATAGTTGTATGTTTGATATAGCAGACTATGTTAATTGATGGTACATTATTCCTTACTTGGGTTTGAGGACCCAAGTTCAATCCTGGCCTTGGATGCTGTCTGCGTAGGGTTTGCAAGTTCTATTTGTTATCTATGGGTTTTTGCTGTGAGGTCTGGTTTGCGTCCATCTTGTAAAGAGGTGCTGGAAAGCTAATTGGCAACTGCTAGCTGTAAATTATCCTTCGTGCAGGGAGGTGACAAAACAATCAAGGGGAACAATAGGCTCATGTGAGAAAATAGCTGCAGGGGCACACGGAAAAAAGGGAGGGTGGAGGAATAGGAGTGATGAGATTGCTTTGTCAGAAGCTAGCATGGGTTCAATGGACCAAATGGCCATCCCCTGCACAGTAATAGAAAATAACAATATACAAGCAACTGCAGCAGGAGCCTGAACTTTCAACACGTATACAGGTCAAGCGTACAGGAAATAAGAGATACTTGTTTATACTATTTGCATTTTGTAAATCCTAAGAGAATGCAAGTCCCTTGCAATCAGAAACAGCAGAAATTATAATGGGGAACAAACAAACAGAAATATAATTAAACAAATACTTCGGTTCCGTCTTCAGAGAAGCTAACATAAAGAACGTATCAGATGTGCTGGAGGACATTAATTCCTTCTTTTTCTTAGCACTTAAGAAAATTGGAGAAATTAATGGCACTGAGACCCAGCAAATCCCCAGGCCCAATATATTTATCCTGGCCACTAAAAGAGGTAGCCGTGGAAATTGTACATTCATTCAATGTCTTCTGTCATAATTCTATTTAAAAAAGTGAGAAAAGGACAAAGAATTTTGGGCTTACCAGTAGTAGGGTAAATCTGTTGTTGTGGCAATATGAACCCTAACCTTGGAAAAATACAGAGGCAGAGAGGTAGAATGTGGTAGAGATTAATACAGCCACTAAAACGTGACTACCTTGTCCACTTGTCAGCAGACCTTGTTCAGCAGGCTGTAAATACCAGTCACTGTCTGAAGCCACTCCTGAGATCAAGGTGTCCTGACATTTGAGAAAGTACATCTGCCTGGATGCCCTGCTTCTTGACTTCTTGAAACTTCCTGTAAATACCATTTCTTTGCTTTGAACATCAATGTAATCTTACATGCAAAAATCTTAGTGCACTCACAGAGAATTTCACTCCACAAATTGTTTGGAAATGTCTTTGAGCTTTCTGGTTTTTGAGGAACGGTGCAAAACACCATTCCCACCCAGGAACGGCTTGCAGAGGATAACAGTCATTGATATTGCCTCCTGACTTTCCATACTTTTCTGCATGTTCTTGCTGAAAACTTCATGGTGCAACAACAATAAATACTAATGGTGTTACTGTTGAGATAACACAAAATCAGAGGCTTACTTAAAGTCCAGAGAGCCATTTTCATTACTGGTATACTGTAAGTCCTCCTCTGGCTCAGCCGTCCTGGGATTGAGACAGGATACTTATAGGAAAAGGGAAGGAATTTCTGAAGCGTAATGTATTTTTCATTACTGACTTCATAAGGTCGAAGTTAATATATAAAAAAATCTATATTTTTTTTACTTGCAAACTGTGCTGATGATTTATTCTTGATCAATGTTAATTATTGGAGGCATTTAGAACATAGAACATAGAATAGTACAGCACAGTACAGGCCCTTCGGCCCTCAATGTTGTGCCGACCCTCAAACCCTGCCTCCTCTATAACCCTCCCACGTTAAATTCCTCCATATACCTGTCTAGTAGTCTCTTAAATTTCACTAGTCTATCTGCCTCCACCACTGACTCAGGCAGTGTATTCCACGCACCAACCGCTCTCTCAGTAAAAAACCTTCCTCTAATATCCCCCTTGAACTTCCCACCCCTTACCTTAAAGCAGGGGTCCCCAACCTTTTTTCCATCGCGGACCGGTTTAATATTGACAATATTCTTGCGGACTGGCCGACCTGCAACCGGAATATAGGTTATAAGTCACTTATAAGTGGCTAATACACTCATAATCGTCTCTAAAGGGGTTTATCTAATGAATTTAACACACAGCGCATATTTTCCTCGCATGAATACAGTGATGTCAATTCTAACAGTGGTCCCAAACCTCCGGGCCACGAAGAATGCAGCAGTACAGCGGTGGCCGAAACGCACCCAGCACAACTTTAAGAAAAAAGCCAAAATAAACAAGCTAATTGATTAGGTGCTGCCCAGCACGTAAATGTCGGCCCAGATCAGAGGCGACGCAATCGGCAATGTGTTTGGATATTAAACACACAGCGCATAGTTTCCTCGTATGAACATATAAAATCATTGCAACACACCAATATCACTGAATCAGTGGGAGCCCTGGGCTTGTTTTCCTGCAACAAGACGGTCCCATCAAGGGGTGATGGGAGACAGCGATACTCGAAGGAGGTTCCTTTATGTCCAGTCTATTCTGCAATTTAGTTTTCGTTACATTCATTGTAGAAAAATCTGCTTCGCAGTGATATGATGTTGGAAATGGAAGCAACATTTTCAGTGCTTTCGTGGCTATCTCAGGATATTCAGCCTTGATTTTGATCCAGAATGCTGGCAGAGATGTTGTGTCAAACATACTTTTCAGCCCGCCGTCATTTGCAAGTTCGAGGAGTTGATCTTCTTCCCACGCTGACATGGAAGATTCACCGGAAACGTTCACAAATGGGTCACGGACCTATTCCTTTGCACTTCTTTGGTCATTTGCATCTTCGGTCACTGATGACCTCGCATGCGTTAAAGTTCAACAGTGGGCGTGACAGGGAATGAGGAAAGGTGCAGCTGACTCATATCATTTCATATCGTCAAATCATATTGTTTCCTCGTGGCCCGGTAGCACATGCTTTGCGGCCCGGTACCGGTCCGCGGTCCGGTGGTTGGGGACCGCTGCCTTAAAGCCACGTCCCCTTGTATTGACCAGTTTTGCCCTGGGGAAGAGGCGCTGGCTATCCACTCTATCTATTCCTCTTAATGTCTTGTATACCTCTATTGTGTCCCCTCTCATCCTCCTTCTCTCCAAAGAGTAAAGCCCTAGCTCCCTTAATCTCTGATCATAATCCATACTCTCTAAACCAGGCAGCATCCTGGTAAATCTCTTCTGTACCCTTTCCAATGCTTCCACATCCTTCCTATAGTGAGGTGACCAGAACTGGACACAGTACTCCAAGTGTGGCCTAACCAGAGTTTTATAGAGCTGCATCATTACCTCGCGACTCCTAAACTCTATCCCTCGACTTATGAAAGCTAACACCCCATAAGCTTTCTTAACTACCCTATCTAACTGTGAGGCAAATTTCAGGGATCTGTGGACACGTACCCCCAGATCCCTCTGCTCCTCCACACTACCAAGTATCCTGACATTTACCTTGTACTCTGCCTTGGAGTTTGTCCTTCCAAAGTGTACCACCTCACACTTCTCCAGGTTGAACTCCATCTGCCACTTCTCAGCCCACTTCTGCAACCTATCAATGTCTCTCTGCAATTTTTGATAATTCTCTACACTATCTACAACACCACCAACCTCTGTGCCATCTGCAAACTTGCCAACCCACCCTTGTACCCCAACATCCAGGTCGTTAATAAAAATCATGAAAAGTAGAGGTCCCAGAACCAATCCTTGTGGGACATCACTAGTCACAACCCTCCAATCTGAATGTACTCCCTCCACCATGACCCTCTGCCTTCTGCAGGCAAGCGAATTCTGAATCCACCTGGTCAAACTTCCCTGGATCCCATGTCTTCTGACTTTCTGAATAAGCCTACCATGTGGAACCTTGTCAAATGCCTTACTACAATCCATATAGATCACATCCACTGCACTACCCTCATCTATATGCCTGGTCACCTCCTCAAAGAACTCTATCAGGCTTGTTAGGCACGATCTGCCCTTCACAAAGCCATGGTGACTGTCCCTGATCAGACCATGATTCTCTAAATGCCCAGAGATCCTATCTCTAAGAATCTTTCCCAACAGCTTTCCCACCACAGATGTAAGGCTCACTGGTCTATAATTACCCCGACTATCCCTACTACCTTTTTTGAATAAGGGGACAACATTCGCCTCCCTCCAATCCCCTGGTACTATTCCATAGACAATAAGACAATAACCTAGCCAGCGGCTCAGCAATCTCTTCCCTCACCTCATGGAGCAGCCTGGGGAATATTCCGTCAGGCTCCGGGGACTTACCGTCCCGATGTATTTTAATAACTCCAACACCTCCTCTCCCTTAATATCAACATGCTCCAGAACATCAACCTCACTCATATTGTCCTCACTGTCATCAAGTTCCCTCTCATTGGTGAATACTGAAGAGAAGTATTCATTGAGGACCTCGCTCACTTCCACAGCCTCTAGGCACATCTTCTCACCTTTATCTCTAATCGGTCCTACCTTCACTCCTGTCATCCTTTTTTTCTTCACATAATTGAAGAATGCCTTGGGGTTTTCCTTTACCCTACTCGCCAAGGCCTTTTCATGCCCCCTTCTTGCTCTTCTCAGCCCTTTCTTATGCTCCTTTCTTGCTTCCCTGTATTCCGCAATAGACCCATCTGACCCTTGCTTCCTAAACCTCATGTATGCTGCCTTCTTCCACCTGACTAGATTTTCCAACTCACTTGTCACCCGTGGTTCCTTCACCCTACCATTCTTTATCTTCCTCACCGGGACAAATTTATCCCTAACATCCTGCAAGAGATCTCTGAACATCAACCACATGTCCATAGTACATTTCCCTGCAAAAAAATCATCCCATTTCACACCTGCAAGTTCTAGCCTTACAGCCTCATAATTTGCCCTTCTCCAATTAAAAATTTTCCTGTCCTCTCTGATTCTATCCTTTTCCATGATAATGCTGAAGGCCAGGGAGTGATGGTCACTGTCCCCCAGATGTTCACCCACTGAGAGATCTGTGACCTGACCCGGTTCATTACCTAATACTAGATCTAGTATGGCATTCCCCCTAGTCAGCCTGTCAACATACTGTGACAGGAATCTGTCCTGGACACACTTAAACTCTGCCCCATCCAAACCCTTGGAACTAATCAGGTGCCAATCAATATTAGGGAAGTTAAAGTCACTCATGATAACAACCCTGTTATTTTTGCACCTTTCCAAAATCTGCTCCTCGGTATCTCTGCTGCTACCAGGGGGCCTATAGAATACTCCCAATAGAGTAACTGCTCCCTTCCAGTTCCTGACTTCCACCCATACTGACTCAAAAGAGGATCCTGCTACATTACCCACCCTTTCTGTAGCTGTAATAGTATCCCTGACCAGTAATGCCACCTCTCCTCCCCTTTCCCCCCCTTTCTACCCCTTTTAAAGCACTGAAATCCAGGAATATTGAGAATCCATTCCTGCCCTGGTGCCAGCCAAGTCTCTGTAATGGCCACTACATCATCATTCCATGTATGTATCCAAGCACTCAGTTCATCACCTTTGTTCCTGATGCTTCTTGCATTGAAATACACGCACTTTAGCCCTTCTACCTTACTACCTTTACACCCTTTATTTTGCTTTTCTTTCCTCAAAGCCTCTTTATATGTTAGATCTGGCTTTATTCCATGCAGTTCTTTCACTGCTCTATCGCTCCAGATCCCATCCCCCTTGCAAATTAGTTTAAACCCTCCTGAACCATGCTAGCAAATCTACCTGCAAGGATATTGCTCCTCCTCGAGTTCAGGTGCAACCCATCCAATCTGTACAGGTCCCACCTTCCCCAGAAGAGATCCCAATGATCCAAAAATCTAAAACCCTGCCCCCTGCACCAACTTCTCAGCCATGCACTCAAGTGCCATCTCCCCCAATTCTTACCATCACTATCATGTAGCACTGGCAGCAATCCTGAGAACGCCACCCTTGAGGTCCTGTTCTTCAGCCTTCTGCCTAGTTCCCGAAACTCACACTTCAGGACCTCTTCCCTCTTCCTGCCTACGTCGTTGGTCCCAACATGTATCACAACTTCCGGTTGCTTTCCCTCTCATACCAGGATGTCGTGCACCCGGTCACAGACATCCAGGACCCTGGCACCTGGGAGGCAACAAACCATGCGGGTGTCCTTCTCACGTCCACAAAATCTCCTGTCTGCTCCCCTGACTATAATAGCCTCTAACTAGTTAGCATTTCCTTTTTAAATATACGGGATGCAGTAGTTCTTTTTTTTAATCTGCCTAATAATTCCTTTCATGGAAGGACCTGTAATTCCAGACTGACATTACTGGAATTAGTTGGTAGAAGAAAAAACTTTGACAGATGTTTCCTAGCTATTTTGTCAATAATCAACTTTACTCGAGGACTCTAGAGATATGGAGAGACACATGATCACAAGCCATGTGGTATTTTTTGCTGAACAAGCTGCTGAATGATTTTAATATTCATTCTGCTGACATCAGCAGATACTACAGTACTACGCAAAAGTTTTAGGCACACACATACACACACACACACACACACACACACACACACACACACACACACACATATATATATGCACAGTACTGTAGCAATTTTATATATTTCACGGTACTGCTGCTACAGAAAAAAAACAAATTTCTTGACATACCGATTCTGCTATGGGCCTTTACTGTGGGCTCAGAGTGGGAAGGGGGCAAGTAAAGGGGAATCATGGTTGGGAAAAGGGGGGAGGGAGAGAGCAGGGTGCAGAAAGCACCACAGCAACATTCTGTAATGAACAATAAACCAATTGTCTGAAATCAAATGATCTTGCCTGGTGTCTCAGGGCTGGGTGTGTTTGCACCCATGTCCCCACCGACCCATGAAACTCCTTCTCTGCTACCTGTCCCACATACCTCCCACGGCGCTCCACTCTCGCCATTCCCAACATACTTTGTTCCCACCAGATTTATAAACTCGCTCGCTCTCTGCTCCATCTTGATAAATATAGTTCTGTGCAAAGTTCTTAGGCACCCTAGCTGGGTATATGTGCCTAAGAATTTTGCACAGTACTACAGACCCCCTTATTCAAAGCTTCCATAAATAGCTGCAGAATTTTAATGATCCTTTCATGCAACACAAATAGAAAGATGAATGGATATGTTTTGGCTCTGCTTTCTTCTGCAACATCTGTACCAGTAAGTCAGAGTTTCAGAGAATAAAGAACTTGCCAAAGCCAAATCAGTCGCCCTCAAACACGGGCTTGGTCCAGTTTTTCAAGAAAGTCTCAGATAAAGGATCTTTGACCTGAAGCAAGAACCCTGTTTCCCTTCCCACTTATGCAGTCATTTTCTGTTTTTATTTTCAAGGCATTAATATTCCTTTGATGGAAAGTTGCAGTATATTTATTAATCAGAACTTCATTTTCATTTGGTGATCAATTCTATCGCGTTTCTCAATTCGTACATTTGTATCTATTTTGGAGGAGATCCCATTCAGTGCCATTATTGAAGCAATTAAAAATACTGCACGTTCCGATAATACATTCTGGTATTGTTGAAGATTACATCATCAGTCTTGTGCAACTGATGCCAGGTCAAGCGTTACATGTCAAAGCACAAGAAGAGTAGTTTCCGTGCACGTGTGTGCTGTCTGCATGAAGGATTTTTGGGGGGTGAGGGTGCAGAAGTATACTACCTGAGCACTAGTTATGTGATAGAGTTTGTAATGAAAGTTTTTGCTGAAAACAAAATACAACAGGATGTCTGGTCCAAAAGCTGCCACTGTTAAAAGTATAGATCGAATGTTTGTAGTCATCAAAATCAAATTTAGATCAAGAAAATTAAGCGATTTCTCACTTGTGAACTCCTGTTCGGAAGGGCTTGTTTTAATCAGTGTCAAACAGTGCAAACTTTTGATACCCTCCCCTTTCACTTCAGCTCCCTCCTCTCTCACTTCCCGACACTTCGGCCATTTGGAACCAGTTCAAGTTCAGGTGTGCTGTACTTAAAACTGAAAGGATGTATCCCCAGACAAGGAAATGTTTCAGTGGCAGGTATCCATAACACCCTGTGTGGTCTTTATTTTTCATTTTTGCCTTTGATGGTAATGCTTTCATCCTGTTTAGTACAATGAGAGGAGGGGTGGGATACATACACGTATCAGATACCTTGTAGTCTCTTTGTGGAAGGATTATATCTTTGATCTCAGTAGTTTATAATAGCTATATACAAGTCTGAGCTGTTGTTGGCCTAGTGACAGTACAAATCACAATATCAGGTGACCTGCTGAGTCTGTCAAAAATCATGTCTAAGGAAGCTAAATTTTGACCTTGGATTCAAGTATATACAAATTTCAGATCATGAAAGCACAAAGTGTAATTATGACCATACAATAACTGCAGATAAATGTAGAATGAATGTACAGGAAAATTGCCTGTGCATTTCCTCCTTGAATCTTGCGTAGGTCTGAAAAGCATGTGAGAAGATGAAATTTTTAAAAATCCAACAACTTTTGAAATCATGCTCAAAGTTCAAAGTAAATTTATTATCAAAGTGCGTGTACATCATCAAATTCAAGCCCGGTGTTCATTTTCTTGAGGGTATTGTGTATACACAAGAAACACAATATAATCAATGAAAGTCCACCCCCAACAAGACGGTGAAATCACCAATGTGCCAAATACAACAAACTGTAAATATAAAAAAAAACATCATCAAATAAATAAGCAATAAATAAAGAGAACACGAGAGGAAGAGTCACTGAAAGCAAGTCCGTAGGTGGTGGAACGGATCAATGATGGGGAGACTGAAACTGAGTGAAGTTATCTTCTCCAGTTCAGGAGCCTGATGGTTGCGGGGTAATAGCTGTTCCTGAGACTGATTGTGTGCCTCCTGAGGCTCCAAGACCTTCCTCCAGATGACGCCAGTGAGAAGAGTGCATGGCCTAGATGGTGGTGGTCCTTGTTAATGGATGCTGCTTTCCTGCGACAGTGCCCTGTACAGATGTGCTCAGTGGTGGAGAGGGCTTTACTCATGATGGGCTGGGCCATACCCATTACTTTTTCGTTCAATGGCATTGGTGATTCCATACCAAGCCGTGATGTAACCAGTCAATATATTCTCAACCACACATCTGTAGAAGTTTGTCAATGTTTTGGATAACACACCAAATCTTTGTAAACTTCTAAGGAAGTAGAGATGTCGTCATGCTTTCTTTGTAATGACACTTAGCGCTGGACCCAGGACAGATCCTCTGAACACTGAGGAATTTAAAGTTGCTGAACCTCTCCACCTCTGATCACCCAACGACAGCTTGCTCATGAACTTCCAGTTTCCTCCTCCTGCAGTCAATAATCAGCTCCTTGGTCTTGCAAACATTGAGTGAGAAATTTTTTTTGTGGCACCACTCAGCCAGATTTTCAATCTCACTGCTAAATATTGATTCGTCACCACTTTTGATTCAGCCAACACAGTGCTCTTGTCAGCGAATTCAAATATGGCATTGGAGCTGTGCTTAGCCTGGCAGTCATAAATAGAATGTAAGTAGACCAGGGGGCTAAGCACACAGCCTGGTGGTGCACCTGTGCTGATGGAGATTGTGGAGGAGATGTTGTTGCCAATCAGAAATGATTGGGGACTGCAAGTGGGGAAATCAAGGAGTCAGTTGCACAAGGAGGTATTGAGGCCAAGGTCAAACAATCAAAATAGATTTCTCGAGTTTTTCAAGGAATAAATTAGTCAAGAGAAATCAAAATACCAAGAAAACATCTCAAGATGAATGATTCTGGGATCTAAATAACTTTCAGAAGTGTGTTGTAGGAATGTGGCAGCTAAATTTTGTCCAGTAAGCCTTTTTTTTCTGAGGAAATTACCATGAACGCTGATGAAGGCAATGCAGGGTTCATTGTCTATATGGACTTTAGCAAGACACTTAACAAGGTCCCACATAGGTGATTGGTCAAAAAGGTTCAGTCTCTTGGCATTCATCGTGAGGGAAGTTATTGCATTTGCCATTGTATTCGAGGAAGAAGCCAGAGAATAGCAATAGATGGCTGCCTCTCTGACTGGAGGCCTGTGACTAGTGATCTGCCGTGGGGATCTGTGCTGGGTCAGTTGTTGTTTGTCATCCATATTAATGATCTGGATGATAACTAGCTCAGCAAATGTGTGGACCATATCAAGATTGGACGGGGGGTGCATAGTGGACAGTGAGGAAGGCTACAAAGCCTGCAGCAGGAGCTGGACCAGCTGGAAAAATGGCATGAAAAATAGCAGATGGAACTTAATGCAGAGAAGTCCGAGGTGTTGCACTTTGGAAGAAGAGTAGGGCTTACATGGTGAGCAGCAGGACACTGATGAGTACAGCAGAATGGAGGGATCTGGGAATATAGATCCATAATTCCTTGAAAGGGGAGTCACAGGTATATAGGTCCATAAAGAGAGCTTTTGAGATACTGGCCTTCATAAATTAAAGTACTGAGTACAGGAGTTGGGATGTTATGTTGAAGTTGTATATGATGTTGGCAAGGCCTATTTTGGATATTGTGTTCAGTTCTTGTCACCTACCTACAGGAAAGAAGTCAGTAAGACTGAAAGAGTTCAGAGGTATTTTACAAGGATGTTGTCAAGTCTCGAGGACCTGAGTTATAGGTAAAAGTTGAGTAGGTTAGGATTTCATTCCCTAGGGCATAGGAGAATTACAGGAGATTTTATAGAGGTAGACAACTTCATGAGGGCTATAGATATGGCATATGTAAGCAGGCTCTTTTCCACTGAGGTTGGGTGAGACTAGAACTAGAGGTCATGTGTTAAGGGTGAAAGGTGAAATGTTTAAGGAGAACATGAGGGGGAACCTCTTCACTCAGAGAGTGGTGAGGGTGTGGAGTGTGCTACCAGACGAAATGGTGGATGCAGGTTTGATTTCAACATTTAAGAGAAATTTGGAGAGGTGCATGGATGGGAGAGGTATGGAGCGCTGTGGTCAATGCAAATAGGCAGATTAATAATTCAGCATGGAATAGATGGGCTGAAAGGCCTGTTCCTGTGCTGTGGTGTTCTATGACTTTGCCTCCATAAGCTCTCAAACATAGTACAGTGATGAAGACTGGTTAATTTTTTCCCACATTGGCCTCATTACGCAACACAGTACCCATAAGAACAAAATGGAAGATTGTTGCCCTCTATCCTGAGTGAGTGCTAAAGGAAGGAGAAGTTTCTCACACCTTTTGTAGGCAGCTGATGGGACCGCTGTTTATCACCAATGAAATCTGCCTATTCGGAACATCTTCAGCAGAGCAATACAATTTTAGCTTTGATTTTATGCCCAACTTTCAGGAGCACGATGAATATACAAGTATTCCAGGTGAAAACCTCATTAACTGAGTCAAAGCTGACCCTGAGGCTGTTATCTATAATTCTGTTTACATACTTTAGTCAAAATATTATCTTACCTCCTCCTAGGAAGGTCTCACATTTAACTGCTTAGCTTTCCTTTCAGCTCAAGCTTCAAATTTCTCTTTGGATGAACTGTTGTCAGAGTCAATCTATAACAGTGACAGTGTATTGCAGTTTTTGCCTTAATCACCACACCTACCCTTGTAAAGAGCAGATAATCACTGCATCCTTATCCTTTGTTTTACTTTCCTTCACTCTGCCAGGCTTTGGCCAGCTGGTTATCAGTCTCTTTGTTTTCCACGACTACTTAGGTGAACCTGCAGCCTCTAACTGATAAGTCAGTGTCTGAGCCACAGACCTTTTTAAAACTTCTTTAGCTCACCTGACTATTGGCCAGTTTGGTTGGGCAGTACAGCTTAATGCACAGATGTTTCTGTGGCCATATATTTTCTTAAACGAGAGAAAACAGGCAAGATGCTGAAAACCAAAGCACTACACACAAATTGCTGAAGGGACTCAGCAGGCCAGGCAGCATCCATGGAAAAAAAAACATTCGACACTTCGGGCCGAGATCCTTCATCAGGACTCCAGCATTTTGTGTGTATTGCATACATTTTCTTAATCTGAGTGACATAGTCGAGTCAATTCCCATGATTCCTGATGTATATTCTTGGATTTTTAACTATGATAGACAACTGAACCCATCTGTCCCACTGCAACCCAACAGGTCAGAGAAACTCCATGTGCTCTATAGAAAATGTTCATGGTACTTTAGAAACACACCCTGGCCTATAGTAGACCAGTTTACCACAATATCAATGAGCATGTTTTACTTTTTCTTTCCTTAATAATGTAATCGGGAGGGGAAGATGGCGGTGCGACACAGCGCGCACGGCCTCTCCGGTGAATTATATCATATTTGTTAAATAGGGGCTGTGCACAATTCTGATTTGATGAAGACAGATGTGAGAAGCACGGAGGAACATCTGGAGAAACTTCTGTAATGCCCGGTTCGCTGCCGCTGCTACTGTGCGATCGAGAATCTCCGGAGGGAAGGCCCCAAATCCTCGGCTTTGCCTGTTGCTGACAGCCAGGGCTGGGGTCGAAGCGCTCAGCAGAGATGGTGCTCAGTGCTCGGTCTCAGAGGGCTGGTCGGAGGCTCGAAGTTTTTGGACGGACTCAGAGTTGGACTGTGGTCGGGTGCTTCCAGGGTGCTGCATCGGCAAGTTTGCGGTGCTGGAAGCTCATGGCAGGGAGAGTTTTTCTTCCTTCAACCATCTACATGAGATGATGGGACTTTTGAGAGACTTTGAGACTTTTTTTTTACATGGTCTTCTTCATCAAGTTACGGTATTGCTTGCACTGTTGTAACTATATGTTATAATTATGTGGTTTTTGTCAGTTTTTCAGTCTTGGTCTGCTTTGTGTTTCTGCGATTTCACACCGGAGGAACATTGTATCATTTCTTAATGCATGCATTACTAAATGACAATAAAAGAGGACTGCATGTCCTCATAATCTAATCTAATCTAATCATAAATGTACCTCTCTTATCATCCTCCTTGAATATGTAATAAATGCGATTCAATATTCCCATTTCCACCTCTGATGCTAATTTGTCTATGGTACCTCAGGATCATTTTCCATTCTGGCTCCTTCTTGTTACCAGGACAAGTTAGTACTTTCTCTCTGTTCTTTATACTTTTAACCATGTGCAATATACTTTGCCCTGTCTCAAAAGTAGCATCAGGCTGTCTTGAAAGGGCTCTGTGAAGGTGGATGGCTCCTGTAGTATTCATAATAAAGCTTCCATCCTTTTACACATGGGTTTTGTAGTGTGCACGTACTGTGAAGAGGACCACATTATCATTATCATTTCTGTATCTTGCTTTCTTCCTACACCTGAGACTCATATTTCACTGCCTCACATTTTAAGCATGATTCCTAAACTAGAAGCTATTCTTGATGTTTTCTTAAATGTTAACCCAGTGATCAGAGCTTTTATTTGCTACTCTTCACTTCCCAAGAGACATACATTACAATTTGCTACTGTTGAAAACCTTTGACAACATTGAAATGCCCTGTTAATGGTTTACGATATCTACTTACTGTATAAGACCATAAGACCATATGATATAGAAGCAGAATTACGCCACTTAGCCCGTTGAGGCTGCTCAGCTATTTCATCACGACTGATCCAAGTTTTCTCTCAGCCCAAAACTCCTTCCTTCTCCCTGTATCCTTTCATGCCCTGACCAATCAATAATCTATCAACCTCTGCCTTAAATATACATAAAGGTTTGATCTCCACAGCTGTCTGCGGCAAAGAATTCCACAGATTCACCACTCTGGATAATGAAAGTCTTCCTCATTCTAAAAGGACACCCCTCTATTCTGAGGCCATGTCCTTTGGTCTTAGACTCTCCCACCATAGGAAATATCCTCTCCACATCCACTCTAACAAGGACTTCCACCATTCAGTAGGTTTCAATGAGGTCACCCCTCATTCTTCGGAATTCCAGTGAATACAGGCCCAGCACCATCAAACACTCTTCTTATGACAAGCCATTCAATCCTGGATTCACTTTTGTTAACCTTCTTTGAACACTCTCCAGTTTCAGCAGATCTTTTCGAAGATACTGTAGGTGTCCAAAACTGCTCACAACACTCCAAGTGAGGCCTCACTAGTGCTTTGTAAAGTTTCAACATTACATCCTTGCTTTTATATTCTAGTCTTCTTGAAATGAATGCTAACATTGCATTTACCTTCTTCACCACAGACTCAACCTGCAAATTAACCTTTAAGGAATCCTACACAAGACTCCCAAGTCCAATTGTGCCTCAGTTTTTTGAATTTCTCTCCACTTAGAAAACAGTCAACCCTTTCATTTCTTCTACCAAAGTGCATGACCACACACTTCCCAACACTGTATCCATCTATCATTTCTTTGCCCATTCTCCTAATCTGTCTAAGTTCTTCAGTAGCCTCTCTACTTCCTCAAAATACCTGCCCCTTCACATATCTTTATATCATCTAGAAACTTTGCATCACAACCATCAATTTCATCATCCAAACCATTGACATTTGATGTAAAAAGAACTGGTCCCAACACAGACCCCTGTGGAACATCACTAGTCACTGGCAGCCAACCAGAAAAACCTC
The DNA here is from genome assembly GCF_030028105.1 of Mobula birostris. Lineage (NCBI taxonomy): Eukaryota > Metazoa > Chordata > Chondrichthyes > Myliobatiformes > Myliobatidae > Mobula > Mobula birostris. Next base: position 31,497,672 of record NC_092385.1, on the reverse strand, counting down.
CCTTTATTCCCACTCTTTGCCTTCTACCAATCAGCCATTGCTTTATCCATGCTAGAATCCTGTAATACTGTTGACTTGTAGCTTGTTAAGCAGCCTCATGTATGGCACCTTGTCAAAGGCCTTCTGTTTATCCAAGTACACAACATCAACTGATTCACCTTCGTCTATCCTGCTTGTTATTTTTTCAACGTATTCAAACAAATTTGTCAAGCAAGATTTTCCCTTGAAGAAACTATGCTATCGGTTATTTTATCATGTGCCTCCGAGTACCCTGAGACCTCATTCTTAATAATCAACTCAAATATCTTCCCGACCACTGAGGTCAGTCTAACTGGCATATAGTTTCCTTTCTTCTGCTTCTCTACCTTTTTGAAGAGTGAAATGACATTTGCAATTTTCCAGTCTTCCAGAACCATTCCAGAATCTAGTGATTCTTGGAAGATCATTACTAATGCTTCCACAATCTCTTCAGCCACCTCATTCAGAACCCTGGGGTGTACATCATCTAGTCCAGCTGACTTACCTACCTTCAGACCTTTCAGTTTCCCAAGAATCTTCTCTCTAGTTATGGTAGCTTCACACACTTCATGTCCCCTGACACCTCGAACTTCCATGTACTGCTAGTGTCTTCCATAGTGAAGACTGATGCAAAATACTTATTCATTTTGTCTGTCATTTCCTTGTCCCCCATTACTACCCCTCCAGCGTCATTTTCAAGGGGTCCGATATCCACCCATATCGCTCTTTTACATTTTATGTATCTGAAGAAACTTTTGTTATCCTCTTGAAAATTATTGGCTAGCATATAGACTAGATAGCTGCTAGGCTCACTATGGCTTCTGTTTCCTTTGCCCTGCTACCAATAACAAAATCACCTTCTTTGTTTTTCCTATGGCTGTCTTAGCCATACTGTGTCCTTCCTTCCCCAGGATCATGGCAACATCATTTGTTTTCAGGAGCAGTTTCACTCCTGAATTTTCACTCATTTCATATTTAAGGCAAATATCTGAGACCACCCATGTAACACTCACCAACAATTCTGTCCCACCCATCAGGTTTGCTCTATCAGGAGAAACCAATTCTTTTACTTCTGTAATGGCTCTTTGCCCAGCTCAACCCTGTTGTTGGGGATAGTGTAGAATGTTGCCATAGGTTACAATTGGATAGAGACAAGATTCACAGCTGGACGGAGAAATGGCTGATGGAGTTCAATCCAAAAAGTTTGAAGTGAAATACTTTGGAAGATAGAACTTGAAAATGGAGTAGAAGATTAACAGCACAATTTTTAGCAGTGTGGGGAAACAGTGGGATCTTGGAGTCCAAGTCCATAGATTCCTCAAAGTCGCTGTGCAAGTTGATTAAGGAGGTGTATGGTGTTTTCCCTTTCATTTGATGGGGAACTGAGTTCAAGAGCTGTGAGGTAATGTTGCAGCTCAATAAAACTCTGGTTAGACCAGACTTAACAGTGTGTTCGGATCTCGTTGACTCATTATAGGAAGGATATGGAAGCTTTACAGAGGGTGCAGAAGCAATTTGTCAAGATGCTGTCTGGATTAACAGAACATGTCTTACAAGGAAAAATTGCATAAGCTAAAACATTTCCTTCAAAGCAAAGGATGATAGGTGAGTCAATAGATATGTATAAGATTATGAGAAGCATAGACTAAGTGGACAACTAGCACCTTCTTTGTAGGGTGGCAATGGCCAATTCTAGAGGACATCCATTTAAAGTGAATGGAGGAAAGAATCCTGCAGATGTCAAGGTAGATTTTTACACAGGGAATGGCGAGTGACTGAGATATACTGCCAGGGTTGTGGTAACAGCTGTCACAATAGGGACATAGCTAGGCACGTGGGTACTAGAAAAATGAAGAATTATGGGATGTGTAATTATATTGATAGTGAAGTAGGTTTATATAGTCCAGGGGTTCCCAACCTGAGATCCACAGACCTCTCAGTTAATGGTAGGATCCATAGCATAAACAAGGTTGGAATCGCCTGATATGGAATGTGCTGTAGCAGTCTATCTTCTATGTTCTGCTGTGTTATCCATTATAATATTTACATTTCTTTCTTTCTCTGTTTACACTCCCTGATCTTGGAGATTTCCAACAGCTGTTACGTATTCATTTGCTCATACCCTCTCTTAGTAACTACCCTCAATAATCATCAGCTCATCACCACAGCATTTCTGGCTCTACCACATCTCACTCACCCTCTCTGCAAGTTAAAACTAATTTGCTTTCTGTTTCCCTGTTCTGACAAAGTTTCAGAAACATTAGCATTGGTTCTCTTTCCATTGATGCTCCCTGACTTTCTAAGTGCCTCCAGCATCCTTTTCTTTATTTCATCAAATCAGTGCAATACATGAAACAACCAGCAATAGGGCACATTCACTTCTTAGAAGTAGACTTCTAAGCATTTTATTAGTGTGAGTTCTGTTGGATTCTGACTTTTTTTAATCTAATAATAATTTACTTATCTCTAGTGGTGATCATGCCCACCTGCATCTTCAATGGCTTCTGGTAACAAGCATATTAAATTTTCTGTTGTGATCCCGCTAGAAGCAGATGGTGTGTGGAGAGAATATCACAAGTGATAAGTGAAGAAAGGCTTTCAACATTAAAGATCTATTTGCTTTTTGCCTTAATCACCACAGAAGCTTTTAAATACTTGGCTGGGATCCAGCACCTCTGAAGTTCAGAAATGCATTTTTGAATTTTCTGGTTTTGAAAAAGATAGAAGGAATTGGCATATCTATGGAAACTCACACAAGATTAAGCTGTCCCCAAATGGTTTTGACATGCTTTTTTAATGCATAGCATCAGCAATCAGATAATTTGCATTCATATGTTTTGGTCACATTGGCTGGGGGATTAACATTGGTAAGAAAACCAAGACTGCTTTTTTTTTGTAAAAGAAATGGTGTCCTTGAACAATGCATCTCAGAGAATGCAGATTTGGTTGAACATCCTATCAATTAGTTGGCACTTTTGACTGCAAAATCCTCACCATCCTGCAGAAGAATACAAACTCCTAATATAATTCTGAGTTTGTGTTCTGAAGTTTCTGGTGCAAAATATTGTATGCAGTTTTGGTCACCAAATTACAGTAAGGATATTAATAAGGTTGAAAGAGTGCAGAGAAGGTTTACAAGGATGTTGCCGGGACTTGAGAAACTGAGTTACAGAGGTTTGTCAATGCACCTCAGATCCCTTGTGCCTCCACCTTCTGATCCACCCTACCATGCAGACCTTGCCAAAAGCCTGAGTGAAATCCATGTTACCTTGTTTACCACACAGCCTTCATCAATATTCTTAGTACCTCCTCAAAAGAAAATCCTATCAGATGTGTGAGACGTGATTTTCCTTGCTCAAAATCATGCTGGCTCTTTCAAATCAGTACCTGCTTTTTCAAGTAAATGAAAATCCTATTCAACAGAATCTTCTCCAATAGACTTCCTATTGCAGATGTAAGGCTAGAAGATTCCCGGCTTATCCTTATTATCCATTCAAATTCAGGGAATAACCTTAGTAATCCTTTAGCTATCTAGTACAGGTACTAACAAAGATGCAACCATCTCTGTTAGAGCCCCAGCAATATGTCCCCTCGCTTCCCTTAGCATTTTGAGATAAATTCTAAAGGCCCTGAAGATTTATTCACCTCTTATATTTCAAACCATTTCTCCCTCCAATAGGAACATGTTTCCAGATTATCAGTACACCCTTCTCTTAAATCTCCACCCTTTACTCCTCTGCAGCGAATACCATTTAGAATCTTGGCTCCACACATAGATTATCCTTTTAATCTCTGAGGAGACCTACACTTTCCTTAGCTAACCTCTTTATTCTAAGATGCTTCAAGGTTTTTAAGATTCTTCAGTTCTCCTCGCTAAGGTTATTTCATGGTCCTTTTTGCCCTCCTAACGTATTTTCTTATTTGCTCCTGCTGCATATTCCCTTTAAATTTCTAAGGACTCAGGAGATACCAATTTCCTATTTCTGACATACGCTTCCTATTTTCCCTGATCAGATCTTCAACATCCTTTGTTAACCAAAGTTAATCTTACTATCTATGCTTCTTATCCTCACAGGGACATGTTGACTCTGAAGTCTTACTATCTCGCTTTTAAATGTCTTCAACTTATCAGATGTTGTGTTCCCCTCTGCTCCTATTCTGTTTCTGCCAGGTCCTGTCTTACATCATTCAAATCTGCCATTCCCCACTTTGAGCTGATTTTATCTATGACTACCTTGAAGCTTACCGAATGATGGCCACTGTTTTTTAACGAGTTCCTGCAGACACACATACACACACACACACACACACACACACACTTGGCATTCTTCATTTTCTAAGATAAGTTTCGTACAGCCCCCTCCCCTCTCGGACTCTACATACTGCTTCAAAATGGATGCATTTGTAGCTCTCACCCCATCTAAGCCTCTAGCATTAAAGTAATCCTCGTCAATACTGGTGGGAAAGTTAAAATCCTCCACCACTGCAGTCCTATTATTTTTACAGACTTCTGTGATCTGCCTACATATCTGTTCTTTGGGAGGCCCACTGAAGTTATTGCTCCATTCTTACAGCTTAGTTCCACGTAAATAAACACATTGGTCAATTCCTGCAGGATGGCCTTCTCGCTGAAATGCTTCTGATCAGCAATGCAACACTCCCCCCATCCCCACTGAAAACCAACACTCAACTCTATAGAAACAGTTTCTTCCCCTCCACCATCCAATTTCTGAATGGTCCATTATTCCATGAACACTACCTTGCTATTCCTTTTTTGCATTTGTATTTATTTTTGTATCTGACAGTAATTTTTATGACTTGCACAGTCCACGACAACAAATTTCACGATATATATCAGTGATAATAAACCTGATTCTGATTCTTTAGCATCCATTCCTGCCCTCTGCTCACAAACAAGAGGAAATCTGCAGATGCTGGAAATCCAAGCAACGCACACAAAATGCTGGAGGAACTCAGCAGGCCAGGCAGCATCTATGGAAAAGAATACAGTCTTGGCCCGAAAAGTTGACTGTACTCTTTTCCATTGATGCTGCCTGGCCTGCTGAGTTCCTCCAGCATTTTGTGTGTGCTGTCCTTCCCTCAACAATGTTTCCATAACTGAAACAAAATCATAGTCCAATGTTCTGATCCATACCGTCAGCTCATCAATCGTACCTATGAGACTCCTTGCATTAAAGTAAATGTAGTTAAGCCTACTGACTCTTTCATGGTTCTTTTTCTGTGTCTGCTCTTCCCATTGGACTTACCTGCTTTATTTTATATGTTCAAGTCAGCCTCTCCACCTGCTACACCATCAGTCTGGATCAGACATCCACTACCTCACTATTTAACCCCTCCCAAGTACCACCAGCATACCTTCCTTTAAGCATACTGATCAACCTCTACTTCAGGTGCAATCTACCCCTTTTGTAAAGGTTACCCAAGCAGAACAGGCAGCAAATTAAAGCTGCATTAGCAAAACCATCAGAAGCACTGTGTTCTGCCGACTTACTTACGATGATACAGAAGGAGACCATTTGACCCAACAGATCCCTGATGACATTTTGTAGGCAACACCATTAATCTCATGTTTTTTCCTTATTTCCTTCGAGGTCAGTAAGATACTCCCTCTCTCACCTTTGATTCCTTTTTTACCATTTGCGTTATACTGTTTAGCACATACTACACTGCTATCCAATTTGCCCAATAGACTGAGTCAATGAAAGGTGCATTCATTATTGAAACTGGGAGGAAATAGGCATCCATATCTGCAATGAAAAACCCATGCCAATCAAGCTGATTTTGTAGATTTTTAATTAAAGATTAGTGGTAGCAGTTCTACTTGCAGTTCCGTTTAGATCAACTACTCATAGCATAAAATTTGCTGAGTTATTCAATTAATATTCTTATCATTGTCACTCTCAACAGGATACGTACTGAGCCCCATTGAAGGGGGAATTATTCAATCAATTCCACTCTGGATGACTGGAGCATTATCACAAAATGCAGCCCTACAAATAACCATCCTCGAGAAATTCTTTTTCTTGTAAAATTACCCTGCATAGGTCAGGAGGTGATTTGGGTTCTACCACAACCTCTGTTTCCTCCATAAACTGACTTTGTTGGACCTTCAGTGGACTGTTTGATATGAGACCAGTGACATGCCCCGCCCTGCATTTTACTCATTAATTGGCAGAGTTATCACTGACACTGCTTACATTCATTGCTTGGTTGGTATTCTTCCACAAGAACATTGCGTGGTCCAGGGTCCTGAGATGCCCTGCACAACGGACAGTGGCACGGGACTGAAAGCTGGTAGATTACCCACAAATTTGTCACAAGAATGATGTATTGTATTGAGGAAAAAATGTTCAAATAAAAGGGATTTGGAAAAGAAACAGCGTAATGTTTTCTCAAGCCAAATAGTTGTCTGCACATTGTCCAAGTGACACTTCAGTTTTTAAGAAGTGCAAATCAAAGCATGAAATGGAACACCATGATATGTGGAAAAAGTATAACATTACAAAGGGAATTAAAAGAAACAGTCAAAGAAAATACATAATGTAATTTATTTTTTTTGCAAATGACTTCTTTCCAGTGTGTGGCAGGGCATTCGTATTTGGTGAGCCCACTGACTTGCTGCTTCCTGTTTGCAGAAAATGCCAAAAGCACTTGTTTTCCAGACCAGCAGAAATACTGTGACCAGAACAACATTGCTGATCCTGTTTTAAAATGTGTAAGAACAGATGTTGATAAAGGAGAGAGATGGAGCATTCTGTTCAATGGTTTAACATACAGCAATATAAGAATTAAGCTAACTGGGTTATGCTTTTATGCAGCAGAATATTCTAAGAAATTTAATATTCATATTACCAATTTATTGCATCCCAGATTGCCGTTGGTTTGACGAGTTCTGACAAATGAAATCTCCCTTCTACTTTTGGAGATTGCTGCATTTCTTTATTCTTTCACTTACTAAAATCTCAATAAGTTCCATAATAGATGGTCACAGTAATTATAGTTCTATTGCATTTACAGTCTTAGGGCTAAATATTACCTCCCACTTCTGCAAATAGAGCATATAACAGAAAGTAATAATCATTTTGAGCAGAAATGAGGTCTCATGGCTGTCATCCTACCAAAAATCCAGCCCCGCACTTGTCTCTCAAAACATTTTCATATACGAACCTGTTATTTTTAATTATGTCAGACTCTTAAAATTCATCTTTGGCTGCTCTCATCAAACAGTTTTGTTTTTCCCCTTTCCATTATCTTAATTATTCCCCTCCACTTACACCCTTAAAATCTGTAAATTCAATATTTCAGTGCTTTATTTCTAGCTTTCATGTGGTTAGGGAATGGAAAGCAAGAAATTATCCCTACCTGGACAATGTAAGGTGTTAATTCAGCAAGGTTAAGCAGCACTTTGTCACTGCAAGAACCCAAAGAAGCCATCAGTGCTACTAATGGAAAAGGTTGTGACATGGTTAGAATTATAGTCATACAGCACTACAACATAGAAAGAGTCTGTGTCCAACGTTTAATCTGCCCAGCCCTATCGACCTGCACTTGGACATAGCACTCCCACCCGTCTACTTATCCAAGTTCTGAAATCGAACCCACATCCATCTGGCAGCTCATTCCATACTCTTACTACCTTCTGAGTGAAAACTTCCCCCTCAGTTTCCCCTTAAATATTTCACCTTTAACCCTGGTTCCCTGAAAGAACCATTGTTAAGCGACAGAGCCAGGGTTCAGCATGGCTTTGCAAATTTGGGAGTTAGCTGTTCTTTCACATTTTTATGACATACAGGGAGGCCATTTTGACCCTTCAAGTTTGATCCACAGAGTAATCTGATTTTCCCATATATTTTCCCTATAATCGATAGGGAATGTTCCCTAGACTGTATCTTGGGAAATCTGATCATTTGGCTATCCTTCTCCTAATAGAATACAGGCAGACGCTAAAGGGGAAGGTGCCAGAAGTGAGGACAACAAAGAGGTGGTCAGGGGAGGCAGAGGAGTGGCTAGGAGATTGCTTCCAGTCAGTAGACTGCGCCATGCTCAGGGACTCATCAAAGGATCTGAATGAACACACCATGGCTGTAACGGTTTTCATAACGTCACTCATGGATGAGTGTGTACCACAAAGTCCTTCAGAGTCTTCCCGAACCAGAAGCCTTAGACGAACCAAGAGATTTACAATCTGCTGAGGGCTAGATAGGAGGCATTTAAGTCCGATGGCCCAGGAAAGTACAAAAGATCCAAGTATGGCCTCCAGAAAGCCATCTCGCATGTGAAGATGCAAATCCAGACCAAACGTGAAGCACAGAAAGATGCTTGAAAGCTGTGGCAGTGCTTGAACGCCATCACCTCCTACAAAGCAAAACCAAGCAACATCAATGACTTTAAAGTTTTGGACGCAGGTGAGCTCAATGACTTTTATGGTTGCAATGAATAACAAAACATGGACACACCTTCATGAAGTCCCACGGCCCCTGACGACCCTGTGATTTCAGTCTCTGAGACCGATGTGAGAGCTTCAGGAAGCTGAACTCTCAAAAAGCATCTGGCCCAGATGATCTACCTGGCCGAGTACTGAAGACCTGTGTTAATCAGCTGGCTGGAGTGTTTATAACTTCACGCTTTGGCAATCTGGGGTACCCACCTGCTTCAAGCAGGTTTCATTCATACCGATGCCCAAGAAGAATGCAGTAACAAGCCTCAAAGACTATTGTCCAGTCGCACTTATGTCCACTGGGATGAAGTGCTCTGAGAGGTTGGTGATGAAACATATTATCTCCCGCATGATAAGTAACTTGGATCCACTCCAATTTGCCTACCACTACAACAGGTCAAAAGCACATTTCATTGGCTTTCCACTCAGCTCTGGAACGTCTGGACAGTGAAAATGCATGCATTGCAATGTTCTTCACTGACTACAGCTCAGTATTTAACACTACCATCCCTTCAAAACTAATCAATAAGCTTCAAGTTCTAGGCCACAATACCTCCTGCTACTGGATCGTCAATTTCCTCACTTGCAAACCCCTGTCAATTTGGATTGGTAACAACATCTCCACAATCTCCATCAGCTCAGGTGTACCATAAGGCTGTGTGCTTAGCCCCCTGCCCTACTCACTTCATACTTATGATTGTAAGGGTACATACAACTCCAATGCCCTATTTAAGTCTGGTGATGATACCACTGTTGCCGGCTGAGTCAAGGCTGGTGACAAATTGGCACATAGGAGGGAGATTGAAAATACAGTTAGGTGGTGTCACGACAACCTCCTACTCGATGTTAGCAAAACCAAACAGCTGATTAGTGATGACAGGAGGAAGAAATTGGGGTCCACTAGTCAGTCCTCATTTGGGGATCGTAGGTACAGAGGGTCAGAACTTTAAATTCCTGAACATTATCATATCAGAATATCTGTCCTGGGACCAGCACGTAATTGGCATTTCGAAGAAAGCACAGTGGTGCCTCTATTTTCTTAGTTTGCACATATTCAGCATGATATCTAAAACTCTGACAAATTTCAATAGACACACAGTATGGTTACATCATGGCCTAGTATGGACACCGGTACTCAGTAATCAAAAATTTTACAAAGGATAGTGGATACAGACCAGTTCATCACAGGAAAAGCCCTCCTCACCATTGAGCATCTACAAGAATGCTGCCACAGAAAAGCAGCATCCATTTTCAAGGACGCCCATCATCCAAGTCATAGTCTACCATCAGCAGGAAGGAGGCATAGGAGCCTTAGGTCTCATTCCACCAGGTTCAGGAACAATTATTACCATTCAACGATCAGGCTCCTGAACCTGTGTGGACAACTTCACTCACCACATCACTGAACTGATGATTCAACTCAACCTATGGACTCACTTTCAAAGACTCTACAACTCATGTTCTCAGTACTTTTTCTCACCTATTTACTTATCATTATTATTATTGGTTTCTTTTTGTATTTGCACCGTCTGTCTTCTTTTGCACACTGGTCGCTCAGCAGTCTCTGTGTGTAGTTTTCTTTATTTGATTGTATTTCTTTGTTCTACTGTGCATGGCTATAAGAAAATGAACCCCAGGGTTGTATATGTTGACATATGCATACTCTGATAATAAATTTACTTTGAACTTTGAATTTCTCTCCACATTTCCCATCAACTCTCCTTGGATTCTATCATTCAACTACACACAATGGGCACAGAGTGTCTAATGATCCTACTAAGCCTCACCACCAAGAAGGTTAATTTAGAACTCACCAGAATGGATGAGTAAATCTACAGGAGATTTTGCCTTGATTCCCACCTGCATTTCAACATGAACAGGATTAAAATCAACCTTTCAGTTTAATTTTCTCTGAAGTGTACTCATCTTCTCCCATCTCACCACCTCAAACTTCCTTCTCGCTCAATGCGTTTGGTTTCCCACCAGTATTTTCCCACCAGTCACACAGTTGTTCATCACAATAGTCTTGGCCTTCCCCACCTCTCCACTTAAAGTGTAATAAAGCTCCCAACTGTTTCCATTGTTAAATTAACGCTACTCCCAGTGGAAAGAAAATGATAATTTTTATTCTTTTCATTATTCCTGATCTCACAAAAGACTGTAAAGTAATATTTTTGAAGACATTAGGGATCACTTACTTCATATCAAATAAAAGTTCAAACCATGCATACTTTAAATTTGTATCTCTTTCTGATTTCCTTGCCTGTTGAGGCAACAAGATCCATCACCACAATCTAAAAAGAACTGTGCAATATGTCCTAGTTATTAAAATATTCCGATGCAGAAATGTTTGTTGCCTGATGTCTTTTACACTGGAATAGTATCACAATATTTTCCTTTCAATATTTGTCTTGCAGACACTGATGTGTGATGCAAAACTAACAATTTGCTTTGGTAACAGATTATGGACTGATGCTCTCTTCGAGATAACTGCTAGTAGTTGACATAGAATTCATAAAAAAATTAAAGATGGTTTCATTTGTTATATTGATTGATATGCACTCTTTCAAAAAGTCATCTGCGGGCATCAGTTCATCAGCAGTATTCAAGTAACCTCTCGACTAACTGCTGCACTGCTATTGAAGCTAATATCCTTCTCCTTTAACTTTCAGAAACTCCAGATGAGAAATGAAGAGTGACAGTAATGGTAAATACACATTTACTTAAAGATAGATTTCCCTTAGGGATTGAGACTTTCTATATCATCCTAGCCCGCATGTTCTTTCAGCTCTTTAATAAGCAATTTATCTTGGTTCACATATTTAAAACAGGACAGTGGAAAACATCAGATCTTAAGTCTTCATTGAAACATTGAAATGTGTTAATTTATGTTCTTAAATTTCAGACCACAGTTAAGACTAACTATAGATTTTATTGAAGGCACTCATAATAATTAACATTGATATAATGATTTTCTCAAACTTCAAAGTTCAGAGTGATTTTATTGTCAAAGTACATATATGTCACTATATTCATCGCTGAGATTTACTTTCTTGCGGGCATTCACAGTAAATACATTAAACACAATAGAATCAATGAAAGACCGCACAGGACACACGTGACCAATGTGCAAAAGACAGCTAATTGTGCAAATACAGAAAGAAAAATATCATAAATAAACTATAAATATTCAACTATAAATAACCAATTTCCCCCAGGATCAATAAAGTATGAATATGACTATGATTAAATATCTAGAACAGGAGATGTAGAGGCCATGAAAGTGAGTCCATAGGTTGCGGGGGTAGTTCAGTGATGGGGCGAGTGAAGTTGAGTGAAGTTATCCCTCTGGTTCAAGATCCGGATGATTAAAAGGCAACAAATGTTTCTGCAACTGGTGGTTTGGGTCCTGAGGCTCCTGTACCTTCTTCCTGATGGCTGCAGCAAGACGACAGTGGGGGTCCTTGATGATGGATGCTGATTTTCTGCGACAGCACCGAGTAGATGTCCTCAATGGTGGGGATGGCTTTACCTACATTCACTACTTTTTGCACATTTGTATATCATGGAAATGCCATTCACATAATGTTTTGATGTTATTTTTTCAAATCAGCTTTCGAAGCTTGCATTAACATATTGCCTAAACATTCTTCTCAACAGTCAAAGATGATTTGTTTCTGCTCCAATGCCCACAGGTCCTGACATAGGTGGGCGTGAAGATGCTTTTAGAAGGTTGATTGTTTTGGGGATCCTGTAGTCCTTCCATCCCTTTCGCTGATCTCCCATGTTTTCCTTTTTGGAGAGATTTGAGGGACAAAGTGCTTCCTAGATGTTCCTTCTCCATCCTGAGTGGTCACAGGCCAGGATTCCAGATTAGAATCAGGCTTATTATCTCTGTCTTATATGATGTCAAATTTGTTTTATGGCAGCAGCACAAAGGTAAATTACAAGTAAATAAATAGTGCAAACAAAAATGAATAATAAGGTAATATTCATGGATTCATGGACAATTTGATAATCTGATGGTGGAGGGAAAAGAAACTGTTGAGTGTGTATCTTCATGCTCCTGCACTTCCTCCCTGATGGTCGTAATGAAAGGGGAACAGGTCTGGTTAGTGAGGGTCCTTAGTGACGGCTGCAGCCTTTTTGAGGCCTCACCTCTTGAATATGTCCTTGATGCTTGGGGAAGGCTGTGCCCATGTTTGAGCTGGCTGGCTTTACAACCCTCTGCTGCATCTTGTGAAACTATGCACTGTATCCTTCATATCAGGCTGTGATGCAACCAGTCAAAAGTGCATTATACATGTGTGAAAGTTGCTAGAGTGTTTACTGATTTAGCAAATCTCCTCAAACCCCCAATGAAGTACCAACTCCTAAGAAAGCATAACTGCTCGTGTGCCTTCTTCATGATTGCAACAACGTGATGAGCCCAGGAGAGGTCCTTTGAGATACTGACACTCAGGAGCACTTTCACACGGAACCGCCTTTCTTGGTCTCACAATAGACCTCCATAGGTCACATCTGGATTTCATGTAGGGTTCAAGATCACCAATTTTGAACACCATAGATCTAGCCTCAGCAAACTGTGAGTCTCTTGGTTCATCCAAGGCCTCAGGTTTGGGAAAACTCGGTATGTTCTCAAAGGCACAAACTTATCCACTCAGGTCTTGATGAAGTCGGTGATGGCCGTGGCATGTTCATTCAAATTTGAAGATGAATATCTGAACATGGTTCCGTATATCAATTCAATGTATTCCCGTACATGCTGCCCTGCCTCCCTTTGTGGCCCATGCACTAATACTGTGGACCTCAGTCTCTGTCTATATGTTGAGAGTAGAAGTATAGCCAGGTGATCCATCTTGCCAAAATGCAGGCACAGTTAAATCACAAATAAGAGAGAATCTGCAGATACTGGGAATCCAAGCATCACACCCAAAATGCTGGAGGAATTCAGCAGGCTGGGCAGCATTTATGGAAAAGAGTAAACAGTCGACGTTTCAGACTTGAGACCCATCTACAGGACTCATCAGTTTACCTTCATCAGGTAAGTATTATGTTTGTTCTTAATAAAGACAAACAGCATGGGTAAAAATGCTAGAATGTATTTATTATTTACGGACATTCCAGTCATGGCTTCAGCTTGACACGAATGTGTGCGACCAGCGCCCAATGCCAGCCAAAAAAGCTTGTTGTAATATAGCATCTAAATAAAATGTCAGTTCATCCAAATCAAGCACATAGTGTTGCAACGAATTTAACAGATCTGAATGATGTCTCGACTTTGTAACTTCTAAAAACAGAAAAAAAGTTTTGTGGAAAACCACCCGACTAATTTGAAGAATTAATTGGGAAAAACATAACATTGGGAATAAAATTAACATGCCTAAATCATCTATCCACCAATCTTAAATGTAAAAGAGGTTCACAATGTCTCCAAGCTTACTTGGTAGTGCTGATAAAAGATGCCATTATTAATTATTACTGTGCTTGAAACCAGATTATCAACCTACTGTCGGTGTCCAAAGTGATCCTCTGTTGCTGTACAGTTTGTCATCTGTAAATTTTGCCTTGTGCCTTAACCTGTTCAGTCTTTCAAAAATAAGTGAGACATCAAGGAAAGCACTTAGCTTGCTAGTAATAAGTTTTCACTGAATGGATTTCCAGTAGATTATAAGAACACTGGCAAAGAAATAAGTAACATTAGAAAGTAAGAAGATTATTTCTGTCCTAATTGCTGGATAAAGTTTAGAAAGATAAATCAGCAGAACAAATAAAATCAAATTGTCAATATAAAATACAAGGCTAATCATTGCTTATCTTTCCACAGGACTCAAAACTCTTCTGCCACTAAATGGGGTGGGAGAGGGCAATAAAAGTATGCTGCATGATTTATGTACTCCTGAAACATTATGTGACAGCATGGTGATAATGTGACATGTTGTGGCTCTCTAAAGTAAGCCGCAAATTCAAATTTTGCTTTGGGCAGTGGTTGAGACTGGTGAGCATTCTCTTCAGATTTGGCCACAGCACTGCAGACAGATAGAGTGACCTGGAAAGGAACACCATGAAGATTCATTCATCATTGTGATGGCAAGCCTCAAGGGTTCATTTATGAATAGGGGTTACATAAACTTCACTAGTTTTGCTTGAGTTTAAAAGCCTAAGGAGAGGCTATAAACATCATTGCTTATAAAATTCATGGAGTTGTGATATTTTAGTACCATGTGATTGAAAATAACATAAACAGAATGCCAAATACTTCTGCATCATTTTCTGTAACAAAGGAATTGCAACCAAGTTCTCCCCAATATGTGTTGTGCCCATTCTAAGTACAATGGTCCTCTTGGAACACTGCAGGGGAAATTACTGCGTATTATCCTCAGCAGATGCTTTGCCTCGAGAACAACTATGTTTTCCTAATGTTGTTACAAGCTGGGCCCCTACTTCCTACTGCAGCAAACAATCTGCTTGGGGAACTCAATGGGTGAGCAGCATCTTTGGGAAAGCATGAGATTGACAGTGCAATTCCAGTGCTGTCTCTTCTTTTCCTGCATCAAACCTGCAGACAAGGATGGTGGCACTGTAATCTGGTGGACTGAGCTCTATTTTGCAGAATCCAGACAACAGCACTTGGATACATCCTCTTACCAACCCTTGGACCATGACCCAACCAATAAATACAGGGCCGTCATCTCTTGTACTGTTACAGATCTCAGTACCTCAGATCTGCCCTCCACAGCCTCTAATCTCATAGTGCCGGAACCCAACACTTCCCACTTCTATACCTCCTTTAATTGTACTACTTCCCATTACTTGCTTTGGACCTTCAGGCGCATATCTGAAAATACAGCACACTCATATTCATACATATTAGGACCAGATCAAGTAGCATTTATTTGTTTTTAATCCCAATATAATAACCCAATGCTTGTTACATGGGTACCTTTCAAGGCAGGGGTTGGGTGTAGATGTCTGTTTTTCACATTTTCCATTTATAAAAGGAAAAGGGAAAGAAAACAATCTTGACAATTTTGGCCATTCTATCCACCAGAAGTGGAGTGTCCTGGTGGCCAAACATTTTTGCTCGAATTCCCATTCCTATTCTGACATCTCGGTATATAGCCTCCCCTTGTGCCATGATGCAGCCACCCTCAGAGTGGATAGCAGCACTTTATTTTCTGTCTGGGTAGCCTCCAAACTGATGGCTTGTATATCAATTTCTCTTTCCAGTAAAAAAACATTTTCCTCTCCCTCCCCTCTTTTATTCCACACTCTGGCCTCTTACCCCTTCACACCTGCCTATCACCACGTTCCCCCCCTCCCTCCATGGTGCTCCTCCTCCTTCCCTGTCTCATACAGTCCACTCTTCTCTCCCATCAGATTTCTTCTTTTCTAGCCCTTGACCTTTCCCACTCACCTGGCTTCACCTTATCATCTTCCAGCTATCCTCCTTCCCCTCCCCCAACCTTTTTATTCTACCATCTTCTCCTCTTCATTTCCATTCTTCAAAAAGGGACAGCCCAAAACATCGACTGTTTATTCATTTCCATAGGTGCTGCCTGACCTGCTGAGCTCCTCCAGCATTCGTGTGTGTTGCTTTGGATTTTCAGCATCTGCAGAATCGCTCATGTTTGCAACTTTAGCAAAATGTTTGTGATCTCAACAACCCATGTGTTCCATGGCAGCTCAAAGATGATTTGAAATTCTTGGCACATCTGTGGGTTTTGTTGCCACATAGGTCTATGCAGACTAAGTTATTGGGTATATTTAAGGCAGAGGTTGATAGGTTTATGATTGGTAAAGAGGTTGAGGGTTTATGGGGTAATGGGGATTGAATAAAAAGAGGCATGATTGAATGGTGGAACAGTCATGATGAGCCAAATGGCTTAATTCTACCCCTGGTCCGGGTAGTCTTATGGTCTTATGGCATAATCAATCTGGTGTCAAACTTCCAAGAAAATGTATTATCAAAGTACATGTATGTTACCATATACAACCCCGAGATTCATTTTTGTGGACATGAATCCATAGCATAACAACTATAACAGAATCAATGAATGACTGCACCAACTTGGGAATTCAACCAGCGCACAAAAGACAACAAAACTGTGCAAATATAAAAAGAAAGAAGTAATATTAATAAAAACTAAATAAGCAATAAATATTGCTATAACATGAGATGAAGAGTGCTTGGGAGTGTCAGTTGAGAGATCAGCATTAGTGCCATCATTAAAGTTCAAAGTTCAAAGTAAATTTATTATCAAAGTATGCATATGTCACCATATACTACCCTGAGATTCATTTCCTTGCAGGCATTCAGTGTAGAACAAAGATATTCAATAGAATCAATGAGAAACTGCACATAGATAAAGAATAGCAAATAAACAATGCCCAAAAAGAGACAAACTGTGCAAATATAAAAGAACAAATAATAACAAATTGCAGACAGCATGAGTTGTAAAGTCCTTGAAAGTTGACCTAAAGCTGTCTCCATTCTTTTTTGATTCCAGTTCCATATCTTTACTGCCTCAGTGGTGGGGAAACAGCTCTAAGGGCAATGGTGTGAAAGTCTGTGGTTGTGATTTGCAGTATACAGAGACTTACTGGAGCCAAAGGTAATGAACAACGAATAGCCCAAATAAACTCCCATGGAGAAGATTTCCTCAATTTAATATTTGCAATGAAATTATAAGTGGCTTTCTTGGATGTGAATTTATGATTTCACAGCTCACAGCAGTCTGTGGAAGTTTTTCCTTTGAGAACACCATATATATAGTTCTTCCCCTTTCCTTCATGTATTTTACGCTTCAAGAACTGATGAATACATCACAACTTTGAATCATTTGAACCTCTATATCTCGTTGCCCTTGCAAACAATCAAATGTAAACAGTCTGATTAAAAAACACACTGCATCCTGGAAGTGCATTGCTAGACTCCCAGCTATTGAAAGCTTTCGTCAAAATGTTCAGATCAAATCATGTTGCGATAGTTGCAATATCTTTTTAGACTTTTACATCACAAATTAGATTGTACACTTATTTCTTTCTCCTATTTGTAAAATAATTATAATCCATTACTTGTAGATGTGGGAACTTATGAGCATTAGTTAACAAATTACCAATGTTTCTTAACTTTCACAGTACCTCAGCTCCCTGTTCCACCTTTCTCCATATCTCTTACCTAAAGTTATGTCAGAATGATGGAAATAATCCATTCTTTTTCTTAGTATTTATAGTTCCCTAAAGGGAAAAAAAATCCTTTGTGAAATGGGTTTTCAATTATTAATAATGGTGTTTTAAACTGCTGTTGAATAGACCGTATATTTTATTGCCAAAGAGTGGAAGAACCAAGTTATTTCTGGCCAGCCATGAGGATAAGATCTACAAATCTAGATATTGCCACTCATTTCTACTGTAACACTTTTATTTTCACATGCACTTTGGCCTCCTAACCTTTCTTGGGGGTTTATGCTTTGTAATGTATGTTACATTTATTATATTTAATGTCTTAAAATCAAAATTTCAGATTTATTTTTCTTTGCAGTATTTTATTGATTTATGAAGATTATAAATTATGAAAATAAAATTCAAAATTGGCCTGTGGAAGGACTGGGACTCAGTAGATGAAAATCCTGAGCATAGAGGGGAATATGTAAGGTTACACAGTCTACTGATAAGCTTCAGTAAATGATTTATTTTAAACTTAAATCAAAACTGTGAAAAACACTCAAATTTTGTACAGTTTCAGTAATTTTATACTTCACAGACTTTTTAGGGAAGCATCTTTACAGGGAAACATATTCGTAAACAGTTACAGATATGCATTCTACAATGGAATGCTACTCCCGTCCCCCACCAACATATTGTCACTTCGTACACACAGCATGCATACGTATGCACACGGATGCATGTCTACACACACACACTCACACTCACATACAGTATTACAGTTTTTATGGCATTGATGTATTATATTTCATGGTGGCAATATGGAACTCTATGAAAACATGATGGCACCGCCACATTTCCTTCAGTTCACTCATTATGGGGCCACCATACTTTGCAAGATCTGAAATAGCAATGAGACTTTTAGAGGGTATAGTTGACAGACCAGAAACCACCAGAGATGGGAACACAGGAGTGGAGTGAGCAGCACTCTGAGTGAGTTCAGATACAGGTAGCAGTGTTCTGAATTAACTCAAATTTTCAAATTGAGTGAACAAAACCAGCCACACCTCCTGACACATCATCTTCAATGACAATTGGATTTTGAAAGTCTACATGACCATGACATCCTCACCATTAACAAAGTTCAGTCAGCCTCAGTGAAGGAAATCAGAGATCAGTCATGGAAAAATGAATTGCCATAGTTTCAAACAGTCTGGTTTAGCTTCAGTGTTGTCAGGCCAATGGATGGGAATGGTAATGGGATCTGAAATTCTTCAGAATTTAATTGAGGGAATGTCTATACATTCAATGATGGATGTTGAACAAGGAGCAAGATAAAAGAGTTGTACAGTGCTCAGGAAAAGTGGTGGAGTGCTTCAAGGTACTGGAATGTTTTAGGCTAAGTAACTGAATAGCTAATTGGTATTAAGCTACCATCTCCACTCCTGGCTAATGATAATAATACAACTGAGACAAATATATTAAGATGAACATATATTACAAATATACATATAAAAGATACATATATCACAGGGCAGCATTTATTTCTACTTCTAATAAAAATTATGGAACATTGCTCCAAAATTGTTTGTTGCCTGTTGCCCATTTCACAGTTTTATCGTGGAGAAAAGAATACCACTGCTGGAGACTGTCGACAATGATAATGAAGAGGATTTGGACGGCACTAGGTGATGCACAGGAAGGAGAAAAGTGGAGGGAACATCAAGAAGGGCCTTTAACAATCACACTGCTTACTCTCCAATGAAATTGCACCACAGGTGTCTATTTTTCACACGGATTTTTTCAATGTCCCTCACTCTTGAGAAAAATGTCAGATGAATTCCTTCACAAGATGTAGGCTAACATTTCGCTATCACTATCACTCCGAAGCCTTAAGCTTGTACAGAAATCATTGGCAATGTGTACACTATTTACTTCATGCATACACATTCGAAAAATGCTAAACATTCCAAAAATCCTTTCTACCACTTCACGTTCACAGTGTGTTTACTCTTTGCATAAGTTGCTTGGTCGTGCTCCTAATCTATTAGTTATTCCTCCTGTTGGGTAAGGTTGAGAGCTGGCAAGCTGACTGTCAACCACCCATGAACCTACCCAGCCCCGCCTAACTCTGGATTAGAGACTGGTGATAACCTATGTCCCGAAAGCAAGTTTCTTGCCGGTATTCTCTCACCTTGAAAAGAAGTACCAGTCCAGTTCTCAAATTCCCTTGTGGGCAGGTGTCTGCATTACTTACATCAGCTTTATTAGTCACCTCAGAACCCATAAAAATCAGAGTGCATGCAAGTCAGCCTTGATGTTGCAGAACCTGTCCAAAAAGAGAAAGGCACATTTTAGGATCTCAAAGCCCTTTCCAGCTGCTCATACTCTATTTAAGACCAGTACTTCAGATATTCTGAGAAAATCGAGATGTTTCCTGATGACTTGCTGATCTGTTTCAGAATTGTATTTCTCTTTTCGCCAGTAAATCTTTCAAACTCAGACTAGAACTATTACATGCCCAGACTGCACGCCATATAAAAGCCTCAGAGCCACAACAAGAACCATGTGGCCAACAGGCATTCCCACTACATTGTTAACACAAAATAATCTGCAGATGCTGGGATCAAAGTAACACTCACAGTACGCTGGAGGAACTCAGCAGGTCGGGCAGCATCAGTGGAAACGAGTCGACATTTCGGGCCGGAACCCTTCGTCCTGACGTCTCATCGTTTCCATTGATGCCGCCCAACCTGCTGAGTTCCTCCAGCGTATTGTGAGTCCCATTCCATTGTTAACCTACTGGTATCTTAGAAATCTCAGCCACTTAAGGTTACATCATCTGTGAATTTAAAAGTTCTTTGTTGGAGCAATGCATAATTATCACCACTCTTTACCCTCCCCATACTGTAGAATTGATTTTCTCTGCTTCAGAAATGTATTCAATTTTTCCCCATGCACCAGATCATTTCATGCTTTAAATAACACTTTGTGTAAAAAGAAGTGTTTTCTAATCTATCTTCATAAATGTTAATCTATTTTAAAAGGCTCCTGCAATTTCTGCACTTGCCTTCCACAGGGTCCAAGGGAACACACCGTGGGGCTCTGGAAATTATCCACCCTAATGTGCCTCAAAACAGCAAATGCCTCCTCCTCTGTAATTTTTATGTGCACTTTTGCCTCACTTTCATAGGATCTGTATCCATCTCCCGAAACAACACAGATGAAAAAAAACCTATTTAAGATCTCCCCATTTCTTTCGGTTCCATGCATAGATGACCACCCTGATATTCCAGAGGACAATTTTTGTCCTTTCCTATCCTTTTGCTCTTAATATATCTTAATATTCCATCACTGTGGAAAGCAGCCAGTGAGTGAGTGGTCCAGTGAAGGAGTGGAGCTTTGAGGCTTTGACTCGAGAGATTCTGGCAGTTTTGGCAGTTGGTCTTTGCGATCAAGTCAATCAAGATTTGAATAGATCAGCAGAAAGCTGTTGATTAGACAGTCAAGATTTGAATAGCTCAGACTCAGCAGAAAGCAGCTGATTGGGCAATCAAGGTCAGGTGACCAAGCATTTTGAAAAGCTCAAACAGATAAATAGAGGGTTAGCTCAAGCAAAGCAGCCTGTGGAAAGTGGCCAGTGAGTGAGGGGGCCAGTGAAGGAGTGGAGCTTTGAGGCTTTGACTTGAGAGGCTTCGACGAGAAGAGGCGGAGGACAAGCTAGCTCGCAGTTAGTTTTTACAATGCCTCCTGAGACGGTGACGTGCCTTTCATGTGAGATGTGGCAGTCTTGGGGGAACGCCCCTCTCCTGCAAAGTCACATCTGCCAGAAGTGCATACGGCTGGGCGATCTGGAAGACTGTGTAAGGAATCTGGAGCAGCAGCTGGATGACCTTCGACTCATAAGGGAGAATGAGGCAGTCATAGATGAGAGCTACAGGGAGGTAGTCATACCTAGGCTGTTGGAAGCAGGTCATTGGGTGACAGTCAGAGGGGGGAAAGTCAAGGTGAGCAGACAGGTAGTGCAGAGCACCCCTGTGGCCATTCCCCTGAATAATAAGTTTACTGTCCTGGATACTGTTGGCGGGGATGACGGACCAGGTGTGAGCCACGGTGGCAGGGCCTCCGGCACTGAGTCTGGCCCTGTGGTGCAGAAGGGTGGGATGGAGAAGAGGAGAGCTGTCGTCATTGGAGACTCTATAGTCAGGGGAGCAGACAGGAGCTTTTGTGGACGTGAGAAGGACACCCGCATGGTTTGTTGCCTCCCAGGTGCCAGGGTCTGGGATGTCTCTGACCGGGTGCACAACATCCTGGTACGAGAGGGAAAGCAACCAGAAGTCATGATACATGTTGGAACCAACGCCATAGGCAGGAAGAGGGATGAGGTCCTGAAATGTGAGTTTTGGGAACTAGGCAGAAGGCTGAAGAACAGGACCTCAAGGGTGGCGTTCTCAGGATTGCTGCCAGTGCTACGTGACAGTGATGGTAAGAATTGGAGGAGATGGCAGTTGAATGCCTGGCTGAGGAGTTGGTGCAGGGAGCAGGGTTTTAGATTTTTGGACCATTGGGATCTCTTCTGGGGAAGGTGGGATCTGTACAGATTGGATGGATTTCACCTGAACTCGAGGGGGACCAATATCCTTGCAGGTAGGTTTGCTAGCATGGTTCGGGAGGGCTTAAACTAATTTTCAAGGGGGATGGGACCCAGGGTGATAGAGCAGTGAAAGAAGTGCATGGAGTAAAGCCAGATCTAACATATAGAGAGGCTTTCAGGAAAGAGAAGCAGAATGAACGGTGTAAAGACAGTAAGGTAGAAGGGCTGAAATGTGTGTACCTCAATGCAAGAAGCATCAGGGAACAAAGGTGATGAACTGAGTGCTTGGATACATGCATGGAATTATGATGTAGTGGCCATTACAGAGACTTGGCTGGCACCAGGGCAGGAATGGATTCTCAATATTCCTGGATTTCAGTGCTTTAAAAGGTATAGAGAGGGCGGGAAAAGGGGAGGAGGGGTGGCATTACTGGTCAGGGATACTATTACAGCTACAGAAAGGGTGGGTAATGTAGCAGGATCCTCTTTTGAGTCAATATGGGTGGAAGTCAGAAATGGGAAGGGAGCAGTTACTCTATTGGGGGTATTCTATAGGCCCCCTGGTAGCAGCAGAGATACAGAGGAGCAGATTGGGAGGCAGATTTTGGAAAGGTGCAAAAATAACAGGGTTGTTATCATGGGTGACTTTAATTTCCCTAATATTGATTGGCACCTGATTAGTTCCAAGGGTTTAGATGGGGCAGAGTTTGTTAAGTGTGTCCAGAACAGATTCCTGTCACAATATGTGGACAGGCTGACTAGGGGAAATGCCATACTAGATCTAGTACTACGTAATGAACTGGGTCAGGTCACAGATCTCCAGTGGGTGAGCATCTGAGGGACAGTGACCACCACTCCCTGGCCTTTGGCATTATCATGGAAAAGGATAGAATCAGAGAGAACAGGAAAATTTTTAATTGGGGAAGGGCAAATTATGAGGCTATAAGGCTCGAACTTGCAGGTGTGAATTGGGATGATGTTTTTGCAGGGAAATGTACTATGGACATGTGGTCGATGTTTAGAGATCTCTTGCAGGATGTTAGGGATAAATTTGTCCCAGTGAGGAAGATAAAGAATGGTAGGGTGAAGGAACCATGGGTGACAAGTGAGGTGGAAAATCTAGTCTGGTGGAAGAAGGCAGCATACATGAGGTTTAGGAAGCAAGGATCAGAAGGATCTATTGAGGAATATAGGGAAGCAAGAAAGGAGCTTAAGAAGGGACTGAGAAGAGCAAGAAAGGGGCATCAGAAGGCCTTGGCGAGTAGGGTAAAGGAAAACCCCAAGGCATTCTTCAATTATGTGAAGAAAAAAAGGATGACAGGAGTGAAAGTAGGATCAATTAGAGATAAAGGTGGGAAGATGTGCCTGGAGGCTGTGGAAGTGAGCGAGATCCTCAATGAATACTTCTCTTCGGTATTCACCAATGAGAGGGAACTTGATGATGGTGAGGACAATATGAGTGAGGTTGATGTTCTGGAGCATGTTGATATTAAAGGAGAGGAGGTGTTGGAGTTGTTAAAACACATTAGGGCGGCTAAGTCCCCGGGGCCTGACGGAATATTCCCCAGGCTGCTCCACGAGGCAAGGGAAGAGATTGCTGAACCTCTGGCTAGGATCCTTATGTCCTCGTTGTCCATGGGAATGGTACCGGAGGATTGGAGGGAGGCGAATGTTGTCCCCTTGTTCGAAAAAGGTAGTAGGGATAGTCCGGTTAATTACAGACCAGTGAGCCTTACGTCTGTGGTGGGAAAGCTGTTAGAAAAGATTCTTAGAGATAGGATCTCTGGACACTTAGAGAATAGTGGTCTGATCAGGGACAGTCAGCATGGCTTTGTGAAGGGCAGATCATGTCTAACAAGCCTGATAAGAGTTCTTTGAGGAGGTGACCAGGCAAATAGATGAGGGTAGTGCAGTGGATGTGATCTATATGGATTTTAGTAAGGCATTTGACAAGGTTCCACACTGTAGGCTTATTCAGAAAGTCAGAAGGCATGGGATCCAGGGAAGTTTGGCCAGGTGGATTCAGAATTCGCTTGCCTGCAGAAGGCAGAGGGTGGTGGTGGAGGGAGTACATTCAGATTGGAGGATTGTGATGTGTGGTGTCCCACAAGGATCGGTTCTGGGACCTGAACTTTTTGTGATTTTTATTAACGACCTGGATGTTGGGGTAGAAAGGTGGGTTGGCAAATTTGCAGACGACAAAGGTTGGTGGTGTTGTGGATAGTGTAAAGGATTGTCAAAGATTGCAGAGAGACATTGATAGGGTGCAGAAGTGGGCTGAGAAGTGGCAGATGGAGTTCAACCCGGAGAAGTGTGAGGTCGTACACTTTTGAAGGACAAACTCCAAGGCAGAGTACAAAGTAAATGGCAGGATACTTGGTAGTGTGGAGGAGCAGAGGGATCTGGAGGTACATGTCCACAGATCCCTGAAAGTTGCCTCACAGGTGGATAGAGTAGTTAAGAAAGCTTATGGAGTGTTAGCTTTTGTAAGTCGAAGGATAGAGTTTAAAAGTCGCGATGTAATGATGCAGCTCTATAAAACTCTGGTTCGGCCACACTTGGGAGTATTGTGTCCAGTTCTGGTTGCCTCACTATAGGAAGGATGTGGAAGTATTGGAAAGGGTACAGAGGAGATTTACCAGGATGCTGCCTGGTTTAGAAAGTATGCATTATGATCAGAGATTAAGGGAGCTAGGGCTTTACTCTTTGGAGAGAAGGAGGATGAGAGGAGACATGATAGAGGTGTACAAGATAATAAGAGGAATAGATAGAGTGGATAGCCAGCGCCTCTTCCCCAGGGCACCACTGCTCAATACAAGAGGACATGACTTTAACGTAAGGGGTGGGAAGTTCAAGGGGGATATTAGAGGAAGGTCTTTTACTCAGAGAGTCGTTGGTAAGTGGAATGCACTGCCTGAGTCAGTGGTGGAGGCAGATACACTAGTGAAGTTTTAGAGACTACTGGACAGGTATATGGAAGAATTTAAGTAGGGGGCTTATATGGGAGGCAGGGTTTGAGGGTCGGCACAACATTGTGGGCTGAAGGGCCTGTACTGTGCTGTACTATGTTCTATGTTCTAAAAAGCCCTTGGGATTCTCCTTCACCTTTTTTACTAGAGTAACCACATGCCTTCTTTTAGCCCTCCTGATGTTTTTCTTAAGTATTCTCTTGCATTTCTTATATTCTTCAAGTATCTCATTTGTTCTTGAAGTACCTGCTATGCACCTCCTTTTTTTCTTTAACCAGGGCCTCAATATCTCTTGAAAACCAAGCTCCCTAAACCTGTTATCCTTGCTTTTTACTCTGACAGGCATATACAAGCTTTGTACTCTCAAAATTTCACTTTTGAAGGCCTCCCATTTACGAAGCACACCTTTGCCAGAAAACAACTTGTCCCAATCCACACTTGCCAGATCCTTGCTGATTCTATCAAAATTCACATTTTTCCAAGTTAGAAGGCCAACCCAAGGACCAGACCTATCCTTCTCCATAATTATCTTGAAATCAGTAGCATTATGATCACTAGATACAAGGTATTCCCCTACAAACATCTGACCTGCACTGACTGATTCCCTAATAGGAGATCTAGTATCGCACTCCCTCTAGATGGAAACTCTATGTATTGATTGATTAAATTTTCCTGAACACATTTGCCAAACTCTACACCGTCTAGCCCTTTTACAGTATGTCAATACGTTGGAAGTAAATTTACCTATTATTACAACCTTATGCTTCTTGCAACAATCTGCCATCTTTCTACAAATTTGCTCCTCTAAAACCCACTGATTTTAGGTGGTCTATAATTTAATCCCATTAACATGGTAATTCCTTTCTTTTTCCTCAGTTCCACCCATATAGCCTCAGTAGACGAGCTCTCCAGCCTGTCCAGCTAGAACACTGCCGTGACATTTCCTCTGACTAGTAATGCCACCACTCCCCCTTTAATCCCTCCCGCTCCATCACGTCTAAAACAACGGATCCCTGGAACACTGAGCTGCCAGTCCTGCCCCTCCCACAGCCAAATCTCACTAATAGCCACAATGTCATAATTCCACATGCTGATCCATGCTCTATGTTAATCCAACTTCCCTTCAATACTATTTGTATTGAAATATACACAATTCAAGATATTAACCATGCTCAATCTTTTGATTCCCCGCACCACTCCATTATTTTCTCTGGCTCTCTGGTTCACATTCCCCTACAACTCTAGTTTAATCTACCCCTCATGCAGGACCAGCAAACCTTCCCACAAGGGTATTAGTCCCTCTCCTGTCTAGCTGCAAACTGTCCCTTCTGTAAACTCCTCACCTTTCCTATAAGAGCCCAATGATCCAAAAATCTGAAGCACACTGTCCTCCACCATTTCCTTAGCCATGTATTAAACTATATTATCTCCCTACTTCTGGCCTCACTAACACGTGGCATAATCCTGGAGATCCTATCCTTTAACTTAGCACTCACTTGGAAGAACCTTGTTACTCTTCCTACTCACTCATACAATGGCTGCTCTGCTTAAACCTAACTTTTTTCTATTGGCCCTCGTTGAGTGCCTAGTTACGCACAATCCAACATCTCCTTGGGAATTGTGGTATACAGAATATTCTGCCTTCTCCTGCTTGCTCCATTTGAAGTCTGTCTCTGGCTACACACAATCCAACATCTCCTCAGGAACTGTGGTGCATAGAATTTGCTGTTGCAAATGTTAAGATTCTATAAAATATTTGCACACATAGGGGATAACAATGAGAGAAATTCAATTAAGTGGTACTTCTTTAACATGCATTCATTTAAAATAGCAAATAAAAAAACAACTGGCACACATACAATGTTTGGAAAGATTTAATGTGATTGACATAAGAACAAAGGGATTTATACTTTTTATGACATTGAAAGAAGCCATCCTGCCCATGAAGTCTATGATGGCTGTCAGAAATCCCATCAATCCCATTCCCAAGTTATTTCTGGGAGCCTGTTCCTTTGACCTTGAGGGCAACTTGCCTGAAACAGTGTGGAAGATCACTCAGTCATCTCCATTTGAATACATGATCAAAGAAGAAAATTTTTCAGGGCTACAAAGAGTGAGAAAATAGATTAACTCAGATGCCCTTGCAGAGGGGTACTATAAATCAGTGGGCCAAATGGCCTCCTTCCTTTGCTGTAACAGCCCTATGACTCCAAATAAAGTGAAAACCAGTTAATTTACTATAAGAGTCTGTGAATGGCTTTCCTTGCAAATGCAAAGCCTTAAAATGAGGCTTTGCTAACTTGATGCTTCAATGAGATTATCAACGACTCTATAAATGAGCCATGTTTCCCATGCCCCAAGCTTCATATTGAATTAACTGATGTCATTTAAGATGCTGACAGAGACACTACAATTAGCCTCATGGCCCTCTGTTAAGGAAGGGAAATGGAAGGTCAGCTGGATCTCTTGCTTCTGATCACTAGCCAATAACCTCTCCTTGAAGTGTCTGTGTGTGCATGTCAGATAAGAACAAGATTAGGCACGGCTCAAACCCCCTACCTCAAATAGGCTGTTGTCATTCTCCATCAGGTTTCACATGCATAAAATGTTTATCAGGGTAGAACAAAACACTCAGGAATTTTTTTCCATTTATAATGCAGTACAAATTGAATTACTTCATGCAAGAAATATTAGGAAATGGACTTAGTCAGAAAGTGCAGATCTGGAGAAGAACATATCAAACAAAGTGCAAATATCATAACAGGAATAAGAAATACTTAAAGGATATAATTCCTGGTTGTAAGGAAAAATATCTATTGCTAAAAGATATTTGTAAACTCAAAGATTATTTCTGAGGAAATTGCACAATTTTCTAGAAATTTTTAATTGCATATGAAGAGATGGATTTCACCTGCCCATATTTGGACGCCCTGTATCAAAAAAAATCCAGTATCATTGCAGAGTACAGAAAGGTGAGAGACAGTTCATTAGACCAAAATCAAATGATTAAGTCTAATAAAATATGAAATCTCTACTGATGTAATAACTGGTGTAAATTAGATGTACCTGAAAGATGAATTAAACAAATACTTAAAACTTTGGAATGTGCTCAAACATATAAAATTCATTGAGTAGGTATACACAAAGGAGTAATAATTAAGTTTGTTTTTGATAATAATAGAATTGATAATATTATGATCCTTCTGCTATCATTAATTGAATACAAACAGGAGAGAGTTAAAAGGTAAATATCACAGTTACCCTTTTAGAATCTCGCTTTAATGTTCAAGAGCTCATGTCTAGTAAGATGCAAGTTCCCACACAACTTTACGCTCACCAATTAACCTCAAACAAGAGAAAATCTGCAGGTGCTGGAAATGAAAGTAGCTCAGGGACTCAGCAGCCCAGCGGCATCTATGGAAAAGAGTACACAGTCCACGTTTTGGGCCGAAATCCTTCAGCAGGACTGGAAAAAAAGAGATGAGAGATCAGAGTAAGAAGGTGAGGGGGAAGGGAGGAAGAAGTATAAAGTAGTAGGTAATAGGTGTAATCTGGAGAGGGGGAGTGGTGAAGCAAAGAGCTGGGAAGTTGATTGGTGAAAGAGGTAAAGGACTGGACAAGAGGGAACCTGATAGGACAGAAAAGAAGGCCATAGAAGAAAGGGAAGGGGGAAGACCACCACAGGAAGGGGATGGGCAGGTTAGGACATAAGGTAAGAGAAGGAAATGGAAATGGGAAATGGTGAAGGAGAAGAAAAGTGGGGGCAATTACTGGAAGTTCAAGAAATCAATGTTCATACCATCAGGTTGGAGGCTACCCAAATGGAATATAAGGTGTTGCTCCTTTAACTTGAGTGTGGGCTCATTGCGACAGCAGAGGAGGCCAGAGACTGACATGTCAGAATGGGAATGGGAAGTAGAATTGAAACTGGTGGCCATTGGGAGATCCCGCTTTTTATGGTGGATGGAGGGTAGGTGCTCAGCGAAGCAGTTTCCCAATCTTCATCAGGTCTCACTGATATACAGGAGGCCACACTGGGCGTACTAAAGGCACCGGATACAGTAGATGACCCCAACAGATTCAGAAGTGAAGTGTCACCTCACCTGGCTGTACTGTTTTAGGGCCCTGAATGGTAATGAGGGAGGAGGTGTAGGGGTAGGTGTGACCCTTGTTCCTTACATTTACCAAAGAATCACTGGAAAGCTTGAGGGGCAGGCAAAATTCCTTAAGCTTTCACTTCATGTCCATTCTCAAGCGTTCAGGCATCAGATTCACCTAATACCCAGTGTTTGTGTGTATCACCAATTAACCTACCCAGCATGCCTTTGGAAAGTGGGAGAAAACTAGAGGACCCAGAGAAAAACTACACATTCCTTAGGGAGGATGTACAGAGACTGCTTACAGAAGGGCCCCGGAATTGAACTCAGAATTCCCGAATGCCCTGAGCTGTAACGGCGCCACATAGGTGAAAGGCGAACACAATATTTAACAAGCATTTTGTTTCCATCCAGATAATGGTTGCAGGGATGGCATTATCTTCTTATGACAAAAATATATTTAGTCAATAGATTTTGCGTTTGAGTGAACAATTAAACTTGTCCCAGTGCTGCTGAAACATTGGTCCAGCATCTCAGAAAGTGGGGTTTCATACCCCAAGACGGTGCTCACCCAAAGAGAACTGCATGACTGTAGGATGGTGTCTGGGAGAAGTCAATAACTTTTTACAAAAGAGTGTTAGCCAGGGAGAGTTAGTCATTCAAAGCTGTTCCTACAAATTCAACGAAAAAGGAAATTTTAAAAAGTTTTTGCCTTTCTTCTATGAATGCAGGGGTTACACAGACCAGTAGGTGTAGATTTAAGGTGGTTTCGTGTCAGACAATGGGTGGGAGCACATTGATGGCCATGGTTCCACAGATGGCTGCTGTATTCACTGCAGAATTTCCCAGGTATATGATCCTGACACCACACCACAAAATTATGGAATGTACTGGACATCAGGTAGTGGCTCATACAACCTCTCGCTCAGTTCAACACCTTTGGAATAGTGATCGGTGTGAGACAGGTGATGGGACCGCAAGGCCTTTCTGAATGCATAGCTGTCCACATGCTTGTAGTACTGTGCTTGGCCTTGCTGAGCAGCTCAGATAGTCCTTGCTGGACGAAGCAGCTTGTTCCAGGTGCAGCTGTAGGTCAATTAAGAGTGCTCTGGGGCAGATCCATCCAGCATTAGGCATTAGGGAAATCTGATGCCTAAACTCTGAGGATGGACATGGAGTGAAAGGTTAAAGAATTTTACTTGCCACCTCACTACGAGTGATTCCTTGGTAGATGTAAGAGAATATGTTTATTCTTTCGGTTATATTGAACATGGAAATCCCCACTTACCTGGATAATTGTCATGAACTTGGACACCATTCTGGACAAAACAACCTCTGGCTCGTACCTCATCAACCAACATCAACATCTATTCATTTCACATGGTTATTGTAGCATGTTTTATCTACAATATGCCCTCTAGTTACTTACATCAACTCTTCCAGAAGCAACCTCCCAAACAATAACCAGTCGACGGTTCGGGCCAAAACCTTCAGCAGTCCTGCCAAAGGGTTTCGGCCCGAAGTGTTGACTGTACTCTTTTCCTAGATGCTGCCTGGCCTGCTGAGTTCCTCAAGCATTTTGTGTGTGTTGCTCGGATTTCCAGTGTCTGCAGATTTTCTCTTGTTTTTGACTGGATTATTACACATACTTGAGCTTTACTGGCTCCCTAAGTTATCGCAGGACTTTGAATCTCTATAAATGTGTCTGAAATTTATAAATCTTGAAAATATACAAGTAAAAATTAATCACATATCAAGCATTTCTTCTAAAACTCAGAGATTAAAGCATTAGAAAACTCTAAAAAGTAATTAAATACTTTTGAATCAACTATTATATATTTAAATTGACTCAATAAATTAAAAAAATAAATTCTTGCAACTTTCCTCAGAGGTGTTTATCTTCATTGAAATGAATGGAGGCATTGGATTTTCACCAGGTCTAACCTGACGAGGATGCAGAGCCCAGACTTCCCAGTGCAGCTGCAGGAAGTTAGCTGTCTGACACTGAAATCAAGGAACACCATCAGAATGACAGTGAGCAGGACCTCTCAGGAAGTCTGGGACTTCGAGGCTCATGCTAATGGCCTCAGGTTGTCAACGTGATCGCCTTCAAAAAGAGCTGTACACTACTGTTGAAAAACATTTAAGTGGTTTTTTAAAAAGTCAACTGCAAAAGTAGCACCTTTACAGGGTAAAGGCAGAAAAATGGAAAATTAAATAAACACACATTTTGAATTAGTTAATGCTAGGTTTCACATTGTGGCAAACATGTAAATTCAATACGGATTAAAATAAGCAAGGAGAGAATAAGTCAATTACATAATTATAAGTAATACAAGATGATTTCAAGGAGATATTTCCACAAATTTTAACTTCAGTTTGGCTATCAATTCCCAGTATTCAACGACAATAAATTTCTTCAGAACAAGTTTCCGATGAGTTTGCAAGTTATAGAAGGAACAGAAACATGGTTATGAGGTTTAATCTGCTCGATTGATCTGTTATGCTGTCATTCATTTTTCAATCAATGTCTTTTGAACCGTGAGATTGACTGAGCCGTACATCGCTGGAAAAAGATTAAATTTTGTTGCAATATTTGACAGCTGGCTTGCTCGTTTTGAAAAATAACATTGAGCCAGAAGGAAAAATTATGCATAATTTACCGGCAGAGATCACCATCACAAATGCTGTTACTCTGATAGCTACCAGTCCACATTGCTTAAGAACACTTGTACAGCTGTAGATAGCACGAGAATTTATAGGCAGGTTGTAAATTCTCAGGCCTATTTGTAGACAGGCCAATAAGCAAAATCTTTTCCCAGTGTGTTCCAGCTCAAACAGTTTGTTTGCACAACCATTTCAGTTTAAGATAGATGTTCTTTTATGCCTTGTAAAGTTGTTTGTTTTTCAAATACACTGGAAATACATATAAAGAGATTTTAAGTAATCTTAGATCTTCTGACTGAATATAGTTCAAATCAAATACTTTGCATACAATAAATCAATCACTAAATTTACTCACACAAGGTCATTTAGTAACTAAATGAATCATTGCACCTTGTTCATGTTTAATACCATAAAAAACTTACCGTCTTTAGTTCCTGGAAAATAGACGGTTCACATCCATATTAGTACATTAACAATCAACTTAAAAACATGAATGTATTACCTTTGTTTGATATAGGAAAGGAAAGGTACATTGCATCCGGAGTTTCTCCGGTTAGCGGACGATTTCCCTCCACACCTCTCTGATGTAGTAGGGATTCGCGTATGAGGCAAGTTACAGCAGTCGTTTGCCATTGCCTTCTGCCGGGTGAGTTTCCAAAGAGATCACCAGCTCGTGAGCCGGCTGGCTGGATTCGAACCCGGGACCTTTCGTCCCGAAGTCCGACGCTGATGCCACTTCGCCACCAGCCAGGTCATACTTAATTCATTTCTGTAAAATGGCTTTTGTTTCCAGGTTCCTATCTTTGTACAGATTTCCACGTGCTCCCTGTTGTATCTGATTGTTTAGTGGTGTTTTACTTTGCCTCCTACTCAAGTAGATGTCTATGCCCCCTTGGCGAGCCTCCCCCAACCAGCTCTAGCCTTTGTCCTAACCAGTTCTCTCTTCCTGACCACCTACAGCTCTAAATTTATTCTGCCAGAATGTGTTCTCTCCTGCTGCTCCACAAAATACTGAGACAGATCACACACATAGTCAAAACAGAATCAGATAAGATACAGAAGAATAGATAACAGGATATAGAAGAAGAAAGAAAAAAAAACATACATTTAAAAAGGCAAAGTTTTGCTGATTTTGAACTATTGCAATAATGCACACTTCATATAGTTATAGTGATATTTTCTTTGATTCCACCTTCATTAATG
This sequence comes from Mobula birostris, assembly GCF_030028105.1. Taxonomy (NCBI): domain Eukaryota; kingdom Metazoa; phylum Chordata; class Chondrichthyes; order Myliobatiformes; family Myliobatidae; genus Mobula; species Mobula birostris. The sequence goes on along the minus strand of NC_092385.1, from coordinate 31,464,498 downwards.
TTGACTATTAAGACTTTTCCAATTCTTATTCTCATTGCAAAAGACCCAGTGAAAATATACCCTACTGCAAACTTAATGAGATATATATTCTTATACAAGTTACTTTGCAAAATCAATGATAAATATATTCCTATGCAAGTTGCTAAGACATTTTGTGCATGCAAATAAGGAGTTGCATTTTGATGATTATAAATAAAGTAACTTAAATATTATTTATTCTACCTCACTGCTTTTGCAAAATTTATGATCACCTTCTTATGGCAAGATATATGCATCTGAAAGCCATTTTAATAAAACCTGTAGAACATATTTCACCATTGCAAATGATCAGTCATAATTATTGCCTCAGAGAGATTATGGTGTAGCTGTAGAAAAAAGAATTGGGAGAATCTCTAGTCACTTTTCAATAGCTAATAAAATCTCCCTGCACTTTCTATTCACCTTTCAAAACTAAGCTGACACATTTGCAATCATAAATGACATCTCAGTGTCACAGTATAAAAAGAACTCATATAATGAGCTCACACAAGGATATATAGTTTCCACATCTCCAAATATATTATTTCCTTTGATCCATTTAAAATTCTTGTGAGAAGATGAATTAGGAGCCTGACTCACAATACATCTAGGGCAAAAGTCATGGAGCAGAGCACATGACTAAACAACAGAAGCACAGAAATGGTCAGGGTAGTTCAGAACAAGTAGAATTCTCTCTATGGTTAAATAAAATTCACAGCGCTAATAAATCAATATATAAAATGCCTGATTACTGAATGCCTTAAAAGATTATGATATAAGAAAATATGAAGAAACTTTAGTTTTAGTCCTTTTTTTTCCATATGTAATATTCTCTTTTTTATGCATGCATTCACTCTTGTGATTGGGCATAATTTCAATCTCATTAAAAGCAAAGAATCTTGATATTTTTAGTATTTTTAGTATGGCTGAACCAGAGGATTTGTAGTCTAGTGAGGGCTAGATCTGTGGCCTTCAAGACCACTAATTCAGTAATACATAAGAGGTCCAGTTAGAACCTACAGAAAGTAGATTGAGGTTAGAGACGGAATGGGATGCACATCAGCATTGCAGCCAACTTACAAAGCAAAACCTACCATCATGACTGTCTGTGATGCTTCACTCCCAGCTGAGCTTAATACTTTTTATGCACGCTTTGAAAGGTAGAATAAAACTACACCTGTGCAAACTCCTGCAGTATTTGATGACCCTGTGACCTCTGTCATGGAGGCTGAGATCAAAACATATTTCAAGAGGGTTAACCCCTATAAGGGGTCAGAACCTGATGGAGTATCTGATGGGGCTCTGAAAGCCTGTGCCAACCAACAGCCGGGAGTGTTCAAGGACATCTGAAATCTTTCACTGTTGCAGTTGGAGGTTCCTACCTGCTTCAAAAGGGTGACAATCATACCAGTGCCCAAGAAGAGCCGGGTGAGCTGCCTCAATGACTATCACTCACACCTACTGTGATGAAGTCCTTTAGACCATAAGACCATAAGACAGAGGAGCAGAAGTTGGCCATTCGGCCCATTGAGTCTGCTCCGTCATTCTATCATGAGCTGATCCAATCTCCCATTTAGTCCCACTCTCCCGCCTTCTCACCATAACCTTTGATGCCCTGACTACGCAGATACCTATCAATCTCTGCCCTAAATACACCCAATGACTTGGCCTCCACTGCCACCCGTGGCAACAAATTCCACAGATTCACCACCCTCTGGCTGAAAATTTTCTTCGCATCCCTGTTCTGAATGGGCGCCCTTCAATCCTTAAGTCATGCCCTCTCGTACTAGACTCCCCCACCATGGGAAAACAACTTTGCCACATCCACTCTGTCCATGCCTTTCAACATTCAAAATGTTTCTACAAGGTCCCCCCTCATTCCTCTAAACTCCAAGGACTACAGTCCAACAGCAGTCAAACGTTCCTCATATGTTAACCCTCTCATTCCTGGAATCATTCTAGTGAATCTTCCCTGAACCCTCTCCAACATCAGCACATCCTTTCTTAAATAAGGAGCCCAAAACTGCACACAGTACTCCAAGTGAGGTCTTACCAGTGCATTATAGAGCCTCAACATCACATCCCTGCTCCTATACTCTATTCCTCTAGAAACGAATGCCAACATTGCATTCGCCTTCTTCACCAGCGACTCAACCTGGAGGTTAACCTTAAGGGTATCCTGCACAAGGACTCCCTTAAGGTTAACCTTTAGTCCATGGCTAGAATCAATTTCTGCCTGAGCAAGAACCTGCACCCACTGCAATTTGCCTATTGCCACAATAAATCAACAGCAGATGCAACCTCACTGTGATTGTGGACTTCAAGAAAGGGAATTTGAGGGAACACACATTGGTCCTCATCAAGGGATCAGAAGTGAAATAGGTGAGCAGTTTCATGTTGCTGGGTGTCAAAATTTCTGAGGTTCTATCCTGGGCTCAACATATTGAATATATTATGTACAAAGAAGGCATGACAGCAGCAATATTTCATTAGGAATTTGAGGAAAATTGGTATGTCATCAAAGACATACACAAATTTCTACTGTGGAGAGCATTTTAACTGGTTGCATTATTGTCTGGTATGGAGGGGCCACTGCTCAGGATCATAAAAAAGCTGCAGAAAGATGTACACTCAGCCAGCTCCATCATTGACACTAGGCTCCCCAGCATCCAGGGCACCTTCAAAAGGCAATGCTTCAAACAGACAACATCCATCATTAAGGACCCCATCACCCAGGTCGTGCCCTTTTCTCTTAACTACCATTGTATATTTAATATTTCAGTAATACTTGAGTAATATTATAAATACAGTGTTTGATTAAGCATTCTTTGTTGTTCACATAACTTATTATGTGGCTATATGTAAAAGTACATGAATGGCATACGTCCAACCACGTCTTCAGTGCATGTCTCACTAAAGTTAAAACCTAAATATACATGAGTTATCCCCAGCATAGTGTTTTTCTTTCAATTAGTTTTATAGCCATAATCATAGTCATAGTTATAGTCATATTTTATTGATCCCGGGGGAAATTGATTTTCGTTACAGTTACACCATAAATAATTAAATAATAATAAAGCCATAAATAATTAAATAGTAAAATGTAAATCATGCCAGGAAATAAGTCCAGGACCAGCCTATTGGCTCAGGGTGTCTGACCCTCCAAGGGAGGAGCTGTAAAGTTTAATGGCCACAGGCAGGAATGACTTCCTATGACGCTCTGTGTTGCATCTCGGTGGAATGAGTCTCTGGCTGAATGTATTCCTGTGCCCAACCAGTACATTATGTAGTGGATGGGAGACATTGTCCAAGATGGCATGCAACTTGGACAGCATCCTCTTTTCAGACACCACCGTCAGAGAGTCCAGTTCCATCCCCACAACATCACTGGCCTTACGAATGAGGTTGTTGATTCTTTTGGTGTCTGCTACCCTCAGCCTGCTGCCCCAGCACACAACAGCAAACATGATCACACTGGCCACCACAGACTTGTAGAACATCCTCAGCATCGTGCGACAGATGTTAAAGGACCTCATTCTCCTCAGGAAATAGAGACGGCTCTGACTCTTCTTGTAGACAGCCTCAGTGTTCTTTGACCAGTCCAGTTTATTGTCAATTCGTATCCCCAGGTATTTGTAATCCTCCACCATGTCCACACTGACCCCCTGGATGGAAACAGGGGTCACTGGTGCCATAGCTCTCCTCAGGTCTACCACCAGCTCCTTAGTCTTTTTCACATTAAGCTGCAGATAATTCTGCTCACACCATGTGACAAAGTTTCCTGCCGTAGCCCTGTACTCAGCCTCATCTCCCTTGCTGATGCATCCAACTATGGCAGAGTCATCAGAAAACTTCTGAAGATGACAAGACTCTGTCCAGTAGTTGAAGTCCGAGGTGTAAATGGTGAAGAGAAAGGGAGACAAGACAGTCCCCTGTGGAGCCCTAGTGCTGCTGATCACTCTGTCGGACACACAGTATTGCAAGCACACGTACTGTGGTCTGCCAGTCAGGTAATCAAGAATCCACGACACCAGGAAAGCATCCACCTGCATCGCTGTCAGCTTCTCCCCCAGTAGAGCAGGGCAGATGGTGTTGAATGCACTGGAGAAGTCAAAAAACACGACCCTCACAGTGCTCGCTGGCTTGTCCAGGTGGGCATAGACATGGTTTTGGAGTTTTGGAGTTACAAATATAACAGTGGTGATGAGGAAGTTTTAAAATGAATCTGAGATGACTATCTAGTGAGACATTTGAATCAAAAAGAAATGCAGAACGTTTTTTCTTCAGAGGCAGAGAAAGCAACATTTGAGTTAAAAATATATGCAGCATATTTTTTTTCTTTGGAAGGGGCAGAGAAAGACAGTTGAGCAAAAAAAGGAGTAAACCAATTAAATTCATGGGTTCATGAACAGTAAATTCCTTGTGATATTAATCATAAACTTAGAAAAGCAGAAATGGCAAGCTACATTGGAAAGTCTTTGATTGCCCACAACATAACTGGAGTAAGTACCCTGAACAAATTAAGCAGTATTTTGAAGCAAGTGAAATAGCCAATGAAAAGCGAGTTCCAGGGTGACTGAGTGTATAAGGTAGAAAAGCATATGGTTTGCTTGGAAGTTTGACTGCTTCAACCAAACCAGCCAAAATGTAAAGCAGAGACATTTAGAACCAAAACCACTGCTGATTGCAGAACGCTTTCAGTTTCATAAGTGGAATCAAAAGGCAGTGGGGTCCACTTCAATTTATGTGGCTGAAATGAAGAAATTGTCTGAGCATTGCAAGTTTAGTAATGGGCTTAGTGATGTACAGAGAGATTGTTTAGTCTGTTCAGAAATTAAATAAAATGGAATTGGGCATTGGCTCGGCTGTTTCAGTCATTCCAGAAAATGAGTTTGAATGGCATTTCAAAGACACTGAACTGAAGCCTGCAGATATCCAACTAAGAACTTATACTGGAGAAAACTGGGAATGACACTTGTAACAGTGAAATACAACAGTCAACAAGCCACATTGGACTTGTATGTGGTAAAAACAGGAGAGTCAGCATTGTGAAGACATGATTGGCTGAGACAACCACAATTTAATTGGAGATCCATCCACAATTTGCATGCCACATCCCGTGCAATAGAGTCAACTGAAAGCAAGTTAACAATGGTACAAAATGATGTCACAGTGGTGGTTAAGAATAGCATTGGAAAGCCCAAACGTACCAAGGGTACAGTAGTGTTAAATGAAAATGCCACACCCAAGTTTTACAAAGCCCGTCCAGTTCCTTATACCATCCATGACAAAGTAGCCAGTGAGCTAGATCACATAGAGGCCGAAGGAATTCTTCGCAAAGCTGAGTGGAGCCTATGGGCAATTCCAACGGTCTCAGTAGCCAAGAAGAATGGATTGGTCAGGATCTGTGGTGATCTTAAGGTCATCATCCACCCAGTACTGAAAGTAGATCAATACCTTCTGCCCTGTATAGTGGACGTCTTTGCGAACCTTTCTGGAGGAAAACACTTCAGCAAAGTGGCCTTCACTGAGGCTGACCGATAGAAGAAGATGGAAGAAGAGTCCAAAGTGTTTCTCACCATAAACACTCACGAAGGGATTTATCGCTATAATAGGCTAATGTTTGGAGCAGCATCTGCTCCTGTACTCTGGCAGAAAGCTATAAACTTGGTGTTGTAAGGTGCTCAGGCACACAGTGTTACTTGGATGCCATCATTGCTACCAGTAAGGATGACAAGGAACATTTCCAAAATCTCAAAATAAAAATCAGAAGATTATGGGCTAAGCACAACAAGTGTGAATTCTTTAAACCAAGCATTTCTTATTGTGGTCACCCCATTGACGCACAAGATTTACAAAAGTGTGCTGAGGATATTCATGCAGTGGTGGATGCCCTAAGGCCAAAGGGCATGTCACAGTTGTGGTCCTTTCTAGGATTTGTTAATTACTATAAAAGGTTCCTGCTAATTGTGGCTACTGTGCTCCACCGCTTGTACTCATTACTACAGACTGGGAAGAAATGGCAATGGGTAAAGCACTGTAAAGTAGCTTTCCAAAAGATAAAGGATATGGTGACATCAGACACTGTAATTACACACTATGACCCACATCATCCAGTGAAGTTTGTCTGTCACGCCTTGCCTTATGGTATAGGTACAGTCATGTCGCATGCTATGAGTGATGGAAGTGAGCACCCCAGAGCCTTTGTATCACGTTCCCTTACCGTTGCCGAGAAACAATACATACAGATTGACCCAGAGACTTTGAGTCTAGTTTGGGGTGTAAAACATTTAAACCAGTAATTGTTTAAGAGGCAGTTTACTCTCATTGCTGATCATCAACCACTAGTGTCCATTTTCAATCCACAGAAGGGTGTTCCACTAACAGCAGGAACACAGATGCAGAGATGACCTTGTTTCTTGGAGGACACAACTACATGATCAAATTCAAGAGTATGACTAATCACAGAAATGCCGATGGATCGTCACATTTACCCTTGGAAAGGAAATACCTGAAAAAGTTACAAAAAAGGACACTCCTCTTAACATATTCCCCCTAATGCAAATTTAAAATCTCCCTATTATGGCATAGATAATCCAAAGGGAAACCAGAAAAGACACCACACTGCCTCAGGTCTACGTGGCAACCCACAATAGGTGAAATGAAGTAGAAACTTGGATTCCCCCTTTTTCCTATCGGCGCCAGATTGAACTTGCCCTTGATGGAGGGTTGTCTTATGTGGGGATTTAGAGTTGTTATACCATCAAGGCTGAGAGCTATAGCGTTGGAGAAGCTACATGCCAGTCATCACGGTCAAAATGAAAGCATTGGCTCCAAGCTTTGTCAGGTGGCCTGGGATGGATCAGCAGATTAGACTGTTCCAGATGCCAATGCATCCAGTGAGGCCAAAAGCAGCATCTTTCCCTCACTGGGAACGACCTGCACTATTCTGGCAGAGTGATTCCCACCCCCCTCCCTCGCAGGGAAAGACATTATTCAACAAGAGTGAGAAAACTTCCACTAGGGAATACACTACATATTTGAATTGGGATGCATTCTATATTGAGTTGGTGTTTATAGCTAAGCAGGGAGGGGTGTTAGGTATTTAATATTTCAGTAATATTTGAGTAATATTGTAAATATATTGTTTGATTAAACATTTTTCATTGTTTACATAATTATGGGTTATATATAAAAGTACATGAATGGCATACGTTATTAGACCACCAGGTCATTAGTGCACGACTCACTAAATGAAAAACGAAAAGTACCTGAGTTATTCCCAGTTCCATGTTTTTCTTTCAATTAGTTTTATGTTTTGGAATTACAAAACTTAACATATACCATCAAGGAAGAGGTACAGAAGCCTGAAGACACACACTCAACATCTTATTAACAACTTCTCCTCTGCCATCAGAAATCTGATTGGACAATGAACCCATGAACACTACCTCAGTACTTTTCCCTCTGTTTTTCCACTACCTACTTAATTTAATTTTTTTATATAGACTTCTTATTGTAATTTACAGCTTTTATTATGTATTGCAATGTACCTCTGCTACAAAACAACAAATTACATGACATATGCCAGTGATATTAAACCTGGAAACTGACTCTGATTTTGAAGTGTGAATGTTACCACTAGAAAGGACAAGGTAAGCTGATTTTCAAAGTTCAAGTTAATTTATTATCAAAGTACACATTTGTTACCATATACTACCTTGAGATTCATTATCTTATAGGTACGTACAGGAAAAATAAAGGAATACAATCAAATCTACAAAAAACCAAACAAAGACTCACAATCAACCAGTGTGTAAAACAAATATAAGTAAAAAAATACAGAGAACAAACATGTCTTGTAAAGAGCCCTTGAAAGTAAACTTCTAGTTCCCAAACCTGGTAGCGTGTGGCCTACAGCTGCAGTACATGAAAAGAGCACGACTAGGGTGCTGGGGTCTTTGAAGATGAATACTGCTTCCTTGTGGCAGTGCTCCATGTAAGTGTACTCAATGACTGGGGCTTTTCCTGATGGGCTGGGCTGTATCGGTTGTTTTCTGGTGTTTTTGTTTCATTCCTGGGCATTGGCGCTTCCATACCAGCCCATGATGCATCCAATTGATATACTCTCCACTGTGTTTCTTTAGAAGTTTGTCAAATTTTTTTGATGACATGCCAAATCTATGCAAACTTCAAGAAATTACGGGCACTGTTGTGCCTTCTTTGGAATGGCACTTAAATGCTGGTCCCAGGGCAGTTCCTCTTATATATGTTAATGCCAAGGAATTGAAAGCGACTGACCCTCTTCACTTCTGATCCCTTCATGAGGATTGGTTCGGAGACCTCCAGCTCCTTCCTCCTGTATTCAATAATCAGCTCTTTGGTTTTGCTGACATTAGGTGAAAGGTTGTTGTTGTAGCTCTGTTCAACCAGATTTTCAGTCTCCCTCTTACATGCTGATATACACCATCATTAATTCGGCCAAAGACAGTGGTATCATTGCAAATTAAATACAGCAATGGAAATATTCTTAGCCAAACAATCATAGTGCTCTGGTCTCTAGAGGGGCAGGCTGTTTTGCATGAATGTCACTTTCTGTACATAAGCTTCTTTTTACACCTTTTCCTGCATGGGTTAATTTGGATTTCGACTTGAAGCACACGGTGGAAAGACATTTATCTCCGTCCACTCTTTATTTTCGCTTGAAACAGAAATATCTTTTTGAACCCTGAAGAAAACTTCCAGCTCAGGTGAGTTTTGAGAAGGTGTTTAAACCCCTGCCTAGTTTTTTTACACATGCACTGCAAGGGCAGTAGAGTGAAAAGTTAACTCATCTTTAAAAGCATCGTCAGCGCATTGGAGACACAATTAATTGCTGTACGTGACAACGTTAGCTTCCAAGCCCTGGAAGTCAGGTCAAGTGCCCTGTCATACCAAATTTAGGCAAGCTGATCTTCTGTCACTCGGAAGATGATTGTAAGCTGGCACCTTCCAGTGAAGATGAAGTCTTCCTTCGAATCATGAAGAAAGATGAGTCGAAGAGTTGGGAAGCCCCCTTTCCTTTCTACTCTCTATGACAACTCCTACGAAACAATAGAGAGAAGGCCCTTCATCAATTTATGTCTCTTAGTCGCACATTGAGAAGGAAAGCAGAAATATAAGATCATTACACATAGCTCATGGGAGACTCTTTAAGAACAATTATGCTAAGTTAGCGCCTCCATCAGATTCCCAAAAAGAACATATTCAGCAGGAAGTTTTTGATTTATCACACCCTAAGGCAGATGTAGAAATATATCAAGTTTTGACTATTATCACTCAATTATCACCATTCCAAATTGGCAGTGCACACTTACAGCATTTTTCAAGCTGGAAGTTGCCAACCAGAGCAATTGTCCAGCTCTCACATAATGTTAATTCCTTTACAGGAGTAGCCAATGACAGTTTGCAATGGCTGGCACATTTGTAAGCAACCTCTCAGTGCAGAGCAACTTAATCGGGAAAAGGTTAGAATTCTCCTTGTTGTTCAAAGAAAGGTAAATGCAGAGGAAGTGCAGTGCCTCACAAAGCAGGGACTTCTTCCAATCCAAAGTTACTCTCCCCTTTCTTGACTGAAGGGCTACTGTGAGTTAGATGATGTATTAAGAGGGCACCACTCACTTCAAAGGTAACTCACCCAGCCATCATTCCAGGTAACCAGCATTTTCACCTCTCTGTTCATTAGAAAATAGCACAAGCAAGTGTGTCATCAAGGCCAACATTTTCAAAACAAGAATGGCTGAAGGCTGAAGGCTGTATAGTAAGACCGTGTTCAAGACTAGTCTCTAAGACTACCCTTCTTTTGTCAAAAATTTAATGAAATGATCATTTGACTTTTAGTTTCGGTAGTTAATTTGATATACAGGGAGTGTTCTGGCCTCTAGAGGCACAGGTCATTTTGTATGAACATCACTTCCAGTACGAAACCTGTTTCTTACATCTTCACCTGCACAGGTTAACTTAGATTTCAACTTGAAGCACACAGTTGAAAGACATCCACTTTTATCGATCCTTGAAAAAGCAATATCATTTCACAAGTAAAATCTCATTAAGAATATGAAGGAAGCTTCTGACTCGGGTGATTTTTCAGAAGGCGTTTAACTCACTGCGTAGATTTGTATATCCATACTGCGGGGGCAGTACACATAGAAACATAGAAAACTTACAGCACAATACAGGCCCTTCAGCCCACAATGCTGTGCCAAACGTACTTTGGAAATTACCTAGAATTACCCATAGCTGTCTATTTTTCTAAGCTCCATGTAGCTATCCAGGAGTCTCTTAAAAGACCCTATCGTGTCTGCCTCCACCACTGTCACCAGCAGCCCATTCCACACACTCACCACTCTCTGTGTACAAAACTTACCCCTGACAGCTCCTCTTTACCTACTTCCAAGCACCTTAAAACTGTGTCAGTTCGTGTTAGACATTTCAGCCCTGGGAAAAAGCTCTGACTATCCACATGATCAATGCCTCTCATCATCTTATACACCTCTATCAGGTCACCTCTCATCCTCCATCGCTCCAAAGAGAAAAGACCGAGTTCACTCAATCTATTCTCATAAGACATTCTGCCCATTCTTGTAAATCTCCTCTGCACCACATCCTTCCTGTAGTGAGGTGACCAGAACTGAGCACAGTACTCCAAGTGGGGTCTGACCAGAGTCTTTATAGCTGTAACATTATCTCTCGGCTCTTAAGGTCAATCCCACGGTTGGTAAAACCAATGCATCGTGTGCGTTCTTAACCACAGAGTCAACATGCACAGCAGCTATAAGTGTCCTGTGGACTCGGACCCCAAGATCCCTCTGATCCTCCACACTGCCAAGAGTCTTACCATTAATACTATATTCTGCCATCATACTTGACCTAGCAAAATGAACCATCTCACACTTATCTGGGTTGAACTCCATCTGTAACTTCTCAGTCCAGTTTTGCATCCTATCAATGTCCTGCTGTAACCTCTGACAGCCCTCCAGACTATCTACAACACCTCCAACCCCTGTGTCATCAGCAAATTTACTAACCCATCTCTCCGCTTCCTCATCCAGGTCATTTATAAAAATCATGATGAGTAGGGACCCCAGAACAGATCCCTGAGGCACACCACTGGTCACTGAACTCCATGCAGAATATGACCCGTCTACAACCACTCTTTGCCTTCTGTGGGAAGCCAGTTCTGGATCCACAAAGCAATGTCCCCTTGGATCCCATGCCTCCTTACTTTCTCAATAAGCCTTGCATGGGGTATCTTGTTAAATGCCTTGCTGAAATCCATATACACTACATCTACTGCTCTACCTTCATCAATGTGTTTAGTCACATCCTCAAGAAATTCAATCAGGCTCGTAAGGCATGACCTGCCTTTGACAAAGCCACGTTATTCCTAATCATAGTATGCCTTTCCAGATGTTCATAAATCCTGCCTCTCATGATCTTCTCCAACAACTTGCCCACTGCTGAAGTAAGACTCACTAGTCTGTAATTTCCTGGGCTATCCCTACTCCCTTTCTTGAATAAGGGAAAAACATCTGCAACCCTCCAATCCTCCAGAACCTCTCCTGTCCCCACTGATGATGCAAACATCATTGCCAGAGGCTCAGCAATCTCCTCCCTCATCTCCCGCAGTAGTCTGGGGTAGATCTCGTCCAGTCCAGATGACATCCAACTTGTTGCTTTCCAAAAGCTCCAACACATCCTCTTTCTTAATGTCTATATGCTCAAGCTTTGCAGTCTGCTGTAAGTCATCCCTACAATCGCCAAGATCCTTTTCTGCAGTGAATACTGAAGCAAAGTATTCATTAAGTACCTCTGCTATCTCCTCTGGTTCCATACACACTTATCCACCGTCACACTTAATTGGTCCTATTCTCTCACGTCTTATCCTCTTGCTCTTCACCTACCTGTAGAATGCCTTGGGGTTTTCCTTAATCCTGCTTGCCAAGGCCATCTCATAGCCCCTTCTGGCTCTCCTAATTTCATTCGTAAGCTCCTAAGTATAAAGTAATTAAAACAGAAGACGAAGCACATACCTCCTCAATGCAATGTGCTGTGTGTGGAGATGATGTTGCAAATCTATACTATCCAGGACCTGCCAGCGAGGAAATTAAGAATCCATTTGTAAGAGACATATCAAGCCTCATGTCTTGGTGTTTAGTGATGAGTTTCAAGGAGATAATAGCGTTTGACACTGGACGGTCAGTGAAAAGCATCCTGACACGTGCACCTTCATTATCTAGTTATCCCAGAGCTGAGTGCTGTTGACCTGTTGAGATAGGAGGCAAATTGGAGAGGATCTCGGTCACTCCCCAGGCAGGAGCTGATCTGCGTCATGACCGTCCTCTCATAACACTTCATCACAGTGGATGTAATTGCTACTGGACCACAGTCATTGAGTCTTGGGAGCACCATCACCCACGGATTTCTCTTCAAGTTCAGAATCAAAATCAGAAACAGTTTATTAAAACTGACTTATATAATGTCAAATTTGTTAATTTCAAAGTCCAAAGTTCAAAATTAAATTATTATCAAAGTACGTACACAATATACAACCCTGAAATTTGCCTTGCCCATAGACAGTCATGAAGCAAAGAAGAACCATAGAACCAATCTGCCCAAAGAAAGCCATCGAACTCCCTCCCCCCACCTGAGCAAACTAAATCGCGCAAAAGGCAATGAAAATAACAAGCAAAAGTAGAGAATATAAAATACAAAATCAAAAGGCATCCTTCAGTACCGTTCATCTCAGTGTTCATTTTCTGCAGGCTTCCCTGATTCAAAAATCTCCCAAAGGTAGTAACAAAAAAAAAGAGTGGCCAGAACTAGAACACATCATAAACCTGAGAGTCCAAATCTACAATCCACATCGATTAAAACTTGCTACAGCCAACAGCATCAGGGGAGTGAGACAGATCACTCAATTGCAAGGACTCTTCCTCAGGAGCAGGGGAGTGAGAGACCATTACAAGCAGACACCTTCTGCAGAAGCAGTAAGTGAGACACTGGTAGGCAATGCTGAACACTTGCTTGCCCTCTGCACCTGCCTCAGTGATCCACACCCCATCTGCAGACTTCCTGGCCTCCACGCCACAGGCCTTGGTTGGAGCCTCGTGGGTCCACCTCGGAGACAGCAAAGCACTAGATCAACTCATCAGCCTGTAGATCGAAGCAGTCGTAGAGTGCAAGGACATTAAAATTACTATAGATTATAAAAATAAGTAGAACAAATATAAGGAATAGGTGTTCATGGATTCAGGGACTGTTTGCAAATCTGATGACGAAGGGGAAGATGCTGTTCCTAAATCATTGAGTGTAGGTCTTCAGCCCCATGCACCTTCCTAATATGGAAAGATGTTCATGTTTCTTTATTGCTGCTGGGTCTAAATTAGAACCCTCTAGTCACCAGCATTGTGGGATTATCGTCACCAGAAAGAAGACAGTTTAGCACCACCTTCTCAAAGGGGATGAAGATTTAGGCAGTCCATAAATTAACAAAGTGAAGAAGATTAAAGGCAAAAATGACTGATTTATGACACATGACTGATATACTTGTTTTGTATGTCCTACCAAAAAAGTTTACTTAACCTCTCTCAGCTTTGTGTTTCTTTTACCATTGGCTCTACTGCCATAATCTCCAGTTCCTGAGAGCAGTTCCCAAGACTGAAGGTGCTTCTGCACTCCCTCCTTTCCCACAAACCTGCTGAAAAGTGTTAAAAGCACAAAAGAGCTTGGAGACTGTGTGAGGAATGCATAAGAGGATTTTTTTCTCCACTGTTATAGACTTAAATCATATGCCTTTACCTTTTCCTAATTTTTGCAGGCATATATGGAAATAATCCTTGGGAATTTGATGGCAAGGGCACTGTGACAGAAAACTGGAAAATAACAACTTCCCTGTCTGATACTGCTGAAAGAAGCTTGCAAATCCTTTTCAGTTGCACAGCTGAAAAATAATTTTCTATTTGTCTTAGTGAAATTTTCAAGCAACACATACAAAATGCTGGGGGAACTCAGCAGGCCAGGCAGCATCTATGGAAAAGAGTACAATTGACATTTCAGGCTGAGACCCTTCATCAGGACTGGAGAAAAAAAGATGAGGGGTCAGAGTAGGAAGGAGCGGGGAGGGGAGGAAGGTAACAGGTGAAATCAAGGGTGGGATGAAGTAAAGAGCTAGGATGTTGATACATGGAGGAGATACAGGGCTGGAGAAGAGGGAATCTGATAGAAGAGAACCAAAGGCCATGGAAGAGAGAAAAGGGGGAGGAGCACCAGAGGGAGGTGATGGGCGAGCAAGGAGATAAGGTGAGAGAGGAAAAATGGGAATAAAGAATGGTGAAGTGGGGGGCATTATTGGAAGTTCAAGAAATTGATGGGCATGCCATCAGATTGAGGGCTACCCGGATGGAATATATGATGTTGCTCCTCCAATCTGAGTGTGGCCTCAGCACGACAGTAGGACTGAAATGTTGGAATGAGAATGGGAAGTGGAATGAAAATGGGTGACTATTGGGTTGCCCTCACCCCACACTTCCCTTTCTACCTCCTACCCAACACCCACAAACCCGCTTGTCCAGGTAGACCCATTGTTTTTGCTTGTTCCTTCCCCACTGAACTTACATCTGCATATCTCGACTTAGCTTTATTCCCCCAGTTCAGTCCCTTCCTACTTATATCAGTGACACTTCATAAGCTCTTGACCTTTACAATGATTTCAAGTTTCCTGGCCCCCATCATCTTATTTTCACTATGGATGTCCAGTCCCTCTTTCACCCACTAGGAAGGCTTCAAAGCTCTCCGTTTCTTTCTGGACATCAGACCAAACCATTTCCCCTCCACCACCGCTATCCTCCGCCTGGTGGAGCTTGTCCTCCTTACTCTTAATAATTTCTCCTTTGGCCCCTCCTACTTCCTTTAAACAAAAGATGTAGCCATGGGCACTCGCATGGGTCCCAGCTACACCTGCCTTTTGGCTGGCAATGTGGAACAGTCTATATTGAAATCTTACACTGGTATCACTCCCCAACGTTTCCTACATTACATCAATAACTGCACCCACGGGGAGCTCACTGACTTCATCATCTTTGCCTCCAACTTCTACTCTTTCCTCAAATTTACTTGATCTATTTCTGACATCTCTCTCTCCTTTCTCAATCTCTCTGTCTCTATCTCCGGAGACAGCATATCTACTGACATCTATTATAAACCCACTGACTCTCACAGCTACCTGGACTATACCTGTTCCCACCCTGTTACTTGTAAAAATGCCATCCCATTTTCTCAATTCCTCTGTCTCTGCCGAATCTGTTCTCAGGATGAGACGTTTCATTCTAGAACTAAGGAGATGTCCTCCTTCTTCAAGGAAAGGGGCTTCCCTTCCTCCACCATCAATGTTGCCCTTAATTGCATCTCTACTAATTCACAAACATCTGTCCTCAACCTATCTTCCCACCATCCCACCAGGGATAGTGTTCCTCTTGTCCTCACATACCACCTCACCAGCCTCTGCGTCCAGCACATAATTTTTCGTAACTTCCGCTGTCTCCAACTGGATCACACCACCAAGCACATCCTTCCCTCCATCCCCGCCCTCCACTCCACTTCCTGCTTTCCACAGGGATCACTCCCTATGCGATTCCCTTGTCCATTCATCCCTGCCCACTGATCTCCCTCCTTGCAAGCAGAACAAGTGCTGCACCTTCTCCTACACCTCCTCTTTCACTACTATCTAGGGCCCCATACAGTCCATCCAGATAAGGCAACACGTATCTGTGAGTCTTTTGGGGTCATATACAGTGCCCAGTGGTCCCAGAGTGCCTCCTGTATGTCAGTGAGACCTGACGTAGATTGGGAGACTTCTTCGCCGAGCACCCATGCTCCATCTGCCGGAAAAAGCAGGAACACCTGGTACTCACCCATTTTCATTCTGCTTCCCATTCCCATTCCGACATGTCAGTCCATGGCCTCCTCTACTGTTGTGATGAGGCCACACTCAGATTGAAGGAGCAACACCCTATATTCCATCTGGGTAGCCTCCAACTTAATGGCATGAACATCGATTTCTTGAATTTCTGTTAATTGCCCACCCGCCTCTCCTTCACCATTCCCCATCCCTTTTTTCCCCTCTCTCACCTTATCTCCTTGCCTGCCCATCGCCTCCCTCTGGTGCTCCCCCCCCACCTTTTCTCCCCCACTTCAAGTCATGCAGATAATTTACCCCTATTTAAAAGATGCTTCACATTAGTTGTTCATTTCTCAAGTAAATGGTAAAACCCCAGGCACAGTTTACCTCTAGTATGTTTGCCTCTGTTTGCAGGAGGTGCTTGTTTGTCCAGCAATCATTTCTACTCAAATTCAAGGTATTTCTTAGCATGGTGAAACTCAGCCAGCTGGTTTACAATAATATTATCCTCGCATCTGAAAAGATTTGAATCTCAAATCCTCATATTTGAAGTAAAAATGATGAAAGAGCAATTGTTGCAAAATCAAATTGACAGCATTGAGATCAGCTTGACCCTCAATGCAGTTTGAAAGAACCTGAACAGCAAACTATTTCTGTTCAAATTTAAATCCTATTTTAGTCCCAATGCTTTACATTACCTTTGTCATCAGCTTCACCAGATTTAACAGATTTCTAATTAATTTTCAACAAACATAAAGCTGTCTTAAACTGGTTAATCTATTATCTAAATAAGGTTTTCATTTTCAAACTCTAAGATAACTATGGAAAAATGAGATTTCAGCTGCAGGACATAAATAATGACCTATCCAGAAAGCCACCAAGAAAGGACAGAATAATCGGATGTGGAGATGTAAAAAGTTTAACAAATTAATTCTGCTTGTGTGTTTCAGTGCATTTCTAAAATTAGAGTAACTTTTTGAAAAGGCTGTTTAATACTCAGTACCTTCTGTTGAGAAAAATAATGTAATGGAGATAGATAATATCTAACAGTGAGGCAGCAAGATTAGAACTTTCTCTGTAGCATTGTATCAGTATATTACCAGTGACCTACTGGGCACATTCCTGTTCTATAAGAGCTCTTGGTTAAAACAAAAATAAAATCTGTCCTCTAATGGGTTATTGGCATAGATTAGGTACCGCTGTGAAAATATCATCTGCACACAGCTAAGGAAGTTGTGTCCTGCCAAGTGCATCCTATGCAATGCCAGCAGGATTGATTCCAGTACTATTCTTAAGAAGGACCTCTGACAGCAAATGAATAGCAATTGTGACCCAGAACAAAAAAGTAAACAGAATGTCATAGAACAAGCAAAGGTTTTCCACAATTGACAGAATGACAAATCAGACTCTACAACTGCAAAAAAGAACTTAGTCTTTGTATGTTGAACACATGCATGTTTCCTGCTGACAGCATTAGGCTTGTTTGTCTTTTGTACACCAGAGGTAGAAAATAAATACATCCCTCAGCTTTGTTATAATTTGGTTTCATTCCTGTTGTGTAAGCCTTCAAAATCATGTGTCATTGTGACATTTTCCTCACTGGTCCACAGATGGATGAGATGCTAGTTAAGGTTGTATAATTGATGGCATCTTGAATGGTTTAAATACTTACTGATTTACATAGTTTTAAACAATTCAGTCACATCCGTTGATCGTTATTACCATAATGTTCACTGTAAACAGCAATTAATCTTACCTGAAATTATAACCCTTTCAAGCAGGTCACCTTTAAATGCATGAAAGTGTGACACTTACATCAGACAGGGCTGCACTGCCAGCCTCTTTAAATAAATGTTACATTGAATAAGTCCTTCAGGATTTCTTCAAAGTAGACATACACTTTGGTACTAAAAATTAGCAACTTTGTTTTTGGTTATAATTATAAAATAAGTTTAACAGTTGAAGACTCATGGATTCACATTATTCAAAAACATTACCAATGTGTTATTTTATTCCACCCAATTGCTATTTAATAGGGAATGAGATATGTTTAATACTAAGCCTTTGGTAACAATGTTTTCTCTTTCATCTGCTTATCCACATTCCAAGAAGCTGCTGTTTATTTTTATATTTGCATATTAGCTGAATTCAATAAAATGTTATCAAGCATTAACTGTCCCTCAATGTTTCTCATTAGTCAAGTATACTGAACAACAGAGCTGCAGCCAGCAGTTCTAAAACTCCTTGTACTTTCAGGCGCCAGAGATTAAAACCCATACTTGTGATGGAAGTTGTGATCTCATCTTTATGACAATTGTTAAGGACAGAAAAGATGGGATTTTATTTGAAAAGGCATTATTTAATGGATAATATAACACGTCAATTTGGAGGGCTGTTTTGGTATATGTTGTTCTTGGCATGTTACAGAACAGAGACAACTAGTAAAATTCACTTTGTGCCTGAATTGTGCAGGAGTTTTTCTTAAAAGAGACAAATTGTGATCCAATTGCGTAATCTTGTACTACTCACAATCCACACACTGAAGTGCCATGATTGAGGTTTTAAAGATCAAGGAAACCTGTGCAGTTTTCTTTAGGCAAAAGTAGTATGGCTTGAAGAGAAACATATTTTTACAGCTCTTTACTTTCTAGTGCAGCTGAGAAAAGTAGCTGTACTGTTAGCAAATCTGCAAAAAATACTTAATGCTCCTCTGGTATGAGTTGCTCTTGTTTAGTCCACTCTGCACACCACACCTCATCAGCCATTATTCTTTTGCCACCTCTTAGAACAGGCATTTGATAAGTTTAAGAAAGCTGGAGTTTGACAGTAATTTTAATGGTGAGTGGGGGCAGTTAAATTGTGAGGTGGTTGGCCCTTTCCTCAAATTCCCACCAGCCAACATGGCTTCAAGCTAGGTCCGAACTTATCCTTTCACACCACTCTGTTTCCTTTGTCTTGTCTCCTGTGCTCAGAGACTTCCCTATGTCACCAAGGAATTCAGGGTACTCATCGTAGAGTTAAATAGTTTCAATAATCATGGAAATTATTCAATAATAATAAAAACACCACAAACTTTTTTCTGTAATTTGAATAATATGATTACTCTACAGTCTAATCAACATGTATTAGTCATAGTCATAGTCATACTTTATTGATCCCGGGGGGAAATTGGTTTTCATTACAGTTGCACCATAAATAATAAATAGTAATAGAACCATAAATAGTTAAATAGTAATATGTAAATTATGCCAGTAAATTATGAAATAAGTCCAGGACCAGCCTATTGGCTCAGGGTGTCTGACCCTCCAATGGAGGAGTTGTAAAATTTGATGGCCACAGGCAGGAATGACTTCCTATGACGCTCTGTGCTGCATCTCGGTGGGATGAGTCTCTGGCTGAATGTACTCCTGTGCCCACCCAATACATTATGTAGTGGATGGGAGACATTGACCAAGATGGCATGCAACTTAGACAGCATCCTCTTTTCAGACACCACCGTGAGAGAGTCCAGTCCCAACCCCACAACATCACTGGCCTTACGAATGAGTTTGTTGATTCTGTTGGTGTCTGCTACCCTCAGCCTGCTGCCCCAGCACACAGCAGCAAACATGATAGCAGTGGCCACCACAGACTCGTAGAACATCCTCAGCATCGTCCGGCAGACGTTAAAGGATTAAAGACAATATTGACAAATTCCATTCAACATAAATAAACTATGGTACTGTAGAGAGTAAGCATGTTCAGCATGAAATGCTGTGATTTTAAGAGCTTGAACCAAAAGATTTCTCAATTATAAAACTGTTTTTCAAGAATGTAAAATTACTAATGAATAATGGGACAGCAGTAATAATGGGGGATCAAAGTAAAGGTGTGATTCTTTTTCCTATTATGGTTGATTCCTTTTCAGTCCTATCTGGGTTCAAGTTATGGAAAAAAGGCCAAATGGATGGAGTTGACAGGTTAAGAAAGGTCATAAGGAGGGACACTTAGGGATCATGAGAATTCCTGTCAAAGGTGGCATAGTGCTTGTAGCTGAGGTGCAGCAAATGAGGTATATTGTACAGAGGATGCACTAGTTAAAGTTTTCCAAGCTTCCAGAGATGTTCTGCAATGGAAGGTAGGTTTACCTGAGAAGTTTTGATGTGGTCAAGGTATATCTAGCAATTGTACTCAAAAATCTGTTCGTACCTTTATAATTCAATGATTTGGCCATTACTTCCCCAGTTTTAATTAGATAGTGCATTCAGTATCTGATGGAAAAGGAAATCTAGTAATCAATAATCAGTATAATCTTAATTAATAATTAATTGGAGTAATTAATCTTTTTCTGTGATAAGAAAAGTTAAAGTATAATACACTAATGTTTTGATATCTTGTTTTTATGATTCACCCAATAATAGCTTTTAAAGTAGATTTATGATCAGATTGTCTTGACGTTCTGCAGTGCAATTCCCTCTCTGCTCTCTACGCTGTATCTCTACTTTCTGCTTTCACCTTAAATAGGCAATTCAGATTCAATTCATCTTTCTTAAAAGAGAGGGCACATTCTTCTAGAATTAATCCTGTTCCTGCAGAAGGGTTGAGTATGCATAAGCATTAGTTGGGCATTAAGGGACTTAAATCTTTTCCAATAATGGTTTAATTTTGAATTATGATGAGATGCCTTCAAAGTGACGTAAATGAAATCAATAGCACCCTGCAGCGTGCAATCCCTGACATATTGTGTGAATGCTTTTCTTACTAGTCTCTGAAAAAAATAAAACAAATGTATTCCACCTTTTTAGGTCATGAATGACAATATGTTGCAGATACCCATTGCTCCTGCCTGATAGGAATCTAATACATATAAAATTCATGGCCAGAATGCCTCTGCGAATGAGGATGCCGTAACGAGATATGGCATTTTCCAGGACAAATGTTCTTAAAGAAGTATCGTTGTTATTTATGTGGTTGCTTGCTGAGGTGCAAATACAAAACTATTCTTACAACACCCTGAGTGAGTTCCTGGTGAAATCCCTTCTGCTCCCTTTCCTCCTCCCTCTTCTAGATACTTGCCTACCCTTCATCGTCTGTCAGTCTACAGCCCAAGGAAAATTTCAGTAAAAGTATATTTGAGTAACTTTCATTCCCATACTGTAAATATAATATCAACCACTTTCTAACCAGAATGCTACACCAACCCACGTGCACCCATAACTGAGAGCAAAAGTTTATTAGAGAAGTTTTGAATGAGACAAAACCAACAACTGGCCCTTTAAACAAGTGTCAGAGAATTTTAGAAGCATTGAACTCTAATTGAATTGAAACAAAAGACAACAGAAATCAGCAATTAACCTGTTTGTCATTGATCACCTCCTAAATGGCCTTAGAGAAAATCATTCCTGATGGTAAACACATACCCAGGCATGTAGGTTAACACCGAGTATTAGTTTCAGTCCAAATATACAGAGCTGGTATCAAACTATGTTGTGTGCTGAACCATGTAGCTTGCAATCCTTCTGCAAATTGATCATAATATTGAAAGTAATTCAGCTCTCCTTACCCAAGCAAAAGCAACAAGGGAGCCGAAGTGACTGACCTTTTACTCCAGGGGTGGTGCACACTGGAACTGTAAGTACTTAAACTCCCTCTTCTCTTCTTATGATCTGTGTTTGTCTTACGGTTTTATTTGCCTTTCTTCTTTTTCCACAGCCTATAGGCTCACTCTCAAGGACTCTACAACTCATGTTCTCAGTATTATTTATTTATTTGTTTATGTATTATTGGCACAATGTGTCCTCTTTTGCTCATTGGTTGTCTTGTCATTGTTATGTATTATTTTTCCATAAATTCTATTCTACTTCTTTATATTCTTGTAAATGCCTGCAAGAAAATGAATCTCAGTATGTTGGTGATATATATGAACTTTGATAATTTTTCTCTGAACGTGATAATTGGTCCAATTTCTTAACATTTACTTCCTGCCTTTGACACTTCTGTTTTCTCTTTGCTTGGTGATTTGCACCAACTTTTTCATCATTTTTTATTTTTCGCAATATCCTGAAGACCAGAAGCCATTATGGAAATGATTACAGTAGATTCCAGTTAATTCAGACACACTGAGACCAGTATATTTTGGCCCAATTAAGTGGCTGCTCCAATTAGCTGAAGTTTGATGGAAATAGTTAAAATTGTATAAAAAGCAAACTACCATTTAACTGTGTAACAAATTACTTATTTGAATGAAATACAGAACAAATTAGAACACTATCAATACTGCTACAGTACTATAAAACTGTGTATTAGTGCCTAATTGTTATCGATGGAGAAATTCATCCCATGTACCTGTATGCTAACATGTTCTTTAGATTAAATGCAAATAAACAAAACCAGCATAGTCCCTGAGTTCAAAGTAAATTTATATGTCACCATTATCAAAGCTGAGATTCATTTTCTTGCAGGCATACTCAATAAATCCACAATAGAACAAAAACCATAATAAAATCAGCTTGGGTGTTCAGCCGTTGTCCAACTGCAAATACAAAAAGAAAGAAATAATAATAATAATAAATATCAATAACATGAGATGAAGAGTCATTGAGAGTGACCTCATAGGTTGTGGGAACATTTCAGTGATGGGGCAAGTGAAGTTATACCCTTTCGTTCAAGAGCCTGATAGCTGAGGGACAATGACTGTTCCCGAACCTGGTGGTGTGAGTCCTAAGGTTCCTGTAACTTCTTCCTGATGGCAGCAGTGAGAAGAAAGCACAGCTTGTGTAGATGTGCTCAGTGGTGGGGAGAGCTTTGCCAATGATGGACTGGGCTGAATCCACTACTTTGTGTAAGATTTTCCTTCAAGGGCATTGGTGTTTCCATACCAGGCTGTGATGCAGCCAGTTAATATACTCTCCACCATATGTCTACAGAAGTTTGTCAAAGTTTTAGATGTCAAGCTGAATCTTCAAAAACTCATAAGGAAGAAGAGGCACTGCATGCTATCTTCATAATTGGACCTTCATACAAACCTTTAGGTGATTGCATCCTCCAAATCTTCAATTATAAAATTTGAGATGATTGTCAATACCTTCAAATTCTTTATTGTTCCTAACTTGTTGAAGAAGTGAAATTGTTTCATTTTCACTCCTAGCTGTTTCTGGCATCTCCAAGCCTGAATGCCTAGATAGGTATCTTATGGATAGGGGAATCAAGGGTTATGGGGACAAGGCAGGAACCGGGTATTGATAGTAGATGATCAGCCATGATCTCAGAATGGCGGTGCAGGCTCGAAGGGCTGAATAGTCTACTTTTGCACCTATTGTCTATTGTCTATTGCTTGAAATCACAGCGAGCAAAACAATTCTGAATTGGCTACTGCTTATTTCTCACCAACTATCAGTGACAAAAATCACTGCTTTTTGAAAACAAGCACATGCAGGTGACGCTGTTTAAAATTTGTTCACTCAAAGCATAGTGTAGTGTCTAATGGCCACAGAGGTGCTTTCATTTGATGATCATTAGAAACTGTTCGGCAATAGTCTCCTACCCCGGTTAAGCAGCACTGTATCCCAAAGAAATGAAGGGAATCCCAGCTATTTTCTCAATTAGTTATCGATCTTCAGGAGCTGTCCCAGTTAACTGATGGCCCAATTAACTGGATTCCACTGTATATGTTTTTTTTTGTGTATCATGGCAACTTGCTGACCCATTTTAGAATACTTCCAGTTGGACTCCATGCAATAGCTCTTCAACTGCTGGGAAGAGGTGGATGAAAATGACTCTGGCAATCTTCCTTGTGACAAGTGGCAGGAAACACCTCTGTAGTTACTATAATGCTAATTCTCTGTTGTAACTACATACCATCCCTTTCCCAGATGAGTTTGTGGATTTGTGACAGAAGTTCTCCTTGCTGAGATTTAGAACATGTGGTGTAGTAGTTAGTGTCCCTGTGTACGACTGCAGAGACTTGGTTTTGAGCCTGATCTCAGGTGCTGTATACATGGGTTTGCATATCTTCCATATGACTGCATAGATTTCTCCCACCTCCTACCTTGTTTGGTATCAATTATCCGTAGCATAGGGGACGTGGCAGGAGAACCAGTGGGAGTTTAATCCCTTTTGAAACAGTTTATAGCGAGATAAGTGGGGGAATGGGACCAATAGGAATTTTCTACGAGCTGGTGTAAACTTAATGGGTTGAATGACCTCCATCCATATCATAAAAAGTATGAGAGATTTGCGTCATTCATCCTTTGCTTCAGAAAGGGATGGGACATGGAAATTGAAATTTTATTGCTGGTAAGAGTTTAGAATCAGGATCGGGTTTAATATCATTCGCATACATCATTAAATTTGTTGTTTTGTGGCAGCAGTACATTGCAATACATAATAAAAACTATAAATTACAATTAGAAGCATATATTTAAAAAAAAGAAAATTAAATAAGTGGTGCAAAAAGATGGGGGGGGGGGGTAAAATACTGAGGCAGCAGTCATAGGTTCATTGTCCATTTAGAAATTTCATGGCAGAGGTGAAGAAGTCGTCCCTGAAATGTTGAGTGTGTGTCTTCAGGCTCTTGTACCTCCTCCTTCACAGCAGCAATGTGAAAATAGCATGAACTGAGAGACGGAGGTCCTTAATGATGGATGCTGTCTTTTTTGAGGCATTGTCTTTTGAAGGTGTCCTGGATGCTGCGAAGGCTAGTGCCCATGATGAAGCTGGCTGAGTCTACAACTTTTTCCTGATCCTGTGCATTGGCCCCTCCACACCTGATGGTGATCTAACCAGTTAGAATGCTCTCCATGGTACATGTGTAGAAATTTGAGAGTGTCTGATGACATACCGAGTATCCTCAAACTCATAATGAAATATAGCTGCTCTTATGCCTTCTTTGTAATTGTGTCAATATGTTGGGCCCAAGGGTAGATTCTTGGAGATCCCAGAAAACCTGCAGATGCTGGAAATCCAAAGCAACACACGCAAAATGCTGGAGGAACTCAGTATGTCAGGCAGCATCTATTGAAAAGAGTAAATAGTTGACGTTTCGGGTCAAGACCCTTCTTCAGGACTGAGAGGGGATTTCAGGCATTCCCCCCCGCCACCCCCACTTGCCTCTCAGTCCTGAAAAAGGATCTTTTTTCCTAACCCTAACCATGGACTTTTTACTCTCCTCCCATCCGGTAGGCGCTACAGGAGCCTCCGCACCCGCACCAGCAGGCACAGGAAGAGCTTCTTCCCTGAGGCTGTGACACTGCTGAACCTCTCACCACAGTGCTAAGCAGTATTGCATCGATATTGTGCTGTCTCAGAACTTTTATATTTGTGTGCTGTAGCACTTTTTTATTTGCAGTTATTTTGTAAATAACACTATTCTTTGCATTTCTGGTCAGATGCTAGATGCACTTTATTGGCTTTGTATCTGTACTCGGCACAATGACAATAAAGTTGAATCTAATCTAACCTTTTTCCAAAACACCGACTCTTTACTCTTTTCCATAGATGCTGCCTGACCTGCTGAGTTCCTCCACCATTTTGTGTGTATTTCTTTAAATTTTCAGAGATGCTGACACCCAGAAACTGCTCACTCTTTCCACTTCTGATCTTTCTATGAGGGCTGGTGCGTGTTCCCTTGTCATACCCTTCCTTATGTCCACAATGAATTCCTCGATCTTACTGACATTGAGCACAAGGTTGTTGCTACGACACCACTCAACCAATTGATCTGTTTCACTCTTGCATGCCTCCTCATCACCATCTGAAATTCTGCCAGTAACAACTGAGTCTTTGGCAAGTTTATTGATGTCACACAGGGCTGTGCTTAGCCGCACATTCATGGATGGACAGAGAGTAGAACAATGAATTAAGCACACACCCTTGAGGTGTGCCAGTGTTGATCCTCAGCTAAGAGATGTTATTTCCAAAGACTATGGTTTCCCAGTCAGTAAGTCAAGGATCCAGTTGCAGCAGGAGGTACAAAGGTCCAGATTTTTAGTGTGTTGGCTAGAACAGAGAGTATGATTATGTGGAGCTGTACTCAGTAAGTAGCAGCCTGATGTAGTTATTGCTTCTGTCCAGGTGATCCAAGGCCGAGTGGAGAGCCAGTGAGGCTGCATCTGCTGTAGACCTATTGTGGCAAAAGGCAAACTGCAGTGGACGCAGGTTCCTGCTAAGGCAGGAGTTGACTCTAGCCATGACCAACCTCTCAAAGCACTTCACCACAGCAGATGTGAGTACTACTGGGTAATGGTCATTGAGGCAGCTCACTCTGCTCTTCCTGGGCACTGGTATGATTGTCACCTTTTTGACACAGGTGGATCCTCTGACTACAGCAGTAAGAGACTGAAGACGTCCTTGAACACTCCCATGAAATGGTTGGCACAGGTTTTCAGAGCCATACCAGGTACTTCATCAGGGCCTGATGCCTTGCAAGGGTTCACCCTTTTGAAAAATATTCTGGTGTCGGCCTCTAATACAGAGATCACAGGGTCACCAAATGCTGCATGGATTCGCACAGGTGTGGTTTTATTCTCCCTTTCAACATGTGTGTAGAAGGAATCGATCTCATCTGGGAGTGAAGCATCACAGCCACTGATGATAGTAGGTTTCACTTTGTAGGAGGTAATGGTCTGCAAACATCGCCAGAGCTGATGTGCATCCGACTCCATCGCTATCCTCAATCAGAATTGCTTTATCACCCTCAAAATGGCCTTCCATAGGCCATATCTGGACTTCTTGTATAGTTCTGGATCACCAGTCGAATTTCACAGATCTAGCCCTCAACAGATTATGAATTTCCTGGTTCAACCATGGCTTTTCATTTGGATATGTCTACTATGTTCTGAAAGGCACAGACTTATCCATACAGGCCTGGATAAAATTGGTGATAACTGTGGCATTCTCATTCAGACTCAAAGGTAAATCCCTGAATATTGTCCAGTCCACTGACTCAAAGTAGTCTTGTAAGCACTCCTCTGCCTCCCTTGACCAAACCTTCTTAGTCCTCACCATTGGTGCTGTGGCCTTTTAGTCACTGCCTGTACACTGAGCTTTATCAGATTTTTCGAATTGTTGGTGTAGGATTGCATGGTAAGTATTCTTGATGATGATGTCACAGTGATCAAGTGCATTGGCTCCTCTGTTTCCATAGGTGATACGCTCATGGTAGTAGTTCAGCGACTTCTTCAAGCTGGCCTGGTTGAAATCACCTGCAATGATAGGGAAGACCTTCTGATTACATTGCTCGGCTCCTCCAGTGCCTGCTGGCACTGGCCTCATGATGATGGTGGAAAACCTCCTCGGCAGATAAGCTGTATGACATTTGATCACTAGATATTCCAGGTCAGGAGAGCAGGACTTAGACAGAAATGTCACGTTAGTGTACCATAATGAGTTAATCATAAAGCATACTCCACCTCCTCTGATTCTAAACAACTGAGCTGTCCTATCATTGCAAAGAATGGTACAGCCATTGAGCTTCAGCGCTGTGTCCAAAATGGCAGAGGATAGCCATATTTCCATGAAGCAAAGTACATAACAGTCCCTGATGTCCCTCAGTACAGCAACCTTGCTCTGAAGTTTTCAATTTTATTTTCCAGAGACTGTACATTTACCAATTAGATATTTGGGAGTGGAAGTCTAGGCCTCCGCATTTCATTTTGTACCTGTAGACTGACTTGACATTCCCAGCTCCGTTTTCTTAAAGGGAAATTTCACTTGTGACCTGAGTCTGCTGTCTGAGGTTCATTGATTTTGAATATCAATAGATATTTTTTAAACTTAAAGTTCTCCTTTAAGAAAATGAAAGCAGGGACACCGTGCCAGTTGACAGGTACAAGGTTGCTTACTGAAGTACCCACGTGGATTTCAACTGCAGTAGTCCTAAATAGGAATATTTGATGATTCTCATCAAAACTGCATGCAAACAATTGCTACTTAATGGTGCCATCTTACTTTATTACCAAAACTATGAATGCAATCAATTATAATAATGTTTTGTTTAATTAATGCAACCTGATACGTGATCTATTTTCTTGTGGGTTTATCATATATTTTCTTGAAATACACACAGACTGAAACAAAGCAGCACTTGGAAAGAAACTTTTCAACTCAGAATTGGCCCCATTTAAGAGGCCTTTGCATGCTTTTCTCAGATATCGCTTTCAGTTCCAAAAACACGGTGCTTTATCCAGTAATTGCTCCACAAACCTCAAGAGAGACAATTGTTTTAAACAGCGCTTTGGAAAAGTGGTGAATGATTTCTGGAGAGATGTCAAACCAAGCTAGTAAATGCTGTGAGCTGAAATGAAACACAAACAACCTTTTTTTTTCATTTCATTAATCAATGTGACTTGAGTCTTGCAACTCAGAAAAATGCTTCAAAGAAATGTTGCTCAGATACAGGTTTAGAGATATGAAAAATATTGGTTGCATGTAATTTTAATTGGGGAATAATTTCCGAGATTAAAATACATTCAGACTGATAAATGTCTCTCATGAATTGAACCTCTTCAAGTACACAATCAAAATTATTAGAATTATTGCTAGTTATTTTAAATCTGATTTGTTCAATTAAGTTTGCATTGAGCTGAATCTTCAATGCTGCTACATCTGACCTCACGTTCCACCATTGGATTCAGCATTGAAACCAGCGACGAAGCAGTAAAATGCCGAGCTGAGGAGCTGGAATTTGAGTAGGCACATTGACCGCAAGATAAAAAATAGTGCAAGTGGGGTATTTTTCCTCATTCTTAACATTTTTAATTATTGTCTTGGATTTTGAGGTATTTTAATTAAATTTGTCATTCCTGAATAACAAATTTATAATATTTTCTGAAAAATTTAAAGTTCCATTTATTAGCTTTCAACCGCACACTTGTATACCGCCATATGTTCCTCAGGACTACGGTGCACAATACGGTAGTTATAATTAATATACATAACACATAAAGTAATATTACCACTAGTAAATTAACAAGTAACAAGGTGCATATTTAAGACCATTTGAATTGTTTTAAATGCCACTGATTATCAGAGATATTTTTAAAGCTATCTAAAAGCCTTTGAAAGCAGCAGAATGTCAAAGGGTCAGGATGGTAGTCCTGGCAGTTTGGCCACAGGATCTGTAACCTACAGCCCAATCATCATCACTGATCTTCTCCACTGTATCAGAGTCTCTCAGGTATGGGAGGTCAGGATGGTTGCCCCTCTGTGTCATAAGAAATTAGTGTGGCTGGGCAGGTAACTCCAGCACTAGACTGGGGCAGTGGTTTGGATACAGCTTTTGGCCATGTTGCATCTATTTCATTGGAATAAATGGGGCTGGTATAATGAGAGTCATTTCTGGAGATTAATAGTTTATGCTGCAACGCAAAATGAAAGATGCCTGACTGGATGGTAGATCAGACAATTTTAGTAGCTCCTGTAAGTTGTCTGAACAGGTGTTGGACTCAATATGTGAGGATAAGACTGTTTGCATCATTCCTTCGGATTAGTTGTGGTAGACAGAGGCATGAATGTGCCTCATTTGCCCGGTTTCACAGAATCACGGAACACTACAGCACACAGTCAGACCTTCCGGCCCATCTAGTCTGTCGAATCCCATCGGCCTGCAGCTGGACCACAGCCCTCCAGACTCCTCACATCCATGTACTTATCCATACATCTCCGAAATGCTGAAATTAAACTAGCACCCACCACTTCCTCTGGCAGCTCATCCTACACTCATACCACCCTCTGAGTGAAGAGGATCCTCCCATATTCCCCTTAAACATTCCACCTTTCAACTTTAACCCATGATCTCTAGTTCTAGTCTCACCCAACCTCAGTGGAAAAAGCCTGCTTGCATTTACTCTATCAATACCCCTCATAATTTTGTATACCTCTATCAAATCTCTTCTCAATCTTCTATACTCGAGGAAATAAAGTCCCTATAGTCTTTCCCTATAACTTAGGTTCTCCAGTCCTGGCAACATCCTTGTAAATGCTCTCTATACTCTGCCAATCTTATTGATATTTCCTGTGAGTAGGTAACCAAAACTGCATACAATACTTCAAATTTTGTCTCACCAACATCTTCAATACCTGGAGTATTGTGTGCAGTTTTGGTCCCCTAATCTGAGGAAAGACATTCTTGCCTTAGAGGGAGTACAAAGAAGGTTCACTAGATTGATTCCTGGGATGGCAGGACTTTCATATGATGGAAGACTGGATCAACTAGGCTTGTACTCTCTGGAATTTAGAAGATTGAGGGGGGATCTGATTGAAACATATAAAATTCTAAAGGGATTGGACAGGCTAGATGCAGGAAGATTGTTCCCGATGTTGGGGAAGTCCAGAACGAGGGGTCACAGTTTGAGGATAAAGGGGAAGCCTTTTAGGACCAAGATGAGGAAAAATTTCTTCACACAGAGAGTGGTGAATCTGTGCAATTCTCTGCCACAGGAAATAGTTGAGGCCAGTTCATTAGCTATATTTAAGAGGGAGTTAGATATGGCCCTTGTGGCTAAAGGGATCAGGGGGTATGGAAAGAAGGCAGGTACAGGGTTCTGAGTTGGATAATCAGCCATGATCGTACTGAATGGCGGTGCAGGCTGGAAGGGCCGAATGGCCTACTCCTGCACCTATTTTCTATGTTTCTATGTTTCAATATAACACCCCAACTCCTGAAATCAATACTTTGATTTCTGAAGATCTATGTGCAAAAGCTCTCTTTATGACCCTATCTACCTGTGCCGCTACTTTCAAAGAAATATGTATCTGTACTCCCAAATCCCTCTGTTCTACCTCACTCCTCAGTTCCCTACTATTCACTAAGTCCTACCCTGGTTTGCCCTTCCAAAGTGTAACACCTCACACCTGTCTGCATTAAATTCCATCCGCCACTTTTCAGTCCTTTTTCCCTGCTAGTCCAGATCCCGCTGAAAGGTTTAAAGGTCATCTGGGAAACAGTACCACAGCATAAAAGCCAGGACCAACAGGCTCCCAGACAGCTTCTTCCAGTGGGCCATCAGACTGATTAATTCAAGCTGATAGAATGGTATTTCTATGTTATATTGACTGTCCTGTTGTACATACTATCTATTACAAATTGCTATAAATTGCACATTTAGATGGAGACGTAACATAAAGATTTTTGCTCCTCATGTATATGAAGGATGTAAGTAATAAAGTCTATACAATTCAGTTCACTACACCCCTAATCTTGGTGTTATCCACAAATTTGCTGATCCAGTTTACCATATTATCACCCAGACTGCTGATATAAATGATAAGCAACTGACCCAGCACCAAACCCTGCAGTACCTCAGTAGTCACAAGCCTCCAGTCAGAAAGGCAACCATCTGCCTTCTCAAGCAACCCCAATCTTAAATCCAATTTACTTCTTCATCCTGAATGCCAAGTGACAGAAGCTTCTTGACCAATCTCCCATGTGGTTCCTCGTCAATGGACTTTCTAAAGTCCACGTACAGAACATACACTACCTTTCCTCCATCAACTTTCCTGGTTGTATCCTTCAGTGTCCTAATGCTAAATGCTTTATTTTTCTTAATTTTTTCCTTGATTCCACAACAACCAAATCACTAGCCACTTTTCGGTTTCCCCCCTCTCTTTTTCAACTCTCATGGCCACATACAGTGAAGCAAGCAACCAAATACTCATGCACAAACTGTGGAAATATGATAGGCTTTCCTGGCCTCCTCATTGACTTCATGCCTAAAAGAAATGGGATAGCAAATTTATGCTTTCTTTGTAACTGCAATCCTGCCTTCTACATTCAATCCCAAATCTGTGAAATACATCATGAAAAACAATGGGCCAGCAATTATATGTGCAGATTCACTCTACCAACAACTTTCCAAACTATGAAATGTCAATGACCTTTGATCCTGGTCAGTTAAACACTTTGGGTCCCACCTGACACTTATTCTTGGATTCATGGGCTTTTACTATTTTAATTTGAAGAATACACCTCACAATGCTCTGAACACGTAACCAGTGATGTAACCTGGGGTCGCTGGGGGCTTTTTGGTCTTTCAGTATCAGACACCTCACCCAGGCGATCCAGCCGTGGTTGATCAAGCCACAATGTGTTCAGGAGCATGTGTTGCAGATCCTCATGGACTTGCTCTCTTCATCCAGAGCCATCTTGAGGCTTTCTCTGCTGCCTTGGTGATGTTGGCAATGGCTCTCTGCTTCCCTGTGCCAGCGATGCCCAATGCAATGAGGGCTCTATGAAGAGACTCTCCAGCGAAGCCCCAGCAGCCCACTTCAACAGGCATGCACTTTGCCTTGCATCCCTGCCTCAGACAGTCGCTGACCAGTTCCTTGTATCTGACAAGCTTCCTCTCATGGGCGTCTTCCAGATGTTCCTCTCACCACACTATCATCTCCAGCAGGTCGATGCATTTTGCTGCCTCTCAGACCAGGAGCATGTCTGGTCTCCAGGTGGTCTTGATGACGTGCTGTGGGAACTTTAGCCATGATAATTTCCATCTAAACTCAAACATTCTGTTGACTCCTAGAAAATTGCATTCAATTTGGTGAGACCAATCTTCCTCAACAATTTTGGCAATATATTGCTTTCATAACAATATTATAGTGACTATAGCAAACTGAATAGAACAAATCAGATCTAAAAATAACTAGGGACTTCATTGGCTATGAGATGTTTAATAAATTTTG
The DNA here is from genome assembly GCF_030028105.1 of Mobula birostris. NCBI lineage: Eukaryota > Metazoa > Chordata > Chondrichthyes > Myliobatiformes > Myliobatidae > Mobula > Mobula birostris. Next base: position 31,431,887 of record NC_092385.1, on the reverse strand, counting down.
TACAAGTGAAAATACTTAATTTGCTTAATTTCAATATTAAGTGCAGAATTTAAGGACAAGGTAAATGGCAAATGTTTTATCAGGTAAAATTGTGCTTATAGCTCAAGAAGTAGCAAAGCTGGAGAGAGTGAAATACTGGTAATCTAAAATAAAAGCAGCAGATAGCAGCAATACTAAACGTGGGGAGAGACAAAAAGAAACTGAATTTGAGCCAATTCCTGATAAAACATTAGAAGGAAAACAGCAATAAAAGTGAACACAGTTACAATAAAAACAAATGGAAAACACTTTGAGAACAACAGTAAATGGCAGGCTTTGCTGGAAGGGGCAAGGAAGATCAGTCAATATTTAACAGGCTAACATCTAGTTTGATGACACATTTGGATTACTCTTTTCTGATACAACTCCTACATCTAATAGACCTTCACTGAATTCACTGACATTGATAGTCCAGTGAGTTATTATACATAAAAGGTATCTATTACATAAAAAAAATAAACAGTACAAATACAAATCAAATCCACCAATTAACAGATTAGACATAACTCATACTTCACTAATGAAGTGCAGTGCAAATAAATATGTAATTTTATGCACTGTCCTGGGCAAGACGTAAAACTGCACCAGGCGCAGGGGTCCACAAGGGCTATGAGGATGATGGAGTGCCTCTTAACTGTCGCTGGTACTCCCAGGTGTCCCTTAGGCAAGGACTAGCACCTGTCAGCCTCCCTTACCAGGGTTACGGTGAAGACACCAGCAGCAGGGTGTTGGATGACAGCATTAGCGGAGGAACTCAGCAGGTCAACAGCAATAATGTCAACTGCGCAGGCGGAAGAATGCCATAATGGCATCAGCGGCTGTGCAATTTGGTCAGTGAGCAACCACTGCGCTGTGAGAAGGACGTGGGGGGGGGGCACTCACAGAATCCTCTTTCCTCCAAGACAACCACTTTCACTCTATGACAGGACCAATGAATGACAAAAACCATTCCGTGGGCAGTGGGACCCGCAGGCTGTATGATGGTAACAATGCTACTGGGGAAGAGGCTGACGGCACTTCAAGTACCTCTGGTCATAATGACGGCTCTGGGGGAAATCCTCTTCCAGGAACCCCGGAATCTGACACAACCAGTGCTGGAACAAAGACCCTCGGACTTAACAAACATTATATCAATATTGGCACTTGGAATGTTCGCACTCTAAGAAGCACAGGGAAATTTCACCTGTTCATCGATGAAACCGGCAGAATCGGCTGAGATATCATTGGAGTAACAGAGATCAGATGGTCTGACAGAGATCATTTTACAACAAAGAACAGCTACGCAATGTACTACTCCGGATCTGAGAAAGGAGGAAGAGCAGGTGTTGTGTTCATCTTGAATCAAGAAATAGCTAAAGCAGTATTAGGCTCAACCCATTGAACGAACAACTAATGTCCATCCGCATACAATGCAAGCCTTTCCCAATCACACTCATTGTCAACTACTGACCAGCTAGCCATGCAGAGGAAGAGAGCTTGAGGGACACTACAACCTGAAAGGTCTCATTGATGATACTCCGAAAACTGATGTTGTACTCATTTTAGGTGATCTCAATGCAAAAGTAGGTCAAACATCTTTGAATAAGGAAGTCATGAGAAACAACGGTTTAGGAACACCAAATGAACAGGGGACATGGGCACATGGCTAGTTGAGTTCTGTCAAGAAAACCACCTCTGTATAATGAACACAATGTTTGACCAACACCCTCGGCGCAAATACACATGGACAGCTCCTGATGGTAAAACCAGGAACCAGATTGACTATATCCTCACCAATAAAAGATGGAAATCAAATACTCTGAAATGCAGGACATATCCGTGAGCTGACTGTGATACTGATCATCAACTGCTGTTGGCCAAGGTGAACCTCAGGGTTAAGAACGTAAAACGAGCAAAACCACCAGTCAGATATGCCAAATTGATGATATGCCAAACTCAGACATACCAAACTCTTTCAGCATAGAGGTTTGCAACAGTTTTGAAGCCCTGCTGAACTTACAAGAAGAGGTCGAACCAGAAGAACTTTGGAACACAACAGGCGATGCATTGACAACAGCAGCAGAGAAACACATTCCAAAGCAACGCAAGCACAAAGGCACAGGATGAATCATAAATGAAACACTGTATGCAGTAGAAAAGAAGAGACTGGTGAAAGATCAGAAAGGAACAACAAGTAAGGAATACAAGGAGCTGAAGCGTGAAATACAATGACGCTGCAGGCTTGACAAAGAGGCATACCTACAATGCATGTGCTCTAACATGGAAAATGAGGCTAACAAAGGCAACAGCAAGATAGTTTATGCTGCAGTAAAGGAACTTACCGGGACCTTCACACCAACAATAGGTGCAATCAAAAGTGACAAAGGAAAAATTCTGACAGAAGATGCAGACGTGAGGGAAAGGTGGCTCGAGTACACCAAGCAACTCTATGAAAATCACGAGAATGAAAACCATGACAAAGTCATTGACTGTACAACACTGGAACATGAACCAAAGCCACTACTGTCAGAAGTAGAAACAGCAATCGAGAAGATCAAAAAGAATAAAGCATCTGGTCTAGACAACATACCAGCAGAACTACTGAAAGCAACAGGCACCTCAATGGCCCACATCTTGCACCGCATAGTCTGTGCCATTTGGAAGACTGGCAAATGGGTATCATATTGGTGCAAATCTGTCTACATTCCAATTCCCAAGAAAGGGGACCTCCTGCAGTGCAGTAATTACAGAACAATTGCATTGATATCACACGTCTGAAAGGTTCTACTCATAATCATCTCTGAGAGACTAAAGAACTACATAGATAGAGAAATTGCACTCGAACAGGCTGGCTTCAGGAGTGGCTGAGGTAGCAGGGACTAGTTCTTCAACATGCGCCTAATAATGGAGAAAATGAGAGAGGTCAATGCCCCCTGTACATCTGCTTCATAGACTACTCAGAGGCATTTGACTGTGTTCAATACACCAAACTGTGGACGACAATCATTCAACTGGACATGGCACCACACCTAGTGGCTCTTCTAGAAATACTGTATGCTATGCAATTCTCTAGTCTTCGGACCACATCTGGCGAGACTGAAGCATTCTGCAATGGGAAAGCAGTCCGCCAAGGTTGCATCCTTTCTCCACACCTTTTTAACATCTACACTGAGATGATCATGAGACTGGCAATTCCAGACAGCACTGGCATTAAAACAGGAGGAAGAACCATCAGTAACTTGAGATACGCAGATGACACAGCCCTGCTAGCCACAACAGAAGAAGACCTACAAGCACTACTCAATAATGTTGCAAAAGTCTCTGCTGAATTTGGATTGCTGATAAATAGCAAAAAGATCAAAGTTATGGTGATAAGCAAAACTGCAATTCAAGCTGACATCTACATCAGAAACAACAAGATCGAACAAGTATCCTCCTTTATATACCTTGGTGCAGAACTAAATGACACAAATGAATGCAGCAAGGAAATAAGGTGAAGGCTAGCAATGGCATGCACAAGCACTACCAAACTCTGGAACATCTGGAAAGATAGATCTGTGAGCTCTGACACCAAGATACGCCTCCTCAGGAGTCTCGTCTGGCCAGTAACCCTATATGGCTGTGAAACACGGACCTTAAAAGCAGCTGATGAAAAGAAGTTGACAGCATTTGAGATGTGGACATACAGACGGATCCTCAGGGTATCATACATTGAAAGGAGATCCGACAACTTCATCCTAGGAAAGATTGGCACGAAACCAATACTTCTGGAAACCGTTATCCAAAAGAAACTTTGCTATTTTGGACACATTTCAAGAACTGATGACACACTGGAACACACTGTGCTTGAGGGCAGAGTAGAAGGAAGCCGCTCCTGAGGCAGACAGAGGACAACCTGGATCGACAACATCAAGAAGTGGGCCAGCCTCAGCACCAGAGATGCAAGAGGTTTCACTGCCGACAGATCACAGTGGAAGAAAGCAGTCGCCGAGGCTCTGGCTGAGTATGGCACATGATGATGAAGATGATAAATTGTATGCAAATCAATAAAAGGTAATGATAAGAAATTTAATATCAATCAAAAATATATATAGATGAGGATATGTCTGTGGCTGCTGAGTTTGCATAAAATTAAAGTTTGTAGAAAATTAATGAATTAAGACCAAGACCTATTGAAAAGTCTGTGTAAACAGAATTGGGACTGCTCTGGTTGGCAAAAGGCGGGCTGTGGGGGGGGGGGGGTTGTTAATTTGTAAACTAGGCATCTGATGCATGTGAAAACACCAAGATTGTTCAATATATCCAACCAATGCATTAAAGTGGAGACACAAGTTGCTGGAATCTGGAGTGAAAATATAAACCGCTGGAGGAAGTCAGCAGTTGAAGCAGCATCTATTGAGACTGAAAGTCTTTCTTTCTGCCTCCACAGATGCCTGTCACTAGGTTCATCCAGCATCTTGTTTTTCAGTACAGTGAATCATTTGACCTTTGGCCTGAGTAATCATAGAGCTTTTATGTACCAGTGACCCAATTAATAATTGGGAGACACATCAAATGAAGAGCACAATGTTTGCTGGATAGCTCCATCTCCTAGTTCTGAGAATACTAGAAAACAACGGGACCCTAAGCTTTCAATTGCCAGTGAGGAAATAAACATAATTTAAGTGATCAGCCCTTATCAATGTGAAATGGAGTGCATTTACTGAGTTCTCTCCTGTTGCAGATGGCTGCCACTTTGTCCACCTGGGGTCAAAACTCTCCGTGTCTCAGCTGGTAGCTAAGATATCTGGATTCCCTTCTTGCCAATCATAATTTTGTAGATTGAGGGTGAGACCGGCAGCATGAGTATTCCTCTGGATCCTGCGCAGATGGTCCAGGTGTTCTGACCATGTCTGACTGTAGGTGACCATGTAATTTAGACAGGCTGCACTGCGTGCTCACGGCCTTGGATCACCCAGTCCATCAGCCACTGGAAGGTTGTTAGGTTGTTGCTGCACCATGAAGACCAAAGGGCATCACAGTGAACTGAAACAGATCAAGGGGTATGTGAAAGGCCGTGAGGGATTTTGATTGGTCATCAGGGGAACCTGCCAGTAAGGCCCATTGTAGTAATGTAGTTTGCCTGTTAAATCCTTCCTAGTAGGGCATCAATGCAGGGCATAGGATAAGCATTTAAAAAAACAGCAATCAAATTCCGGAAATCAATGCATACCCTGAGTGCCATCCTTCTTGACGACAATAACGATAGGACTGCTCTGCCTACTACCTGAAGGCTCGATGACTCCCAGCTCCAGCATGGTCTGAATCTCATCCTTCAGGGCCCCCACTAATCACTCTGGCACTCTGTCACTCTGTAACAGTTGGCATACCGAACCCTGATCAGGCCTGATGCTGAGGGTATGTTTTAGGACCTTTGTCAGCCCTGGTCTCTGCTGGAACAGCTACAGAAAGCCAGCAGACACCATCTGCAGCTCCACTGGTTGGCAGCTAGCAAGATGGGGGAGGTCAATTTTTGCAGGCCCCTTCCTCCTCTGCAATCTGGCAGACCAGGAGAGATGTGCTGCTGGCAGGAACCCTTCTCTCCTTCCAGACCTTCACTAGTTTAATATGGTAGGTCTGACGTCCCTTCCCTTCCTCTGGGTTCAGGACCTCATAGGTATTGGGGCTCAACTTTTTCACTACTGTAAACAGGCCTTGCCACTTAGCAAGGAACTTACTGGGGGGGGATAATATTAGGAGTAGCAGGGTCTTCTGCCCCGATTCAATTCTCACTGACAGGCCTGCCGGTCATACCATATTTTCTGGGCCTTCCGGACTTCCGCAAGGTTAAGGTGGCCTCTTCTCGGTATTACTCCAGAAGGTCCCTCATGCAGGAAATAATGGATGACGCCTGCCCTTCAGAAGCACCATCTGGCCCCTCCCAGTACCACTTCAGCAGGTAAGGGGTCCCTATACAAAAGTTCAAAGGGTGAGAACCCCGTGTATGCTTGAGGAACTTCTCTATATACAAAAAGCAGAAATGGCAGCCACTTGTCCCAATCATTCCCCATGTCAGATACAAATTTGCTTAACATGAACTTCAGTGTTTGAACCTCTTAACTACGTGGGCTGTATCCAGGAGGTATGAGAGGTGTTCAAGGCCATCATCCTCAGCTCCTTATGCAGATGAACCATCAGTTGTGAGATGAAGTTTGTCCCTTGGTCAGTAAGGATCTCCTCAGGAATACCCTCATGAGTAAAGAACTGGACTCCGACTAGCTTTGGTATTGTAAAAGAGCGGAGAGGGAATGGACCTGAAGCAGCAGCTGGTGACCCTGCGATCTGTCTCAGAAGCTGACATCAGAACATTGTTCAAAAAGGTGAATCCTGCTTTTTATTGATTACAACTCAGCATTCAATATCATTATCACCTTACTTTAATCAACAAACTTCAAAACCTGAGATGATACCTCCCTCTGCAACTGGATCCTGCCTTATTTATCGGGAGACCACGGTCAGTGTGGATTGGTAATAACATCTATTCCTCGCTGATGATCAACACCAGTGCATCTCAAGGATCCCACTGTTCAGCTCTTTCTATAAATCTGCCAATGAATCCACAGTTCTTGGGTGAATCTCAGATGACGATGAGGAGATGTACAGTAGAGACCTACATCAGCTGTTTGAGTGGTGTTGCAATAACACCCTCACACAATGTCAGCAAGACCAAGGAGTTGATTCTGAACTTCAGGAACAGGAAGCTAGGGTCACAGTATAGAGAGAGAAAGCAGCTTCAGTTTCTGGGTGTTAACATCTCAGAGGACGTATCTTGGGTCCAACACATTAATGCAATCATGCAGAAGGAATCTCAGTGGCTCTACTTCATTAGGAGCCTGTGGAGATTTAGTATGTCAGCAAAGACCTACAAATGTCTACAGGTGAGAAGAGCATTCTGATTGGTTGCATCACCGCCTGGTACGTTGGCTCCGGTACACAGAATCACCAGAGGCTGCAGAGGGTTGTAAACTCAGCCACAAGTCCATCCACCATCAGGACATCTTCAAGAGGTGGTGCCTCAAACAAGACAGCATCCATCATTAAGGACCCTCATCATCTAGGACATGTCCTTTTGGCACAGTACCATCAGCAAGGAGGTACAGAGCTTGAAGACCCGCACTCAATATCATTGGAGCAGCATTTTCCCTCCTGCCACCAGATTTCTGAAAGGTCCCTGAGCACTGCCTCACTTTGTTCTTTTGTACTATTTATTTATTTTATTTTTAATGTAATGTAATTTTTTAAAGTCTTACACTGTACTACTGCCACAACAGCACAAGTTTCATGACATGTGTCAGTGATAACAAACCTGATTCTCATTTTGAATGAAAGAGGCTTCAGTGGATTGTTGACTCAGCAAACAGCATCACAGGCACAACCCTCCCCACCACCAAGGACACCTTCAGCAGGTAATGCTCCGAGAAGGTAGCATCCATCATTAATGCCCCCCACTACCCAGGACAGGAACTCTTCTCATTATCACCAACAAGGAGGACATACAGGAGCCTGAAGGCCCACAATAAATACTTTAGGAACAGTTTCTTCCATTCCGGCAACAGAAGTCTGAATGGTCCATGAATGCAATTTTGAGATTCATTTTCGCACTATTCATTTCTTTTTGTAACTGAAAGTGATTTTTATGCCTTACACTGTACAGCTGGCACAAAACACCCAATTTCACAACATGAACAGTGATAATAAACCAGTTTCTGAACACTAGAAGCAGCGTGTTTCATGTAAGATGCCAGAATGATTCCTTCCTGGTCATTGTGATAATCTAAACGTACAACAATGATGTATTGAAAACAAATGCATTTGATACTATGTGTAGATTCAATGTAAGTACTTTGCACAGAGAGAAAGCTATTGTTATTTTTTTAGATTCCCTGAAATTAATGAGGTTTGACGATTCCAATAGTCATAGTGCATTGTGTAATTCATGCTTCACGACCCACAACTGACACCATGTAGGATAATTCCCATTCCAAATCACTTGATACATACATAAATACTTCACATAATTACAAGTATAATTAAATTGAGTAGTTATGTAATTGAATTCCTGTTTGAAGCATGACAGCCAATCCAACTTTGGTTGTAGTAGACTCGAGCAATTGGGAATAATTAGGAATATGAGTGGCACAAGCAATTAAGAAAAGTGTATATGAATGTACAACCTCAGGAAATACATGAATATAGCCTGTTTTATAATGTAAATAGATCAAACAAAATATCATCAATATGAGTTGGCTAATTCACCAGAATGACTGAACAGCCCAGAGTTCTTCTATTAGAAGATAGAAGATTGATAGGTGAGAATGAAATGGACTAGTAGTAGTGGATTAAAAAGTCATCACCTGTCAGCTAAGCCAGATCCACACCCACCAATGTAATCTGATCAGTGATAATTACATTGAAAAATTTAGAAACAGTTTTTCCTCAGAATGGTGATATATGGACATGCCAACTCTATCTCCTCACCACCCGCCTAATCCAGCTGCTGCAATAATTCGTCATTACACTTGTCTGATACCAGTCTTTGATTAGCAGAATATTCAAAGTAAATTTATTATCGAAGTATATATATGTCACTATATGCAACTCTAAGATTCATTTTCTTGTGGGCATACACAGTATATCCAAAAAACATTATAGGATCAATGAAAGACTGCATCCAACAGTACAGACAGACAACCAATGTGCAAAAGACACCAAACTGTACAAGTAAAATAGTAATAATAAATAAGTAATAAATATCAAGAATATGAAATGAAGAGTCCTTGAAAGTAGGTTGTGGGAACAGTTCGGCGATGGGGTGAGTGCAGCTGAGTGAAGTTATCCCCTCTGGTTCAAGAGCCTGATGATTGAGGGCTAATTACTGTTCCTGAGCCTGGTGGTGTGTGTCCTGAGGCTCTTGTACCTTCTTCCTGATGACAGCAGTGAGAAGAGAGCATGAACTGCTTAGTGGGGGTCTTTGACGATGGATGCTGCTTTCTTCTGACAGTGCTCCAAGTTAGATGAGATATGCTCAGTCGTGGGGAGGGCTTTACTATGATGGGCTGGGCTGTATCCATTATTTTTTTATAGGCTTTTCCATTCAAGACCATGGTGCAGCCTGTCAATATACTTTCCACTACACATTATTAGAAGTTGTCAAAGCTTTAGATAACATGCCGAAACTTCGAAAACGTTTAAGAAAGTATAGGCCATGCAATACTTTCTTCGTAATGACTTACATGTGGGACCTAGGGCAAATCCTCTGAAATGAACACATCAAAAAATTTGAAGTTGCTGACCCTCTTCATCTCTGATCCCCTGATGAGGACTGAGCAACGGTTTCCTTCTCTCCTTGGTCTTCCTGACATCGACTGAGAGTTTGTTGTTGTGGCATGACTCAGCCAGATTTCCGTTGTCCCTCCTATATGCTGATTCATCACCACCTTTGATTCAGCTAATGACAGTGGTGTCATTGGCAGTTTCATGTGAGACTGGAGCTGTACTTAGCCTCAGTCATAAGTACAAAGCAAGTAGAGCAGAAGTTTAAACACACAGCTTTGTGGTGCACCTCTGCTGATGGAGATTGTGGAGGAGAAGTTGCTGCCAATCCAAACGGACTGGGGTCTGCAAGTGAGGAAATTGATGATCCTGTCGCACGAGGAGGTACTGAGGTCTTGAAGCTTATTGATTAGTTTCGAGGGGATGAGAGTATTGAAATCGAGCTGTATTCAATGAGGAGCATCCTGATGTATGCACCTTCACTGTCCAGATGTTCCAGGATTGAGTGAAGAGCCAATGAAATGGCATCTGCTACTGACCTGTTGTGATAGTTGGCAAATTGGAGCAAAGGTTGATATATTTCATCACCAACCTCGCAAGTGGATGTAAGTGCTACTGGGCAATAGTCATTGAAGCAAGTTACCATGTTCTTCTTGGGCACCAGTATGACTGAAGTCTGCTTGGAGCAGGTAGGTACCTCAGACTGCCGAAGCAGGAGATTAGAGATATCTGAGAACTCTCCAGCCAGTTTATAAGCATGTGTCTTTGGTACTCAATAAGGTGAAATCCCAAGGCCATCAGGGGCTGTGGGAGTTTGTGAAGGTGCCTCCATGTTTTGATGGTCAAACCAATCATAAAAAGTGTTGAGCTCATCTGGGATTGAAGCCTTGTTGTGACCTATGTTACTTGGTTTCATTTTGTAGATGATAGCATTCAAGCCCTGCCATTACTGTCGAGCACCCTTCAGTGACTCCAGTTGGTCTGGAATTGCCACTTTGCATGTGAGATGGCATTCCAGAGACTGTACGTGGGCCTCTTGTATTTAACTTGGTTGCCAGATGTGAATGCCACTGACCGGGCCTCCAGAAGATTACATATTTCATGGTTCATCCAGGGCTTCTGCTTGGGGAGGACTTTGAATGTTTCTGTGGGGACACACTCATCTACAACTGTTTTAATAAAGTCCTTGACAATCATGGTTCATTTGTTCACATCCTCTGATGAGTACTTGAACGTAGCCCAGTCCACCAGTTTGAAGCAGTCCCATATCCACCTCTCTGCCTCCCACGATTACCGCTTTGTTGTCCGTATTTCTGGAGCTTTGCTCTTTAGCCTCTCTTTGTATGCAAGCAGGAGGAGGCCAGCCAAGTGATCAGATTTCACAAAATGCTGTCTTGGCATGGAACAATAGGCATACCTAATAATAGTATAGGTGTGTGATCCCTAGTCCCGCTGAAGTGCATTGATGATAATTGGGCAGAGATTTCTTCAAACAAGCCCGACTGAAGTCCCTAACAATGATTTGAAAGGCTTCAGGGCAGGCGGCTTCTTGTTTGCCAAAGGCAACACTCAGTACCTTAAGTGCCTGCTTCACACCAGAATTTGGTGGTATATAAACTGACATCAGGATCATGGTGGAGAACTCTCTCGGTGAGTAAAATGGTTGGCACTTAATCCAGGTCAGAGCAGCAACAGCGTAACAAGAACACAGACACCTACATTTTACCTTCTTTCAATTAGAAGTCTGGTTCATCCGGAGTATCAAGAAGACTTCGGGTCAAACTAATGTAGCTGGTGTTTCAGGAGTGAGCCATGCCTTTGTAAAAAAACAGAGAACACAGCAATTCCTCATTTCCCTCTGATACAGTAATCTTGCCCTTGGGTCCTCCGTCTTGTTCTCCTGCAACTGTACGTCTGTTAGCAAGATGCTGGGTAGAGGAAGTTTCATGCCCCAGTGTTTTAGTCAGGCTTGCAGTGCTCCCCTTCTTCTCCTTCGGCCATGGCGAAGTACTTTTTTCTGCTTAAGGATGCTATATCTGCATCCTTGAGAGTTTAGTCTGCTGAGTCCTTTAGAAAATCACAAAATCACTAGTTTGATAAGACGGTTTGAATGAATGTTACTTAAACAGAAATTACAGGCTGCAGATTGCAGTGAGAGTAGCTCAAAAGAAGTATATTTTTAAGTTTTGTAAGCTGCCTGCAGCACATCACCATGTTTCACCAGCGCCATCTTGCTTTGTGTCACACATCCAAGTCAATATAAATCAGAAATAGCAAAGGTCTAGCATCAAAATCTGCAGTAAACCATTAAAGTCAGGCATCCAGTCATAGAATAATCTTTCCATCACTACCCTCTGTCTCCTATCTCCAAGCCAATTTTGGAAATCAATTAGTCAGCTTGCCTTGGATCCCCTGTGCTTTAACCTAATTTGTATTGATTTCCATGTAAACAAATATTTAAATATAATTAAACAAGCAGCTTGAAATGACACTTTTGGGATACTTCTAAAAGTAAAGGCTTTGTAATAGTCATCCAGGGGCCAAAACCTCCCTCCCTGGCGAAGTAGCAATTAACTTGAACTCCTTTTAAAATAGGGAAGTTGCATTCTGCACACAAAAATTCGTCACTGTTATGTTCTAAAAATCCTCGATTCAGCCTTTGGTCAATCTCTTGTTTCCCTTCTATCCAGCTCTCTCAGATCTTAGTCTCCTGTACTGTTCCACTGACACTCAACATAAGCTTGAGATGCATCTCATCTCGTGACATGGTAACACATTTAAAATGCTGGAGGCAAGGCAGTATCTATAGAAAGGAATACAGTCAACCTTTGGGCTGTGACCCTTCACGTATGTGTTACTCTGGATTTCCAGTATCTGCAGATTTCCAGTTTCTGACTAGATATATTGCTGTTTTAAGGATACAATATAGAATTTCCTTCCAGTCTTGTATTTGTACCTCCAGCATTTTTTTTCACTTTTTTTCTCTTTCCTGGTGCTTCAAATTTCATTCACACTTTCCTTTTTGCATCTCCTCCAAAGATACTTCCATGAGCTGGCACCATCATTACTTGTGTCAACCTATCTCTCCTGATCACCATTCCCTTCCTCCCCCCTGTGTTTTCCCTTTTCTCTGCCACATAACACCTGCTTCATCACTATTTTTCCTCATTTGGTTAAAGGGTTTATCAACCTACACCATTGACTCTGTTTTTCTTTACATAGATGTCCTCTGATCTGCCCAAGTAGTTTGAGAATTGTTTGTCTTTATTTCAGATGTCCAACATCTGTAGTATTATGCAATTTATTCCTCTGACCTCCCCAGAAATGCCCTCTAAACCTTCTGAAACTTTACCTTGGTCAAGCCATTACAAAACCATTGGTCAACAATTTTTCACATTAAGGATAACAGATTTCATTAAATTAAGTTGCTAAGTAAATAATTTTGGTTCATTGAAGTAACCAAATACTTCTTGATTTTATCAGTCTGAATCTGTAATGTCATTACATATCAGACCAAGTGCAGCCTTCAGCAGAGAATTGGAGTAATTAAACGAGGTTATATAAATGTCAATGACTGCTTTAAAGTATTAACATCTATCATTTTCATGTAATCCCTTGATGTACAATAATGAAAACAATTATAGCAGCAGTGGTTAAGTTATGGGTATGCAGAGAACTGGACCATGATCCAAAAACGCTAGTTCAAATCCCATTATGGCAACTGGGAATTTTAATTCAAGTAATTAAATAAATTTGGAACAAATGCTAGAATTAATAACTGTGAGCTTAAAGCAAATGAATTGTAGAAACCCATCTGGTACACTTATTTAAAGCCAGTTCTACATGTGCCTTTCTCTGTCTTTGTGCTCTTCCAAAATGATCTCCCAATGACTGCTGAATGGTTGACAGTCCCAATGATCTTGTGGGAGGATCTTGAATCTCCTGGTGATGTTGTGGTTGAATAGTTAATACATGTTCACATTGTGAAATGTAGGCATTAGACTTTCAGCATTTTAAGTCTTTAAAGATACCCTACGGCATGTTATTGATACAAGTTCTGGTTGATAAGAGATTACCAGTAAATGAGTGATGGAAGTGGCGCACTGAGCGTTTGTACGTTGTGCAGTTGGCAGTGTGCATGGCTAATGGGGCAGTTATTGGGATATGGGACTTGAAAGTTACATATACTCACCTTGACCGTAAGGTAATTTGCGCCATGTCTTCCAACATCGTATCCAGCTCCTTGAGTTTTGACTGTTTATATTTACCACAGCAGCTCTCAACTGCAACTTCCTTAATGGTTTTATAGCTTGCAGATACAGGTCACCTTTATTTTTGGGAATAATTTTTATTGCTTTCATGTAAATAGGAAAGGTATGGAAGGATACACTCACAAATGGGCCAAAAGGCCCGCATGAACATAGTGGGATACGGGACCTATTTCTGTACAGTACATTTTTATGACAATTCTCCTACTTATCACATTCTGTGGCAAGGCCTGCTTTGGAAAATTGTGTGTCCAAACCTCCCCTAAATATCTATTAGTTTAGAACAAATTTGAGAATGCCTGAAAACACTTGCAGCAGCTACAATGCATATCTCCTTTAAGAAAAGCCTTCTGGCGTCACTAACAAACCCAATTTTGGTATCCACTGAGTACATTCTCACAGAGGTCATTAGATTGCAAAATGTTGCAACAATGATAAATGTTTTTCTTCCTTAAGTCAAGCTCTACTGCCTCCTATTCTGTTGCTAACTCAGCAAAATCTAATGTTCCTGACATGAGTCAATTCTGATTTACATGGGCCAGGCCTATTTGAAATCAGAATTGTAATTCATAGCACCCCCAATAGAAACTGTGATGGTAAGTATATATTAACAATGCAAAGGGTAGATCAGTTAATGAACCAAGTAGCAGTAAAGTGGTCAACAGAAATAAAACTATTTACATACTGTTTTTACCAGGTTAATCTTGATGGTCATCTATTGTACATTTTAAAAAAAGAAATGTGTGAGAGAAATATTGAAATAAATGAATTTAACATTACAGAAAAATGTTTTTGTAGCATTATCAAATATCATTTGGAGATTGCCAAGAACATGTAGAACTCTATTTCAATATTTGCTACTGTCACTCAAAAATAGTTACTTTTGTTTTTTCCCATTAACTGCTATTTGTTATAGTAGTCTGTTACAGAGCCTTATACTTGAATAGACCTAATGATAACTCAGTTCCAATAGCCAGACATTCTTAGAATTAACCTTAATCTCTTGCACACAAATAAACATATTCACTGGAATCCAGTCTTTGATCATTTAGAGGCCACACTGAAAAGCAGCTGGACGTTGAAGAATCTGGAACTGGGCAAAGTTTTACTGCATTTAGAACTAGCTATAGGGTTTATGCAATCTTCCACAGAACCTACCATCCATTTCCTTGTCAGTTTCAGAAGCCTATTTTCATCATATTATTAAAAGATTTTAAGGGTAAATGCTAATTAAAGACCATATTGATGAAGAAATATAATTCAGTGCTGTCTAATACCATATTCAAAATATCTTGAATGAAATAATTATATTTCTGAACTGCAGATAGCAAACAAATTCAGACAATCCTCTTTCAGGAGACAATTAAAAATCAACAGTAATGAGACCTTCAAGCACTTTGAGCTCTCAGTGCTTTATATTCCTAATAGTGCAGTCATTTAAGCATGCCATAATAGGATGATATATTTTAAATACTTTATCATTAAAATACTAATGATAAAGAAACCATCTTGTTGTGTATGAAGGTGAAACAATTAAGAAATACTTTAACCAATTATTGTCTCTGCCGGAGAACTGAAATAAAAATGGAACACTTTGAAACCACTCAGCTGTTTTGTTTAACTTTAGTTCAAAAGGAAACAAGGTTTAGTATTTCAGATTAACGCACACAAAATGCTGGAGGAATACAGCAGGTTAGGCAGTATCCATGAAAATGAATAGACAGTTGACATTTTGGGCCAAGGCCCTTGATCAGTATTTCAGATTTCATGGCCTAAACAATGTTCCTTTTACAATGCTGTGTACCAGCTGAGGGCACCTTTACACCTGGACACTTTGATTAAGAGAAAATTGTTTTAAACAGGTGATCCTGTTTTAAGGATGAATAACATGAAGACAATTCTATAAAGTACAGGTTGAAATCAAAATATTATGCAATATAAGAATCAGGGATTACACAGTTAAATGTAGATGCATACTAGTTTTGTTTATGAATACTAATGTGTATACTGTACTTACAAATATTAAACTGTGCAAACTACAGCCAAATGCACCTGAAATATCTCTGGCACCTGCAGTGGATCATAAAAAGATTGCCACATGTATTAAGCTAAGTTGTAGCTTTCATCCTTAACGAAGTTAGCTATTTCCTAATCTAGCACCTCAATTTGATTTTGCCACATTAGCTGTTGATATGCATTTTAAATTATGTGTCGGATTTAATTTAGGTCTGTTCTCCATCACAAAATGTTGCTTTGCTACCCATTCTAAACTGTCTGGATTTTCCTCAAATAAAATGTTTTCTGTATCCAGTTCACTAATCTACCAAATGGATTTTGAAGTCCTAAGACTTCCTGCTGGTATTCAGTAATGATCATCCCAAGAGGTTATTTACAGCTTTCCCATAAAAGCACTCATATATCCCACCAAAATTAACTTCAAGCTCTCTTCACTGAAACAGTAAAACATCAAATTTATATTGTATTAAGCATCATCAGTATAAAAAGTGGCGTTGTTACTCGGGTAATTGCGCTTGATATCTTAACACCAGTCCTCTTCAGAACAAAAGGTTTCTGGCATTTATTTTACTAGTTGTCAGATATGAGTGTTGTGGGTCACCAGATCTCATGCCTCACGTCTACAGCTATTCTAAACAGACTTCAGAATTTGGGAGCTGCAGTAGCTTTGCTAGTAGAGCTGCTGGCTTATGACTTCAGCAACCTGGGTTCATTGCTAACCTTGCTGTCGATTTTGCGTGTTCTTCCTGAGATTGCGTGACATTCCTTCAGATACTTCATTTTCCTCACACTTCCCAATGGCATACAGATTGGCAGATTAATTGGTCTCTGTGTATTTTCCTTTGTGTGTAGGTGGCTGAAAATAATTATGTTGATTTTTATTGACTGAATATTGGCATTGTTACGTAACCGGCAACAATGAATATCAATGGAGACAGGTTATATAAAAACAACCAAACATTTGTTAAAGGATAAAAAAAAAACCTTAACCGGAAGTTAACTGCTATGCAGCCCTTCAACAAATCGTCACTCAGCACTGGTTCTTAAAGCGTTAAATGCAAAAACAGTTCTTAAAGCGGTAAAGTCTTTATACTTTATACTTCATTATCGCCAAATAATTAGTACTAGAACATACAATCATCACAGCGATATTTGAAT
Organism: Mobula birostris; assembly: GCF_030028105.1. Taxonomy (NCBI): domain Eukaryota; kingdom Metazoa; phylum Chordata; class Chondrichthyes; order Myliobatiformes; family Myliobatidae; genus Mobula; species Mobula birostris. Next base: position 31,415,115 of record NC_092385.1, on the reverse strand, counting down.
CTGTGCTTCACACTCCCGGGATTACAAATATTAAATATTAAAAATAGTTAAAATTAGTAAATATTAAAAATTTAAATTATAAATCATAAATAGAAAATAGAAAAATAGGAAGTAAGGTAGTGCAAAAAAACTGAGAGGCAGGTCCGGATATTTGGAGGGTATGGCCCAGATCTGGGTCAGGATCCGTTCAGCAGTCTTATCACTGTTGGAAAGAAGCTGTTCCCAAATCAAAGTCAGATATAGTTCTTAAAATGGTAAATTCGAAAGTCCAACAGATTTATACGTTCAATTGGGAGAGACTTCGCTGGAGAAGGATTTCTTCATAGACGCAACTTTCATGCTGGTTCTGTCCAAAGGATTCACAATGCAGGAAATAAACAGTTTAAAACAACTGACCTTAAATTCTAGAGAGCAAACCTTGCATGAAATCTAATCTCTTTTGGTAAGAGTTATCCTCGATGCAGGTTGCTACTCCTTCAACAAAGACTCAACAAGGTCGATCCTTTGTTAAACTGCCAAACGATACCGACTCCTCTCAATCCTTTGAGTCCTGTACTTCGATAAAGTCTTCACTCTCCCGTACTACTGCTGGAATAAGGTACATCAACACATCTAGCAAAAATTTCCAGTCCAGCACGATTGTACCTTGCAACAGGACATAACAACCATTTTAAAAATGAAACTGCAGCATAAAAACAAATACGCAACAGAAATGGAGACACAGTACGCTCTAACTGGAAAGCTAAAAACTAAAAACTAACTGCGTCATCTGGGGTCTTCCCTTATATACCCGTGGTGCATCTGTCATCACGTGACCTCACATCGGCAGGAAAATTACATCAGGTGACCTCCAAAAGACCATTACATCATTCTCCCAAAAAAATCACAGATGTCCTTGAAGTATGTAACAGTATGGAAACACTAATCCCCTTCAGCAGTAAAGAAGAACTTCATCAGAGCATAAAAACATAATAAATAGGAGCAGGAGTAGGCAATCTGGCCCATCTAGCCTGCTCCATCATTCAATAAAATCATGGCTGATCTAATAAGATCACTGTTGTATGGGGCATAGGCTTAGGGTAAGAGGAAGGAATTTGAAAGGGGAGCTGAGAGGATTGTTTTTTCCTTACGAGTGTAAGGGTTTCTTTTTTCATGTTAGCTGCTAAGGCTAATAAAATGGCTTCTCTGTAATGTTAACTGCTGAGGTAAGGGGTTCTCTGTAGTAGCATGTTTGGGTTATAATTAGAGATACCGAGATTTGTATTCAGTTGCTATCCAATGGGAGAGATGTTATTCTTTCTTGTGTATCTGAAAGCTGTTGTTTGCGCGGGACTAGGGGAGAAGGCGCCATGGGGATGAAGAGCATGACTGATGTTTGGAACACACTGACAGAGGAAGTGGTGGAATCAGGTACAATTACTGCAGTTAAGAGTCATTGAGGCATTAACTTAAACAAGCAAGGTATAAAACAGGAGATCGCAACCTTTTTTATGCCATGGATCCGTACAATTATCCAAGGGTCAATGGACACCAGGTTGGGAACCCTCCGTATAGAAGGATACAATCCAATTATGGATAAATGGGATTAGAACAGATGGGCCTAGTAACTGGCATGGATGTGCTGGATGTGTTTCTGCATTTATGGCTATTCAGTGTTTAAAAATATAATTTCAGTTTAGTTTCAGAAAAAAAGGCAGAATTCTTCATTAAAACAAACTCTATATTATTCAAATGTACCATGTTGTATTACAGCTTGTATAAATTGTAATAATATACTTTTTCCAGGGATTAGCTATCTAAAAACTAAATAGTTTGGTTACTTTGAGTGCCAGGCTTTAGATGTTTCAGAAAGGACAGGGAGGGAGGCAAAAGAGGTGGGGTGTGGCACCGCTGATCAGAGATAGTTCACAGCTGCAGAAAAGAGGAGGACATGGAGGGATTGTCTATGGAGTCTCTGTGCATGGAAGTCAGGAACAGGAAGGGGTCAATAACTCTACTGGGTGTTTTTTTTATAGATGACCCAATAGCAACAGGGACATCGAGGACCAGATAGGGAGACAGATTCTGGAAAGGTGTAATAATAACACAGTTGTCGTGGTGGGAGATTTTAATTTCCCAAATATCGACTGGCATGTCCCTAGAGTGAGGGGTTTAGATGGGGTGGAGTTTGTTGGGTGTGTTCAAGAAGGTTTCTTGACACAATATGTAGATAAGCCTACAAGAGGAGAGGCTGTACTTGATCTGGTATTGGGAAACGAACCTGGTCAGGTGTCAGATCTCTCAGTGGGAGAGCATTTTGGAGATAGTGATCACAATTCTATCTCCTTTACCATATTATTGGAGAGAGAAAGGAACAGACAAGTTAGGAAAGCGTTTAATTGGAGTAAGGGGAAATATGAGACTATCAGGTAAGAACTTGGAAGCATAAATTGGGAACAGATGTTCTCAGGGAAATGTATGGAAGAAATGTGGCAAATGTTCAGGGGATATTTGCGTGGAGTTCTGCATAGGTACATTCCAATGAGACAGGGAAAGGATGGTAGGGTACAGGAACCATGTTGTACAAAGAGTACTTAAGGAAGTAGCCCAAGAAATAGTGGATGCATTAGTGATAATTTTTCAAAACTCTTTAGATTCTGGACTAGTTCCTGATGATTGGAGGGTGGCTAATGTAACTTCACTTTTTAAAAAAGGAGGGAGAGAGAAACCAGGGAATTATAGACCGGTTAGCCTGACATCGGTGGTGGGGAAAATGCTAGAGTCAGTTATCAAAGATGTGATAACAGCACATTTGGAAAGCGGTGAAATTATCAGACAAAGTCAACATGGATTTGTGAAAGAAAAATCATGTCTGACGAATCTCATAGAATTTTTTGAGGATGTAACTAGTAGAGTGGATAGGGGAGAACCAGTGGATGTGGTATATTTGGATTTTCAAAAGGCTTTTGACAAGGTCCCACACAGGAGATTAGTGTGCAAACTTAAAGCACATGGTATTGGGGGTAAGGTATTGATGTGGAGAGAGAATTGGTTGGCAGACAGGAAGCAAAGAGTGGGAATAAACGGGACCTTTTCAGAATGGCAGGCAGTGACTAGTGGGGTACTGCAAGGTTCAGTGCTGGGACCCCAGTTGTTTACAATATATATTAATGACTTGGATGAGGGAATTAAATGCAGCATCTCCAAGTTTGCGGATGACACGAAGCTGGGTGGCAGTGTTAGCTGTGAGGAGGATGCTAAGAGGATGCAGGGTGACTTGGATAGGTTAGATGAGTGGGCAAATTCATAGCAGATGCAATTTAATGTGGATAAATGTGAGGTTATCCACTTTGGTGGCAAAAACAGGAAAATAGATTATTATCTGAATGGTGGCCGATTAGGAAAAGGGGAGGTGCAACCAGACCTGGGTGTCATTATACACCAGTCATTGAAAGTGGGCATGCAGGTACAGCAGGCGGTGAAAAAGATGAATGGTATGCTGCCATTCATAGCAAGAGGATTCGAGTACAGGAGCAGGGAGGTAATACTGCAGTTGTACAAGGCCTTGGTGAGACCACACCTGGAGTATTGTGTGCAGTTTTGGTCCCCTAATCTGAGGAAAGGCATCCTTGCCATAGAGGAAGTACAAAGAAGGTTCACCAGATTGATTCCTGGGATGGCAGGACTTTCATATGATGAAAGACTGGATCGACTAGGCTTATACTCGCTGGAATTTAGAAGATTGAGGGGGGATCTTATTGAAACATATAAAATCCTAAAGGGATTGGACAGGCTAGATGCAGGAAGATTGTTCCCAATGATGGGGAAGTACAGAATGAGGGGTCACAGTTTGAGGATAAAGGGGAAGCCTTTTAGGACCGAGATTAGGAAAAACTTCTTCATACAGAGAGTGGTGAATCTGTGGAATTCCCTGCCACAGAAAACAGTTGAGGCCAGTTCATTGGCTATATTTAAGAGGGAGTTAGATATGGCCCTTGTGGCTAAAGGGATCAAGGGGTATGGGGGGAAGGCTGGTACAGGGTTCTGAGTTGGATGATCAGCCATGATCATACTGAATGGCGGTGCAGGCTCAAAGGGCCGAATAGCCTACTCCTGCACCTATTCTCTATGTTTCTATCTAAATCTAGTCAAGAAGAAAAGAGGAGCTTACGAAAGTTTCAAAAAACTAGGTAATGATAGAGATCTAGAAGATTATAAGGCTAGCAGGAAGGATCTTAAGAAAGAAATTAGGAGAGCCAGAAGGGGCCATGAGAAGGCCTTGGCGGACAGGATTAAGGAAAACCGCAAGGCATTCTACAAGTACAGTACATGAAGAGTAAGAGGGTAAGACGTGAGAGAATAGGACCAATCAGGTGTGACAGTGGAAAAATGTGTATGGAACAGGAGGAGATATCACAGGTACTTAATGAGTAATTTGCTTCAGTATTCACTACAGAAAATAATCTTGGTGATTGTAGGGATGACTGACAGCGGACTGAAAAGCTTGAGCATGTAGATACAGGTTTCCCCCGCCATCCAAATGTAGAGTGTTCCTATGAAACGGTTCATAAGCCGGAGTGTCGTAGAGCAAAGAAGCAATTACCATTAATTTATATGGGAAACATTTGTCAGCGTTTGCAGACTCAAAAATAACCTACCAAATCATGCCAAGTAACACATAAAACCTAAAATAACAGTAACGTATAGTAAAAGCAGGAATGGTATGATGAATACACATCCTATATAAAGTAGAAATACTTTTCCACAATCATTGCCACACTATCCAAATCGAAGATCTCACACAAGCGCTCTCAGCAGAAACACGGTGCAAGCGCTCTCCGGTAACCTTTAAAATATGAAGCTGCCAAATCATACCAAGTAACACGTAAACATACACAGCCGATATAAAGTAGAGATAATGTATGTACAGTGTAGTATCACTTACGGGAATTGGGAAGACATCGAGCACACTGATGATGGTGTGTTAGACTGAGTCGTCGGAGGTTGGGGTGGTGCAGTGGCCCCCACCCTCCAGGCCACTGACCGATACCGATCCGCGAAGCATGCAGGGGTACAGCGGTAGCCAGGACACACCCAGCACATCTTTAAGAAAAAAGCCGAAATAAACAAGCTATTACACAAACACGCGGGATTAGGTGCCGCCTGGCACGTAAATGTCGGCCCAGATCCGAGGCGATGCAATCGGCAATCACCTTTGATCTGGGTCAACATTTATGTGCCAGGCAACACCTACTTAATTAGCTTGTTTCGGCTTTTTTTTGTTAAAGATGTGCTGGCTGCATTCCGGCTACTGCTGCATTCTCCGCAGATCAGTATCCGTCCGCGGCCCGGGGGTTGGGGTGGTGGGACACTGGGCTGTCACCTGTTTCCATTAAGGCAGGCAGGTCATGTTCTTCTAATTCTGCCTGCCTCGATGTCGAAGGTCGAGGTTCGTCGTCTGCTGTGGCTGATGTGCAAGGCTTGCTTGACTGCTTAGCCTCGCGCAGTTTAAGGTCATACAGTTCTTTGTAAGCACTCAAACCATCCTGCAAATATGCCCTAATCCGACGTATCCTTTCAAAATTAAAGTCGTACTTTATCATTGCAGCGAAAATCTCACGCAATTGCCTTACGTTCAGTTCCTGGACGACTTCAGTTTTGGTCCATTGGCTACTGCATTCGGTTTTAATTGTTATCCTTTCCTCTTCCAATTGCATCAGCTCTTCATCTGTCAGTTCTTGGTCATGAGATGCCAAATCCTCTTCAACATAATCTTCGTCAACTTCCACAAGCCAAACTCACTTCGTTCTTGCTTCGTTCACCACAATCGAAATGCTTAACTACGTCTAGTTTTACGCTAAGTGTAACACCCTTACAAGCTCTTTCAAGCTTTTCCGATAACTTAGAATTCATCTTGCAAACGACTGCTCACAGGCACATGTTTAAGCAATGCCAGCAAGAATGCTGTTCTGAATCTGGGGGAGAGCGGCTGCTTGGAGCGCGCTGCCTTTTTTCGTACAGTGAAAACACCTTCTGTTAGCAGAAACAGGGAACTAATGTAGGTCTTTCCTAACAGTGAGGTTTCGTAAAGCGAACGTTCAAAAAGCAGGGGGCACCTGTGTTAAGAAAGAGGATGTGCTGGAGATTTTGGGTATCAAGTTGGATAAGTCACTGGGACCAGACAAGATGTAGCCCAGGCTACTGTGGGAGGCGAGGGAGGAGATTGCTAAGCCTCTGGGGATGATCTTTGCATCATCAATGGAGACAGGAGAGGTTCCGGAGGTTTAGGATGTTGTTCCATTATTCAAGAAAGGGATTAGAGATAGCCCTGGAAATTATAGAGCAGTGAGTCTTACTTCAGTGGTTGGTAAGTTGATGGAGAAGATCCTGAGAGGCAGGATTTATGAACATTTGGAGAGGCATAATATGATTAGGAATAGTCACCATAGCTTTGTCAAAGGCAGGTCATGCCTTACGAGCCTGATTGAATTTTTTGAGGATGTGCCGAAACACATCGATGAAGGTACAGCATTAGATGTAGTGTATTGGATTTCAGCAAAGTATTTGACAAGGTACCCCATGCAAGGCTTATTGAGAAAGTAAGGAGACATGGGACCCAAGGGGGACATTGCTTTGTGGATCCAGAACTGGCTTGCCCACAGGAGGCAAAGAGTGGCTGTAGACGGGTCATATTCTGCATGGAGGTTGGTCACCAGTGGCGTGCATCAGGGATCTGTTCTGGGACCCTACTTGTCGTGATTTTTATAAATGACCTGGATGAAGAAGTGGAGGGATGGATTAGTAAATTTGCTGATGACACAAAGGTTGGACGTGTTGTGGATCGTGTGGAGGGCTGTCAGAGGTTACAGCCAGAAATTGATAGGATGCAAAACTGGGCTGAGAAGTGGCAGATAGTGTTCAACCCAGATAAGTGTGAGGTGGTTCATTTTGGTAGGTCAAATATGATGGCAGAATATAGTATTAATGGTAAGACTTTTGGCAGTGTGGAGGATCAGGGGATCTTGGGGTCCGAGTCCATAGGACTCCAAAGCTGCTGCACAGGTTGACTCTGTGGTTAAGAAAGCATACGGTGCATTGGCCTTCATCAATTGTGGGATTGAGTTTAGGAACCGAGAGTTAACGTTGCAGCTATATAAGACCCTAGTAGGACCCTATTTGGAATACTGCGCTCAGTTCTGGTTGCCTCACTACAGGAAGGACGTGGAAACCATAGAAAGGGTGCGGAGGAGATTTACAGTATGTTGCCTGGATTGGGGAGTATGCCTTATGAAAATAGTTTAATTGAACTTGGCCTTTTATCCTGGCAGCAATAGAGGATGAGAGGTGACCGGATAGAGGTGAATGAGATGATGAGAGGCATTGATCGTGTGGATAGTCAGGAGGGTTTTTTCCCAGGGCTGAAATGGCTAACAAGAGAGGGCACATTTTTAAAGTGTTTGGAAGTGGGTACAGAGAAGATGTCAGAGGTAAGTTTTTTAGGCAGAGAGTGGTGAGTACGTGAAATGGGCTGCCAGTGATGGTGGTGGAGGCAGATACAATAGGGTCTTTCAAGAGACTCCAGCTTAGGTACATGGAACTCAGAAAAATAGAGGGCTATGGGTAACCCTAGATACTTTCTGAGGTAAGGACATTTTGGGCCCAGCTTTGTGGGCCGAAGGGCCTGTATTGTGCTGTAGGTTTTCTATGTTTCTATGTTTCTAATTTCAATAAGCTATAGAAGAATTGCAGCATGACTGTTTCCTTAAGCTTTCTAGGTTAGCTGTACTTAAGCCTAATGGTTTCAAATAAATCACCTTTTCAGCATAATGTCTTACCTCCCTTGTGGAAAAGTAATTAAAATAATGTAATTGAGCATTTCCTTCATCAATTACAATCCACAGTTCCATGCATAGCAATCATGTGGAATAACTGCTTCATTTGCAATAGTTTCCAATGTCAAACCAAACAAAGTTCCAATATTAATTAAAATATTCTGTTACTTGTCATGATTTTTTTATGGTTAGGAAGGAAATCTGTTGCTGTTTTTGTGCTACATAATAGGAATTGCCTTCCTCTAGCTTCCAAAGAGTTAGATGTGCTTGCACTCAGTGCTCATTAGGCACATTCTGAGACTACATTTGTGGTCTTCTGCTGTTGTAGCCCATACACTTCAAGTTTTGACATGTTGTGCATTCAGATTCCCTTCTGCACACCATTGTTATAATGCATGATGATTTGAGTTACTTTCGCCTTCCTGTCAGCTTGAAACAGTCTGCCATTCTCCTCTGATCTCTCTCATTAGCAAGGCATTTTTGCACACAAAACTGCCGCTTTTTTTGTTTTTCCACGCCACCCTCTGTAAACTTTAGAGACTGTTTTGCGTGCAAATCCCAGGAGATCTCAGTTCTGAGATACTCAAACCACCCCATCTGGCACCAACATTCATTCCATGTTCAAGGACACTTAGATCACTTTCCTTCCCCATTCGGATGTTTGGTCAGAAGAACAACAAAACTTCTTGACTGTGTCTGCATGCGTTTAGGTTTTGAGTTGCTGCCACAACTGGCTGATTAGATATCTATATTAACAAGCAGATGTACAGATGTACCTAATAAAGTGGCCACTGAGTGCATGCCATTGGATAAAGCAAATTAAATAATAATGTTCAAGAGACATTTAGACAGGCACACAAACAGGCAATGAACAGAAGATATAGATCATGTTCAGGCAGGTGCAATTAGTTTAATTTGACATGGGGTGAATGACCTGTTCTTGTACTGTATTGTTCTATGTTCTAGGTATGACTATTGAAAACCTATCAATGTCTTTTTAGATGAGTTAAGCTTTCAAAAAATAAATTAATTGTCTTGCTTCCTTTGATCAAACTGCAAACTATAAATACACACCCAATGTCTAAAACTTATCAAGAAACTAAATACAAAAGGAGTAATGAGATTGGAATATTGTACCAGGCCGCAAATGTTACTAAATCATTGTGAACTCGGTTACACCAACAATTTCCTCAAATTGCTTCAGTTGAAGAATATTGATGAATTTGCTCCAAAGCTCTCATCCAAATTTGGGCATGGAATGCACATGCACTAAATGAAGTGTTGTTATCTCGTGTGCAGTATCTGCTGTGATACGAAGAGGACTGCATTCTCTCCCCTCCCAAACCCACCCCCCCCTCCAACCTCCCCACCTCCCCACTCTGATCTTTGGCAAAGGCTTTGTAATTATGATACTTTTCCATGAGATCTATTATTACAAGAGTCACAAAGACATTTATGCAGCAAGGAAACAGCCACTTCAGCCCCACGAATATGAGCCCACTTTCAACCACTAATCTTACATCGATTTCATTTTCTTTCATTCTTCCTAACTTATCATCTCGCTCCAGGTTTTACTACTCATCACATGTAACTTACAGTGACTAATCAAGCTATCGACCTGCATGTTTTTGGAAAGTAGGAGGAAACTAGAATACATGGAGGACATGCACATGGTTACGAGGAGAACATGCAAACTCGACAACAGCATTTGAGGTTAGGATTGAACATGGGTCTATGCCACAGTGCCACCTCTACTGAAAAGAATGTGTTCTTTATATTGGTGATTCTTTTTTGTAATTGGAAATGCCTTTTCGTTGTCCCATTTATATTCCATGAAGTCTGTATGAAAATAAATTAGATATTTATTTGAAAAGTTCAGAATAGGCTTCAACAATATTGTCAAATTCAAAAGAATGAAAATTACAATAAGGCAAATAAAACATTTTTTTTTGCACAAGAAATTTGAGAAATTAAAACCCTCTAAGATGTGTTCTAGGACCAATTGGTATTGCGCATATTATTTAAGTAATGTGACTTAAAAATTGAGCCAAAATGATTACCAAAATACAAGACTTCAAAGTTTGGATGAGGCATTAAACCAAGACAGTCTGCCCTATTCAGAAGATTAAATAAGTTTAATACATCATTGGTATTTGTGAGACTTGTTACAGACAAATTAACCGCTAATATTTCAATACTGACCAGTTCAAGTGGATCTGAAGAAATTTTACATTTTCTGAAGTCATAAAATTTATTGTATGAATCAAAGCCAATGTTTTGTTCTGTCTAATTTTATGTATAAAACATTTGCTAAGGATATCGTTTTTTTTTGTTTTAATAGACTTGTAACATGGCACAATTACAACCATTAATATTTACCAAAAATGCTTGTATGGATTTAATACAGATTAGTAGAGTGAAAAACATAGAAACATAGAAAATAGGTGCAGGAGTAGGCCATTCGGCCCTTCGAGCCTGCACCGCCATTCAGTATGATCATGGCCGATCATCCAACTCGGAACCCCGGACCTGCCTTCTCTCCATACCCCCTGATCCCTTTAGCCACAAGGGCCATATTTAACTCCCTCTTAAATATAGCCAATGAACTGGCCTCAACTGTTTCCTGTGGCAGAGAATTCCATAGATTCACCACTCTCTGTGTGAAGAAGTTTTTCCTCATCTCAGACCTAAAAGGCTTCCCCTTTATCCTTAAACTGTGACCCCTCGTTCTGGACTTCCCCAACATCAGGAACAATGTTCCTGCATCTAGCCTGTCCAATCCCTTTAGAATTATATACGTTTCAATACGATCCCCCCTCAATCTTCTAAATTCCAGCAAGTATAAGCCTAGTTGATCCAGTCTTTCATCATATAAAGTCCTGCCATCCAAGGAATCAATCTCGTAACCTCATTGGACATATGATTAGGAAAGAGGAGTTAGAATGCACGGTAATTATGGGAAAGATTGAAGGGAAGAAAGCAAAAGGAAGGCAAAGATAAATGATGATGGAGACAGCAGCCAGAGAACTGGAAATGAGTATCAATGAATTGATCCACTTGACCTGAAACAAGAGTGTGTGGGCCATGGCAGTCAAGCTCAAACTGGGCATGACACCTGATGATGATGATGAGAGTGAAAAACACTACGTAAAACAGCAGCAGCATGTCCTACTCTGCTGCTGAAACTTGGAAGTAGAACAGAATGCGTAGTTATTACTATATGGTACATTTAGTATGACTGATTGAAGATTATCAGTTCTAATTTCCATATTGTTCTGCAGTTTTAAAATCATTGGAACTTATTTGCTACTTATCAAAAAGAAAATATTAAGGAAGTTTCTAGTTGAATGTAACTTATAAAACATTTGCTGAGACTAAGTTTAAGTAAATGTTAGTTTATCAGCCAGAATCTGACTTAAACAGAAACAGTTTAATTTTTCAACAGTAGCGCATTTTAATAGCACATAGTACTAAGTTCATGAAGTGAACCATGCTGCCAAAGAGAGAGAGCAGGTTTCATTTGAGAGCTTCAGTCAGCTTCTGAGTGAAAGAATGAATAATGCCAGTGCCAATAGCATGTGGAATATCAAATATCATCTCTATCACTCAATTAACCCAACTTTCATAACTCACCTGAATTTAAGGAGATCTAAGTCAGAGTACTCCTGCAAAACAACTAAAGTAAGCATTTAAAATCTAGTCAAAACTGAACAGCACATTAAAGATTTCATGTAAAATAAAAGACAATGTGATTGAGAGTAATTTATTAGCATGGGAGAAGATTGATTAAAGGACAGGAAACAGGGAATCGGAATAAATGGGTTTTATTCCAATTGGCAAATTGATGCCATAGGGATTGGTCCATGTTAATGATTAAAATGAAACTAAAGGAAGTAACAAATCCAAGTTTGCTGTCAATACAAAACTTTGTGCAAAAAGGAAAACACCCCAACGAATCTGCGAGGAATTGTATACGGGTTCACTTTGTGGACAAGGTGAAGGAAGTTGGACAATAGTATGGGGAACATGTTTAGTATAACTGTAAGAAAGCAAAAATAATACACCACCAATACATAATTAGTAAGAAATTTGTAAATAGTGGTGCAATGATATTAGTGTCTTCATATCTTTGTTCATGATAATTGAAATATTACTACGCAGGTGCAGTAAATACTTGGAAATTAAATGTTGTGTTAGTTTTTTTGAAATAGTTGGAATAGAAAAGTTAGCAATTGTGGAGGAGTGTGTTGAAATCACATCTAAACATTACGCACAATTTCCTCTCCTGACAGACTGAATGATGTACTTCCCTTGGAAATTGTAAATTGATTCCTGGGATGAGGGTTATGTTAAGTAGAAAAAGGACGGTGTACATTCAATTGAGTTTAGAAGAACAAATGGAAAATTCACTAAGATATGTAAGATTTTCATTGGTTGTATCCTCTGGTAAGAACCCAAATCTATGGGACAAAATCTCTGGTTAAGGCTTTGCAGACTGGGATGAGAATTGTTTCATTTTCTCAGAGGTTTGCAGACATTTGCTGTTCTCTATCCTGGGATATATAGATCCATGGATCTTGAACATCTTCAACATTGTTAGATTTCTGTCCGGTAAAAATATCAAGACTCATGATCTGGTGGTTAACTGGATGAGAAAAAGAATCAGCCATAATATTGTTCAGTTCCAAAATGACCATAACGAGCCAAGAAGACGACTCCTGCTTCTGGCTCTTAGGGTCCTTTTATTCTTATGGACCTAAAATCTCACATGTTAAAGGTATCTGAAATCATCATTGTGACAACTGAAAAAAAAATTACTAATGGTATCAAATGTATGTGTTTTTTGAGAATTGTTCTCAGAGGATGAAGAAAACAGAAAGAGCAGAGATGTATCTGAAGAGTTATTGAATAAAAAGAAATCTTCTCAGAAGAAACTACGCCCTCTTACCTAGAAATGGAATAAGAACCCTTGGTGCTCATGCATGAAAAGGGTTCAGGGCCCTTGCATATTTCTGATCCATTAAAAAATAAACATGCATTAAAAATTTGCGCAGAAGCATGACTGTAGATGGATCATACATACCTTTACCGATAATGATTAAAATCATAATTTAATTTCAAGGAAACCGATCCAGCAATGATGTGCATTTTTCTGATTTGGCCTAAGGCTCTGGCTCAGTAGACCCAATTGTTAGAACATTCCGTTCCTTCTGAAATTATTGTCTCAGAATTTTAAAAAACTGCACTTCCTGAAGAAGTTCATGGCAAGCAAGATGGTCATTTGATCCAATGTGAACAGGCTAGTCGGAAAAGGTGTTAAGACTAACATACTTTCCCTATTTTTGGCCTATGACATGGGGTATTGCCCATCAAGTGCTCACATTTTAAATATGATGAGAGTATTTGACTCTCTCACCCTTTCATATTCAGTAGGTTTCAGATGCCTATCATTATTGTGGAGTAAAAGTTTGTCCTCAATTACCCATGGTTGCTTTAATTCATTATATTAAAGCCATGTTCATTACTTATTGGCCTTTCTGCTGTGTAAGTTAAGCCTTTCTTATTCACTCTATCTAGGCCTTGCATATTTTATATATCTGCTAAATCTTTCCTTACCCTCTGTTCTAAAGAAAAGCAGTTACAGCCTAACCAACCTTCCCTGCAGTTTGCCAACATGCTCATAAATTTCCTCTTCCCCTTTTCTTCTGGGATCACATCCTCCATCTGCAATATGTTGAAAGCATTAATGCATAACAAGACACAGTTCTCCAGTAAACTCATGATTGCTTGTGCTGCATCTTTCAACAAAACCAGCAAGTTGCTACAAATAACAGAACACTCTTTGTTGTGGACATGCTAACTGCAAATATGAATTTTCTTGCCTACACTTCCTTCAGGGCTGCTACAAGATATAACAACACTCAGTCTGCCATACATGCCAGACATCCCACCTCTCCCAGAAGTTCCGGGAGTCTCCTGCATATTAATAGTGGCTCCCTGATGCCCGCAATTTATATACAATGTCCCGGAAATCAATTATTTTTTGAGAGACAGAGCAAGCAAGAGAGCGACCATGACACAGAGAGAGAAAGAGAGCGAGCGAGTATGGCAGTGTTCCAAAAAATGAAAATATAAAATGTGCGTCACCCTAGACTACACTGAAGTGTACCCCTGCCTAATAGGGGCCAAAATAATGACAGTGTTGCTCGCTGCATTGTTTGCAACAGTGACTTTTCTATTGCCCGTGGTGGGTTAGGACTGTAAAAGACATGTTGAGGTGAGTTTAACAGGTGTCATTCGTTCATTAGCATAGCTAACGTTATTTAAACTAGCTGGCTAGCTGCTAAGGAGCTACTCTATTGCAGATGTCCCAACTTTCCCAGAAGTTCTGGGAGTCTCCCGCAAATTGATGGTGCTACCTCCCTGAAATGAGTTTTTGCTGGGTGGGATGTCTGACATGCATCAGTGAAGCAAATGACTCTTACCACATGTAGACACAAGAGATTCTGCAGATGCTGGCAATCCAGAGTAAAGTGTGCACAAAATGCTGGAGGAACTCAGCAAGACCATGAATAAACAGTCGACATTTCAGGCTGAGGTCCTTTATCAGGACTGGAAAGGAAGGGGGAAGATGCAAGAATAAAAAAGGTGGGAGAGGGGAAGATTCAAAGATTCAAGATTCAAAAAAACTTTATTGTCATTCTAACCGTACATCAGCTCTGCAGGGCAGAATGAGACAGCGTTTCTCAGGGGCAGTGCAATCATAACATAACAAACGCAACACTAAATAATAAACATAACAATAAATAGTAAAACACAACAGCCACATGTCAGTTAAAATCAGTTATAAGTGTCCAGTGCAAGTTAAAAGTGTCCAAAGCAGAGTCAGGTAGAGCAGCTATTTAGCAGTCTGACAGCCTGTGGGATGAAGCTGTTTAGTAGCCTTGTGGTTTTAGTTTTGATGCTCCTGTAACGTTTGCCTGATGGCAGAAGAACAAACAGTTCATGGAGAGGGTGTGAGGGCTCCTTAATGATGTACCGTGTCTTCTGGAGGCATCGACTCTGAAAGAGGTCTTGGACAGAAGGTAGGGAGACCCCAATAACCTTCACTGCTCCCCTGACCACCCTCTGCAAGGCTTTTTTGTCCACAGCACTGCAGCTGGAGTACCAGGTTGTGATGCAAAAGGAAGGAGAACAAACTAGAATATGATAAAGCCTTGTGGGTGGGAAAGGTAAAGGGCTGGTAAAGAAAGAATCTGATAGGAGAGGAGAGTGGACCATGGGAGAAAGTGAAGAGGAGGGATCACCGGGGGGGGGGGGGGGGGGATTATTGGCAGTTGAGGAGAAGTGGTAAGAGGTCAGAGTGAGGAATAGAAAAAGAGGGAAGGAGGAGGGGAAAAATAGACAAGCAGCATAACCAGAAGGAGAAATCGGTATCCATGCATCAGGTTGGAGTCTACCTAGACCTAGTATGAGGTGTTGCTCCTCCACCCTGACAGTGATCTCATTGTGGACTGACAAGTCAGAACGTGAAGGGGGACAGCTCATTAAAGTTACCATATTTCCCAGAGGTATCCTGATTTTGGTTTTCAGTGCCGGAAATATATTCAGGTTTGTAGAATAACATAAAAAATGTTTTCACCTTCTGACATTTAAATAAAAATTAAAAATTGGAGGATTGCTTCACTGAGCACCTTTGCAATGACTGTTATAACAGCCAGGATCTCCCAGTGGTAGGACATTTTCATTCCACTTGCCTGTCCACAGCTTCCTCCACTAACAAGTTGAAACTAGGCAGAGAGTAGTGGAATAACACTTTATATTCTGTCTTGGGAGTCTCCAATCTGATGGCATCAACATCAATTTCTGTATCTTACAGTAACAATTCCCCTCTGTCTCCCTCTCCCTTCCCTTTCGTTTTCCATGACCTCTCTGGCCCAAATACCTGTTCTCTTTCTTCATCCCACCCTGAGGACCTGCCCATCACCAACACCTTTTTCCCTCTTTTCCAGCTATCACCTCCCAGGTTCTCACATCATTCCCACTGCTCTCCCCCTCCTCCACCTTTTTATTCTGGCTTCTAACCTCTTTCTTTTAGTCCTGATGAAATCTCGGCAGAAACATTGACTGCTCATTTCCCTCCATAGATGCTGCCTGACCTGCTGAGTTCCTCCAGCATTTTTTGTATATTGTTTCATTCCAGCATTTGCAGTCTTTCTTATGTCTCAAAGTTATCTGTTAAGCTGTTAAAAGTTTAAAATTATTTTTTGCAAGCACACATACAGGCATGATGAATAGCAGCCAACTACCTGTTTTCTAAAACAAAATCTCGGTGTGATTAGTGCAGTAACAGTGAAAGTAATTTTAAACTTTAAGATATCAAGTAATTATGCTGACAAATTACATGTTTATGAATTAAAGACAGGTGAAGAAATCAACACAGCATATTCGACTCATTTCACCAATATGATAAAAATTTCAATTTATTAGAAACAGATGTTTTTTTAGTTTTACCAAAATATTTAGATTTGTTTAATAACAGCTTGCAGTCTGAAACTTGCCAAATACTGATTATATTGCAGCTGTTCTAATGCAATCTGTTACATGAAACCAGAACATACTTTCCTGTGTCTTTGGTTACCTTTAGCATGCCATGCATTATTTAGTTTTGAGGACAGGGCACTGAAACTACAATCATTGGGGTTAGAGTTACCATAATTTTAGTCTGTTTATTCGGTTGGTACTTAAATTACCAACTGTCTCCTTATACAGTAAATATAAGCTTGGGGGCACACAGGTAACGCCTGAGCATCTCAGTCCCATTTTGCCTTTTTAAGCTCAAATTTGCTTGTTCATATGCCTGCTAAGCATTGCTTTGAACATTACATGTACTTGACAAGAAATGAATCAACAAAGATGTCCATTTATTCCTGCTATGTAGTGATCTACAAAATTAAACACTTTAAATATACAATAATACTATTTTCTGCACTACCATGCACTTTCGGCAAGTAGCTTTGTTTGTCGTGGTAGGCATTCTCATGGTCTGTCAGAATCTTGTGTTTTGTCATGTGTTCAGTTGAAAAATATTAATCTTGGAAACATGTCTGTTGCTGTATTCCGCTGAACCACTTACTATCAAGTTCAGGTAGTTCAGCACTCATACTGTTTCAACTTTTTCCTTCAGTTACTTACCACTCAAAGATGTAGAGAGCAAATATCTTGGGTTGACTAAAAAGTCAACAAAATACCATGTGCAATTTTCCTGTAGGTATCTTCATCTTAATTGGCATTTATTATTGTGATTCAATGAGATAAATATTTAATTTAATCAGCCAATCATCCCTTTATTTAAAGTCTGTAGTGTCCTATTATTTGTGAATTTACTCAAAAATCCTTCATGTGCTGGCACTGTTGATGGGATAATTTTGTCAAAAATTCTACACGTGCTGGCGTTGTTGATGAGATACTTTTACCATCTATTTTGCTTTGGTATGCCTGAGTGCTGCAGGAAAACAATCTACATTAATATATCTGCAGCGAAGTTCACCCTGAGTTCATACTTCAAGTTCATTTGTGGGACTTCCTCCGGACATAATCTCACACCTCCTGAATTTAACAGAGGCGGTAGTATAATCGTTACTGGTGAAAAGACATTCTTAATGCAATAAATGTATGTGTTCCTGCAATCTTGCATTGTTAGTAATAGCTAACATGGATTTTTTTTGTTAACATGAAAAATGTCACAGAATCTATTTGAGAAAACAAGCCCCTTAACCTTTCCAAGTCAATGTCAACTATCAAACATTTATTTACAGTAATCCCAGTTAATCACTTTACATTCCCATCAACCTGACTCATTTTCCTTGACTCAGCCAAACATAAGGGGCCAGTTAACCTACCAACCTCATGTGCTTGGGATGTGGAAGGAAAGCAGAGCACTTTGAGGAGACCCAGTCACAGGAAGAATCTGCAAACTCTATACTGAAGTTAGGACTAAGCACAGATTGCAGGAGCTGTGCGGCAGGATAAAAAAAAAATACATTTTCTTGCTGCTCTCTGTCAAGCTGTTTACTTTTCCATATGCTTAAAATTAATGCCACAAAAAATTACCACCCTAAGTAATTACAAAATATGTATGCAAATTTACTGGCAATGCCATCAAATTTTAAATTAGATTTAAAGTTAACTTTAAATTTAACTTTTAATCTATAGATACTATCATTTCAGAGGACCTGTCTTGGGCTTAGCACGTAATTGGAATTATGAAAAAGCATGGCAATGCCTCTACTTCCTCAGGAGTTTAAGAAGATTCAGCATGACATCTAAAGCTTTGACAAACTTCTATAGAGGTATGGTGCCTGCATCACAGCATGGCGTGGAAACACCAATGCCCTTGAACAGAAAATCCTACAAAAAGTAGTGGATACGGTACAGGCCACACTGGTAAAAGTCTCCACGTCTCTGACCACATCTACATGAAGTGCTATCATAGGAAAGCGGCATCTATCATCAGTGGCCCTCGCCACCCTAGGTCATGTTCTCTTCTCGCTGCTGCCATCAGGAAGAAGATACAGGAGCCTTAGGACTCACACCATCAGGTTCAGGAACAGTTATTATCCCTCAACCATCAGGTCTTTGAATGTAAGGGAATAACCTCACTCAACTTCACTTGCCCCAACACTGAAATATTCCCACAACCTACTGACTCACCTTCAAGAACTCTTCATCTCATGTTCTCGATACTCATTGCTTAATATTCTTATTTTTTTCTTTTTTTTCGTACTTGCACACTGATTGAACACCCAAGTTGTTGAGGTCTTTCACTGATTCTATCATGGTTATTATTCTATTATGGGTTTATTGAGTATGCCAGCAAGAAAATGAATCTCAGGGTTGTATGTGGTGATATATATGTACTTTGATAACAAGTTTACTTAGAACTTTTGAATTTTGAAATTTTTCAAATTTTGAATCCTGATGAGGGCAGGATCTTGAAAAATCCATGTGGGTCCAATTTAGTCTTTATTTGAAAAGAACTTTCTCATGTATATCCGGAATAGTTCATCGTAAGAAAGTGGATGTATTTACAGTTGACCAAATTTAGTAATTGATGTTATACAGCTTTAACAATATACAGTAACTGTTGATTAGTTGCAAAAATACTTTACGACCTACTTGAATGTTCTCTTTTTACCCACAGTCCCTATTACTGTAATGAAATTTGCTCCATTTTATCACTGGAGTAGGGTACTTTTTTAGTCCTTCGATTCATGCTTTGAAATTGATTTCAAGGAAGTGCTTTGAAGGAATTATGAAAGTGATGTGAAGCTGATTTGGTGTCAATAAGTGCAGTCAGTTATATCGTCATCCTAAATATACTCTTGTTAATTCAATCCCATTGAGTTGTAAGGCTTAATGGTGCCTCTAAACAATTTCCAATTTTAATATATAAAGTCAGTGGTTTAGAGAAATTTAAAAAAGTGACAGATTAAGTAAATACTGAATATAATTCCAGGTATCTGGCAGCAGTATGTTTTTAAAGCTATATTCCTGCTAAAATCACTGTGTAGATGGTTGCAAAAGAGATTCTCTTGCAAGAAGGACTTCTTAATGTGTTTAGAATTTACAAATGACTGAATGACAAAAGGCATGAAAGTACATTAAAACTTTCAGCTTTTAAAAGCACATAAAATTGAAGCATTCAATTTAACAAATTTCGGTTTAGGGCACACATAATTTTGCTTAAAAACTGCCTTTCCCCACACATAAGTGGGGTGCTTTTTTCTTGATTTGCATTTTGATATGCTACTTGTCAAAACTTTAGACCGAAGTCATTAAAGTTACATTGTCATTCAAGGAAACCTACAAGTAACACATACGGACAATTTCTATTATAAATTTGAATGATCAATCTCTGTTCAGTTGGGACAGGTGATGGCCTGGAGCATCTATACAATGATGCCAGCATGAGGTTACACTATTTCCATGATCGGGTTTCATCACAAGAATACATAGAGGTTGCCAACACTGAATGAGCATTGACAGGCAGATTGTAAGGGTGGATTGCAGGAAATCTGGCAGCTCCATTGTGCAGCTGGCAACAGGGAGTAGATTGTGCAAATTCATTCTAATGATTTTTATAAGTTACATGCAGTAGACCCTTTTAAATGGCCACTGCTTCACTTACTCAAAGCTCAGTTCTGTCAGGCGTTGCTCATGCCTCCCCGGTGGGAGATGAACATTGTGCTTTATTCAGTAACATGGTTTTGGACTCTATGCCGAAATTGATACTGTTTGCTTGCACACTTAAAACTGAGGTTGGACAGATATTGAGAGGATGGTGGAGAAATATCTGGCCCTGTGTCCAGGACTCTCTCCAACCCTTTGGAGTTTCTACTTTCACATTTTGGTCACAATGCTGGTGTATTAATCCAAGGCAACAACAGCTGTCTAGGATTCTATCCAAGCCATGCTCTCTGTACATGAGCCAAATGGCTGAGTGCCAGGAAGCTATTCATTTGAGGTGTCATCACTATCAAGACCAGTACTTTCCATACAAGCCCATAATACTGGAAACTGATCATAAATGGAAACACTGGCTGATATATATATTTTTTCCTTTCTATTCAATCCAGTCCCAGGATGCGATAAAATGTTAATCTCGCTAGTACCCAGAATGAGATGAGTTAATTGAGTACAGTCCAGAAACTGAATCTAAACTCTGACTGCTTTAAGTGGCCACTGCTGTTCAGGACAGTTCTGTTGTTCACTGGATCATAACAAGTCACCGTGAGAGTTTAAAAAGTATTTATTTTCCCAACAGTGCCTATATTTCATTTTGAATAACAGTAATTAGCTATTGCCAACAATAAGTACACATAGACTACCTATGTTCACCACAAGCCATTAGATTACAATTCTAAACCATCTGTTACTGTGGATCCTAAATGGTTTAAAAAATTGCCACATACTCAAATTGCATTTGACCCACAGCTGGAACCTTGTTCCCAAGGACTCCTGTCATTTGGGAAAATATGGGAATTGTTTAGTTTAAATGTGTAGTTGTAGCCAATCCAACAAGTCTTATCTCCAACAGTGTTTTTTTTAACTGAAAGTAAGTCACCGACTCAATCTCTTCGCTCTAAATATCTCTGTTCACCCACTCTGGTCACCATCAGATCTAGGAGGAAAATTATTCTGACAATTATTGCTATTAAGAACATCTATAAGTTACTCAAGAATTCCACCAACAAAGCAAAACATCAACCACAATATTACAGATTATTTAGTGGTTTTTTTTGCAATGTAAACTCAAATCTCTGTAACCTTGTAATGTGACAATCATACTCCTCAGTTTCTGATAGAGGCCATGCTAGCAAGATAGCCTTTGATAACTGTCTGATGTAATATTTAACGCTGAATAAACTCAACCAAAATACACATCCTGCTGGAAGAACTAAGTGCCTCTAGGAAACTTTGTTCTAGTCCACTGAGTATCTGCAGTGTTCAGAGCCAAAAGCACACATTTACCCACTAAATATTTGCTGGAAAGAAATTCTAAATACTAAGGTCTGCAGAAGTATGTTTGAGATAGTTGGATTAATTTTTAACGCACTGATTCCTTCTATTGATCTGGTAAAGGCCCAATTCTTATTTTTAACTCAAGAAATTTGAAGCAGCTATTATAAAATGCCTTTTTGTTTTTAATTAAAATTAATACATGGTGTACCTCATTTACAGAAATAGTTTAGTAGCTCTCTTTAATGTTTTCATTCTTTCTCCAAACCTATAATGTATATCTTGGTTTTGATGCTTGCCTGACTTTCCTTTTAAGCTATAATAGCTGAGAAATTGAATGGCCAAGCGATGGGTTTTTGAATGGCGTACGTAATTTTGCATGTTGCTTAAGAAGTTCAAATTGATCCTTTGGGCCCAGAGCTGTGTGCACAGATGAAACCTTTGGTGTGTGGGAAGTGGACTGAATTATGTCAGTTATCATGCCACAGTCATTTAGAGTGTCTGCAGCTGCAATTGGATCATGTTTCTTGGCTTTTGAAGCATCATTGGATAATCACAGGGAACTGGGTTTTCACAGCACTTCATTCACTATAGCTGCACTATTTAAAGGGTTACTCAGCATCTTGACACATTTCCATTTGCTTCACACATAGATTCAGCCTCACTGATATCCTCCCCCGGAGAGCACTGGGATAACACTCCTTAATGTCATACTCAGCCGAGGCTGTACCAAATGAGAAACCTGACATGAGTTATACATACAGAAGTGAACTACGCATCCTCTACATAATCTTCAACTTGTTAAGACTTACTGAGCGTTTGTGAGTACTTAAACTTCAGAGAAGGTCTACCTGGGATTAAAGAATACTATGAGAAGCCAGAGCCAGAATATGTGGTGGTCCCAAGAGCTGGCCATTGTTGGCAGACATACCCGAAAATAAGTGAACTCCATTTATTAACGCCTTGCCACATCCAAAAAGTACCAAAACACTGCACAATAAATCACTTTTGGTGTGCAATGCAGCAATGATCTGTTCTTCAACAATATTTCAAAGTACTAATCAGATGAGTGGCTAGTTTATGTTAGTGATCCAGGTTAAGCAATAAATTATTAACCTGCTTTTTTTCCTTACAAACAGATTGATCAGATTTTTGAGATCCAGTTTAAAAAGTGCAGATTGGAAGCTGATTTGTGAATGAAGACTTGAGCTCTAACAGTGGGGCAGCTTGTCAGATTATCAAGCAAAGATCAACATTCCGTTTATCCATTTGGGAAGAATCATCCATCCCGCATAACTTTGCAACCAACTATTTCTGAAACATTTTCAATATTTTTCCCCCAGAATTCCACTTTCTGACATCAGTTCAAAAATAATCTCTTACCAGTTTCATTTACACCCCTCATTCTACTAACATTATTTAAGATAGTTTTCCAGTTCTATCTTTAACTTTAAATTGTCATCCCATCTGTTTTATAAGACTGGTAATACACTGTTCAGATGCCTATAAACTATACTGTGAATGATATTCTTATCAAAGTATCACATAGAACATCAGATAGCAGGTCAGGCCTAACAAGTATTTATGCCGAGAATCAACAAAGTCTTCAGTAAGGACGCAAACATGAGGAAATCTGCAGATGCTGGAATTTCAAGCAACACACATAAAAGTTGCTGGTGAATGCAGCAGGCCAGGCAGCATCTCTAGGAAGTGGTACAGTCGACATTTCGGGCCAAGACCCTTCATCAGGACGAACTGAAAGAAGAGCTAGTAAGAGATTTGAAAGTGGGAGGGGGAGGGGGAGATCCGAAATGATAGGAGAAGACAGGAGGGGGAGGGATGGAGCCAAGAGCTGGACAGTTGATTGGCAAAAGGGATATGTATAACTTCCGCTAAAGCCCCACCTCCCCCTCGTACCCCATCCATTATTTATTTATATACATTCTTTTTCTGTCTCCCCTTTTTCTCCCTCTGTCCCTCTCACTATACCCCTTGCCCATCCTCTAGGCTTCCCCCCCCACCCTTTTCTTTCTTCCTAGGCCTCCTGTCCCATGATCCTCTCATATCCCTTTTGCCTATCACCTGTCCAGCTCTTGGCTCTGTCCCTCCCCCTCCTGTCTTCTCCTATCATTTCGGATCTCCCCCTCCCCCTCCCACTTTCAAATCTCTTACTAGCTCTTCCTTCAGTTAGTCCTGACGAGGGGTTTCAGCCCAAATCTTCGACTGTACCGCTTCCTAGAGATGCTGCCTGGCCTGCTGCGTTCACCAGCAACTTTTATGTGTGTTGCTTCAGTAAGGATCTGGTTAGTTTATTGCCCTTAACTAGGTTTGGTACACTGAACTTGCTTACATCATCCTATTCTGACTACATATAAATTTATCTTGGAAGTATCCATAAAATACAAAGTAAGTAATGCACTTCTTGTCAAGTCATCAAAGAACTAAACAGTAGGTCTTTAAATAGTATCCACATTGAGTACTAATCAGAACTGAAACTACTAAAACACAAGCAGCGAATAGGAAGAAATATTTCCAGTATTAATCAGTCATTGGAATAATAAATAATTAACAGTTACCAACAAATTGAACAATAGATTTTCAAGATAGTTAACCATAGTTTAGTATTGATTAAGTTGCTGACAGGAAAATTATAAGTGAATGACTTTCCAAATCAATGAAATTATACTGTGACTAATTTCCTTGTATAGTTGTTGAGTTAGCAGCAGAACTGAATGGATGACAGTTTGTGTAACAATACCGTAACTATGTTGTGTAGCCAACAATATTTCCAAATTTCATATCATTCTTTCTAATCAATGTGACTGAGTTATGGAGACATTGAAACAGGCCCTTTGACCCACCGTTGCCATGCCGACCATTATGCCTATCTATAGCATCCCACTTGTCTGCATTAATTCCATATCCCTCTTTGCACTGCTCAATCAAGTAAGACTCCAGATGCTTTTGTTACCATTCTGGTCTTCTCTGACAGCTTATTCCAGGTACCAATGAATCTGTCTGAAATATTTACCCCTCAGTTTTCCTTTAAATTTTCTCCCTCTCACTTTAAAGCTGTGTCTTCTAGCGTTAGTCACCGCAACTACTGGAAACCGACTCTGGCTGCCCACCATCTCTTTTATATGCCTCTTCTATCTAACCAGTCAGCCTTCTTCATGCAGGAAAATAGACGCAGCCTATCCATTCTTTCCTGATAACTAAAGCTCCCTAATTCTGATAAATTTCTTGTGAATCCTTTCTGAACTTTCTCTAGCCTTATTCACATCTTTCCTATACTGTGGTAACTAGAACTGCACACAGTAACATCCGAATCAACATCTTTACAACAGTAACATGATGCTCCATCTCTTATACTCAGTGCCTTGGCCAATGAAGGCCAGCAAGCCATTCACCTTCCTCACCCCCTTGTGAACCAGTATTCCCATTTTTATGAACTACGTAGTTGCCCTTCAAGGTCTCTCTGTTTCACACAATATATCAATGCTGCTTTGTTCACTTTACCTGCATACGGACTATTGAGAAAAGTCCCTTACAACCCATTTGAATAATATCTTGCTTTTTCACCAGAATATATCTCATAAACATAAATGTTCCTTTCCTCAGCCATGTAAAGATTATGTCAAAAGACAATCAAAGAAGACACAGAAGATCTAATGGGAAGAATCAGACATAAAACAAAGACATTGAGATCCGGACAAAAGACTTGGCAAACAATTTGCTCTATACACCAAATGATGGATCTTGGAGTCCGAGTTCATAGCTCCCTGAAAGTAGCTGTTCAAGTTGTTGGGGTGGTAAAGAAGGCAGGCATATGGTATGCTTGCCTTCATTAGTTGAAGCACTGAATTTAAGAGTTAGGAAGTTTAAGAGTCACCATGTTACAGCTTTATAAAACTCTGAATAGGCCATAGCTGGGGTATTGCATTAAGTTCATGTTGCCCAATTGTAGGGAAAATGTCGTGGCTTTAGGTTTCTTTTTGTCATTGCAAGGGGAGGTAGTGGGGATATGCTCCCACTACCTATTAAATGTTCCCAGTAGGGTGAGTCTCAACTAGCTTCTGACATCCAAGTCCAGCTCCTGGCATTCATGTGTGGCTTAGCTACTAAGCCTGGAGGAACTGTTTCTACTAACGGGAGAAAGGGCAAATGCAGGTTACTGGTACTTTAAAACCAGTCACTTCGGGCAGATTGACCATGATTCACAGCTCATCTAGTTGAAGGAAAGCTCTGATCTCAGGCCTTTGCTGCCTGGTGGCTATACTCACTCATGGGAAAGGTTTCCGGAGTAAATCCCAAGGAAAAATCCAGAACTGGAATCCCTATGTTGTGTTTAATGCTGACTGGCAACTCCTGCAATGCTGCTGCTGCCAAACTGTACTGGTCTCTGCCGTTCCATTGGATTTATCACCAGCATGGAGAGGGGGAGCCCACTGCTCCCCGCATCATACTACCCTGGCTTACGTACTGGCTCATGTATCACGTAGACAGGTAGGACACAACATCCGTGGTGGACCTTGACCAATGGATGAGGCCTCAGTGCTCAGTGGAGCTTCAGAAAAGATTCAAACGAGATTTACCTGGATTAGAAAGCACATGCTATAAGGAGAACTTAAGACAAAATCGACCTGTTTCCTCTGGAGCGTTAGAGGCTGACAAAAGTTAATAAAATTATGAGATGCATAGATAGATTAGGCAGCCAGTATCCATTACCCAGGGTCAAAATATCTAATACTAGAGGAAATGTAATTAATGTGAGAGGGGGAAAGCTCATAGGAGATGTGCAGGGCAAGTTTTTTTACACTCAGAGTGGTGGGTGCCTGGAATGCACTGCCAGGGCTGGTGGTGGTGGGAGGTAAAATGCAGCACATACTCATGAGTGAGCAGAGAATGGAGTGATATGGAGCATGTGGGGGCAAAAGGATTAGTATAAGTAGGCATCATTGGCTTAATATGTTTGGGACAACATCCTGGTCTATACCTGAGCTATACCATTCTATCTTGTATATTCTAAATCTAACAAGTTAAAAAAAAACCTTCTAAAGATTTTTTTTGTTCAATCACTTCTAACATTTGCACAAAGGTTCTGGAAGATATCAGTGTTAATTAGACATGATAACATGGCACAATGTTCTACCCTTTGCTTCTGTAACTTTTCAATCTTCTTAACAAAGGATTCTACACAATACCAGATATGGTATGACATATTTATGTCCTACTAATGAGCCGTTTCTGACTTCAGACACAATGTTCGCCTCTCATCATTGGCAAGGAATGTTCTGTTCCAATAAGCATGCATGTAGCTTTAAAACATTCTGATTTCCAAGCTACTTCCAGCTTTTAAGCTATCCACTGACCTTTTGTGTGAACAAGCAGGAAACTCCATTTTGAGAGCACATTTCAATCAATTTATTGTGCATTTTCCTGTGTGGCTCCTCTAACTATTAAACTTTGAATTCTATCCTCTCATAAATTCCTTAACCCTAAATTTCCATGGATGTAAGTATAATTTCTACCCCTTACAGTTTGTATTTTGGAGGTCAATGTAGAAATAGTACAACATTCTGGAAGGTTTATTTCATGTTGTTACTTCCTGAAGAAATCTGATGGAAGTTCATTAAGATTGTCTTGGCTTTCTAAAACGTTCTTCTCATAGTGGTAGATGCACAGGTGAAAGCCAATGCTTTGCCTTTCTAAAAACATTCTTCCCATAGTGGTTAATGGATCTTAATTAATACTAACTGATCATTCATGTTTTGTTATTGCCCTTTCTAAATATAAATATTAATCCATTTTCTGTCTAATGGAGAAACCCCAGAATCCAGTAACAAGCATTCTACTGGAGGAACTCAGCCAGTTCAACCTGAAACAATGACAGTACCTTTCCTCCCACAGATGCTGCCTGCCCCATTGAGTTCCGCCAGCAGATTGTTTGTTACTTCAGATTCCAGCAACTATAGTCTTTTTGTGTCTTTGGTATCCAGTGATGTGTTATTAGAGATTTAAATTTTTACACAGACTGTGGTGCCTCACAGCTTCCAAACTTTCTTCTGGGTTGCCCGAGCCCATGAGCTGCTTCCATCCTTCTCCTCCAACTGTTGACTAATTTGAATTCCCCAATTCATTCTCTGTCCGCCCATTTCTGGACTATATCTTTGAGAAAGCAGTATTTTTAGTGATGCAGCTAATCTTGAAATAGAACATGGATAAGTACTGCAGTGGAACAGCATCATGCCTATGTTGAACACAATGATGAATTAAACTAGATCCCTTCTGCCTGTGCATAATCCATATCATTCCGTTCCCTACATATTCATGTGTCTATCTAATAGCCTGTTCAAACCCACTATCCCATCTACTTCTCCCAATACCCCTCGCAGAACATTCCAGGCATTTGCTGTTCTCTGAGTAAACAACATATTTTGCACAACCCCTTGAATGCATGACCTCCAATACAGGCATTTCTATCCTGGGAAAAAAGGCTCAGACTGTCTACTCCCTTTATGCCTCTCAGAATTTTATAAACTTCAATGAGGTCACCAGTGCTCCTGAGTGAACAACCCAAATTTTTTCTACCTCTCCTCATAACTGATATCTTCCTAATCCAGGCTGCATTCTGGTAAACCTCTTCTGCGCCCTTTCCAAAGCCTCCATATCCTTCCTGTAATAGGACGACCAGAATTACACACAATACTCGAAATGTCTTGTAATATCATGTACTACGTTATTCCTCCTGGCTTGCATCTCATTCACCAGCACTTTTGCATCCCTCTTGTGAATTTGAAGTCTCTCTCCTCTTCTCTTTGCTGTCTGGCTGTCATGAGGAATGTGCCTTTAAGGCCTGACACCTTTTTCAAATTGCTGCACTACAAAGCATTGGCAGCTACACTAAATTTAACCAGGTCAGGGACAGCACAGGTTGCACCTTACTGCTTCTTTCTGTGGGTAATGCTTTTGGATTCTTGCTTTTGATTACCATGCTTTGAGTGGAACCTGATTTATCACTAGTGCTAAAATCAGGTACAGGTCATTGCATTGGACATAGGTGGCATCTAATTTTTTGGCATCAGATATTAATGCTATGGTGGGGGAACAAATCCAGAAAAGGCAATATGCATTTCTAAAGGGGAAGTCATGCCTGACACTTTAATAGAGTGGGAAACCAATTTAGTCCATTTATGCCTGGTAGCTCAGCCTAAGGGCAGAGGAGAAGACCAATCAAATGAAAAAGATTCAGAGATGAGGAATGAAAAGAACGCTGTATGGGAATCCAAACCCACAAGTTGCATCTATATTTTACAGAATTAACAAGAGCTAAGGCATCCATGGTCCACCTATGAGGCTATCCTGAGTTCAACCAACTATTTGAACTGGATTAAAATTAGGCGGATTTAACTTTCCACTTGATTGGAACTCCCATACTGTAAATAGACTGGTTGGGATAGAGTTTGTCAAATATGTTCAGAAAAGTTTCTTTAATCAGTACATAGAGGTTCCAACTAGAGAGAAGGTGATACTAGATCATCTGTGCGGGAACAAGACAGGGTAGATAACAAAGGTTTGTGTAGGGGAACTCTTTGCATCTAGTTTCAAAATATTTATGGAGAAGGATACATCTGGTCCTCGGGTTGAGAAAGGCCAATTTTGATGGTATCAGAAAGGATTTGGCACATTATTTTCTGGCAAAGATGTACTTGGTAAGTGAAATTTTGAGAATACAGAGTTTGTATGTTCCTGTCAAAATAAAAGACAAGGATAACATGTTTAGCAAACCTTCGTTTTCAAGAGATATTAAGGTCCTGGTTAAGAAGAAGAATGAGGTGTATCACAGGTAAAGCCAGGAAGGAGCAAATCAGGTACTTCAGGAGTATAATAAATACAAGAAGGAAATCAGGATGGCTGAAAGAAGGCATAAGGTTGCTCTAGCAGACAAGGTGAAAGAGAATCCCAAGGGCTTCTACAAATATATTAAAGAGCAAAAAGATAGCAAAGAACAAAATTGGTCCTCTGGAAGATCAGAGTTGTCATCTATGCTGGAGCCGAAAGAGATGGAGGAGCTTAAATGGATTTTTTTGCATCTGTATTTACTCAGGAGATGGACACAGAGTCTATAGAGGTGAGGCAGTGCAGCAGCAAAGTCAAGGACCCTGTACAGATTACAGAGGAGGAGTTGTTTGCTGTCTTGCGGCAAATCAGGGTGGACAACTCCCCAGAGCCTGACAAGATATTCCCTCAGACCCTAGGGGAGGCTAATGCAGAAACTGCAGTGGCCCTAGCACAGATATTTAAAACATCCTTAGTCACAGGTGAGGTGCTGGAAGATTGGAGGAAGTCAATGTTTTTCTGTTGTTTAAGGCTCTAAGAATAAGCCAGGAAATTATAGGCCGGTAAGCCTGACATCAGTAGTGGGAAAATTATTGGAAGGTATTCTAAGGCAGGGGTCCCCAACCGGACCAGTTTAATATCGACAATATTCTTGCGGACCTTGTGTGCATTCAAGTTCAACAGTGGGTGTGGGAGGGAATGAGGAAAGGTACAGCTGACTCATATCGGTTCATATCGCTAAATCATATAGTTTCCTCGCGGCCTGGTGGTTCGGGACCACTGTTCTAAGGGACTGGATATATAAGTATTCAGTTATAAAGGGACAGATTAGGGATTGTCAACATGGCTTTGTCCATAGTAGATTGTGTAAAATAGGTTTGAGAGTTTTTTTTAAGAAAGTTACCAGAAAAGTTAATGAAGGTAACTCAATGGATGTTGTCTACAAAGCCTTTGACAAGGTCCCTCATGGAAGATTGGTCAAGAAGCTTCAGTCATGATGTGGTTGTAAATTGGATTAGACACCAGATTTGCAGAAAAAGCCAGAGAGAGGTAGTAGGTGGTTGTCTCTCAAACTGGAGGCCTATGACTAGTGGTGTGCCGCAGGGATCAGAGTTGGGTCATAGGTTAAGGGTGAAAAAAGAAATGTCTAAGAGGAACATGAGGGGGAATCTCTTCAGAGTGTGGAATGAGTTGCCAGTGGAAGTGGTGAGTTCAATTTCAACTTTTAAAAGAAATTTCACTAGGTACATGGATGGGAGTGGTACAGAGGGCTATGTTCTGGGTGCAGGCTGATAGGACTAGACAGATAAATAGTTTGGCATGTTCTAGATGGGCTGAAGGGCCTGTTTCCTTGCTCTAGTGTTCTATAACTCTATTCTGTCCAATCTAGAGCATTGGCTACAATTGGTAGGTTTATTGACAGCTGAATGAACTTAACTCAGTCATGCATCTGAAAATACCAGGATACATGAAGTTGACGTGAAGGACATTTGTTACTGTACAACTATATGATAAGTTTTCCCCATGTTGCAGGGCTCATATTTATGTTGAGGGATGGCATAATAGGTAGGCTTTTGTGTTTTTTGACATTTCAAAAATATTAATAGAAGTTTGTAGCTACACTAAACATACAGTGTAAAGTCACATAATTGCAAACTGCATTTCTGGTTTGAAAAGTAATCCTAATTTGCATGCTTTGTGAACAATAATGTTTGTGGCAATGTTGTTATGGAAACCCAAATGGATAATTTCCTGGTATTAAGATGCTCATAAGAAAGCACACCTAAATGCTTAGAATTTTATGTTTGTTGTGAAATTAACTCATTCACGTAAACGGCTGATGAGAGGGCTGGCATAAGAAGCAAGTAACTGATCATGCGTAACTACTTAAATGGTAAAATTATTCCATAAATTATTTCCATTGCAATCATAGTTTAGAAAATTCATATCCTCTTAATAAATAGAAAATCAAATAGTTTTAGTAAATTTTATTTTCAGAAATTCAGGACTTATTTCATTTTAAAACTCCTGCTTTCTGTAAGTGTGTTTTGTCTGTGTTACTACTGCAAGGTTAGTCTCACTTATCACTGCGATTGAGTAAGGAAGGACAATTTTCATCTCCAAAAGATATTGTTGAAGTATCTGGAGATTGACTAAAAGTTTACATTTTCATGGTCATCTTTACTTATGTCAGCTTGAATGATATAACTAATTGAATTTATATTGCTGAGTTGCTGTGGTGGGATTTAAATGTCTCCCCAAGACTTGTCCAGACCTCCAGTTAACTTATCCAGTGACCAAACGATTGAAGCATTTAATCCAAATGAAATATGATAGTTTTTTTAAGCACTTGTGTTATTTGGAGTAAAAGCAAATTATGACAGAACTATCTTAAGAGGTTTGAGGAGCTTGACTGATCCACATCTGCAATCATCTCCTACAGCTGTGGAGTTCATGATCTTGCTTTGAAACTGAAAAAGTGAGGAAATGCACGACTTACAAAAATGAATGCAAAAAGACAATTCTTTAAAATAATTATCATTAAAATGCTTTCTTCTTCTACACCTTACATTTATGATTTATTGTGAAACCATTACAGATTTGTTTTATTTGAAAAATACATTTTGCATTGTTTTTGTTATTCCATGTATTATACAGCAGAGTCCACGCATTGTAACTTTGGTGAAGAAGGCTGCTTTACTAATGTTAATGAGAAGTTAGGTGGTTAGTTATTGAATAACGAGTTTCAAGAAGGCAGATGGTATGTCATGGATGAGATCAAATTTGAAGGCAAGAGAGAAACTCCATTCGTATGAGGAGATTAACATATGATCCAGGGCAAGATATTCAAACCAGGAATTGGGAGTACAAATAGGACAAACAAATACTGCTTGGCTTAACTTCCTTGACCTTTGGATGATCTCAAGCTCTCTAACTTTATTCTCTGCTTCTCTCATGAACATTCATGACCAAGAATTTATGTTTAAAAAAAAATTACTTAGTTCAGAGTCAGAATCAGAATCAGGTTTAATATCCATGAGACCATATGACAAAGGAGCAGAAGTCGGCCATTCGGCCCATCGAGTCTGCTCCGCCATTTTATCATGAGCTGATCCATTCTCCCATTTAGTCCCATTCCCCCACCTTCTCACCATAACCTTTGATGCCCTGGCTACGCAGATACCTATCAATCTCTGCCTTAAATACACCCAATGACTTGGCCTCCACTGCTGCCCGTGGCAACAAATTCCATAGATTCACCACCCTCTGACTAAAAAAATTTCTTCTCATTTCTGTTCTGAATGGGTGCCCTTCAATCCTTAAGTCATGCCCTCTCGTACTAGACTCCCGCATCATGGGAAACAACTTTGCCACATCCACTCTGTCCATGCCTTTCAACATTCAAAATGTTTCTATCAGGTCTCCCCTCATTCTTCTAAACTCCAAGGAATCAGTCCAAGAGTGGACAAACGTTCTCATATGTTAACCCTCTCATTCCCGGAATCATTCTAGTGAATCTTCTCTGAATCCTCTCCAACGTCAGCACATCCTTTCTTAAATAAGGAGACCAAAACTGCCCACAGTACTCCAAGTGAGGTCTCACCAGCGCCTTATAGAGCCTCAACATCACAGCCCTGCTCCTATACTCCATTCCTCCAGAAATGAATGTCAACATTGCATTCACCTTCTTCACTACCGACTCAACCTGGAGGTTAACCTTAAGGGTATCCTGTACGAGGACTCCCAAGTCCTGTTGCATCTCAGAACTTTGGATTCTTTCCCATTTAAATAATAGTCTGCCCATTTATTACTTCTGCCAAAGTACATAACCATACACTTTCCAACATTGTACTTCATTTGCCACTTCTTTGCCCATTCTTCCAATCTATCCAAGTCTCTCTGCAGACTCTCCGTTTCCTCAGCACTACCGGCCCCTCCACCTATCTTCGTATCATCAGTAAACTTAGCCACAAAGCCATCTGTTCCATAATCCAAATCGTTCATGTACAAGGTAAAAAGAAGCGGCCCCAACATGGACCCCTGTGGAACAACACTGCTAACCGGCAGCCAACCAGAATAGGATCCCTTTATTCCCACTCTCTGTTTCCTGCCAATCAGCCAACACTCTATCAACGTATGTAACTTTCCTGTAATTTCATGGACTCTTATCTTAAGTAGCCTCATGTGTGGCACCTTGTCAAAGGCCTTCTGAAAATCCAAATGTACAACATCCACTGTATCTCCCTTGTCTAGCCTACTGGTAATTTCCTCAAAAAATTGTAATAGGTTTGTCAGGCAGGATTTTCCTTTAAGGGATCCATGCTGAGTTCTGCCTATCTTGTCATATGCTTCCAGATACTCTGTAACCTCATCCTTGATAATCGACTCCAACAACTTCCCAACCACCGATGTCAAGCTAACAGGTCTATGATTTCCTTTTTGCTTCCTTGCCCCCTTCTTAAATAGCGGAGTGACATTTGCAATCTTCCAGTCCTCTGGAACCATGCCAGAATCTATCAACTTTTGAAAGATCATCGCTAATGCCTAAGCAATCTCCACAGCTACTTCCTTCAGAACATGCGGGTGCATTCCATCTGGTCCAGGAGATTTATCTACCTTTAGGCTATTCAACTTCCTGAGTACTTTCTCTGTCGTAATTGTGACTGCGCACACTTCTCTTCCCTGCCACCCCTGAGTGTCCAGTATACTGCTGATATCTTCCTCAGTGAAGACTGATGCAAGATACTCGTTCAGTTCCTCTGCCATCTCCTTATCTCCCATTACAATTTCTCCAGCATCATTTTCTATCGGTCCTATATCTACTTACGCCTGTCTTTTACTCTTTATATATTTGAAAAAGCTTTTAGTATCCTCTTTGATATTATTTGCTAACTTCCTTTCATAGTTAATCTTTTCCCTCTTAATGACCTTCTTAGTTTCCTTTTGTAAGGTTTTAAAAACTTCCCAATCCTCTGTCTTCCCACTAATTTTTGCTTCCTTGTATGCCCTCTCCTTTGCTTTAACTTTGGCTTTGACTTCTCTTGTCAACCACGGTTGCATCCTTTTTCCATTCGAAAATTTCTTCTTTTTTGGAATATACCTGTCTTGCACCTTCCTCACTTCTCGCATAAACTCCAGCCACTGCTGCTCTGCCGTCTTTCCCACTAGTGTCCCTTTCCAGTCAACTTTGGTCAGTTCCTCTCTCATGCCACTGTAATTTCCTTTACTCCACTGAAATACCGACACATCAGATTTCGGCTTCTCTTTTTCAAATTTCACAGTGAACTCAATCATGTTATGATCACTGCCTCCTAAGGGTTCCTTCACCTCAATCTCTCTAATTGCCTCCAGATCATTACACAATACCCAATCCAGTACAGCCGATCGTCTAGTGGGCTCAACAACAAGCTGTTCTAAAAAGCCATCTCGTAGATATTCTACAAATTCTCTCTATTGAGATCCAGTGCCGACCTGATTTTCCCAATCCACTCGCATGTTAAAATCCCCTACAATTATCATAACAATATCACCGGCATATGTCGTAAAGTTCATCAATTTTTGCAGCAGCAGAACAATGCAATACATAATAATAGTGAAAAAAACATGAATTACAGTATATACATACATACATATAATAGTTAAATTATGTTCTTGTTGAGTGGCTCATCGAGCTGGCTTGTTAGCTTGCAGACGTTTTGTTACCCAGCTAGGCAACTTCATCAATGCAACTTCGAATAAATTGTTGATGATCTACATTGTTCGTCTTTTATGTGTCCTGTGATTAGTCTGTTTGTGTGTGTGTGTGTGTGTGTGTGTGTGTGTGTGTGTGTGTGTGTGTGTGTGTGTGTGTTGTGGGGGGGTATATGTGCCATTTCTATTGGTTACCAACTAGCATACAAACGGACTAATCACAGGTCACATAAAAGACGAACAATGTAGATCACCCACATTTCATTCAAAGTTGCACTGATGACGTTGCCTAGCTGGGTAATGAAGCATCTGCAAGCTAACAAGCCAGCTTGGTGAGCCACTCAACAACAACATTCTCAACCCCAGCTACAATTCTTTTCCAACATCTTAAATAGTTAAATTAAATAAGCAGTGCAAAATAGTTATAAAAATATTGGAGTAAAGAGAACTATTGCATTGTATTATAACCCTTTCTCCCAATGAAACAAGGTTGTTTCTGTGGTCCATGGAGACAGGAGACACAATTATCAACCTGCATCTCAGCCTGCATCTGAAGCACTTAAAGGAAAGAGAAGTGTGCTAAAACATAAATTTAAACACACAAGAGCTTCTCGGAGCTCTTTCAACCATGAAATCATGGAAGTCACAGCGTAAGTATTTGGATCAGTAATTTGTATACTAATAAGGTGACCTGTAACCTTAAAGTCATGATATATTAATCTATTGTGGAAAAAAACTGAAATTACACCATCACATGATGGCATTCTAACTATTAAGCATTCCATGAGGAGAAGAGAAGGAGTAAATGGGGAACTGGAATGGGAAAGATGAGAAGGGCAGGGGGAGAGAAATTACCAGAGAGAGAGAAATCAATGCTCATACTGTCAGTTTGGAGGCTACCCAAACAGAAAATGCTGTGTTGCTTCTCCAGCCTGAGAGTGGCCTCATTATGGCAGCAGAGGAGGCCAGGGACTGGCCATGTGTAATGGTGAACACAGTGGACTTTGAGTCCAGTGATCTGAGTTCAAACCTCGGCGAAGCCCTAAAAAAAAGCTGCTGCTGCATTAGACTTATAATTGTTACTTTGTGGCCCAGAAGGGAAGGAGGCAGAAGAGGTGAGCTACAGTGATAGGGGATTCAATGATTAGGGGAACAGACAGGAGGTTCTGTGGATGAGAACAAGATTCCAGATGGTGTGTTGCTTCCCCGGAGCCACAGTCAAGTACATCTCAGCATCCTTAAGTGGGAGGGCGAGCAGCCAGAGGTCACGATCCACAGCAGTACAAATGACATGGGAAGGAAGGGCGACAGGGTCCTGCAAAGTACGTTCAGGGAGTTAGGTGCTAATTTAAATCACAGGACGTCCAGAGTTGTGACCTCAGGATTGCTACCCACGCCACATGCCAGCGAGGCTAGAAATAGGAAGATAATACTGGCTAAGAATTACTGTAGGAGGGAGGGCTTCAGGATTTGTCTCATTGGGCTCTCATCCAGGGAAAGTGGGACATGTAGGGGTGAGAAATTTTGCACCTGAACTGGAGAGAGACTAACATCCTTGCAGGAAAGTTTGCTAGTGCTGCACCGGGGAGGGGTGGGGTGGGTGGGTGTTAGTATTTAATATTTCAATAATATTTCAGTAATATTGTAAATATATTGCTTGAGTAGACATTCTGTGTTGTTTACATAATGCATTATTGGTTATATATAAAAGTATGTGAATGGCATACACCATCACATTGGCGCTTCATACATACACACCTCACATAAAGTTACAACAAAGTTAAGCTTCTTATTCCCAGACCATTTGTTTTCCTTTCAAATATTTTTTATGTTTTGTGCTTGATTGCACAAGTGATCACCAGATTACATACACTGAGCAAGCTGAGCGGTATTTCAAAACAAATGGAATAGCCAATGAGAAACAAGTTACAATTTTCTGAGTGCATTAGATGCCAAAGCATACAGTTTGCTTAGAAGTTTGACTGCTCCAACCAAATCAGCCAAAGTTAGCTTTGCTAATATTTTACAAGAACAATCAGAGCCAAAACCATTGTCAATTTCAGGATGCTTTAGGTTCCATAAATGAATCAAAAGGAGGGGAGTCCATTTCAGCATACGTGGCTGAATTGAAATTGAGCATGTTCAGTTCAGTGATGGGCTTAATGATGCACTGAGAGATTGTTTAATTTGTGGAATCTTACAAGAAAGCATTCAAAAACAACTCCTAACTGAAGCACAACTTACATTTTAAAGAGCAGTTGAAATAGCTGTATCAATGGAAACTGCAGAGAGAGTTGCAATTGAATTGCAATTGGTAATGAAACTGCGTGTGAACAAAACTGCAATGTCCAAACAGGAACCTGCCTGGTCAAGTAAATTATGTTACTATTGTGGCTGGAGCTCACATAAAACAAACCAATGCAAATTTAAAGGCAAAACTTGCAGAAAATGTAACAGAGTAAGATACATACAAACAGCATGTCGGGCAGACAAAGATAAAGATAGACTGCGCAGGGAAAGGAAAAGCTAAAAAGTCAAGTTGCAGTTTCAAAAAGAGCAATAATCTGCATACTGTTGAATAAATATTTGTTAATGACGAGAGTGATGCAGAGTAGCCTGGAGATTTGCAAAGTGAAATCCAACAACAGACAAGCATATCATAAACAGGAGAAATTCTGCAGGTGCTGGAAATCCAAAGCAGTGCACACAAAATGCTGGAGGAAATCAGCAGGTCAGGTAGCATCTCTAGACATGAATAAATTGTCAACATTTCAAGCCAGACCCATCTTCAGGACAGGAAAGGAAGAGGGAAGATGCCAGATAAAAAGGTGGGAGGGAAAGGAGGATAGTTAGAAGGTGATAGGTGACAGGTGAAACAGGAGGGAAGGAATGGTAAAGGGCTGGAGAGGAAGGAATCTGATAGGAGAAAGGGAAGGAGGAGGAGGCCCGGCGGGAGGTGATTTACAGGTGAGAAGAAGGTAAGAGGCCAGAGTGGGGAATAGAAGAAGAGGGGAGGGAGAAATTTTTTTTACCGGAAAGAGAAATCAATATTCATGCCATCAGGTTGGAGGCTACCTAGACAGTATATGTTGCTCATCCACCTTGAGGGAAGTCTCATCATGGCACAAGAGGAGGTCATGCATCGATATGTTGGTATAGGAATTGGGATTGGAATTAAAAGTTTTGACAAACAGGAAGTTCCGCTTTTGACGGATGGAGCAGAGATGATCAACAAAGCGGCCCCCCAATTTGCGGTAGGTCTCAATGATGTTGACGAGGCCACATCAGGAGCACTGGCCACAATAGACTACCCCAGAAGGTTCTCAGGTGAAGTGTTCCCTCACCTGGAAGGACTGTTTGTGGCCTTCGCTAGAGGTGAGGGAGGAGGGGAATGGGCAGGTGTAGCACTTTGGTCACTTGCAGGGATAAATGTTAAGAGAGAGATTAGTGTGGAGGGAAAAATGGACAAGGAAATTATGGTGGGAGTGATCCCTGCAGAAGAAGGCAGGGAGGGGGCTAAGATATGCCTGTGGTAGGATCCCTTTGGAGATGGTGGAATTTGTGGAGAATGACGTGTTGGATGTGGAGGGTCATGGGGCAGCAGGTAAGGACAAGAGGAAATCTATCCCTGTTAATGCGGCAGGAAGATAGGGTGAGCACAGACGTAAGGCAAATGGAGGAGAAGCAGGTTAGGGCAGCATCAATGATGGAGGCAGGGAAACTGAATTCTTTGAAGAAGGAGGAGAGGCAATGTGGCTTACACAGAACTGAATGCCAAATTAATTAAAATGGAATTGGACACCGGCAGGGAACTCCTCTGGGAATGATATTCTCAACAGTGAAATATAACAATCAACAAGCCATATTGGGCTTATATGTGGTAAAAACATGAGAGCCAGCGTTGTGGGGGTGCCTCATCCCATGCAATAGAGTGAATTGGGAACAGTACTGGATGATGCCACAGCAGTGTTCAAGAATAGCATTGTAAAACTCAAACATATCAAGGGTAAAATTGTGTTAAATGAAAATGCCACACCCAAGTTTTACAAAGCCCATCCGGTTCCTTATATCATCCGTGATAAAGTAGCCAGTGACCTAGGTTGCATGGAAACTGCAGGAATTCTTTCCAGGAAATTTTTGAGTAGAGCCCATGGTCAATGACAGTAGATCCAATAGCCAAGAAGAATGAGTGTGTCAGGATCTGTGGTGATTTTAAGGTCACCGTTAACTTAATACTGAAAGTAAATCAATACTCTCTGCATAAGATAGAGGACGTCTTTGCAAACCTTTCTGGAGAGAAACCCTTCAGCAAAGTGGACACAGCTGAGGCCTACCTACAGATGGAGATGGAAGAAGAGTCAAAAGTATTTCTCATCATAAACACTCACTAAGGGCTTTATCGCTATAATAGGCTTATTTCTGGAGTTGCATCCACACCTGCACTCTGGCAGAGGTGATGCAAGGTTGCCTAGGCACAGGTATTTTCCTGGATCACATCATTGTTACCAGAAAGGATGAGAAGGAACATCTCCAAAATCACAAGACAGTGTTAAACAGATCAGAAGATTATGGGCTCAGAGTCCAATGTAACAAGTGTAAATTCTTTAAACCAAGCATCAGTTACTGTGGTCACACCATCGACGCACAAGGATTACACAAGTGTACAGAGACAATTCAAGCAGTAGTAGATGCCTCAAGACCAAAGGATGTGTCACAGTTGAGGTCATTCTTAGGATTAGTCAATTATTCTAACTGGTTTCTGTCAAACCTGTCTACGATGCTCCACTCTTTGAACTCATTACTACTGATCAGGAAGAAATGGCAATGAACAAAAAGTGTAAGGTGGTAAAGGAAATGGTGATGTCAGACACTGTACTCACACATTATGATACACATCATCCAGTGAAGCTTGCCTGTGACACCTTCCCTTATGGGATAGCTGCAGTCACCTTACACATTAAGAGTGATGGAAGTGAATGTTCCAGTAGCATTTTGAGATGTCCCAGCACATTCCCTTTCCACACAGATTAGCAGAGAGGTCTTGAGTCTGGTTTGGAGTGTAAAACATTTCAAACAGTACTTGTACGTGAGAGAATTCACCCTCGTTGCGGATCATCAACCACTTGTGTTCATTTTTAATCCACAGCAGGGTGTTCCACTAACAGCAGCAGTACAACGTTGAATTCAAGTGGATGATTAATCATGGAAATGCTTATGGATTGTCCTGTTTACTCTTGGAAAAGGAAATACCTGAAAGATTTACAGAAGAGGACATTTCTTTGTTTACTCTCCCTTTACAGTAGAGATGATCCAAACGGAAACTGGAAAAGACCCCAGACTTTCTCAGGTTTATAAATATCTGGAACCTGCAACATAAACTCCAATTCCCCCATTTATACCAGTGCCAGGATAAACTTGCCCTTGAAGGAGTTTGCCTTATGTGGGGTTTGGATCATCCAAGTTCAAAGCTGAAGCGTTGGAGAAGTACATGCCAGTCAAAATGAAAGCGTTGGCTCGAAGCTTTGTCGAGTGGCCTAGGTTAGATTATCAGATTGAGCAGCTCACCATGCATTATACAGAATGCCAAAACATCCAGGAGATACCAAAAGCAGCACCTCTTCATCCCTGAGAATAGACTGTATTGCCCTAGCACAGGATTCATGTGGATTTTACTGGACTATTCACGGGCACAAATGTCTTTGTAGTAGTGGATGCAGCTACAAAGTGGCCAGAAGTGCTCCCAATAGTTGCCACTACAGCTTTGCACTCTGTTATGTGTTGAGAAACCTCTTTCCAAGGATTGCTGTTCCAGAACACTTAGTCAGTAACGATGGATCACAGTTTGTTGTAGAACAGTTTTAGGCATACCTGAAAATGAATGAATGAAACATGTTATTTTTGCACTATATCACCAAGTTATAAATGGCTTGGTGGAAAGGTTTGTCCAGAGTCTAAAAAACACACTGCGCACAATGTCAGCAGAACACACTACAGTGGCGCTGAATCAGAAACTCACCAATTTCCTCCTTGCATATCACAGTGCAGCACATTCCACAACCAACAAGTCACCAGCTATGCTGTTGTTTGGTCATCCCACACGTTCACGTTTGGATCTCCTCAAACACAATCTCAGAAGGACAAACAACTGAAGGGTCCTCAAACAAGGAGGTTTGATGTTTCGTTCCTGGACAAACAGTGAAGATTGAATCTGATAGCATGCGGAGACAACACTTTGATCAGTTGAGGAGAACCGAGTCAATTGTTGAAGAAGAAAGGTGGCCAGAACTGACAGAACCACTTCCTGCAGTCCGCAACCATCACAGAGGAGGCCCCAGAATCTGAGATTGATTCACAGTCACAAGTCTCACCTGCCAAGCAGATTGATCCCCTTTATTTGGAAAAACATTATCCCACAAGAGTAAGAAAGTCTCCACAGTGATTAAATCTTTATACCTCTGTTTTTGTCATCTATATCAATCATCTGCATGATAATGTAGTAACTCAATCAGCAAATTTACAGATGACACCAAGTTTTGGGGTGTAGTGGACAACGAGGAAGACTATCAAAGCTTGCAGTGGGAGGCGGAACAATGCAGGCAAGTGTGAAGTGTTACATTTTGGGAAGACAAACTGGGCTAGGACTTACATGGTGAGTGGTAGGGCACTGAGGAGTGTGGAAAACAGCGGGATCAGAAATAGGGACCCCTAATTCCTTGAAAGTGGTGTCATAAGTAGCTTGGGTTGTAAAGAGAGTTTCTGGCACATTGATTTTAATAAATCAATGTGTTTTGTACAGGAGTTGGGACATAAATTTGAAGCTGCATAATATGTTGGAGAAGCCAAGCTTTGAATACTGTGTGCAATTCCAGTCACCTACCTACAGGAAAGATTATCAATAAGTTTGCAAGAGTATAGAGAAAATTTACAAGGATGTTACTCGGATTTGAGGACCTGAGTTATAGGAAATGGATAAGTAGGTTAGGACTTTATTCACCAGAGCATAGAAGAATGAAAGGAGATTTGATAGAGGTAAACAAAATTATGTGTGGTATAGATAGGGTACATGTAAGTAGGCTTTTTCCACTGAGATTGGATGAGACTAAAGATCATGGGTTAATGGTGGAAAAAGAAATCTTTTTTTCAGGGTGGAAAAATTTTCTTTTTGGAAAAAGGGATACTTCCTCATTCAGGGTGTGGAATGAAATCCCAATGGAACTGTTGGATGTGGGATTGATTTCACCATTTAAGAGCTATTTGGATTGGTACGTCGATTGAAGGGGTATGATGATCTGGGTGCAGGTCAATGGGAGTAAGCAGATTAATAGTCTGGCAGGGACTAGATGGGCCTGTGGGTCTATCTTTGTGCTGTAGTGTTCTATGATTCTATGTCGGAATGGGAATGGAGAGTGGAATTGAAATGGCTGGCTATCAGGAAACCCTGCTTCTTGCAAATGGAGCAAAGGTACCCTACAAAGCAGTACTCCAATCTTTGTTGGATGTCACCGATGTAGAGGAGCTGCTCTGGGAACACCAGATACAGACGATGACCCAGAATGGTTTACAGGTGAAGTGTTGCTTCACCTGGAAGGACTGCTTGGGGCCCTGAATGATGGTGGGGGAGCAGGTACATGGGCAGGTGTGGCACTTCAGCCACTTGCAGGAATAAGCTCAAGGAGGGAGATCAGTGGGGAGGGATGAAAGAACAACAGAGTCACCAAAAGTGCGATCCCTGTGGAAAGCAGAGAACTGGTGGGTGGGGGGGGGGGGGTAGGAGAGGGAAGGAGGCAAAGATGTACTTGATGCTCGGATCCCGTTGAAGATGGAGGAAGTTGAAAAGAATGATGTGCTAGAAGCGGATGTTCATGTGGCTGTAGGTAAGAACCAGAGGAATTCAATCCCTGTTATGGCAGTGCAAAGATGGGAGGAGGACAGATGTCTGGGAAAAGAAGGAGATACGGATAAGGGCAGTAAGAAGAAAACAACAACAACTTTTCAACACAGATTGTTCCATTACAAAATGCTTAAATTACTGAACAACCCTATCAAAAAACTGTCTTTGAAAATGTTTGATAAATTAAATCTCTGCTACTCCATAATGAAACTATATCTGTTTCAATTTTAAGATAGATTGTAGGAACCCAGACATTTATCTTCAGTTTTCTGGTGTTGTCATCTATATCAACAATCTGAATACTAAAGTGGTTAGCTGGATCAGCAAATTTGTGGAATGCACCAAGATCGGGGGTGTAGCAGACAGTGAGGAAGGTTATCATGGCTGGAAGAAGGACGTGGATCAGTGGGAAAAATGGGCTGAAGAATGGCAGAAGGAATATAATGCAGACATGTGAGGTGCAGCACTTCGGTAGGACCATCTAGGGTAGGTGTTACACAGTGAATGTTAGGGCACTAAGGAGTGTGGTAGAACAAAGGGATCTGGGAAAATGAAGTCCATTATTCATTGAAAGTGGTGCCACATGTAGAGAGAGTTGTAAAGAAAGCTTTTGGCCCATTGGCCTTCATAAATCAATGTACTGAGTACAGGAGATGGGATGTTATGTTGAAGTTGTATATTGGTGAGTTGGTGAGGGCAAATTCAGAGTATTGTGTACAGTTTTGGTCACCTACCTACAGGAAATATGTAAATATGATTGAAAGAGAACAGAGAAAATTTACAAGTATGTTGCTGGGTCTGGAGGACCTGAGCTATAAGGAAAGATTGAATAGGTTAGGACTTTATTCTTCAGAATGTAGAAGATTGATAGGAGATTTGATAGAGGTGTACAAAATTAGGAGGGGTATAGATAGGGTAAATACAAGTAGGCTTTTTCCTCTGGGGCTGGGTGGGACTACAACCAGAGGTCAGAAGTTAAGGGTGAAAAGTGAGAAGTTTCAGGGGAACATGGAGAAACTTCTTCACTCAGAGAGCAATGAGAGTGTGGAATAAGCTGCCAGCACAAGTTGGTGCATGCAAGCTCAATTTCAATGTTTAAGCGAAGTTTGGATAGGTGCATGGATATTGGGGGGTAGGAAGGGCTATCATCTTAGAGCAGGCCAATGGGAATAGGCTGTTTAAATGGTTTTGACA
The DNA here is from genome assembly GCF_030028105.1 of Mobula birostris. Lineage (NCBI taxonomy): Eukaryota > Metazoa > Chordata > Chondrichthyes > Myliobatiformes > Myliobatidae > Mobula > Mobula birostris. The sequence goes on along the minus strand of NC_092385.1, from coordinate 31,371,168 downwards.
ATGATTAGATGGGCTAAAGTGCCTGTTTCTGTGCTGTACTTTTCTATGAATCTATGACTCTACTTCAATGTGACAGATCTTCTCACATCTGTCACATCAAGGTATATTTTAGATTTTGCAGACATCACAGAAGAGGGCTAGCAGAATTTTACATTGTTTTAGAAGTATTAGGATGGAAACTTTCTTAGGAATTTTTACAATCAGCTAAAATAACTTCAGTGAATATCCAGAGGGAACTTCAATTATTGCTGGACATCAGATTCTCAGTTAAGCTTCACTAGTCAATAGGAAGATCTAAGAAACTTCCAGATGTTAAATATAGGTTTGAAAGAACCTTCTATTTTCAAAACACAAACAAATATCAACCAGATTTAAATCTTTAATAAGACGGCTTTTGGATCAGCTGGATTGATCATTCAGTGAATCATGAGGGCAGTACTCAGTAACATCTTCAGACAATGAGTTCAAGTCAGAGTAAGTTATTTATTTTCATACTATCACACTGTGGACTAAGCTTTTAGACTATGTGGTGCACATTGATTTACTGTGTTTATTTGAAAGAGAAATGAACACATCCCAGATTGAAGTGGTTGGTTTCAATAATTAACTATTTATATTGATATTTAATGGACTACCATGGTGCTTGTGCTTCACGAATCAAATGGTTGGACAGAAAATTCCCAGAATTCTTCTTAAATTGGACACAGTTGTATTCTTCTGTTTGCTTTCTCCCTCAGGAAACTGCATGGTTCAGGGATGGGTAAATGATGTATGCAATTCCTTGATGAACTCATTGGTCATTTCCCAATCATTTTGCCACTTGTACATGTATCATTTATTCAAAACAGAGCCATGTTTTGAGTACATTGCAAAGGTTTCTTAGCTGCAAACCAACTGAAACAAAATGATGAACACTGAATACTTATTTGAGATCTTTATCAGAAAATGTAATATTGCCTGAGGTGACACTTAGCAATAAAGTTAATTTGGATTTAAACAACTTTAGTACTTAAACCTTTTCCAATCATTTTGAGCAAAGTAACGTTTTTTACAAACCAGCATATTATTTGGAAGATGAGGGAACATTTCTAATATTTGTATATCTGTGCACTTCTAATGCCATTGTGGCACTGTAATTTCCTTTGGAATCAATAAAGTATCTATCTATCTACCTAAAATCATAATCCAGCCTCAGACTCAGTGCCAGTTTGAGGAACCTATTTTAATCACTTCCTTCCTTTTCACATTTGCAACCATTCTCACTGTTAGCTGCATTTTGGTAAACTTCTCTGATGCAGATAACTTTCTGCTAAATCCCGGTATATCGGAAAGTGGCATTTGCATTTACAATAGCTCTGAGGTACTGAGTATTTTGCAGCTGTCCAAGCCTCACCGATTATTAAATCAAGCCTACTAATTCAGTATAAATGAGTTCAAACACTCTCTCAGAAGCCAAAGTTAAACCTAAAGTCCATTTTTGTGTTTGTCCCACATAATTTGAACATATAACATTCTATAAACAAAAATCAGGTATACTGGAGTTGAAGGAGCCAAAACTAGACATTTTAAATGACTGTGAAATTGTTGATTTAATGACACACTAATGTGTCTGCTTGATCCTAACAACATGATATCCTTACACAATTACGATTTAATTTACAATGTGGTAAATCTATTATCATTAATCGATTTATGTAAAACACATCAGACCACTTCACATTATTAACAATAACTCCTTTTTCACTTTATCAAATGATATTGCCTTGCATCTGCGGAGGCAGATGGTAATTCAGCAGTCATGACTCCAAAGTCAGTATTTAATGTTGATCTCAAATGCCCTTGAGTGGGTGGTGGTGAGCCACAGCAAAATGTTCACACTGTACTGACAAATATGGATCTCCAGTACTGTGAACCAAAAATAAAGAGAGGAATAAATGGCTTTCTGTTTCTGGATTATGTTATGTGACTTCACTGGGCAGAGAGTAGGAGTGGTGTCTCCTGCTGCCCTAATCCTCCCAAGCAGCAGAGGTTCTGTTAAAGAAGTCTTGACGAATGGCTGCAATTGCATCGTATATATCCTGCTCAATATGTGGTCCCTCTCATTCACGAGTTATCTTTTCTTGGATGATTTCAAATTTCTGGATTATTAGGGAAAGTATTCTTTCACACTTAAATCTTCTCTTATGGTAAAAAGCTTTATGAAATAAAAGGATGAATAATTAGCCAGAGAATGACCAGAGTGCAGCTAGAGTGTGTAATTGGTTATAGGGTCATACAGCATACAACAGGTCCTTTCGCCTACTAGGTCTATACCAAAAATCAAGCACAGATTTATACCGATCCCACACCAATCCCATTTTAGTGTCTTCATGTTTCCGTCAGTTTCCCCAAGATTCCACTACACATTTACACTCCCAGCATTTAGATCTGAAGCAAACTTGTGCCCAATGTAAAAATATACAAACTCCACAATTACATTCTGCAATGTCAGAACCACTGGAGCTATGAGAGAGCAGCTCTATTAATTGCACCATTGTGCTGCTCCAATTATCAGTCACATTCATTGGACTAACCTTGAAGAGTCATAGAACTTTTTCAGACCAGTTCATTCATGTTGAGCTAATCCTATTAGCCTGTGATAGGCCCATATCCCTGTCAACCTTTCTTATCCATGGCCAGATGTAATTGTACCCTCCTTTACCATGTCTTCTGGCAGCTTGTTCCACATACTCACCTTAATCTCTGTGGAAAATGAGTCCTTCATGTCCCTTTTTTACTTTTCCCTCTCACTTTAAATCTATGCCATCTCAAACTCCCCTACTCTGGAAAAAGACAGTCACCATTCACCCTATCTGTGCCTTTGTGGTTTTTATGCAGCTTTATGTCACTCCTCAGTCTCCTACAATCCACAGCATGATGGAAGAGAAGTCATTAATGAAGTAGCTGAAGATGTTTGGGCAAAGACACTGCTGTGAAAAATTCCTACACAAGGTCCTGAGGTTAATATGATTGAACTCTAGAATCACACCATTCCTTTGTGCCAAGAATGACTCTGGTTAGAGAATTCTCCCCTAGTTCCAATGACATTAGCATCACTAGGGCCTCTTGAGTTTAAACTTGGTATAGTTCCACCTTGATTTCTCATCTCAGCTCTACAGTCTGCAATTTATTTTAATAAAATCATAAGCCCATTCAGCCCATCGAGTCGGCTCTGCCATTCCATCAGGGCTGATCCTGGATCCCACTCAACCCCATACACCTGCCTTCTCACCATATCCTTTGATGCCCTGACCAAACTGGAAACTATCAACTTCCGCCTTGAATATACCCACAGACTTGGCCTCCACTGCTCTCTGTGGCAGAGCATTCCACAGATTCACTACTCTCTGACTAAAAGAATTGCTCCTCACTTCCGTTCTAAAAGGTCAGCCCTCAATTTTGAGTCTGTACCCTCTAGTTCTGGATACCCCCACCATAGGAAATGTCCTCACCACATCCATCCTATCTAGTCCCTTCAGCATTCGGTAGGTTTCAATGAGATTCCCAAATTCCAGTGACTACAGGCCTAAAGTTCCAAATGCTTCTCATATGTTAACCCCTTCGTTCCTGGATTCATCCTCATGAACCTCCTCTGGATTCTCTCTTAGATCAGGACTGCAACAAGATCCAGTGAAACTTAAGCTTACAGCAGCTGCATGCCATGTGATGTTTGTATGGGGGTCTGTACAGAATTGACTGGTTTGGATATGTTATTGACCTGTCCAGTATCTAAATCAATGCTGCACAGAGCATCTGACTTTATTCGGAACGTGTCTAATTGTCGATCTTGCTGGTCATTTCACAAGCTAAATAAAAGTCAACTGCAGGAGAGGCAACACCTGATCTTTCACCTCTTCCCTTCCCAGAACCTGAGGACCCAAACAGTTCTTTTGGGTGAAGCAGTGATTCACTTGCACTTCTTCCAATCTAATGTACACTATTCAGTGCTCTCAATGTAGTCTCCTCTACAATGGAGAAATCAAACGCAGATTGAATGACTGCTTGGTGGAGTACCAGCAATCCGTCCACAGACCCAACCCCCTAGCTTCCTGCTTTTTCTCGGTTAATTTCCCCACTCTCAACTGTCTGTGGCCTCCTTCAAGATTCAAGCGAAGTGTGAATAATGTCATCTCTCCAGACATGTTACAGTCTTCTGGACTCAATACTAAATTCAGGTAAATTGCTCTCATTATTTGTGTCAGGATGTGCAGTTCTGCATTAGCTCATGCATCTGTTATATTGAATCAATTAGTATGCCTTGACCTGCTTAGCATTCCTTATAGTCTTGCAGTTTGCAGCTTCACATTACTTTGTCTTTTCTCTCTCTAACTTCCCTGACCTCAAGTTTCTACATTTCTTTGTCCATTTTATTTCTCCAAATGCCCTCATTAAACCATCAACCAGATTAATTCATCAACATCGCTTCCTTACAGGCAACCCCAAAATCATCCCACCCGTCTTTTGTCCTATCCATCCCTACACCGCCATATGCGTAACTTGAAAATCACTTGTTTTCTCTCTTTCCCATTCTGATTACACACATTTAATCTAAATTCTGATGCTGCCAGGCCCAGCATTTTCTGTTTCACTTAAGTTATTTAAATAGGTATGAGTGGAGAGGCATATAAAAGCTCTGCCAACTACAGCCTAAAAGATATTAGGAAACTAGATCATGTTTAAAACAACTTGGTATTTTTGTGGCCTCCATTCCTGCTTCGAGATTGTTACAGCATATTTAGTTGATCGATTGAATTTATATTTTCCAAATTTTTTAATGGAATTTACATTTATATCCCCCGATCATTCATCCCAGTTTCTGGAATACTAGTCTGGTAACATAACTAGAAACACTCTCTAGAGTGCAAGTTTTCACAGTAGAACTATGAACTCTAGGGGGTGGGGGTGGTTGTTGGTGTTGTAGTTAGGAATAGAAATTATGTTGACAGACCAGTTGCCTACTCATCTTACAACATTGCTATTCTGTGGGTTCATACATTTGCTTGTATTGCCATGATTTTACAAGTTGAGAGGTGAGGTTAAATCCCACTCTTTAAAATGGATGAAAAGGGAGTTATATATCAAGTTTCTAGTTGACATTTAGGAAGCACAGCACATTATATAGATGGCAGCAGGAAGTGAAAACGGATATACAACACTCATTTAACAAGTCTGCCATTTCCTTTATGTCAATTATAGTCTTGCTTGCATCCGTCTTTCATGAGTCCACATCTCCTTTTACCACTTTTTAAAAATATACATTAAAAACATTGTTGTTCTGTTCAATATTTTGTTCAAACTTGCATTCATTCATCTCTTTGCTCTTCTTCCTTTTTGTTTCATTTACCTTGTAACTCGCACACTGGATTTCCACTTTCCAATGCAGTTTTGTAAACTTGATGCCATTACTTATTGTTGATCAGGGCCGGCAGATTCTTTGTCCCATCAAGCTACGTACTGATCTTGTATTAGACTAAATGGACTGGATCGTCCTAGATCTGGGCTGGTAGCCAGACTAGCTGCCTGCAATGCTCACCTGTTCCATGTATGGACTGCTGGTCAAGGTGACCCTGAGAAACTGAGTGATCTTCAAGAAAGTGGTATATCGTGGTCGTTGTACTCTGTTGAGAAGTCTCATTTACCAAAGGTTATGACTTTACAACCCTGTAATATCTGCTTTACTTACGCTGAAATTTTGGTTTATAATTACCAATCCAAACATTACAAAATGTGAAAACTTGCAACAATTAAAATAAATAGTTTATCATGCTAAATAATTAAAAACATCAAAATAAAACAAATAAACCATTTACGTATAGCATCTACAAACTTCAGAAATTTTTTTCATAAAATTGTCCTTGATATAGTCTGTAAATTAGTTACCTTCCTTTTAACTGTTCTGCTTCTCCTAGTTCATGTGAAATCTAACACCTTCCGTTACAAATGCACTGGCAGGAATCTGACCTGCTCTGGGTCAGACGGGAGAGGGACACCGTGTATTCAGTTTTAGGAGTATTGTGGGGAGTGGCGAGGATGAATTTGATGTATGTGGTTTGATTTCAGGAAAGATGGATTTTAGTAATGTGGATAAACTGAAGAAACTGGGGTGTCCTCCTTGGAATGGAAGAGGTTGTGAGAGAATCTGATCAAAGCATTTGAAATGGTGGAAGGCTTAGGTCCAGTACTGTTTCAGAGACATCAAAAATTAGGAAACGTAGTGTTACGGTGATGCACAAAAGAAAAGTGAAATAAGGAAAAGTGACCAGGATCTGTAATACACTGTCAGCAACATGGTGGAGGCAAATTTGATTATTACATTCACACAGGAACTGGACTATTGCTCTCACATTGAGCCAGTATAAACGAATTGGATGAATATCTTCCTACTGTGTTATAACAATTCCTTGATATTTCACAGAAACTTGCCACAAACTTCCTCATTCTCAGTTTACTCATGCGGGTGCAAATATTTGGAGGAATTGATTCAGTGGCTATAAAATGTAAATGAGACTCTGTACTTCCGACCTAATATTTGATGGAAAGGGTCCCAATCGGGTAATTCAAGGACCATGAAAACATTTTGCTGCGAGGAGGTGGGAGCTGACAGATTTAATAGCTCAGCTCCTTTCATGCTTACTGGCCTAAAGGAGTGGGAGTTCCTGATCTAAGGCCTTTCAAGCAAATCCTTTTCTCTGACCTGGCTCTTTCGCTACCACTAACTGTCAACAGCAGTGTTCCCACCCTCCAACCCACCCCTTAAGTATCCTTATCTGTAGTTCACACTTTCTCCCCTTGTTTAATTTCTTACATGGAACTATTGCAATGAAAAAGCAAATGTGTAGCAGTATTCAACAGGGAAACTGAATTATCTGGATCACCTAGGTTCTTTGATAAGTGAATGGAAGGCATAAGGGACAGAACATTTATGATCTCAGTCAACAGCTTTGCACCTGGATCGAGAAAGAGGAAACAATGAACTGGTTGTTTGGCTTTGCATGCTTATTGGGAATTTCCTTTATAGCCTACTTTAATAGATATCTCTTAAGCCTCTTCAACTCTTTTTGTCCAAGTGTTTATGCTGAAAAATTACTTCTTTATTTACAAGTTGTTGTTTGCTTTTAGAGTCAGAGCCATACAGCCCCAAGCAGGCCCATCAGCCCACCATGTCCTTGCTGACCATCAAGCTTCAATTAATTTGAATCCTATTAACCAGCATTTAGTCCACAGCTTCCTATGCTTTGATAATTCAAGTGCTTTTGCCAATACTTGAAGCATTATTAGTACCTGCCTCCACTTTCTTCTGGGGCAATCTTTTCTAGATTCCAACCACCCTCTGTGAAAAAATGTTCTTCCTCAGATCTCTTCTAAACCTCTTACACCTCACGTTAAAGGTCTTAACACCTCTGCCATGGAAAAGGTTACTTATTGTCTACACTATCTATGTTTCTCATAATTTTATTGACAATCCACCCCCAAACCTATTCTCCTGTGAGGAAAACAAGCCCAGGCTTTCCAATCTTTGCTCATTACCAAGATGTTTTGTTCTAGACAACAACCTGTTGAATTTCCTTTGTACTTTCTCCTGTGCAGTCATGTGCATAATATAGTGTGGCAGCCAGACTATAGATACCTTAGCTTCTAAAGTTACGGTATGTGATTGGAACTTAATGGTCATTTAAGACTACGTTTGGCAAGGGTCTCCAGCTACTCTTGGTGTTGGAGGGAGGACAATGTGGGACATATGTATTTTGGGGAACAATAAATGAGAGGAAATGTTCAGCAGAATCCTGCAAGATGATTACATTCATGGTTTAAATTTAAAGTCTGAACTTTACTGGACCTGTTTGGAAGTCATTGTCAAGATTTACTAACAAACATTATTTTAACCCATTAATGACAACTGGTATCCTCACTGAGGCCAGTTGTATACATCACGCCTGTATTGTGTGACTGGGGACAACCAAATCTTTCCTCAGGATTTTAAAATACTCTTCAGATTTGGTGGCCTCATGTCTCCCTCATTACCAGAAAATATATTTTTTCCAAGTAAAATTATTGATCATTTTCTGGATAAACATAGCACCTTTGTTGAAGATTTCTATGCAAGCATGGACACACCACAGAAATTACAATCTATCTGAAACATAGGTACTCCTGAATAGTACTATGCTTTAGTGACAGGGACCCATATTGATTTTCTAATTAAACACTTACAAAAGAAAAACTTCATTGAATATACTTTTTTTTTGTTTTGAATCCAGGCTGCAAAGTTAATTGCGTTCAATTCATACGCATCTGAACTAAACTAAAACTGAAATGAAAATAGATTCTTAAATGATTGACACATACCACAATACTACTGAAAATGTCAGAATTTTATGCGCATGAGTTTAAAATTAAAATTATTATTGGTGATTTTGATACTAATTCTGTTTTGTTTAAATAACAGAAAGTTTGAAAATCACAAATAATAATCTGGATTTCATTATGGGAAAGCAAGATTCATATACTATTGAAATATTATTTTGCTTTCTAAGGCAAAATTTTTAATGCAAGTTTATTCTGTAACATTATTGATATAATTATGTGCACTGATTTGTCATGGAAGGAAATAATGGGCAAAGTTAACTATTATGTAGTGAAGTTAACTATTCTGCTGACTGATCTGCAGATCATTCCTTTCCCTCAAAGAATTTTTGTAAATTACAGTCGAAAATTAGAATAGTTTGAAGAATTTAATTTACTTTTTATTCAACTACTTTAATGAATAGAAAATGTACATATTAGTATTTTAAAGGTATATTGTTATTCTAGTTGTTACTGGAGTTAGTGAATACAAAAAACAAAAAGGGGAAACGTATTTACTTACATCAACGTGAGTCTCATCATTTAAATCATAAAGACATAATGAACACGTTTTTGGCTCAGACAGAAAACCACAGGAGAAGGGCTGGTCAACAACTACTTCCTGTCTTTGCTTCCCTTAGTCTCAAAATGTGGCAGAGGTTCAAAGACTACAGAGAGGATGCTTTATTGTTCCTTCTCACTGGCCTCATTTTATAATATTTCCATGCTCCCATGATAGTAAATATATCAATTTCTTTCAAAACATGTTATAAATTAAAAGTTTTTTATAAATCCATTTCTAGGTAAAGCAGATGTTCAGTATGTTATACCACGCAAATTATCTATGCCATTCCAGCAGAGAGTCTCAAAAAAATGGAGAAATAAAAATCTCCCGCAAGTCTGCAATTCTACATAATTGCAAATCTCCACATTGCCCAAAATTCTACCCTAGATGATAGTTGTAAGCATGATATATAGTCACAGCAGCAGTTTGTATTATGAATGAATATCCGAAGCAAACTTCAACATGCTGACCCAACTATTGAGCATAGTTAGTCCCTATTTATTGGAGGTGAATTTGAGGCCAAATCAGTTTTGATTTTTGGGAACAGAAAACACCACCAAATATGGATCTAGTGAAACAAGAGAAGAAGTAAAAAAAAACTTTGAGTTGTTCTGACACTTATCAACTATTAACAAGTTACATCAATTATTTAGAAAAAATACAGCTGATCAGTTTTTAGCTCATTTTTATTTCATGAGTTTTCAGATGCAATAATTTCTGTAAAAAATATACAGACTTTTAAGTAAGTTAATCACCCATAATCCTGCCCCTGTGGACCTAACTCCATCATAAGATTGATTCACCAGAATGAAATGTAATAAGAACATGCTGACACTGCCCCAGTGCCACTCCTGACCCCAATGGGTTCCATCACATCCTGCTTCAAATTGCAATGAAAATATCCGCACTGTCCTTGAGGGTAGAGATTAGATCCAAATTCAAAATGTCAGTGATCTCATTTTGAGCCAGATATTCACAATGATAGGTGTTGCATGTTGGCTGATGTCTGTGTCCAGAATGAAAGCAGGATGAGAGTTTTAACCAAAAGAATTTCAAATCCTTTTGTGAAAATATAATGTGTCAAACAAAATTAGCCTTCGCCAATCCCCATTACCTGTGCTTGGTTTTGCACACAACCAGATGGGATCAAGCTAGCCACGACTCTCAGGACAGCACAAAACTTCTAAAAGGTTATTGAAATTAATTAACACCACAACTAATATAATGTAATATGCTACCCATAATATATTACAAGAAAATAAAAGATAATTATAAGAAGACTACAAACTGCTTTATAATAATGTACTGCTGTGACTCTAATACTTTTACAATCATTCACAGCTTTTAACTCTTAACCAATAGTAAATTGAGCTCCTGTTAACTGTGATTAACTGTAACTGGGATTGTGCATGCCACTCGCCCTAGTATTGGCCTCTGCTAAAGGTTCGCTACTGAATTGCACCCAGGATAAATGATTGACACAAACCTCTCCCTTTGTGAAGGTCCCTCGTATGCCCTGCTTATTGCGGTGAGGTTATGCAGTCTACCCAATTTAGTCCACAGTCCTACATCATCACCTCCATCATCGATTTTTATTGGAAGTGTTGTTATGATGGAGAACAGTTCTGAACTTGTTGGCATCTGTAGACATTCCGTAGACATACCGCAAACTCTTTGTGAGGAAAACAGATTATGTAAATTGGGTCCTTGGATTAATCCTGTCTGTGAAATAAAAGGGCTTTCTTTTCCAATTTTCCTGAACTCCCAGTCTGTAATTTTAAAATTTGCTTTAAACACAAGTCCCATGCTGGGTGGAATTTTGGCCAATTTTTGGTCAATTAAGTCAAGAACTAAATGTACATACTCCTGAAGGCATTGCTTTCAGATCGTGCTGTTAAATTGTAAGGTTACGTGAATACTATATAAATTTAATGTTTTCAGTTTTTAAATTTATGTTTAATTGTTAATTAATTAAATACGTCTGCATATTGAAACTTACTTACATGTTTTGTATTCCAGTTTAATAGCTGTCCCTTATTTTACAGCAGTTCCGTATCTGTTATATAACAACTGCTGTATGATAAATTCACCAGACTGCATCCAGAAATGGGGCGTGGGGGTTGTCATATGAATAGAGATTGAGTGGGCTAGGCCTGCACACTCTAACGTTTAGAAGAATGAGAGGAGATCTCAAATTCTTACAGGCTTTAACAGGCTGGATGTGAGAGAGATACTCCCCTAGCTGAAGACTCTAGAGCCAGGGCTCCCAGTTTCCAAAAAAGGGGTAAGTCACTTAAAACTGAGATGAAGAGAAATTACTTCACGCAGATGGTGTGACTGAGAAAATTTCATGACGTTGACTCAAAATAGAGATCAAAAGATTTAAGGATATCAACAACATTAAGATGGGGCTTGTGCATGGAAATGGATTTGTAACAGAAGATCAGTCATGATCTTTCTGAATGGTGGGAATGGATTTGTAACCGAAGATCGGTCATGATCTTTCTGAGTGGTGGGAATGCTTCATGCATAAACAGCTGTTTTTTACAATCTTCAGAACCATGACCTGCAACCATTTTTGAGGGAGATCAACAAAACAATCCAAATTCCTTCCAAGCTGTTGCTTGAACATGGAAGACCAAAACTTCTTGGAGGTCCTCACTGGTATTAAGCTGATGATGGATTCATCATGGTCCTGGGAAATCTATATGCTGAACATGCTCTGACTTCCAGGTAGTTTACATTTTATGACATTTACCTAAATGTTTCTGTTAACAAATCTAATTAATATTAAGCATTTACTGTTCTAAATATTTTCACATTTAAATCATTTAATTTAATATTATGATTGATTGTAATTATCTTTTGAATATCATTAATGTTTAAGATTAACAACAATCATAAAGCCCTTTTACATTTATAATAACCAGCACATCTGAGGCATAGCTTAACTATCTGTTACTTTTTAACGTCACATAATATTACGAAAAAATTCTAGTCAATCAGGAAAGTTTATATGGAATGCATGAACTGGAGGGACAGTGAGTTTAAAATGAGTGCAACAATCATTACCTGGTGATTTACACACCAAGCCATCAGCAGTTCCAAATAGCTAGATCACAGCTAGATCTAAATAGCTAGAATTTTGTATGAATTGGGATCTGTGGTGTAAGTCAGCACAGTGAGGGTACTGCCAATGGCTTGAGACTGAAGAAGTAAATAAATATAGAAATTCATTGTTAATTAGTAAAACTACTGAAAAAGGCAAGAGACTTGGACACTCGGTTTAGTATCATTGCAATTTGAGTTATGAATTTATAATTCTCCAAAAGCTAGGAAAATTTACTGTGATATGGTTCACAGAAACAGAGATTCATATAGCAAAGCTACAGGTCATCCAATCTATCATGCCTATTCTATAGTTACTTTTATGAACGTATTTATGAGACAATGATGAAAGAACTCAATAGAGTAGAAGTGGAGAGGATGGTGGGAGAGTCCAAGACCAGAGGTCACAGCCTCAGGATAGAGGGCTATCCTTTTAGTACAGAGATGAGGAGGAATACCTTTTGCCAGAGAGTGGTGAATCTGTGGAATTTGTTGCCATAGGCGACTGTGGAGGTCAAGCGATTGGGTATATTTAAGGCAGAGGTTGATAGACTAGTCAGGACATGAAGTGATATGGGGAGATCACAGGAGATTGGGGCTGAGAAGGAAAAGGGATTTGCCATGATGAAAATGGCAAAGCAGACTCCATGGGCCAATGGCATTAATTCTGCTCCTATATCTTATGGTCTTATAGTCATTTACCCATTTAGGTGCCCATTTCACAGGTCTACCTACTTCTCCTGAACTCTGCTAGAATCTTACTAGTGTCTTCTACTTTTCTGAGTTTAAAATCATAAAGGAAGTTTGGGTTTCAATGACACAAGGCTCAAAGAAAGAGCTTACATGGAGTAGGAACAATGGCTTTGAAGAGAGTCTTACATTCTTAGTGAAGGAGAAAAGGACAAATGTCAAGTGTTTGGTCAGCAAGCTAATTGAGTTCAGTGCCAGAAAGTTATCCTGAAGCTAAGTCATGTTGTTTCCTAAGTCGCTTTGACAACCTTTTAGAATAGAACATCAAAGTAGACTGCAGACATAGGTTGGAAATTATGTCATGCATGTTCTCAACTCTGAGGTTTTCTCTCAATGTTGTACAACTGTCCAACACTTTCATATTCAATCAGTTGTTTTATTTCCATTTTTTTCCGATTGATGTAATTTTTCCCCTGAACATTATTTTCCAGATGCACAGTTAAAGCAGTTTTAAGATGATGACTGGAAAGTAATATGACATATTCATTCATATTCAAATAGTGGTTTTCCCATATTAACTAGAGCAAGGCCACTGAGCCCCTCAGATCTGCTGTGCCTTATAATGTGATGACTGACTGATCTGATTTTTACTGCTCTACTTTCCTATAAATATGTGATATCCTTTTGCAACATGGTTTTTTAAGTGTCTAATTTGTTGTTAAAATACTCAATAACCTTCTTACTCAAGGAACAGTGGTAGCAGAGTTCCAAGTGCACATGATCTCTGACAGGAAAAACTATTTTATCTTATCTGTCTTAAATTGGCAACCCCTTATCCTTAAACATTGCCCCCAGTGCTAGACCCTCTCTGTGCTCATCCAGTTAAGATCCCTTTTAATTTTGCATGTTTCAAGCACTTCCATTCTTCAATGGATACAAGACTAGCCGATTCAGTCTTTCCTTATACTCCTACCCACTCATTCCAGTATGTCAAGTAAATCTTCTCTGAACTGTTTATAACACATTGACATACTTCTTTAAATAAGGAGTCCGACACTGTACACACTACTCCAGATGTGGTCTCACTACTACCCTATGGAAGTGACGCATAATCTCACATGTTTATATTCAATTCCCCTAGTAATAAACAAATACATTCTGTTAGCTTTTTAATTACTTACTTAACCTACATAATAGTCTTTTGTAAATCAAGCACTAGGGGTCATCCAGATCCTCAGTATCTCTCAACTTTGCCATCTATCACCATTTAGACATGTATTTTTATTAGTCCTACTGAAATACGATATTTCTTGTATTCCCATATTAGCCGCAGTGCAATCACTTGAGTCGAGTAAGATCTGTGCGTGATTTTGTTTAACATGAGGAAGGATAATGCATGGGCGGCCACCGCACAGTCCTTGACAGATCGGGGCCAGGGTCAGTAGCATGGAATGCAAGACAAATGGAGACCCTTCACTGCAGAAAGCTTCCCGCAGGAAGGAGGTCTGGAACCTCCTCTTTGTCCTTGCTGCCATGGGTAACCCTACCAGGAGCTAAGCACTAGACAGTCAAACTCCAGGTGACGTCACTCTTGGGAACTCAGGAAGTCACAAGACTCTCCACCACAAGGAGATGAACCTCATAAATTCCCATCTTATACTATATTTGCCTGTTTGTTATCTCTGTAGTTTCCTCATGTATTCTTCCTAATCTACTTTCCTACTTATCTTTGTGTATTCAGAAACCATCGCAACCATACCTTACGTACTTTCATCCAAGACTTGTACAAGTGGCAAAAATTTGAAGCCCTTTTAAAATTTTCCCAACCATTATAAGATCAATTTATGCCCACCCCATTTCCCATTAGCTAACCAGCCTTTGCCTCATTCCTGATTATTACTGAGTTTTCATTTTCCATAATAACTTTTCATTCAGAACCTTATCAAATGTTCACAAAAAAATCTAAGTATATTATAGTCACTCGCTCCCGTTTATTCACAGGCACGTTACTCAGCCAAGTAAATTGGTCAAACATGACTTCCTCTTTACAAAACTATATTGCCTAAATAGCTTGAATTTTCTTAGTCTCCTGCTGTTATATTTTAAATAATATGCTGTAACTGTTTTCCTATAAATATTAATCTAAGATATAAATGTAACAAATTAAAAGGAAAAGCCGCACAGAATAACTGGATAAACAGAAATTGTAGTAACATTCTTAAACTTAATCTCCAAACTATGTTACAACTACCAATTATTATACTAAATTAACAGTAGAATTCATGAAAATTATAAAAATTGACAGAACAGAATTTTCAAAGAAATGGTTGTGAACACAATGAATACATAGATATCATCTTCCAAGATAGATTCTGGAACTGACCCTACAAATTGGAGGTTACCATCTGAGAAGGAGAGGTCACAGGGAACTACTAAAATCTATAATAAAGCATGTGATATTAAGAGCCATTATGGATTTATGAAAGTGATGTTTAAGTAATTGATCAGAGTTGCTTGGACATGTTGGTAATAGAGTAAATGAGTCTATTGTCAGTGAATGTAGTGAATTTGGATTTTTGAAAAGTTTCTGATAACATGCTGTACAAACAGGCACTGAACACATTGAATGGTGGCTGATTACTGATGTGGATCAATAGTTGGTTAATAAACATAAAATAAAGCAGGAAGAACAGGCTCTTTCTCAGTTGGCATGTTGTGACAAGTCAGGTACCACAGAGATTGGGGTACATCTCCCAAATATTCACAATCTGAAGAGGCCAAATGTTTCCAAGTTTGCTGATGACACAAATCTAAATTTGAGGATTGCAAGTTTTGATAATGATACCAATTGGCTTCAAAAGGATCTGGAGAAGCTCAATGAGCATAAGAACCAGAAGAAGCAAGAAAAGGCCAATCAGCCTACTCCAAGCTTCAAGAAAACCTTGGCAAACCACCTTCCTGCTATCTTATCCTATCTCTCCACTCCCTTATAGACCAACTATTTGTCCATCTCAACCTTGAATATATTCAAGGGCTCCACCTCCGCTACTCTCTGGGATAGGGAATTTCAAAGATCCACATGTCTCTGGGAGAAATTGCTTTTCCTTCATCTCCATTGTAAATGCATGATTCCTTACTCTGAATCTATGCCCCAGTTCTAGATACCCCTCTAGGGGAAACATCCTGTCAATCCCCCTCAGAATCTTCAATGTTTCAATGAGATCACCTCATATTTTTCTATATTCCCTTCAAGTCCAACAAGCTCAAACTCTCTATCTATTCATTCATCTAAGAATCAACTTAGTGAACTTTCTTTTCACTGTCTACAAAGTAAATATATCATTCCTTCAACATAAAGGCCACAACTATACCTAGCACACCAGGTTTGATCTCACTGTGCCTTGTAAAGTTGTATCAAAACATCCCCACATTTATACTCTATACCCCTTGCAATTCCAATAGCTTTCCCAATCACTTGCTGTACCTGCAAACTGACCCTTTGCATCTCATGTATTAAGAAACCCAGATATCATTCTGTGTAACATTTGTTGTACTTTTGTAATAATTTCACTAATCATTCTTCCAAAATGAACAACCTCATATGTTTGCACATTATAATCCAACTGCCAATATTTTGCCATTTAATTAATTTATCCCTTTCGAGGCTCTTTGTGTGCTCCCCTGAATTGCTATCTCAATGTAATGCTGTCCACTTGTATTAAAAAATAGGATTGAATGTGTTTTTCAATGCTGAAAGATTGGGAATTGTTTGTGTAAAAATGAGGACTGGGCAATGTAGTACTCAAGTTATTAAATGTTAAGGTGTTGCTGCAGTTAAATGGTGATATTTTGCCTGGAGTACTCAGAGCAATGATATATGTGCAACTTTTAAGACGGGTTAATTAAGGGTGGTCAGTATGGATTTGTTATGAGTGGAGATCATGTTTTATGAACTTGATTGAGTATTTTAATTATGTGACCAAAAAAAAGAGCAAGACAGTAGATGTGTTTTATATGGACTTCAGTATAGCCATTGATAAGTTCCAAATGATAGGCTGCTCTGTAAAGTTAGATCACATGGAATCCAGGGAGAGCTGGCTAATTGATATTCAATTGGCTTGATGCAAAAGACTAATAGTAGATGACTGCTTCTTGGACTGGAGGACAATTAATGGCTGTGTACCTCAAGGGGTGGAATTGGTCTCATTGTTGTTTAATATCTTTAACAAAGACTTGGACAATAATGTAAAAGGCAAGATTAGTAAACAACACAACAAAAATTTGGAGGAATTCAGCAGGCCAGGCAGCATCTATGGAAAAGAGTAAACAATCAACATTTCAGGCAGAGACCCTTTACCAGTCCTGATGAAGGTTCTCAGCCTGAAATGTTGACTGTTTACTCTTTTCCACAGATGCTGCCTGGCTTGCTGAGTTCCTCCAACTTTTTGTTTGTGTTGCTGGATTTCCAGCATCAGCAAATTTTCCCTTGTTTGGGCATGATTAGTAAGCCTGCATGATACTAAGATAGGTGTATGATAGACAATTAAGAAGGTTATCAAAAATTACAAGAGGATCTTGATCAGCTGAGCAAGCAGTCCAACGAATGGCAAATGCAGTTTAATTGGCATAACAGCAAAGTGTATGTTGGAAATTCAAATCTAGTCAGGACTTGCACAGTGAATGGCAGAGCCCTAATAAGCGTGGTAAAGCAGAGCAACCTTGCATGCATGTACATGGTTCACTGAAAGTGGAATCACAGGGAGACAAGGTGATCAAAAAAGCTTTGGCATAAGTCATGATATGAGTAAAACAGTTGGGAGATCAAGGTGAGTGCACAGGCTGCATTTGGAGTGTTGTGTTCAGTTTTCGTAGTTTACTTTAGAAAGGATGTTATTAAACTGGAAAAAGTGCAGAAAAGATTTACAAGGATGCTGCCAGGACTTGAGGGACTGAGCTATAGGGAGGGGTTGGACAGGTTAGGATTTATTCTTTACAACATAGTACACTGAGAAGTTGACTTACAGAGGTGTATAAAAACATAGATTGAATGCTGTCACACTTTTTCCCAGAGCTGGGGAATCAAGAACTAGAAGGGCATAGATTTAACAAGACAGATTATGTGGAACTTGAGGGGCAACTTTTGTTTTAAACACAAAAGGTCATATCTCTATGAAATAATCAGCTGCCAGAGGAAGTGGCTGAGACTGGTACAATATTACCTCTTAAGAGACAGTTGGCCAGATAGAAAGTTATGGGCCAAATGCTGACCAATGGGACTAGCTTGGAGAGGGAATCTTGGACAACATGAACTAGTTGGACTCAAGGGCCTACTTTCATGCAATATAATTGGATGACTTAATAATTTTAGTCTCTTTACCTAAAAATAGAGGATATTCTTGCTAAAAGGATATGCAGTGAAACATCACCAGTGTGGTTTGTTTGAAAGCAGAGATAAAAAGTAGGATGTGTCTCAATTCTTCCTTGAAGCTTGTAAAATTATTGGCAGATAATTTTGAACTGGAAAATGGTATTGACATAGAAAAAAAAATCAGCCCTGATTTTGTTCAGGCTTGAGGGAGTGAATGGCCTAGTCCTGTCCCTATTTATGTACCTTCAAACATAACATATTGATTGTCAATTAATATACCTCTAGGTCATAAAAGGTTCAATATGAATGCAAGTCAACTTTTTATGATTTTCAGCTTGTTTCTGTAGTATAAACAATTAGAATGGACTTTTACACAACAGGAAGTTGTTATTGCTAAGGTTCCCTGTAAAGTTACAAATAAACATCTTCCTACTGCTCTGGCTCACGTATTAAGAGCTAAATTATCCTGAGAGACTGCACTGGTTTGGAAATTCTAAATTATTGGTGAAGATCACATGGAATTGCATGATTAAATCCATAATTATTATAATCCTTCAGTACAATATTGACTTCCTACCTTACTCAACTTAACTTTTTGACACCAAAAAGCTTGTTTTTTCAATGCTGTTTTGTGACATTTTTGTCTTCATATATATTGTAATTGAATGTGAATATAAGGTCACAAGAGAATGCTTAATTTTACTAGAATTACAGTGGTACAATTCGTAAATTAAATAAAAGATAATTCTGGGAAGGCTTAATCTCTGAAATGGTCTACCTAGCAAATTGCTATCACAGTGGCACCTGAGACATTTATGTGCACTGGTAATCATATTATTTGCTTCACTTTAAACTTAATATACTACATTCAAGTGGAAATTCTCTTGAATATTGTTAATCTGATCCTGAAATAGATGATCCAGTACAACTTCCTGCCTATTCCAGCGAACCTTTTGCTTGGGACAAAAATGAGACACCATCATGTCCTCTCCGCCCTAGCAGAGGGACCCTGGAACACACCCTCAGCAGCTCCCCAAAAGCCTGAGGAGAAGGCCGCTACTGCTGGCACCATGATCAGGTGCTGAAGGCATTGGCATCGGCCATTAACTGTAAGCACCTTTGCAAAGCTGGAGACCATCAACAGCCTTAGCCCAGATCATCAGCAGGCATGCTCACCATGGCATCTGACTGAAGGTTAATCTTGGCAAGAAACTGAAGTCCCCTGACTTCATTGCATCATCATCATCACTGAGGGCTGACATGGTCATTGTAAAGTTGGTCTGCAGGGTTCATGGGTTTGGTGAGTGAGACAGAAAACACTGAATGTGAGTAAGTATATTAATCATTTATTTACAAATAGTAAAACATTTGACTAAACATTTAAGTTCCCCCAAGTTACACAAACTGCTGCTGTGACTTTCTTTCTATTGCACCTCGTATTATCATTATATCGCTTATAATAACATGTAAAACTTACAAAATGACTATTATAACTTCCATTAATAACATACAAGTTTTTAAACAGTTAGTGTTATTTACTGCATTTACCTTGCTGTTTTAGCAGTAACTTTGTTTTACTTTCTTTTATCAGTAAGACTGTAATGTTTTAATAGCATGCTATTTATTTAAATACTCCCTTTTACAATCTTCTATTCAATACTAAAATTTATTTAGTCTTCTTTTCATAAATCACATATCATGGATAGTAACTGCATAGTCATACAGTATTAAGATTCAAAATGTAATTGTCTTTCAAGCTATTTAGTCTGCCCCTTCTGAAAACCCAAGTGCAATGCCTCCAATTGTACTATCACCCAACGCATTTAATGTGGAACAATCACACTCAATCCTCCAAGACGACCACAATCTCGTCGTTGGGTTTAGAGGCTTGTTTGCCTCTGTGACCCAGAGAGCTATGTTGGCTGGGATCAGGGCTTCATGCTTTGGCTCTGGTAGGGTCACACATGCCAAAAAGATCAAAGGGTAGAGGCCAGACTAGGAGTGGTCCACCAGCCCTCCAGGTTAGGGGGTTCAGCTCTGGGCTAACAATTCTGACTGGTAAAACTGAATTGTAGCAGAAACAGCAATGAAGAATCCTTCTACGTCTAGGTGTGACGGTATTCCTGAGTCTCCACCCGGGACTTGTGTGACTGATAGTCATGGAAACTGTGAGGAAGCTACTGACATGATGAAGGAAGCTCTGAACACCGCCAGGGATGGAAGATCTTCATTGTTGTCCTAAACACCAGTGGCATAATGGGCAGTAAGTAAGTAATCACACTCAATGCTTTCTTTGCGGTACAATAAGGAAAGTGCTTTTGATAAATATTTGAAGTATTTATTTGAGGAAATTAGGATCCACAATAAAAGTTCAGAGAATGTGTTATACATAAATTGCGCATGAGAATGCTATTGATAGTCACAGTCCAAGTAACAAAGCTTTATATTTCCAGGGAAATTCATAATATTTGGGGCTGAAGTAGGTCTGTGCATGAAATGAGTGTCAAAACAGTATTACATCAGGAACTGCTGTTCTGTTTACAAGCCCAAGTGTAGTGGAATAGGAATTATATAGAACACCGGTATTTTGGTCTTACTGCCATTATGGTGACTACAGCCTGCAGTGGGAGTAGATAGGTAAGTTGAAAGATGGTGGGGTGGGGGAGGGGGTCAGAGAAATACTGCCTGGAAGGCGAGGGGTTGTGTTGAGAGTGTGGTACAGGTGTGGGGAGGGAGAGCAAGCAGAGTGGTGGGGCGATTTTTTGGTGAGATGCAGAAGGGAGAGAATTGAAGAGAGGGAGGGGGACTGGGAGGTTGGCAGAATATTGTGGAGTTGGCTGGGGCAGAGCAATCAGCAACAATGAAAATGTAATGGAGAACCTCCACTGAGAAAGTTGGACGCTGCAGAATCCCTGGCAGTCATGTATTTATATTTATGCCAAAACTGGTCTCAAAATTTGTGTTTAGACCCACTTCAGAATTCATGGACCTCACACAGACAGTACAGCTTTGGACAAGTGATATCACAGCAAGTATCATATATTTATTGATGTCAATCAGCATGCCTGGCAGATTCTGACAACTGCCTGTTGTAGCCATGGAAGATCTAGATTGAAATTACAGTATCAGCATGCTCCTTTTGCAAAAAGTGTCCTTCCATGTCATGCATCAAATTGTTATGCAATACATTAGGACTTCTAGTTGCTAGTTTTAATCAATACAGCAATTTCTGAAGTTATTTTGGGGAAGACTGCAGAACTTTACACTCTGTGTGGCAACAGCGAGTGACAGCAACCAGTGGCTTTTTGATTAACTGTGTATACTGCTGAAAACGTGTATGGAAGGTAAACACTCACAATTTTTTCTGTCATAACATCAGTGAAATCTTCCTGCTAATGTTGAGTGAGCTGTCATGAAGTTAAGAATTCCTTGCTTTTATTTTGCTTCATCTCTTAGCGTTTATTCTATCCAATATGCAGTATTTAGTCCTAAGGATACTGCAATTTTCAATCAGTTAAGAATTTGAAATTTCACTTTAATCCACAGAAAATTCTTGATGTTTATGCACCCACTCAACTGGTACAATTCAATTTTGTTTAGATATTCTACATGAGACACTAATGTACATTTTTCACAATCAACAATACGCCCTTGTATCACATTTTATTATCCATTAGTGACAATTTGGAATTTTAAAACAAAATCAACACCTGGCAAAGCAGCTCAACGTGTAGAACAGAACAGATCACTGTACTTAATTGCTTTCTTATTATCCCTGACCACGAAGTCTTGTTAGCTCTTAATTGCCCCAATAATTTGTACATTATTTGGTGTTGAGGTAATCTACATTATTTTCTCAAGACATTGCTCATGGGTGGTCTGGGGTCTGCTTATTTTCAGGCATGCAAGCAGAGTATCGTAGAGAGTTAAGAAGTGCAAGCGAGTGGGACGAGAAGCGGAGCATTGTGAAGAGAGTAAAGGATAAAGATGGTCAAGGAGTGAGGTACAAACTTTTAATTTAACAGCATCTGGGCTGTGACAAGCTCTTTCTTTACTCTCTAGCAACATTCAATTTGCAAACTGGTGACATCTGTTCTGATAGAAATATAGATTCCAGTTTTGATTTCCACTCAGTAGATTGTATGAGGTGAAAAATATTTGCTTTCTGCAATTAAAAAAAAATTTGGATGCAACTTGGAACCACATTTCTATTACCTGACAGCAAGACTGATAACAACTTTAGTGAGCTCCATGAATTCAGACTACCTAAATCATTTCAAACTTGGTAAATACTGGATTTTTTAAACATATTCTGACAGACATGGTTTACAGGTATGACATGGACTAATTGACATTATTGCATTTGAATCTATGTTATATGGATAAATCTACTAAATTAAGCCAGATTTTGATACGCAAAAGAAGTTGAAAATGCAACAAAAGTGAATCAACATGTTAATAACTTCTTGAAAACATTTCTAACATGCAATTACTAACTTTTGTAGAACCGTTTTATGGAAGGCTATTCAAACACAGTGTATTTCATGTCTGTAAATATTTATTAAGTAAAAATGCAATTAGAAACCAAGATGATAGCTGAAACAAAGTTGGAAACAGTAAACTCTGACATGACTTTTTCTATTATATGTCTTTCAGATAAGGATTTCTTTTAATGAAGTGAAAGAAGTGATTAGATTTTCTTGATCTTGAATGGTAGTTTTTGTACCTTTTAATATCCTAGTTAAACTAAGTAATTATTGAGGGGGAGTAGTGGGACAAATAGATTTTTTAAAAATACAATGATGGGTACTTATTTTCCCAATACTAATGACTAGTTGTTCCTGCTTTCTATTCCACATTTACAAAGAAATATAAAAGGAGTGGTATCTTTATAGGATAGCTCCTGCCACAACCATGGATTCAGCAGCACAACAGATATGGCAATTGCGCTCGTGAATATGCACATGTCAGGTAATTATTATTCCATTGTGACAGTATTTAACTCCATTCTTCGTTGTAGTGCTTGTCGAGACCTGAGCAAAGCACAGCAATGTTTTACTGCCGGCTTGCATTCCGCCTTGCCTGAGAAATTGGACTGTCACGTTAACTGACTCTGAGGACGAGCAGTATTTGTTTTATATTTAGTTATTCCTCACAGCCGCAGTGTTGGCTTCATTTTCCATTTGAGAGCTTTAGTTAATGGCCCTCTTTGGCCTAGCGCTTATTATTTTGTTTTCCCTCTAACTCCGTTCGCATTAAAGCCTGTGAACTATCGACCTCCTTCAGTGCCTCTTGATCCGCACTTATCCGAACATAGTGACAAGTCCCTATATATTTATATATACGAAGTATCATTTAACAGCATTTTGGGCAGTCACAATTGTTTCGTATGTCTTCACCATCTATCAATAACTTACTGAAATCTTTACTGCAATTCAGTGTTGATTGTTAGCTATTTGCATCTACCTAAATTTGAACTTCAAGTTACTCACAATGAAAATAAGAATTATTATTAACCTAAAGTCCAATATATTTCATACACAAGGGTTGGAGGAAAAAAATCATCTGCAGATAAGCCATTTTGCTCACCACTAATGGCCATGAATCTTCAAATCCTGTGAAGATTCAAACATCCTTCTCCAACATCAATCCCTGAAGACTGTGAAACATTTATATATTATGAATAAAGCCCTCTCAGGCTTCCAGCCAAGTACAGGTATTCATTTTAACCACGTTTCGATGACAAACTCTACCACCTTCAGCAGGGATGATGCCTGTGCATGTCTAGTCTGGTGGTATTTATACCCCCATTGGTGGTAGCAGAACATTGCATTCGCAATGGTCATGGAATCATCTTCGAGAACACACTACCGTGCCGAGCCAATGGCTTTTGGGAAAGTCTGGTGAAGGAAGCCATTGAAATAAAACTAGAGAGAAAGAATTTTAACAAAGACAAAGGTCTTGCTCTAAATAAGAACTGGAAGTTGATTGTAAACAAAGTGGGACAGCAGAAACCTGACTGGATGAGAACTAACCAATCAGGAGGGATGGAACATGGGAGTATATATACCACCGAACTAGACATGCCCAGGCATCATCCTTGATGAAGAGGGAGAGTCTATCATTGAAACATCGGTTAAATGTGATACCTGTACCCAGCTGGAAGCCCAAGAAAAGTTTATTCATCATATATGCTGGGAAAGCACTAGATCCTTTTTCATTTATATGTTGTGTTGTATCCAGATGTGCTTTGGTTGTTATTTTTTATTTCTCCACCTGCAGTCCTGCTGATTTTTCTTCACAATTCTGTTGTCATGGTTAATTCGTAGTTCAATGTTTATTTCCCAGTTGCCATGATACGTGTTAACATTTTTACACATGTTGTGCACTATTAGACAACAGGAATCAGCTGTGGCACTGGGAGTCAGAAGGTTGGAGGTTCAATTCCCATCTCGGAAGTTTAAGAACAGAAAAATTAGGTTAACACTCCCAGTGCAGAACTGAGACAGCACTGTTCTGGCATAAGTGCTGTCTTTTACATAAGATATTAAACTGAGGTCTGTCTGGCCTCTGAGATGGATGTTGTAGATTCAATAAAATTTCTTTAAAAAAGTAAACAGAATTAGTAGCCCCAGCCAATAATTATTCCTCAACCAAATTTTAAAAATTGTTGTTGTGAGATTTTGAGGTATGAAATTAGTTGCTCTTTTTGCTTTGTCACAATGACTACTATTTAAAAGTACTTATTGACTGTAATGTAGTGTGGATATCCTACAGTCATGAAAGGAGCCATGTAAATGCAAATATTTCTTAATGCGCAGGAGAAATGTTATAATCCATCCCATTTTACCTTACTGCAGAGTATGCTAATTATGTTCATATTTTTGTATTTTTGTTAAGACATTATGTTGCCAAGGGGAAGGCTTGAATGAAAAAAAATCATTTTAAACATTCATACCTGTGAGGGAATGTTTTGCTGAATTAAAATATCCAGAGTAATTTTCTGATAATTCAAAATCAAATTGTTCAGGAAACCTGATGTTCAGCAGGTTCTGTTTTCCATACTGCCTTAAAACTGACTCAGGCTTTTGTTTTTGCACTCTCTTAAAGACCTACTGGGGCCATGTTTCTTGCATGCCCTTTAAACTTGCCAGGGCCCTGTTTCCTGTGCACACTTTAAACTCACTGGAACTCCACTCCCAGAACTCCCTTGAAAATTACCACATACTGTTTCCCATGCTCCTTTTAACTTCACAGTGCTCTCTACGAAGCTTATTACACAGTTGTGTAACATGTGAAACAAAGTGAAGTAAAATTCAAAGTGAAAAAATAATGTTAGTGTATTAAAAAGGAGTAACATCCAATAGACCATAAAATCTGCTAATCCAGCATCAAAGTTCCCAGAGTCCCTAAATTTAGGATTTTTATAGTGTCACTTTATAGTGCACGTACCTTTTATGCTTATTGCCAAAGCTAAGGAAATATTCAGCTTCAACTATCAAAAGCTCATTGGAGATCTATAACTAAAATGAAAAACTTACAAAGAAGTTAGTCAAGTCTCTAGGTGCAAAAGAATATGGAATGAATTATCAAAAGTGACTATTAGAATTACAAACGCTAAGGGCATTGGATAAACATTTTAAGTAAAAAAAAAAATCAAAGGAGAATTGGTGAAATTATAGGAACCTTAAGCAAGATATATTTCATGCGTTTTTTTGGATAGGTTAAAGTAGCCTCATTATCTACTTATAAGTCTATGATTCTCTAATAATACTTCTTCCCAGGTTTTGATTTGTTGTCGTGGAGGCATCAATTTTTAAAACAAGTTCCAATAATAGTTTCAGTACCTACTGCAAACTGTAACTTTACATAGTGTCCTCTATAGATGGTACTGAAATCAGGGCACAGCTAATTAACAATTACCATTTTTATGACCCAAAGATTACTTATCAGGCTAGTTGTAGTGTAGGATTGATTTAGCTCAGTGATTTCATTATATCACTGATATAATGAATGATTCAAAATGGAGCATTGCAACCAACTGAATGTTCATCATTGTTTATGAATCTTCATTTAATCATACACACAATAGTTCAATGCAAATTTTTAATTACTGAAAGGAATAGCGGTATTGTTAGATGAGATAATTGGCAACCCTCTGAACAGTTTTATAGGAGGTATTTTAACAAAAAGCTTTATCTACTTTCTTTGCACATTTCCTTCCTCTTAACTAAAATACAAAACACTTAAAATAAGCTAAATTAAATTATAGCTATCAGTGACGTTATAGCAAAATATACTTTCACAGTCTTGCTGGAGCTGCAAAGTTTTGTGATCACAACTGTAAGACACTTGAAGACTACATCATGCTACAGTACCAGATTGGAATGTGAGTTTGTGCATATTATCCCTTTTTGTGTAAAGTCCAGCCACAAATTCACCTCCAAGTCACACACCACCCTGACTCATTGTCAGCACTCGTTCTTCACTCCTCGGTCAAAGTTCTAAAATTTTCTAACCCACAGGCAGTACCTTGACCACAGGGACTGCAGTGGTTCATGAACCCAGCTCACTACCACCTCTTAAGGGCAATCAGGAATGATCATTAA
Source organism: Mobula birostris (assembly GCF_030028105.1). Taxonomy (NCBI): domain Eukaryota; kingdom Metazoa; phylum Chordata; class Chondrichthyes; order Myliobatiformes; family Myliobatidae; genus Mobula; species Mobula birostris. Next base: position 31,344,446 of record NC_092385.1, on the reverse strand, counting down.
ACATTGAGCAAACCAGCAACACCCACATCCTGTGAATAAACAAAAATAAACACCACCCTTATATCCTGCCACCACCACTGAAATTTCAATGCGTAGTCCAAATCATTCTTATCGAGAGTACACCTTGTGTGACCACCTCTTTGTGGTGTTACACAGTACAAGTTTCATGCTGCTCTTATTCTGTGTGTAGATGTTAACCAACTTTGCTTCTCCCTCACTAGCACTGTTCTGAACAACAAGAAGGCAGAGATCAAATTCAAGTCAAAGTAAATTTATTATAAAACTACACGTCACCATATACAAACCCTGAGATTTGTTTTCTTGCAGGACTACTCAGTAAATCCAATAACCATAAAAGAATCAGTGAAAGGCAGCACCCAGCAGGGCGGTCGACCTGTGTGAATAAAACAACAAACTGTGCGAATACAACAGAGTAAAAATGTAAATATTAATAATAAATTAATAAGCAATAAATATCAAAAACATGAGATGAAGAGTCCATAAAGGTGAGTTCATAGATTGTGGGAACAATTCAATGACGGGGCAAGTGAAGCTGACTGGTCTGGTTCAGGAGCCTGATAGTTGAGGGGTAGTAAATGTTCCTGAACCAGGTGCTGTGGATCCTGGTGCGAGGAGAAAACATGACCTGTGTGGAGGGGGCCTCCGATGATGGATGCTGCTTTCCTGTGACAACAATCCATGTAGATGTGCTCAATGGTAGGGAGGGCTTTACTCATGCTGAACTGCACTGTATCCACTAGTTTCTGTAAGATTTTTTTATTCAAGGACATTGATGGTTCTATACTAGGCAGTGATGCAGCTAGTCAACTTACCCTGCACCACACAGCTACAGAAGTTCATAAATTAGAAATCAGACATCAGAATCAGGTTTAATATCACTGGCATTTGTTATGCAATTTGTTTACTTAGCAGCAGCAGTAAAATGCAATACATGATAAATATAAGGAAAAATCAATCAATTACAGTGAGTATATATACGGTATATATTATATGTACACACACACACACACACACATATATATTAAGTGGTTAAATTGAAAATAGTGCAAAAACAGAAATAATAAAGATGTCAAAGTTTTAGATGTCATGCCGAATTTTCGCAAACCTCTAAGGAAGCAGAGGTGCTTTGTAATTGCACTTACATACCGGGCCCAGGACAGGACCTCCCAAATAATAATACCAAAGAATTTAAAGTTGCTAACCCTCTCCATCTCTGATTCCCCCAACGATTCGGCCAACAACAGTAATGTCATCAGCAAACTTAAATATGGCATTGGAGTTGTGCTTAGCCTCACAGCCATAAGTATAGAGCGGGTAGAGCAGGGGGCTAAGCACACAGCTTTGTGGTGCATCTGTGCTGATGGAGATTGTGGAGGAGATGTTGTTGTAGCCAAGCCAGAACTTACAGCTAACAAAACACAACGGGAACTTTAATGGACTTGTAGCAGACCAGAATCAGAACTAGGTTTATTACTACTGATGTTCAGTACTGTGTAAAACTCCTATAGCTAGGAGGCCTAAGCCTTTTGCACAGTACTGTATTTGTCAATATGGAGTGGAGAGCAAGTTTGTAAATCTGGCAGAAGCAAAGAACCTTGGGAATGGCCAGCATGGAGCACTGTGGGAGGGGTGTAAAGTTTGACTTCTTATTTATTTTAATAATTCATTCTGGTCATAAAAATGCCAAATATTAAGAATGCCTTAAAAGTTGGTCATTGACTTCGGGAAGCAAGAGGACTACATACTGTACCAATAGTCTTGAGGTGCAGAAGGCTGAGAGTTGCAAGTTCCACTTGTAAATATCACCAACACCTTGACCTAGACTAGCCATGCTGATGCTCTGGCCAAGAAAGAACAGCAATGCCTCTGATTCTTCAGAACGCTATGGAGATTTCTCATACCCACAGTGACCCTCAACAATTCTGACAGATGCACCACTAAAAATATCCTATCTGAATGCATCAACACTTTGTATGGCAACTGCTCTGCCCAAGACCACAAGAAATTGCACAGAATTGTGAACATAGCCCAGTTTAGTCATAGTCATAGTTATACTTTATTGATCCCGGGGGAAACTAGATTTTCGTTACAGTTGCTCCATAAATAATAAATAGTAATAAAACCATAAATAGTTAAATAGTGATATGTAAATTATGCCAGTAAATTATGAAATAAGTCCAGGACCAGCCTATTGGCTCAGGGTGTCTGACCCTCCAACAGAGGAGTTGTAAAGTTTGATGGCCACAGGCAGGAATGACTTCCTATGACACTCTGTGCCACATCTCGGTGGAATGAGTCTCTGGCTGAATGTACTCCTGTGCCCAACCAGTACATTATGTAGTGGATGGGAGACATTGTCCAAGATGGCATGCAACTTGGACAGCATCCTCTTTTCAGACACCACCGTGAGAGAGTCCAGTTCCATCCCCACAACATCACTGGCCTTACGAATGAGTTTGTTGATTCTGTTGGTGTCTGCTACCCTCAGCCTGCTGCCCCAGCACACAACAGCAAACATGATAGCACTGGCCACCACAAAGTTGTAGAACATCCTCAGCATCGTCCGGCAGATGTTAAAGGACCTCAGTCTCCTCAGGAAATAGAGACGGCTCTGACCCTTCTTGTAGGCAGCCGCAGTGTTCTTTGACCAGTCCAGTTTATTGTCAATTCGTATCCCCAGGTATTTGTAATCCTCCACCATGTCCGCACTGACCCCCGGATAGAAACAGGGGTCACCGGTACCTTAGCTCTCCTCAGGTCTACCACCAGCTCCTTAGTCTTTTTCACATTAAGCTGCAGATAATTCTGCTCACACCATGTGACAAAGTTTCCTACCGTAGCCCTGTATTCAGCCTCATCTCCCTTGCTGATGCATCCAACTATGGCAGAGTCATCAGAAAACTTCTGAAGATGACAAGACTCTGTGCAGTAGTTGAAGTCCGAGGTGTAAATGGTGAAGAGAAAGGGAGACAAGACATTCCCCTGTGGAGCCCCAGTGCTGCTGATCACTCTGTCGGACACACAGTGTTGCAAGCACACGTACTGTGGTCTGCCAGTCAGGTAATCAAGAATCCATGACACCAGGGAAGCATCCACCTGCATCGCTGTCAGCTTCTCCCCCAGCAGAGCAGGGCAGATGGTGTTGAACGCACTGGAGAAGTCAAAAAACATGACCCTCACAGTGCTCGCTGGCTTGTCCAGGTGGGCGTAGACACGGTTCATCAGGTAGATGATGGCATCCTCAACTCCTAGTCGGGGCTGGTAGGCGAACTGGAGGGGATCTAAGGGTGGCCTGACCATAGGCCGGAGCAGCTCCGGAACAAGTCTCTCCCGGGTCTTCATGATGTGGGAGGTCAATGCCACCCATCTGTAGTCATTGAGGCCGCTGGGGCGCGGCGTTTTCGGCACAGGGATGAGGCAGGACGTCTTCCACAGGACGTTTCCATAGAAACCACCCTCCCTTCCACTAACCCTGTATATACTTCCTGTTGCCTCGGGAAAACAACCAGCAGAATAAAAGAGCCCTCCCACCTGATAATTCTCTCTTATTCCACCACCCCCAGCTCCATTGGGCAGAAGGTATAAGGGGACATGTACTACCAGATTCAAATGTAACTTCTATCCCGCTGATATAATACACTTGAATGGACCACTTGTATGCTAAGGATGAACACTTAATCTCTCAATCTATCTCATCACAGCCTTTGAACTTGAACCTTATCTGCCTGCATGTTTACACTTTCTCTGTAACTGTAACACCATATTCTGCTCTCTGTTATTCTTCCTTTTTTACTATCTCGATGTACTTAAGGGTATCATGGTTGGAGGAGGTAGTAGGGATAAGCGCCAACTGGCTATTAAGTGCTCCCAATGGTGTGCGCCTCAAATAGCCTCTGACAGCAAGTCCAGCTCCTGGCCTTCACGTGTGGCTTAGCTACTAAGCCCGGCAGAACCACTTCTACTGACAGGAGAAGGGGCAAAGGCAGGTTACTGGTGCCTTAAAATCAGTCGCTTTGGACAGACGAGGCTCATCAGCCATGCTTGGTAGCTCATCTCGGAGAAGAAAAACTCTGATCTCAAACCCCCTGCTGCCTTGCGGTTAGACCCACTCATGAGGAAGGCCTCGGAAGTAAACCCTGAGGGAAAATCCAGAGCTAGCATCCCTAAGACAGTCCTGTGTTGAGTTTAACACTGACTGGCAAGCTGCTGGTGCCATATTGTACCGGGTCTGCTGTCCCTTTGGATTAATCATCAGCCTGGAGAGGGGGAGCCCACTGCTCCCCACATCATACCACCCTGGCTTACGTACTGGCTTGTGTGTCACGTAGACAGGTAGGACACAACACCCATGGCTGACCTCAAAAAACAGAGAGGCTATCCTCAGCAGAGGCTTTGGAAAAGATCCAAAAGAGATATACCAGGCTGCTGCCTGGATTAGACAGAACATACTGTAAGGAGAACTTAGACAAACTTGTGTTGTTTCCTCTGGAGCGTCAGAGGCTGACAAAAGATTATAAAATTATACGAGGATTAGACAGCCAGTATCCTTTACCCAAAATACCTGAAACTAGAGGGAATGTAATTAATGTGAGAGGGAGAAAGCTCTTAGGAGATGTGCAGGGCAAGTTTTTTTATACTCAGAGTGGTGGGTGCCTAGAATGCACTGCCAGGGCTGGTGGTGGAAGCAGATGAAACACAGCATAGAAACATAGAAAATAGGTGCAGGAGTAGGCCATTCAGCCCTTCGAGCTTGCACCGCCATTCAGTATGATCATGGCTGATCATCCAACTCAGAATCCTGTACCTGCCTTCTCTCCATACCCCCTGATCCCTTCAGCCACAAGGGCCATATCTAACTCCCTCTTAAATATAACCAATGAACTAGCCTCAACTGTTTCCTGTGGCAGAGAATTCCACAGATTCACCACTCTCTGTGTGAAGAAGTTTTTCCTCATCTCGGTCCTAAAAGGCTTCCCCTTTATCCTTAAACTGTGACCCCTCATTCTGGACTTCCCCAACATCAGGAACAATCTTTCTGCATCTAGCCTGTCCAATCCCTTTAGGATTTTATACGTTTCAATCAGATCCCCCCTCAATCTTCTAAATTCCAGCCAGTATAAGCCTAGTCAATCCAGTCTTTCATCATAGGAAAGTCCTGCCATCCCAGGAATCAATCTGGTGAACCTTCTTTGTACTCCCTCTATGGCAAGAATGTCTTTCCGCAGATTAGGGGACCAAAACTGCACACAATTCTCCAGGTGTGGTCCCACCAAGGCCTTGTACAACTGCAGTAGTACCTCCCTGCTCCTGTATTCGAATCCTCTTGCTATGAATGCCAGCATACCATTTGCCTTTTTCACCACCTGCTGTACCTGCATGCCCACTTTCAATAACACCCAGGTCTCGTTGCACGTCCCCTTTTCCTAATCGGCCACCATTCAGATAATAATCTATTTTCCTGTTCTTGCCACCAAAGTGGATAACCTCACATTTATCCACATTAAGTTGCATCTGCCATGAATTTGCCCACTCACCTAACCTATCCAAGTCACCCTGCATCCTCTTCGCATCCTCCTCACAGCTAACACTGCCGCCCAGCTTCGTGTCATCTGCAAACTTGGAGATGCTGCATTTAATTCCCTCGTCTAAGTCATTAGTATATATTGTAAACAACTGGGGTCCCAGCACTGAGCCTTGTGGTACCCCACTAGTCACTGCCTGCCATTCTGAAAAGGTCCCATTTATTCCCACTCTTTGCTTCCTGTCTGCCAACCAATTCTCTATCCACATCAATACCTTACCCCCAATACCGTGTGCTTTAAGTTTGCACACTAATCTCCTGTGTGGGACCTTGTCAAAAGCCTTTTGAAAATCCAAATATACCCCATCCACTGGTTCTCCCCTATCCACTCTACTAGTTGCATCCTCAAAAAATTCTATGAGATTCATCAGACATGATTTTCCTTTCACAAATCCATGCTGACTTTGTCCGATGACTTCACCGCTTTCCAAATGTGCTGTTATCACATCTTTGATGACTGACTCTAGCATTTTCCCCACCAGCGACAGACCCATGAGTAAGCAGAGAATGGAGTGATATGGAGCATGTGGGGGGGCAAAAGGATTAGTATAAGTAGGCATCGTTAGCTTAATCAGTGTGGCATAACATCTTTGTCTGTACCTCAGCTGTACCATTGTCTTGTATATTCTAAATCTAAGAAGTTTTTAAAAAAAGGAGAGCCTACTCCATAACAACTGCTTGCTCTCCGTATCGTCCTGCCCTGGCTCGTTTGCGTACTGCTTGCATATCATGCAGACAGCTGGCATGCACCATCCACGGTCGACACCAACCAATGGAAAGCCTCAGAGACTATTTATGGAATGATCTGATTAGATGGGAAGCAAACAAAGATTTTCACCTTCTCAGTATATGTGACAATGTTAGATATACTACATGTTTAACTGAACAATAATGATACATATGTTCAGAGTACACTGCAAAAATTTGACTTAATCTTACTTTGGACCAAGTAATTATCTGAGTTTTAATTTGCAACTGTACTGGGAGTGGGGTGTGAGGAGGTCTTGTAATCAGACGAAAACTCCAAAGTTTGCTGCAACATGTTTAATTAAAATTCCATTAATCTATTTAGGTATTTATTTAGAGAAGCAGTGGGGATCAGGTCTTTCCAGCCCAACGAGCAGCACCAACCAGCAACCCATGTACTTACTACTAGCCTGATCACAGGACAATTTCAAATGACCAATTAACTTACTAACTGTTATGCCTTTGGACCGTGGGAAGAAACCTGCATGGTTGATGTGGAGAATGTACAATCCCCTTACAGACAGCACTGGAACTGAACTCCAAAGTCCGGAATGCCCAAGCAGTAATAGTGTCACACTAACTGCTACTCTACCGTGGTGCCCAGAATTCAGTATCACTTCTATGTTTCTCAACCAATCGTGTAAAGTGGGTGCACGGATGGAAAGAATACAACTTTACTTAAGCTCTGCCTTTGGAAACCTTGTTACAAACAGTATATGTAATGTGCACTGGATTGATGGCCTTTCACAGGAGTAAGGTAAATCGGAAATTAGGCAGACAAAGACTGCTCCAGATTAACTGATGTCAATCAACAATGTCCTCCTTTTGTCAATGCTTTGAACAGCTGGGACCTACTGAAATATTGAATTCATTGCTACTGGAAGGTGCTGCAAGAAAGCATACCCGGAAGTAATGGCAAAAGTCAAAAGGGTGACTGCAGTCCATTTGACAGAAGACACAATGATCTAACTTCATCAACAGAAATGAGGTCAATGGTGCACTCGCCCATATCTCAAAGTGTACATCAAGTTACTCCCTCATCTTCTCTTTTTAAACACTATCTCCAGTATGTCACTGGTCACATCTGCTCACCTTGCAAGTGCACTTATTGATCTCTGTCTATGCAATCTTTACCTCATGATCTGTGCAGCCACCGCTGACATTCAACTAGTCTTCACTGCACTCATGGTCACAAAACAAATGAGTACCATTACTCTCAGACACAAGTCTCACTTTCCCTCTTTGAGGAAAAGAGCACAGTCCATGCTAAGAGTCAGAAATTGAGGGGTGCCTTTCAGCCATCAAGTACAACAGCATGATCTAATCCATGGCAATGGAGATGACCAAACAAAGGATCTCACAGCTACCTGCTGCCAAAGTTCTTTCTCATCCAGCAAAACAGCACACAACATTCACTTATCTAAGCAAAGTGAGTGAAAAATAAAAGTGATTTACATGAAAGTTCTGAGCTATGTCCTTAGTAATCCATAATGTCTTCACTGGATACTGGAGAATGGCAATGACTTCTTCTCTAAGAAAGTCATTCGCACCAAGGGTTTATTACCACACAATAGTCTTACGAATCAGGATCTGAATTCTCAGAATCAAGTTTAAAATCACTGGCATATGTTGTGAAATTTGTTGTTTTGCGGCAGCAGTACATTGCAATACATAACAATAACTATAAATTCCAATAAGCATGCAGTAAGAGAGGGATGCCTCCTTTTTGAGGCATTGCCTTCTGAAGTTGTCCTCGATGCTGGTGAGGCTACTGCCCGTGGTGGAGCTGCCTTTTTCCAGTCCTGTGCAGTGGCCCCTCTAGAGCAGGTAAGGTCAGAAGTGGGGATGTTCGCAGATGACTGCACAATGCTCTGCACTACTCGTGACTCCTCAGATAGTGAAGCAGTTCATAGCCAAATGCAGCAGGACCTGGACAATATCCAGGCTTGGCCTGACAACTGGCAAGTAACATTCGAGCCACGCGAGTGCCAGGCGATGACCATCTCCAAAGAGAGAGGCTCTAATCATTGGCCCTTGACATTGAGTGGCATCATCATCACTGAATCCCCTACTATGAATATCCTGGGGGTTGCCGTTGACAGGAAACTAAACTGGTCTAGCCATATAAACATCGTGGCTACCAGACCAGGCCAAAGAGTAGGAATGCTGCAGTGTGTAACTCACATCCTGACTCCCCAAAGCCTGTCCACCAGCTACATGGCCCAGGTCAGGAGCATAATGGAATACTCACCACTTGCCTGGATGAGTGCAGCTCCATCAACACTCAAGAAGCTTGACACCATCCAGTACAAGGCAGCCATCTTGATTGCTACCCTTTCCACAAGCATCCAATCCCTCCACCATCGATGAACAGTTGCAGCAGTGTGTACTACCTACACGTTGCACTACAACAACACACCAAAGTTCCAAAGGCAACACCTTCCAGACCCATGACCACTACCATCTAGAAGGACAAGAACAGCAGATACTTGGGAACACCACCACTTGGAAATCCCCCTTCAAGTCACTCACCATCCTGACTTGGAAACATATTGCCGTTCTTTGTCAAGTGACGACTTACAAGTGACGACTTACAAGTGACGACTTACAAGTGACAGGTCAAGATCATGGAATTCCTTCCCTAACAGCACTGTAGGTGTACGTACAACTCAGGACTGCAGCGGTTCAAGAAGGCAGCTTATCACCACCTTCTCAAGGACAACTAGGGATGGGCAATAAATGCTGGCTTAGCTGGCGATGCCCACATTCCGTAAATGAATAAATTTTAAAAAAGACAGTAATGCAACTAGTTACACTGCTCCTGTTAAGATGTACCGGTATCTTTGGTGACATACCAATTATCCTCAAATTCCTAATGAAATATAGCTGCTGTCATGCCTTCTTTGTAATTGTATCAATATGTCGGTCCCAGGATAGACCCTCAGAGACTATCACACCCAGGAACTTCACTCTGTTCACCCTTTCCACTTCTGATCCCTCGAAGAGGGCTGGTGTGTGTTCCCTCAATTTCTGAAATCCACAATCAGACACAACGTTGTGGTATGACAACCAGCTGATCTATCTCTTCCTGTACGCCTCTTCATCACCATCTGAAATTCTGCCAACAATAGTGATGTCGGAAAATTTATAGACGGTTTGAGCTATGCCTAGCCATGCAATCCCTGCCAGAGCTGACATGCATCTGATTCTGTCTCTAACCTCAACCTGAATTGTTCTTCATCTTTAAAGGAGTTTTCTGTAGATCATACCTGCACATCTTGTATAGTTCTAGATCAGTAGTCTTGAATGCCACAGAGATAGCCCTTAGCAGACTACGAATCTCCTGGTTCATCCATGGCTTTTGGTTTGACTTGGTTACATCCAACTGAACAAATCTTCACACATTGATGGTCTGCTCGCTGTTCCCTCCACTAGCCTGCACACCCATGAACACCAACACGTTGGCTCATGTAATTAAGCGACAGTGTATGACAGAAAAGAGGCAAAGTGACAATACATTTTGAAGGACACAATGATATAATTGATGATGAACTCCGATCTTGAACACCATGCTATCAAAGAAGAAGATTCTACTGCAGCACTAACAAAGAACTTGGCAAATGCTAGCAAACTTATTGTATACTCATGTACAGAGCGTGGAACAGTCCATCTCAAGAACAAGTCATAGGCTTTTCCAAAGATGTCTTAGTCCATGAAAAAGTCATACCAATTACAAAAATTATCTTGAATAACAGCAAGGAATTCTATAGTAAGAAATGTTATGAAATTTTCCAGTTGCATTTGATCCATTGTGTTTAGAAAATTGTTTTAGTTACTGAGAAAAATATGGAAAAGATATTCAGGAATTGAATAGCTATATTATTGACTATAACTATCATAGTGAACACTTGATCAGAATCAAAAATTGTTTTCACTATTCATACGGAGCACAGAATACAGTGTTAGGCTGAAACAATTTTTTGGGCTTGCCAGTGAAGATTTTGACTAATCTGCATCAAGTCCAGCGTGTCACACTCTGCAGAACTATGGCAACTATGGATAAGCAGCGTCTTCCACAAATGAGAATAAAATACTCTCACAGAAACACACTGACTACAAACAAAAGGTAAAGACATTATAGGAGCTATAAGTCACACTGCACCAATGATAAAATAGTTAGTATATAAAAGGTATGTATGAAGGGAAAAAACAAAATTGTAAAAATCATTTTAAAAATTGTGTAGAAATCTCTTGAGGGAATAGAACTGTTTGATTAATTAATTTTTCAGGATAACGGCTTGTTAGCAACTATTATTGAAAACTCACTTGCTCCTGAATATACTAGTATAGAAACTTGCAACCTTTTAAAATATGAGACTAATGGACAGTTAGCCCAAGTGTGTGCTACTACAGGAATTTCTGAGAAGATTTGCATAGTGCATTTTGCAAAAACACACAGAACTTCACTGCCAGCAACTTACAGATTTCTGCCTTTAACTGCTCATACAAGTGCCAGGCATTGCTGCCAGATTTACGTGGTAATAATGGCAAGTGTAATAGCCTCCTCATAAAATCTAGGCCATTGTATGTCCATTGCTAACGTGGTTTAATACTGTAGGAAATCTTTAACAAGCACTTCACAGTGCCACCTGCAGGAGAAACGGGTATTTTAAGTATTGTATCGGCAAATATTTAACAATTTTAATTCACAACTCCTATGGAATTAAACATACAGTAGTTAGAAAGCATAACAGAATTGAGATTGGAGAAGGCATCGTATAAAACTAGTAATCTTTATTATACACCTAAATTTTAGTCCCTGTATTGTTTAAAGCTTGAGCTGCATTTGCCAGACTAATATTTTGATCATATTAAAACTTCCTTATTTTGTATGTATAGATAATATCTTCATCTATCTCATTTTGGTCAAACACACACAATCAGTTGTAGGTTTAATATCGTATGTTTTTTGCAACAGAGATGTAACTTGTGCAATGTAACCATCTGGTATCATACCTGCCCATGACTGCCATATATGACAAATGCAACATAAACAGCAAGGTACAAATAGCCTGATTCTGATGATGGGCCATTAACCCAACAAGATAAATCTGTTTTTCTGTACTTTGATGCTGCCCTATGTGTTGAGTATTCCAGTACTTTGTTTCATTACTGATAACTGTACCCTTTGAAGGTTGGCTGGCCACTATGACAGAAATGTAGCATTACAAGATCAAAATGCTCTACATGTGATACGATTCCATCTAGATAGAGAAGTTAACAGCCATTGCTTTCAGCACTGCAGATGCAGCTACATACATTTGACAGTAAGTATCCTAACTAGCAACAGCAGATTATTTATATAGATTCTCTTTGAGCATATGAGCTATGCATCCTGACATTAAGTTTGAATCCATGCTTGATTTTTATTATTTATTCAAAGTATAGGGTTTTTGCATCCTAATCCAGCAGAGCCCACATCCCGTGAAATATATGTTTTTAATTAACGGATTCAAACTTGATGTCAGGAGGAGCGGTTAAGGAAGTTCTAATGACTGCTTTCAAGCCAGTTCTTGGTGCTATGCAGGAAGACTCTGGTCCCAGGCGATAGGGATGCAGGCCGAAGAAGAAATCAACAAGTGGCAAGAAGAGGAATATCCTACTGCTATCTTCCATCGTTGCCATGCTGTTCATTCTGAGAAAATTATGTCTAAACCACGTGTAACCCAATATAAAATCTTTCACCGCAGTAAATATTTCACAGATAAATGCGCGGACAGCAGGAAGCAAACCACAAGCAGACATTCTGTAACATTAGTTTGCACAATTTGTGCAATACTTAAGTTTCAAAAGTGATTGCTTCAAGAGCTAATCTTGAATCTTAAAACTAAAGGGTTCTTTATACAAAATCTGAGAGTTGGCTTTTTTTAAGTGTGTTAGGTAATGTGATAACATGCCACATGTCTGGAGGAAACTAGAGCAATGACTATAAGGCAAAAATTCAGCCTATTTATATATTTACCTCACCTGAATAGGCTAAGTCTTGCTATAATCTAAATCCATAGATCTGATTGCTTCCAATAATGGACAAAAGAGAAAACAGTGATGTGTAATTTATGTTCTATTCATGAAGCATGTAATTGCTGCAAAGATTAATGCTTCATTATCTTGAGGCTTGACTTCTCAGATGCTCTCCTTGCCAATAGCCATCCACTGCAGACTAGTTTATCTGGAAACTAGGTTTAATGTCCAAAAGACTCTGTTGCTCTTTGTACTACAATGAATGGATTATGAAAATCTTTATTGCTTTGTTCAAATCCCCTTACGGAGTTCTTCTGCAATCTCCTTCAGTGGTACATCTGTCCGTAAACCCCTTCCGCTTGCAAGACTGACTACTGTAGTGTCTTCTCTTTACTGTTGTCATCTCTTCATGCAGCCTTGTCCTTAAAATCTTGGCAAGAGTGGTAGTTAGTCCTGTCGTCATCATCCTGTACTTCTGTTATTCGGCACTGTGCTACAGGTCTAACACGACTCTATTTCTGTTGGAATGCAACTGGTGCTTATCTTCCAACGACTCTATTCCAATAGATGCAGTTCCCTCAGGTTACTCAATGATGGTGTCCATTATATGCAAAACAACAGTTCCCTGCCACTTCTTTCAGTCTGATGATCCTTCGAGTATTGATCCACATTCCCACTCTGAACCTATACATAATTAATGCCAATACTTCCGCTTCTCTAGAATAACCCCATTAACCAACATTTTTCCATTTTACTTCACAGCTAACCATTAAAAATCTTCCCAAAATCTATCTTCTTGACTAACTACTACGCACCTCTAACTCTTACACATTGACTAATGTCTGTTCCTTTCATCCTCTTAATTTTTCTCATTGCCTTCTCTGCATGAATCCAAGTCTTTGGCATTGTATATGGAAGATTCACCCCCTATCAAATGTTCATAAACTCAAACTCTGCAATGAACATAAATGTTTTTTTCTTAATAAGCAATAAATATCTACCTGAAACTGTGACAGCTATTCAGACAATTTTTGACAACAAAAAGCTGGCCCAGGGGAAAATATCCCGATCAGTTAACAAGTCAAGAAATGAAATGATATTATATATGTAGTTAAACTCATTTTGACTGCTCTTTGCACAGTGAAGTATGCTGATATTCATTTATATTAATTGTTCTTCAAACAGTTATACTTCTCAAGAACTGGAACCACTTAATTGGGTTTTTGTTATTAACATACATATTGAAATCTGATGAGCTATTTATTATATTTGCATGTCATTCTTGCATAGTTTTTAGTAAACCAACCTTTTTATATGGAAAAACGTATCAATTTCCTTTTGATCTTAAAAAAGCCACCAGAATTGCTTTTCAGAAAGAATTACAATGAATTATGCCATAATTGAAATATTTCTGTCCAGTTCTTTGATGATTTAAAAATGACAAGGGTGACAAGTGATGGAAATATCAGGGTAAATAGCTTAAAGGGGTTTCTGACCCTAGACAATACAGGGAAACTAAATATGCACAGATGAAGTTAAGACATCCTGATTAATGACTTGTGACATTATTTCAATTCTGTCAGTGTTGTTTGGGTTCCAGAAGGGTTTGAAAGAAATGTTTGAAAGAAATGCTTCTATTGTACAATAATAAAAGAATGTTTCAATTTTAAAAAATGAAAACAATTGAATGAAATGTTGTCATTTACTGTATGATAATCTGTAAGAAATTTACTTATATCCCCAAAACCTGTACTCTCAAAGCAATAGCACAGAAATAACACAGCCTGCAAGTTTTCAAATTCACACACATTGTAATGTGGAGTATATGATTAATCTTCATTTTTATTTGGGTCACAATCCTGCAACTTGTTTAACAGCAACACGGAGACTACAGTGGTTCAGTAAAGTACCTAATCACAACCTTCACAGCAGCTAGTGCTAGGCTTTATTACCAGCATAATTTGTGAATAAATATTGTTTATAATTTTTTTAAAAATATCTTGCAATATTGTAATTATTTTATTCAAAGGGTATAACTGAAATGTATGACAGACACTGAATATGTGACAATAACTGAATATAAGAATGCTTTGCAACACACATCAAAGTTGCTGGTGAACCCAGCAGGCCAGGCAGCATCTCTAGGAAGACTGTACCTCTTCCTAGCGATGCTGCCTGGCCTGCTGCGTTCACCAGCAACTTTGATGTGTGTTGCTTGAATTTCCAGCATCTGCAGGATTCCTCGTGTTTGGGATAAGAATGCTTTATTTTACCACCTTTCACCAACTCTGCAATCTATATTTAAAACAATTTAATATCATGCACACCAGAGGTATCAACTGTAAGACAGAAAATAGGCAATTGTATCTATTATGAAGTTATGAAATTGTAATGTCTTTATTATTTTTCCAGATATCAGCAGCAGTTTTCGGTCATATTCCATATATCACTTCAGGATGTTCCGACTGTACTATAAACGGGTTACTTAATACATCTCAGAAATTAAATAACAGGATTTCGTATCTTAACCATGATTTAAACAAAGTTCATTTAACACTGAGAAAGCCGTGTTTTTCTTAAAACTATTTTTGATGCATCAATAAGCTAAACCAGCTCCCTGTATAATTGAGGAGGACAATGAATAGTAGTTCCTGTGATCACCACCCACTCTAATCGCATCAAGGTCGTGGTGCATCCTGCCGGCTGCGGTTGCAAGAGGCACTGAACTAGAGATCTCAGGCGTACAAGAGGAAATGATTATTGAGCTGGGAAGTGGTAAATTATAAGGTACCCTTGTGTCCAACAGTTGGTTCACTTAACGTATCAGCATTTCCTGAACTTCAAGACCCAAGCAGAAAAAAAGTAAGATAACAAGGAAATATTCCCGCGGATTTTCACTTTATTACCTCCGTGGAAATGGATTTGTCATCGATTTATTACGATTTATGATCGTTTAAAATCTTTTGGTTTTGTTGAACCAAGTGCACTACATTTCTCAGAACCAAAACTACATTGTAAAGAAAAAATATCTCCTTTCAAAGTGTTTTCAACATTCATTTCCGAAGTTTAAACTATTTTTTATAAAATATGCTGAAATACTAAATTTATTTTAATCTCTAATCCATTACTAGCGAAGGTGATGACGAAAAAATTCAGAGAAAAACCCTCAAAGATTCCTTTTTGGATACTTTAATTCATTAATCTACTTTAAACTGATTGTCAAAGTAGCCATAGTAGAGGTGATGCCTGTTTCAGAGAACGTGCATACTGTGATTTAATATTCTACAGTTTGCAACTGGGAAAAGAATAGTTCGTTAAAAAAAACAGTGCTTGCTTAAGTATCCGCCCGGCAGAGCCAGGAGTGCATTCCATTGGTCTCGATAAGGCAGGGGAGGCGTCTCTGGGAGACGTCAATGGTTTTCAGAATCCGTCGATTCTTCACCAACCACCCACCTCCCCCCCCCCCCAGCCACCCACCACCGCTCCCCCACCCCCCACCCCGCCCCCCTTCCTAAAAAGATCCGATCCTCGAGTTCTCGTCACCAGCACTGGAGAGTAATGTAAAAACTAGCCAGCACTGACTTCCCCCTGTACCTCCTCTAACATTATGTTTTCTTACTCAAACAATTTCGGATGCTACGTACGCAAAACACCAGCTCCCCTAGCACTGTTCAATCGAGGATAAAGTGAATGAAGGTTCCGAGTGCTAAGTTACAGTGGTTGACTGGTGTTGAGGGCTCTCTGTGCATAGTCGTAATCATGCGTCTTGTGTTTTGGGTAGGGGTAACGTTACTTCTCGTCTCCAGTATAGAAGGAACACCACAAATGTATGAAAGACAAGGTAATACTCGACTAAACCGTGAACTGTGCATTATCTACCGTTTGTTGCAAAACGTTATTTTATGTATTTTTAGAGAAAAAAATAAAATGAATATTTAACAAAACTTATTTGACATCATACACACTGGAACATAATTTTGTGACGATGTCCCATATTTTAAATGAGAATTTTATCTTGTTTCAGCAAAACTACGAGAGCAGCTGACGGTTTATGAAATTGTAACTCCCATTCGAGTGACTGAGTCCGGGGAACCTTTCCCAAACACGATGCACTTTAGAAGGAAAAAGCGAAGCGTTGATGCCGATCTCTGGGCCTTGGTAACCCATTACAGAATTAATGCTTTTGGGCAATTTTTTCATCTTAATTTAACTGCCGATTCTGGATTTATTGCACCTATATTTACCGTTATACACCTTGGAATACAAGCTAATCTCACAAACCCCCACGAAGAGGATACTGACACGAAGCACTGCTTCTACACAGGACATGTCAATGCTCAACCAGAGCACACAGCTGTGATTAGCCTCTGTTCCGGACTCGTAAGTATTTTAACCCTCTCCATACTGAATTGCATTTTGAACTTTTGGATAGAAATTGCATAATGACATAAGTTTGGAACTTCGCGTTTCTATGTTTTGTAGCCTTTTAGATATTATCACGACCCAGGGAGGGGGCGTATGTCTGAAAGTTGATCAGTTTTGTAAATCTGTATTAAGGGAGGTGAGATGCCCATTGACCTTCCCTTCTCTCGGTGAGATGGACAGCTCATCGCCACCCCCCACCCCTCACGCTCCCACCCAGTCAGCATCAGGAACACCTTCAGATGACTATCCCTAGATAAGACAGGCGAGTGGTGCAGACTGAGATTGTAGTCAGGTCAGTTCGCACGGTATGACACGGCATCTAGGGAGCCTGGGAAGAAGTTCTGGTGAAGTTTGCGTCAGCACCGCTGTGAATGGAACAGACGGGCCGCTCTTCTACGTACACTACAACGCACAGTGCCCCGATCTGGAAACATTCTGCTTGTGCACGGCGTCATCAATTCCCTAACCTTGCATCTTCCTACTTCATATCCCAAGTGACGAACTCGATCTGAACAGGAAACTTCAATACATCACAAACTTAGGTTTCGGTTTGTGAACTAAGTGAAATTTTTTTCGAAAGGGTTAGAGTTGTTCTCTTATACAGACAATATATCAATTTCTTGGTCTGGTTGTACACTTGAACAGTTGAGTTCGCGTACTGCCTTGCCTACAGTGTAAGACTAATGTGTCAATCACCAACAATGGATTCACTTACTTACCTTGCGGCGGCTATTTGCAAATGCGGTTCCCCCTGCAATTACTATCAGCGGGGCATCCTCTCAATATGACGCAGCTACCGAACTCTTACCAGTGCTGATCTCCGCTGTCAGAAACAACGACAGACTTGGGGGCAGTCTTCAGATCAGCTTCATTTTCAAGCCACCGGGGCTGAAATCGTGTCCGGGGCTCGTCGCGCTATAACAACACCTGAGCGCAGAACAAGATGTTGTTTACCAGCGTGACAATTGTTTTGCTGGGCGGTGGGTGGAGTTCCAGTTTTCTTCCTGCGGCCTCTTTTCTTAAGGCGGCAAAGTATATCTACGGTATTTTTTTTTTGTTTTATTTACTATATTTTCAATTGATCGAGTATGTTTCATGAACAAAACAACTCAAAATATATCATTGTCCGGCTACCGTGAAGAATACAAATGTCCACTCTCTATTATTTGATCCAAAGTACGAAGGGAAGCCCCAGTGTGCAGGTCCACCTTAACAGGAGGAGCAAATCCTGACGCCTTCTCACCTCTCTCATCGAACTGCACTTTACAATGGAGGCTGAGGCGATGCAAAACGCCCCCCCCCCCATCCACCCACGACCCGACTTTGTTTATGTCGATACCAGAACTCAATCTCTGCAATTGTCACCATATTGATTCCGACCGGTGGAGCGAAATCGCCCGTCATATCTCCCAAAGCTGCAGTGCAAAAGTTAGATCAATTACCTCAAGTTTCTTTCTATATTTTAAGAAGTCACATTTGTAGCCATTGTGTGTAGTTATTTCCCATACCGAAAGAAGTTATGCGCTGTCTTGAAAACGATCTGGGGAGATGTGGTGAAATCACCCATATTGGAGTTTACAAGATTAAAGGTTGATCTCAGTGAAACATTTAAGAGTTAAGAATGCAGAGAAGTGCGAGGATTTGCACTTCGGTGGGACCATCTAGAGTAGGTCTTACACAGTAGGGCACTAGGAAGTGTGGTAGAACAAAGGGATATAGGAATACAGGTCCACACTTAATTGAAAGTTGCATCACAGGTAGATGGGGTCGATAAGAAAGCTTTTGGCATATTGGCCTTCGTAAATCAATGTATTGAGTATAGGAGATGGGATGTCATGTTGAAGTTGTAAGACATTCGTGAGGTCTAACTTGGAGTATTGTGTGCAGTTTTGGTTCCCTACAGACAGGAAAGATGCGAGCAAGGTTGAAAGAGTGCAGAGAAAATTTAGAAGGATGTCGCTGGGTCTGGAGGACCTGAGTTATAAGGAAAGATTGAATAGGTTAGGACTTTATTCTTTAGAACATAGAAGACTGAAAAGAGATTTGATAGAGGTGTACAAAATTATGAGAGGTATAAATTGAGTAAACGCAAGCAGGCTTTTACCACTGAGGTTGAGTAGAACTACAACCAGAGGTCATGGGTTAAAGGTGAAAGGTGAGAGGTTAAGGGGACCATGAGAGGAAACTTCTTCACTCAGAGGGTCGTGGGAGTGTGGAATGAGCTGCCAGCACAAGAGGTGCATGTGGGCTTGATTACAATGTGTAAGAGAAGGTTGGCTAGGTGTATGAATAGTAGGAGTATGGAGGCTATGATCCAGGTGCAGGTTGACGGGAGTAGGCAGTTTAACTAATTTTGGCATGGATCAGATGGGCCAAAGGGCTTGTTTCAGTGTTGTATGTCTCTATGGTTCTTTTGCCAGGAATTGATAAGGTAGATGTTGAGAATCTGCTTCTCCTGGATGGAAAAGCCTCAGACTGATGGCATACATGGACTGAGCGGGAAAATGGACGAGATGGGGGAGGATGGTGGTGATTTGTGGGGCTTCTTATTTCTAAAACTCTCCCTTTCCCCTCACCCCCTTTCTCTGTTTTTCCAATTCATACTCATTCTACCACAGTTCTACTCTCTCTTACCCCATTCGAATGAGAATCAGGTTTATTATCACTAATATTTCATGAAATCTGTTGTTTTGCGGCAATGGTACAGTTTTAGACATAGAAATTACTATAAATTAGATTAAACAAATAGATAGACAGTGCAAAAGGGGAATAATGAGGTGATATTTCTGGTTTCATGGGCAATTCAAAAATCTGATGGTCCATGGAAGGGAAGAAGCTATTTCTGAAATGTTGAATGTGTTTCTCCATACTCTTGTACCTCCTGATGATTGAGTGTAATTTTTCTGAGGCACCATCTCTTGAAGATGTCTTTGATGATTGGCAGGGCTGTGCCCATGACAGAGCTCGCTGGGTTTGCAGCCCTTTTCAGTCCAGTGCATCGGAGTCTTCATACCAGGCTGTGCTGCAGCCAGTCAGAATGCTCTCCACTGTACACAAGACCATAAGATATAGGAGAAGTGGGACATTCGGCCCGTCAAGTCTGCTCCGCCATTCAATCATGGGCTGACCCAATTCTTCCAGTCATCCCCACTCCCCTGCCTTCTCCCCATACCCTTTGATGCCCTGGCTAATCAAGAACCTATCTATCTCTGCTTTAAATGCACCCAGTGACTTGGCCTCCACAGCCGATTATGGCAACAAATCCACAGATTTACCACCCTCTGACTTAAGTAATTTCTCCGCATCTCTGTTCTAAATGGACGTCCTTCAATCCTGAAGCCATGCCCTCTTGTCCTAGACTCCCCTACCATGGAAAATAGCTGCCTTATCCCATCTGTTCAGGCCTTTTAACATTTGGAATGTTTCTACGAGATCCCCTCTCATTCTCCTGAACTCCAGGGAATACAGCCCAAGAGCTGCCAGACGTTCCTCATATGGTAACCCTTTCTAAATCTGTAGAAATTTGCCGGAGCCTTTGGTGACATACCCAATTTCCTCAAACTTCTAGTGAACTAGAGCCACTAGTATGCCCAGGATTTGTTAGGCTCAGGATAGATCATCTCTCTTCCTCCATTTGCTCTCTCACTTCTATTCACTTTCTCTTGCCCCATTTGCACTCTCTGCACCTGACTCATTCTCTCTCTCTCCCCCCCATTCAGAGTGAAGACTTTCCAGGCGCAAATCCATGGTCTCGCTAGACTAATGGATGCCATCTTATTGTAATGTAGCTTAAGTTTATTATCATGGGCATACATACTCAGAGTATAAAAGACATAAAAGTTAGCTTTCTACAGCAGCAGTGCCACACATTACCAACATGAAAAACACATAGTTAACATAGACTTAAATTAACATAAATTAAATATAACTTACATAACAAAATATACATAACCATATTAGTGCATTTTGAGAGAAAAATGAAATGTAGTGTTTTGATTTTTCAGATCTATTCAAGAATACGCTGGCAGCGGTGAATATGCTGTTCTTGAACCTTGAGGTGTGGGTTTTTCCTGCTCCTGTACCTTTGCCTGATGGCAACATTTTGAAGAGGGCATGGCCCAGATGGTGGAGATCCTTAAGGATAAATGTCACCTACCTTAGATTTTCCCTATTATTGATGTTGTCAGTGGAGGGTAGAGCAGAGCCATGGTGCACCTGGCTAATTGACTACTTATTGTAGCCTCGTATCGCTATACATTTGAGTTTCCATACTAGGCCATGGTACAACCAGTTAGAACACTTTACACTGTACATCTTAAATTTGTCTGATCTGTCTGAGTGTTTGATGGCACACTGAATCTCCTTAAACTTCTAGGAAAATAAACATTCAGGCATGTATTCCTCATGAATTCTATGTGTTGGGCCCAGAATAGATCTTCCAAGATGTTAACACTTGGAAATTTGAAGCTGCTTGCCCAATCGGCCACAGACACTTCAATGAGGATTGGTGCACACTCGCTTGCCCTTCCCTTCTTAAGTTCCATATCCAGTCCTTTGGTTTTGCTGACAATGAAGGCAAGGTTGTTGATATGATACCACTCAACTACTGCATAGAATTAGGATCGGGTTAACTTTATAGCAGAATAATTAGCTGGAAGAATTTAACTTGTCAAAGGTAGGCATCATAGCAATGGTGCTGCTATCAAATATTGGTAATGGTAACAGCTTGGCATTTGTATGGTTAATATGTCACTTGCTGTTTATAATCTCATGCCTGAATTTTATCCAGATTTTGCTGTACACTTAATTTTCTAAGAAATAGATGGTAAGTTTAGGAAGTTGCACTGAAGGACATGTTTAGGACATGGAGACAGCGCCTTCTGTATTTCCAACCCCTGGATCATTTTTCCCTGGACATCCTTCGACTACAGTTTTATCATGACTCCTTGATATCATACATGATTGAATGCTGCATAGACAGCACGGGCAGTCAACTCTGGAGATCATCTCTTTGATCCGCACTTGGACCAACACCACGATGTAGCTCAGAACTGAATGTTTCTCATGAAACTCACACTGTTCATTGGTGAGCAGGGTACTGTTCATTTGGGTGTTGCTTGGTAGTGCTGTTGACCACAGTTTCCATCACTTTGTTGATGATTGAGTGTAATCAGAATCAGAATCAGAATCCTTTATTATTGCCAAGTATGTGGACACATACAGGGAATTTGATGCCGGTTTCCCTGAGCTCTCGCTGTACAGAATCAAAAAGCAAACAAAACAATAGTGCAAATAATCATGAACTATGTACAATGAGGTATACCTGTGTATGTACAGGTAGATTGGTTTATAATAGACTAAAATTCAAGTGTTCATAAGACTGATGGCATACGGAAAGAAACTGTTCTTGTACCTATTTGTCCTGGCATACAGTGATCTGAAGCGCCTACCAGAAGGAAGGAGTTGGAACAGGTGATGTCCAGGGTGTGATGGGTCTACAATGATGCTGCTTGCTCGCTTCCTGACTCTAGATGCATATTAGTCCTGCATATAACCTGATTAGGGACTAATTAGCCAGATTAGATTTCTCATATTTTTTGAGGATGAGCACACCTGGGCAATTTTCCACATATTCAGACAGATAACAGTAACATAGCTATACTGATGTCAGCTTTGGTTGACACAGCTTGTTCTGGAGCACAACTCTTCTGAATCAATGTCAGGGTGTTGTTTAGTCCCATGGTCTTTGCTGTCATCTCACATGGAGTGAATTGAATAGACTGGCTTCTGATAGCAGTGGTCTTAAGAGGAAACAAAAATATGTCATCTATGAATGAACATTCTTCTCCCATTTGCTATTTCAGATTTAATTAGCACATGTACTTCAAAATATGCAGTGAAATGTGTCCTTTGCATCAACAAGGATCTGTTGGGGGCAGTCCACAAGTGTAGCCACACGCTATTACATCTAGATGTGGCAGAGTTTCAGAGCTTTAATCTGATTGATTGGTTGTGGGATTGCTAACCTTTGCCTATTGCATGCTAGTTTTGCTGTCTAGCACAATTGCAGCTTCACAAGGTGGACCTCTAATTTTTAGCTATATTTAGTGATGTTCCCAATAGGGAGTAGCAGCAGGAAATCTAGAATAGTACAGTCAAGCAGAAGGAAGCTGGTTTTATAAAAGGGACATCTTGTTTGTCGAATTAATTTGGGTTTGAGATTGTAACAATAATGGGGAACTAGCAAATGGACTTCCAATAAAAACACTTGATAAGGTGCCACGTAAAAGATAAAAGTTTCTGCACAAGATAAGATCTCCTCACATTGGTGGCAATGTATTAGCATGGATGGAGAATTAATAACATAACAGAAACCAAACCTAGGAGAAATGTGTCATTGGCAAGTTGTACCTAAAGGACTGCCACAGGGATTAGTGCAGGGGCTTCAACCATTTTTAATCTATACTAATGATTTAGATGATGGGATTGAATATTGCCAGGTCTACTGATTGTACAAAGGTGTATAGGTAAACAAATTGTGAAGATAGCAAGGTAAGCCTGCAAGAAGTATAGAAGATTTAGCAAGAGGCCGAGACATTTGTCAGATGAAGTACGTATAATGTGAGGAAGTGTGGAATTATGCCCATGGAAGGACAAATAGAGAAGCAGAACATCATTGAAGTGGAAAGGGATGATAGAATGCTATAGACGGATCTGTAGGCCCTCAAATATGGACCACAGAATGGTAATCTGCAGATACAGCAAGTTATTTGGAAGGCAAATGGAATGTTGTTCTTTACTGCATTGGGAAAAGGGATAGAATATTAAGTGGAAGAGGTCTCATTGCAACTGTGTGAGTGTTGAAGAGACTATAGCTGGAGTCTTGTGTATAATTTTATTTTTGTTTAGGGAGGGAGAGCCCTGCAATGAGAACTTTATGTTTCTATTTATAAAGTTTGATTTCTAGAATGAAGGGGTTAACGTATGAGGATGGATTGATAAGTTTCACTTATGCTCATTTGATTTTTTTTTAATGAAAGGTGACTTTAGTGAAACGTATGAAACTTTTAGGGGACTTGACTTGATTAATTCCAAGCACATGTTTTCCCCTTGTAGGAAGACTAGAACTAATTTCAGAATAAGGACTACTCCACTTAATTCAGAAAATAATTCATAAGTTTCTTATCCTTGGTGGATTGTGAATCTTTAGGATGCTACGTACTGAAAATTCAAATAGACAGAACTTTGGAGCCTAAGGGAGTGGAGGTCAACGGGAACCAGCTTTATTAACAAGAAAGTGGAGGTCAGGCTAAGGTTCAATCAGCCATTACCTTATTGAATGACAGAGGCTCAGGAAGGTAGAAGGCCTTCTCCAGCTCCTGCTTTTTAATGCAATTTGCATCTGAAGAGGCATGAGAACTTTGAGTGATGTCACCAGCTGATTAACTTGCATCTATCATGAATGAACCCTCTTTTATCTCCTTCAAAGATTTCTATAATATTTGGTTCACTGGAGTAAATAGAAGCTGATTTATAGGGACTTCAAGAAAAACTAAGATAGATCTAAATTACTTAAATTTAGACACAATAATTGTGTTAAATTGGTGAGCTGCAGTTACAAATAATATGATGCCATAGCAATAACTGAATAGCTTCCTTTTGGGCTGTTACAGATCTATGCTTCCAATTATGTAAATATCTGACTAAAATCAGTTATTATCAAGTATCTTTTCAAAAAATATATTCTTGATTTAGATTTGTTGCTTCTCCAATGAATTGTTTCTTTGCCAGGGTGTGAAAATTAAGAACATTTTCTGGCCATAGAAGAACATATTGATCAGTTAATGGAGTTTGGATATTCATCTCTTGGATGACTTAGGACACTCACACAATTTCTGGTGTCTAAACTTTCCAGTAGAATTTCCCTGTCATGCAAGCAGATAACTCTATTGCCATGGAAATGCCCACTTTATGTTAATGTTAGTGTTGTATTTCTGATTACCTCTTGGTATCTTATTGAAGAACTGTAAAACAGCTTCATATTGCTGGATGTTGTGAGGTGTCAGTACACCGTTTATTTGGACAATTTTTCCCTCTGTTTTATTGGAGTGCAAGACATTACTTATTTCATTTATTATGTTTCGAGTCCGGGCCTGAAACAGATGTGTCTTTAATCAGTGTGAAGAGAAACTTATTTACTTATGTACAATGGCAAAGGAAAGCTATGTAATTTGACAGAAGTTAGTCAAGAAACATTTTTCCCATTTTTTGAAGAATTTTTTAGTCAATGATTCTTGAGATATGTGCCTTTAACCCCAACACCCTCTATTCCACTACTTGCTTTTCAGTCTGCCACACTAGAGTAAAATTTGGGACTTGCAATGAGCAACACTGTGGGAGATCAAAATGTATTAAGAAAATACTTTATTCATACGTAGACTTGGGTCATTATACTTATGTACAAACTGAATAATTGTCATGGACTAATGTTTATATTTTAATTTTGACAAATGCATAAATAAACCACATGTTTAAATCAGAAGGAATGATTATTAAAGCAAATGAATGAGTATTGATAATGTAAATCCACAATTGATATCCTTTTTGCAGCAGGAGGAAAGATGCTGAAGAGAATGATAGGAAAGACCAAGGTACCTGCTATTTCTGATAGTGATTCATATCTGTGCCTTTTGTATAGAGATAAATGTTTGTTTTGTGGTTGGAATCCCACCAGAGATGGTTAGTCTCTCTCCTGTTCTTGTGGTGGGCAACACAGCAGCGAGTAATAATTTTATTCATTTGAGCCCTGGGAAAGATTTTCAAGGAACCAATTTACCATTGTGAAAGAACGTTGCAAAGAAAATATAGGCATAATTGTGATAGAATAAGGTGTAATTTTCCAGTGACATATAGCTAACACAGGACAGTAGTAAAGGAAAAGGTCATTCGTGGCAGTGCAAGGAAAGGGTGCATGAAAGGCCTTGGGAAAAGATACACAATACTGATCAAGTCTCATTTTAGTACTGGTGAGCGAATTCAATTTATGTTGATATCAATGAAATTCTAGATAGCATTCATGCATCCTCTCATCCATATCTGTTTACCATCTGTGGCTCATTCCCTTGTTCAGTTAATTTACCAGCATCTCTATTCTGTTGGTTTCATCATGCCCTCAGACATCTCTTAGCTCCATAACATCACTACCCTCTTCATTGTGACCATTGTTGCCACTCTTTTAAGTTTCTACCAGCTTGTCACAAAAAACTGTGGGTCAATTGTTTAAGAAAAATAACAAGATGGCTTGAGTCACAAAAATAGATTGAGGTGCTTTTATTTACCTCAAAACAAGAAAAAAGCTGGGAAAAAAACAATATATATAAAGCCACCCTCAGACTAAACACAAAAGAAAAAAAACCCGAAGCCTTGGTAACCTGAGGCTTATAACTGCTAAGCCCCTCCCCCAGAACAACCAAAAGCTAATTAACTCAATTATCCAATTAAAGATGGTATCCTCCACCATCAGCACACCTGTGCAGGTTGCTGCTGCCTCTAGATGAGGCAGCTCTGTGGAGCAGCTCTGGTTCAGACCCAGTCGCTATTACTGCCGGGGATGAGTGTTTTACCGAGTGTGCCATGTGCTGTCTGTAATCAGTGACGGGCCTTCGTCACACAGCTCATGAGAACTTCCCAGTAAAGAAGAATGCTTTGGCAATATTGGATAAAGAGAAGGTACTTAAAAAGCTAGTTGTCATGAGTAGAAAAGTGATACATTGTGGCTTTCTGGTGAAAGTAAGGGTGGAAATTGCACAGACTATATTGTGGGAGAGAGAGACCATTATTTAGTTACCGAGTTCTTCTTGAACTTTCAGCAAGAATTGACTGATCCAACTTTCCTCACCATTCTTCCACCCTATCCCTATAACCTTTACTTCCCTGACTGATTAAAAGTTGATCTAATTTGGCTTTGAAAATATCTGAAGATTTAACCGCCACAGATTTTGGAAGCAAGGAATTCCAAAGGCTCGCAACTGTTTAAGACTATAAATTTTTTCTCGATTTTTTTCTTACATATGTGCCAATGTATTCTGAATCTATGTATTCTTGTGCGATCCCAGCATTTACCCTGATAAAATTCTCAGGGTAACTCCAATGAGTTCAGATTCAACCTTTCCCCATTAGACTTTCCTTCCATGCTTGGAACATCATAGTGAATTTAATGATAGTGTTTCTTTCCTTAAATATAGGGACCAAAATTGTTTGCTCTAGATATACTCTCACTAGTGCCCAGTGGTAAGAGTTCACTACTTGATACAATAACTTCCTTAAAATAAAAGCCAACATTCCATTTGTCTTCCCAATTCTGTATGAACTGCATGAACTTTTGTGTCCTATGCCCTCCAGTCCCATCATCCTGCAGCTTTCTCCATTTAAATAATAATTTGTTTTCTCATCCATCCTTGCAAACAACTTCACATTTCCCTCTTCATACTCCATTTTCCAACCTTATAGCTATTCATTTAATCTATCATCTCTCTGAAAGCAGTTTGTATTTTCTTCATCGCATGCCTTCCCCTCTACTTTTGTACCACCCATGTGTACGGTTAAAGTGTGTTTGCTTCCTTCCTCTAAGTCATTAGTGGACAATTTATTAGGTGACCACTGAACGTATGTTCGTGGACTTCTGCTGCTGTAGCTGATCTATTGAAAAGTTCATTTAGAGATACTCTTCTGCACACTAATCTTGAGCACGTGGTTATTTGAGTTACTGCTGCCTTCTTGTCAGCTTCAACCTGTTTGGCCATTATCCTCTGACCTCTCCCGTTTACAAAGTGGTTTCATCCACAGAATTATCACTCACTGATGTTTTTAGTTTTTCACACAACTCTCAAGACTGGTATGTGTGAAAATCTCAGATGATCAGCAGTTTCTGAGGAACTCAAACCACCCCGTCTGACACCAACAATCATTCCACAGTCTAAGTCACTTAGATCTTATTTTTTATCCATTCTGACATTTGGTCTGAGCAATAACAACTGAACATCTTGACCACGTCTGCATGCTTTTACGCACTGAGTTGTTGCCACATGATTGCCTGATAAGATTTTTGCATTAACAATTGTACAGTGTACATAATAAAGTGGCCACTGAAAGTACACTGTAAACAACAGTTCAAAGTCAATTTATTATCAAAGTACGTACAGGTGTATGTCATCACAAACAACCTTGAGATTCATTTCTTGTGGGCATACTCAATAAATCTAATAACCAAAATAGAATCAATGAAAGACTGTGCCAACAGGGCAGACAAGCAGAGTCCAAAAGACAACAAACTGTGAAAATATAAAAAGAAAGAAAAACTGAATGAATGAATGAATAAAGATTAAAATATTATCAAGAACATGTGATGAAGAGTCCTTGAAAGCGAGTTGATAGGTTGTGAGAACAGTTCTGTGATGGGGTGTGTGCTTCTAGTACAAAATCCCTATGACACCCCACTGGTTATAGAATGCCAATCTGAAAATGATACCCTTCTCCCCAAGCATGGCTTCCTGCTGCTTAGCCAATCCTATATCCATGTAAAAATATTACCTCCAACACCATGATCTTCTATCTTATATAGTAACTTTTTGTTACCTTGTCAAATGCCTCTTGAAAATTCGAATATATCCGTAGGTTCACCATTATATGCTCTACCTCAGAAATATATAATACTTTCGCCAGCTTGATTAAGTAACCACTAGCCAAATGTTTTTTTGCCACCTGATGAATACTTACCATTTTTCCAGCTATCAGCATATAGTTACTTTCTTTTTGCTCTCCACCCTTTTGAAAGGATATGTTACATTTCTAGTTTTCCAGCCCTTTAGTACTTTCCTAGAATCTAAAGAATTTTGGAAGATACAAGCTTTGCATTCAGATTCACTGTATCCATTTCATTCAGGATCCTTGGATGCATCAGGACCTGGAATTTATCGGAATTTACCCTGTTAATTAGCGATGCTGATGGTATTTAAGTCCTCCAAGACTATTTCCTATTAATGGGATATTCATTGTGCTACTTTTGTAGGACTTCTGCAAAACATCTGCTTTGCTTCTCTGTATTTCTTTGTTCCCCACAGCTATTTTCCTAGACTATACTTTAAGGGATCCATGTCGCCCTCTCTCTTCCTTATTATATACTTCATGAACCTGGAGATGGAAAACTCTGATTTTAAATCTCCACTGCCTTGTAGCCATACCCACCCTTGGGGAAGGCTTCGGGAGTAAACCCCGAGGAAGAAATCCGGAGCCAGAGTCCCTAAGGCAGTTTGATGTTGTTTACAACTTCACTCTTGACAACCTCTGCGATGACACTGGTACCAAGCTGTATCGGCACTTGCCCTTACCTTGGACTACATCAGTGATGTGGAGAGGGGGAATAATGGACAACAGCCGGTTCTTCAAATCTTCCTGCCCAGGCTTGCACCCTGGAGAGGACACAGTCCACCACAGCTGTAAACTCATAATCCTCTGGGATTGACGGCTGCCTACTAATACTTAATGAAACTATTATTGACGGAATTTATTTTACGTACCCTCATAGTTTCTTTTCTCCTTTTTTTTCAAACCTCCTTTGCCAGATTCTTAGAATCATTTCTCCTTAATTGGAATGTATTTTATCATGGAAAGTAAAAGGAGAGGTGATGTTAACTAACTGGTACAATTTGAAAGCTGGAAAGTGTGGTGTTCTGATAAGTGGCAAGAAAAAAAATGACCAAGGGATTTATGTTTATGAATTATTTGAGGCTGTAGGAAAACTTTAAAGAGCTTTGCTTTAAAATAATGTGGAAGGAATTCTTGGTGTCATCCTTACAGGAGCCAAGCATGAGATCAAGGAAATTATTCAACTCTTTATAAAACCAGCCAGATCTTGAATCAGGATATTACTCAATGAAGTATGTCAAAGATTCAAAGAGACTGCAGAATGGATTTGTATGTAGATCTGATACCAGAGATATGATTTTAGTCATGTTGAAGGACTCAAGAAGCTGGGGTTGCTCTCTGCAATGATGGTCAAAAGAAACCTTGATAGATGCCCCACCTCCCCCCCCCCCACCCCATCTGTTATTTATTTTTATACACACATTCTTTCTCTCACTCTCCTTTTTCTCCCTCTGTCCCTCTGAATATACCCCTTGCCCATCCTCTGGGTTCCCCCCCAGCTCTTGGCTCCATCCCTCCCCCTCCTGTCTTCTCCTATCATTTTGGATCTCCCCCTCCCCCTCCCACTTTCAAATCCCTTACTCACTCTTCCTTCAGTTAGTCCTGACGAAGGGTCTCGACCTGAAACGTCGACTGTACCTCTTCCTACAGATGCTGCCTGGCCTATTGCATTCACCAGCAACTTTGATGTGTGTTGCTTGAATTTCCAGCATCTGCAGAATTCCTGTTGTTTTAGATGCCTCAAAGGTCATGTTTGTAATTGATGGAGTAAATCAAAAGGTGATGTGTTTGTGATTTCTACAGGCTGGATAAATTGTACTTCACCTATTTCTTCTTGGGAAGCTTCACTGGTATATTGGGGAAGGGGGCATTGAAACTAATGTAGTTTAGTGAGGAGGGTGGGGGAGATGGTTGAGTACAGGGACATGCCAGGTAAAAGGAAAAAATAGTGCAAAAAAAGTTTGGGAGAGGTAATTAACTTCAGAACAAAGAAAAGATTGTTTCTAGACAGAGTCAGGTTAAGAAAGAACACAATAAGGTGTAAGATACATTTAGAATGAATGTATGTAAACAAAAAATTGTATCAAACATGAAGCATATTAGGGAAGAAGTATATTAAATAAAGTTGACTAGGTTCACAGACTAATGACCTGGGACCTTAATGTTGTGGCAATGAAACAATGTTTAAAAAAAATGGAGGGAACAAGCTATAAATATTTCTGAACTAATGATCTTCAGGAAGAAAGGGAAGTGGCAGTATTGCTAAAGGAGAATATTACAGTGCCAGAGAGAGGGAGAAGATTTCCCGGGGTGAACAGGGGTAGCATCTCCCTGTTTAGACTTAAGAAAGAAAGCAGGTGTGATTACATTATGGGAACTACTTCGTAGGTCCAGACTGGAGGAAAAGATATTAGGTAACAAATTTGCAAGGAAGTTGCAGAGATTTAAAAATAAACATAGTATAATCTTGGAAATCATTTATTATTACCACAGTTACTGAGGTACAGTGAAAGGCTTGTCTTATATATTGTTCTTACAGATCAAATCATTGCACGGTGCACTGAGGTAGAACAAGGTGAAACAATAGAAAAATGCAGAATAAAGTGCAACAGAAAGAGAAAGTGCATTGCAGGTAAAACAATAAAGTACAAAATCATAATGAGATTGATTGTGTGGTCGGGTACATTTTATTGTACTCGGGAACATTTAGTAGATTTAACAATGGGGTAGGAGCTGTCCTTGGGCCTGGTAGTTCATGCTTTCAGGCTTTTGTATATACTACTCAATGAAAGAGATGAGAAGAGCGATGAAGTCTTCAACATCCAAATATCGATTGAATTAATACAGGCATAAAGGCAAATGGAGAGAAGAATTTCCTAAGTCTGTTCAAGAGAAGGTTCTTGATTGCTATGCTGCTGGTCCAACAGAAAGACTTGGGTCTGTGAAATGAGTGAGACCAAATGGGCAAGTTTCACTGAGGAACTTAAAGGAAACAGTGATCATAATATTATCAAGGTTTAGAGCAGGGTTAGGCAACCTTAAGCACAAATTATTTTCTAGCATGCTTTATTCATTAATTTGAGGCAAAACATAACTAGATTATTTAAATGATAATTCCCATATCTCAAGTTTTTTATGGCATTTATCTGGCCCACCGTCCGCTCATTAATACCCGATCTGGCCCACAGAGGCAAAAAGGTTGCCGACCTCTGGTTTGGAGTTTCAATGGAGTGATAACAACTCTGGCCCAAGTGAATGAACGTCAGGTCTTCAAAGTGTAAATTTTGGTTCTGGTATAGTACATTCCCATTAGAGAGAACGTTAGAGAAAATAAAAATAAAACCAAACTTCCTTGAAGACCACAAAGATAGAGATCAAAATAAAGAAGGAAAACAGAGAATATGACAGACTTAACGCAAGTGAAGAACAGACTGATATGAGAAAAGGAAGTGGGAGATCATGAGAATAGATTGGCAGCAAACTTAAAAGAGAATCATGCAATATCCTATTAACATGGGACAAGAGAAGGTTTGCAAGAAAAGTGGGACAGTTTGGCGACTAGGAAGTCAGAGAATGTGGATGAAAAATAGATGTTCCGGATGGGCTGTAGTTGATAAAGTGCAAGTACTATAAAGATTAGCTTTACTTAAAGAAGTTAAATCACCCGGACTAAAAGAGATGAAATAATGTTGGAAACTATTAAGACTTTGGCCATAATTTTCCAAACATTGATAGATTCAGGGATGGTACTTAAAAATTGTAAATGTTACCATGCATTTTCATTCAATAAACATTTTAGTGTTAAGTCCATGAGCCATAGACCCATTGCTTTAGTCGTGGTGGTAGTTAAAAGTTCTAGGAGCAACAATGAAGAGTAACATAAGCAACCCTTTGGAAAAGTGTAGATGGATTAGTGAAAGCCATGTGGATTTCTTAAGGTAAATTTTAGCTTGATAGGGATTTTGGTGGAAAACCAGAGAGGGCCAGTGTAGGAAATGTGATTGAACTGGTATATATGGTCATCCAAGTGACATTTGACAAAGTGCCACATCATCACACTTCATAATACTTGAAAGCCATGGCTTAAAAGGTTTTATGTCCACATTGGTATAATATTGACAAGATAACAGGAAATGTAGAGATATAAGCAAAAGGTTGTTATTTTGAACAACAAGCAAGGGAGCAGTAGAGTTTCACAGAGGTTGATTCCAGTATCACTGCTTTTCTTGATATTAACTGCAGCTGGAATAATTCTGTTCAGTTCCAGGCAACATGCTTTTGTTTTAGAAAAGTCAGAAAAAGTTTGAAGAATGTACAAAATAGACATACCAAAATTATTTCAGGGACAAGAGAATTTAGTTATATGGAAGGAGGTGAGAAGTTGTAGTTCTTCTCAGTGGATTGGAATGGAAGACATTACTTATGATCTGAAAAGGGTATTTAAGGTTATGAAAGGCATAGACACCAATAGATAAAGTGAAACTCAAAGTTCAAACTTCATAGTAGATTTATTACCCAAGTACATGTTCCCTGAGTACATACTCTGAGCAGTGTCGTTGTTCCTACGTGCTTCAATGTCGCCACCATCGTCCCCGTGCTGAAGAAGTCTTCAGTGTCCTGCCTCAATGATTACCGTCCCGTTGCACTCACATCCATCATCATGAAGTGTTTCGAGAGGCGTTTTGAGAGGCACATCAAGTCCCTGCTGCCCCCCTCACTGGACTCCCTGCAGTTCGCGTACCGTCCCAACCGTTTAACAGACGATGCCATTGCCATCACCCTCCACCTGGCCTTAACCCACCTGGACAAAAAAAGACACATCCATTCGAATGCTGTTCATAGACTTCAGTTCAGCATTCAACACGATCATTCCTCAGAAACTGATTGGAAAGCTGAGCCTACTGGGCCTGAGCACCTCCCTCTGCAACTGGATCCTAGACTTCCTGACTGGGAGGCCTCAGTCAGTCCAGATTGGAAGCAGCATCTCCAACACCATCACACTGAGCACGGAGGCCCTCCAGGGCTGTGTGCTCAGTCCACTGCCGTTCACTCTGCTGACCCACGACTGTGCTGCAACACACAGCTCGAGCCACATCATCAAATTCACCGATGACACGACCGTGGTGGGTCTCAGCAAGAACGATGAGTCAGCATACAGAGAGGAGGTGCAGTGGCTAACGGACTGGTGCAGAGCCAACAACCTGTCTCAGAATGTAAACAAAACAAAAGAGATGGTTGTTGACTTCAGGAGGACATGGAGCGATCACTCTCCGCTGAACATCGACGACTCCTCAGTAGAGATCGTTAAGAGCACCAAATTTCTTTGTGTTCACCTGGCGGAGAATCTCACCTCATCCCTCAACACCAGCTCCATAGCAAAGAAAGCCCAGCAGCATCTCTACTTTCTGCAAAGGCTGAGAAAAGTCCATCTCCCACCCCCCATCCTCACCACATTCTACAGAGGTTGTATTGAGAGCATCCTGAGCAGCTGCATCACTGCCTGGTTCGGAAATTGCACCATCTCGGATCACAAGACCCAGCAGCGGATAATGAGGTCAGCTGAGAAGATCATCGAGGTCTCTCTTCCCGCCATCACAGACACAGACACCACACACTGCATCCACAAAGCAAACAGCATTATGAAGGACCCCACATCCCCCTCATATAAACTCTTCTCCCTCCTGCCATCTTGAAAAAGGCACCAAAGGATTCGGGCTCTGACAACCAGACTATGTAAAAGTTTCTTCCCCCAAGCAATCAGACTCCTCAATACCCAAAGCCTGGCTTGACACCAACCTACTATACCCGCTACTGTGCCTACTGTCTTATTTATTATTTATTATTGTAGTGCCTGCACTGTTTTGTGCACTTTATGCAGTCCTGGATAGGTCTGTGGTCTAGTGTAGTTCTTGTGTTTTTTTCTTATGTAGTTCAGTATAGTTTTTAACCATATAACATATAACCATATAACAATTACAGCACGGAAACAGGCCATCTCGGCCCTTCTAGTCCATGCTGAACTCTTACTCTCACCTAGTGCCATCGAGCTGCACTCAGCCCATAACCCTCCATTCCTTTCCTGTCCATATAGCTATCCAATTTAACTTTAAATGACAACATCGAACCTGCCTCAACCACTTCTGCTGGAAGCTCGTTCCACACAGCTACTACTCTCTGAGTAAAGAAGTTCCCCCTCATGTTAGCCCTAAACTTTTGCCCTTTAACTCTCAACTCATGTCCTCTTGTTCGAATCTCACCCACTCTCAATGGAAAAAGCCTATCCACGTCAACTCTATCTATCCTCCTCATAATTTTAAATACCTCTATCAAGTCCCCACTCAACCTTCTACATTCCAAAGAATAAAGACCCAACTTGTTCAACCTTTCTCTGTAACTTAGGAGATGAAACCCAGGTAACATTCTAGTAAATCTTCTCTGTACTCTCTCAATTTTGTTGACATCTTTCCTATAATTTGGTGACCAGAACTGTACACAATACTCCAAATTTGGCCTTACCAATGCCTTGTACAATTTCAACATTACATCCCAACTCCTATACTCAATGCTCTGATTTATAAAGGCCAGCATACCAAAAGCTTTCTTCACCACCCTATCCACATGAGATTCCACCTTCAGGGAACTAGGCACCATTATACCTAGATCCCTCTGTTCTACTGCATTCTTCAATGCCCTACTATTTACCATGTATGTCCTACTTTGATTAGTCCTACCAAAATGTAGCACCTTACATTTATCAGCATTAAACTCCATTTGCCATCTTTCAGCCCACTCTTCTAATTGGCCTAAATCTCTCTGCAAGCTTTGAAAACCTACTTCATTATCCACAACTCTACCTATCTTAGTATCATCTGTATACTTACTCATCCAATTTACCACCCCATCATCCAGATCATTAATATATATGACAAACAACACTGGACCCAGTACAGATCCCTGAGGCACACCACTAGACACCGGCCTCCAATCTGACAAACAGTTATCCACCACAATTCACTGGCGTCTCCCATCCAGCCACTGCTGAATCCATTTTACTACTTCAATATTAATACCTAATGATTGAATCTTCCTAACTAACCTTCCATGTGGAACCTTGTCAAAGGCCTTACTGAAGTCCATATAGACAACATCCACTGCTTTACCCTCGTCAGCTTTCCTAGTAACCTCTTCAAAAAATTCAATAAGATTTGTCAAACATGACCTTTCATGCACAAATCCATGTTGACTGTTCCTAATCAGACCCTGTCTATCCAGATAGTTATATATATCATCTGTAAGAATACTTTCCATCAATTTACCCACCACTGACGTCAAACTCACAGGCCGATAATTGCTAGATTTACTCTTAGAACCCTTTTTAAACAATGGAACAACATGAGCAATACGCCAATCCTCCGGCACCATCCCCGTTTCTAATGACATTTGAAATATTTCTATCAGAGCCCCTGCTATTTCCCCACTAACTTCCCTCAAAGTCTTAGGGAATATCCTGTCCGGACCCGGAGACTTATCCACTTTTATATTCCTTAAAAGTGCCAGTACTTCCTCTTCTTTAATCATCGTACTTTCCATAACTACCCTTCTTGTTTCCCTTACCTTACACAATTCAATATCCTTCTCCTTAGTGATTACCGAAGAAAAGGAATTTTTCAAAATCTCCCCCATCTCTTTTGGCTCCACACATAGCTGTCCACTCTGATTCTCTAAGGGACCAATTTTATCCTTCACTATCCTTTTGCTATTAATATAACTGTAGAAATCCTTTGGATTTATTTTCACCTTACTTGCCAAAGCAGCCTCATATCTTCTTTTAGCTTTTCTAATTACTTTCTTAAGATTCTTTTTACATTCTTTATATTCCTCGATTGTTGTTTCTGTAACACCATGGTCCTGGAAAACGTTGTCACATTTTTACTATATTCTGTACCAGCAAATAAAAGTGACTTGACTTGATGTATGTCTCTAAATACTGCTCTTGAGATTCATATTCTTGCAGGCATTGATAGAAATTACAATGAAACACAATAGAGGCAAACAACCAATTTGCAAAAGACAACAAACTCTGCAAACACAAAAATAATAATATTAATGAATAATTAAGAAATAAATACTGACAGCATGAATTGTAGAGTCCTTAATATGAGTCCATAGGTTGTGAAATTAGTTCAGTGTTGCGTTCAGTGAAGTTAACCCCTCCGGTGCAACAGCCTGATTGTTGAAGGGTAAGAACTGTTTCTGAACCTGGTGTTGTGGGACTTAAGGGTTCTGTGCCTTCCTCCTGATGGCAGCAGTGAGAAGAGAGCATGACCCAAATGGTGGGGGTCCTTGATGATGGATGCTGCTTTCCTGTAACGGTGCTTCTTGTAAATGTGCTCAGTAACGGGGAGGCATTTAGCTGATATGGACCGGGTTGTATCCTCTGCTTTTTGTAGGTATTTCTGTTCAAGGGCCTTGGTGTTCCCATACCAGGCTGTATACTCTCAATACATTCTTCACTGCATACCTATAGAAGTTTGTCAAAGCTTTAGATGACATCCAATCTGTGCAAACCTCTAAGTAGAGGTGCTCCAGTTGCACAAGGAGGTATTGAGGCTTAGGTTTTAGAGATTATTGATTAGTTTTGAGGGGATGATAGTGCAGTATGCAGATCTGTAATCAACAAAGAACATCCTGATGTATGTATATTCACTGTCCGGGTGATCAATTTTCAAAACCGTTCTTCTTAGAGAGGGAAAAGAATGGAGGACCATAGAATGAAACTGTCTGACTTTGTAGAGGAGATTGGCAGAGGAACAAGAATGGCATGAGGGAGTCAGTTTGTGCACGGTGAACGAATGGGAAGGATCCAGGGCCTGCTGCCCGGGTAGTAGTTGGAATAGATGCAATAGTGGTTTGTAAAAGGCTGGAGGAAAATGCAGGAGGTGACCTCGTGTTATGGCAGTTCTGAAAATGGAGATACATTTTTCGCAATTCACTGAAAAAAAATCTAGGATATGGAATAAAAATACATTCTTATGAAATTTATGTGAAAATAAAGTAACTATATAAACATACAATTTTTCCCAACTGGCATTTCTTGACTCATGCACAAGTGATGTGGTTTACATTACAGAAAATCATGATACGTATAGTTTTTTTAGAAACACAACACTTCATAAGCCAGAGTTGTCTATAGTGAGATTGCACTTGCATGGAGCCAGCGTAGATTCAATGGGACAAATTGCCTCCTTAGATGCACTAACCTTTCAGTGACTCTGTGATGAAAAGAAAGTGCTAAACATGATTGTCAAAGGAATTGGAAAAGTCAAGATTTTTTTCACAAGCTAAGCTTGTGTGATCAGAAGCAACATCTGACTAAATTAGCTTTTTAGTAACAGTCAAAGATTGTAGCCATTAAGTCAATTTGCCTAATGTACTGACCAGTTAACTTAAAGGGAAATGAATTACAGATGCTGAGGAAAGAACAAGTGAATGAGATCAGTTGTATCACTCTACCATAGAATATGTAAGGGAATGAGGAGTCCAGTAGGCTCCATGAGTCCTGTAGCATTCTATGTTTCCATAACATTGGAACTTTTGTCGTTGGTAGTCAGTGTTGCTCACATTCTCTTCAAGTTCTCCAGTTCCCTGTTGTGTGAACCAAGTGCTAAGCAGTGCCTCTCAATGCGTTGTAACTAAAAAGTTTGCTCCACAACTCCCTGCAATCAACAGTATGGTGACTCCATGCTTATTTTATAAAATACTGTGCATCAACATTTTCTGCCCATTGCACTTCAATGACACATTTAGATTTCTGCCAAATACTAAAATATTTTGACCTCCATATGTCTTTACCACTCCTGTTTTTAAAATTAGATGGTAAGTCAGGTCACTGACAGGCAGTCTGAAAACGAATTAAATCCTTGTGTTTAACAGAATATATCTCTTTTGTTGGAAAGGTACGCAGCTTAAATTGTTTTAGGAGATTAATACATGTGTAGTACATCGAATAGTATATCTATCATTAATAATCCACATATATTAAGAGTTGCTGTAAGCAATGCTATCCTAGATTTACTAGGGTTATTAACAATGTTCTTGAAACATTTCTTCATAGCTTGGCACCTTCAGGTCTCACGATGGGGAGTATTTTGTTGAACCCCTTGTTCTACCTGATGGGGAAGAATATGATGAAGAGCACAGTAAGCCTCATATTGTGTATAAACAAGATGCACTGAAGACTAAAGCAGCAAGGGAAATCACTGATATTTGTGGCAACTCAGGTATGTTTTGAGTCTACATCATGAATTATGAAGGTAGGATATATGGTGTATTAAACAACAAGAGAGAGAACTAGGAAAGTAAAGCAATTAAGTCTATTATTATTGGAAAGCAATTAGAAATGAGAAATATAATGAAGATATATTAAGATTCTGATTTTCTTCGAATAAAAATTAGTCACAAATTATGTTTAATAAGTTTTGTAACTGGAAGTCAGAGTTGGAGCTTAAGAACAATTAAGTAAAAAATAATTGCAACTTCCAAAAATTGTGTTCGTTTTCATTACTGCAATGTTTAAATGCTGCTCCAATTCTTGAATACAGATTTTATGTTTATTAACTTTTAGTTGTTTTAAAACTTGGTTGGAATGAAAAATTATTTCCTATGTTAAATCATATAGTTTTGTGAAAATATACATAATCATTTGAATTATTTAATGTTGCTTTTGTTTTTTTGTATACTTGGTTAATGTATATAGCTTGAATTAGGTCCAATATTTAAAATTAAATGATTTTACTTTATTGCAAAAAAGTTATAGTAGCATAAGATAAGATAAAAAGTTTGTGTGTGAAAGGTGATAACTTCTTTATTATTTGAGTGACTTATAGCATGAACTTAACAACAAATATATTTATAAAATTTAACATTTTTGATTGGAAACTTTTTTCAAAAGTTACTGGAAAAAACGGTGAAACACAGTAAAATTTATTGTTGATGCTCCATACTTTTTATTATCTTTGGTGAGTGCCAAAATATGCTTGCATTGATGTACGTATTTGGAAACCTGTAGACTGGTAGGAATTTATAGGGCTATTATGTTGTGTTAAATTCAAATGTTTTACAATAATTATGATGTAATTTGTGACATTGTTAGCACAACATCAGTTTTGTCATAGAGCAGACATCAATAGGGGCATGGAAGTTGTGGGAAGCTTACTATTATTCTCTTCAGAGGGCGGATCAATAACTTTTGGACCATGACCAACATCTATTAAAGTGTCATTCTACTCCCATAATGAAATGCTATCAGTGTGAGCAGATTTCAAGCAACAGAGTACGTGAGAGTAATCAAAATTTGAGCAGTTTAATTATTGCTAGTAAATTAATTAGGAGAAATGAATAAAGGTCCATGTAGAAACTTGCTAACAATAAGATTATCGACTTTTTTTGTTAATGGAGTAAATAAAAAAACAAGCTGAAAATGCAGAGGTATAGGCTAATAAACAACAAAGTGAAGGCTGGTTTAGCTCAGGGAGAAAATCACAAAACTAATGCTATGGGCGTGATTTATAGAGTTGTAGGGCATAGCAACAGGCCCTTTGGTCCACTATGTTTAAGCCAGCCATTGTGCCTATCCATACTAATCCTACTTGCCTGCATTAATTTGATATCCCACTACATCCTGCGCAATCAAGTATCTGTCCAAATGCTTCTTAAAAGTGATTACTGTTCCTGCCTCCCCATCTCCCCAGCTCAATCTAGATACCAACCTCACTTCATGTAAAAAATAAATCACCGTTTGGATCTACTTTAAATTTCCGCTTTCTGACCTTAAAGCTATGCTCTGTAGTTTTTGACACCCATACCATGGACAATTATGCCGCCGATTTTGATAGTATCTGCAAACTTGGGCACGTGGCCAAGTGGGTAAGGCACTCGACTAGCGACCTGAGGGTCGTGAGTTCGAGCTCCAGCCAAGGCAGCGTGTTGTATCCTTGAGCAAGGCACTTAACCACACAGTGCTGTGCAACGACACCGGTGCCAAGCTGCATCGGCCCTTGCCCTTCCCTTGGACAACATCGGTGGTGTGGAGAGGGGAGATTTGCAGCATGGGCAACTGCTGGTCTTCCATACAACCTTGCCCAGGCCTGCGCCCTGGAGAGTGAAGACTTTCTAGGCACAGATCCATGGTCTCGCAATACTAACGGATGCCATAATCTGCAAACTTACTAAGGTAACCAATATTCTCATACAAATCATTAATATATTTATTGAATTTCTAGAATAGCAATCTTTGCATACAGGTTTCCCCCGCCATCCGAAGGTAGAGCGTTCCTGTGAAATGATTCGTAAGCCGGAATGTCGTAAAGTGAAGAAGCAATTACCATTTATTTATATGGGAAAAATTCGTGAGCGTTCGCAGACTGAAAAATAACCTACCAAATCATGCCAAATAACACATAAAACCTAAAGTAACAGTAACATATAGTAAAAGCAGGAATAATATGATAAATACACAGCCTATATAAATTAGAAATACTTCTCTACAACAATTCCCTGCACTGTTCTCCGTAGCAAAAACCTCACGCAAGCGCTCTCGGCAGAATATCTCACGCAGGCACTCTTGGCAAAACACTCTCTCCAGTAACCTTTAAGCTATGAAGCTGCCAAATCATACCAAATAACACATAAAAATACACAGCCTACATAAAGGAGAAATAATGTATGTACAGTGTAGTATCACTTACCGTAATTGGGACAGCGCCGAGCACACTGATGATGGTGTGTTAGGCTGAGTCGTTGGAGGTTGGGGTGGTGCAGTGGCCCCCATCCTCCGGGCAGCGAACCGATACCGATCCATGAAGCATGCAGGAGTATAGCGGTAGCCGGGACGCATCCAGCACATCTTTAAGAAAAAAGCCGAAATAAACAAGCTAATTAATTAGGTGCCACCTGGCACGTAAATGTCGGCCCAGATCAGAGGCAATTGCCGATTACATAGAGCAAGTAAGATCGGCAATCGCTTCTGATCTGGGCTGACATTTACCTGCCGGGCGGCACCTAACTAATTAGCTTGTTTATTTCGGCTTTTTCCTTAAAGACGTGCTGGGTGCCTCCTGGCTACCGCTGCATTCTCCACGAATTGGTATCTGTCCGCGCCCCGGGGGTTGGGACCACTGGGCTGTCATCTCATCGTTAATCAGGGAAGGCAGGTCATCTTCTTCTATGTCTGCCTGCCTCGATGTGGAAGGTCAAGGTTCGTCGTCTGCTGTGGCTGATGTGGAAGGCTTGAAAAACGACAGTATGCTTGACTGCTAGCCTCGCACATTTTTCTATCATACAGTTCTTTGTAAACCATCTTGCAAATATGCCCTGAACCAACGTACCCTTTCAAAATTAAAGTCGTACTTTATCATTGCAGCGAAAATCTCACGCAGTCGCCTCACGTTCAGTTCCTGGATGACCTCACTTTCGGTCTGTTCGCTACTGCATTCGGTTTTGATTGTTATCCTTTCCTCTTCCAATTGCATCAGCTCTTCATCTATCAGTTCTTGGTCATGGGATGCCAAAACCTCTTCAACATCTTCTTTGTCAACTTCCACGAGCCAAGCTCACTTTGTCCTTACTTCGTTCACCACGATCGAAATGCTTAATTTAATCCCATTCCCATTCTGATGTGTCTATCCATGGCCTCCTCTACTGTAAAGATGAAGCCACACTCAGGTTGGAGGAACAACACCTTATATTCCGTCTGGGTAGCCTCCAACCTGATGGCATGAACATTGACTTCTCTAACTTCTGCTAATGCCCCACCTCTCCCTCGTACCCCATCCGTTATTTATTTATATACACACATTCTTTCTCTCTCTCCTTTTTCTCCCTCCGTCCCTCTGACTATATCCCTTGCCCATTCTCTGAGTTTTTCCCCACCCTCCCCCTTTTCCTTCTCCCTGGGCCTCCTGTCCCATGATCCTCTCATATCCCTTTTGCCAATCACCTGTCCAGCTCTTGGCTTCATCCCTCCCCCTCCTGTCTTCTCCTATCATTTTGGATATCCTCCCTCCCCCTCCCACTTTCAAATCTCTTACTAGCTCTTCCTTCAGTTAGTCCTGACGAAGGGCCTCGGCCCGAAACGTCGACTGTACCTCTTCCTAGAGATGCTGCCTGGCCTGCTGTGTTCACCAGCAACTTTGATGTGTGTTGCTTAATTATGTCTAGTTTTATGCTAAGTACAACACCCTTATGAGTTCTTTTAGAACTCATCTTGCAAACGGCTGCTCACAGGCACGTGTTTAAGCAATGCCGGCGAGAATACTGTTCCCGGGGAGGAGTGGCTGCTTGGGGCGCGCTGCCTATTATCGCGTGCTGCTTTTTTCGGAACAGTGAAAACACTTTCTGTGAGCGAAAACAGGTAACTAATGTAGGTCTTTTGTAATAGCGAGGTTTCGTAAAGCGAACATTCGAAAAGCGGGAGACACCTGTACTAAGTGAAGTTATTTGAGGAAATTCTAAATAAAAACATTTCTTGTCACCTTTTGTTCACAACCACACATACTTGTTCAATCAGCTTTATA
Source organism: Mobula birostris (assembly GCF_030028105.1). Classification (NCBI taxonomy): domain Eukaryota; kingdom Metazoa; phylum Chordata; class Chondrichthyes; order Myliobatiformes; family Myliobatidae; genus Mobula; species Mobula birostris. The sequence continues at coordinate 31,301,375 of NC_092385.1, read as the reverse complement.
TGTCACAAGATCTTTGTAGTATAAGGAACCTTCGGCTGTAAGAAATGATTGATCTACCTAAAAACAGAAATACTCATCAAAGCATGATGCATACCACTTCATCTATGATTGAATTAAATGCAAGATAGCAAAGTGCTATTGCCCTTATTGCAAGGTAAACCAGTAAGTTTGCTAACTAATCAAATTCATCAAAAGGTATTTTCAAGAAAGATTTTTATGAAAGAAGTTTATTGTTTAAAATTTCACTATGTACGCCATCATAAAATGTAATTTTTACATAATGGTTATTGGGCAGATATAAGATTATGGAGAAATATAAGTACATATATTTTATATACTGTAGATAGATAGATATATTTCAAGTATCTTTCAATTTGCCTAATCACAATCATTGGTCAAATTTTAGTATGATTAGGATTTCTTCTACACTCCTCTACAGAAAAGTAATCAAAGAGGTTCAGATGTGGAGTTGTGGGAAATGCAGGCACTAATGTAAGAGTAGATAACACACACAAGAATTTTGGAAATGATTTCATGATTTTAAGGACATAGTTGAAGAGTTCTTCAAAAACTCAATTTAGTTATAAGCCAATTCAACGGCTAGATTTTCCCTTGTGTCCTGATAGCTAACGTGTAATTTAGTACTTGGGAAATTACTTAACCTGGATACTATAGAACATTAACATGATCACCTCTGATCTGTGCTGGACTAATCTAGCAACGTAGCTCAGTGCTTTACTAATATTGTTTAGAATCCCGCAGAATATCAAACTACATTCCACTCCCTGTTTTCTAATGATTCTTTATCCCTCCATAGAGTTCTGCCTAGGACAGTCACCAGCTCTTTTTCATGTGATAATCTTTCATGCTGCCTTTAGACTTTGGAAGACTAGGTGTAAAATCACAGGGTACCTGACATGTACCTTGGCTATGTTTTCCAATATAATTTTTCTCAACTGCATCTTCTTCCATTCTCTATTTTCTAGAATATGTTCATAAATTTCACCATTAGTTTTGTTTTTAAAGAAAAAAAGAGATAAATACATTATTGCTAAAAACTATATTTGTAGTTATCCAAGTTTAGTGCCATTTTCAAAATCAACTTTTGGTGCCGACCTTTTCTGAATAAAGATAGCAATCAACCTTGTACAAATTTAATCCTTAATTTGATAGGAAATGCTGGCATAGCTTGCATCATTTAATGTATTAAACCTGAGTCTGTCAAAGACTTCAAATGATTTAGTAACGGTGCATCATATGAAGGGAATCCTAGCACCTTACTCAGAGAACATGCTCGGAGTAATGCCACGGTTTACCTGATGCCAGTCTTCTGGATTTCTCCTTCAATTCAGATTGCTAGTTTCATTTTTCACTTTCAATAGACTTATCAATAGCTTTTTGGAATGTATCTCTGATGTTTTGCATTCCATTGATTTGTTAATATCTGTAATGCTGCTTTTGTTTATTCCATGATATCAGTTAGGATACTTGAGAAAAGAGAAGTTTTTCCAACCTCCCCCCCATAATGTGAGTGGAAGCTGAGCACGGAACATTGGAAAGCTAGTGTAAATTACAGTTTATATTATATCTTCTGCTTTACTGCTAAAATTCTGATTTTTCATTTGATTGATTAACCATGCTTAGTATTCATTTAACTTCATCAGTTAAACTTTACTATCTAATCAATGACAAATAGCTAAACTTTGCAGTCTAAAATTTGTCGTTTATGTGTTTTGATACATCTCGACTTAGCAAGCAGTGTATTCTATATTGACAACAATATCTGTGTCCTATTTTTACCTTTGACTATGAATAGTAAAGATAATCTACCACTGAAAAAAGCATATTCAACCAGAACACACTGATGGCTAGCTGATATTTGAGCAGAGAACCAACTGATAGTTGTAGAACATGTGACAGTGATGTATGACTTCTGCATCCACATGCTGTACCACAACTGGAAGTTAAATGGATGCAGACTTGGCTCCTTGTCTTTTCTTGGACTCACCATTGAGTTCTGTGGCATTTTGGAAGTTGAGGAACCAGATACTGGCCAATCTTTAATTAGCTTTTGCTGACACACGTTAATGTAATACGTTAAATGTCGTTTTTTGGATTTTGATTATTTCATTGCAGAAATAAGTTTCATTGGAAGCAAAAACTGGGATTATGATTTTTTGTGAGTTATTGTGAAATTGAATAATTAGAAAATGGAATTCTAAATTTTCAGTCATTTTCAGTATAATAGTTAATTCTCATTATATTATTGATTATTTTCTTTATCATCTGAATCAATCAAGAATTACCAAGTTAACATTTATGACAATAAGAATATGCAAAAACATCCTGTCCATTTGCTTTGATTTTTGACAGATCTTGTTCATTGATTTGAAAATAACATTGAGCAGCAATTCCACTTTGCCTATGGGGATGGTGAATGGGGTGGGGGGGGGGAAGCACTTTATAAATTAGGAGCATTTTTGGGTACAGTTTCTACTGTAATCATTGATTGCATTCAAAACAAAGACTCTATTCCATAAATGTTGCTTTATCAAAACATGATTTGGCATAATGCAAGTGAATGGTTATTGGCCCCTCTCACTAAATGCTAAGAATTTGAATACAGTCATTCCCAGAATGGATTTATTTATGCAGCTGTGAATCTGTGTTTCCTTAGCTGTAGAGGATAAAGGAAGCACTATTTACTTTCCAGGGATCAATACAAAAAGAACACAATCTTTCCAGTTTCTGTCAGGATTTTATTACAATAGTCTTTCATTGGGGAGCTGCATCTTCCCATTCCAGAACATTGTGCTATCTGACTTCCAGTGAGCAACAACAAACTGCAGAGGTGTTTTTTTTATTCAATCACTATTATCAATATTGATTGTCCATTCTCGATATTCCTAAGAAGGTAGAAAGCAGTTGTTTTTACTGGCAAGTAAGAGCTATTTTCGGGCAGTGGGGCTCGTCAGCCTTGGACGGCAGGCCACCTAGGAGAAGGAAAACTCTGATTTTAAACCTCTGCTGCTTTGCGGCCATACCCACCCATGGGAAAGGTTTTGGGAGTAAACCCCGAGATAGAAATCTGGAGCCGGGGTTCCCTAAGGCAGTTTGATGTTGTTTACAACTTCACTCTGGCAACCTCTGCAACGACACTGGTGCCAGGCTGTATTAGCGCTTGGCCTACATCAGTGACTTGGAGAGCAGGAACCCGCTGCATGGACAACAGCCGGTTCTTCAAATCTTCCCACCCAGGCTTGTGCCCTGGAGAGGACGCAGTCCACCAGAGGCACAACCCCATAATCCCCTTGGATCAACGGCAGCCAACTAGTATTACATCTGTTACTGAGGTGAGTTGATAGTGAACAGGATTGTTGTGGGTTGGAAATCTGAAGATCAGGAAAAAGCTGCAAATATCATTCCATTATTGATTCAATTAGTTGTTCTGCAACCTTGTAGTTTTGTGAGAAACATTAATCTGAAAATTAAAATGTCAGCCTGCAATACAGTACCACAGTGAAGAGAAAGGAATTAATGCCATTTATTCATCATTTATTGAACATCTTTTCAGCCAGCAATCTATGAGGTTTAGGATTTTAACAATTTATATCATGATCAGAATGTAAAAATGTTACAAAACCATCTGTATAATACCATTTTATATCCTTTAAAACTCTTTGGCGAATTTTTCCATTAGATACCCGTGCTTCCTTGAGAATGGAACTTCCCAGCTGTATGGCCTTTATGCGAAAACTCTGGAAGTTGTTCAGTGTGCATCGGCTCCAACAATTACAATAACTGCTTAGTGATTGACAAGTTGGCTGGTCACTCTGTGCACACCAAACCTGTTCTTCTTGAGTCTCGTCTCCTTTTTTTAAAATTTGTTCTTTTCTAGTCCAGTGCAAACCCTTGAAAGGGAAACAATAATGGCGACAGAGAATAAGGTGTATTTTTTATGTTAGGAAATTGCTGCTTTGATTACTTATCCGCAGGGTGTCCCAGCGGAAGTGTTACATATGGTACCATGGAGGCTTGTGTTTGGACACCTGTTCTTTCTTATCTACATAACTGGCTTGTGTGTAGAGAACAATAGTAAACTTGTTAAATGATCAATCAAAGTTAAACAGAAAGTAAAGGGATGGAAGATGTTTTTTTGTGGAATATTTTAGCTATGCAATTCTCACAAGAATAGACTATTGCAATCTGGGTGCAAAATTGAGTCTGTGAGGTAAAAATTGGAAGTATTGAGAAGTAAAATATTACTGTTTGAAACATCCATAGGAAGTGATATGGTATTTACCTTTTTTGATTGCTCTGCTTTTTGCTTATCTCTCAATAATTTGTTAACTACTCAGGATTTGGATTTTAGTCAGAATCCAGCTTCAACACAGCAGTGGAGGAGGGCTTGCCATTATAAAATTGGTTAGAATGGACTAACAGGTTTCTGCAGACATTAACTGCTGGGCTCCTTCCTACAAGCAGTCTGATTCACATGCTGGAATAACTTTCATCTGGGATGCTCACATCAGGAGGTCAAAACCCAAAGCATAAGGTGAATAGAAGCACTGTCAGCCAGCTCCTGTCCTATCTGCTGTTCACACTCTGGCCTCATTAGAGACCATGGAACCTACATCTCTGGAGTAGAGAGACTCATCATCCTTAATCCTAAGAGACTTCCAATTTATCTTGATTTCTTTCACTTTACCAATGTTTTATGATCAATTTGGGATCCATTAAAAAAAAGGCAATCTAACCTGTTGACTCATGCAGTTTAGAAATATTTATTCTCATTGATTTAGGGTTCTGTAAGCTTTACTTTTAATTCAGAGAATAATTTGTACTCCAAGTACTCCTGGTATTTTAAACCTATTTCATAACATCATTTTTTCATTTAGTTCTGGAGAGAACACATCCTAATGCATTCCAGCCTAATGTATGCGCAAGAAATTCAATCACCACAGGAATAATTTGGACATGTAGATATATATATAGATAATTTATCTTTCTTAAAGTGTGCATTTTAATTAAAAATTCTTACAGTGTTTACTTTTCCTAATATTTCTGTGTTGTCCCACAACAGTCAATGTCTATAATTTCCGCATGGACATTTATTTATTTAACAAATGCGCTTGGTGACATTTAGTCCAGATTCAAGATTCAAGACTGTTTATTTCTTTAGTACGCGAGTGTAAAGGAGAATAAAATGTTTGTTACTCTGGATCTGATGCAGCATAAAAAAACAATAAAAAACACAATAAATATACAAGTACTCATATAAAACACTATGTACAATTCCTGTTCATGTTCAGGAAATGTTTCATTCCTATTACTTCAGGTGAGGTAATTGTCACTTGAAAGCTGGCAATTAGGTAATAGAACACTGCTTTGAAAATCAAGATACGTGTCAGCATGCGTTGAGAATAAAAGATTAGAGAGCCCTGGTCTTCTGCCTGCTCTAAGATTAGAGAGTTGCTGCCTTCTTTCAATGGTAAGTGTCAGGGACAGTGGAAGAGATTATCTGCTTGTATTATCCCTTATGTGTTCATGTGAAGACCAGGTCACTGGGAAAGCATTGTAAGGATGAGTTGATGCACCACATAAACTTAACATGATTTTAGGTAAATACCATTACTCTTGAAATAATAAAACCATCTATTTGGTCAATGCAGGGAGATAAATGACCACAAAAATTGCTAGAATACTTGACAGGAGTTAGATGAAAAGAAGCACGAGTTATACAGCAATTTTAACATGAATTATTTTCTCTGAATCATGTTTGGAGGGTATTTTTTACTTTGTTCTGTCCATGTCAACTTCTTTGATATAATTAACTTTTTTGTCCGCCGTGCATTCAAAGCATTACACTTCTCAGCCCTCACACATTCTCAGTTACCAATTCAAGTAATGAAGAATGACAAGGGAAAGCAACAATCACTCCAAACTCAGCATTATCATAAAGCAATTTCGATAAATAATTTGTGGAACTGGAAATTGTTCTGCATATTTTTTTCAAATTCTGTTAATATGGCACTGCCTAGGACTTAATGCCTTTTTTGTCCAGAGCCAGGAGGAATTCCTCCTTCGAAGATTCAAAGTACATTTATTGTTAAAGAATGTATGCAGTATACAGCTCTAAGATTTGTATTCCTGTAGACATCCCTGAAACAAAGAAAGACCATGGAACCTGTTCAAAGAAAACATCAAACACCCAACGTGCAAAAAAAGAACAAATTGCACAAATGGCAAAGAATTGAGTGAACAAAGCACAGAATATTAAAGATCAGACTGCAGAGCCCTTGAAGCAGTTCAGTTCAGTTCAATTTAGTGCTTTGTCTGTCACGGTCCGGTCCGTTGACTCCTCATTTCAGTTAATTTCCTTTTTCCCCGTGTTCCACTGGGCTGTTTGATTAGGGCACCTGATCCTCATTCAAACCGGCAGCATAAAAACTCTGGCTTACATCTACTCGCTGCTGGTTCGTCACCGTAGCCAGAGTGGCTATGCTCGTCTCAGAGCCACCGAGAATCGTGAACTCTAAGTTGCTTCGGTGCCTGTAGCCGCTTAGTGAATTCAGTCGTTTTCGTGTCCAGCTGAGTTGCTGGCCACTTTGCCGCTACTCCGAGTCAAGATGCAAATTCTGTCATTTTCGTGTCCAGCTGAGATTTGCTGACCAATTGTCACCACTCCGAGTCAAGATACAAATGGACTGTCATTGTTTGGTTTTTGTCGTCTCGTTTCCAGCTGAGTAGGTCCGGCAGTTTGCCGCTACTCCGAGTTGGGAATTCTGTCTTTTCGTGTCCAGCTAAGGGATTGCCGGCCATTTGCCACTTCATGAGCTACTCCGTGTCAAGATTCGTATTGTCTGTCCAAGTCCAAGTCCACGCTCCGGGTCCAAGTCCAAGTCCAAGTCCACGCTCCGGGTCCAAGTCCGAGTCCAAGTCCACGCTCCGGGTCCAAGTCCGAGTCCAAGTCCAGGCTCCGGGTCCAAGTCCAGGCTCCAGGTCCAAGTCCAAGTCCAGGCTAAGAGTCCATATCCAAGTCCAGGCTTCGGGTCTGGGTCCAAGTCCATGCTCCAGGCCCAAATCCAGGTCAAAGTCCACACTCCCGGTCCAAGTCCAAGTCCAGGCTCTGTGTCCAAATCCAAGTCCAGGCTCCAGGTCCAAGTCCAAGTCCAGGCTCCAAGTCTGAGTCCAAGTCCAAGTCCTGGCTCCGGGTCCGAGTCCAAGTCCAGCCTCCGTGTCTGAGTCCAAGTCCGAGTCCAAGTCCAAGTCCAAGTCCAGGCTCCGTGTCCGAGCTTCTCCTGTTTGTTGTCCCGCATCTTCATCCGTGTAAGCGTTCTATGCTCGCTCCCTGGCTTTCCTGGCAACTATTAATAAACACACTTCTGTTAATGCTACTTACATGTCTGTGTCCTGCTCTTGGATCCGCTCCCTACGTCCCATTGCAACACTGTCATTGGTTGAGTGCTCTTGGATCCGCTCCCTACGCCCCATTGCAACACTGTCATTGGTTGAGTGCTCTTGGATCCGCTCCCTACGCCCCATTGCAACACTGTCATTGGTTGAATGCTCTTGGATCTGCTCCCTATGCCCCATTGCAACACTGTCATTGGTTGAGTGCTCTTGGATCTGCGCCCTACGCCCCATTGCAACACTGTCATTCGTTGTCCTGCTCTTGGATCCGCTCCCTACGCTCCATTGCAACACTGTCATTGGTTGAATGGGGGCCATAGAGCCAGTCCACTTCAAGGGCCCCAACCAAAATTGTGCAAAATAGCAAATAAAAAAGAGAAACCAGAAACACATATAGCACAAAGTGCAGAGTTCTCTAAAAATGAGACCAATCCACAAGCTGTGCCGATTGAGCCAGGACTCCTGAACCTTCCTCTGGCAGCCTTGAGCAACAGGGAGAGGAAAACCAGTCGAGTGCAAGCAGATGATACTGAACACCCGCTCACTTTCCACTCGTGACCTTGTTGATGTAAATCTTGCTCAACACGTAAATCAGTGAGATCACCCTAGTAATGGAGCCGATCATAGGTTTGTGCTCCACCATTGAGACACTCACTCCATTCGCAACCTTATTCTGAACCATGCTGAATTCACTTGGACACAGCAAAAGTGCCAGATCGCTCAGTCGGCCCAAAAACACATTATTAAAATGTAAGCTACAGACTCCAATCACACAGATTAGTAGTAGGAGTATACCTAAAAGAAGAAGAAGTAGCTTTGTGAACTGTCTACAGGACATCGGCATTAGTCACAGTGGTCGCTGGCACCATCTTGACCCAAAGCTCCTTCCACTAGGACTTGTGGCAATTTCCACTCTGTTCAGCATAGTTATGCACATCAGCTGCACACGATGTAAACCTGCCTGTTCAACCTTTTGCCACTGTAGAAGCCGTTAAAATGATAGTTCTCAAAGACATATATGGAACTAATTCAGCAGACACTTTCAGAGTAGTGGAATTTCCACACCCTGATTCTCCAATAAATGACTCCAATGGCAGACAGAGAGGTGGGATAAGGATCAGAAGCAGAGATGCTCATGAAAGATATTAGAATTCTTCAACAATGCAAAGTAAGTTAATTTGCTGCATCACAGAGGAATCCATCATTCTTCATGGCCAGCTCCATAATAGTACTTCAGGTTAAGGAAATTTATTAGCATTCCAACAGACTATCTGCCATTAAGACCTGGTTTCTTGATCGAAGTCTGCACTGTTTTCTAGTTATTCACACACACCACATTATTGAAGCAAGAACAGCAAAATTCCTTATGTGTTTATTGTTTATGCTGTTGTGTCCCTAACTGCCTATTACATACAGATGCAGATGATTCAATTTCCCTGTGTAAGGTGTGCCCTCTGAAATGTTCTGATGCCTTTATTGATTTTTATATTTGCATTCAATCACATTGCACCCCAAATGCAGGCACTTCACACTCGAATTTTCTAGCTTATGGATTTTTAAACATATTTTGAAAACGTTTTATTTCATATTTTTATTATTTAAGGCATCCGTTAGTCTTGCGAGACCATGGATCTGCACCTGGAAAGTCTTCACTCTCCAGGGTGCAGGCCTGGGCAAGGTTGTATGGAAGACCAGCAGTTGCCCATGCTGCAAGTCTCCCCTCTCCACGACACGAATGTTGTCCAAGGGAAGGGCATTAGGACCCAAACAGCTTGGCACCGGTGTCGTCGCAGAGCAACGTGTGATTAAGTGCCTTGCTCAAGGACACAACACGCTGCCTCGGCTGCGGCTCAAACTCACGACCTTCAGGTCGCTAGTCCAATGCCTTAACCACTTGGCCACGTGCTCACACTATTCATATACGTCAGTGTATATTGTAAGGTGCAACATTAATAAGAAATTTGTAAAAAGAGTTCTGGGGGAAACATAAACTTTCTGTTCAATATTATTAATGTCTATCTACAACTGAGAAATGAACTAAAATACATAAATCATAGACACTTTACAACTGAGTCCTGGGAGCTGTATTTCTCTCAATTCCTGTAGAATTAGTGTATTCAATATGTAAATAGCAGAATTCATATATGTGAAATATAAATGTTAGTGGAGTGGTGCAGCACAGCTCAGCGGGCCTTTTCCATGCTGTATCGCCAAATATGATAAAATAAATAAATAAAACCCAGCAGCATTGTTTGTCTTCATGCAACACACATAAAAGTTGCTGGTGAACGCAGCAGGCCAGGCAGCATCTCTAGGAAGAGGTGCAGTCGACGTTTCAGGCCGAGACCCTTCGTCGTTATGTGTGTTGCTTGAATTTCCAGCATCTGCAGAATTCCTGTTGTTTTTGTTTGTCCTCATTGTTGCTTGTGGGAATCTGCAGTTCTTCTAGTGTAACTAAATTAAAAATAATAAATTGTTCATGATTTTTTTGCTTAAAGTATCCAAAATAAATGCATGCTGCTTTTCAAAGTTCAAAGTAAATTTATTATCAAAGTATGTTTATGTCACCATTTGCTACTCTGAGGTTCATGATCTTGCAGGAAATCAGAGTAGAACAAAGAATTACTGCACAATAGAATCAGTGGAAAACTGCACATAAAGACTGACAACTAATGTACAAAAGGACAAATTGTGCAAATACAAAAACAAACAAATAATATAATAGCTAAATAATTAAATAAGTAATACAGAGAACATGAATTGTGGGGTCCTTGAAAGTGAATCCATAGTCAGTGTTGAGTGATCAGTGCAGTGTTGTGGTAAGTGAAGTTATCCATGCTGGTTCAGGAGCCTGATGGTTGAAGTGTAGTAACTGTTTCTGGCTCTGGTGGTGTGGGATCTACGGCTCCTGTGCCACCTTCCCGATGGAGGCAGTGAGAAGAGAGTGTAGCCCCGATGTTGGGGGTGTTTAATGATGAATTCTTTCAAACCCGTAACTGAAAACTCTGAGTTAAGGGTGAACATGTGGGTGCAAGTTTATCACTTTATCAAGGAAAGTTTAATGGCAGGTGCTTTTGGGACAAAATGCTGAACTCAAGCATTGCAGGCGGAGTCAGGTGAACTGCACAGCCTCTTCATTCTCAAAGGAAATTTAATTGCATGTTTGGGTGCAATTAGCAAACCAACTTTTGTGATAAAATCCACTGTAAGTTATAACTTTTGTATTTCATTTGGACATAGAAGGAGTCTATTCAGCCCATAAAATCCGTGCTAGCTCCTGGAGCAATCCCATTCCCTTGTGTGTTTTCCTGTAACCTATTCTTTCCCACATGTCTATCAATTCTGTTATGAGCTCTTATCTTCCACCTACTGTACACCAGGAGTAATTATTGTAGCTAATGAAACTACCAATGAGCAACTCTTTAGGATACAGGAGGGAACCAGAGCACTCGGAAGAAACACACACAGTCACAGACAGAGCCGGCAAACTCCATCCAGAAAGCACTGTCAGGATTGAACCCAAGTCACTAGAGCTGTGAGCCAGCAGCATTACCCACATCACCAGAGTGGCCTATTATTGGAATATATCTGGAGAGTGTATATGTGATCAATTTCTGTTAAGAAGATATTTCTTGTTAGAATGCAGCAACACAAACAGCCGTAGCTTATGTATAAATGCAGAGCAAAGTGGAATGAAGAGTTTGGATGGAGATTTAGTGCTGAGATGAAGACCAACCATGAAAACCCTGCTGAGCCCCAGTAGTTCTATCATGTGCCTTCAAGGGATCCATGGGCACCCTTTTGGAATTCAGTGTAGTTTTGCACTTGTAGCTTCAAAACATCAAACAAAAAACACGGCAATAGGAAATGCAACAACTCATAATGATATCAAAGGAGAAGCATACAAATAGATAAAAATCAATGCAAGAGAAAAGGAAAAAATAATTGACTGCAGATCCAAGAAATAAGGAAACAAAAACAGAAAACTTACAATTCCCATTCAGGGTAGCCTGTGAGTAGAGAAGGTGTTACTATTCCAGGATAATGAACTCAAAAAGCTTAGAAGACAAATGCCTTAAACTGCAGAGAAAAGTGAAGGGTGGATGAGATAAAGGAAAAGCTTATGGCATTTGGAAATGATCAGAGCCCAACAAGTTGTGGTTGCAGCTGAGAGGGATGGATGAAGACTCGTTGATGGCAGCTGATCTGTCAGGAAGAGATATAAAGAGAAGGACGTGGACTATGGTGATAAAGGAAAGCGCTTGAGCTATGTGATACAGAACACTTCAGTTACAGTAAATGGGAAAGTTGCAGTACCCTGAACTCCTAGTTCTTATAAACGGTATTCTCCATTTCACTCTCATTTGGCCTTTACTTATGGCCTTTTACTCTGTTCCAGTGAAGTCGATGTCAACCTATGGAACAGCTCCTAGTCTTCCAGCTAGATATGTTACAACCCTCAGGAATCAGAACTGAATGCAAGAACTACAGATAATCAACCTTTCAAATTTTTATTGTTAGCCATACCTGATGAAAGATCCTCAACATTAACTGAAATTATTTTCTCCGTACGCATGAAGTTTGAATAACCTTTTTTTCCAGCATCCTCTTTTATTTCAGATTTCCAATACCTCAAAAGTTCCAGCATTGTTGTGTTTTCTTTCTCCTCTGTCCTCACTAATTTTCTCCTAATTTACATCTGTTCCAGACAAATCAACAGCTATTAACAAACCTTCACCACCCTCTCAACTGGTACCAGTACCATCTATGTTACTCAGTCTATACCTGATCAGTCAGTCCCTTTGTGTTCTCCATCCCTTTTCTTCATTGCAGCCTAAAATAAGCTAGTTTTATAACATTTAGAATTCTGAAGAAAGGTTATCAATCTGAAATACTGTCTCTGTTTCCCTCTACACATACACTGTCTTAGCATTTCCACAGGTTTTTTAATTACTTAAGACAAATGTGAAAATTTGTTTCTTCAAACTAACTCAGAAACTAGAGGTAAAATAAAACAGGAAAATTCTTGAGGAAAATGTATGCCAGTTACTATAACAATTACTAAAATAAGACGAAATTTTATTTTAGGCTGTTATGCTGTTGGCAGAAATGCGATCAGATATAAATATCACACTGAAGTCCATTGAAGTGTTGTGGGCAGAACCCTGAAGGAAACACTGTTTTTGTTAACAATTGCTTCATATTTTTGTTTTTGACTTGAAGTAATTGATTGAGATGACATGGTTTGTATTTCACATAGGTGCCAGACCAATGTACAAAGTAGTTCATAATTCTGGTAATATTTAAAATATATCAAATATCATACTGGTGTCCAAGAAGAGCAGAATGAGATGCCTCAATGACTTTCACCTAGGAGCACCCACATCTAATGTAATGAATGTTTTGAGAGGTCGGTCATGGCTGAGCAAGGACCTGGACCTGCTGCAGTTTGCTTACTGCCACAATCAGTCTACAGTGGATACAATCTCATTGGCTCATCACTTGGCCTTGAACCACCTGGGCAATAACAATACACAAACCAGGGCCAGGCTGCTATTTATTGATTACAGCTCAGCATTCAATACCATCATGCTCTTGTTAATAATCAACAAGCTTTAAAACTGGGCCTCTGTAGCGCCCTCTGCAACTGGATCCTCAATGATGTGTGTTTAACCCACCGCTCCACTCTCTACACACTCATGACTGTGTGGCTAGGTACAGCTCAAACACCATCTAGAAATTCACCTATAATGCCACAGCAACAACCTTCCATTCAACATCCATAAGACCAAAGAATTATTGTAGAATTTAGGAAAGGATGTCAGGGGAACATATACCCATCCTCATTGAGGGGTCAACAGTGGAAGGGGTAAGCAATTTCATGTTCTTAGATGTCAACATCATTGAAGATCTATTCTGGGCCCAAGCTATTGATGCAATTATGAAGAAGGCACGCCACCGGCTATATTTCATTAGGATTTGAGGAGATATCATATGTCACCAAAGACTAGATTTTTACAGATGTACTGGAGAGAGAATTCTGACTGGCAGCATCACTGTCTGGTATGGAGGGGCCAATGCACAGGATCGGATAAAGCTGCAGAGGGATGCAAACTCAGCCAGCTTTATCATGAGTACTAACCGCCCCACCATCAAGGATATATTCAAAAGGCAATGCTTCAAAAAGGCAGCAGCTGATGTTTCAGGCTTATTACATGAACAAGTGGAACTGAGTTTTCAAAATCTTAAAGTATTAGAGCTTACCTAATATATACTGAAAGATTATGATTTATTTTAATTCCAGGAATTTGTGCACACCACTGAACCAATGTGTATATTATTTGTTTCAACACACACAAAATGCTGGAGGAACTCAACAATGGAGGGAAATGAGCAGTTGACGTTTCAGGTCAAGGCCTGTTTCTTGATTTGACTGACCTGATTTCTGATTGCATTGAGTTCTGGTGAAGGGTCTCAGTCTGAAATACTGACTGGTTATTCCCTCCATGGATGCTGCTTGAATTGCTGAGCTCCTAAAGGATTTTGTGCGTGTTGTTCAAAATTTCCAGTATTTGCAGAATCTCTTGTGTCTCTATTATTTGTTTCAGTTCTACTCTCACATCTTGAACAACTCTGTGTTCAATATCTAAAATAGAAACAGAAAATGCTGGAAATACTGAGTAGGTCAGGTGTCTGTGGAAAGTGAAGGGCTGTTATTGTTTCAGGTTGATGACCTCCATCAGAACCCATATCTACTCAGTGCACATAGAAGTTTAATATTTGGAATAAGTTTATGAAAATAAGTTTAAAATGCTTTATTCTGAAGATCTTTTTTCTTTTGGATCGAAGGTCATAAAAGTAGCCAAAATAAAACCAAGTGGAATAAAGGACTATCCAGCAATACTTTGTCTGATCTGGAAAGCCTCAGAAATAGCATTGCGATGCACAATTTAGCTGGCATGGATAACAAAACTACTGGAACAGGAAGACACAAACGAACAAAACGATTTTTGTCATATCCCCGATATGTTGAAGTAATGGTTGTTGCCGATAGCAGAATGGTTGAACATCATGGAGCAAACTTACAACATTACGTTCTCACTTTAATGTCCATTGTAAGTACCATTATGATTATATTGTACAGATGCACATTTTAACATGTCCGTAGTCTGTCTCAATGAAAGCCAGTTAAATAAGCAGGCCTCCAATGCATTAATTAGTAAGATAGCAGCATTTTATTCTATATCCTTGCTCTGCAGATTTAGTATGCCAACTCAAATAATTTTGTCTGATTTGAGTTTAAGATATTTTTAAAAAATGAATACTTTTGAAATTTTCAGAATTAATTTTATGAAATAAATAAATCAGTATTGTTGGATGAATGGCTTTTTAGGTTATAAATGTTCATCTAACCTAGCAAAAGTACAAAAAAAAAACGAAAACAGCAATATGTTACAAACATTCAACAGTTCTCTATGTACAGTAACTGGAAAATTAGTTTAATCTTTTAAATCTACACTCACTAGATTTTTTAATTTTTATTTTAGTACTATAACATGTTACTAACATTTTGACTTTTATCTATTACAGGTGGCCACTATCTATAAAGACCCAAGTATAGGAAACCTTATAAATATTGTAGTTGTGAAATTAGTTATTATAAATAGTGAACAGGTAATTTTTCAGTTAGGTATGTTTTTTCATTTAAAGTGGAATTAAAATACTGCAAATAATAACCTAGTTCTTGATACTTGTTTTCGTATAATCCTCAGGATGGTCCATTTATATCATTCAATGCTCAAACAACATTAAAAAACTTCTGTATATGGCAACAAAAACAGAATAATGCAGATGAAAATCACCATTCTCATCATGATACAGCAGTGCTTATCACAAGGTAAGTTAAAATATTGTTGCATTGCCCAGCAGATGTTACAGCCCTCAGGAATCAGCACTGAATGTAACAACTTCAGATAATCAGCCTTTAAAATTCTTATCATTGGCCATATCTGATGAAAGATCCTCAACATTAACTGAAATTATTTTCTCCGTACTCAGGAAGTTTGAATAGCTTTCTCCCCCCACCCCCAGCATCCTCTTTTATTTCAGATTTCCAATACTTCAACAGTTCTAGCATTTCTGTTTTCTCTCTCCTCTGTCCTCACTAATTTTCTCCTAATTTACATCTGTTCCAGACAAATCAACAGCTATTAAGAAACTTTCACCACCCTCTCAACTGGTACAAGTACCATCTATGTTACTCAGTCTATACCTGATCAGTCAGTCCCTTTGCAGAATCTCTTTTAGCAGGTATTTTGCAATTCTACTGACTTCAGTTACCGTTAGAATTATGGCATTCATTGAATGATCTTGCAGAAGTCACACGGAATAAGTAGACAGTGGAATCATCACACTAATTCTGTTTACCATTCAGTTCCTTTTCTATTAACGTGATTCCCTAAGTTTCTTTTATGCTTTCTTTTTTATTCCAATTTAAAAGTAATTCTCTCTTGAATTCCTTCCCAAAACTTAACTATTCTATTGACATCACATATTCATTCTACAAAACGTTTCTGCTCATTTTCAATAATTATAATTTTAATTAAAAATGTATTTTTTAAACAAAATCCAAAACAATTTCTCATTTCAGAGTCAGTACTATTGTTATCTCCAAACAGCTGATGTAACTTCCCATATGTGTACAATTGTAGGTTTGCAGTTTTAAAGTTTTTAGAACAAGTCAGAATCAGAAACAGATTTATCATTGCTGACATATTTTGTGAAATTGGTTCTTTTGCAACAGCAGTACAGTACAAAAATAAAATATACGATAAATAACAACAAGAAAAATAATTAAATAAACAAATCAATTAAACAAATAAGTAGTGCAAAATTAGAGCAAAACTAGTGAGTAGTGTTCACGGGCATTCAGAAATCTGATAGCAGAGGGGAAACTGTTCCTAAAACATGAAGCGTGTGTCTTCAGGCTTCTGATGGTTGTAATGAGAAATGATTGCTGAACAATGAGTAACTCTTCGTGGAAAGAGTTAACATGGGACTAGAAAGAAATTAGTCTGTTTAACTTTTCTTCAGGTCCATTCAAATTACCTTTGGTAAACAAATCATTTTCCACTTCTTTTCCACTTCACTCAAAATCATTATAACTTTACATGAAATTTATAAGGTATCATGCATAAATAGAAGAAAATCCTCTTCAACTTTTGAGCTTTGAATCAAATGTGTGTTTTCCTTTAGGCAAGACATTTGCAGAGCTCGCGATAAATGTGACACATTGGGTAAGTCTAGGCTTTATTATGCTCTTGGTATAAACAATATTTGCTTCCTTTCGTTATCCTGATCTGATCTAGTAAATAGTTTATTACATGAGTTCCGTGCCTCTATCTTTGTGTCAAGTTTAGAGTATTTTGGCAGGTGAAAGAGAAGAGGTTTATTTAGATTACAGAGAGTAAAATTAATCAAGATGCACGTTCATCATTGCATTTAATTTATTAAGATTCATTACTGTTCCATGCCATGCCAAGACCACATTTCAGTAAACTAGATCACTTGGCTGTACTTCTCCTCCTTGCATACAGGCAGAGGCTAAAGAGCAAAGCTCCAGAGATTAGAACAACATAGAGGTGGTCACGGGAGGCAGAGGAGTGGCTAAGTGGCTATGGGGTTACTTTGAGTCAGTGTATTGGGCCTAGTTTAAGAAATTATATGGGAATCTGAATGAATACACCATCACTGTAACGGACCTTGTTAAAATAGCTGTAGATGATAAATCATTCGGAGTCCTCACCAATCAAAACCTATGTATGAACCATGAGATCTGAAATCTACTGAGAGCCAGATCAAAGGCACTCAAGTTTGGTGACCAAGAGAGTTACAAGTGGTCCAGGTATGATCTCTGGAAAGCTATCTCATAGGCAAAGTGGCAATTATGGACAAATGCTGGATCAATGAAGGATGCTCAAAAGATGTGGCAGGGCTTGAATACTATCACCTCTTATAAAGTTTAATCTGGTGAAAGAGGAGATAGCGGGGCTTTTCTTCTAGATGAGGTCAATGCTTTCTATGCTCGCTGTGACCATCAGAACACAGAGGAAGCATCACAAACTCCCACATCCCCTATAATCCCATGATTTCAATCTCTGAAGCCGATGTGCAAACAGCCTTCGGGATGGTGAATCCATGAAAAGCATTCAGCCTGGATGGATTAGCTGGTCGAGTACCAGAGATCTATAATGATCAACTGACTGGTGCGTTCACTGAGATCTTTAACTGCTCGCTTTGGCATTGTGCGGTACATACCTGCTTCAAACAGGCTTCAGTTATACCTGTGCCAAGAAGAGCGTGGCAACCTGCCTCTGACTATTTCCCCAGTAACACTTACACCCACAGTGATGAAGTGTTTTGAGAAGTTGGTGATGAAACCTAACAACTCCTGTCTGAGAGCAACTTAGATCCACTCCAATTTGCCTACTGGAGCAACAGGTCCTCCCAGATGCCATCTCATTGGCCTGTCACTGAACCCTGGAACATCTGAACAGCAAAGATGCTCTTTATTGACTACAGCTCAGGATTTAATACTAATCAATAATCTTCAAGACTTTCTCTCCACACCTTCTTGTACAATTGGATCCTCAATTTCCTCAACTGCACACCCCTGTCAGTTCGGATTGGCAACATCTCCTCTATGATCTCCGGTAGCACAGGTGCACCACCAGTCTGTGTGCTCAGTGACCTGCTCTGCTCGCTTTGCACTTATGACTGTGTGGGTAAGCACAGCTCCAATGCCATGCTCAGGTTTGCTGATGACACCACTGTCGTAGGCCGAATCACAGGTGGTTGCAAATCAGCCTATAGGAGGGCATGAGTGGTGTCACAGGAGCAACCCCTTACTCATTGTCAGCAAGCCCAAGGTGCTGATAATAGACTTCAGGAGAAGAAAACCAAAGGTCCAGGAGCCAGCGCTCATCGGAGGATCAGAGGTAGAGAGAGTTAGCAACTTTAAATTCCTTGGTGTTACTATCCTGGGCCTAACACATAAGTGTAATTAAGAAAAATGCATGCCAGTGACTCTGCTTCCGAGAAGTTACGGAGATTCCGCATGACATCTAAAACTTTGACAAACTTCTATAAATGTGTGGTGGAGAGTATATTGACTGGCTGCATCACAGCCTGGTATGGAATAACCAATACCGTGAATGGAAAATTCCTACAAAATGTAGTGAATGAGGTCCAGTCCATCATGGGTAAAGCCCTCCCCACCATTGTGCACATCTAGATGAAATGCTGTTGCAGGAAAGCAACATATGTCATCAACGGCCCCCACCACCCAGCACTTTACTCTCTTCCCGCTGCTGCCATGAGGAAAAAGGCACAGATGCCCCAAGATTCAAACCACCAGGATCAGGAACAGTTACTACTCCTCAACCGTCAAGCTCTTAAACCAAAAGGGATAACTTCACTCAACTTCACTTGCTTTATCACTGAGATGTTCCTGCAACTGATGGACTCACATTCAAGGACTCTTCAGCTCATGTTCTCAATATTTATTGGTTATTTGTTTATTTATTATTATTTCTTTTTGTATTTGCACAGTTTGTTGTCTTGCACTTTGGTTGAGCACCCTAGTTGCATGGTCTTTCACTAATTTTGTTATTGTTATTATTTTATATATTTATTGAGTATGCCCACAAGAAAATGAATCTCAAGATTGTATATGGTGACATATATGTACTTTGACATTAAAATTTACTTTGAACTCTGTTAATGAATACAAGGACAAAATGTTTATTTACTTCTGAGAAGCACTAACCCAGAATGAAATAATGTACAGGACTGGCTGATAGGATGTAATAACTAACTGAAATTGCTTTTGATTGATTTTAAATTGAAGCAAAATTGCCTGTTTATTATTATATTATTTTCAAACCCAATTTATTCAATTATTTTTCTGTGGAAAATTAATTGAAAATCACTATGCACAATGTCAATCTAACATTTATTTGAAGTGTTTTGAAAAATGTATCTCTTTCTGAAAAGGCTGGAAAATAATCTTTCCTTTTGGATTTATTATAGGTTTGGCAGAGCTTGGAACCGTATGTGATCCTTATAGAAGTTGCTCCATCAGTGAAGATAATGGATTGAGTACTGCTTTCACAATAGCCCATGAACTTGGCCATGTGTAAGTCATTGACAAGTTATTTCAATGTTCATATTTTATATGATTTTTCACAGAAAATCATCGTGCTTTGATATTTGAATTAAATTGGACAATGTCCTAACAGGTGTATTTTCCTTTTTTAGTAATAACTACAACAGCAACTTAAATAGAGAGGTACACCCAATAGCACAGCATAATCTAAAAATAAAATTGATGGCATAAGAATTGTGCTTGGTAAAAATTTGCAGAAGCGTAAATTGAGGGTGGTGAGAAGCTGGTGGAAATAAAGAAGAGAATTTCAGAATGGGGAGCCAGGCAGCTGAAGGTCCAAGGATTACTTGAGGTGATGGGAATGTCAGGACTCACAGGAATACATTCAATAATTGGGGGGTGATAGTGATGAAGATTTGGCTTTGCTGGAGATTGCAGATAAGGAAAGGTGCAAAAATGTGAAAGAATTCAAAAATCAAAATAACATTATATTGATTTCTCCTAATCATTTTTTCCCTCCCCCTTCCTCCTCCTTCTATTTTCCACTCTGCCTTTTTACCTCTTTTCACCTGCCTTTCACCTCCCCTGAGTCCCCCTCTCCTTCCCTTTCACCTATGGTCCATTCACCTCTCCTATCAGATTTCTTCCTCTCCAGTCATTCACCTTTCTCACCCTCTTGGCTTCACCTATCACCTTCGAGCTATCTTCCTTCCGTTCCCCCCACCTTTTTATACTGGCATCTTCCCTCTTTCATTTCAGTCTCAAAGAAGGGTCTCGGCCTGAAACATCAACTGCTTATTCACTTCCATGGATGCTGCCTGACCTGCTGAGTTCCTCCAGCATTTTGTGTGTGTTGATTTATAAATTTTAAGTTTTATCCTAGAAGTCTGGGAATGATTTTAGGCCAAGGAAAATAATATGGACAATATGATTCTATCTTTCTTCAGTTCTCTCTCCAATCACACTTAATGAAAAGATTTTTTTCTTAAAAATGTTCCCCTCTCACTGATCTACAGCTGTTAGAGTCATAGTGCACTACCGCACAGAAACAGGATTTCTGGCCTCTCTAGTCCATGCTGAACTGTTTTTCTCCCTATTCCACACCTAGACCATAGCTTTCTACACACCTCTCATCAATGTTCTTATCCAAGTTTCCTTTAACTGTTAAAGTCAAACCCACAACCACCATTTCTGCTGGCAGCTCGTTCCTCACTTGTACAACTCTCTGTGTGAAGAGGTCTCTCCTACAGGTTCCCCTTAAATATTTCACTTTTCGCCCTTAACCTCTGATCTCTGGTTCTTTCTTAAGAAAAGGTATCAGAAAAGTTGTGCTGAACTGCCCCTAACCACACCCACTGCTGTGATGCAGCCTTTTGTTGAAGATATCTCTAACACATCCTTCAACCTGTCAGTCATATTATTTGTATGAAATGGTGGAAGAACTTTGTGAGGCACTTGGTGTACAAACTGCAAGACCTTTAAGCAATCCATTCTTCCAGACTTCCCAACCTTAAACACAATTATTCACGCAAACACGAGGAAATCTGCAGATGCTGGAATTTCAAGTACCACACATAGAAGTTGCTGGTGAACTTTTCAACCTTCCTATAGATGCTGCCTGGCCTGCTGCATTCACCAGCAACTTTTATGTGGTACACAATTATTCATTAGCCTTAATAATATGTTAATCTTAGGATAGATATACATAAAGAAAATGGTTATACAAAGATAGACTCAATTTCACAGCATATAGGTCTGTTTTAATTGTAAAGGAATTTTAGGCCAGACCAAGATTTTCACATACAGTATACAGCATCATTTAAGGAACTCAGTTTTCGTGCGTTGTCCATTCCAGTCTAAACATCTGACTGTCTCATGCTTTTTAAGCCCCCCCAATAATTCATTTGCATAAATCATAATGAAGCCACTGGCCCCCCTTAAAATGTATGTGCTATAATATATCCCTTGCTGAGATGCTTGCCTTCATGTGGTCCTAAGCACCAGGATAATGATAAAATACTAAGAAAGAGATTTTGGAAAACATGGATACATTAGCTATTTCTGCAACTGGGAACAATAATTTTAGTATTTCCTTCAGTATTGATATGAACATTATGGTGTCAACTTGAGTGACACCACAAGAAGATTTATCAGCACCTCCATTCATTACATCACCACCTCCTTACCACAGTCAGGATAGACCTGGAGCCAGAATACCCTAGTAAAATATGTTAACTTGCTTTATTCTACTGAAGGAGAAACAGCACTGGAGAGAACAAAAGTCTCATGTATATTAAAGGAATGAAATCTACTAAAACACCAGAAAGAATGTTTTGGGCAACTGATAGAAGTACATTTACTCAGAAAGGCAATAGGTTACCTTTGCTTCCTACTCATAAGGCTTTGCAAATACGTTTACATGGTTATGAAGGCTATTAGTGGTTATGAAGGTGATCATCACATTCAAATGACTCCAGTCATTTCAGACAGCAGGGGGAGCTTTGTAATAACAACCAGGTTGGTGAGCTGAATGTGTTTCTCAGGTGACCCGTACTTTGCAGGAGGGTTAGTGATTTCATCATCAGTGGCATCCCTGATTCATTGCAAGTTATTGCAGAAAAAATACACAGTTATTTTATCAAATGGATCTTCTAGGAAAAAATTTAAAGAATTGATATAACAAAAAGACTTCCATGTTCAAAAAATCCTCTATGAGTTTAAGTTTAGCTGGAAGCTGCATAGTTCTTGATCTTTTCTACAATTATCTTTCAAAAATTTTGCCCTCTGAATAAAGGCAGGGATATATTCTGAGTAACACATTCCATTAAGTAATGATGGCATTTAGCATTAAAATGGTCTGAGTAGCTTTGGTGAACCAATAGAAAGCAAAATACTGGTTCTCAAGCGCCACAGAAGAAAATGAAATGGGTGGTTTTACATTGTACTCCAAATAGTGTGCTGTATGTTAAAATTTTACTGTTCACAAAATTCCAAAGTGTGAGACAGCTGGGATGCAGCTGTAGTTGCATTCGGAGGAGAGCAGCTTGGGGAGAGCTGTGCTATGTCCTTCATTCAGAAGATTCAGAATATTCCTCAGAGATTGCTACATCTGAGCAAAAGTCTTCACGGATGACTGTGTAACACAGTTTACTTTTGGCACCAGCATATTTCCCTTCCCCATTTTCAAATAAAAGAACAGTTCCTGAATTCCGCAAGAGTATTACACCTCAATACATCTGCTCATTTCATTATCTAATCGAATAAATCAACCAGAAATAACACAATTCCCAGTCTGAATCCAAATGCCATAAATGACTCCGAAAAGCTAAAGCTTTATATTTATTCCAACTCCCAGACCTTCGCGGTATGTGTATCAGTTTCCCAGGTCTGTGATAGTATGCAAATACAAAGAATCTCTTTCAATCAATTGCCAAATTCTTTGTCTCAACTTCAATTTCATTTTTTTTTATCATTTCGCATTAGCCCTTGCAATTTTAAAATATGCCATAAATCTCATTCAATCTACCTGAATTTTAATCAGTCTGATGGTCTATTAAATACATAAACATATTTTGCAAGATGTGGCATACTAAGATGAATATTGAATTTTGAAAGTCTTTCATAACCTTTCCACCATTTGAAAGGAGGGCCCTCAGCTTACTGTCCCTGAAAATTAAGTCTCTGGGTATATACCCTAATCCTTTTAGTGTCAGGGTCACTGGTCTTATTTGCTATTCCTGCCAGGCTTTAAATCTCTCTACAGGCATCCACTTCCATTAATACACTGTCATATAAAGATGCCTTCATACACATTGACTTACTCTTCATCATCCTTTTTTGTCCTGTGTTCTGCTCTACCTGCTGGCTTTTAAATTGTTCTGCAAACCAATTTGTTACTCGCCACGCTGACCACACTGTTTCATCAAATTATATTTCTCTCTTCCATTTTGCTCAGTCACACTCCCCTCTCCCAGCAAAATAGCAAAGAAACATTAGGTTAAATGAAATTTTCTCATGGCACTCATACATACAGGAGATTTGTTTTTGGCAGTCTTGGCTGTACCATCTGTGACAGTAGGTCCTTCTCACACACATGGGGAGCCCACTGCGTAGTGGATCAATCATTCAAGCAGCAGCACTGACATAGTGTGCATCCTTTGGCAAGATCATATTACCGTCTCAGCCAAGGAACGGGGGAGGGGTGGCTGGACAAACCAGGGAAAGAAAAATGAGAGGGGGGTTGATGCACTTTTATCTCCTTTTGGAAAAGTGAGAAAAAGGAGAAACAATGTAAATTTGCAGTTTTGTTTGGAATTAAAGTCATAGAAAAATACATCATAGAAAGAGGTCCTTCGCCTCATTGATTTTTTAAAATTTATAAGTTGAGTGTTTCGTTCCGGAATGGCTCACCACATTTAAATACAAATTTACACTGTGTTTTAAATTCATTTAACTTACAGCTGAGTCCAGGAGCTTGATAATAGGAGGAAGTGTATACCTTACAGTCTGCTCAGACTTTCAATAAAATGCTGGCTGCTCATCTTTGAATATATCAGTTACTCAACCTACACAGCTCTCTATGGAGAGAATTGAGGAAAGTATTCTTCATCCAGGTCTCAATGTACAGCCCTTACTTTGACATGTGTCCTCTCTTTCTCAGCATCTTTCCTGTCAAATAATCTCAGACTTTTATATATTTCAATAAAGATCATTTCTTATATTTATAAACTCCATAGGGTACAGACACATTATCATGTATGGTAACACATCGTCTTTGGGATTGCCTAGTGAACCATCTCTAAAATGTCTCCAATGCAAGTAAATTCTTCCCTAAGTAAATATTACAGAAGAAGTTAAAACAATTAACAAAGAAATCAGAGGTGAATAATGGAATTAAATTCTCAAGAACCTACAAAACATTCTATAATCTTCATTAAAAGTAAAGAATGGTTTGATGGCAGTAAGGCCATTAAGGGATATATAATAGAATATCAGAGACATTGAGAAGACAGTGGGCTCATTAAATCAGTATTTTGCTTAAGTATTTACCAGAGATTTAGAGTAGGTGATCGTGATATTGGCTGATGAAATGAAGAATGAATTAAATGTATCTAAAATCAAAACAGCAAATACATTAAGACAGCCCTCTCACTGTGGAAGGAGCAATATCTGTCTCTCCCTTGCTAATGAGAGAGAGCGAGTGTGGGATGTCGAAAATGTTGGAGTGAACAGTTAGTTTTTGATGTACTGTCGACCATGTCTCTCTTTTGGAGCTTTGCTGTTGCTGGTATGGTGGGTGGTGGAAATGCTGATGCTTTATGCTTGAATAAGGGGGGGACAGGGATGGGGGGAAGGTTGATGTTGCTTGCTGCTGCTTGTGCATGGGAGGGGGCAGGGGACTTTGAGGTACTTATGTTTTTTCTGTCATTCATTCTTTGGGATTTTTCTTCTGTTTTGAGGATGCCTGTGGAAAGTAAGAATTTCAGCTTGTATATTGTATACATTCTCTGAAATGAAATGGAACCATTGAAGCATTGAATTAATCACAGTGAGGATAAAACCTCTGTTCCAGGTGGATTGTATCTATGTATTGTAGATAAATCAAAAGAAATGCTAGTAAGGGTATTGTTATACATATTCAGTAATTCCTTAGAAAAATGTGTAGTGCCAGACAACTAGCAGATAAGTAAAGCAATACAGTAAAATTCCTATAACCCTCAATCTCAACATCTGGCTCACTGGGTGCTGATTCTCATCGTTCCTATGACTCCGAAGCCCCAGATCCTGCACTCCCTTTCACTCACGTGTACCCCAGTTCCAGTGTTCACTTTAGCATTTCAGGGTCGAGTTCCTGTGCTGCCTCAGTTTTGAACGAGTAGATGCAGACAGATTGTTTCCATTTGTGGTGAAGAACATAAACAGATATCATTGCTATAAGGTGCTCACCAAGTATTCCAAGATTTGAAAGGAAATTATTTGTGCAAAGAGTAGTGGATTCCAGTGTCACTGTGGATAGTTGGGGCAAAACTGGTATCTGTGGAAGAGGGGAATAGACAATTCCAGTGATATTGCTGAGGAATATTAGGAAGAAACCTGAGAGCAACATAAATAGTGATGTGAACTCATTGGGCCGATTGAAGAAAGAAAGACAGATTGAGTAAAAACTGTTCAAAATTGCTACTTCAAACTGCCTTTCATTTGCTATTTCAATTCTCATACCCACTCTGGTTGTCTGCCTTTGCCATTTAGTTTCATTGCAGGGAATCTCAATATAAGGTTATGGAAGAAAACCTCAGTTTTCTACTGGAAAATTTGCAACTTTCGGACCTTAGAATGATGTCATCAACATCGGATCCCCTCTGCAATACCCTTTTTCCTTCCCTCGTGCTTACAGTATAGATATCTGTGCAAGGTCTCTGAAGAGAATCAGATGATAAGTGTGCTAACTCCATACTTAAATTTATGCATGAAGTGTTCTGCATCCTCAATGTCAACCTGCTGTTTTCCTTCCACTACGTGTCTCCCATTATGTTTCATTTTCTCTCCTGATAACTTTGCATCGGCCCTTTAATTATTTCTTGTTCCAAGCCTCTTGTCAACTTTTCTGCGTCTTTTAACATGTGCGTTTCTTTCCTTTATATCACAAAATATTTTTCCCCTTATAATAATTTTACTCTTGCAAATTCTATTCATCATTGGACCTCAAGTCATGGAGATGGCCTTCTGTTAATTATGTTCATGTTTTGAAGAGCAGCTTCTGTGCTTTGAAGACTGAAGCTAATTTTTGCACTTGTATTCTAACTCCTTTGTTTATTACAGCCCTTAGCAAGAAAATCAAAGGAAAACATGAAATGCCTTCGTCTGTCTTTAATTTGCACTCATTTGCCAAAAGTACCACCTTTTACTGCTGTGATTCTGAACCTGGCAGAAACTTTGTGTCCATCATTAGTGAAAGTTGGAAATTTAGTCTGGCTTTTTCAATTGGCAGAAGCACTGAAAATATCATATAACCATCAGGAAGCAATGTAGTGGACACAATGAGAAAAATCTCTAAATGAAATATCACATACACATAATTTCCGATGTAATTCAAGTACATTTCAAACTATATTTTGTGTGTAATCTGATACCACATTTTCAGGTTTCGGTGATATTGTTGGTTTTGCATATGTTGGGGCTGATTCTTACCCCATTTTTCCTCAATGACAAACTTTTTTTTATTAAATTTATTTTGGCTGCTTGGTCCAACTTGAGAAAGGACTAGCTGCCTGAGTCAAGTCCCATTTATGCTTGATTAATAAAGTTCATGTCTGTGATGTTTAGAATCACAAAGCAAAACTTTTCCAGTCAGGCAGGAGAAGCCCAAATTCTTCTTTTGGTCCCAGAAGCATCATATAACTCAAATATTGTTGCTGGATTAAGCTGGGATGGCAGGTGTGGATATGTATGGGTAATGTCTGTATAATAGAGCCTGTTCTCTAATTGCCATGAATCTCCTAGCCATCGGACAAAGAACTAGCCCCGTTAGTACCATGTGGGAGTTGGAAGGCAATGGCCACCCCACATTAAAGGAATAAATGAACAGCCATTTTCCAGTCCTTAGCATACGAGTGAGAGCAAAACATCCTTGACTTAAAGGGACTGTTTGAATCCGCGGAGAAGTCACAAGACTTTCAAAACCCTGCCCTCCAAGTCACTCTCAACCATTATCATCCAACGTCCTGGAATGGCCAGACTCTTTGTATTTGACTAAATATTGTCAACAACGTTCAGACTGTGTTAGTGAGCCCATTTTTAAAAAATCACTCTGGCCTATTAAGCACTCTGATGTTCTCCTGAAACAAAACCCCTATTTTATGTTGTTTGTGTCATGTTTTTCTTCTTTGAAAGCTATTTGAATCAAAATATGTGCATCCCATTCACAATGAACAACTTCTGATCATGATATTGATTATTAAGCAGTTCACATTTTGTGATTCCTGGAAGGCGAGGAAAATGCAATAGCTACTTTTTCCAACTTCCCTGTGATAGAAGTTTGCTGATTGAATTTTAACTGAGTATTGCAACTTGCATCCATCCAACAGTTAACCTGTTACTTTTAATGCACTTTGGGTGTGGCAGTGAAAACAAACCAAAAGGGGAGGAAACTGTGTATTAGGTCTAAAGTGCATTAACTTGGATTGATGTGTAAAGGTAAATGGTCACTTTAGGGATAATTTTTTTTCTCTATACGTGATTGCAATCCTACTTTACGTTGAACACTTTATTATTGAAACAAACTATCTAAAAATTAGATTTTGCAAATTTTGGTGTCCCAGCCGGAAGCTGGGTGAGCAGCAGAACCCAACTGGGTAATCTGCATAACAAATCAGAGAAAAAGTAGATTAAAAACATCATTATAATGGTTTTCACCTTAAATCATGTAAAACCTCCTTGTATGGTTCCTGGCTGAACTGACCAATGATATTGCAGCTGTTGTGTCATCATCAAGTTTACTACAGAGAAGTGAGTCAGCCAAAATGTAAGATTTGGGCTGAGTTGTGAACCCCCAATCCCTTCCTTTGGCTATGGTTTGGTCCAGTGGATTCAGCCATGAGTAGCCCAGACGCACTGTCAGTTACAGTCCCAGTGGGCCAATGATTCTATGCACTCCATCAAGGTGCATAACACAGGGGTGCTGCTGCCATAGTTATTGTCATTGATTCTCCTGGACAAAACTAGAATGTGGACAAATGACTTTGGCCGTGGGCATGTTAATCCATGTCCACGTGCTGCTTTGCTGCAGGGTTTGTTCTTGCCGAATTGTGAGCTGTAAGCACGGGTAGCAGATTGTGCCTTTAGCAAACTATTTCCCTTGGTACAAGGCCATGGCACACCAGTTGACATTTTTTTCTGCATTTCGTATTTCCTTGGCTGATGTCATTGTACCCAGAAAAGCTCAGGGCAAATACTCAAAAAAAAAATCACAACTTTGATCCAGCCAGTAAAATATCATTTACAAGAGGGACCAATTTCAAGGTGAAAATTGTAGGCTTTTACCGAATGTCTTCCTACTTTTTACAGATATTCACATCTGATTCATGATTCCCTACAACAAAGACTATGGCACCATTCCATAGCAAAACTGTTGGCAACAGTGAGCTCACAAGAGAGACTGCAGACGCTGGAAATCTACAAAGGTCAACACGTACAAAGTGCTGCAGGAACTCAACAGGTTGGCAGTTTCTGTGGAGGTGCTGGCTCGAAGGGCCAAATGGCCTACTCCTGCACCTATTGTCTATTGCCTATTGAAATGCAGAGTTGACATTTCAAGCTAAGACTTTCATCAGGATTAAAGAAAGGCCTTGGCCTGAAACTCTGACTGCCCATTTCCCGCCATAGATGCTGCCTGACCTGCTGAATTCCTGCAGCATTATGTGTGTGCTAGAATCAAGAATTTATAATCTTACAGAATAAACAAGTCTCAAGTTGGATCTTACCATTTATTTGGGATGACAAACTAGATTGATCCAGTTTCCCTGCAAATATTTGTGAAATTGACCAAAGAATTAACACTTTGGTAACTGGAAGGATATAGGGCAAACATGGGCAAAAGAGATTGGCTTAGCTGAAGTCCTGTTCCCAAGCTGTAGGACTCTACGACTCCTAGTATCATGGTAGATCAGAAAAGACCACATTTCATTTGCACACCAATTTTAGCCTGTGTGCCAGTGGTAGGGGAAAATTTCACTTCTACTTCAAGAACTTCGAGTACTGTGGAGTCAGCCAAGGTATCGAAGGAGGCGATCGGGATATTGGGAAAGGAGATGGTTGCGATATCAGAGGAGCCGGCTGGTGTGTTGGAGGAGCTAGTTTGGGTATGGAGGAGCTGATCTAGCTGCAGACCATGTTGCTGCTTGTTACTCAGAAGCATCAAATTTGGTGCAGTATAATCATGGGAGATTGTCTCGGACATTTCACTTGCAATCGGTAGACTCTGTTGGACGGTGATAGTGTAAGTTGTCGCAGGTCTGTTATCCTTGTCTGGTGGAGGGACAGATGATATGGGAGCTGTGCAGCCTCAGTTGTAGCAAGGACTAGGCCTCAAGCCTGTTGCTGCAGACCAGGTGAGAGAAGTAGAAGCGCTACAGCGTGGTTGAGCTCGGCTGGGGCCTGGCCTCTCCCATCGGTACTGTGCTCCCATGTTCAAGTGGTAGAATGACAGGCTGGATAGTATGTGTCCACACTGCCAGGAGACTACCATCGATTACCGCACATCATCGCTCAGGGTCTTTTTTTTTTGGAATGAATATGCTTCTTTGTTTGCTATTTTGAAAAATGTTGCTCGCTGTTTTGAATGTTACTCACAGTTTTGAAGTTTGCTTGCTACCTTGAATGTTCTGCACCTTGGCCTCAGAGGAACACTATATCATTCAGCTGCATCTCTGTATGGTTTGAATGATAATTAAATTTGATTTGTTTGCTTAAAATTATTGCAGATCTTAAAAGTTATTTGAGCAGTCTGCAGAGAGTCTGGAGGCTGTTCATTCAAGTCTTCTAATGTTAGCAATGTCTCTCTTTAAGTGGATATAAATATAGCAAATACACAACAATAGAGCACAACCAGTATAGCTGTTGCTTCAAAGCTCCTCTGACTCACTTCTGGCGCTTCCTCCTTATGACTGTATGGATTCCCTCCAGGTCCACTGGATTTTGTCCACATCCCAAAGTTAGCGCAGATTTATTAGCCTTTCCTATGTTGGAAGTAAGTATAGAATAAGCAACAAAGCTATGTGAGTATTCTAAAGTTGCATTGTGAGTGTTCAACAAAAGTTCCAATTAATATCATTTGATATGCACCTGTTGCCAGAAAAGTTACTGGTGCATTAAAATGAATTGCACTCATACCAATTTTCTAAACTTGGGGCCAATTTCCTAAATTCATTTAACTTCACCTTGGAATAATTATTGGGCAACTGAACCATGGTTAATTTGGTTTTAATGTATGCTCCGTACTTAAAGAGTACTACAAGATCCATTTTTGGGCAATTATGCGATGTGAAATTAAAAAACTTGTCCAAATGACGATTGTCAAATTAATCTTGAATGGAACATTTTTATTTTCAACTAGGTTTAATATGCCTCATGATGACAGTAATAAGTGCAAAGAAGATGGTGGCAAAAATCAACAACATGTGATGGCACCTACACTGAACTATTACACCAATCCCTGGATGTGGTCGAAATGTAGCAGAAGATACGTAACTAATTTTTTAGAGTATGTTTGAATTTCATTACATGTTCATTTGATCTGTGCATGGTCTTTGTGTGGTTTTGGAGTTTGAGTAGCTCTGTTAATTTCAACTGCAAATATTCTGAAAGTTGATCTGGTTTCCCAAAATTGCTTCCATTTAAAGGGTTTGTGATTTTCATCAAATGAGTTTTTTATGTAAAAATAGTTAGTAAAAATTAAAGATTAGCTTAACTTGTAACATGTACATTGAAACATGTGTCATTTGTATCATTGCATTGCACAGTCTGAAAATGTGCTGAGGGCAGCCCACATTTGTTGTCATGCTACCAGCACCAACATAGCATATCCGTAACTTAGGAACCCATGCATCTTTAGAATGTGGGAGGAAATCAGAGCGTCTAGAGGAAGCATACATGGTCATGGGGAGCATGCAAACTCTTTATAATAGACAATAGGTGCAGGAGTAGGCCATTCAGCCCTTCGAGCCAGCACCACCATTCACTATGATCACGGCTGATCATCCATAATCAGTACCCTTTTCTTGCCTTCTCCCCATATCCCTTCACTTCGCTATCTTTAAGAGCTCTATCTAACCCTTTTTTGAAAGAATCCAGAGAATTGGCCTCCACTGCCATCTGAGGCACAGCGTTCCACAGAACCACAACCCTCTGTGTGAAAAAGTTTTTCCTCAACTCCGTTCTAAATTGTCTACCCCTTATTCTTAAACTGTGGCCTTTGGTTCTGGACTCCCCCAACATTGGGAACATGTTTCCTGCCTCTAGTGTGTCCAATCCATGAATAATCTTATATGTTTCAATCAGATCCCCTCTCATCCTTCTAAATTCCAGTGTATACAACCCCAGTCACTCCAATCTTTCAACATATGACAGTCCGGCCATCCCGGGAATTAACCTCGTGAACCTACGCTGCACGCCCTCAGTAGCTAGAGTGTCCTTCCTCAAATTTGGAGACCAAAACTGTACACAATACTCCAGGTGTGGTCTCACCAGGGACCTGTACAACTGCAGAAGGACCTCTTTGCTCCTATACTCAACTCCCCTTGTTATGAAGGCCAACATGCCATTAGCTTTCTTCACTGCCTGCTGTACCTGCATGCTTACTTTCAGTGACTGATGAACAAGGACACCCAGATCTCATTGTACTTCCCCTTTTCCTAACTTGACACCATTCAGATAGTAATCTGCCTTCCTGTTCTTGCCACCAAAGTGGATAACCTCACATTTATCCACATTTAACTGCATCTGCCATGCATCTGCCCACTCACCCAACCTGTACAAGTTTACAAACAGCAGTGGGAATGGAACCTGATTAACGCTGGCGCTATAAAACATTATACTAGCCACTATGCTAAAATACCATCCTAGTAGTGAGAAATATAAATTCTAGGATATTTTTCTTACCCATTTTTTCCTTTTAGTACAGGATATGGTGAATGTTTACTTGATGAACCTGTGACAAGAACATATACACTCCCTCATCAGCTCCCTGGTCAAATTTATAATGTTGACAAACAATGTGAATTGATTTTTGGATCTGGTTCTCAGGTGTGCCCCTATATGGTAAGTGATGGATTAGGTGTAACCTGATGGATCAGGTGTATGTAGTTGGGATGCTGGAACTTTTAATAACAATTGTAAAATGTAATTAATGAAATTATTATAATCTTTTGATAATTTTGTAGAATTTTAAGAAGTATACAGGATATGTAACATGTTATTTATATAAGTACGTTTGTAGATTCAATATTTAATTCAACATTGAACTAAATGTTCATAACTGATTTTTTATTTCAATTTGTTTCACATGACTGGATTCTCAATTTATTGTTTAGACGTAAAACTGACTGGTTGAATGTTAAATTTAAGATTGAGATTCCATTCCATATTTTCATTTTATTTAGGCGTAAGAACCTAAAGACTTTCTTAGCCTAGTACCTTCTCATTGATAAAATGCTGTTGAGTCAATTCTTTTGCTGAAGAACAATGTATTAACTTCTGTTAATAGTCATATGCTCTAGTCCTTTTTAAAAGATGCCCATTATCTTGTAGCATTGTGAGGATATTATAGAACTGTGGAAAAAGAGACCGGCAGTAGCAGATTTTAGAGGTTTCTTTTGCTCTGTAGACACAGTGCAGACGTCTTTGGTGTACAAGTACCGAGGGTGTTCAAAGAGGCTGTAGGACTCAGCATATGCCATGGGCAGATGGAACTGAGTGTGAACCTGGGAAGGTAAGTACTCCTAATCTTTTTAAATTATTTCACTTTTTTGAAATACAAGGGGTAGTCCAGCGGTCGTGGAGCATACGAATCTTGGACCTCCAGAAAGCATTCACAGATAGGTGATTGATAAGTTTGTGGCCCAGGGTAGAAGGACATGAGTTACATGCACATGCAGATCAACTCTTTGAGTGATTATGCAGAAAGTTTGAAGTTAATAACTCATCTCCCTCTAACTTAGGCCACGAACTTATCAATCATCCCAATGAGTTATTAACTGATGAGTTATTAACTTCAAATTAGTTTAATGCAAGTTACATTTATGTCTGTAAAAAATGTTTTATAAGTGCCATGTGCAACTAGAAATTATATTTGTATGCTTCTGTTCTTAAAGCAGTTCTCAGTCATTCGGAACTAAGCTACTATTAATAAGAACTAGAAAGCATGCTTAAGCAAAAAACAAAGATTTAACAATGATCAGCATTTCTCTGGTATGCAGTATTTCATACAATTTACATAGGTTATAGTCTTCCAAATGTACGCACCTCTTCCAACAGCTAATGGATGTATAAAGGAGAAACAGACTTAAAGCAATTCTAATGACATGTTTGTGATGCATTTTACCATTCATTATCATGGTTAGTATATAATTAGTACCTTCCTAAGTTAAACTTCCTGTCTAACTTCATTTTAGTTTTGCTTTGTGTAAATTCTTCAGAAGCTTTTGAAGTACTTTGTGCCTTTGTTTAAAAAATAGAAATAAGAGGTTTGCTTACACATAACTTCAATTATTAAAAATTAGTCTTGTTTTTAATTCTCACTTTTATTACCTTCCCAGAACTGTAGGTAACCTTATTGAATTACTCCGGTGCCTTACACTTTTCAGATTTTCAACTTAATCCAAGTAGCTATCCATGTCCTGCACTCTACATATGGTGTTCTCATTTGACCATGTTCACTTCCTTTCCTCCTATTGTTAACGTCAATTATGATTGCCTATTGCCATATGAGCGAAAAAAGACCCTGGGGAGATGAGGGAGAATGGAAATATCATGAGCAGCCAAATAAAGAAAAAAGATTCTAAGAAAATTAGTCAAAAACTTCAAATGAACGTTGATTTTCCCTGGAACATTTTCAATGAGAGTAATTCATGGATTTGAGGATCTAAGTTACAAAACTGAGCTCAGAGAACGGAGTGTATATTCAAGAAGCATTGAGTAGGATATAATTGGCAGTTTGAAAATGCTGAGGGAGGGAAATATGGATTAAAGCAGGATATTTAACACTGAAGAAGAGAAAAGCACTACATAAATAAATGTTAAGCAAGACTAAACCTTACGGGATAGCTACCCTGGTATTTAATCTTTTGAGTAATTCTGAATGAAAAGAGATGAATCACTGGACAACAAAGGATTTTGCACCCTGAATACCTTTGTGGTATCTTATGGATTATGGGCTGCTGATCCTGAAAATCATCATGAGATTTCACAATCACACACCATTTTTTTGAAATTGCCTGTATTTATTATTTAAATTCATAATTCAAGTCAATTGAAATGTTGTCCACAATGTAAGCTGAAAAGTTTTCTGTCTTGTCCTGGGCATGCTTAGGCAGGGCAGATGCTGCATGGCAGGACAGATTTTAGAATGGCTATAAAAACATTGTGCATACACCATTCTATGCATTGCATTTACATCTGTATTAAGAACATAAGAACATAAGAAATAGGAGCAGGAGTAGGCCATCCGGCCCATCGAGCTTGCCCCGCCATTCAATAAGATCATAGCTGATCTGTCTCTAAACTCAGCTCCATCTACCTGCCTTTTTCCCAGAACCTTTAATTCCCTTACTATGTAAAAATCTATCCAACTGTATCTTAAATATATTTAGTGAAGATGTCTCAACTGCTTCCCTGGGCAGAGAATTCCACAGATTCACCACTCTCTGGGAAAAACAGTTCCTCCTCATCTCCGTCCTAAATCTTCTCCCCTGAATCTTGAGGCAATGTCCCCGATTGGTTTGCAATCACATTGATGCACATGCTCTGCGTGCATAGCATATAGTGTGGACTCATTATAATAAAGTAATTGCACTTTCATGAGTATTGTGATAGCAAAGTGTCTTTCCAGTGTTGCAACAGCCACGATACTTCCTGTTATATATGTGGCGTGTATACGCTTAAATTTCAGACACAGCATGACTCCTCTTATTAAGAAAGCCTATGAACTCTACTTTGGGTGTAAAATTGGCGATCAAGACAAAGCCTGGGCTCCTCACATTTGTTGTGGAACATGTGCTGTCAATATTAGAGCATGGCTCAGAGGTACTCGGAAGTCATGGCCGTTCACAGTCCCGTTGATATGGTGAGAGCAGAAGGATCATGTGATAGACTGATGCTTCTTTCTGACCAGTGTATATGGTCTTTCTGCTAAAAACAAGAAATCCATTGAATACTTCAGTCTCCCATCAGCTATGAGAACTGTGCAGCATGACAATAGTCTTCCATTACCAAAGCCAGCAGAGACATGGAGCCTATAGGAGGCAGATGAAGATGCCATGATGCACGAGCCAGGAATGGAAAATGACACTGATACTGATACAGATTTTGAGCCCTTTATGTCAAGTGAGCCTCAACTGATAACTGAGTTGCATGATCTGGTCAGAGATTTGGGTTTCTCAAAGGCAAAAGGAGAATTACTGGGTTCAAAACCATAAGGCTGGAATCTGCTGTCACCAGGCACAAAAATTTTTGTGATGGATTTTGATATTTGAGACAGATGTTTCCCAGAATAACTGATGCCAAGATTAAGGAAGGCATTTTTGTCAATCCACAAATCAAACAGGTCATCAATGACAGGCAATTCAAAGAACTTTTAGTGCAATTGAAGAAAATGGCATTGAAGACATTCAAGTATGTTGCTGGAAATTTTCTTGCAACTACAGAGCACCCAACTACATGCAGCTGGTAGACAACATGCTTCAATCATTCAAAGCTGTGTAGTGCAACATGTTACTAAAGATTAATGTTCTGTATTCCCATTCAGATTTATTTCCCTGCAAATCTTGGTGCTGTCAGTGACAAGCATGGTGAAAGGTTTCACCAGAGGGCATTGCAGTCATGGAAAACGTATCAGGGCAACTGGAATCCATCAATGCTGGCTGATTATTATTGGACACTTAAGTGAGAAGCTTCAAACACTCAGTACAAACAAAATCATCAACAAAACATTTTAGCTTAGTTGAACTATTGCAAAGCGCCAGCACCGTTATGCAGTAAACACATTATATTCAATAAAAATTAATTTCATGTTTCCCCAAATTCCAGCACGATCCAAGCAGTCTAAAATTAAATTTCAAGTGGTCCATCATAATAATAATAGTCATAGTCATACTTTATTGATTCCGGGGGAAATTGGTTTTCATTACAGTTGCACCATAAATAATTAAATGGTAATATGTAAATAATGCCAGGAAATAAGTCCAGGACCAACCTATTGGCTCAGGGTGTCTGACCCTCCAAGGGAGGAGTTGTAAAGTTTGATGGCCACAGGCAGGAATGACTTCCTATGACGCTTTGTGTTGCATCTCAGTGGAATGAGTCTCTGGCTGAATGTACTCCTGTGCCCACCCAATACATTATGTAGTGGATGGGAGACATTGTCCAAGATGGCATGCAACTTGGACAGCATCCTCTTTTCAGACACCACCGTCAGAGAGTCCAGTTCCATCCCCACAACATCACTGGCCTTACGAATGAGTCTGTTGATTCTGTTGGTGTCTGCTGCCCTCAGCCTGCTGCCCCACAACGTATTTCTGAGGAAGCAACACCTTCAAAAAATTTGCTGTCCAGTGATATTTGATTGCAATGGACTGCATGTGCAGAAGTGACAAAATACATCAATTATATTATATATCTTGTTTTGTAAGAGCAATTAAATTCTGGTAATATATTTGTAAGTTGCAGAAGGGTAACATAAGTACCTATTTTGAAATCTCTTAGAACATAGAGCATTACAGAACAGTACAGGCTCTTTAGCCCATGCTGTTTTGCCAAACTTTTAACCTACTCTAAGATCAATCTAACCTGTCTCTCCCACATAACCATCTATTTTTCTATAACCCATGTTCCTGTCTAAGAGTTTATTGAATGGTCCTGTTGTATCTGCCTCCACCTCCAACTCTATCAATCTGTTGCGTGCACCCAACACTCTCTGTGTGGGAAAAAAAACCTGTTTTACACTGCATACTTCTGTGATCAAGTAGAAATTTTGTAGTTTTCTCCCTAAAAATACTAGATGGGTATGTCATTGTTCATGACTGGCCAGTTTTTTATAGTCATTGGAAGGAGAGCAGTTTAAGAGGCAACTGTCTTTGTCTTGTTTCATGCATGCTTCTACGTAAAAACATTTACTTAGAAATTAATGGTGAATTGCTCTTCGTGCCATATCTCAAGTGTAATCACTGGAAAGTTATTGCAATAAAAGAGATCAATTTCGGAGAGTAGCTGGAGAAATAGGTGTCAATTGTGGCAGCAACTTTGTAAGTATAAATTCTAATTGCAAAGATTTCAATATCATTTGTGATCACAAGAGGAAATGGCAGCATGTATGGAGAGAAATGCCAAAATTTCCTTCCAAAGGTGTGTTTTTATTTTATACTTCATGAGATCTGGAGTAACGATCAGTTTGTTCTCCTTTATATTTGTGTATTGAAGAATGACAATAAACGACCTTGAATCTTCAATCTTGCATCAAAGTTCAGCCCATTAGTGCTTTCCTGGCGTAAACTCCGCCATCTTCATTGGGGATCCCTGATGAAGATGGCAGAGTTTGTTTTTGAAACATCAGTTATAATCGATACCTGTACCTAGCTGGAAGCCCGAGAAGAGTTTATTAGTTCAGCCTATAAGTTTCAAAGATTTCAAAGATACATTTAATGTCAGAGAACTGTATACAATATACATCCTGGAATGCTTTTTCTTCACAGCCATCCACGAAGAACAGAGGCGTGCCCCCAAAGAATGAATGACAGTTAAATGTTAGAACCTCAAAGTACCCTCCCCCCCAGCTCCCCTCCCTCCCATGTGTAAGCGGCAACAAGCAACGATCCCCCTCCCCCCCACCAGGAAAAAAAAAGCATTGGCACCCACCATCGAGCACTCAAGCATGAGCAATGACACAAGTTTACAGTACCCTAAAGACTACTCGTTCACCCGGTATTCAACATACCAGAGGCGCTCTCTCTCTCCCTAATAAGGGAGAAAGAGATGTCTCCGTTTCACAGTGAGAGGGGAGACATAACAAACGACTCACTGGCTTACGATGTTAAAAGTCTGTTGTGTCGCTGTCTTCGAGCTCTGTGCCCAAAGATCTCAAGTATGCATGCACACAGCCCTAGATCTTCTGACTCCCATGACACACCTACCCCCTGCCCGGACACTGACCTCCAATTCCACCGCCCCCCCCCCCCCCCCAGTCTCCAGAGCCACAAAATCTCAGGCCTCCAGAGGTGAGTGAAGCTCTTAGGCCGCGCCTTTGGCGTGCTGAATAACAGCCAGTCATGAAACCCCGAGAGCAGTTCCCATTCCCACAAAGAATCGTAGTCAGCATGTAACTCCAGGTCAGGGTCTTCAAAAGAACCCTGAAAGGGAAAAATAGAGATTTTAAAGATAGAAATAGAGCTGTTTCCGAAGATGCAAGCAAAGGAGTTGCTGTTAGGCACCATCGTTCTCCTAAGCTCCTCCTCCTATTCATCCTCATGCAACAAAAGATCTCTGCCATTTTTCACAAAAGATTAAATTCAGGGTTCAAATGACGCATCGCAACCATATGTGGAACTTGAACCCTACATTTTTATTTTGCTCCCATACAGAGGCTGATAGGTGCACCCAATAACACATGATTGACAACAGTCACAATTTACCACCCGCGTTTGACTGTAGAAGCGTTTTGTTTGGAGGTGAAGGCATGGTTCTCTATTAATTAAAGCATGTTTATATGTTGGCCGTTGCCAGAGAGTTTCTCTTCCTAAATTCATTCCTCCTAGTTGTCCCTACACTCCCTTTCCAGATGGCAGGCTCTTCTCTGTTTGGCAGGATAAGATCCTAACAATCACTTTCATGCTGTCCCCAGCATGATATCCCAAGTGATGTGTACTGTCTGTTCACATGTATCCCAAAATATGGTTTAGATAGTTATACCAGAAAATGCTACTTCTCACACTGCTTTGGCCTACTTGGTTTTTATGCGCTAGACCCAAGATATATGTGATTCTGATGTATATGAAACAATAGATATTGCATGCATTAGAACACTGTATCTTCACAACCTTGATGTAATCATGCACTTATATCCCATGAAGTGATGGCATCCATTGCTTTTGTTTGCATTGAAGGATTTCTAAGCCTAAGCTATTAATGCATTATAGACATAATTGTTATAGTTGATACTATAAGATTCCATAGAGTTAGTACCATAGAGGTTCAACAGTCCTGTTGTATGCTCTGCTAGCAATGTTTGGGTCAACCAATGATGTATTTTTAGTTGCAGT
Source organism: Mobula birostris (assembly GCF_030028105.1). NCBI lineage: Eukaryota > Metazoa > Chordata > Chondrichthyes > Myliobatiformes > Myliobatidae > Mobula > Mobula birostris. Next base: position 31,261,775 of record NC_092385.1, on the reverse strand, counting down.
CTTCTGCACTCAACCACTCCATTAATATTGACAATCTCAGTGGAGTTGAGAGAAGTATCAAATGCAAACCTAATTTCTTACTAAACTCAAAACAAAACCAGAAGGTGATATCAATCATTATAACACAAAATTGAAAATCTGTATTACTGTTAATTTGACCCATATTAATCATACAGTTATTTACTGTTATGGAAGGTTCTAAATAACACTTCAAAAGTGTTTCATGCAAATTCTCAATTTTGCATAATGATAGATATCACCCTCTGGTTTTATAATTCACAACTACTTTTTTGAACTTCATAAGTAATTAGGCTTGCATTTGATCTGGCTGTTAACTCCACAGGAGCTGTCAATATACAATGGAGTGGCTGAGTGCTCAAGATTGGTTCCAAGACAGCAATTTTATTAAAATGTATAGCATACAAATTCGAACATTTTGATTTCCTGATTTCCTTAAATCATGGGATATTCATGGAAAATAAATTAGCTTTTTTGTGTTTTCAATACAATTAAAACTCAGATATAGTGTTCAGAAACTTTGACACAGCAAAATTAGTAAGAAAGTACATCCTTGGGATTACGTGACCACAATATGGAAGATTTACTGCTGAATTTTTCAAATCCTGTGCACTAATTACCTTCAGTTCACTACTTTTGAGCCAAATTCTCACATGTAAGCAAGGCATCAGGCCCTAAAGATGTACCTGGTAGGGCTCTAAAAACCTCTGCCAACCATCTGCTGTGACTGTTCAAGGACATCTTCAGTCTCCCACTGCTGTAGTCATTAGTGCCCAAGAAGAGCAGCTTGAGCTGCCTGAATGCCTACTGCCAGTGGCACTTACATCTACTGTGATAAAGTGCTTTGAGTGGTTGGCCATGGCTAGAATCAACATCCTTTCTAAGTAATGCAATTTGCCTATCGCCCAGTAGGTCTACAGATGATGCAATTTCACTGGCTCTCCACGTGACCTCCGATCTCTTGGATGATAGTAATACTTACTTCCGGCTGCTGTTTATTGACTCACTGTTCAACACAGTTCTACCATTAACAAGCTACAAAACCTGGGCCTCTGTACCTCTCTCTGCATCTAGATCCTTGAGTTCCTCACCAGCGGAACACAGTCTGTGCAGATCAAAAATAACATCTCCTCGCTGGCAATCGCTTCTCGCTTGAGGTGCTGCCTCACTTCAAGGTTGCATGTTTAGTCCATGCCCTGTTCTCTCTACACCCATGACTATGTGGTTAGGCACAGCTCAAAAGCCATCTATAAATTTGCCGATAGCACAGCTATTGTTGGCCAAATTTCAGACGGTGATGAGGAGCATACAGGATTAAGATAGATTAGCTGATTGAGTAGTTTTATAACAACCACCTTGCACTCAACATCAGTAACACCAAGGAATTGCTTGTGGACTTCAGGAACAGGAAGTCAACGTAACACCCACCAGTCCTCATCGAGGGATCAGCAGTGTAAAGTTGGTCAATTTCAAGTTCCTGGGTGTCAACAGCTCTGAAGATCTATCCTGGGCCCAACATTTCTATGCAATTACAAAGAAGGCACAACAGCGATTATATTTCATTAGAAGTTTGAGGAGACTTGGTATGTCACCAAAGGTACTCGCAAGTTTCTACAGATATTCAGTGGAGCGCATTCTCACTGTCTAGTATGGAGGAGCCATTGCACAGGATCAGAAAAGGTTGCAAAAAGTTGTAAGCTCAGCCAGCCCCATCATGGGCACTAGCCTCCCCAGCATCAAGAGCACCTTCAAAAGGCAATGCCTCAAAAGTTGGCACCCATCACCCCGGACATGCCCTCTTAACATTGCTACCATCAACGAGGAGGTACAGGGGCTTGAAGGGAGGAGGTACAGGGGCTTGAAGACAGGCATTCAATGTTTCAGGGACAGCTTCCTCCACACCACCATCAGATTTCTGAATGGGCAGTGAATCCATGAATACTACTTCACATGTTCCTTCCTTTCTTTTTGCACTAATAATTTATACATATACTTTTAATTGTAATTTATTTATTTTTTACTATTTGTTACAATGTACTGCTGCCACAAAACAACAAATTTCATGAAATTTGCCTGTGATATTAAATCTGATTCTGATCCTGAATCTGACTTTGATTGTGTTATTTGAGACCTGTGCACCTAAAAGAATGATGATGCTTTTCACCACCATACTGGACCCACATTGTTGCGTGATTTGTGACTGTGGCTCTCATTGAACTGGAAGCATCTGTTCTGCAAAACGGGCCACATGACCTTGTTGCTATACTCTACCCAGGTGGCCTCTGACAGTTTATGTCAAATGCTTCTTTCACAGTTTCTAATAGCTCAGACTGTAGAAAAGCACGTCCATTTAAAAACACATTGAGCTACTGTTAAATATGGTGAAATAAACAAAAAAAACTGAATTTAGTTTTAATAACTATACCAGCTGTGGAAGGGTTCAAAGTGTATCAGCCACTGATTGTGCCTGGACTTGATAATGGGTTCAGGGAAAGAGTGGGAGATCAGATCTGCACACTGCAGCTTGTTGTCATTAATAATGAACCATAATCCAACTCATTAATTCATACGGAATTTTCAGAGAATATTCTGATAAAGAAGATAGTAGACTGACCTAGCATTTCCTTACTGGCTGCTTTCGACAGCCAACGGGGCCCACCATTTTAGTCACCTTGATTAAGAAAGAGAAAACTGAAACCTATGAACCGTCCTTCATTACCACAGGGAAGAGCTTCACCATTAATGATGTTTTTCTGAATTGCAGATATCTCTGTTGATAAGCAGAGCTTTAAAGTAAGTTCACAAAGAGTAACGAGAGTTGGTCAGGGGATCTGCTTTAGATGTCATGCGTTCCAGGGCGAATGCATTCACATAGAAGCACGGGCCCAGCATTCCCTCACACTGAGTTTATTTTAATGTCCAGTGGGATTCGATTGTGGAGTAAAATTCTTTGGTAATAACCATCAAGACTACGTGGCAGACAGATAAAACCTAACTGCATAAATTCTGCAAAGAATTGGTGTGGGAAATGCACAAAAAATTAGGTCCTGGCCCAAGAAATGCCTGAGGTATCATTAACCACCTTTTCATTGGGGTGTCCATTATACTAGGCATCCATGATGATGATGAAACAGATTTCTGTTACTTACAAAGGTGAGGACTGCTGAAATCTTTGGGAGCTCCTGAGCACATTGATTCTTGAGGTTAAGAATTGGGTCTAGGAGAGAACTGAGCCAGGAGAGGTGTCACAAACAAATGCTGGCAGTATTCAACTACTCAAGAAAAGGTATTGGCCTGACAGCTCTACCTTGCTTACCAAGAGGACAAATGCTTTAAATTTTAACGTGGTGGGGCCTCATAATTTCATAAATCTTTGTGAATATTATGAATATTAAATATAACTATTAAAGGTAATATATTTTAAATTATAGTAGTATGATAATTAGTTATAATTATTATTTTATTCCCATATCATTTGCTATTGAACCAAAAATATAATTCAGCAATCTTTGCTTACTGTGTTGATTTCTGTCTCAAAAAAAGAAATGTCTGCTTGTAAAGATGATATGGTGGGAAATGGACCAGTTCACTCTTGGCATTGCATATTCCCAGGACAAATATAGCAAAGCTTGTTGGAGTTCAAAACATATTCTGCAGTATTTTAATAATTTGTCATAACTCCCACGAGAGAAGAGCACCCTCTAGTGTACTGGTGTGGCATTTTAATTTCTAGCATTGGCCAATGTTTTTACATCTGTCATGTCTTTGCTGATGCAGTGCCAATTCACACTTGGTGGGCATGAGCCCAGAAGGAACTGATTCTGGACTTTCCTGAACTCACAGAGATATAAAAAGAGAACAAAAAAATCATGATTAGAGAAGGCCATTGGGATTATCTTGCATGTGATTTCCTGTGCTTCACACAGCAGACGTTCTGAACTCACCTGGAGCTAATCTCCTGAAAGAGGTGAACAATCAGATAAAAACAGGCCAATTAGCAGGTGTTGGAGAATTTAGAAAATTCTTCTCATTCCATTTAGAGACAAAGACAGGGAGAGGAAAATGACTATCCACTCAGTTTGGAATACACTCAGATTGAACTGAAGCTGAAAGGATAATGTTCCAGCCCAAAACATCATCTCCCTCCTCTCCCTTTCATGAAATTCCAAATAAACATGTAATTTGCAAGGATTATACAGTACATCTTACTTGGTGAACGAGTGATTGAAAGGTAGTCAATTAATAAGACATGACTTTATTAGATTTCTCGTTATTTCTTTTGTGATTGGATTTTGGATTATAATAAATTTATTTTTCAAATTCTGTTAAATTTTATTTTACTGGTTCAGATATGATTGTGGTGGCAACTCACTTTACCTGGTTTATCAATTGAGATGTCTTCAGGCTAAGAGCCAAGCCTAAGAAGTCAGTTGATAAGAAATAAGACGTAAATAAAGGTAAAGAATTCCTCTTAGCAAACTGGGCTTATGTCAGTTGTTGTGGTAGTTCTTTGGTATGCACAAAGATCAACAAAGTTCAATACTTAAATTCTCTTGATGTATGGATTCCATGTATTGGGAGCACTCAAATGCCCTGCACAATCAGTAGAAGGAGTGAACAACCTCACAATCTATCCATCCTTTCATCCTGTTGGTAACCATCTGCCCCATCTGTGGGTACTCTGTGTTCTCACATTGGTCTCTAAAGCTGGTGAAATTGGCATGGATGTAAATCATCCTGAATCCTGTGGACCTTCCTAAGAAGGTAAGGTAAGGGCAGCCATCCTAACAGCAGATCACTGAATTCTGAATGTAGCTGCCCTTTCCCCCCTAAGATTTACTTGTAATGATGTTAGGAAATAAGATTGGTGGCATCTTGGCAGTGATGCCCAGACATACATTGTTGATTGTCACACTGTAAGTGAGGGGTATTGAAGCTACTTAGCCATTCCACCACTGATCCCTCAATGAGGAGAGGACTGGTGTATGTTCTGCTGACTTCCATTCCTGACGTTCAGTTTAGCAAATTTCTCAGCAAACAAACTACTTAAGCTAGTAGAAAAGTAAATTCATTTGTTTAGAAGACTTCATTTGATGGAAAAGACTTTTACTTTTCTAAGAAAGTTACAGCTACTACTGCAACTGACACGAAGAAAGAAAACTAACTAATGCGAGGGTGGCTAAATCAGTCTTTCATTTATGTAGTACAGTATCTGTGATTTTGTTTTAGTTCTTACTAATTGAAACATTTTTAATTTTGTGCTCCTGTAGTATTTTGCTTTTTAATTATATTTCATTTATATGGTATTGATCTTGTCTGCTCATAGCAGTTCAAAGAAACCAGTGTTCAAAGTTTAAAGTAAATTTTAATATACGTCACCATATACAACTCTGAGATTCATTATCTTGCAGGCATTCACAGTAAATGCAAAGAAATACAATAAAATCAATAAAAGCCACAATCAACAAGCCAGACAAATGCCACTGTGAAAAAACAACAAATTACAAATACAAAAAGAGAACAATTATAATAAATAAATAAACAATAAATATCAGGAATATGAGATGAAGATTTCTTGAAAGTGAATCCATAGATTGTGGGAACAGTTCAGTGTTGGGGTGAGTGAAATTGAGTGAAGTTATCCCCTCTGGTTCAAGAACCTGATGGTTCAGGAGTAATACCTATTTCAGAGCCTTGTGGTATGGGTCCTGAGGCTTCTGTACCTCCTTCCTTATGGCAGCAGTGAGAAGAGAGCATGGCCTGGATGGTGGGGGCATTTGATGATGGATGATGTGCTCAATGGTGTGAAGGGCTTTACCTGTGATGGACTGGGCTGGATCCACTACTTCTTGCAGGCCTTTCCGTTCAAGGGCATTGGTGTTTCTGTACCAGACTGTGATGCAACCGATCAATATACTTTTCACTGCACATCTGTTGAAGTTTTAGATGACATGCCAAATCTTCACAACCCTCAGAAAGTAGAGGCACTGCCGTGCTTTCATCATAATGGCATATAAGTGCGGAACTCAGGACAGATCCTCTGAAATGACAACACCGAGGAATTTAAAGTTGCTGACCCTCTCCACCTCTGATCTCCGATGAAGACTGGCTCATGGACCTCTGGTTTCCTCCTCCTCAATCAATCAATCGATCAACTTGGTTGATTGGCAGGAGGCAAAGAATCGGAATAAAATCGGAATAAATTTTGCTTGTCTGCCAGTGACAAGTGATATTCAGCAGAGGTCAATATTGGAACCACTTCTTTTCATGTTATATATCAGCGATTTCGATGACAGAATTGTTTTTGTGGCCCAGTTTGCAAACAATACAAAAATAGGCGAAGGGGCAGGTAGTGTTGAAGAGGTAGAGATTCTGCAGAAGAACTTGGACAGGTTGGGAGAATGGGCAAAGAAGTGGCAGATGGAATATATTGTAGGGAAATTTATGGTCACGCACTTTGATAGAACGATTAAAGCCAAAGTTTATTTTCTAAATGGTGAGAAAATTCAAAAATCAGAGGTGCAAAGAGTCTAGGGAGTCTTTGTGCAGGATTCCCTAAAGGCTAACTTGTAGATTGAGTTACTGGTGAAAAAGACAAATACAATTTTAGCATTCATTTTGAGAACACTAGAATATAAAAACAGGAATGTAATGCTGAGGCTTTATAAGGCTTTGGTCAGACCACACTTGGAGTATTGTGAGCAGTTTTGGGCTCCTTATCTAAGAAGACATGCGGGCATTGAAGAGGATCCAGAAAAGATTCATGAGAATGATTCTGGGAATGAAAGGCTTAACATATAAGGAGAGTTTCGTGGCTCAAGGCTTGTACTTGACGGAATTTAGAAGAATGAGGGGGGATCTTATTGAAACCTATTAAATATTGAAAGCCCTAGACAGAATGAATGTGGAGAGGATGTTTCCTGTAGTGGGTGAGTCTTGGACCAGGGAGCACAGCCTCAGAATAGAGGAATATCCATTTAGAACAGAGTTCAGAAGGAATTTCTTTAGCAAGCAGGTAGTGAATCTGTGGAATTCATTGTCACAGATGGTTGTGGAAGCCAAGTCAATAAGAGTATTTAAAGCAGTGGTTGATTGTTTCTTGGTTAATCAGGATATCAAAGGTTACAGGGAGAAGGCAGGAGAATGGTGTTGAGAGGGATAATAAATCAGCCATGATGAAATGGTGCCCCATGTCTTATGGTCTTCAATTAACTCCTTACTCATGCTGACATTGAATGAGAGGTTGTTGTTATGGCACCACTGACCCAGATTTTCAATCTCCCTCCTATATGCTGATTTGTTACCGCCTTTGATTTGGCCAATGACGGTGGTGTCATCAGCAAACTTAAATATGGCATTGGAGCTATGCTTAGCCTCACAACCATAAGCATAAAGCAAGTAGAGTGGGGGGATAAGCACAGAGCCTTTGGTGTACTTGTGCTGATGGTGATTGTGGAGGAGATGTTGTTGCCAATCTGAACTGAGTGGGGTCTGCAAGTGAGGAAGTCAAGTTTCCAGTGCACAGGGAGGTTTTGAGGCCTAGGTTTCAAAGCTTATTGATTAGTTTTGAGGGGATGATAGTATTGAATGCCAAGCTGTGGTCAATAAAGAGCATCCTGATGTATACATCTTCACTGTCCAGATGTTCCAGGGTTGAGTCTGGGTCAATTGGTTTCCAGAAGTTCACCCTCCTGAAGGATGATCTCTCATCGCCCTGAGACTGAAATCACAGGATCATCAGGGGCTGTGGGAGTAGTGTAAGTGCTTCCATGTTTTGATGGTCAAAGCAAACATGGAAGGCATTGAGCTCATCTGTGAGTGAAGCCTTGTTGTCACTGACGTATCTCACTTGGTTTCACTTTGTCAAAGGTGATAGCATTCAAATCGTTGAGCTAGAAGCGATTATTTGAGAAGTAAAGGAAGAAAGTCACCAAGGGATTTAAATATTTTCAAAGTAACGTGGAACAGTAGCTTGTCAATTATGTTCATTTTTCTTTTCTTTGGGAAGTTGACCAAGATAATAGTTGACATTGGTGTTTTCTACTCCTAAAAGCATATCAGGTTTGCAATCTATAAACTAAAATTTCCATTAAGAATAAGAATTTATGAGGAAAATATTTTACTCAAATGGATTAAATATGTTTATAAATTTAAAGGATCATTCGACTGTAAAAGAGAAATAACAATAAACTTTTGCAAGTGAGCACACATAATGAATCTTTTATGATATTGTTTGGGGGATTTAATCTGCTCCTTTCCAGATTTAGCTGTTATTTACTTCCCATTTCAATGACATGAAAGTATACTTTTCTCTCGTAAATTAAAGTTTTTGCCTGATTGCTTTTATATTCGATTTTTCGATTTATCCACTTGCATTAAGTTTGTATGCAGTTAAGTTAAACATAATCAAATACATTCATATTGTTTTTTTAATCTTTTGTAATTAAAATGGAGTATCGTGTTTTTTATTTGATGGAAACAGTCTGTGGATTTGCAGCTTTCAAGTCAAGAACTAACTTCTCTCTAATTGTTGTCTCGATAGCACTGCAAACATGGGGTCTGTATTGTGAAGGATCCCACAGAATTTGCTGCAATGGATGGATCATGGGGACCTTGGAGCCCATTTGGTTCCTGTTCCAGAACTTGTGGAGGTGGCATTAAAAATGCAGTTCGAGAATGCAATAAACCAGAGTAAGCATGTTTCATCAGTGTACAAAACACATTTAATTCTTTAGCAGATCTTGAAAGATCACTGGATTGTCTTAATTTATCCATCATTGTTTAAAATTCTGAATGGAATATAGTTACTTACAATGATGATGAAAAGTCTTCAGAATATAGAACATAGAAAGGAACAGCACAGGAATCAGCTCTTTAGCCCTCAATGTATGTGCTGACCATAATGCCTATTCCAACAAGTTCCATCTACCAACACGTGATATACTGTATATTCCTCCATTCCGGATATATTGATGTGCCTATCTAAATGCCTTTTAAACATTGTTTTTGTATCTACATTCTCCACTTATTCTGGCAATGTGTTACAAGCTCCTATCACTATTTGGGCAAAGAAAAAAAAGCCTCAAAAATCATTTTCAATATTTTCCCCTCTTGCTTTAAAGCCCCAGTATTTGATTTAAAGACTCTTGACTGTTCACCCTATCTATCCCTCTCATAATTTTAAATACTTCAATCATGTTTCCTGTGAGCTTACAGACCTCCAGGGGAAACAATCTAAGTTTGTCCACCCTCTCCCTATAGCTAATACCCTCTAATCCCGCCTTCATCCTGATGAACCTCTTCTGCGCTCTTTCAAAGTTTCCACATCCTCCTTGTAATGGAGCAACTGGAACGGCACACAGTGATCTAGATGTGGCCTGACTTGAAGATTTTTATACAGCTGCAACGTTCTGATAGCAACTGCTCAGTACTGAAAATGAACATAGTTATTGTGTTCTAGAAATGGAAACACGATTATTATTTCCTGATCTTAGGCCACGAAATGGTGGGAAATATTGTGTTGGACGAAGAATGAAGTTCCGATCATGCAATACAGAGCATTGTCCAAAGCAAGAGAAGGACTTCAGAGGAGAGCAGTGCACGCAGTTTGATGGAAAACATTTCAATATTAATGGCCTACCTCCAAATGTGCGATGGGTTCCCAAGTACAGTGGAAGTGAGTATTTCATTAGGAGAGGGAAAAATATTAGGATACAAATTCTATTGTGTAGCAGAACATTTTATGCATTATACAACTATTTAGAAACAGAAAAGCAAACACAGGCTCAAAACACTGGGTATTATGATAGTTCAAAATAATGAAATTGCTGCAAAACTAAACTATGCGAGCTTTGAAAGCAGGAGTGGGCTTTTTCTCCTTCCCCTTCTCCCAACTTCTTATTCTGGTTTCTTTCCCCCTTCCTTTCCAATCCTGATGAAGGGTCACAGCCCCAAACATCATCTGTTTAATCCTCTCCAGACCTGCTGAGTTCCTCCAGCATTTTGTGTGTGTTGAGGGCTTAATCTGGTTATCCCCCATGCATTCTTGCCAGCCACACCTACCACTGCAGTGTTTCACCATCCATCAGGTACTCTTTGATAGATAAAACAACCCAAAAGTAGCAGTTCCAATTGAGAATCTTAGCTTTAAGGGCTCTTACTAAGACAAAAGGTCACCTTTAAAGCTTGCATGTCTTGTGTAGCATTACAAGTAAACTATGGTTATTATGTCTGGGAATTGTGATGCTGGTGTGCACAATGCACGTAAGAAAACCGATACCCTCTGCCCCTGCGCAAAACTCATGTGGGTCCCCCTGCAACACTGTTTTAATGTACATTTTCCGGTGTGGAAGGTGAAAAACATCATTAAGCTAAGAATCCTGTTTCCTTTCCAGTTTTGATGAAAGATCGCTGCAAGTTGTTCTGCAGAGTGGCTGGAACCACAGTCTATTATCAACTCAGGGACAGAGTTATTGACGGCACTCTTTGTGGGCCAGATACCAACGATGTGTGTGTGCAAGGACTTTGCCGGGTACAACATTAACTTTGAAATGATGTAAATTTTTAAGTTAGAAAATTGTTTATTTGATGTCTCACGAAATTAATGTTTATTTTCTACAGCAAGCTGGATGTGATCATGTGTTGAATTCAAAAGCACGAAGAGATAAGTGTGGTGTTTGTGGTGGTGACAATTCTTCATGCAAAACATTAGCAGGCACATTTAATACCGTCCACTATGGTAAGATATTTATTTATACAGATCAGGTTATTTGCATAGTTACCTCGTTTCTTTGACCTCATATTTGCTTAATTTTAAAAAAAAACAAGCAGGTACTCTTTAGCACTATTACAAATCTAATTTATTGCTGTACATAAGAACGTAAGAAATAGGAGCAGGAGTAGGCCATCTGGCCCGTTGAGCCTGCTCTGCCATTCAATAAGATCATGGCTGATCTGGCCATGGACTCATCTCCACCAACCTGCCTTTACCCCATAAAGCTTAATTTCCCTACTATGCAAAAATCTATCCAACCTTGTCTTAAATATATTTACTGAGGTAGTCTCCACTGCTTCATTGGGCAGAGAATTCTACAGATACACCGCTCTCTGAGAGAAACAGTTCCTCCTCATCTCCGTCCCCTGAATATTGAAGCTACGTCTCCTAGTTCAAGTCTCACTACTAGTGGAAACAACTTTCTGGCCTCTATCTTATCAATGCCTTTCATGATTTTATTCCCTTTCCTATATCTTATGGTCCTATGGTCTAATAATATCTCCTCTCATTCTTCTGAATTCCGGTGAGTATAGTCCCAGGTGACTCAATCCGTCCTCATAGTCTAACCCCCTCATCTCTGGAATCAACCTGGTGAAACTCCTCTGCACCATCTCCAAAGCCAGTATATCCTTCCTCAAGTAAGGAAACCAGAGCTGCACGCAGTACTCCAGATCTCCAGATGTATGAGTCAGTGGCTGTCAACCTTTTTCTGCTCGTGGCCCACGTGTGATTTTCATTGATCTCTGGGACACCCCCCCCCCCCCCGCAACCCTCCATAGTCTGTGTTAGTTGCTAAAGTTTCTTTTTGTCATCAGTACTAATTATTCTAATATACAGACAATATTAATGTTTTAACAGGTTATTGTTATTATTATATGTTATATATAATGTTCAGGTGGCAGAGTAGAGACTCTACCAAAGGAGGTGTAAGACACTCGTCCCCGTAGCTAGCATGCAGGTCACCCTTGGGCAAGGTGCTTAGCCCCCTGATCAGGGTCATGTGAAGCCATGGGAGCAGGTAGTGGATGGTCGTACGAGCAGTTGGCACATATCAGAAGTCCTGGTTATGCGACCACTGCACCAGGCAGGCAATCTCAGAAGAGTATTGATTATGGCTGGGGTCACCCATCTTGTAAAGACAATGCCCAGAAGAAGGCAATCGCAAGCCACTTCTGTGGAAAAATTTGCCAAGGACAATCATGCTCAAAGACTTTGATCGCCCACATCATACGACATGGCACGTAATGATAATGATGAATGTTACATGTGTATGTTACATATGTATATGAAAAATAAAACTATTTCAGAGCTCTGAATAAATACTAGAATATTAGTAAACATCAAAAAAAATCTCGTGAAAAACTATCAGTGTTGAATATACATGTAAAAATTAAACTAGCTTTTTAGGCAGTATTGTTTAAATTTTTAGGCAAATATTTTAAGTGCTATTATATACAGTGGCTTGTTGGGGTATTTATCCCCCAACAATTTGTCCACATAAATAAGCATTATAGTCAGGGATTTTGATCAAGTTAATTAAGAATCTTTATTTGTGAATCACATGCTCCTTTTTTCACCACAGAGTTCAAAAAGCAGGGAAAACTAAAAATTAAAAAACTGAAATATCAGCAGTTCAAAAGTATTCAACCCCCTTTGCTCAGTACTCAATTAAATCACCTCTCGCAGCTATTACAGCCAGTAGTCTTTCTGGATAAGTAAGTCTCTATTAGTTTTGCAGAATATGGTGGAGCAAGATTTGCCCATTCCTCCTTGCAAAATTACTCCAGCTGTGCCAGGTTAGTTGGGGAGCCATGATTGCCAGAGATGTTCAGTCAGGTTAAGGTCAAGATTTGGGCCACTCAAGGAGATCAATGTTCTTTATTTGAAGCCACTCTATGATTGCTCTGGATTTGGGTTGTTGTCCTGATGAAAGATGAACTTCCTCCCCAGTTTAAGCTTTCTGGTAGAGGCTAGTAGGTTTTTATCTAGGATTTTTCTGTATTTAGCAGCATTCATCTTCCCATCAATCCTGACCATATTTCCAGTCCCTGTTGCTGAAAAGCATCCCCATAGCATGATGCTTCCTCCACCGTACCTTACTGTAGGAGTGGTGTTACCTGGCTAATGTGCAGTATTAGATTTATGCAACGTGTACCACTTAATGTTGAGGCCAAAATGTTCCACTGTAGTCTCAACAGATCATAAGACCTTCTTCCACATCTTTACAGTATCATCTAAGTGATGCTTTGCAAAGTCTTGGAGGGCAAGGATATGCTTTTTTTTTTAGCCAGGGCTTCTTCCTTGCCACTCTTCCATAAATACCCTTTTTGTGCAAGGCCTTGGGGATTGTGGAACCATGAACTTCATCTCCAGTTGCAGTCATTGACTTCTGCAGCTCACTCAGATTGACTATTTGCATCACAGTAGCCTCTCTTACAATGCCATTCTACTCAAGCAACTAAATTCAGAGGGCCAGCCTGACCTAAGCAGTGGGGCTGTGGTTTCATATGGTTTCACATTTTCACGATGGACTACACGGAGCTCTGAGGTATGTTCATTGCCTTTGAGATAGTCCCTTCTCCAGATTTCTCCTCCTCTCATTTCCATGACTTGCCTTGAAAACTCTTTTGTCTTCATTTTGGTTTGGTCTGTTGAAAATGTACCTTACTGTTGGACTTTACAGAGAGAGGGGTATCTATTTTTATGACTTAATTGAAAACAGGTGATCCTCTAATTATCTATATCATCAAATTGAGTGAGTTGGTAAGGTAATATACAGTATTGCACCTGAGGAAAATTAGCATAGTAATTATGAAGGGGATGAATATTTTTTCAGCCTCATAATTTTGGTTTTTAATTTTTAGTAAATTGTTGTCAGGTTTTAGAATTTTTCTTTTGATTTGACATGATGCATAATGTTTTGTAGATCAGCTCAAAAATCTTATTTCAATATATTTTAAATTTAGAAAATGAGACAGTAAAATGTGAAAATAATCGTGGGAGCGAAATACATTAGCAATGCAATTCATTTCATTCTGGATTCCAATTAAATGACATATGTTCATTTCATCTTTATTTATATATTTTAGTCATATTTTATTAAAACAGTAAACTTATCATGGCCCATTCAGAAACTCTGTGGGCCCCAGTTTCTTGTCTTCCATATCTGGCACGGCCCCCGGGGGCGGGGGGCGGGGGTCATATCGCCTACAATGAAAATTACTGGTATAAATTGTTTTATTTGATGAAATGCTGATTGATGAGCATCATTAATATTTGATGAAAGAGCATCAATAGTCATCCTACCCAGTGAGAAATAGCAATGCAGGAAACATTGATGATAGTTAAATGAATGAGCTAGTCATTACCAAAACAGGCAGAGCTTGGCTGTTGAGTGCTGTACACTGAATATAGTAATACAATATTTTTTATTTGAAATAGCAATCATTTCTGAACTTCTGTTCCAATTTGTATTGATTTTAAATAATTTGGCTATTTTGCTTAGAACCATGGTCTTACTAGTAGTCAAGTTCTTTTATTTTTCTGTCCATTTTGTGGGGAAGCCTGCGCAAGGCTAATGTTTTTGGATTCAAACCCCTTGCTAACTGGACAACTTCAAGGAATCCACACAATATAATTACATATTCCTTCATGGAATATCGCCGCTCCCAGCTGACAGCTAATTTTGATCAAAAACCTTTTAAGAAATTAGTAGTTATTACACAATAAATACTAATTCAAGTTATTGTGTGCAAGGTGTTGAATCGTTGTGTCATAAGACAAATCTCTACACTATCTCATAACTCTTTCCTGCAGTCTATTATACCTTCAAAGGCCCCATTTGTTCATGTTTCAGCTTTGATTTTAAAGATGAAATTGCGTATCTTCATCCAGTGCTGCTCAAAAAATGCTGACATGAAAAATTCCTGAACATTGAAATACATATAAATTCAGCAATTAACATTATCTTGTGTTTAGAAAGAGCAATTTGTTGTGATCAGAAAATCAATGTCTGTTTCCTAAAGAATAGCAGTGATTGCAACACTTCTGTAATACATGAAGACCAGTAGTTTTCAGATATGCACTTTAATACAATTTAGTACTTTACCAAGTCATTAAAATATATACTTGGAATACCTTTTTTTTAATGTTTCCTAGGATATAATGTGGTTGTACGAATACCAGTTGGTGCTACAAATATTGACGTGCGACAGCACAGCTATTCAGGGAAGCCCGAAGATGACAACTACCTTGGTAAGTTTATTTAAAGTACAGTAAATGCATATATTTTGATACTTCCTACTAAGTCCAATAAACTTATCTGCTCATGCCAATAATTCCAAACATTACAGAATTCTAAAATCCTTGACATGATACATGAAATAAACACTTCAATTATCCATTATCTACCTTCCTGATTTTCCATCAAATTTTTAGGGCATATAATTGCTAATGCTCAGCTCCCCTTGTCTGTTGCCTGTCACCCTGTGTTAATTCTGACATTCCCATTCTGACATGTCTATCCACGGCCTCCTCTACTGTAAAGATGAAGCCACACTCAGGTTGGAGGAACAACATCTTATATTCCGTCTGGGTAGCCTCCAACCTGATGGCATGAATATTGACTTCTCTAACTTCCGCTAATGCCCCACCTCCCCCTCGTACCCCATCCGTTATTTATTTTTATACACACATTCTTTCTCTCACTCTCTTTTTTCTCCCTCTGTTCCTCTGACTATGCCCCTTGCCCATCTCTGGGTTCCCCTCCCCCCACCGTCTTTCTGCCCGGACCTCCTGTCCCATGATCCTCTCATATCCCCTTTGCCAATCACCTGTCCAGCTCTTGGCTCCATCCCTCCCCCTCCTGTCTTCTCCTATCATTTTTGATCTCCCCCTCCCCGTCCCACTTTCAAATCTCTTACTAACTCTTCCTTCAGTTAGTCCTGACGAAGGGTCTCGGCCTGAAATGTCGACTGTACCTCTTCCTAGAGATGCTGCCTGGCCTGCTGCGTTCACCAGCAACTTTGATGTGTGTTGCTTGAATTTCCAGCATCTGCAGAATTCCTGTTGTTTACCCTGTGTTAATTTTGGAATTGTATGGGTCAGATCATGCTCGACCCACTCTGTCCCTATACTTACTGCTTGCCTTATTTCTATGATCACTTGATGTCCTTCCTAATGTCTGAGGTGTTTTAACTGTTTTAAATGCTCCTGATATTCAAAAACAGTTGAAATGGGGCCAAATAATTATTAAGAACTCTAAAAATGAATTTACACTCTTAAGAGGGAGAAATCAATTAAAAACGTCAAGATTAAACAAAATAAAGAAAGAGCAAATCCACCTGCACTCACTTTTTCAGCCCTTACTGGTGAGTGCACTCATCTACCCTTCTCCACTTAACGTAACTGGGCTAGTTCCAGGACTTGACCTCCAACTCATAACTGCCTTCCATGAGACAGTGTGCTTCTGTGGAAGTCAGGATCAAGGTCACCTGCACAGTTTCTCTAATGGAATTGCCAAATGAGAGTAATATGATCTTATCCAATGTATCTTGATTTTCCTACCTGGAATATTACATCCAAGATCTAGGAATCTGCCATCATTTGTCGATATCCACTCTTCTCAGTGGTGAGGTACCCATTAAGATAGAAAATAGAGGTTTCATTATAAACTAGCATGATGTTCCTTTACATGCATCCTGAGCATTTTCTTTCCATTTTGTTAAAAAAGATCCTGATTGCTGGCTGCATTATCTTTCTAGATTTTGTTAGACATAGTCCCTGAAGTCATCCCAGAGCAGATCTGGTGTGAGCATAAAGTGCATTAAATCTTGAGCTGCCTGACTCTAATTGCAGATAAGTGCACAGCTTTTGACTTTCTACAGTAGCTATTTGTCTGTTGCTGAGTGAAACTGCTAAATTAGTGCTAATTTATAAATTAATTATGCAACAAATAATTTACTATGAGAATCCCCACCAGGCAAGGGAATTAAATTTAATGTCCTTAAATTAAACATAGATTTGAATCCAGTTCGTAGGAGCTGAAATAATAAAAGACCTTAGTGACAGACTGGCAGAACTGGAAAGAATATACATATTGATTGCATGAAGTTGCTGTCAGAATTGTACTGGAGTGGTTCCTTCTCATTGAATGAACTTTAATATATTGACTAGAAAAGGCTGCAGCATAAGCTATGACCATGAAGGGCATGAACAGAGATCTCTAGATGACCAGGAAATAAAAGCAGAAAGATAGTATTAAATTTATGTGAAAATAAAGTATCATCCATATATCTAACCTGCCAAGCTGTAAGTATCTTCTGATCTTCTTAATAATATACATTTTATTTTCCTTTTATTTTTGCAGAATATTATCAATTCTTTAAGCAACTAAACAGCGAACTTAGAAATAACTAAAATGGCTTGTAACACTCTCAAATGGGAGACTGAAATTTTAATAAATTCTTGGCATGATGAAGTTGAATGGTTTGTAATATGGATTGATTTGGTAACACAATCTTTGCCTAATTTAAAAGTTCCTGCAACAGTAATAAGTATCAGCAAGCTGGGGTAGAGGCAGGAACCATAGAGGCATGAGGCACAATGGAAGCCTTCATTGCTAATATCCTGGGATATCATTCGTTCTTAAATTCAGCTTGTTACTTGGTTTAATGCCTGCCACTTAACCAATGGGATAATGTTTCTAAGATTTATCTATGAATGCCTGTTAATACAGGACCGAGAAAAATAAGCCCCTGCTGATATTCAGTTGAGTGTCACATCAACTGCTTTTTATTGCCCTTGTCATTCTCCACCAGCTAACTTTGATGTGGATGTAAAGTTGCTGGTTCCTAACTTAACGACTCATTTTAAGTATCATGTGGTAACATGATCTTTTTCCTACTTGTAGATCCTCCCCCCAAAACTTGCTTCCTTTTCAAATTAACCTGCAAATAACTAAAACAGAATAGCTTTCATCACCCCCATCTACAGGCAGAAAGGGGAAAGGGAGGACATTAGAAACTGGAGACCCATCTCTCTCCTGAATGTGGACTACAAGATCCTGTCCAAGGCTATCGCCAACAGGGTCAAGTCTTCTCTGGGACAGGTGATCCACCTGGACCAAACCTGTGCTGTACCAGGCAGGAAGATCTCAGACAGCCTCGCGCTACTGAGGGACACCATCGCCTACGTGCAGGACAGGGGGTTGAACGCCTGCCTGGTCAGCTTGGACGAGGAGAAAGCCTTCGACAGGATATCACACACGTACTTGGTGGACGTGCTCTCCAAAATGGGATTTGGGGAGGGAATCCGGAATTGGATCAGACTGCTCTACACAGACATCCGTAGTGCAGTCCAGGTCAACGGGTGGGAAACAGACAGCTTCCCCATCAGGTCTGGAGTCAGGCAGGGCTGTCCCCTCTACCCTGTCTTGTTTGTCTGATGCATAGAACCCTTTGTGGAAGCCATCAGGAGGGATGAGGGCATAAGAGGGGTGACGCTGCCAGGCAGTGGAGGGACCCAAATGAAAACCTCCCTGTACATAGACGACGTCACCGTCTTCTGCTCTGATCCGAGGTCAGTTCGCAGGTTGATTGGCATCTGCGAATAGTTCTAGCTAGCGTCGGGGGCCAGGGTCAACCGCACAAAGAGCGAAGCCATGCTCTTCGGCAACTAGCCCGACCGATCCAGTGTCCCCCTTCACCATCAGGTCTGATCACGTGAAGGTGTTGGGGATCTGGTTCGGAGGGGCCGAGGCGTGCAACAAGAACTGGCAGGAGCGGACTGCTAAGGTGAAACAGAAACTGGGACTGTGGGGAGGGTGCTCCCTGTCGATAACGGGCAAGAACCTGGTCATCAGGTGTGAGGTACTCTCAGGGCTGCTGTACTTGGCGCAGGTGTGGCCCATCCCCCACTCCTACAACTCGGAAATCACCCGAGCTGTCTTCAGATTCGTCTGGGGATCCAAGATGGAGTGGGTGAGACGGACTGCCAGGCACAAGTCCCTGGACAACGGGGGCAAGAACGTCCCCAATGTCGCCCTCACCCTGATGGCCAGCTTCGTATGTGGCTGCATCAGGTTGTGTGTAGAACCCAGGTATGTGGGCACCAAGTACCACTATGTGTCCAGGTTCTACCTGTCGCCCTGGCTACAAAGGATGGGTCTGGCCCCACTCCCGCGCAATGCCCCAGTCAGCTGGTCGTTGCTGGCATACCTGTCCTATGTAGAAAAGTTCTTCCAGGAGAACGCCTTTGACCACAGGGCCATCAGGCAGTGGTCGGCACGTAATGTCCTGCAGGCACTGCAGGAGAAGGACGTGATGGACACAGTGGGGTGGTTCCCTGAGCAGACTGTCCAGTTCATCTGGCAAAATGCCTCATCACCGGAGCTCACCAACAGGCACCAAGACCTCGCCTGGCTGGTGGTGAGAGGGGCCCTCCCAGTCAGAGCCCTCCTGTACGCCCGGAACGTCTCCTCCACACCCCACTGCCCACGGGAGGACTGCAGTGAGGAGGAATCTGTGACCCACCTCTTTGCACACGGTCAGTTCGCAAAGAGGGTGTGGAAGAGGATGGACGAGCTAGTGTCACGTTTCATCCCCAGCAGCTGCGTAACAGAGGACTATCTGATCTACGGGCTGTTCCCGGGGACGCACACGGAGACCAACATCCGTGCTGCTGGCAGATCATCAACTCGGTGAAAGACGCTCTTTGGTCGGCCCGAAACTTGATGATCTACCAGCACATGGAGATGTCCGTGGGAGAATGCTGCCGACTGGCACATTCTCAGCTGCAGGAGTACGTGCTGAGGGACGCACTGAAACTCGGTGCAGGAACCGCAAGGGCCTGGTGGGGAAGGACCACAGTATAGGTTTCTCCACCCGTGGGAGTGGGAGGGGTCGGGAGGTGGGGAGTATACCCCTCAACAAGGATGTGGTAAGGTGAACAACTGGAGTGCCACGTGGGTGGCCATAAGTATGGATAGGCACTGACTATAATGGAAACGTATGTAAAGGATGGAAAGTTATTGAATGGTTTATTGTATATAATTTTATTTTTGAATAAAGTATATTTTGAAATTAAAAAAACAATAGCTTTCTGCATTTCAGTCACAAAGTTTTGATGCTTTGCCTTATTATCCTTAATGCATTTGTACTATATGGAAACTTGATTAGGTAACTGTGAAAATATTGATCAAATCAATCCCATCAGTGAATTTTCATCTTTTAAAGCAATTTGTTCTTTTAATTATCAGAATAAAGTTGTGAAATAGAACTCATTTTATTGTTGAGTTTGCTGCTTAGTATAACCCAGGGAAAAATAGATGAAAATTAGATAGACTATATTAATGCCATCACCAATATCTGTGCAACAATCTATATTTGACAACCGTTTCAGCTCAACTTGCCTTTTGCTCCTGAAATCCTTTACAAAAGGTGGCTTCCTTTGTTCTGTGCAAATTGGAGATAATCTAACATCTCCAGTGGATCAATTTAAGATACATTAAATGCAATGAAGATTATAATCTTAGGCCTCATTTCAGAACATTCCAGGTCATGAATGGGAAATGAATTAAAATCTTCAGACAGGGCAACAAATACCCCTGTGTGCTTGGGTATTTTAGACATGAATTTAACCATGGCTGGTTGAATTACAGCTGCTTCTCTGCAAATAAACCAATTAAATGTAAAGGGATTATGTGAAGGCATCCATGTGACTTTAAGGAATGAAATTGGAATTTGTGCAAGTAACAATATTAGCAGTGATGTGCTATAAAGTACTGTTAATGAGGCAATTGCAATTGTCATTTGAAAAGATTTAACTACAACTGTATGTAAAACAAAATCTGTGAATTTGTAACATTGAAGCTGTGGCTGTCCACTAGGCCTTTTGGCCATGTATGTAGTAGATTACTAAATACATTGTTTGCTATTTAAAAATCCGAAAGAAAAAAAATGCTCATTTTTTTGTATTTCTATGTCATCTGAAAATACAGATTTTGAGATTAAAGTCCATGTACAAGATGACATAGAAATACTAAACCTGACCATTATCCCCCAAATTCCATTCTGTGATAATTCATGACTATGGTATTAGATGAGGTAGAAATTTGTGAAGGAAAATGTCAATTTCCTGCAAGATGTTCTTTTCATTGCTCTTGTTTTCGATTCAAATCAGTTTTTTTTACTTTTTACTCTGCTTTTCTTGTGTTATGTTACTTAAATGGAACAGGCATCCTGACTTCAATCCTGAATCTCACAATCAATTTTGATTTTTTTTCTCCACGTAACTTTTCTAAACCAGAAGTGGGAACTTGAGATTAGTATAAAATTTGACAGTTACAGACCAGATACTTGCATCTGTATATTTCTTCACTGGGGCTCTGGGCAACCTTTTCCACTGGAGAGTCATCTAAGGGAGAACAGAATCCACAAGTGAGAAAACTGTTAAGGAAATCTGTGCTCATATATGTCATTTTTGCTTAGTCTGCCTGGTTTTAGGTGCACAAACCTTTAATTTTATTTTTGCTTAAGTATGTAGAATTGTCACTGTTAAAGCCAATTTGGCTGGATAACTAGATTGTGGTAATACCCTGGGTTTTGTTGTCAACGTAAACGAAAGGCTGCTCATTACATACTTATCCATGCTTTGTGATCACTGGAACAAGGAGTAATTAGAAACTTCTATCAGCCTAAAAGCCTCTTAGGCAGATTTGGAACCTGTGTTAACAAAGCGTGCAACCAGACATCCCCTTAACAAATCCAAATTTTAAATTTCTCACTGAGACATTGTAAGTCTCCGTTAGAAGAGTAAATTTGGTGACAATTCAAAAAAGGAAAATTAAGTTATGATGTTTTTAGGAGACAAAAACATCAAAGAGATAACACCAAGCATTGAAATCATTAAATTCCAACTTCTGAGAGTATCCAACAATAACAATTAAAATCTTAAAGGGAATTTAAAACTTCATCAAAATTAAAATTCAATTCGAGAGGTTGTTGGGCCATCCTTAAGATTTACCAAGGTAGTAAAACTGCAACGGCAATAGAACAGAGGTGCCCTTTTTGTTTTTGGCAAATTTATTAAGAATTCATTATGTTAGTGTCACAACATCAATCCTTTCCTAGTGTTGAAATGTCAAGAGCCTCTGTGGAATATTAGTTGTGCAATTTCCAAGCAAGATGCTACTCTCACATGTAACATTAAATGAAAAATATACTATGGTTATTTATTAATTCAGATCCTGAAACAGTTATTTTTCACTACTGAACATGTCTGAAATGTAATTTTCAAAGGTGCTAAGGCCAGGTGCGCTTCTTTCCAGAGATATCCTTGGAAATGTTGTGCAGGTCAATCTCTGTGCATTAAAAAATGAAGTAAAATGTTTTCATTTATATGTATCTGATGTGATGACAAATAGAGGCTCCAAATTGTCTAGTGAAATAACATTGTACTTCCCTGTTGGCTAGTGACAAGATATTAATTTCCTTTTGTGAATAATGCTTTGTCCATGCATTGATCAAAATATTTACGACATTGATATGGTTATTTTAAATGTAGCCATGAATCATTTTAAAAAAAGAGGAAGCTAAGCAGAGTGCTGACAGCACGGCCTGGTTGAGGAACAGGAAATGTGATATGAGCTACTTGCACTTTCTTTTCATTTGGACTTGATCCAGTGATGATGTATATGACTGAAATGAAAGCTGGAAAATAATTAAATAGGTTAATTCATTGAGGCAATAAAATTAAGAGGTAATAAGTCTCTTTGCAAATGAAGTCAGCACTATGATGCTGAGGGGGAAATTTAGAAGTATAGTTAGAGTTGATTTGAACTCTTCTTACAATACAGTCACCCATCCAATCAAGTTAATATGAGAGTGGATTTTCTAGTCCATCAGACAGACTCTGTCTTGTCAGTCAAAATGAGCAATGTATTATCTCTATATTGTAGAGCTAAAAGTCTACTTTACCATGCTATAGAAAAATAAAACTAAATAAAAATTTGGACAACTTTCACAATTATAATGATGAATTCATTAAATAAGCTTCTGTTCCTATTGTATGCTGTCTTCAAAGTTTAGTTAAACTTTTGAAATTTTTGATGGACAGAGATCATATACAATTTGGTGGGAATTGTTTCTCCTCTGTGAATTAGACATGAAGTCCAATAAATGTGATCATACCTTACCAGTTTCTCTGGTTCTAAATAGGCACAAAAGGATTAAATCTGGCAGTAGGAGGGGCACACTTGTTATATGTTGGACATGTTTGTGTGGTTCACTTTGCTTGAGACTATACCATTGCCATCCAGGGTGCATAAAAGATCTAGTTGAATCAACATCTAAGGAATTAAGATTAGGATTATTGTTTGGCCATCGTGATCCAACACTTGACTCAACTAGTAGATCACTTCTCGCTCATTGGCAGGAGTGATCAGAATTCGATTTATTGTCATTGATTTATACGACATGAAATTTGTTGTTTTATGATGACAGAGCAGTCAAAGTTATAAAGTTAATAAAAATTATTATAAGTGATTACTTCAGTGCAATTTAAAGGGTTAATCCATTACTGAAAGATGAGTAACACACACAAGATGCCAGAGGAACAGCAGGCCAGCATGGCATGAAATTTATTTCTCCCTCCTGCCTTTCCTTTACGGCATGACCCAACAAGTCCACACGGTATGGAAAAGAGTACAGTCGCCGTTTCAGGCCAAGACCCTTCGGCAAGACTGGAGAAAAATGCTGAGGAGTAGATTTAAAAAGTGGGGGGAGTGGAGAGAGAAACACGTGGTGATCGGTGAACCCTGGAGGGGGAGGGGTGAATAAAGAGCTGGGAAGTTGGTTGGTGAAAGAGATACAGGGTTGGAGAAGCCCTATGAATGGCCACCCATTTTAATTCTGTTTCCCATTCCCATTCCGAAATGTCTATCCATGGCCTCCTCTACTGTCGCGATGGGGCCAACTCATGCTCAGGTTGGAGGAACAACACCTTATATTCCATCTGGGTAGCCTCCAGCCTGATGGCATGAATATCGATTTCTTGAACTTCCAATACTGGCCCCCCTCCCCCAACTTGACCATTATCCATCCCCCTTTCCCTCTCTCACCTTATCTTCTTACCTGCCCATTGCCTCCCTCTGGTGCTCCTCCCTCCTTTTCTTTCTTCCATGGTCTTCTGTCCTCTCTTATCAGACTCCCCCTTCTCCAGCCTTGTATCTCTTTCATCAATCATCTTCCCAGCACTTTACTTCACCCCTCCCCTGCCCGGTTTCACCTATCACCTTGTGTTTCTCCCTCCTCTCCCCCCACCTTGGAACTCGACTCCTCATCCTTTTCTCTCCAGTCCTGCTGAAGGGTCTTGGCCCAAAGCATTGACTGTACTCTTTTTTCATAGATGCTGCCTGAGTTCCTCCAGCATTTTATGTGTGTTGCTTAGATTTCTAGCATCTGCAGATATTCTCTTTCTTGGGACTGGAAGATGAATCACTCTTTGTCCTTTGAGGCTATTGGTCAATTTCTGGTTGCTATTCACAGTGTTGTTTCACTGAGGTTACTTAATTTTAATACTGTTGCATTATTTGTGGCTGTCTTCCATGTGTTTCTGTAAAGCATCTGGTTTCTGAAAAGCACTTGGTTGTCTGGTGAGGCTGCCTTTGATGCTTGAGGAACAGGTGAGCAGCAGAGAAAATAATGAAGTGCAGATCATGAGGGAGTCAAGACAGTGAAGAGCAAGAAGCTCGGGTTGCTATGCTATATGTTACATTCAGGGAGCATTTCAATAGATATGGGAATTACTTCAAGAGGACGAAATATAAAAGCAAAGATGTAATGTTGAAACTTCATAAAACACTGGTGAGACCTCACTTGGAGTGCTGCGAGCAGTTTTGGGCCCCTTACCTTAGAAAGGGTGAGCTGAAGCTGGAGAGGGGTTCAAAAGACGTTGATGAAACTGATTACAGGATTGAATGGCTTGTCATATGAAGACTGTTTGATGGCTCTGGGCCTGTATTCTCTAAAATTCAAAAGAATGAGGTGTGACCTCATTGAAATTTATAAGATGGTGAAAAGTCTTGATAGAGTGGATGTGGAGATGTTGTTTTCTATGGTGGGAGAGTCTAAGATCAGAGGACATACCTCAGAATAGAGGGACGTCCTTTTAGAACAGAGATGAGGACGAATTTCTTTCGCCAGAGAGTGATGAATCTATGGAATTCTTAGCCACCAGCAGCTGTGGAGGCCAAGTCTTTATTGTTAGTTAAGGCAGAGGTTGATAGATTCTTGATTGGTCAGGGCATGAAGGGATATGGGGAGAAGGTGGGAGATTGGAGCAGGAGAGGGAAATTGGATCAGCCATGATGAAATGGTGGAGCAGACTCAATGGGCCAAATGACCTAATTCTCCTCCTATATCTTATGGTCTTATTATCATTAATAAGGTTATAATCACATTGCACCACCAAGTATTGTGATAAAATGAATCAAGCACTAAGATAACTAGTGGTTATCAAAGCTATGGGTCCCTTAATCTTTATAAGTTCCTTTCAAGTAGCAGATGGTTACATTGGTAACATATCCACTGATATCCACTGCGGTTTCAGTGAGGTCTCTTAAGACTAAATCTGAAGGAAAACACACACTCAAAATTCTGGAGGACCATATGAGGGCCTTGGCCCAAAATGTTGTCTATTTATTCCCTCCATAGCTGCTTCCTGATTTGCTAAGTTCCTCCATAATTTTGTGTGTGCTGCTCAAAATTTCCAGCACCTGTAGAATCTCTTGTGTTTATGATCTAGAGGGAAATCTACTTTTCTTTTTTCTTAGAAACATGATGCAAAATAGGATAGTAGTTGGCTCTGCCTGTGTGTCAGGCCTTCCTGTGAGTGCATACCTGACATGGACTGCATTAACACTGGTGTGCACTTCACCATACCAGGCTAACAGCTTTGTCAGTTGAAAGGATTCTACATTTTCAATGTGTACCCTGGTTTGCATCTACAAGAAGCACACCATGTAAATCCATGCCCAGTTTCCACATTCAACAAGCACCAGTCTTCTATGATACCTTAATAGCTACTGGGCAGTCAGTCTGCAGCTGAGCTATTGGTTGATAAGGAGGAGCTTTACGAAGCAGAGAAGGAGTGGATGAGGCATAAATCCCACCATGTCCATTTAATAGAGCTTCCAGACAGTAGTTACTATTGACCTGAACTTCAACGTATTCACTCTCCTATACAGTCCATCCTCAAAACAACTACAGTCCCACAATTATTACTACCAACCTTGCTAATACTAACCCATTGATTCCATCAGTCTAAGCTTAGTTCATTAAGCAGACCAAATGACAGATATAGAAGAACAAATTCTTAAAACCAGAACAAAAGAAATTAAATTTATCAATATCATCTTCATCTGAATTAACAAAATTTATCATTTCTAAATATACCAACCTTCATAATTGTCCTTTATAATTGCCTATCTTCTTTCATGCTTATTTTAAGTTTTTTCCCTATTTGGGAGATGGTACTAATTTTTTTTTTGGTGATACAGTACTTTAATAGTTTCGAAGGATGACTTCAAGCTGCTATAGGCCTTGGGAGCCCAGCTGCATACTGCAGCATTATAACTATTGACCATAACACAAGAGTAATGGAAGAATGGGAGGCAGAGGTTTATGCTCAACAGACAGGTCTTTATCTATCACAGAGGCACCCATTGTTACTATTCAAGGTGAGAGTGAGCTGGAGGTGATAAGGTCGTAGATTGTGTAGGAGTCAAAGGCCTGATGCTTCTCAGTGGGGTTCAGGTTCGGGGGTAAGTATGAGGAGGTGATATTAGAGGAAATATATGTGACATTTGTACAAATTATGCGGTTCTCATATACTTGGGATAAATACTAGATATACATTCCAAGATCTGGCTATTGAACTATTACTGGTTTGAAACTTTTCATCAAAAAATTATCTTTTTTGACAAAGGAGCTCAGCTACTTGTTCCCTATTTTCAAGATCACAAAGCAAGCTTGCAAGAGATTTCTTAGCTTGGCTGTAGCAATGTAAATAGGGATAAACCCACCCTGGAATTCCAATCATGCCAAGCATATACCTGTCTGTGTTCCTCCAGGCAGACAGTCAGTCTATTCCCTGTACAGCTAGATGGCAGGACTAGAATGCTTCATATCTAACACCATTTAAAGGCAGCAGAAATATATAGAAATGCTGCCTGAAAGTAGAGAATGTGGTACATGGCTACACACATCTGTACATCCATCCCCACATAACAAATGGGTTCCAATGTATTTTTACAGACATCCATAAATTTATTTTGTCCATTAGTGGAAAATGCATAAAAGCACTCACTATGCCTAATAACACATTGGATTACAAGCCCCATATTGCCAACGAAGACATACAGCTGGCTTTTCACCAAAGGAAGGGCAAAACCTTGTTGAACCTATAAATCGTTAACCCTAAGGCTGGGAGTTTCTCAGAATTATTTGACCAATTTTCAGCTACCCATACAATACATAAATTCATCCACTGGTTTTGTTGCTACTCATTCATTGGGACCTAGTTACACATGTCTATAAAAGTCTTATTTGGGACCTATGTAATTTCACAGTCCTGACTTATTTCAGGATGAATTATTCAGTGCATTATAAATTAAGCAGTTAGCTGAATCTCCAGCAAAATGTGAAAAGATAGATTCCATCAGTGACACTAAACATTGCAAAGGTTTTAATTGTTGCAAAATGTCAAGTACATTTCCTGTTTTAACTGTTGAAAACAAATGGAAATGAACTGGAATTCTCCAACAATGTCTGAGAATGCATGACCTAACGTCAATCAGAGCTTTGCGCAAATTTATCATTTAAGTAATTTTGAATCTATTTATTGATAATTGAATACGCAAACTTGCAAACCAGATAGACATACATCTTTAAATATTTAAATATATTATAATGTTGTTGCAATGTATTTTAAAAAGTGATATAAAATAACTATAGAGTGCAGAGAGAGGTTGTCTATATAACTATAACTTTTGCATGGTTATTGAGTATTGCATGAAATATATTCGAGAAACCAGGAGCTTCAGAAGATGTGTTAAACCTTTAATAAAGACTATCTACAACATAAACTTATATTTGTTACCCTACCATTGCATCATTACATCACAATTACAAAGATTTGGTTGAGAGACGGACAGGATTGGTTGCTTGATATTCTGGTGTTTGATATTTCAGAAAAATTAGAGTAGTGGGGTGAGGTTAGTTACACTGTTAATCAGGATCAATATCACAGCTGCCCTCAGAGGGGACAAAATGGAGGGCTTAGCTACTGAGGCTTTATGGGTAGAATTCAAAACTGAGAAAGGTTCAATCACTCTGATGAGATTATAGCCACCTGGACGTTGAGAAGCAGATATGCAGGCTGATTAGGGAATGGTGTAAAAGCAACAGTTCAAAGTTCACAGTAAATTTATTATCCAAGGACATATTGTATATGTCACCATATCCTACCCTGAGATTCATTTTCTTGAGGGCATTCATATTAAATAGGAAGAAACACAATAGTATCAATGAAAAACCACACTCGACAGACAGACAAGCAACTGATGTTCAAAAGACAACAATCTGTGCAAGTACAAAAAGAAAAGAGAAAAAAAAGTAATAATAATAAATCAGCAATAAACATCAGGAACGCTGGTTCTAGAGTCCTTAAAAGTGAGCCCATAGGTTGTGGAATCAGTTCAGTGTCAGGGTGAGTGAAGTTAATCCCGCTGTGCAGTGGTCCATTGTTAAGAGTGTTCAGGCTTTGGTTTAAGAGGCTTAGGCAAGAATAGGCGGATGGTCCAAGTACAGTACTGTGCAAATGTCTTGGACTCGTGTATATATATATATATATCTAGTGTGCCTAATACTGTATTTGTCAACCTGGAGCGGAGAGCGTGTTTGTAAATCTGGCGGGAGCAAAGGATATTGCCAATGGTGAGGGTGGAGCGCTGCAGGAGGGGTGTGGTGGCACAGGTGGCAGAGATGGAGTACCAGGAATGGGGTGTGGTTTGGGTATAGACACACCCAGCCCTGAGACACCAGGCAAGTTAATTTGATTCTAAACAATTGGTTTATGATCATTACAGAATGTTTCACTAGTGCTTCCTGCTGCTTCCCCTCTCCCTTCCCCTTTTGTAACCATGGTTCCCCTCTTCTTTCCCCCTTCCCTCTCTCATCCACAACAGAGACCCATATCAAAATCAGGTTTATCATCACTCACATATGTCATTAAATTTGTTTTTTTTTGCAGCAGTATAGTGCAATACATAAAATTACTACAGTACTGTGCAAAAGTCTTAGGCATCCTAGCTATGTAATAATGGGTCCAAGGTTGGTGGTATGTTGTTTGAATGAGATGTGGGAAATCTGAGGGATCTACAGCCTCTTTGATAACTACATCTGCATGAGCTGCACCGAGCTGCAGCTCCTTAGAGACCATGTTAGAGAACTGGAGCTGCAGCTCGATGACCTTCAGCTCATATGGAAGAATGAAGAAATGATAGATGGGAGCTACAGGGAAACAATCACCCTTAAGTTGCTGGAGGCATGTAGCTGGATGACAGTCAGGAGAGAGAAAGGGAATAGGCGGCCAGTGCAGGGTACTCTTGTGGCTGTTCCCCTCAATAATAAGTATACTGCTTTGGATACTGTTGGAGAGGCAACCTACTGGAGGTTGTTATTATGGGTAACTTCAACTTCCTTAATGTAGACTTGGGAAATAGGGAGGAAGCAGAAAGAGCCTCTTGCTAGATATGGGGCAGGCGAGAGGAGTGAGTTGTAAGTCAGGAGCAGATGGGCAGTGACCTGGCTACAACTGCAGACCATCAACTGAAGAGTGTAGTGGTTAAAGGTCGAAACACTCTATGAAGGTTGGGCACCACCTGACGACATCTGCTCCTGGCCAAAGACTACGGTTACCTCATCAGGTAACTGCAGAGAGCAAGCAAGAAGTTTCAGGGCAGAATTTATTAGGTGCATCCACCTGGTTTCTTAAATCAGTATGTTGATACTTAACAGAGAAGGTGCAATACTGGATGTAATATTGGGAAATGAGCTTGGCTATGTGACTGGTCTTTCAATGGGAGAACAGTTATGTAGTGACTGACTACAACTTCATAAGCTTTAAGATAGCTATAGGGTAGAGTAAGTAGACCATAAGTCAAAGGAGCAGAAGTCGGCCATTCGGCCCATCGAGTCTGCTCCGCCATTTTATCATGAGCTGATCCATTCTCCCATTTAGTTCCACTCCCCCACCTTCTCACCATAACCTTTGATGCCCTGGCTACTCAGATACCTATCAATCTCTGCCTTAAATACACCCAATGACTTGGCCTCCACTGCTGCCCATGGCAACAAATTCCATAGATTCACCAGCCTCTGACAAAAAAAATTTCTTCGCATTTCTGTTCTGAATGGGCGCCCTTCAATCCTTAAGTCATGCCCTCTCGTACTCCCCCATCATGGGAAACAACTTTGCCACATCCACTCTGTCCATGCCTTTCAACATTCGAAATGTTTCTATGAGGTCTCCCCTCATTCTTCTAAACTCCAAGGAATACAGTCCAAGTGCGGACAAACGTTTCTCATATGTTAACCCTCTCATTCCCGGAATTATTCTAGTGAATCTTCTCTGTACCCTCTCCAACGTCAGCAACATCCTTTCTTAAATAAGGAGACCAAAACTGCCCACAGTACTCCAAGTGAGGTCTCACCAGCGCCTTATAGAGCCTCAACATCACATCCCTGCTCCTATACTCTATTCCTCTAGAAATGAATGTCAACATTGCATTCGCCGCCTTCACTACTGACTCAACCTGGAGGTTAACTTTAAGGGTATCCTGTGCGAGGATTCCCAAGTCCCGTTGCACCTCAGAACTTTGAATTCTTTCCCCATTTAGATAATAGTCTGCCCGTTTATTTTTTCTGCCAAAAAGTAGGGACATTGCCAGGAACATTAAACTGGAGAAGAGCAAATTATGAGAGTATTAGATAGCAACTAAGGAGTTTAAATTGAGAACATCTATTTTGGGCAAACGTATAATACTTATTGGTTCATTCCATTGACTGGCATCTTAAATATTCTGCCTTCTTAACCCTGTTTGGGTTTCTGGCATGTTAGTTATTTCTTGATCTGAAGAATATGTGGATTCCCAATTCAGTTCATTTGTACTCCATGTCCAACTCCGGAATAAGTTCTTCATACTTACGTTTTTCCATGTAATCATTTGGGTTGAATTATTCATATTTTCCTCCATGTAAATCAATGTTATCTTTCATTATTTCTGTAAATTGCACTATCACACATCTGTGCATTTTTCTTATTCGGTGGTATTGGACCTTTTCTCATTACTTTGCTTTTTCCCAATGAGTTGCAAGTGGGGACCTCATGTTTTTTCATCTGCTATCCCTCCATGAATATATGTCCCTCCATTGACTTAAATGCTTTCAAAGTTGGCGAAATCCTGTGGTGGGTGTGACGTTGTACAATACTCAAATAGGAAATTAGCTTGAGTTCTTTGTTAGTGTGAGTATAGTTGCATCATTGATGGCTAGATGGTTCGAGCATATTAATATATATTTAATCTGCTTCCTCTGCAAAAAAATTATAGTGATGCAAACATGATTTTGATTTGTTTTCCAGGTATGCTATAAGTTGCTGAAATCAATCCCAGCTTCTTGATTGCACATTGTGGGTGGTTACTGACATCCATTTAGAATTAGTGCAGATAAAGACTGGAAAGTCTCTTTGGGTAGAAATCACCGTGGGCCTGATGCTCTTCTTCTGCATTCTTCATAGAATATCTTCCAATACCTGACCAATATAGAGTAAAGTTTCCAAAATCCCCTATCCAACAAGTTGGAAAAACCAGTAGTCTGCTAACTGGGTGTTAAGTCTTGTGTGCTCTTTCACACACCAGAGTCCATAATGCCACACTCCTTTTCACGCACCAGGTCCTCATTTCTCGCCCTCGTTTTTATACCCTGGATCTCTGGTTCCCATATTCCCACACACCGGGACTCCATTTCCCACACTGTCTTTCATATACTGGATTTCCAGTTCCCACATTTTCTTTCATACTGCAGGGTTCCTGTTCCCTCACTCCCTTGATGTGACTGATAACAGCACTCACTCTATTGTTTCAGACACCAAATGCTTCACTGCCAATTGCTAAATCTGGTTTAAATGCCTAAGAATACTCAATCACAGAGTAAAGGGATCTGAGCAGAGCCTTTTGATTTCTTCACTTTAGCAATGGTATATGATTTATGCCAATGGTTAGATGGTGTTGGCTCTCTTTGTCCACGGTATATTGAGCATGTATATGTGATGCGTAACGTTGTGTGAGCATGGGCCAGGAAAGCTCACATTCTGAGAAATAACTTTCAAAAAGTAAACTTGGTATAACCACTTAAAGGGATAAAAGTCATGCAAAAATCTAATGTTTATCTTGCACAATATTTATTGAGCTGAGTAAACTGTGTGTATTCATTTTATGCTCTTGGTTATAAAAGATTTACAGTGCTTCTCAAAGGAATGTGACAGATCATGTCTTCCTGAGGTGAACCTCTGCTTTCTGCCCTACATATCGCATAGGCTTGATTGGTAATACAGAGTTAAACAACTGTACTTTGATTATAATGCTTAAAAACACTTGACTGCATCTAAGTAATTGCTTACTGATGTAGTCATTTAGTTTTGAGCTGCAGTTCAAAATGCTACGTTCAGATAAAGTAGCTTCTTGTCCAGAATTTTCCAATTTTCACTGTCCAAGTAAATAATAAATAATAAGTCTATTTTATTCATTATGCTCTGCTTTTTAAAATGTCAGTTGATTGATAGGGTCTAGATGAAAGAAGTGGAAATGAAATAATGAAAAAACTAACTCAGGAAATAGTGTAAATAATCACTTATGTGTGAAGTTGTGCAATAAGTTACTGGTTCACAGGCCATTATGGTTTCAAGGCATTCAGGCAAAAAGCTTTCAAATCCCACAGGCATTGTTAACTCTCTGTTCCCCGTTTTTTAATCAGGTAAAGCATCTGACTGAGGAATGGTGAAGAAGATAACAATTATATCTCAAAACTTAAACTATTAGCATCATACTCTGAATATGCTTACATAATACATGCTGGAAATAATTAGGGGACTTTTTTGCCTTTTATAGATAAACTTACTTTTTCTTTTCTCAGCTTTGGCTAACAGTCGAGGAGAATTCCTTTTAAATGGAGATTTTGTGGTGAGCATGTTTAAAAGGGAAATTAAAGTCAAAGGAGCTGTAATTGAATATAGTGGGTCAGATAATGGAGTGGAAAGAATCAACTGTACCGATCGGATTGAAGAAGAGCTAATAGTTCAGGTAACTTAATATGCATGTTTAACCTCTGCTCAAAATATTATTTCCTGTTGTAGATTTCCTTCCACAAAAGTTGATTAGTTTTTTTAATGTTGCACTTTTCATGTAAGGTTTTGTCCGTGGGAAATCTATACAATCCCGATGTGCGATATTCATTCAACATTCCAATTGAAGATAAGGCACAACGTTATTTTTGGGATCAGTTTGGTCCTTGGCAGGATTGCAACAGACTTTGCCAAGGTAAGATGCTCCATAATTCTCTTCAAAATATCTGTAAAGCAAACCAACATTCCTGCCCATTAGTAACTTATTTTGCTAATTAATAGTTTGAAATTGTGCTGATAAGATTTTTCTAAACGAGCTGTCATAAACAGTTATCATTGTAACCCTCAGGTCTGGCTAGCGGCTTAATCTAGGGGAAGACAGCCCCCGGCCTGGCCAAACTTAAGAAATCTTTTTTGGGTGGACGCTGCAAGATGTGTTCCCGTTACAAATCCGTGCCACAAAATAACAAACAGTACACAATATGCAATTTACCATTTGAGCTTTATAATTCTTAAATTGACTATATGGTTAGTAATGAAACAAAAAAGGAAAAGGGCCCCTTCTCATGAAACAGAAGCTCACGGTTCCATCACGGTGTCGCTGACCCTTGGAGCCTCGCTCATGTCCACTCCGTCTGGCGGTCTACCAACCCTCTCCATTTGCATCTTCTCTCTTTATCTCTTGCCTACAAACTACCACAAATCCCTTCTCTGAGTCTCACTAGAAAGAAACAACATGCCTCTCATTGGATGGCACACATTTCAAAGCCCCCGTTATCTCTAGTCATAACGCAAACATTACTGGTACAGAGAAACCATTACATTAGCAGTGAAACCTTACAGCACGTTACATCATTATTCTCTAACGTCAACTTGTGTTTAAACAGGTGAGAGGAAGAGAAGACCTATTTGTACCAGAGAAAGTGATCGGTTGGTTGTCTCTGATCAAAGATGCGATCAAATTCCCCGTCCAGCTCCAGTTACTGAATCATGCAATACAGAATGTGAAATACGGTACAAAATATTGATACTTTACATTTCCTGTTAAAACAGCTTAGCTTACAAAATTCACCATTTGCCTATTGTGCACACCTATCCAGATGTGTGCCACTAAAATGGCACAGGTACATAACCTATGATACAATCCTTATTGTTAGTGTCTATATGGTTGTACAGTTTCAAACTTCCCTTTATGATAGTTGCCTGGGCATTGACAACAATTGTCATCTATTTTCACACTCACAGCACTATCTCCAGGTTTCTCAAAACTCAGTTCTCTTCCCTCCCCCTATTGCCCCTGATGACATGATGAAAGGAGATTTTTATATCATACAGCGTAATTGTCCTGTGTTTTGTAATCTCCTATCGTTGAAAACTGCGTGGTCCCAGCACAATGTCCCTGAGGCATGTATAACCCATTTTTCACATGGGACTTTGAAATGTTTGGTTATCAATCCTGCACAAAGCAAGTAAAGGCCTTTGTGAAGAATTTAAATCATAAGGCCCTGCTGTAATATTCCTGTGCTGGTAGATCAATCAGCAGTAAATGCAGTATGGCAGAGTAAACTTCTTAAGGAAGAAATATCTGCATAATGTAGTATCTTTATAGATCTCTGGAGAACCCACAATTGTTCACAGCCAATTAAATGCTTTTGAATTAGTGACATTGACGTAATGTAAGAAATTTAACAGTCGATTTGCAATTAGCAAAACTGCAGCGGAGCAAGCACCGTATAGTCTACTTAGTGACGTTGGTTGTGAAAATAGGAATGTCCGGACAATCAGAGAAGCCACGTAGGTCTTAGTTTAAAGGATTTACCAGAAAGGTGGCACCTCAGAACTGTAATGAAGTAGCATGTGAGGTTTTGTGCTGAACCTCAACACACTTCAACACACAACCACAATTTAAAGTTGAGCTGCCTCTCAGCAGACTGTCCACTACTGAAAATAGCTTATATTTTCTGCACACTGTGCAGAGCCATAGGTTAACAGTATATAGCATGGGAATAGGTTCTTCAACCCTACTCATCTGTGCTGACTAAGGTGCCTACTCGAACTAGTCTCATTTTGCTTTGTTTGTCCCTTATCCAGCTAAACCTTTCAGACATTCATATGACTGTTCAAAAATCTTTTACGCGTTGTGATTGTTTTTGCCTCTGCACACTCATTTCATATACCCACCACCTTTTGTGTGAAAGGTAGTCTCTTGGATCATCTTTAAATCTTTCCCCTTTTACCTTTGCCAAGATGTGCCCTTTGCTTTTAGACTCCCTACCCTAGAGGAAAAGCCTGTCACCTTCCATTTCATTTATACCCCTCCGAATTTTAAAAACCTCCTTAGCCTCCTTTGCCCAGGGAGAACAGTTCCATCCTGTTCAGTCTTTCTTGATTGATAACTCAAACCCCTCCAGTCCTAGCCTTGTGAATCTTTCCTGCACTTTATCTAACTTAATCACGTCCTTCATACAGTATAACAACTGTGATAAATAAATACTCTAAGCAATTATTTTATCAGCTGCAAATGTACAAAAATAATAAGCAGGATACTGTTCAAAGAATGTCCAGCATATCATTTTACCCTAATGGTAATACATTCACTCCAAGCTAATTAATAAAATGCACTGCTTACTCTGGAACAGATGGCATATTGCTAGAAAAAGTGAATGTACAGCCCAGTGTGGGCCTGGCTATCGGAATTTGGACATCTACTGTGCAAAATATAGTAGATCAGATGGGAAGACAGAAAAAATAGATGAGAGGTACTGCAGCTATCAAGCAAAACCAGATAATAAGGAGGCATGCCGTGGTGATTGTAATGCAGGAGGATGGCAGTATTCATCATGGTCTGAGGTGAGTCATTTCCTAAAACACTCTTTTTGGAGAATATTGACAATATTTCTAATGAATAATTATGAGAAAAGAATCAATGACATATAGAAGCATAATTATTTTATAAAATTGTGCAAATTTTATAGAATTTTATAAGAAGGGTTCTAAGAATAAACCTAGCAATTATCAGCCTGTGAGTTTGACATCAGTGGTGGGTAAATTGATGGAAAGTATTCAAATTGATGGAATGTATATATAATTATCTGGATAGACAGGGTATGATTAGGAACAGTCAACATGGATTTGTGCGTGGAAAGTCATGTTTGACAAATCTTACCGAATTTTTTGAAGAGGTTACTATGAAAGTTGACGAGGGTAAAGCAGTGGATGTTGTCTATATGGACTTCAATAAGGCCATTGACAAGTTTCCACATGGAAGGTTAGTTAGGAAGGTTCAGTCGTTAGGCATTAATATTGAAGTAGTAAAGTGGATTCAGCAGTGGCTGGATGGGAGACACCAGAGAGTAGTGGTGGATAACTGTTTGTCAGATTGGAGGCCGGTGTCTGGTGGTGTGCCTCAGGGATCTGTACTGGGTCCAATGTTGTTTGTCATATATATTATTAATCTGGATGATGGGGTGGTAAATTGTATTAGTAAGTATGCAGATGATACTAAGATAGGTGGACTTGTGGATAATGCAGTAGGTTTTCAAAGCTTGCAGAGAGAATTAGGCCAGTTAAAAGAGTGGGCTGAAAGATGGCAGATGGAGTTTAATGCTGATAAATGTGAGGTGCAATATTTTGGTAGGACTAATCAAAATAGGACGTACATGGTAAATGGTAGGGCATTGAAGAATGCAGTAGAACAGAGGGATCTAGGAATAATGGTGCCTAGTTCCTTGAAGGTGGAATCTCATGTGGATAGAGTGGTGAAGAAAGCTTTTGGTATGCTGGTCTTTATAAATCAGGGCATTGAGTATAGGAGTTGGGATGTAATGTTGAAATTGTACAAGGCATTGGTAAGGCCAAATTTGGAGTATTGTGTACAGTTCTGGTCACCAAATTATAGGAAAGATGTCAACAAAGTTGAGAGAGTACAGAGAAGATTTACTAGAATGTTACCTGGGTTTCATCTCCTAAGTTACAGAGAAAGGTTGAACAAGTTGGGTCTTTATTCTTTGGAACGTAGAAGGTTGAGGGGGGACTTGATAGAGGTACTTAAAATTATGAGGGGGATAGATAGAGTTGACGTGGATAGGCTTTTTCCATTGAGAGTGGGGGAGATTCAAACAAGAGGATATGAGTGGGGAATTAAAGGGAAAAGTTTAGGGGTAACATGAGGGGAAACTTCTTTACTCAGACAGTGGTAGCTGTGTGGAACAAGCTTCCAGCAGAAGTGGTTGAGGCAGGTTCGATGTTGTCGTTTGAAGTTAAATTGGATAGCTATATGGACAGGAAAGGAATGGAGGGTTATGGGCTGAGTGCAGGTCAGTGGGACTGAGTGAGAGTAAGAGTTCAGCACAGACTAGAAGGGCTGAGATGGCCTGTTTCTGTGCTGTAATTGTTATATGGTTAAATGTTTTTACTTTATTTACAAATACAAAATCAAAATATATCAATTATTTGCAAAGATCACACTGTCATATCTACATGTCAGATAAAACTTGCACTTCCCCAAGGAAAATGTTGTTAAATATTATTTCATAAAGATGATGTTGTGCAAATAAAATGTATTTGTGGAAGTTGAGCTGACTTTCGTGTGTGCTGGGACAGGGGTGGTGAACCTCTGACACATTTGCTCAAGGTAGATTTCACTCACAAAAATTGTGTTGCTATGCGGCATACAGTGCCATCACTCAATTCTTTAAATCCACCACAAAAAATAGAGATATATTGATTAGCCTTATTGCCATATGAAACAGCAAATGATTATTTTATATGACCTGAGAGTAGTGAGATGTTTTCACAGAAAACGTCTCATTCCGGCTTGGTGCCAGCTAGATGATTGTGTGAACATATGATGTTGAGTGATAAGTTTTGAAAAATCACAGACCTGGTGAACACATCTGCATGTGGATAGTAGACAATTACAATAACAATACCAGTTAGAAATTCTGTTATTTTTCAGTTGTCTTTTTAAAAGATAATATAATAATTTTGATGAGTTTTCCAAAGTATTCATTTATTTCAGTCTGTATCTGTTATACTTTTATTAATAGTAAGACAATAAATACACAGAAAAGAGCAACTGGACTCATCCTTCTTCTTCCTACCTGATGGCATGAATATCAATTTCTCCTTCCAGTAAAAAAGCTTTTCCTCCCCTCCCATCTTCTTCTATTCCCCACTCTGGCCTCTTCCCTCTTCGCACCTGCCAATCACCTCCCCCTGGAGCCCCTCCTCCCTCACTTTCTCCTATGGTCCACTTTTCTCTCCAATCTGATCCCTCTTTCTCCAGCCCTTTACTCTTCCTACCTGCCTGGTTTCCCCTATCACCTAGCTATCCTGCTTCCCCTCCCTGCAAGCTTGGCATCTGGCGTCTTCCTCTTTCTTCTTTCCTGGGCCTAAAACATCAGCTGTTTGTTCATTTTCAAAGATGATGGCTGACTTGCTGAGTTCCTCCAGCTTTTTATGTGTGTTGCTCTGGATACAGAATTGACAAGATGGTAGGAAGCATAGGGTGATGGTAGAAAATAGTTTTCGAGACTGGAGATTCAAGACTAGTAATGTTTCCTAGGAGTCGGTGTTAGGCCCATTACTATTTGTCATCATATTAACAGTTTAGATGAGAATATACAAGGCATTATGGGGTCAATGTGCAGTCTTTTTCCCATGGTAGGGGAAATCAAGAACTAGACAATGTAGGTTCAAGGCGAGAAATGAGTGATTTAATAGGAACCAGTAGGGCAACCTTTACACCTGGGGGTGGTCAGTAAATGAACTGAGCTTCCAGAGGGAGTAATTGGGGCAGGGTCATTAACAACATTTATAAGTCACTTGAACAGGTACATGGGTAGGAAAGGATTAGAGGAAAATTAACTAAACATGGGCAAATAAGCAGCTTAGATAGGAATCTAGGATAGAACCAGTTGGACCAAAGGATCTACTTCTGTGCTATATGGCTCTATAACTATGTGTTAGTTATACCAAAACTGTAAGTGTACCAGATTATGATTCTGAAATACATACAAAATGAAAAAAGAAGCTGGACCAAGATTCACAGTCATTGACAAGAAGCTTTAACTCTGTACCAGGAGTAATCCAAACCACCACAGGATGTGGTAGAGAGCTGCTGGTTCCTTAATGTTTTCAGTCTTTTGCAACCTTATCAATTGTGTGTGCTTATACGCGATTGTGAAAGGGATAGAATAGACATGGGAAAAGACGATGAGAAACTTTAAAAAATGATTGCAAGCAACTCAAAGCTGAACATGAAAACTGTAAAATATTCCAAAATAGTTAAAGAGCCTCTGTAACTAATACCACTGTTATTAGCAGCGAATTAAAGTAATTTCAAGTTTCACTGCCTGTGTCAACTTGGAATCCTGTGTCAGAGTTCTTCTGGAACATAGAACACAGAAGGGAAGAGCTCAAGAAAGGGCCCTTTGACTCAATAGGATGAAAAGCAGTGATTGCAACATCAGGATTTCAACTTGGAAGCTATCATCAATTCCTTGCAAAGTACAGCCCAAAATTATTTTTAGTAGAATGCACTTTCCCTACAAAATTAAAAAATAATAGCATTATACAACATTAACAATTATAAAATAAAGTTAATTGATTTGTTTATTTGTATAAAGTGTTCCAAGAGTTGTGGTGGTGGTACGAGAAGGCGAAATGCAGTTTGCGTGAATGCTATGGGGACAGTTCTTGGAGATAACAAATGCAGTCAGCAAGAAAAGATGATAATCCAGCGATGTAATGAATATACTTGTCCAGTGTGGAAAACAGGTGAATGGTCAGAGGTTAGTTGCATTTCCTCCTTGACATTTTATTTGGAAAACAGAAAATAAAAATCTTTTTTTTTAAATATAACATTTCTGGAACTTTCGTATAAGTTGATTTCTACAAATGTACAACAAAATGTTACTGTGCTGAATTTTGCTGTGGTCACAGAGCTAGTTGCATTTATACGTTTTCTTTTGGGGCCCCCTGCTGGGCACCTGATACAGAACATATTTGATGTGTGGTGCACCTGTGGGTAAATATCCTGCCCCAACTCACCAGCTTGATCCAGATGAACCCAGCAGAGGCTCATCTTGGAAATAACGTGATATATTGCATGGCTCCAGCAGATAACTCATTACCTCTAGGCATTACCATTCTTTTTTGTATTATAATATCCATGGATGGTCTGCAGTAGATCACAGGAGTGGCAATAGAATGTTAGACAATGAATTCCATGCATTTAAAACTTATACAGGTTACAGATACCCTTGATGTGATGGTATTGGAAATCTTATTGCTGATGATACATTATTGGTATAAGATGATAGCAGTCAATAAGCTCTACAATTCAAACATCATAGTAGCAATGTTCAATAGATTTTGAAAGATATTACTGAAGAAAATGTTACACAATTTAGCAGCACAATGTGCAAAAGGTCATTTTAAAAATGTTTCCATGTTGCCTGACTCACTAAGGGATAAACAAGTTAATACATTTACTTATATATATCAGAATGCACAACTTCATTTATGCTTTCAGGAAATCAGCTCTTATGTTATACAATACTGTACAGTATTACTGTGGGAAGTTCAGCTGCCAGACAGCTCCAGTTGCCCAAATTCGATCCTGACCTCTACTGTTACCTGAGTGGAGTTCACATATTCTCCTGTGGATATTGCTGTGATGCTCCAGTTTTTTTTTCCTAAAGATGTGCTAGTTCATAGCTTAATTGTAAATTACCCCTATAATGAGTGGCTGGAGGGAGGATTAGATATGTTAATGGAAATATGCAGCAGAATAGATTGTAGGGAAATAAATGGGAGAATGTAGTTATTGCTCTGAGGGACAGCTTCAACTCAAAGGTCCAAAAGCTCTCTTTAAGAGACCTGAAGAAATATGAAAAAATATGACATGCCATATTGGTTGCTCAACTCTTTTCTGTTAAGACCATCAGCCAGCCGTATGACATCAGAACAGAATTAGGCCATTCAGTTCACTGGGTGAGCATCATCATTCCATCATGACTGATTTATTATCGCTCTCAAGGCCATTCTCCTATCTTCTCCCTGTATCCTTCAACACCTTTACTAATCAAGGACCAATCAACCTCTGCTATAAACATGCACAGTGACTTGACCTCCACAGCTGTCTGGGGCAATTGAATCCACACATTTGCCCCCTTCTGAATAAAGAAATTTCTCCTCATCTCTGTTCTAAAGGGACATTCTTCTATTCTGAGGCTGTGCTCGTTGGTCCTGGACTCGCCTACTATAGGAAATACCCTCTTGACATCTTGGCCTTTCTATATTTAATGAGGTCCACCATCCCCCCACCATACTTCTAATCTCCAGCAAGTACAGGTCCAGAGCCATTAAATGCTTCTCATACATTAGCCGTTTAATTCTGGCATTGTTCTTGTGAACCTTCTCTGGACCTTCTCCAAAGCTAACACATCCTTTCTTAGATAAGGGGCCCAAAACTACTCACACTACTTCAAGTGTGGTCTGACCAATGCCTTATAAAGCCTCACCTGTTGTTATAGTTAATTACAATTTAATGTCATGCCATTTCAGGCCTATCCATTAGCTATCCAAATGTTTTAAAGGGAAGGGGCATGATTATTTGTTATCACTTGCAACTTGAAGTTTAATATTTAGTATATTTGACACAACATTGTAATTGGAGGAGAGTAAAGGTATAACAAATTACGGATAAATATTTGGCTTGCATCTTTCACAACACTTACCTCATGATGGAAAATTATTCAGATAGAAAAAAAATCAAAAAGAACGTATTGCTTATTACTTGCCTATTCCAATATAAAGAAATTTGAGTGGGAAAAGTACATGCTGTTTAAACTCATGTCAATTGCAGTGCTTAGTGACATGTGGGAAGGGATTCAAGCATCGTCAAACTTGGTGCCAAGTTGGAGAAGAAAAATTGGATAATGGGTTTTGTAATTCTGCCACAAAACCGGAGTCGGCCCAAACTTGTCAACAACAGGAGTGTGCAGCATGGCAAGTTGGTCCATGGGGACAGGTACATTTTAATGTTATCATTTAGCTTTCATATTTTTGAGAATAATTTTTATTCATTGACTATGCTGATTGTTTGTAATTTTTTGTTTGCATAGGCAGCTATGATTATTTTACAGGAAGAAGGAGTTAGGTGGAGAATATGCAGCAGATGGAAAGTCAATATGATCAGAAAGAAAATATTATTTGCAGGGTCATGATTAATTCATGACCGTGTGCACTAAGTCTACTCTCACGAGCTTAGAATATCAATGCCATATAGCTATTTTTAACAAAAGGATTTTTGCATAAACACATATAAAAAACATTTGATCTATTACAATACAGCTGTAGTTCATTAGACCCATCAGGGCTCCACTAGAGTTCTTATGAGTGACAAGAACTCATTTTATTTCTCTTTAATGCATTTCACATAAATTAATCCATCTGAGAGGAAGTTACATACTCTTCTTAAATAGGTTTATGGTAGTGAAATGTCCCATCGTAATCCTCTCCCTCCCTTTAATTCTTTCAAAGTTACCTTAAACTTTAGATTATGAGAACACTCAGTCCTCTTTTATTGTCATTTAGAAATGCATACGTGCATTAAGAAATGATACAATGTTTCTCCGGAGTGATATCACAGAACACAGGACAAACCAAAGACTAACACTGACAGAACCACATAATTATAACATATAGTTACAGCAGTGCAAAGCAATACCATAATTTGATGAAGAACAAACCATGGGCCTGGTAAATAAAGTCTCAAAAGTCTCCGAGTCGGTCGACTCCCGAGTCCCCGATAGCAGGCGGCAAAAGGGAGAAACTCCCTGCCATAAACCTCCAGGCACCATCAACCTGCTGATGCCTTGGAAACAGCTGACACTGAGTCCATCTGTCCAAAAACTTCGAGCCTCCGACCAGCCTCTCTAATACAGCCTCCCGAGTGCCTTCGACCTCGCCCCGGCCGCTGAAACAAGCAAAGCCTAGGATTTTGGGGTCTTCTGCTCCAGAGATTCCGGTTACGCAGCAGCGAAGCGAGCATTTCAGAAGTTTTCCAGATGTTCCTCCGTACTCTCACGTCCATATCCATCAAATCAGAATTGTGCACGGTCCCCTACTTGACAGATAACAGACATCACTGCCGAAGTGGCCGCGCGCACTGCCGTCACGCCGCCATCTTCTCCTCCTCCTCCTCCTCTTTTCCTCCTCCTTCTAACCTCCTTC
Source organism: Mobula birostris (assembly GCF_030028105.1). Lineage (NCBI taxonomy): Eukaryota > Metazoa > Chordata > Chondrichthyes > Myliobatiformes > Myliobatidae > Mobula > Mobula birostris. The sequence continues at coordinate 31,218,283 of NC_092385.1, read as the reverse complement.
TGCCTTCAAATTTCTGTTGCACCAATTGGTAGAAGTAATGGATGTTTAGACTTCCATTTTCCTTCAGTAATGTTAATGAAAAGATAGTACAGGAGAAATTTAGTCAAATTTAAAGCCAATGAATTCTCAGCTTCCAGTAGTTTGCATTCCAGAGATCTAAAATTTATTGATTGACAGGAAACAGAATAGGAGTAAATGGGTCTTACTCAGGGTGACATTTGCTGTCTAGTGCAATATCATAGTAACTATTGAACGAGCTCCAGCTATTCACACAATATTTCAATAATCTGAAATAGGGAATCAAATATAATATTTCTAATGACATGAAACCTGGTGGAATAGTGACTTATGAGGAGATACCTTTGGTCAAGTTTAATAAGTGTGAAAAAAGTGGCAGATGCAAAATAACCTGAGGAAATTTTGTTACCTATTTGACCAGAAAAACAGAAAAGTAGGTTACTATTTAAATGGTGAGAGATTTTATGTTCATTTTGGGGATATGTGCATAACTGGCAAGGTTAGCATTATTGCCTGCACCAAATGCTGTCAAGAAGGTGACAGTGAGATTTCTTCTATGGGAGATGGCTTCAAAGGCAAGATGTCCCTGTCCGGCCACTATTTCTTATGTTCTTGAACCACAGTACTTCTGGGAAGGAATTACCAGCTTTTTGACCCGGCATGGATGAAGTGCCAGCAATTAATTTCAAGTCAAGTTGGTACTCGGCTTGGAGGGGAATCTGTAGGTTGGGGTTTTCCCATGTTCCTTCCCGGTTGAGGAGATGGGGAAATGTCGACAGCAGTCACTGAAAGCACACTTGCAGGCTTTGCAAGTAGTTGATTGCAAGGGGTTTTGAATACTTAGGAAAGAATGTCTAACTACAATAGGATTGGTAAAATCTGTGTGCAGTTTTGGTCTTCTACCTAAAAAATAGATATATATTGTATAGAGGGAATGCAATGAAGATTGTCCAGATTGAATTCGGGGCTAGCAGGACTGCTGTGTGAGGTGAAGTGTGGGTAAATTAGAACAGTATCTACTGGAGTTTAGAATAGTGAGTGCAGATTAAATTATAATATTCACATTCTGACAGGAATCAACAGACTGAGTGCAGGAAGGGTATTTCCTGGTGGGGTGGGGGGATTAGGGAGAGGGGAGCTGGCTTGGGGAGGGTCAAGAATAAGAGGTCACATTCTCTAGATGCCAGCAAGATATTTTGAATGAGTTGAGGGGAATAGGCCTGAAGAGGTATGGAGAGAAAGCAGGAATACGGTATTGAAATAAAAAACAGTCAAGTTTGTATTGAATGGCCTACTTTAGTTCTTACTCTTACTTTATTGTGCTTCTATATTTTATGTCCCTGTAAATCAAAGCTTAATTTTTTTAGCTCAATGACAAAGTTCCTTTTAAAATGAATTTATCTATACATAACAATACCAATCCGGTCAAAAACTGAAGTGGTTGTGCAAGCTGTTGCCCACAGAATATTTTTCTTTAAATATTGGTAGAACTTAAAGTGTTTTCTCCCTCTGCCTTATTCAAGTGACAGATGAAAAAAAAAGAGAGAAAGATATTGTGCATAATTCAAAAGGAAGAGTTAGTGGTTGTGATGGGAACATGGAATTGTAATAAAAGGAGAATGATTGATACGTTAGATAAAAGAGGAATGAATGATATATCAGATATGTTGTCTAGTGTAGTAATGAAATATAGGTATTTGGAGATGGGGAATAGAAAGGAGATTTTCAGGACAAAATTGTCTCTAAAACTCTAAACTCGCAGGCAACTGAGAACTATTATTGGCTTTCCTCCTCACCACCACAATATGGAATAGATTTTTCCGCAAAAGCAAAGTACATACATTAACTAAGACAAATCACAAGGAAACTCATAATTGTGTGCCCCTATGCAAGAAACAATATTGTTTAAAATCTTTACCTTTGAATTGTTTGAAGCATATAGAATAGCTTTTAGAAAAATATTGTAAAATTATTGAAGTAGTTCTAACCATAATATAAGATTCTGATCTCAATATTTCAATTCTTTTTTTCAGTAATATTGAAGAACAGTAAATATGAAAATTAAAACAATGTTAATATGTTTGTTGAAAAAGTATTGATGTGCAAAAGTTTTATAACTACAGACTTGTGACAGATTTGGTTTACAATCACATGCCATGTTTGCTAAACACTGGTAAAATGATTTGAAAGCATTAAATGAACCATGTACACTAGCTATTGAGCTGGCCCTTGAATTCATCTAAAAATGATCAGACAGATAACAGTAATCATTTCTTGTAGTTCTTTCAAATACATTTTATGGCTGACATTAGACATAATATTCCCAATATATCCACTGAAAGTTTTTTTTTTCAATCTTTGTAGTTTTGATTAGTCTAAGAAAGTTTAAAATAAGGTGTTCAGCTCACTTAAAAAAAAAGTTGCTCTCCACACACCTTTGTCCTCTGACCATTTTTACTTTTATCTTCCTTAGTTAAGCTCCTTTAAATTTCTAGAGCTGTGGCATCCAGTCTTTACCTTTGTTATTATGCTCAAATCCTATATTTTTTTCTATTGCGCTAAACCTTATCATATTGAACCAGCTGGAAACTTAATAGAATGGCTTCTTTGTCCTCTATGGAATCTACCTGATATCCTTTGCATTAATTTTCTCTCCAACACATTGATGTCCACATGGTGAAAGTACAAATTATTTTTCTGATTCTCTTCCTCTTCTCTTTCTGTCAATGTATTTGAAAGAAGATCACAGTCTAGGAAATTTCTCAGGTCTGAGATGGGACCATTAATATGATACAGTTAAATGAAAGTTTGCAGATTATTTTTTGACTTTTTGATTGCTTTCTTTTTGTAACCTTAATGTTACATGATACCTTTGAAAATGTGTCTTTGCTGTGACCCGGAAGAGTTAAAATGTGTTCCGTTTACAGTGCACAGCGACATGTGGGACAGGCTATCAGATGAGAGCTGTAAGATGTGTTGCAGGTTCATATGGCACAATTGTTAATGACAACGAATGTAATGCTGCCACCAGACCAAGAGACACACAGGTAATTAGTAGTGTGACCACTCGAATCAAATAAGATGTTCTCTGAAGAGGTTATCTATTGATGGGTCCTTAGATCAACATATTCTGGTGCGGTGTGGGCAAGATTTAAGTAGTGACTGAGATTAGTGGTTGGGTCTTTTGGTTGTTCAGTCTCTCCTTTCGCAGTTGCCTCTTGTTCTCTGTGGAATAGCGGAGGTCGCTCTGATGTAGTGCAGTTCCCTCTGAAACAGACTTGCTCTAGGTTTTTCTATTGAGTGCAATGTCTTTCCAGCTTTTAGATGAAATGTTGAATTCCTTCAGGCTGATTTCGATGTTATCTTTCCTTTGCCCACCAGGCTCGCTGACCTTTTTCAATTTGGAGTAAAGGATCTGTTTGGGCTAATTAGTTAAATCACCACAGTGTTATAACAATTGATATTTAAAGTCATTGTAGTCTGTGAAATTATGAAAAAATATTATCAATTGTAAATGTGAAGAGTTCTGAGCTGTTTTTAGTAGAGAGAGCTTGAAAAGATAAAGAAAAGACTTTACTTATAGATAACTACTTTTATTTGAAGGACACAAAAACATTCAGCTGACTATTTTATGTTACAGGACTGTGAAATAACTTCTTGCCCTGATGTTCATCAAGATGGAAGGGATGAAAGAATACCCAATCAAATGACCTATACTACTAAGTGGCGATTTGGATCTTGGACTCCAGTATACATATTTGATTTTACTATTAACATCAATAACTTATTCAATAAAATGACATAGGGAAGAGCTATTACTGAACAAATAATAAACAATTTATGATATTGATGACAAATTAATATCAATTACCATTCATTTATTGTCATTATAAATTAATATTACCTTGACTTTATTAAAAAGTAGTATTGCTTAATGTTATGTTGAATGGAAAACTGCCAACAAAATATTCATAAAGATTCACATTCAACAGTGCTCTACCACCTGTGGAAAAGGAACAAAAGAACGGTACGTTAGTTGTCGAGACTTCCATGGTGCTGTGGCTGATGAGTCAGCTTGCCTGCATCTTCCAAAACCACCATCTAGAGAAGAATGTATTGTCATCCCATGTGGTCGTTGGAAGACTCGTGAGTGGACGCAGGTTCGAAATATTGTTCTGAACTTTATTACAGCTGTTAAACCAAGTAGGCATTGGAGATATATTATGAGGAATGTTGTAGTGCATTCACATATGCTTTTGTAAAAAAGACTACATTTAATGTATATCCAATGTTTTACTGCATATAGTTCTAACAGTGAGAAGTTGATATATGATCTTTAAGTATATTCATTTATCTTTGTGTACTTTCAGCACAATTAATGTTGAGATTACATTTTCTTCAAAAATCTACTTTGCTGTTTTATAATGCAGTGCTCTGAACCATAAGCAAGTAATAAAATGGCATGACTTTTGTTGGTAAATAATATAAGAGCTGCTAAACCTTGTAATGTTCCAAGAACAATTTCAATGAGCTGATTTGTTTCCCTATTTTGCCTGTGTTACTTTTCTGTGTTTGGTTTTCCCAATCTCAAATTTAATCATGAAATATTTCTTCCGATAACAAACATTCTTCGTTTATATGCTTTAAGTGATTAATGAGTGCAAACCTCAATGACCACTGTGCAGAGAGTTCCATCTAGCTTTCCACAATGAAAGGATTGTACACATAATGTACACTTTATAAATATAACTAGGAAGCATCACAGTGAGGATAGTATATATTGTTTTTGCACAAAACATCGTAGTTAAGAAGTCAAAAGCTCTTTTCAGCTCTTGAAGATGCATGTTATGTTAAAGACAAGTTGAGTACAGAGCAGACCACCTGGCTTATCATGACCTTGTCTGTTTCACAAGGTAACAATTCTTTTTCCAATGTCCATCTTCCCTTTTACAGTAATTCATGGACTGCTCTCTCTAATAGTCATTTTGTAGTAAATTAGCAATTTACTTCAAATGTATAAATGAAAGATAGCAATACTGATTGGCCTGCAGATAACCCTTCCTTTATCTGTTTGAATATTTGAAGTTTCAAGCAAAGGTATTATACCACATTTGTGAATTTAGGCTCATCTGCTCCATGCTTCCTTACACAATGTAACTTGCTTAGTTTAAGTTTTTTTTTGCTACTCCTGTTTATTTCAGAAATAAGGGTGACATTGGTTCTTATCTTTCTTTATTCAACCTAGTGTTCAGTGACCTGTGGCCAAGGTAAAGCAACACGTCATGTGATTTGCATGAATTACAATAATCAGATTGTTAGTGAGAGTGAGTGTGACCCTGATGATCAGCCACAAACTGAGCAAGAGTGTTCCATGCCATCTTGCGTTCAGCGACATAACAGCCAACTATTTCCTCGGCCCAAGATGTTGCCCACCCATGGTGACCCAGATTATACCCAACTCCGAGGAAGTCAGTGGAGAACTGGACCTTGGGGAGCAGTAAGTATCTGTTGGTTGATATTGACTTCTTTGGACTTGTGTACCAATTGCTCTGTTTTATACTTCCTACTTGCTCTCATTAAAAGTTACTTTTTCCTTCTCTACTGTATTTCCTTTCTTGTCCCTTCTTTAACTTTAACCTTTACCCCAATCTACCCAAATGCCTACTGTCTGATCCTTGCCATCTCATATATCCCTACCACAGGACTACAGCCATTTCCTTATCTCCTTGACTACTCCTTTCCCATTCTAGTTCCACTGCTATAATCTTTTTCTCTCCTTTCTGGCCTCTCAGTGTATCATGAAATCACTATAGCCTTTGGTCTTTCCAATTTGGCGTGCAACATAATCATCCACTTCTTAGTCCTTTACCTTTTCTGCCTATCTCCTCTCATCTTCTCACTACATAGCCCCTCTACCACCCACCTACTTTTCTCCTCAGCTTGTTTCTCCTATCACCTGCTAGCAGGTACTCCTTCCCTATCCTCCACCTTCTTGTTCTGGTTTCTTCCCTCTCCTTTTCCAATTCTGATGAAGAGTCTTGGCTCGAAAACGCCGAGTGTTTATTCCTCTGCATAGATGCTGTCAGTCCTGCTGAGTTCTTCCAGCATTTGCTTTCCTTTTCTTACATTTTCATTCATGCTCTTGACACTCATACATCATTATGTCTGAGATCGGCAGATAGGAATAGATAAGGCACAAACTGCGAATGCAGTTGACCTCCATATTTGGCAGGGCCACATCAAGCAAGAATGATCCCAGCTGTTGCTGGTGTAGTAACCCTATTACTCTTGGATTATCCTTGAGGCAACTGTAGTCGCTTCTGTAATGACAAATCAACTCTTCAAAACTTGTTCTTTGATCTTTCAACCTTCACCCGTCACAGCCAGCAGGAGAAAGAGGTTCTGTGCTTCAGAACTTGAGATAATCCATGCAGCATTTACAGTACTGCTGGAGGTAAATTTTTATTCATCTGGCATCTGCCCCCTTCACCCCCCACTTGCTCTAATCACTCATCTATAATACTTCATTTCTTATTTTAATGTCTTATTTTATTTGGGCACTCTTTTTGATCCCTTCAAAATGACCAGATGATTACCCTCTTCTCAAGAAACTTTTCTTTGCTGCCTTATCTTTCCCATTTTACAAATGCACAAATGTCTAATTTCGACTTCTTCTCCAAGGCTACTGAAAATGTTGAAGATGACCTGCCATGTGGCTATCAACCATCTCTTTCAATTCTCTTGTATGTATTCCATAAATATTAATGATAACTATTGCACATATCGAACACTATGCTAGAATTTGCCCCTCAATGTTTTAAAGAAAGGCTTTAAATTTTATATTCCTTGTTAGACATTTTGAGGACCAGCAAAAGAGAATATGTAGCAGCTGTGGAAAGAGAAGATCAAAGTTAATTATTCAAGGCAATGGCACTGTTGTTATAATTTAAAGCCTGTGTATTGTTTAGTTCTGGGAGTCTTAGGCAGAGAATGTTTTTTTAAAATTATACTGCAATTTCTGTTGTGTTCCTTTTGTAGTGTTCTAGTACTTGTGCTGGAGGTTTCCAACGGCGTGTTGTGGTTTGCCAGAATGAAGATGGTTATGATGCCAGAAATTGTGCTGAACAGGCCAAGCCTGTTGAAATGAGGTCCTGTGAATCTGGTCCTTGTCCTCAGTGGATCTATGGCAACTGGGGAGAGGTGCGTTTTATTATAGTTTCATTATTCTTCACCATTCGGCATTTATTTCCTAGTTTTAAGGTCTCTAATTTACTAATTCAATATTGACTTTGTATGCTATAAAGCCACAAATACGTCATCTTCAATAAGTAGTTTGCAGAAAAGGCAAAGAGATTGAGGTTAGCTACATAATTATAGTTTAGTTAATATAAATATGAGGTTCAAATGTTAGCCTATGAGATCCCAATTTTACATTTTGCAATAATAACTCCTGCAAGGGAATTGCCTTCCATTCTAAGGAAAGATTGAGCAAGTGAGGGAAATTAGGGAAATAGAATTACCCATTGATTGATGAACTTCTCAAACTCAACTAAAGCATTTTGACAATAAACTACAGCTTTCCCAAGTCCACAATGAGCATAAAACATATTTGTTTTCTAATGCCTTGTGGTAATATATACTTAATTGGAATTACTTAATAAACATAAAATCAGAGATTTGGAATGATTAGATTAGATTAGATTATGAGGACACACAGTCCTCTTTTATTGTCATTTAGTAATGCACGCAGTAAGAAATTTTGTGAATGGATCACTTTCAGGTTGGCAGTCCATGTCAGAGTGTCTCATATAGTTACATTCTATATTACAGACTTGAACAATGCAATCTATTGTATTGCAGCCACATTTGATGATAATGTTAAGACAAGTGGGTTTGCACATTATGAGAAAGACACAAAGAACCTGCAAAGAAGGTTAAAAGAAGTTTCAGAATGTGACAAATGTGAGGTTATCCACTTTAGAAGGAAGAATGAAAAAGCAAATTATTATTTAAATAGATTGAGACTACAAAACATTGTAATGCTAATGAATCAGGTGTAGGCAAATCATTAGGAAGGCTAATGGAATGTCAATGTTTACCACAAATAATGCAGAGTATCAAAGCAGGAAATGTGTTCTGCATCTTTACAGGGAGCTGCAAAGAGCACACCTGGGGTACTGTATACAATCTGGGGTACCATATTTAAGGAATGATAAACTTGCCCTTTAGATAGTGCAAAGAAAGTTCACTAGGTTGATTCTTAGGATGAAGTGATTGATGTTTCAAAAGAGGTTAAGCAGGTTGCATCTAAATTTAATGGGATATACAGCAGAAGATTTCTGAGGGCTGGTCTTGTCAAAACATGTCAGGTCCTGAGCAGGTTTAAAAGGAAGGGTGGTAAGAGAATGTTATTCTGATGGGGTTATTTAGAACCATGGGCCATAGCTTCAGAATGGAAAGCTGCCCATTTAAGATGGAGATAAGCAGGATTGGAATTCCCTGCTCCGGATCCTGCAGCTGCAAAGGCAGAATCATTGAATATATTCAGGTGGAGATTGAAAACAATTAAAATACAAGGGGTGTCAAAGGGTATGGAGAAAGAGCAGAAAAATGGTGTTGTAGCCAAAACTGGATCAAGTGTAATCTTACAGAATGGCTGAGCATGCTTGAGAGGCCAACTGGCTTTATCCTGCTCCTTTTTATCTGTGCTTGTTATTACAACAGTCTTAAGTTGAAGAAGTTCTGCTATAATTGCATAGACACTTAGCATACTCTGCATTCATTTCTATGCACTGAGTCTCTGAATGTATATTTATTGTGGTTAACATTTACCATTGATTAACAAGAATGGCTTGCTGAGCTAAATTTTGAGGATGGGCTTTCTAAGTTTGACACGTGTTCTTTTTAATTTAGTAAGGTTCAGATATGATCTAAAGAAGATGTCTAGACACATCTTTGCAGGGTGTGGTGTAATCGAAAAAAGATCACAGTCTTAAAATTGTAACTAATTTAAATAGATGTGGCTTCAGGAACTATGATATGCTAAGGATAATGAAAACCTTGAACTCACTCCTTTAATTACTATCAATATAGATCTTATTGGGAGTGATCAATAGTAGGATCATCTTGTTCTGTCTAATTGTTGAAGTTGAAGAGTGTGTGAAATGAGTTGAGAAGCTCACACATAATATATCCAAATTACAAATTAGCCTCAGGAATGAATAATAGGCACTCACTCCTTTCCTGTGTACTTACATAGGTCATTCTTAATAGTGAGAGATAAACTATATTCCCTAATGTTTCACTGCATGTTTAATAGTCAGAGGATTAAGCACTTGACTGCAGCTGTTATTTTCTTTTCTTACTGAAAAGGTATTAATGCGTAAATTGCTACATAAACTATTTCACAATTATTGCTTTATGAGTTCATTAATTACCCAAATTTAGCAGCAGTGAAAAGTTCATTACGCATAAGGCAGTTTATAAAGCCTAGGTTCTGCAACCCATATTGTGAACTCTATGTTCATTCAAAAAAAATGATCTGCAACCAAGTAAATTAGAAAAAAAATTGAAATTCTCAACAAGCTTCCTAATTTTCTTTTATTTCAAATTCTGCTTTTACCTGGTCTGGTTAGAATGATTTATAATTCTGCGTGTTCATATTAATCAGTCAGAAAATAGCATGTGAGATAATGTTCTAGATGCTTTAAAGTTCCAAAAATCTTTTTCTTCATTCACACAAATGATTTATTTGATTTCAGTTATTTCCAAGATGCTTGTTTAGGTTTCTGAACATAATTACTGTTGTTCAACCTTCCTCTCCTCTCTTTTGTTGCAAAATTGTCACTTTTTAATGGATATGTTGTTGGCATTAAATTTATAGTGCACCCAGGTCTGTGGTGGGGGAGCAAGAACAAGACTAGTTATTTGTCAGCTTCCAAACGGCCAAAGACTAAATGATCAGAACTGTGAAATTCTTGACAAACCTCCCGACCGTGAGCAATGCAATACTCGAGCTTGTCCTACAGATGATGCCTGGCATAGAGGTCGTTGGAGCTCGGTACGATAATCCTTCTATTTATATAACTTAGTTCATCACTCTGTGGATGCATTAGTTTATAAAAGTTCTGCTTAATGCCAGGGTATAGTTCTGTAAATGTACACCTTTGTGAGTTTACATTTATTATTTCCTAATTGAATTCATGCTGCTGTTAATAATAATGAAGGCCAGTAATAGACAGTACACAGTTATGTACCTCAAGTCACAGGCAATTGGTGCAAAAATGTCTTTTCATATATAAAAACATAGCTGGGAGCTTGTGGTTGCTCTCTTTTGAGGTCTCTAGGTTTTCAACACTTTATTAGCCTTTTTAAATTCAGCAATGGTATTGGATTTGTGTAATGCTATGTAAAGCCATTTTACCTCACTAAACTGTTACCTGTCAGGAGGGGTGAACTTTGGCTGTAGGGACAAATTGACCATTCATTATGTTCACTTGCTGAGTTTCATTTCCATTAACTTAGATGGAATTGAAAATCAGGTGGGATTTGCAACTTGCCAAAGCAGCATTAAATTTTGACACATGACCTAAATGCATGATAACCCAGTTTTGATCCACTCATCTCTTAAAAAGACCAGATTATCTTTCAGCATGTGTCATTTTATGAACTGTACATTGTCACAATGAAAGATATCTTCGTTCATTGTCTCAAAAACCTGACTCATAGTCAGTACTTTCTACTGTTCCTATCTTCATGTCTATAAGAAGTAGTATATCAGTTCAGAAATTTAAAAATTAATTTTTGAATTGTCACATGACTTCTCCGGTAATTTATTACGATCATCCTGTAGCTTCTTATCAAAAGCAAGACATGCAAGAAAGGGTCAATGCATTAAATCACTCTCTACTTGAACACCAACTTCTCACCTCAGAAATTTATAAACAGCTTGTTAATAAGGGAATTTACTGATTCAGTTCTTGGGCACACCTTCTCCTCCATATTTTTAGGTTTTCCTTGTGAAAACATAATATGTGCAGTGCTCCTCAATTTGCCTATATTTAAATTCCTGGCCTGGTATACAGTTAAATTACTGCAGCAGTTAAAATGTTACTGATTGATGTGATGTACATACAGATTTTCAAAGTTCAGATTAAGTGCATATATGTTACCGTATACTATGTTGCAGGTAAGTGACTGTGCTTCGGCAATTACGTTTCGTATTGTGATCCAAGGTTTCAAATGTATGTTCTTATCTGTATTGTCACATCTTTTCTTGATCACATTCCCAGTCTTTGTAGTTTTCTTACTGCTAATAAATCAGAAAAATGCCATTTTGCACATGTACATAAGAAATAGCAAGGGAACATACCTATGAGCTCATAAACATTAACCAGTGTCCTCATTAATATGGAGTTTGCTGGATTCTGACCAAACTCATAACTGCCTTGCCACCATCAGATACACTTATTAAGAACATTAATAGAGTGGAAATGCTTATTAAAGTAAGACAAATCTGTGGCAAAACACTTGGGAATAATTTAACGAACCTGATTTGCCAATGAGCCAGATTCTCTGTCAGCAGTGTAGACACATCCTTTTATGTAAAATATACTTAAACAAAGATTTAGAGGCAGAAAAGAATGAACTTATTCTGTATTAAAACAACTTTGTTAAATACTTACAAACAGGCTATTATTGGCTTGGATTCTCTCCTTCATAATATACTTCATTCACTGCCATATATACATCAGAGATAATCATATGTTTAGATTTTTTAAAATTCTATTCACGGTTTATAAATTTGTGTTAAAAGTAGTATCAACAGTTTTGTCTAAGTAACTGCTTTTATACGTTAGATACCCTGGCAATTTAAGCATTTATATAAAAATTGTACATATTGCTAAAGAGCTTAATTTATTAATGAAGTATTTGCTCCCATTTAAATGTGTAAATATTTTATAGTGCGCAATTAAAATTATGATTGTCACATTTTCTAAGCAGATGAAATGTTTAATTATGTTTTTGCTCTTGGAGAATCCTGGTGCTAATTTGCCAACATCATAGAAATGTATCTTCTATATATTTACTTTAACAATGTGTACAAAAGAGTTCTGTACAGTTGACAGGTTTATATTAAACCTAAAAATTAAATGTTGTTTTTGAACTGTTTTTACAGTGTAAATTTAATCATAAGTGAAAAAATATTTGCATTTGTTCCTAGAGATACGACTTAATTTAACAAAATCGATTCTGACTTGAAAAGTTTTAGCCATTGAACAACCAGTGCGAAGGTGCTCATTTTCATAGTGGATTTTGTTAACTTTTTTGTATCGTGCAGTTTCTACATTAATAGAGCTAGCTTTGTCATTCAATTTTCAACATAAACTAATTAAAGAGAAACACCTTGCACCACAAAAATAAAGATTTGTAACCACAGAGAAATATATTTGTTTTTTATGCATGTTTAATGATCAAAGCTTGACCTAATTATTGTAAAGTAATTCCTTCTGAAAACACATTTAATGGAATCCTATGTTGCTTTATTTTGGGTTGGGTTCAGTGAATATATTCATAATTTAGTAGAGACTTTGCATGTTTTGGAGGATTGCTTGCACGTTATCATAATTGCCAGGAGCAATATTTATAGTATATTTACATAAACTATGAGAAATAAAGGATGGTTCCCATCCTACTGTCTCAAACTCAGTCAAATGTGAAGGTAAGCATTTTATGAAAGCTTCAGAAAAAAATTATAATGCTTCTATTTCTACTTCATGTGGCACAGTGGTACAGCTGTCTGTGTTGCTACCTCATGACTCTGGGAATCTGGATTCAGTCCTGAACTTGATGCTGCCTGTGAGGAGTTTCCCTGTTCTGTTTTCAACCATGTGGGTTTCCTTTAGTTTCTTTCATCATGAAAAATAAAAGTAGGTTAATTGATTTAGTGTTATCTGTAGTATAAGTTAATTAGCAAAAAGAATCAAGGGAGAATTGATGGACTTGTGTGAGAGGGAATGAGTTGTGGGGTAATGGGATTAATGAGATTGCTCTTCTGAGAGATGGTATGAACCCAATAGATCGAATATCCTTCTTCTTTGCTGTTATTGGTATAAGATTCTAAGAAATGTGGTGGCTGTTTTATTGCATAGCATATACTTTGTGAATGAATTTCATAGCTCTTCGAGTTTTGCAATGGAGCTATTTTTATATGCATTTGTTTTACATATACAATACCACATTTAAAATTTGATTCCATACATTGGAACAATGAAAGTATGCTGTCAGAATTAAATGGTTTGATGGTATTTTAAATAGAACTTCCCACTATGAGCAAATGGGCTCACCTACCACCCCACCAGCCTCCGGGTCCAACATATTATTCTCCGTAACTTCCGCCACCTCCAACAGGACCCCACCACTAAGCACATCTTTCCCTCCCCCCCCTCTCTGCATTCCGCAGGGATCGCTCCCTACACAACTCCCTTGTCCATTCGTCCCCCCCATCCCTCCCCACTGATCTCCCTCCTGGCACTTAACCGTGTAAGCGGAACAAGTGCTACACATGCCCTTACACTTCCTCCCTTACCACCATTCAGGGCCCCAAACAGTCCTTCCAGGTGAGGCAAAACTTCACCTGTGAGTCGACTGGGGTGATATACTGCGTCCGGTGCTCCCGATGTGGGCTTTTATATATTGGCGAGACCCGACGCAGACTGGGAGACCGCTTTGCTGAACATCTATGCTCTGTCCGCCAGAGAAAGCAGGATCTCCCAGTGGCCACACGTTTTAATTCCACATCCCATTCCCATTCTGACATGTCTATCCACGGCCTCCTCTACTGTAAAGATGAAGCCACACTCAGGTTGGAGGAACAACACCTTATATTCCGTCTGGGTAGCCTCCAACCTGATGGCATGAACATCGACTTCCCTAACTTCTACTAGGCCCCACCTCCCCCTGTTACTTATTTTTATGCACACATTCTTTCTCTCACTCTCCTTTTTCTCCCTCTGTCCCTCTGAATATACCTCTTGCCCATCCTCTGGGTCCCCCCCCCCCCTTGTTTTTCTTCCCGGACCTCCTGTCCCATGATCCTCTCATATCCCCTTTTGCCTATCACCTGTCTAGCTCTTGGCTCTATCCCTCCCCCTCCTGCCTTCTCCTATCATTTTGGATCTCCCCCTCCCCCTCCAACTTTCAAATCCCTTACTCACTCTTCCTTCAGTTAGTCCTGACGAAGGGTCTCGGCCTGAAACGTCGACTGTACCTCTTCCTAGAGATGCTGCCTGGCATGCTGCGTTCACCAGCAACTTTGATGTGTGTTGCTTGAATTTCCAGCATCTGCAGAATTCCTGTTGTTTGTGAGCAAATGGGCTCCATTCTTTTCAAACATTGTTGCTTGTGATTTTTTGTTGCCATAGCAATGCCTCTTTTATTCGGGAAATTACATGTTACAAGAATCATTTATTTGAATCAAAGGTAACTTGATATTTATAGAATTCACAGTGAGCTATAAATTATGAGTTTAGTCAACTGAAAGTTATTTTTAGTAGTTATACAGAATGCCAAATGCAAGAGTTTTTAAATGACAACAGATTGCTGTAATAACACTGCTAGACAAGGTTGAAAAGCTCCTATCACAATGGAACTAGTGACAAGCACTAAATGGGTTTTCTATAAATAGGTTTTCTTTTCAATCACTTGGCGATAATCTAGCAGAGTATATCAAATTCCTCTACGGGAACCCATATTGAGATTAGTGGAATGAAATTTAAGCAGGTTTTACTGTTAGTATGGAATGATCACCAGATCACAATCCAGACAACGATGAAAATCAACCCTATGTTTGTTTTTCTTTTATCAACTCAATATTAGTAACCCTTGTGGGTTGCATTTTTCTATGATGCATGTTGGAATGATGAGTATCAATGTGGTAGCAATGTTTTATAATTTATTGCAAAATATGCTGAAAAAATTAAATAAATGCTTCTCTATTTGGTTTAGAGTTAATGAGAAACTGGAACATTAGTTCAATGGAAGAAGTATAGGGGCAGATATAACTGGGTATAATCAGTTGATTTTTCTCAGCAGGTAGGTAGGATCACAGGGCAACAATAGGGAGTGCCTGAATTAACTGATTCTTAAGTCCACCAGACATCTGTTTTCTGTGATATAAAACTACCTGTTAACCATTAACTTATTTCTGAGAAGTTTTGAAAGTTCCCTGCTAAATACCATTACTGGAATACAAGATTATATTCATCATTAAGTGGCTTTAACAATGGACATGTGTACTGCTTAGGATTGCTAGTTATTGGGAGGAACTATAAATATAAAATGTTATGTATCTATATGTGACACATAAACATAAAAAAGTAACGTTCAGTGTTTCCTATAATGGAATAGAGCTTTCTTTTCTCCTCTTTGGCATCCTTACATTCTTAGACTCTCCCACCATAGGATGTTTTCTTTTATGGTCTAAGACCAGAGAACACAGCCTCAGAATAGAGGGGCATCCTTTGAGAACAAAGATGAGGAGGAACTTGTTGAGCCAGAGGTTGGTGCATCTGTGGAGGCCAACTCATTGGGTTTTTTGGTAGATTTCTCATTAGTCAAGTCATGACTGGATACAAGGAGAAGGCAGAAGATTGGGGCTGAGAGGAAGAATGGATCAGTCATGATGAAATGGCAGAGCAGACACAATGGGTCAAATGGGCTGATTCTGCTCCTATATCTTATGGTCATCGTCTCAGCCCAATCTATATTTATAAAGCATTACAGTAGGTTACGTTCAAAACTTCCCAGAAATAAATTCGGCATAAACATGCATGAGACATTCTACACAGCCTTTGCAAAATTTGTTTTTGTTTATCTCAGCATGCTCTTAACTTAAAGTTATGCCGCAGACGAAGAGAAGATAAGAATCTCCCCCCTCCCCCCGTCTTCTCGTATCATTTTGGATCTCCCCCTCCCCCTTTCAAATCTCTTACTATCTCCTCTTTCAGTTAGTCCTGACGAAGGGTCTCAGCCCGAAATGTCGACTGTACCTCTTCCTATAGATGCCGCCTGGCCTGCTGTGTTCACCAGCAACTTTTATGTGTGTTGCATGACAATTCTTTATGTAGGGAAGGGTTAAAACTATTAAACATTTCTATGTTGCAAAGGCTGAACTTGTTTACTAAGAGGTCATTATAGTCAGAAGGACTTAAGAACAAAATTAACTGCCAATTATTTTAGATTCTGGATAAATTGATATGTGGGCATCCCTGTATGCTGTATTGACACTCATTGTGAAGGCCTGTTGAAAGAATCATTCTGCTGCCATCAAATTTTGATTTTCCTGACAGATTTCAAGCCATCAACAGAAATTGCAGACCTTATATAGAAAGCAATCTCCAGTACACCATAAGTGGTGTGACTTATTCCATCACAGCAGTCTCATTTGCACTTTAATCCAGCTCTTGAGCACATAATCCAGTTGTAATATTTCAATTCTGAGCAATTGGAACAGCAGTAGCAGCATCAGTCTATAGAAGAGACTTTAAAATGAAGCACCTTTTTCCGATCCTTTTTCTTGGTAAAATTTTAGAATCAAGGATATTAGTTTTAAGGAAGAGGAGGGAGTTGATATCCTGGCAAATATTTTACCAAAATAAAGCAAATGGTGATTGTTTAACTCATTCCGGGTTGCCATATTATTCCAAATAAACATATTGTAAATGTAATTAGACTATAAATAGCTGTATTCGGTTAAAACTCCTTGAAACATTGTCCATGGCTAAAGCAGCCTTCCTAGTTATCCAGATTCAAATCCATAATGTAAGCATAAAAGAGTTACCTTTTCAAGATTTAAAAGTTACTCATATTGACATTAAGTAGTAAGCACGTAAGTCTGGAAAATTAAACACCAAGCAAAGCATAGCAGAAAAAATGGATTTGAGTCCACTGGAATCGAATAAAAACCTCTATATTTGTAACTATATTCAAATACAAATGTCACATGGACTTCCTTGATCTTACTGGAAATGCTCAATAAATATGACAATCTGCAAGTTGGGTCAAATAAAGAGTGCAGAAGACAATAACTTTTCAGGCTTATTTTCAGCAACATCATGTTTCACATAATTCTGTGTGTGTTGCCGCACAAATATGATCATGGGTTGTCATATATGTATACAGATGAAGCATTTAGAATTCTGAGGAACTGAATGGGCGATCACACTTAATATTATTAGTCCATAATCCTTAGCATATTGTCTAAGGATATATTTACAGTTAATCCTTATGATACTTTACAACAAATTATTACTGAAACTAAGTTCTGTTCAAAAACCTTCCATGCAGCAAAACTGACAATCTTTAATATCCTTGTGGATATTGATATGTAAAATCTATATACAAAGTCAGTCAACCAATATTACTTTTTTCTCTTCATGAGGTGACATCCTTCTGGTGAAAACATCAGAAGGCATTGCACATAAACTGTATAGACTGGATGTCCAGTCCTTATATACTTCCATCCCCATCAGGAAGGTCTTAAAGCTCTATGCTTCTTTTTGGATTCCAGACCTAATCAGTTCCCCTTTACCACCACTCTGCTCCGTCTAGCGGAATTAGTCCTTACTCTTAATAATTTCTCCTTTGGCTCCTCCCAATTCCTCCAAACTAAAGGTGTAGCTATGGGCACCCGTATGGGTCCTAGCTATGCCTGCCTTTTTGTTGGGTTTGTGGAAAAATCGATGTTCCGTGCCTATTCTGGTATCTGTCCCCCACTTTTCCTTCGCTACATCGATGACTGCATTGGCGCTGCTTCCTGCACGCATGCAGAACTCGTTGACTTTATTAACTTTGCCTCCAACTTTTACCCTGCCCTCAAGCTTACCTGGTCCATTTCCGACACCTCCCTCCCCTTTCTAGATCTTTCTGTCTCTGTCTCTGGAGACAGCTTATCCACTGATGTCTACTATAAGCCTACTGACTCTCACAGCTATCTGGACTATTCCTCTTCTCACCCTGTCTCTTGCAAAAACGCCATCCCCTTCTCACAATTCCTCTGTCTCTGCCGCATCTGCTCTCAGGGTGAGGCTTTTCATTCTAGGACGAGGGAGATGTCTTCCTTTTTTAAAGAAAGGGGCTTCCCTTCCTCCACTATCAACTCTGCTCTTAAACGCATCTCCCCCATTTCACGTACATCTGCTCTCACTCCATCCTCTCGCCACCCCACTAGGGATAGAGTTCCCCTGGTCCTCACCTACCACCCCACCAGCCTCCGGGTCCAACATATTATCCTCTGTAACTTCGGCCACCTCCAACGGGATCCCACCACTAAGCACATCTTTCCCTCCCCCCCCCTCTGCATTCCGCAGGGATCGCTCCCTACACAACTCCCTTGTCCATTCGTCCCCCCCATCCCTCCCCACTGATCTCCCTCCTGGCACTTATCCGTGTAAGCGGAACAAGTGCTACACATGCCCTTACACTTCCTCCCTTACCACCAATCAGGGCCCAAAACAGTCCTTCCAGGTGAGGCAACACTTCACCTGTGAGTCGACTGGGGTGATATACTGCGTCCGGTGCTCCCGATGTGGCCTTTTATATATTGGCGAGACCCGACGCAGGCTGGGAGACCGCTTTGCTGAACATCTACGCTCTGTCCGTCAGAGAAAGCAGGATCTCCCAGTGGCCACACATTTTAATTCCACATCCCATTCCCATTCTGACATGTCCATCCACGGCCTCCTCTACTGTAAAGATGAAGCCACACTCAGGTTGGAGGAACAACACCTTATATTCCGTCTGGGTAGCCTCCAACCTGATGGCATGAACATCGACTTCTCTAACTTCCGCTAAGGCCCCACCTCCCCCTCGTATCCCATCCGTTACTCATTTTTATGCACACATTCTTTCTCTCACTCTCCTTTTTCTCCCTCTGTCCCTCTGAATATACCTGTTGCCCATCCTCTGGGTCCCCCCCCCCCTGTCTTTCTTCCCGGACCTCCTGTCCCATGATCCTCTCGTATCCCCTTTTGCCTATCACCTGTCTAGCTCTTGGCTCTATCCCTCCCCCTCCTGTCTTCTCCTATCATTTTGGATCTCCCCCTCCCCCTCCAACTTTCAAATCCCTTACTCACTCTTCCTTCAGTTAGTCCTGACGAAGGGTCTCGGCCTGAAACG
The DNA here is from genome assembly GCF_030028105.1 of Mobula birostris. Classification (NCBI taxonomy): domain Eukaryota; kingdom Metazoa; phylum Chordata; class Chondrichthyes; order Myliobatiformes; family Myliobatidae; genus Mobula; species Mobula birostris. Next base: position 31,199,089 of record NC_092385.1, on the reverse strand, counting down.
TCGACTGCACCTCTTCCTACAGATGCTGCCTGGCCTGCTGCGTTCACCAGCAACTTTGATGTGTGTTGCTTAGACTTCCTTTATAATTTGTCATGTATTGCATCAGAATCCCATTTTATGACATTTTTGAATGTATTGACATCTTGTCCTTTTTCCATTGGTCTATGGTGCTGAGCAATTTTAAAGCACTAAATGGATATAGGGAGTGTTCCTTCCATATGAAGCTGGCAGATCACATGAAATTATTACATGGCTTCATTTGCAGGTTCAAGGTGAGCATTTTGTCTCCATGATCAGTGTTGCCAGTGGAGTATGAAAATTTCAGCCCTCTATCATCAACATTATTTATTGGACAAGTCCTGAGTGTGGGGAAGCATTCCTGAATTAGTTCTCCTCTTGGCTCCATTGACAATTTCTTTCAACAAGTTAATTTCTTAGCATTTGATGGTGGCTTGACCACAACCAAAAATACAGCTTGAAGTTTGCCTTATTCAAGGCAAGCCACTTCCTATTGAAATTCCTAGTATTGGCGTTAGTATCCCCATTAGCGTTATTTAAGACCTAGATGGGTTTGGATGGTGACCTCAGATGTCTGATGAATGGCTTGGATCAATTTTGGGTGAATTGGCCATTTTCCTGGCATCCATAGGTGAAAGATGTTGCAATTCAAAATAGGTACAATTTGGACTTAAACCAATGAGATGCTGAGAGTTAAAGAGAGAGAAACAGAACTGAAAGACAGAAGGATAGACGAAAGGAGTGATCAGGGGAAAACAGTTGATGGACATCAGTAATAGGTAAGCAAACGATTATTTTCTCTGAGTTAACATTTGAAAATGCTACAGCATATCAATTAGTCATCTTTTTAAACTGATAGGTCTCCACAGTGTTCTTAATTTACATATCTGCCACTTCAAAGTGTGATGCCATCTTAACACACTTGAGTTCGATTCCCCTTTTACAGTTGGAGATATTGAACCAAAATAAATTGAATTAGGATGCTAAGAAAATAAACAAAATCAGATTTGTGTTGAAGATTTAATGGAGGTGAATTATTGCACTAATTGGTGTACTTTGGAAAATTAATCATGTTTGTGCAACAAAAATACAATCCACTTAAATTATTAGTTTGACAAGGAAAATGTCATTACACAAAACATTCCATATCTCATTATGAAATTTATGAAGTATTTCATTATTCTTTGCTGATGACTTTGGAGTAAATTCTTGAGAGGTTTTCACTGCCAAGTGATTTTCCTGATATGAACCAGGCTTCATTATTTCTTCATTTTGATAACTGTTGTCACCTGTAGTAGAGAAATGATCATGTTATTAGTCTTAAACCATGTTTATAGCCCTGTTCTTATCATAATCAAATACACCAATAATAAATTCATTATGATAGGATTTATTTTCAGTATATGTTGATATATCCACAAGTGCAATTTTGAAAATAGTAATGGTTTTGTCTTTACTGCGGATTGTGAGGAATCGGTTAATTTGATTGGAAGTTGTTGAAGAAGCAACAGTTTGCTTTCTGAAGTTCTGTAGTTTAATATTGTTGAATGGAACTGCCCATCTGCAACAAGAGTGATTGCTAGATTGCTTTGTGCATCTTACCGAGCAGTGACCTCTGTCATTAACAACAATCTATAGATTTGCATTATATCAGTTATTAGTGTGGAATTCTTAGAAAACAAAAATGCAAATTAATATTGCAAAGCAAATTTTCCATTAATACAGTTGATGGATTCCCAGGGTATATATCGTCTGCTCATTGTCATTCAATTCATACATCCTAACATTCTGATGAGCCTGGTTTAGGCACTCTTGTAGCAGCAAACAAAATGGTGTCACATATACAGTGGCATGCAAAAGTCTGGGCACCCCTGGTCAAAATTTCTGTTACTGTGAATAGTTAAGTGAGTAAAAGATGAACTGATCTCCAAAAGTTATAAAGTTAAAGATGAAACATTCTTTTCAACATTTTAAGCAAGATTAGTGTATTATTTCTGTTTTGTACAATTTTAGAGTGAAAAAAAGGAAAGGAGTACCATGCAAAAGTTTGGGAACCCCAAGAGATGTGAGCTCTCAGATAACTTTTACCAAGGTCTCAGACCTTAATTAGCTTGTTAGGGCTATGGTTTGTTCACAGTCATCATTAGGAAAGGCCAGGTGATGCAAATTTCAAAGCTTTATAAATACCCTGACTCCTCAAACCTTGTCCCAACAATCAGCAGCCATGGGCTCCTCTAAGCAGCTGCCTGGCACTCTGAAAATTAAAATAAGTGATGCCCACAAAGCAGGAGAAGGCTATAAGAAAATAGCAAAGCGTTTTCAGATAGCCATTTCCTCAGTTCATAATGTAATTAAGAAAGGGCAGTTAACAGGAATGGTGGAGGTCAAGTTGAGGTCTGGAAGACCAAGAAAACTTTCCAAGAGAACTGCTCATAGGATTGCTAGAAAGCCAAATGAAAACCCTTGTTTGACTGCAAAAGACCTTCAGGAAGATTTAGCACACTCTGGAGTGGTGGTGCACTGTTCTACTGTGCAGCGACACCTGCACAAATATGACCTTCATGGAAGAGTCATCAGAAGAAAACCTTTCCTACGTCCTCACCACAAAATTCAGCGTCAGAAGTTTGCAAAGGAACATCTAAACAAGCCTGATGCATTTTGGAAACAAGTCCTGTGGACTGATGAAGTTAAAATAGAACTTTTTGGCCACAATGAGCAAAGGTACGTTTGGAGAAAAAAGGGTGCAGAATTTCATGAAAAGAACACCTCTCCAACTGTTAAGCACGGGGGTGGATCGATCATACTTTGGGCTTGTGTTGCAGCCAGTGGCACGGGGAACATTTCACTAGTAGAGGGAAGAATGAATTCAATTAAATACCAGCAAATTCTGGAAGCAAACATCTCACCATCTGTGAAAAAGCTGAAGATGAAAAGAGGATGGCTTCCACAACAGGATAATGAACCTAAACACACCTCAAAATCCACAATGGACTACCTCAAGAGGTGCAAGCTGAAGGTTTTGCCATGGCCCTCACAGTCCTCCGACCTAAACTTCATCGAGAATCTGTGGATAGACCTCAAAAGAGCAATGCATGCAAGACGACCTAAGAATCTCACAGAACTAGAAGCCTTCTGCAAGGAAAAATGGGCAAAAATCCCCCAAACAAGAATTGAAAGACTCTTAGCTGACTACAGAAAGTGTTTACAAGCCGTGATACTTGCCAAAGGAGGTGATACTAAGTACTGACCATGCAGGGTGCCCTAACTTTTGTTTTAGGCCCTTTTCCTTTTTTGTTATTTTGAAACTGTAAAAGATGAAAATAAAAAAAGTAATCTTCTTTAAAATATTAAAGAAATGTGTCATCTTTAACTTTATGTCTTTTGGAAATCAGGTCATCTTTTACTCATTTAGCTATTCACGGTAACAGAAATTTTGACCAGGTGTGCCCAGACTTTTGCATGCCACTGTATTTAGCAGTAAACATAAGGCTGGAAGACTGGAACTTCAATGCAGGTATTGTCAAATACTAAAGTTTCAGACTTACTGACAGATTTAGGAGATGGTTGCTCTTCCCAGTAGATTGCGAGTATAAGGCCTAAGATCAGGAAGGAAAGTTATTTATCTGAAAAATATTTCATTTTAATTTAGTGTTTTAATTATGTTTGTATTTCAGTAAGCAGCTTATTTAAAGAAAGCTAATCTTTAAATTTGAATTCTGCAATTTTAGTGTATTTAAGTGTTCTTGTTGGACACATAGCCAAGTGGTTAAGTCATTCGTCTAGTGATCTGAAGGTCGCTAGTTCAAGCCTCAGCTGTGGCAGCGTGTTTGTGTCCTTGAGCAAGGCACTTAACCACACATTGCTCTAGTGTCTGTGCGAGGAGTGGCACCCCACACAGACTTCCAATCTGTGCCTTGTAAGGTCTGAGTCGACATTCCCTCCCCCTGAATGAAGACAATTGGAACACTAATAAAAATCCCCTTACTGCTTTTACAGGCAGTGTTGCTGGGGCGGGACTTTATTAGCTGTCAGATCTTTTGGAGTATTTTGAGGGTATGGGCCTACCGGTGTTCAGAATTTGAGATGCTTTGTGCCAGTAATATTGGCCTTCCATATCCAGAACTCAGTAAGTGGGGAGGTGGAACATGGAACGTACTGTAGATGCGATTCCAGATGTGAATATGTGTGTGTGCGCGTGTGTGTGTGTGTGTGTGTGCGTGCGTGTGTGTGCGTGCGTGTGTGTGCATGCGCACACGCATGCCATTGGGAAGGGATGTCACCAGGGCTTGCGCCTGCAAGCTCCAGTCTTGTCAATTTTTCAGAATTTTTATTAAGTGAAAGGTGCTGAACAGTACATGAAGCAAAGAGAGCAGTAGCAAAATACATAGGAATGGAAACCAAGGGCTAGAGTTTGTAAAGACGTTTGATCTTACTACTATAGTGAACTTTAAAAATATCTAAAAATGTTTCTTCTTTTATGGAAAGCTCATCAACTTATTAATAATATGCTTTCACGTCCCTTTAAACTAAAGAGCAAATTTTAGCTGCTGATGATCTTTGAAAGTACACACACAGAATTATCTACAGTCCAATACTTTATCTGCTTTTGTGCTCCATCATTAGCATTCTTAGTCTAGCCAACTGCTTTGATCTGCTGAAACCCTCACATCTCCTCTAAAGAAGGCTGTCTTCAAAAAGCTCAACTTCCTTTTCGTCATTTTAAAAGATCCGCTCAAATACCTGAGAACTGCAAAAGCAATGTACATCTTCATGATAAAATTAATAAAATTATCATACTGTCATGCATTACAAATTGTTTCAATAATGATATCATAATATACGGTTAACATAATTGGAGCTGTATACTGAAAATAACATTTTGTACTGAATACTTAAGTACTGTAATGTAATATTGATTGGATCCATTTACCAGTTTTGAAAAGTAAATTTTAAATCGGTCAGTGATCAGCATTTACATCAGTTAAGCTACATGAGCATATGGAAAGTAAAGTCTTTTTAATTGTTATATCTTGTCTCTCTTGGGAAAGTCCATTAAAGAGACTTTTATCCTGAAGCAACATAACATTTCTCCCCTCTAACATGGCCCCCTTCTGGAATTTTTCCTGCTGCCCTCATTACTCGCATTGCAAGCTAATCTGCCAACAAGAGTTAGTAATCTCCTCTTTGGAGAATTTGTTGAGGTTGGATTTAATAGCACTGATAAACGGATGCAGAGATCATGATGCATGATTACGCCACACCCTTTCAAACCAATGTAAGCAGTAAGCCGTCTGTGTGCTGCCTGATCATTAAAGTGATTGTAGCTCACTAACCATTCTTTTAAGTTAGCTGTTCTCTCAGCAAGAGTGGCTTAATTTGAAGAGTGACCACCAACAATTGCAGCTGGCCTAGTCTACTTAATGCAAGCCTGCAAATGCTAAATGTCTTTGAAAGAGTAGTGGGGGTGACTGTACAGTAAACGTGACTCAGTCAGCAGACAGCATGCCACACAGCTGAAAGTTGGAATCAGTATTATAATGTTGATCTGGTTACTCGCTGGAGTAGTGCTGCATTCTGTACGTGGAAGGTGAAGAGACTCGGTGGGAATAAAGTGCAAATGCCTAGAGCCAAGTGCAGTGAGGCCTGATGCAGTGCTACTCAATGACATCGCAAGTAGGGTTAGGATTAGTGAGTGATCTTCAAATTTTATATCCCACCAGCTACACTAATGGTTTTAAACTCAAGAGATCCTGCAGATTCTAGAAGTCAGGCAGCATCTATGAAAAGAAATAAACAGTCAACAGTTTTGTCTGAGACCCTTCTTCAGGACTGGAAAGGAGGATTTCTTCCCCCTTTCTTTCTGGTCCTAAAGAAAAATCACAGCCCAAAATGCTACCTGTTTATTCCTTTCCATAGATGCTGCCTGATCTGCTGAGTTCCTCGAGCATTTTGTATGTGTTATACTAATAGTCTCCAGCACTGTTTATTGCACGTCACTATCATTACACATCTCCCAGCAATCTTGTATCATAAAATGCATACTCTGGTATGTACTTCGTTTTCATAAGCTTTGCAACCATAATTAAACCTTACACACACTGTCTATTCAAGGGAGAATATATTGCAGGACTGCAGGGAAATAAGACGAAGAGAAATAGACTAATGGATTCATAAACCCAATGGGCCAAATGGTTTCCTTCTGTGATGCAACAGGTATAAGAGTGCGTAAGTGGAAATTCTTCTGATGCCGTTATATGTGGTTTCAAAGCAATGTGCATACAATCTGCGGCACCCATTGGGAAGCATGGAATTCTGTGCAAGCCATGTACTCTGTTTGCCATTTTGTCTTGCAAGAGGGAATTTAATGTTTTCAGTTTTCTCTTAGCTTGGAGAGGAACTCTGAGCTGCCTTCTGCCATGGTGTGCTAAGGCTGGGACATGCTATAGTCCTACACCTTAGCAGACGTTGGAGAAGTTTCCCTTATAGTTATAGATGTAGCTGTGAGATATTTTAATGAATGGAGAAAAAGAATATCTTATTGACCCTAGTGGCTATGCTCCATGGTTATTGCCCTTCTTACCCCTCCCCCACCCAACTCCCTTGACCCACTCTGTGGCTGTGCCCCTTTCTTTCTCATCATGTTGTATACTGAGAGACTTGCTGCTGAAGCAGGTGAAAATGGCAGAGCCCTGATGCCAACAAAAACTCCTTGATCTCCTTCTACATCTGAGTGTACATCAATATTTCAGAAGCACTGAACAAGAACAGCGAGCTGAAACCAATGCTTCCTTGTTATCAACCACCAACTATTGATGATCTCTTTGAATAGAGCAGAAGATTGTGTGAGTTTGTTGTGGGGTTGATATTCTTATTGATCCTTTTCCTCATGATGTACAAGACCCAGTTCCACATGCTCAACCCTTTTAATGTAAACTGAAAGAAAACTTGGAAATGCCCAGCAGGTCAGGCAGAATGTTAATGGAAAGAAATAGCATTACCTTTTCAGATCAATGGCCTTTCAGCTGAATGTATGATGAAAGGTTATTGCTCTGAAACATCAGCACTGTTTCTCTCTGGGAGCTGCTTACTTTGCTGAGAGCTTCTTGCATTTTAGGTTTCTTCTTCTGATGTCCCCCAAATGCAGCATATCACTTTTTAATCTCATACCTTTGCCTAGGAAACTTCTAATCAATTTAAAATTTTAAGTAATTAATTAAACTGACATCAGTGTTTTTTTTCTGTGGGTGTGAGAACTAAGAACTGCACCCTAAGCCTCATATTTCCTAGATTCTCACTGAATGGCCTGGTATTGGTTTCAAGGTTACGTCCACCAATAGCAGAAAAAATATCTTTCCACTTATCTGAACTTTCCTTTTCCTTTTTTGCCTCCATAAAGTCCTCAACATTCTATGTTGCAGGGAAAATATAAGAGTTTTCTAGTCACAGGAACATTCCAATGAATTGGAGCTGCACTCCCTGCAAGCCTACATGTGGCATAGTCATCGTGTTGATTGGAATTAGGATCTGCCTACTCAGCATATTTTGAAAAGGAGACAATAGGACAAATGCAATAGATTCCTTCCTGTAGCTCTTACATAGCACAGAGATGTGATAACCAGGACGGAGTAGCCCTCCCATATGGATTTAATCAGTCCTTTGAATAACAGTGCAAAATCTCCTTCCCTTTATATTCCAGCCTTGAATTATTTTAAAAATGCCTCTATTCCCTGTACTTGTTATCCAAAATGGATCACCTCTTGCTTTCTTACACTGGAATTGATTTCCCTGTATTTCTGACAGTTAATCTGTCAATGTCTACTGTAATTTATGCTCACATTAGCACTACCTTCTATGCACAAACCTTTCTGGCAGAAATCTGAAGCCTAAAGCATTGATCTCAGGTACTCTTGGTAAATTGTTGAATGATGCGCGTGGGTATATTTATGGAGCATTTGTGCTGGGTTATTGGTGAAGTTAATAGTCCACCAAGTAAAGTAAACCGATCAAGAAGGTAATCGTATGCTGTGCATTTGGTGTCAGTTTACCGTACACTTGTCTTTTTCATGAGCAATTAACAGCAGGAAGGACCTCCACCAGTGCATCTTATAGTGGTCCTCAACAACTTTCAGATTCGTTCTGACTGGACTCTGTTATGGTTCTACAAATGTTTTAAGCTTTTTGTGCACTGAAGGACTTTAAGACTCTAGCATGAAACAATTGCTCCTAGTCATCATCATTTAAGAAAACCTTCCCCTTGGAGCAGAGATTGACTGGGAGAGTGAGTAGCATTTACGCAAAGCAGGTAAACTGCTCAGAGGAGGAGTATGAGGAGGAAGAGAAGGAATCTTAACAGGAAGTCATATGTATCTACAGGGCTTCAGGAGCAATTCTCCTATATGAGCTTTTGTGTAGGATATAAAGATAATCACAAAAATCTAATTTATTCCGTCAAAATCATCTCCACTTAATGCACTGCAGGCTGTATTAAGTATTGCATGCTAGCTCAAAATAGAGTTTGTGCTTCACAAAGTCCAATTACTCAATTGCACAAGAAGGTGTGACAGTTAACTGGCAAGCAGGGAATGACAAGCACAACCTAATATAACTTAATGATCCCCATTCACCTTTTCAGGGCAATCAATGTTACCCCCAATCTATTATAAGCAAGCTTGGATATATAGAGCTGATTAACTTTTTATATTATCAATAAAAATGCTGAAGAACTTAGGATTCAAGCACATTATACAACTCTACTTGGTTTGAGAATATACTGATTATACCAATAATTTTGTTTTAGCCTCTTTTTTTGAAGAATACACCTCAGAATACTCACTCTGAGCACATCATCAGTGATGTAACCTGGGGTCATTGGGGGTTTTGGGTCTTTCAGCATCAGACACCCTCACCCAGGTGACCCAGCTGTGATTGGTCAAGCCATGACTTGTGTTCAGGAGCATGTGCTGTAGATCCCCATGGACTTGCTCTCTTCATCCAGAGCCATCCTGAGCTATTTTCTGCTGCCTTGGTGATGTTGCCAATGGCTCTCTGCCTCCTTGTACCAGTGATGCCCACTGGGATGAGGGTTCTGTGAAGAGACTATCCAGTGAAGCCCCGGCAGCCCACTCAACAGGCATGCACTTTGCCATCCATCCCTGGCCCTGATAGTCATTGATCAGCTCCTCATATCTGGCAAGCTTCCTTTCGTGGGCCTTCTCCAGACACTCCTTCCATGGCATTGTCAGCTCCAGCAGGGTGGTGTATTTTGCTGCCTCTGAGGCCAGCAGGATGCCTGGTCTCGCGGTGCTCTTGACGATGTGCTGTGGGGACTGTAGTTGTTTCTCCTGGTCAGTCATGAGCTGCCAGTCGTGGGCGGGTGCCAGAACCCCTGTGGGTGGCTTTACTCTTGCTTCTGGTCGCTCTCCAGCTCTCACAAAGGCGACAAGTCGATTGCAGGGTTGAGCTCATTTGCTGTTACTGATTCTTAAGAAGATTACTTTCAGGCCAACACCCGTCTTTGGGACTGAAGAAACGTCTCGCCCCGAATCATCAGCAGTTAACTCTTTTCCATAGATGCCACACGGCCTGCCAAGTTCCTCCAGCATTTTGTGTGTGTACATTACACCTGTTCTTTTTTTTTCTGGTATAATTCCAAAACATTTTGCATTGATCTAGTTATCTCTCATATTTCTAATCATACTTAATTATTGTTATATTTACTTTATTTTTTGCCCATTTTGCTGTTTTAATATCTATCTGAATCCCCAGAATCTAAACAATTTTGAACTTTGAAGTTAAGATTCTACTACCTAAGTAATATAATTGGTAGACTGCAGCATAATTCATATATACTGATATATAAATTGTAAAAATATTAATGTGATGACTTGGCATCCAACAAATATAGGCTTTTATTTCATTTAGGTTTTGAATCAATTTCTATAAGACATATCAGCTACTGCCTTCAAATCTGTTACATAATTATACCATGTCATTGAAAATATAGCTATTCCATTAAATCTAAAAGTTGTAACATTTTGTTAGATAAAATTGAACGAATGCATGTAAGGCAGTATACCTGTGTTAAGAGCAGTAGAATAAGGCGATGTCATATTTAATTCTGTTCTTCCCAGTCATCACAGGATTGTGAATAAAAAGACTAACTTAAATTTAGCTGTGTGCAGAGACATTGTCTTCAAAAATTTGCAAAATTCAAAAAGTGGAATTAAGCAGGCTGACAGTAAGTCGAAATGAACCATGGGGTTTACCAAATTGGGCTATATTTCATGCATGACTATGTGCAGTTATTTTAAATGGAGACTTATGACATAGAATGTTTTTCAAAGTAATCTGGAAAATGCACACCCCTTTTATGATAAAGATTTCTGGTTGGGATGTGAAAGAACCATTCTACCAGTGTTCATTCTACTGTGTTCATTCTACCAGTAAATGTTAGTAGAAACCATAAAAGGAAGACCTTGCACTTATAGATACCTTCATTGGCAAACTCATACAGTTAATTAATATTTTTTTGAAATGTGGTTACTATTGCAGCACAATGTTTGCTCAATTGACATCCCATACGTAGCAAGGAGATGGTGGCCTATTTTAACAATATTGGTGGAGGGATAAATGTTTTCAGGACAACAGGAAAATATTTACGATGAAGCCACACTGACATTTACCTACACTTCAGAAAGACAGCATCCTCTTTATTAATCAATTTCTTCTTTCTCTATCTAAATCTGATCAAAAAGTTATCTTCTGCGTTTCCAACTTAAATTTTTCTCTCAGTACTTTTGAAGTTGCTTTCAGAATCTTCAATGGTTGAGGAAACTATGATGTTCGGAAATGGATAAGTACGATAAATGAGCTAACCAATTTTTTAAAATTTCATTTTGCTATCCCTAGTGCTGTTTATTTCAAATAATTGCCTGATTTAAATAAATCTCTAAAATTGTCTTCTGTTTTAAATGGTGTACACCAATTATTTCAAGGCTCTTCTTTTCCCTAGCATTTTTTATTATTTTAATGATTTTCCTTATATGTCCTGACTCATTAGTTTAGATAAGATTTGAAATAATATCTTTGATTCCTACTTTTTATGCTGTAATTGCTTTTAAATGAAATACTTCCTTCATGCGCAGTTGATTTATTCCAACTATTAACTATTGGTGTGATGTGAGCTTTGTTTCCAATAAGGAAGTTTGAGTGTGGAAGACAGTAATGTGCAAACTGAAAAGATCATGTAATATTCCTCAAGCTTGTATCAAGCTTAATTCAGACATCATAGGAGGCAAGGGACAGACAGATCAGAAAGAAAAGCAGAATGTTTAGGGAAAACTCAGCAGGTCAAGCAGCATAAATGGAGACACTGACAGAGTCAATGACCTGTAATTCACTATTCTCTCTCCCAGTTGCTGGATGAGTTCTGTATTTCCAACATTTTCTGTTATATTAAAGGTGAAATGTTAATGGGGAACATGAGGGGAAACTTCTTCACTCAGAGGGTAGTGAGAGTGTGGAATGAGATGCCTGTACAAGTAATGGATGGGACTTCAATTTCAAAGTTTAAGGGAAGTTTAGATAGGTATATGGATGATGGGGGTATCGAGGGCTACGGTCCTGGTGCAGGTCGATGGGACTAAGCAGTTTAGATCTTTCAGCACGGACTAGCTAGGCTGAACGGCTTGTTTCTGTGCTGTAGTTGTCTTGATTCTATGACTCTAAAAGTACTACTGTTGCATCTCTTGTACTTGCACAGGACAGTGATGTAGGGAGGTAGAAAGGTCAAATAGAGCATGGACGGAACAGTTCTTTTTGATTACCAAAGGGGAAGATAATAGGTTGGTAAAATAATTCAATTCTGAAGGCTGTTGAAGTGAAAACTGACAAGAATAAGAAGTATTTCAACCCCTCCCTTTTCCTTACATGGGCCAGCTGCAAGCCTTCCCATGGACACGGTCTTATGTGAGTATTTAAATATGCTCATTTTTTTTATTTCTGATTTCTTGCATAAACATTATTTTGCTTTTGCACTGTCAGAAGTATGCCTGCTTTTATTTTATTATGTCAGGCATAATTTAGCAGGACTATGCTGTGCTGCCCAGTTACTGCAAGCACTCAATCTTTGCAGCTGCTACTGACATATAAATTGTGACGAAGAATTTGAGCACACTGTGTTGTGGGGGTTGGGGTTGAGATTCAGCTTTAATCAAGGACTAACTCTGTATTATGCAGGTATAAAGATGTACTCCAGGCATAAGTGATGGCTCACTCTGACATTGCTTTGGGCTGTCGAGTCCAAGAGAAGAAAATCTAGATCAAAGATCATACACCATTACATTGAATTGTGCAACTTGATGCTGGGTTACTCTGCTTTAAGATATTTGTAACTGTGTTCTGCATCTCAGACTATGCTGTATGCAAGGTATTGGCAGTACGGTTCATGTTAAAGATGATTACATCAAAGAGAATGAATGAGAAATTAGCTATGTGGATTTAAAGCTGACCTGGAAAATTAAAGGGTTTGTGGAGCTAAGATTAGAGAATTTTTGCGATGGCTCTTTGAGGATACACCAGGATTACTGTGCTTGTGCTGGTCTAAACTAGCATGAGTTCAGCAGGTGGATTTCCCAGCTCGAGAGGTGGGAAATTTGCAGAAATTCTCCTTGCCTATTTGGACTCTGTGGATGTCCCATGGTAGATGGTCTGCAAAGTGGAAGACTGCTTTACAATTGCCCAGTAATGTGGATATAGACTGGCAGTTCTGACATGAGTCTCACTGGAAGATTTTTTTGCCCCAAAGATTTTTAAGGTATTACAGTGGTCTTTGGGCTGTTCATGTATTTAGCTGGCTTGAGTAATTGGGTAATTTACAAATGGATTTGACAAATTAACCGGGACTGGTCAGGATGAATTTGTAGACTTTAGTAAGATAATATTAATTAATTTAAAAAATGAAGCATTATACAGCCATCCATTTACAGGAAAAAGGAATGTCAATTTGGTTTTAATTTTTAATGATTTCCTGAACATACTTAACCAAATGGAGTCATTACTTCCATACCTAGTCAAGTACCAAGTTGCATATAGGAAGTCTTTAATTGTTAGAATATATCAATTAATCCTGCAATGGTCAGTAAACCAGTTGATGTTCTGAGCTCTTCCTACACCTTTGTATATATTAGAATTTAATGACTATTTATGCATCGTCCAAATCTCAAGAGAATAATGAATAATCACAACATAAATCTCAGAACTATTGAAGAGATTTTATATTGTTTTGGAAAAGAAAGACTAGAAATAATATAATTAGTTCTATGAGCTGCTGAGAGGGTACTATATTATGTGGTTGGAAGCAAGTTATTAATCTGAACTGGAGGATATTGTACAAAATTCATGAATTACAGTGAAAACAAGATCAGAGGAATTTTCTCCTCATATATTTCCAGCAACAATTGTGCAAAAATTGGTGTAAAAATTATTTCATGAAATATATGACTAAAGGTTATGCAGATATTAATCTTGCTTCACTCATGGTGAATGAAAACAAGGCCATCAGCTGCAGGTTAGACTCACCTGTAGATGGTCAATTCCATTGGAATCAAAGGCTGAGTGGTGAGTGCAGCTGACTCTCTCACAGGAGTTCAGTGATCAGAAACGAATTTGTCCTCCCACATTTTACATTGATATTCCCTCTAAGCCATGCCATATCTGAAATGCTCCCACACATATAGCCTTTGTTGCCCTGCAGCTGGAATTGGATGCAGGTAGAAAATGTTTATAAAACATGAAAGATTTTCTTTGTTGCATTGTATTTCATTATACCCTTCAGTTAATAAATAAAATTGATGTTTTGTGATTTTTCAATTTGCATTCTAAGTATTCATAGTATAACAAAAAAACACTTAAAGTGCCACACAGTTTTCAGGCCATGTAAAAATATCCTGCTCAGGGCAATGGTTGGTTCGTATAGCTGTAAAAAGAATTAGAGGGAACGTTGCTGATATTATTACTGGACCCCTGACACCTAGCTGAACCTATGGAAGAAGTTATCATTACTTTTTAATGTTAGCTTCTTGACCTGCACTTCCACTCAGGCACTTTTGGAGGCTGAAAAGAAAAACTAATTCTGTTTTAATGTCCTCAATTTTTGTCCTTTGTGATTATTTGAATAAAGTCTATCGTGACATAAACTATCCTAATAGAAATGAACTTGAACATGTATTTATGTATTTCCACGCATATTCTTTTAAAACATTTGTATCATAAGTCATTGTCATTTTCTGATCACAGATAACCCACTGCTCAGAGATCTGTTTCTGCAAAACTTGCTCTTTTCTTTAACAACAATAGATTTTCCAAATTGATAGCTCTTCTAAAGTTTTATTAGCTTAAATAATTTAAACTATAAATCTTGTAACTCATAACTAAGAGGCAATGATGGATTCTTGGCTCACTTCCTCTAAGACAGATCACAAATTCAAGTTGCAGCCCAAAGATCCAAATACTGTACTGAGAAGGTTGTCAGAGACCTTTATCTTTCAGATGCAACAAGAAATGGAAGATTGGTTCTCAGAAAATGTTAACCTGAGTTACCATCCGTTCTCTTGAGATGACAGCATGAGATTTCATTAAGAGATTCAGTGAAGAAGAGTTCTGTTGGCATTCTGGCCAATATTTATTCCCGTTCAACATTGGGAGTACAGATTGTCAGATCAGTATTTGTCTACATCTGCAAAAATCTCTTTTTCCTTTATTATGTGTGTGGCCACCATTCATAAGTACCTCATTAACTACAAAATACATTGGGATATTTTCCTCAGGGTAACAACATTGTGGTCCACTTATGCAATGAGCTAGCTGAGAAAGGTATGTTAACACTATTTAAAGGACACTGGAACAAGGAAGTGGGTGGATAAGACTTCAAGGGATATGAGCCCAAATGGAGCTAGCTTATGTGGGTGTCTTGGTTGGCATGCACCATTTGGTCCAAAGGCCCTGTCTCTGTGCTTTATAACTCTATAACTGTAGAGTGATAAAACACTGTATGGCATCTTGAAGTCATAAAAGATGCCATGGAAAGATGCGTTATAAGTGTAACATGTTTCATTTACAGACAGTTGTTAGTGTAGTAGGTGCTCTGATATTCTGCTCTCATGATTGTATTTTTCTACGGGTGGTAGAAGGAAAACTGGTTCAAAAATGATATCGTTATTTAAGTTTCTTATTATTTTTTTCATTTTTACCTTTGCTGAAGCATACTTTATTGACTGAACAATATTGACCTATGTATTCATCTGCCTAAAGCTGGATCAAAGTTGTAAAAGATTCAGGTGTGTAATGACGAACAGTGCTCAGTCCTTCAAGGAAATAATCTCGTGCAATAACATTAATTCCAGAAACACAATCATGAGATTTCCTATTTACAGAATATGAATCTGTTGTGTTGGCAACACCTACAAATATGGATATTTGGCAAACCTGTGGAATTCTCTGCCCAATGAAGCAGTGGAGGCTACCTCAGTAAATATAGTTAAGACAAAGTTGGATAGATTTTTGCATAGTAGTGGAATTAGGGGTTATGGGGAAAAGGTAGGTAGGTGGAGATGAATCCATGGTCAGATCAGCCATCATCTTATTAAATGGCAGAGCAGGCTTGACGGGCCATATGACCAACTCCTGCTCCTGTTTCTTATGTTCTTATGTTCTTAGTTCCTTACAAAACACCTTGGATCGTTTTAGTACATTAGAAAGCATTTTATAGATGTAAGATGTGTTAATAAAAAGTGTTCATTATTTCACCTCATTGTTTATCCTTACTTTTATTTTCTTAACGCTCCCTGACAAATCTGTCAATCCATTTCCAGTTTAAAAGAAATCTGTGAAGTCAGCTTCACCGGAAAAGAATTCATTCCAAAATATCATTAAATGACACTTGGCAAAGAAATGTTGAATTGGTTCAAAAGAACAGAAGTTTCTAAAACAGAGGAATTTCAAATTAGTAGAAGCAACAAAACATCGTGTAACATACATCAAAGTTGCTGCCTGGCCTGCTGCGTTCACCGGCAACTTTGATGTGTGTTGCTTGAATTTCCAGCATCTGCAGAATTCCTCATGTTTGCGTTTTTAAACATCGTGTAAAACTGGGGACAATTTCTTAAAGTGCTCTGTGCTTAAGGAATGGAAGCAAACACTGGGGAGTGTTCAGGTGAACAGTACTCAGTAGTTGATGCAGAATCATTGAGTAGATTGAGGTGCTATTATGATAACTGAAAATGATATTTTATCCGTAAAAGTATATCAGTAATCTGCTGGGTAGAGTTTCTCCAATTAGTATCTAAATGAAAGCAAAATGTGTCTGAACGGTTTAACAGAATGAAGATTCTTGTGATTGAATAACTAGGTTAAGTAAAGTTTTCGATTAAGTAATTGGTTTCTGGACCATGTAATTGGATGATTCCCCTTAGTAGGACGAGGAACATTTTTGAGTTCTAGGAATTGGCCGTGGCCCATTTTGGTGCATTGCCAGTTGCACATGCCACCGGTCCAAACCAGAAACTAGCTTGAAGTTGTGCCTTAGGGCTTATTAACATGGTCATTATTCAGTGTATGTTGGAGCATTTGTGCACACAGTAGCAAATAATTTGTTTCTGGTATGTCTGCTGCTAAAGAAACTGGAATTCAATATGCAGTTCTCTAGAGTGGGTTCAATGGGTATGACTTCTTCTCACTTATAAATGTAAGGAAACCAACACCTGTTGCAATCAGCTATCATTCATGCCTACAAATGGCTCATCCTGAAATTATAATGGGTATCTTTCAGGCATCAACTGGAGAACAGTAATTGGGCCAAAAGTGGCCATGATTGTGCCTGTTTCGTAGCAGAGAGTACAATAGAGGTCAATTTCTCTGTTACTCTATAATGCTACATCTCAGTATGTTTGTCTATGATTTTATTCTTAATGAGGTAAGTGTAGAAACTAACTTGATATTTTATATTAAAATATGGTGCATTTTCATCTTTTTCTTTTTCTTAGCAATAAGATTTGACTGAGCTTTAAATATTAAAATAGTTTGAAGATCTGGTACCATTTGTGTTTGTCATCATTGAATTTTTCCAACTATGTCCACACAGGTACATTAATCAACCAGATAAAATTAGGCTTTGAACGTTAAATTTTATCTCTCGGCATGTTATAGCCAGATGAGTAGAGATGTTAAAAATGTAAGTATTCATTTAAATCTGATCAGTTCCAACAGGAAAGCGACAGTCCACTTAAAAACTGCTGAGTGAACAATAAATTGTGGGATTAATTGTTGGTGATTGTAATCAGGGGTCTTCTGATCATAATATGATGAGGGCTTGCAACAAAGAAAATGTTGAACTCCTTCTGAACATGGGTACCTGCATAAGCATTCTTGGCATGGTTTTACTGGCAGGAAGGCCACCAATGCTTTCATCCATGTAATAATTCCACTTGTACCAAGGCACGTATAAAATAAACCTTGCCAGCTTTTATTGGATAATCTTGCTCAGTTGAAGACTGAAATCCACATACTGCAGTATCAGGAAGATTAAATAACAAGGGTGAATTTAACAGCCCACCCACTCAGTTTCTGCTCAGTTGGTGGTGCCAAATTCTCTCCCCCAACTTCCTCTCTCACTCTTGTTTCAAGCTGTTTAGTATTTGAAGCATCTGCTGCTAATTGTTTGGAGTCTGGGACTTTGAGATGAAGTAAACTAGAAGCAAGGAAAAACAACATTACTACATGATAATCTTAGAGCTCTACATAAATAGGACATAATTCATTTAAACAAAACCTCATCATTCAGAGAGAAAGGAATTGTAGAAGTAACCAATGTAGAAGGGAATATAGGGAGAAAAGTTGTAAAGTGTATTCCCCCTCCGCCCCCAAAATTATATATATAATTGAGAGTAGATCATGCACCATCTGAAAGGCACAGATGTTCAAGGGGTCACATGATTAATTTTTGCTCCTATTTCTCATTTTCTTTTGACATCATTTTTATACTCTGCTGAGAAGGGCAAGGGTAAAGGGTGGTGTATCTCCTTGTCAAAGGTACAGGTTTACAAGTGCAACTCTTCCAAATGATGGCTGTCTTGACGTTTGTGACCCAAGTGGAAACAATGTATGTCAGGTGAAATTTCTTAGATGGAAAGAAACCAAATGTAAGGGTATTTTTCTATCTAAAGGTCAGGGTAGAATAGTTTACTGACTTATTTTCCCAGATTTGTATATCTACACAATAAGTACAATCCATTGAATTTCCTAGGACAGAAGGTGATTGTATTGTGCTTATGGTCTTTCACTAACTAACTTACAATTATGAGCAGCGTAGCAGACCTATAAGTATTATCCTCACTTAATGCAACATACTGTATTTGTAGAAGTATCGGAAGTTCAGTGGTGAGGGGTGGCCAAAACACGTTGTAAGGGCAATACAATGCTCATGACTGTATCAATCCTAAAAAAGTCTGTAGTGACACCAGACTCGGTAAGTGCATGGGTACTTATTGTTTCTATACAAGGTTCGCACATCTCTTGGCAAAAGGGTTTGATCTGTTGGTCTCGTTTAGGTTAATGTTACTTCAAGTAAAAATGTCTGCCATACAAAAGTGATGAGATGCTGTATTCAATTGTGCCACAGAATCTTTAAGTAAAACCTTGAGGCTTTCGCTACAAATCTTATTTATAAAATCCTGTGACTATGGTGTAGGAATAATAATATATTTTAATGCTGCATATTTGCAATAGTTTTTAAGCATAACGTTTTTGCCGGTGTAATAAAGTGATGGGATGGGTGGATGGTGACACAGGAAGGAAAAGCTTTGCAGATTTTTACAAAGCTTATTTTTAATTTTCAGAAATCAGTAATACATTCCTTGATCAACACATTCAGAACAAACTGATTGAATAATCATAAATAGGAGAAAACATCCGAGTCATATCTTCTATTATTAATTAAGTAGATACATAACTCAGACACTCTTAGCAAAATTCTATATTTAATTACTACTTAATTGAAAAGGTATTTAAGACAATGTGAAGTGCAGAATTATTTTCTGTCTCCAGACAGTCAGCCGGATGCATTGTAGCATGAATTGTAAATCCTACAACCAATGTTTTCATTGTATTTCACCAGACAAGATTAACTAATGTAAGCTCTGTTCCTTTTTCATAATGTTCACACCCATCCCCTGCTGAGATGCATCACTGAAGTGCTAACTCTTCGCTTTCCCATTGGAGTCTTGATCTCTTCCCACCAACAAGATGACAATTATTCTCTGATTGCCAAACCGAAGCCCTATCCAAGGGTGCAACAGACCCAACGACTGATTCCATTCTACTCCTCCTCCCCCACTTGACTCAGACCCAGACCCAGACCCAGACCCAATATGTGCATCTGCTTCACAGTCCATCAATGTATAATGTACGATACTGAAGTTTTCTCTGGACGATCACAATTCAAATGTTTATTGTCTATCTGATTGCAATTACAAAACATGTAATGGCACTCCACAATTTCTAAGCCTTTGTTTCCACTCTATGTAGGAATATTACATAATGGAATCAAACATTTTGAGTAAGTTGAAGCAGCTATATTCAACTGTCTTAGGAAAATATAATATTTAAATGTTTGACCAGGAAAAAAATGAAATAGAAGAAATTTGTACAAACCACAGCAAAGACGACATATCTATAGCACATTAAAATATGTTAAAGAGATTGATCCTCAAAATCCATCCGTAAGTGGAAACCCATGGTTTTTATTCTGTGTCAGAAACTACAAAGAATTAAGCAGCTTTTGTCTGTATTTATTAATTCACTCCTAGCATAGAGTACATCTTATATGTTTTCATAGAGAGGATATCCGGAGGCATACAACAGCTGCTTTGTAAACTTTTATGTTTCTTTATGTGTATTAGATGATAAATTTTCCATGGACATCCAGCAAGGCATGATCATTATTATTAGTGGAACTTAGTAACCTGTAAATTGGGTTCATATGGTCCTAACAGGCCACACAGACTATCAGTCGTTGTTTCTGTACAAAGTATTAGAAGCATTGAGAACTTTGAGAAGAACCCAGTCAGAGAGCAGCCAGCGTAGCTTTGGAAGAACTTAGTCTCCATCTGATCACACTCTGTTTCCTTTAAGCAAGTGTTAGGCCAGGTAAACGTTAAACGTTAAACCTTAGAATTCAGACTTTCGTAGGGGAAGAAGCAAAACTTGTTCCATGAAGTTCTACAAAAAATACACTAATTTATTCTCTCTTACTTCTCTTCTAATATTAGTATATCTGTGCACTTGTAAAGCTACTGTGACTATAATTTCCTTTGGGATCAATAAATTATCTATCTCTCTAAAATTAAAACCAGTGATAACTTTACTTAGCAATTGTCTGATTAAATATCCATTTTACACACACACACAATTTATTTACTAAGATATATAGTCTATTACAGAATGAATTATACTGTGTTATTTTTTACAATTGCACCAAGAGTTGAACTTCACAGAAATGAAATGAGAAAGTAATGATGTGAAAGTTCACAAGAGGGCAGCGTTCATAATAGTTCACCCTCCTCTTATGTTTGTAGGTCAAAGGCAGTTCTTCAATGAGCAAGTTCAGTTTATGTGGGAGGAAAATGCCTTACAGTATTCAGAGTGGGAAAGGCATTATTTTCCATTAAGTAATTCCAATTGCCATATCTATAATGCATAAAAATGCACAGACCAATTTCATTTAGAAATGCTTCATTAAATTCTTGCAAAAATAACTAGCCTTTCTAATTGATGTGGATATTCCTCACATCCCATTCTGTAATACTGGTCAAACATCTTTTAAATTACTGGCTGACATGTTTGAGGTTACTGCAGATAATATGAGTATATGTAACAAACGAGAAGCAGCTCCTTTATTTGAAGCAGCTTAAGTTGTAAATTAAGAATATAAATCATGTAAATATAAATATAAATGTACTTTATTACACTCAAAAATAAAATATAGTGTTGTAGGTTAGCATATATTCTGAACCTCTCTTTTGGAATTGTACTTTGCAATATTCCCATGGAATGCATCTGTGAATAAAGCAGATACCATGTTCTACAGAACGGATGCAGTTGTTATTACAAGTATCAGATTTTGCAGCGTTGCTATGCTTAATGATTATAACTTCTGGTCATTTCTAAAGATGATTTCCTGTTTAACCAAATAATTCAAATCTAATTGTTTTAAAATGTTATTTAGTTGAAATTGCTCACAAGTCAATATTTTTTATAATTACCCCACTGCACAAAAAAGTAAGAAAACGTGGTTCTTTATGATGTAGGTTTAAACTGTTTAAAGAGATGTTCCTGATATGAGAATATTATAGCAAGATATAATTAACTTGGTTTACTGAAGATTATTTTAGATTTACACAAGCATTTAGGGGCTTGGGAATAACTGTCTTCTAATCTTACGAGTGGGAAAGGACATAATGCCAAATTAACTAAAGGAAAAATGAAGTAAAATTGGGAAGTGGCTAAGTGACATTTGTTAACCTGAAGCATTTTTTTGTTTTAATGTCACAATAGATAGTCTTTTATAATTGAAGTATACTGTTTCTTTATAACCACCATCCTCCCCGCCTCACCCACTTTTGTATTTTACAGACCAGAGAAAGAGCAGTATGTTCTGCACTTCATCATCCACCTATTTAAGGTTTCACAGTATAATTCAATTCATGTTCTTGGCAGAAATTTAGCCATTTATATTTTAAAACATTAATATCAAACATTGAAATGATTTTAGCTGATAAATAATCTACAGTATCGGGGCACAGCAGCAGCAACCAGGCAGTGGCACTGTGGCAGGTCCTAAAGCACAGCAAGGAAGGGTAAAGTCAGCTAGATCAATAGAGATTGGAGACTCATTAGTTAAGGGTACAGGAGATGTTTTGGCCACAAAAAAAGATGCCAGGATGATGTGTTGCCTCCCAGGTGCTGGGGTCAACAATGTTTCAGTGCGGCTGCCGAATATTCTCAAGAAGGAGGGTGAGCAACCAGAGGTCAATGGCACCAATGACAAAGGTAGAACGGGGCAAAAGTGTCCAGAGCAGTGAGTAAAGGGAGTTGGGCTGAAGAGCAAGTCCTCCAAGGTTGTAATCGCTGGATATTCCCTGTACCACATGCTAGTCAGGACAGGAATGGGGTGATAGTACAGATGATGAGTGGCTGAGGAACTGGTGCAGGGGGAAGGGTTTCTGGATCATTGGGATTTCTTCTGGGGAAGGTACAACCTGTAAAAAGAGGATGGGTTACCCTGAATCCAAAGGAGACCAATATCCTTGTGGGCAGGTTTACTGGAGCTGTTGTTGAGTTTAAGCTAACTTGGCAAGGGTATGGGAACCAGACTGATAGGGCTGAGGATGGGGAAGTTGGTATCAAGCAGCTGCTGTGAGGAAGGATAGGCAGATGATAGGACAAAATTGCAGTCAGTGGGATGAGTTGAATTGGAACACAGGTAATAAATCAAAAGGGTGACAAGTGTAGGAATGAAGGTATTATATTTGACTGCACACAGTATACAGAATAAGGTAGATGATGTTGCAGCACAGTTAGAAATTGGCAGGAATTACATCGTGGGCATCACTGAGTCATGGCTGAAAGACGATCATAGTTGACAGCTTAACATCCAAGGATACACATTGTATTGAAAGGACAGGCAGGGAGGCAGAGAGGATTAGTGGCTCTGGTAAAAAATGAAATTAAATTCTTAGAAAAAGGTGACATAGCATCAGTAGATGTAGGTCCTTTTGGGCAGAGTTAAGAAACTGCAAGGGTAAAACGACCATGATGGGAGTTATATGTATATACAGTATATGGGGAATTTCAATATGCAGATAGATTTGGAAAATTAGGTTGGTGTTGGGTCCCAAGAGAGGGAATTTGTAGAATGCTTACAAGATGGGCTTTTAGAGCAGCTTGTAGTTGAGCAAACTAGGGGAAAGGTATTTCTGGATTGAGTGTTGTATAACGAGCCTGATTTGATTAGGGAGCTTAAGGTAAAGGGAACTTCAGGAGGCAGTGATCAAAATAGGAGAGAAAAGATTAAATGTGAAGGTAAGCTAGCCAATAATATAAAAAGGGATACCAAAAGATATTTCAGATATATAAAGAGTGACGAGAATTGGACTGCTGCAAAATGACACTGAAGGGTAGTAATAGGCAACAAAGAAAGGGCAGATGAACTTAATGAGTACTTTGCATCAGTGTTCACTATGTAAGACACTAGTAGTATGCCAGAATTTCAAGAGGGTCAGTGGGCAGAGGTGAGTGTAGTTGCTATTACTATGGAGAAGGTGCCTGGAAAGCTGCAAATTCCTAAGTCACCTGGACCAGATGGGCTACACCCCAGGGTTCTGAAAGAGGTAACTGAAGAGGTTGTAGAAGTATTAATAATGATCTTACAAGAATCACTCAATCCTGGAATAGTTTCAGAGAACTGGAAACTGCAGATGTCACTCCACTCTTTAAGAAGGGAGGGAGGCAGATGAGAGGAAATTATAGGCTAGTTAAGCTGATTTCAGTGGTTGAGAAGATGTTGAAGACCATTATTAAAGATAGCATTTCAGGATACTTGGAGGCATATGATAAAAGAGACTAAAGTCAGCATTGTTTCCTTAAGGGGAAATCTTTCCTAACAACTTTGTTGGAATTCTTTGAGGAAGTAACCATGATTGTCAAAGAAAAGTCAGTGGATGTTATTTATTTGGATTTTCAGAAGGGCTTTGACAAGGTGCCAGACATGAGGCCTCTTAAGATTAGAGTCCATGATAGTACAGGGAAGATATTAGCAGATTGGATGACTGGCAGGAGGCAAAGACTAGGAATAAAGTGAGCCTTTTCTGGTTGTCTGCCAGTGGCTGGTGGTTCTTCCTTAATATTGCTTACCATGTCACTTATTCTTATTCCAACAGCAAACTTGAAATCACACATCTGACAAGTTCTTGCAGGACTCTGAGTCAAATCTTGATCATTAGCTCATTATTTAACACTGTTGAATTCAATAATAATCAACATTCAAATCTTATTTCACAGATGCAATTTCTTTTCCTCTCTCCCCTCCTCTTCCTACATTTAGATTTTATTCACCTCTTCCTTTTTATATTTTTTAATCATACCCTAACAACCCTCTTTCACCTGGCACCAGTACTTCTGTCATTCAGATTCCCTGATCTCTATCCTATCATAGATCCTTCCCTCAATTCTTACCATTCCCCTGCACAACACATCCTACCCAGCGCTTTCTCTTCATATAAAATTTGCTTTACTTCTCATTGTTTCCAGTTCTGATGAAAGGTCATTAACCTGAAATGTTACTTGTGCTTCTTGCTCCACAAGTGCAGTCTGATCTGTCAAGTATTCCCAGAAATTTCTGTTTGTATTTCAAATTTCAAACTCTATAGTATTTTGCGTTTTGATTTCTCCCCTCACTCAGTCAGTCTGAATTTCCCAGTCAGATCAATAATTTACTTTTGTTTCCAACACTGCACCTACTCTGTGCAATAGTACACCATCTGTAGTTGGAGGTCCAAAATTACACATGGTATTACCATCTGCCACTGAAATAAAATCGTATGCAAATTCTTTATTACTTGTTTGCATTTGTGTTCAAAACCTGAATGCATTAAACTTAAAATCATGCTGCTCTTTTCTTCGTAGATCATTCAGCCCAGCATCTTGTATTCCAGAGTGGAGGTGATGTTTACTAGGTTATTACAATGAAGCTGATTGTAACTTCAGTCTCTGCCAAGGTCATGGATCTGAATTACTTTGTTTTTGTTTTAACTTCATAGTGATAGTTTTTGGGTCAAAGAGGGGAGCTAGGGGGTCAGGTTAGGGTTTATGGACCTGGATGTGATGTCAGGCCAACGTCTAGGCCATGGGTCCGCACTCCACTTTTGAAGGCTAGTGACATGATATGTGGCGGAGGACCTCCGTGGCTGGATGTCAGGCTAGGAAGTGCTGTGGATAAAGACCAGCAAGGACAAAAGTTGGTACACCACCCTCCCCCAGGTCGACAGGTCCTGGATCAACGGTCCTTGCGGGCAGGAGGCATAAGGGCCAGTGACCCCCTGGATACACAAGTCAGTGAGTCCAGAGTTCGTGGCCTGCAGTACATGGTTCTGAATCAGCGAGTCTGGAGTTCGAGGCTGGGAGTTCAGGGTCACTGGTAATCCTGCATTGATACCGAGGATAAAAATGCAAAGGTCAATTGGAAGCCTGCAAACTGAGGCCCCTTGACCAAAGTCCTGGTTCTGTGAGTCTATGAGTCCACTTGGGGAGTCGAAGCCCCTATGTAAGAGAATTTATGAGTCCACTTGAGGCCCAAAGGCAGTCTGTCCTGGGCTGTGTGTGTGTGTGTGAGAGAGAGAGTAGGTATGTGCGTGGGTGTTTCTGTTCTGTTGCTGTTGCTTGTGTTATTCTGCTAAACATTGGGGACATACTATGCTGGCGCTGGAATGTGTGGTGACTCTTACGGGCAGCCCCCTCACATCCTTAGATTGTGTTGGTTGTTAACGCAAATGACACATTTCACTGTATGTTTCGATGTACATGTGATTCCATTGAGTTTTTTACTTTAGTCCATTGTAAACCAAGGCCTTCAGATGCTGACTGATTAGCACTACTCATTTGCTTCTCAGTAATTCTCAGACCTCTGCACTTGTAGAGTGATAGGCAAAAGCATGAGATATGTTGGAGATCAGCTGCGAGCATATAGACTGTCTTCTCTGTTTCTTCTGTTCAGCCGAGCAGCAGAATATTATTGTGCCGACAAGGGAATGTGAGCGCCTTTCACATCCAGCCATTTGCTTTATCCCAGGAAGTGCTGCCAATGAAATAGTGACTCAATAGTGAATTTATATTTTACTTTTAAACACTTTTTAAACTATTTGTATCTACTTGATCTGTTTTGGAATGTTAGTCAGGACATTCTGGGAGTGGGGCTTCAATGCCCTGTTGGATGCTACAGCTCAGCTTGACTGTCCTTCTGTATGCAGAAAATGTATAGGTGCTTGAATTGAATTGACTTTATTTCCTACATCCTTCACATACATGAGGAGTAAAATCTTTATGTTACACCTCCGTCTAAATGTGCAATGTGCGATCATAGTAATTTATAATAAATTGAACAGTCAATGTAATATAGAGTACACTCAAGTCAGTGTGAGTTCATCAGTCTGATGGCCTGGTGGAAGAAGCTGTCTGGAACCTGTTGGTCCTGGATTTTATCCTGTGGTACCGCTTCCTGGAAGGTAGCAGCTGGAATAGATTGTGGTTGGGATGACTCAGGTCCCCAAAGATCCTATGGGCCCTTTTTACACACCTGTCCTTGTAAACGTCCTGAATCATGGCAAGTTCACAACTACAGATGCGCTGGGCTGTCCGCACTACTCTCTGCAGAGTCCTGCGGTTAAGGGAGGTACAGTTCCCACACCAGGCAGTGATGCAGCCAGTCAGGATGCTCTCAACTGTGCCCCAGTAGAAAGTTCTTAGGAATTGGGGGCCCATATCAAACTTCTTCAACCGTCTGAGGTGAAAGAGGCGCTGCTGTGCCTTTTTCACCACACAGCTGGTGTGTACAGACCATGTGAGGTCCTCGGTGATGTGAATGCCAAGGAACTTGAAGCTGTTTATCCTCTCAACCCCAGATCCATTGATGTCAAAAGGGGCTAGCTCATCTCCATTCCTCCTGTAACACACAACCAGCTCCTTTGTTTTCATGACATTGAGAGAGAGGTTGTTTTCTTGCACCACTGTGTCAGAAAGATGACTTCTTCCCTGTAGGCCACCTCGTTATTGTTTGAGATAAGGCCAATCAATGTAGTGTTGTTGGCAAACTTAATTAGCAGATTGGAACTGCGGGTGGCGATACAGTCATGGGTACACAGGGAGTAAAGGAGGAGACTCAGTATGCTGCCCTGAGGGGCTCCTGTATTGAGAGTCAGAGGGCTGGAGGTGAGGGAGCCCACACTTACAACCTGCTAGCAATCTGACAGGAAGTCCAGGATCCAGCTGCACAAGGCAGGGTCTGCTTGTGGACAGCAGAGAGTGTAACAAGGCTTGCCTGATCTGGTCCTTTATACGGCAACATTTTGAAAGAGCTCATCACTTTTGTTATATTCTGTGAACATGTGGTGTTGGAGGAATTTTCCAGCACGAGTTTCCGAGTGCCAGCAGAACATCTCCCGATCCTGGGATGATCTCTTTGCTTTCACAAATGACTAGTAGAAACCAAAGACTGAAGCTGTAAGAACTTTCTGTCAGTGAAACCAAGCAGTTAATTGAAATTAAAATTAAAAAATGGCTGAGAAAAGGCCATTTTAAACGGGAACAGATTGAGTTGTATTTTTTATTTTATAATATTCTTTATTAAAAAAATAGATGGCTTATAAGTGAGTTTGCTGACTACAGCTAATGGAACCGGATTAACAATTGTTTGAATCCAAGCCATCTGGGCTTTTGACTCACTACATCTATCATAATACTAGCAAACCAAACTAATGAAAAATACAATTGGATCTCAAAGTGCTGCAGCCCCCAGACTGAATCAGTTTTCCTTCAGTATTGTATGGATGCAGGCTGCCATTTTCTGTATACACATTGATTAAATTGTTTGGTGGTTCAAAAGCAAAATACTGTACTTAATGTGAATTGGGAAAAAAAACAGAAAATGCTAGATATACACAAAAGATTAAACAGCATCTGTGGTGAAAGAAATGATTTACATTTCAGATCAACAACATTTTTTTTAGAAAACTCTTAACAAGTTCTGTTCAAGTTTAGTCCCCTTGATATTTGCTTCAGTACACATAAAACACGGAACAGCACAGTACCGTAGCCAGTGGTCACTGATCAGGGTTCAACCCCTGCCACTTTCTGTAAAGAGTTTGTACATTCTCCCTGTGACCAGGTTGGTTTCCTCCGAGTGCTCCAGATCTCTCCTACATTCCAAAGACATTTGGTTAGGGTTAGTGAGTTGTGGCCTTGCCATGTTGGTTCCAGAAGTGTGGTGATACTTGGGTGTTGCTCAGCATGATCTTTGCTGCAAACAACACATTTCACTTTCAATATTTCAATGTACATGTGACAAATAAAACTAATCTTCATTTAAAAAGTTACGGCAGGATTGATTGCACATTTTAGTGATCTAATTTCAGAGGAAACGTCATACTGCTGATTACATTTTGAGCAACAAACATTCTCAGCTTTTTTCCTGAGGTAAAGTTAACATAATTACATGAAAGATAAAGATTGTTTAGCCAAACTGTTGTTTTTTTAAAGAAGAAACACCCACCTATCACCCGGTAGCATTCAGATTGACAGTGATGAAATGCTTTGAGAGGTTGGTCATAACTAGACTGAACTCCTGCCTCAGCAAGGACCTGAACCCATTGCAATTTGCCTATCGCCACAATAGGTCAATGGCAGATACAATCTTAATGGTTCTTCACACGGCTTTAGACCACCTGGACAACACAAACACCTATGTCAGGATACTGTTCATCAACTGTAGCTCAGCATTTAATACCATCATTCCTATAATCCTGATTGAGAAGTCACAGAACCTGGGCCTCTGTGCTTCCCTCTGCAATTGGATCCTCGACTTCCTAACCGGAAGACCACAATCTGTATGGATTGGTGATAACATCCCCTCCCCGCTGATGATCAACACTGGTGCACCTCAGGGGTGTGTGCTTAGCCCACTGCTCTACTCTATATACCCATGACTGTGTGGCCAGGCATAGCTCAAATACCATCTATAAATTTGCTGATGATACAACCATTATTGGTGGAATCTCAGATGGTGACGAGAGGGCATACAGGAGCAAGATATGCCAACTAATGGAGTGATGTCACAGCGACGACCTGGCACTCAAAATTAGTATGATGAAAGGGCTATTGTGGACTTCAGGAAGGGTAAGACGAAGGCACACATACCAATCCTCATCAAGGTATCAGAAATGGAGAGAGTGAGCAGTTTCAAGTTCCTTGGTGTCAAGATCTCTGAGGACCTAACCTGGTCCCAACATATCGATGCAGCTATAAAGAAGCAAAACAGCGACGATACTTAATTAGGAGTCTGAAAAGATTTGGTCAACAAAAACTTCTATAGATGTACTGCGGTGAGCATTCACAGGCTGAATCACTGTCTGGTATTGGGGTGGGGGGAGGTACTGCACGGGACTGGAAGAAGCTACAAAGGGTTGTAAATTTAGTCAGCTCCATCTTGGGTACTAGCCTGCAAAGTACCCAGGGCATCTTCAAGGAGCGGTGTCTCAAAAAGGCAGCGTCCATTATTAAGGACCTCTAGCACCCAGGTCATGCCCTTTCTTCATCATTATCATCAGGTAGGAGGTACAGAAGCCTGAAGATACACACTGAACAATTCAGGAACAGCTTCTTCCCCTCTGCCATCTGATTCCTAAATGGACATTGAATCTTTGGACACTACCTCACTTTTTTAATATATATTATTTCTGTTTTTTGCACGATTTATAATCTATTCAACATACATATTCTACAATTGATTTATTGATTTACTTATTCCATATTATATTATTTTGTTTTTTCCTTCTATATTATGTATTGCATTGAACTGCTGCAGCTAAGTTAACAAATTTCAGGACACATGCACATGATAATAAACCTGATTCTGATTCAGATAAAAGGGACTGCTGAATTTGCTTGACTTTGTTTCCCCGAAGATCTTTAATACAATGCTCTATCAAATAATGTTGTTGTAGGAAGTGATGTGTTGGAATAGATAGATGAATGCTGTCTAACAGGAAGCCGAGAGTAACAAGAAATTGTCATTTTCTTTTTGGGAAGTTGGAACAAGTCATGTATCACAAGGCACTGATTTAATGAGAAGCTACTAGATCAAAGCCATGAAGATACTGTTGCTAAATTTGCTGATGACAGTGTAAGTTAGTAATGTGCATAAAGGACACAAGGAGGTATAACAGGGATGATATAGTGATCATGTGAGTTAGGCAAGCATGTAAAGATATGGCTTATGGAGTATAGCATGGGAAAATAAATTCTCCATTTTATCTGGAAAACTATTATCTAATTGACAAGAGGTTGCAGAGCTTTGAGATGCAGAGGTATCTGGGTGTCCTTAGCATGATTCACCAAAGGCAATTATGCAGGAAAGCCAGCTGAATGTTGTTGTTTATTGCAAGGGGGAATTGGATATTAAAGCAGAGAGGTTTTGCTTTGATTGTAAAGGGTACTGGTGAGATCAGATTTAGATTATGATGAACACTTGGTTTCCTAATTTCAGGAAAATATAAAAGCATGAAAAGTTCAGAGGAGACTTTTTATATATCCTAATAACGTGAAGACATTCAGCCCATCAAGTAATGTCAGCTTTCCCATTCTTATTTTGCTCTGAATTACTCTCTCCCTTGTATATCCATTTCTACCCCATGATTCTTGTTCCAATATGTATTAGCTAATTAACATTAAGGGAAGAAAATTGAGCACTCAGTGGAAATCCACATAATCACAGGAAGAAGATGCAAATTCCACACAGATGGCACTGGAGGTCGGAATTGAACCCAGGTCACAGGTCACTGGTCACTGGTGCTGCAAGACTGCTGCACTAAAATGCAGTGCCCATTTACTGAACTGATACATTTACTCAATGTTCAGGTAAAATTTATTATCAGAGTACATACGTACATGTCACCACATACAACCCTGAGATTCTTTTTCCTGCGGGCATACTCAGCAAATCTATAGAATTGCAACAGTATACAGGATCAATGAACAACAAACTGTGCAAATACAAATGTGAATAAATAGCAATAAATAACGAGAATATCAAATAAGATAAAGAGTCCTTAAAGTGAGATCATTGGTGTGGGAACACCGGAAATAGAATGAGTGTAGTTACCCTCTTTTGTTCAAGAGCCCGATGGCTGAGGGGTAATAACTGTTCTCGAATCTAGTAGTGCAAGTCCTGAGGTACTTATACCTTCTACCTAATGGCAGCAGCGAGAAAGAGGAAGGCCTGGGTGGTGATGGATGATGGTTGCTGCTTTTCTATGGCACTGTTTCATGTAGATGTGCTCAATGGTTGGGTGGGCTTTGCCCATGATGAACTGCACCAAATCCACTCCCTTTTGTAGGATTTTCCACTCAGAGACATTGGAAATGACATTGTGAAGTTGAGTTTACTATTAGATCAGTGATGATTGTACGAAGTGGTGTAGAATACTCAAAGGTCAAATGTCTCCTAATTCATTTGTTTGAATTACTCCAAATGGTCTCTGAGAAGAATGAGACTATCAGGGAGGCATGTTTGGAGGAATCCAAGCATGAACCTCAGTGGAAGACATAATTTGATCTGAAGTCTTAAAAGTTGACACATCCAGAATTCAATAAGGAAGCAGCTCAATCCTAGCCTCCTAATATTTGATGCTGTTTGAACAAGCATCAAATAATGTTAAAATTCCAAATTACAGTCATAGCTCTGATGTTACAACTGGTCTACTGTGTAACATATGCAGACCACACAAATATACAACAAACTTCAAAGGTGTCCTATTTTTACAGCTTGCTCTCTTTTATCATTCTATAATTTGTTTAGTCTTCCTTAAACTATAATTATTTTTAATATCTTATCCTGCTTGCTAAATCACTCACGTGAATCCAATCGTAAGCTTTAACATTTACAATCATATGATCTAAAATATAATATTTAACTCACTCACAAAATGTTATTGCAACATAACAAAGATATGAGGTAGGAATGGCCCAGATAATATTTTGTATCACTACTGAATAGCCAGACAGACATTATACCTGTACTAGTTACGAAACTTAGCTAACTTTTCTAGTAATCAAGAAAATATTGGCGATTACATTCTCCGATTTATCAAAAAGTAAATATAATGCAGTATAGTACCTATAACTAGAAATTAAAAGGTGAAATAATAGTTCTACATGGGAGCTGTTAACCTTAATCCAATGAAAAATTAAAATTAACAACTTACCTACTTTCTGAAGTATTTTCCTTGGACAATATTACTGGAAATTATGATGATACTCACCTTCCTGTTGTGCTGTTGAGGAAGGTGGATTTGTGCACTGATTTTTTTTTCAGTTTTCTCTCTTCCAGATGTTGTAAGTTCTTTGTTTCCCAAAAGTCTGTTTACATCTTGAATGGATTGAGAGCTTTTAATGAGAGATGTGGTTATGTTTACCTTGCACTAAGTCTGGGGTGCCAAATTAGCTGCATAAGACAGTGCAGCTCTGTGTGTAATTTCCATTTTAATCAAGGAAAATACTCCTTGTATTGTGTAGAAATGCTTTTTAAAAAAACTTGAAAACTTTCTATAACAGAAGGAGATGGTCAGATATGTCAATGTAAAGCAGATCATAAAAATGGAAAGACTGGGTGGGTCAGATTTTGACATCCGGAGAAGGTTGTAGAACAAGTAACTTTCTAGTCATAAAGAAATTCAAATGCAATAATGTGCATTTTATCTGAGGTCCTCTGGAACTAGGAACCAATGTATGTTAGTCAGGACTGAGATTTTGGTTGACCATGATCTCATAGAGGATGGGATTTGGGCACAAGCATTCAGAATTGGGTGTCATTATAGGGTGTAAAGTTGGAAATAGAACGTCTACATGTTTGTATAAGATGCAGATGATATGGGGTTTGGAACTTAGCTCGGTAGAAAATGAACTGAAACAAGAGTTTGAGCTGTCTTCCTCAGACAAAGTCAAAGACAATTACACAGGTTTGGTGCAAAGGATCAGTTAATCTAACCTAATTACTGTAACATCTGTAAATTGTGGCTGGTTGGATGATTAGCACCACAAATGAAGAGGGAATGCCAAGAAAACTGAAGGAGAGATAATGCTGAGTGCCTTCAGGAAGTATACAGGAACAAGGCCATTTCAGTAGATGCCGTTGCCCAAGGGCATGCTGTGGGTAAGGAAGAGAAGAGGCCCAATGGAAGAGTACTTGGGAAAATCCCCGTGGTGGGATGTGAAGGGAAGCTGTGGCTGGAGTGGAGCTGTCTGTAATAATTGTGAAAGAATACTAGTTAAGATTCACAGAGCTGCACTGCGCAGGAGAGTGGCAGAGGCACAAGATGTGGTTATCTGTGTTGAAGATACATTACGTAGATAATAGTCTATCACTTCAGTCAGAGAGGCTCTTATTCATAATTTTCCTTGGGGTCATTTCAGGTCTGCGGGAGGAGTAGCGGACTGATTAGAGGGATTCTGTGTGTGGCAAGATTTTATATCTAGCTGTTGAAGAAAGATAACAGTTGGCATTCAAACAATCTTAAATTCATTTAAGGCA
This sequence comes from Mobula birostris, assembly GCF_030028105.1. NCBI lineage: Eukaryota > Metazoa > Chordata > Chondrichthyes > Myliobatiformes > Myliobatidae > Mobula > Mobula birostris. The sequence continues at coordinate 31,165,665 of NC_092385.1, read as the reverse complement.
ACATTAATGGGGAGATACAGATCTGTTGGGTGCGCATTAAAGCTGCCTTCCATCATGTGTGGTAATTAACTTTAAACCCTTGTGTGCTGCCCAGAGTACGCTAGCAGGATTCCCTTCAAGTGTAAGATTACCTTCTGCCTCCCATTTTTTCCTAATAAGTTCAAAACAATTATAAAAACTGAAATTCATTCACCCGCTGGGAGAACTGTTACAATATCACATTTAATTCTCATTTAATATGTAGCTGCTCTCCACCAGCATGTAATGTATGCTCTTGGCAAAGGATAAGTGACAATGGTATTTCATATAAATGGAAGACATTATCATTTTATCTTAGAATTGACCGAAGAATAGGTATTTGAGAATCACAAAATATTGAAGTTCCCAAATAAATACTACAGGTTACATTTAAAAGGGGAGGATGATACTAAACCCAACCGATATCTGTAGATATAATGTCCTTCTTTGTTGGGTTTGGCTAATTCAGGTTAGTTCCTCATCACTAAAGCCAGAATATTGTGTGGTCCCATAGTCTTTGCTTCTGGCATTCCACACCCTCCTCCTACGTTTAGTTGTCCAACACTATTCCCGTCACATAATTCCAATACAAATAGTCCCTCCATTGAACATTGATTCTTGGATTACGACCCCTAGTGCTTTTTAGAAGCAGCTTAATGATAAGAATTCAGTAAGAATCATAGAGTTCCACAACACCGAGGCAAATCCTTCAGCCTACCAAGCCCTTGCTGATCATTAAGAACATATCTATAGTGATCCATTTGCCGGCACTTAATCTGTAGCTTACTATGGCTTGGCAATTCACATTTTTATCCACATACTTCTTAAATGTTTTAAGAGTAGAGCATAGGAAAAAGAGGGGAGATTTGATAGTGGTATACTAAATTATGAGAGGTACAAATAGGGTAAACACATGTAGGCCTTTACCACCTAGTTTGGGTCATGGCTTAAGGGGAACATGAGGGGGAACTTCCTCACTCAAAGGGTGATGAGAGTGTGGACGGAGCTGCTGGCGGATGTGGTGGATGTGGGTTTGATTTCAACATTTATGAGGAATTTGGATATATGAATAAGAAGAGCATGGATGGTACTGGTGCAATTCAATGCCACTGGACAGATTAATAGTTTGGCACATACTAAATGGGCCGGCAGACTTGTTTCTGTGCTGTAGTGTTCTATGACTCTATTCTAGTACTTGCCTCCGCTATGTTCTCATGTGGTGCAAACCATTCTGCATTCATCTAAAGAATGAAAAAAAAATCATCAGAATTATATTATTATCCCCTCTAAATCACTTATCCTCATCTTAAACCTACATCCTTTGATCATGACATCTTTGCTTCTGGGAACTAGCTGCCTTCATACTTTTATATACCTCTCAGCTGCTTTGCTCCATGTAATTGTCTGTCCAGTCTCTATTTATAACTAAAGCATTCCTTCATAAGCAAAATCCTGATGAATCTCATCTGCACCCTCTCCAGTACAATTGCATCCTTCCTGTAGTATTATGGCCAAAACTGAAAAGCTTATTTCAGAAATAGCCTAACCTATATTTTATAAAGCCATACCGCGACTCCCTGTTCTGGCCAATGAAGGCAAGCACTCCACTTGCCTTCTTCACCACTCTAAGTACCTGTACTGCCGCCTAGAGATCCTTGGACTTCTACATGAAGGTCCTTTTGTTTCAAAATACTACCTGCAAATCATAGTATCTCTCTGTCTCTTATTATTGTTTCAGTTTTGGATCTTATTTGTCAGATTGCCTTAGGTCCATGGCTCTAGCCTTTTGGATCTCTGCCCTATTAGCAGTTAACTCCAACTACCACTCACTCCTACACCTTCCTCGCCAGCATGTGGTGCCTCACCTTGTGTTTACTTACCTCACACTGTGTTACTGCTAATGCTTGCTCTGACAAGGGGTCTGATGGTCAATGCTCCGTTGTTATTGAATTTCAGCTGTTGGCCTCTTAAAAAGAATCAGGATGTTAAGTATGTAAGTAAGAAGGTTTTTATCCATTCAGATGGCATGTAATTGCATGCTGATGAACAGTGCACGATCTTTATCATACTTAGTCTCATTAATGGTATTTACCATTAAGGTTAAGGCCTTCAAAGCTTCCTCTTTGTGAAACCTCCCTTCTTTAGTATCAGAACATTCAGTTCTTTCCCCTTCTTAGATCCATTAGTTGTCAGCAGGCTGGAATACATTTTCAGTACTGCTCCTTCCGGCATTTTCAAAATACAGAGTCACTTCACCAGTTTCTTGGGATTTGTCTATGGCCCCTTTAAAACTCATCGCTAAGGTCATGTATACTCTATAAAGAGGTAAATAAGGCATATCAAGTGCTCTGGCTATCGGAACTTGAAGGTCCAATAATCACTGTAGATCTATCTGCAAATATTGAGCAGGATCGAGCCACTAAAGGTTGCGCAGCCTAAAAAAATGTATCAGACTGGCCTTTGGAATCAAAGGGGTGGGTGTCCTGAATATGCCCCACACCCTCCCCCTCCTTGTCCCCACCACACCAAACCTAGTTGTCTACTGCCATTAAAATATTTATTTTAGCCACGCCACATGTTGCAAAATAGATTTCAGAAAATACCTTTGTATATACATTTTAAAAATTTAAAGGAAATTATGAAATAATGTTTGATTTATGTTTATTATAATTGGTATCTTTTCCTATGTTTTGATTGGAGTTATCTTGTTAGCTGTTGTAAAATAATTGAAGTAGAGCCAGATTAATGTGCAACTCTTTCTGTTGCATTTTCCCTAATAGCCCAAGGTCTAACTTGTTATCTGATAACCATATTGTTTCAAAGATCATTTCCTGTAGATTTGACTTGCACTGAAATGTCAACATTTTGAACAATCATTGTCAACGTAAAGATCTTCCAACAGATATGACTGTGCATTTCCTACTACAAAGTTAACTTGGCAAAACATTTCTTTGACATAAAAGCAAGATTCATATCAATGTAGAGAGGAAGGACTTTCTGCAAGGCTCTCAGAGTTAAGTTATTCAAGCAGTACGTCAAATAAATAACTTTTTTTCCTCTGAAACCTAATATTTTCTCTTATGCATTTTAGGTGGTTGAAATATGGAAACGCAACTTCAGTCAAAAGGAGACACCTACATTTTTGTTGATAGGTTAAATATGAAAAAAATCTTAGCACAGGACAAGATAAAGTACAATCGTAATGGTAATACAGCTCTGCACTAAGCTAATAACAAAGAACATTTTCTGATACTTTTTCTTCAAGGACAGCCTGTGTAACATTTTTACATTCAATCTTATCATAAGTATGCATGATGTTGTGTAATGATATGAAGAGACAAGTATGTTACTAATTAAAGGCTCAAAGTATGGAGTTGATATTGTAAATTCTGCAATCAAATGTTTTTAATATTACTGTTCCACACTAAATAAAACATCAATCAGACATCAGATATTTGATCAATTAGTGGCTAGTTAGATAATGATTATACATTAAACTTATGAATTTTCATATTTTATAGTCTCTAAAAGGACCTACTTTTCTGTGCCAGTAAATGTTATAATGCAGACATCAACATATTATTAGTGACTTCAAACATCAATGTTATTTTCATTTATACAGCCTTAGAGTTATCACACAGCATCTGCTTTAAAACATTACAAACTAGAGAAATTTTGTTCAGCACAAGGTTATTGGGTTGCAGCTTTTATCTTCTGCATGCTCTTTATATTGTTGTTCTCTTGTCACACCCTGTGATGCATCAGGCAGCATTTTGCGTGGCTGAGTTGCTAGTCCGGTGCTGATGCCACTACACCACCAGCAAGCTATCTTTAAATTGAATTGGTATATTTAAGGTTTTGCAAGAATCATATGTGGCTGATTGTTTTTTTTACAATTAATTTTAGCTAAGCTACTTTATGGCTTGAAAAATGTTAAGGGTTATCCTTTGCTAAAGCAGGTTAAGACTGGCTTATCACTTATCCACTTTTCCCAAGGAGAGAGAAAGAGAGAGACCTTTATGGCAAACATTCTTTAGCATGGAGCTTTGTCTTGCATGTGTTATTCCCAGAAGACTGACAACAGTGTGATTTAATTAGCATTTGGAATGTGTGGTCATTTGACAATGATATTATTAAATAAAGCTTACTTTTGGGAATTTTTAAAGTTTCAATGGTAGATGTTACATTGAAAGTTAAACAATATTTATGTAATTTATCTGAAGATCATTTTATTTAGTTGTTGGGTTACCACAGTAGTGGACAAGTCTTTTGATTGCAAATAAATGCAAACTGGAAGGATTAAGAAATTATTAAAGCAATTGGAACTGAATATGATTGAAAGAACTTTGCAGCTCTCGTTGCTCTGTCTGTCCAAATAAAGTTGGAACAAATAGTGGGAGCCCTGTTGCTTAGATTGTACATGAAACGTCAAATCATATTCACTTTCTGGATAATTTATGTTCTGTGTGTTGTCTGTACCTACATGTCTATGATGGTGCTGCAAGCCGGGTTTTCAGTGTACCTATGATGCAGTCTTCACTGGATTATTGAAAGGGTAGCAGTTGAGTGACCCAGATCTTACCTATTGATCTGTTCCTAAGTCAGGCTGGCAGATGAAACAGCATTTTATTTTGGCAAGGTATGCCATATCTGCAAGCTAAAAGGAGAATGAGACTAACAATAGGATACCGTCTTATCTTCCCATCCATCCAACCTCATCTAACCTTGTCTACATTGATTGATTGTGCTTGATAGTTATAGGCAGTGTTTCTCTCACATTCGTTACATTGATGAATGTGATGCAAGTCCACTCTGCCAATACACTAATTTTAATTATTGTCATGCATGGATATGTACAATGACATGTAAACCTAGGTGCTTTCCACAAGCCACACATATAAGTAAATTCTAGGAAGAGGTACAGTCGACTGTACCTCTTCCTAGAGATGCTGCCTGGCCTGCTACGTTCACCGGCAACTTTGATGTGTGTTGCTTGAATTTCCAGCATCTGCAGAATTCCTCGTGTTTGCGCATATAAGTAAATTGTCTTGATGAATATCAGAAACTCAGACTACATTGCCTGTGAGAAACCTGAGTGATTTCCCTTTCTTTAATGAAAGTAGATATCACAATCCACTTTAATGGAAATACAGGAAAATCTATCCTTTTTGATGATTAGCATGCTGATGTCGGTTGTAATTAAGTTTTGCCTTGTTCCCCAAGAAGCTAACCAGTATTCCTGCTGGTATTCATTGACAGGTTTAGGTTACCCTCATTAATTAAATTTTCTTTCTTCATCTCATGGTCCCTTTGAATTTTTTGGGAGTAGGTATTTACTGGAAAGAGAAAACAATCTCTTTCTGATTATTGAAAATATTAACTTACTATTTAGTTATGATGTCTGCATTTTTATATCACCTGGGTTCCAGCAAAATGAAGGTTTCTTATCTCTGTAAGCAGATTCTTTTAAATGCATTTTAAGTTGAATTGCATCATATTTGCAATACTGCTTCTGTATATTGCCTCGGAATATCTAAATATTGGTAATGATATTGTGAGATTTTGCTACTGTCAATGTCATTATTTTTATTTATTTCTTTGGAGATACAACACAGTAGCAGGCCCCTCCTGCTCACTTGCACCCACATAACCCATGAACCTACTAACCCAAATGTCTTTGGAATGTGGGAGGAAACCAGAGCCCCCACAGGAAACCCACACAGTCTCAAAGTGTCCATAAATCTCCTTACAGAAAGCAGCATAGCTGAACCCAGTCTTCTGGCACTGTATTGGTGTATTGCGAACAACGATCCTACTGTGCTCCGCATTCTATTTGAACATAATTTTTTTCTCGGCATTGTGAATATTTTATCTGCATCCATGCACATTTACATAATTAAATATTTTATTTGATGTTGTGGGGATGGAACTGGACTCTCTCACGGTGGTGACTGAAAAGAGGATGCTGGCTAAGTTGCATGCCACCTTGGTCAATGTCTCCCATCCACTACATAACGTACTGGGTGGGCATGGGAGTACATTCAGCCAGAGACTCATTCCACCGAGATGCAACACAGAGCGTCATAGGAAGTCATTCCTGCCTGTGGACGTCAAACTTTACAACCCCTCCCTTGGAGGGTCAGACATCCTGAGCCAATAGGCTGGTCCTGGACTTATTTCATAATTTACTGGCATAATATACATATTACTATTTAGCTATTTATGGTTCTATTACTATTTATTATTTATGGAGCAACTGTAACAAAAACCAATTTCCCCTGGGATTAATAAAGTATGACTATGACTATGACTATGAGCCGTATGAAAATGTAATGCAATCAGCCTAAAAAAATTATTACCCAAATTAATAAATGAAATTTGAGCAAGCTGAGTTTATTATTCGATTTATACTATTTGAGTTTAACAAAATTCTTATCAAATTTAAAGCTCAGGAGATTTAATTAAGTTGTGAGCTGCAAGTTTCAACATATTTCAGGCTTGTTTTTCTATAGTTCTAGGTAACGTAAAAGAAGGTAAATCTTTTGTATCTGTCTCCAATCCACTGCACTAACATGATATTTCTTGGGATTTGCCCACTATTTCACACTAAGCATGTGCCTGCAGATATCACCTGCCAGGAATATAACCTGCCAGCTTGTACACCTCCTCTCCCCTACCTCCTTATTCTGGCTTCCTTTCCAGTCGTAATGAAGGGCCTCAGCTTGAAACATTGACTGTATATTCCTCTCTATAGATGCTGCCTGACCTACCAAGATGCTCCAGCATTTCGTGTGCATTGCTCTGGAGTCTTGATTGTTCAGTGGATGCTGTTACAAATTAATGTTGGTAGTGTAGGATTTACTTCATGTTGAGTTTTAATGTCATTTCTCCGCCTACTCTGATCTGAATAATTGGAATGTTTGAGTCTCCCCAGCTACTTTCTTCAGATGTATTTCCTTTAAAGAGATATAAAGAGATTTTTCATGCATCAGGCCTCTGCCGCTGTTCACAAGTGTTTTCATGCTTTGAAAAAATTAATTTTCTTTGATTTTAATGTATCTACTAACCATTCTTGAAGACAGTAATTGCATATGTTTGTAGTCAAATAATTGGTTAGAAAGGGGGGTCATGAGAGAACAACAGTGTGTTATTTATGATCTGAGTAATCGCTCAGCATCCCAGGTACATCAGATTCCTTAGGAGCTCTGATTACTGGAGCCAGCTATAAAAGCACATGGCTTCCATTAAAATGAACAGAGTAAAAGCTGATCTGTCTGTTCCTTTACAATTGTGGTATTTGCACTCCTTCTTCCTAGTTGATGTATTATGCTTAAGAGAGGACTAAAGAAGATGTTCTCTTTAGAACTATAAGGAATACTGAACAAGTAAAATTAAATTTTATAATTAATTTATTTTCAGTGTTCCATTTCCTGTGGGAAAGGAAGTAAATATCGTACTGTTTACTGCATGAATAAAGAAGGAAAGGAAATAGAGGAAGAAAATTGTAAACATCTGGAGAAACCTAAATCACAAAAACGATGTCGAGGGGGTAGATGTCCTAAGTGGAAAACTGGAGAATGGTCAGAGGTAAATTATAAGACTTACTACAAATTATTGAAATTATTTATTCTATGGTTTCCCTTTAAATTCTATGTTACTGAACAGTAAAGGAAGTGTAAAAATATCTGCTTTTGAGTAAAGGAGATTTTTGTTTGCATTTTTCCCACCATCGTAGTACCAGCCAAGACTACATGTCTCGCTTAACCCAGGACTGTGGTTCTGTTTTGAGATCAGACTTCAGGGTTTCCTGGCTGCCTGTGGAGATAGCTAATTTGAGGTCTTAGCTGAATAGCTAATTATTAGTTCTATAGGGTACTTAACAGCCAGCTGAGGGAGCAACCAGAGCCCTGAAAATGCAGCATTTCATCAGTATTGGTCTGGAGCACAGGCCAAAATTATATGCTCAGATTTGTAGAAAGAGACTCCTGCTCATAATCTTTTGTTTCAAGTGAGGCTGTTATCATGATTCTTGTATGCAATGGTATAGAGAACTGGTATTTTATTAAAAGGTTGGTGTATTGATAAGTCCTCTCCAGGTCCAGCAGTCTACTGTCATGAAACCAGCAGAACTACTTATATCAGGATACTGTGATCCTTATAGACCTTGTAAGTTGAACGGCTTTTGCCCATTACTTAAGAAACACGGCAGATCAGAGGAGTTAGGGTCAGGGAAAATGCTCCCTATGCTGAAGATCTATTGTGATCTACTATGTCTCATCTTCAAAGCACATAAGTTATCTGACAAAATACAGAAAGCGGGGCAGTTTGGCCCATTCTATGAACCAAACGTCATTATGCAAGCCAGTTAAAGGAATCAGAATCAGATTTAATATCACTGGTAAATGTCGCAAAATGTGTTGTTTGATAAAACTATAAATTAGAGTTTTATATATATATATATTATTGTATAATGTATTATATAGTATATAAATTAAATAAGTAGTGTAAAAAGGGAGCAAAAAAACCAAAAATAAATAGAGAGGTAGTGTATTTGGGTTCATTGTCCACTCAGAAATCTGATGGTGGAAAGGTAAAAGCTCTTTCTACTATATTGAGTGTGTGTCTTCAGGCTCCTCTACTTCCTCCTTGATGGTGGCAATGAGAAGAGAGCGTGTCCTGGGTGATGGGGATCCTTAATGATGGATGCCGCCTGTTTGAGGTATTATTTTGAAGGCGTCCTGGATGCTGAGAAGGCTAGTGCCCATGATGGAGCTGGCTGAGTTTTTAACTTTCTGCAGCTTTTTTTGATCCTGTGTAGTGACCCTCCCATACCAGGTGCTGATGCAACCAACTAGAATGCTCTCCATGGCATGTCTGTAGAACTTCGTGAGAGTCCTTTCAAATTCCTAATGAAATATAGCTGCCGTTGTGCCTAGATCCAGAGTCAGGTAAAAAAAATCATACTACTTTGAAGTTGTTCCTTCACACAAAATTGAAAGAAGGCCAATATGTGTGACTGTGGTGACCACACCACAAGTGGTAACCATGAAGTAGATTAACGCCCATCTTGGGCTGACACAGAACTGCGTTCCACAGATACAGCTAACCTCCTCAAGGTAAACGCTGAAGCCACATATCCAAAAAAAAATGGGCTGGAAAGCTGAATGGCTACAGTCTGTAAGGAGGCCATTCCATTTGTTGAGTCTGCAATAGTTCCAATTAAGATCACGCTAGCTGGTTCCACTTGGCTGTTCTTATAGCCCTGCAGATTCATTGCCTTCAAAATACTTATCCGGGTCTGTTTTGAATGATACAATTGAATCTGCTTCCACTACAATGCATGGCAGCCACTTGCTGAGTAAAGCGCTTTTTCCAATACTTTCAACAATTTCTTTCACTCTTCGTCCCCTTATTATTGACCATTCTGCCAATGAACACAAGTTTCAACTGTATCAATTCTGTTTGTAACTTTCATGATTTAGATACTTTCTTTAGATTGCCTCAAGACATTTTCCATTCCAAGAAAAACAATTCCAGCTCTCCAATCTATCCAAGAAAAATAAATAAACACTGTCATCTCTGGAAGCATTTTAATAACTTTTTTCTGCACCCTCTCTGAACCTTTCTTTCTTAAAGCATGGCACTCAAAACTCATCGCAGTACAAAACTGCCTTGCACTTCCATTCAACAGAACCCTGTTACTTTTGTAACCACTTTCTTAGTCTATCCTGCCTATTTCACCTACAATGTACGTAAAACAAAAAATCCTAGTTCTTTTGTCCTTTTTAATATTGTGCTCCTTCCTTTGTCTATTCCTCCTCACAGTTCTCCTTGCCTCAGAGTTTTATTCCATCTGCAGAAACGTGCGCAGCATACTCAAATGTATTTTATTATTACGTAGAGAGAGAAGTAGAGTTCTTGTACTGATCCTTCAGGGACTCCACTGCACACAGTTCCCAGTCTAAAAATAAATTTTGCTTTTACTTTTTCCAAACCTTAAACCTGCTGCTACAACTCCTATTTTCCAATGGAATTCAATCTTGCTCAAAAATTTTCAGGTGGTACTTCATATAAATACAAGATCAAACACAATTCTTTATAAACCTTCTTAGTAATTTATACAAAATTTATGTTAAGTTGGTTAACACAAAAGATTCTGCAGATGCAGGAAATCCAGAGTAACACTCACAACACGCTGGAGGAACTCAGCAGATCGGGCAGTCAGGCAGCATCCGTGGAAACGATGTTCAGAGTAACACATGTAATAGGCTGGAGGACCTCAGAAGGTCAGGCAGCATCTATGAGGAGGAATAAATTGATGTTTCAGTCCTTAGGCACTACCATCAGGCAGTATCATTTGTTAGGCACTATCCCTGCATCTTCAGATATTAGGAAGATTATTGATGGGATGTCTATAGTTTCCTCCTTTACACCCTTCTGCAACCTAGGATAGTGCAGAAGGTTGCCGTAGGTTACGATGGGACATTGATAGGAAGCAGGGCTGAGCTGAGAAGTGACATATGGAGCTCAGTCTGGAAAAATGTGAAGTGATAAAATTTGGAAGGTTGAACTTGAAGACAGAATACAAGGTTAATAGCAGATTTCTTAGCAGTATGGAGGAACAGAAGGATCTTGGGGTCCAAGCCTATAGACCCACTAGGTTGCTGTGCATTGATAGTACGGTTAAGAAGGTGTAGGGTTTGCTGTCTTTCACTAGTCAGGGGAATGATTTCAAGAGCCACAAACTAATGTTGCAGACCTATAAAAGTCTAGGTAGACCACACTTAGAGTATTGTGTTCTGTTCTGATTGCCTCATTATAGGAAGGATGTAGAAGCATTAGACAGGGTGCAGAGGGCAACTAACAGAGTGCGGCCTGGACTTGATATTATGTCTTATGAGGAAAGGTTGAACAAGCAGGCGCTTTCCTTTGTATAGTGAAGAAGCATGAGATGTGATATAATAGAGGTTTTTAAGATTATAGAGGGCATAGAGAGAGTGGACAACCAGCACCTTTTTCGCAGGACAGCAATGGCTAACAGTAGAGGACATGCTTTTAACGTGAGTGGAGGAAAGCATACAGGGCTGTCAGTGGTAGGTTTTTTACGCAGAGAGTGGTAAGTGCCTCGAATAGACTGCCAGGGCTGGAGTAGAGGCAGATACATCAGGGACATTTAGTTAGGGACTTGATACCTTTGAAATCTAAAAATCTATGCTTTTATTCAGTAATACTGTTTCCACCTTTAGTTTATGTTTTTAAGTGTGTTTGGAAGGAAGGTGATATGGATGGCAATTGTGCTGAGAAGCAAGGGCAAGGTGAGTATGTCCTTGAAACTCTACCAATCTTGTGATGACAATGCTCTCCCACAGTGGTCTTGAATAGTAATTTCGGGGATCCTGCCTGGTTAATTATGTATGCTGTGTGTGACTGTGGTTCTGTGTTTTGCACCTTGCCCCAGAGCAACACTGTTTTGTTTGGCTGCACTCATGTGTATGGTTGAATGACAATTAAAGCTGAACTTGAACTTGAACTCATATTAAAGGAAAACTAAAGTCCAAGCCAAAATTGTGCATGATTCAAATTAGTGCTTAGATGAGGTGATTTTCTCATGGCACTTCTAAACATCTTCTTGGCAATGATGTTGCAAGGTAGGAAGATCCCATTAAAGAGAACTGCTGGTAAGGGATTTCTAGCACTAAGCAAAATCAAGCCAACTACTTAATTGTACATAATGCTGATGTCTTGAAAACTGTTTTGGCTTAACATTTAGTCAAGTTGTGAGTATTCTTTACAGTCCTGATCAGATCTTATCGAGCACAGATAGCTCTTAAAAGATGTGGACATTGAAAATTATCTAGCCCCTCCACTGTTCTCATCATTAATGGTTTTGGCGTGGCTGATCATTCACAATTTTGAGTAATCATGACCTTCTCAACCTCTATTATAGAGATTCTCACTCTGTAATATTATTTATAATGAAGGGACAGTAGGTGGGCTTTGTCATTACCCAACAAATGTATGACATCATGGACTCCAGAGTATTGTCTCAGTGTGGCTGGGCTTCGCTTTAACCCGCCCTGAAAACTCTTGACAGTTGGTGAATCCTGCTCTTAACCTTGCTAATCATAAGAGCATTAGGTATTTTTAATGCTGTTAAAAAAATGTTATGTTTTAAATTAAAATAACAACTCATTTTAAAATATTGTCAATCTTTAATAAAAAGCAAACTGAAATTATTTAAACCATTGTGAATTATTAAAACATGAAACCTAAAGCAAAATATTTTTTCTAAAACTACCTGAATTTTTCCTTCTGTCTCCTGACCCATATCCTTCACTGGAATGCAATTTCTGTGCTAGGTCTAGCCCAGTGTTATGGTGAATTTGTAAAAGACATTAATGAGGCCAAATTTGGATTATTGTGTACAGTTCTGGCCACCTACCTACGGGAAAGATATCAATAAGATAGAAAAAGTACAGAGAAATTACAAGGATGTTGCAGAGATTTGAAGACCTGAGTTATAGGGAAAAGATGAATAGGTTAGAACCTTATTACTTGGAGTGTAGGAGATTGAGGGAAGATTTGAAAGAGGTCTATAGATAGAGAAAATGGAAGGAGAATTTTTCACAGGTTGTGTAGACTAGAACTAGGGTCATAGGTTATGGGTGAAAAAAATGAAATATTTAAGAGGAACCTGAGGGAAAACTTCACTCAGAGGCTGGTGCAAGTGTAGAATGAGCTGTCAGTGGAAGTGACAGATGCAGACTCAGTTGCAACTTCTCAGAGAAGTTTGAATAAGTACATAGATGGGAGAGTTATGGAGGGCTATGGTGCAGGTGCAAGTCAATGGAACCAGGCAGAATAATAATTTGGCACAGACTAAATAGACTGAAGAGCCTGTTTCTGTGCTGTAGTGCTGTATGGCTGTGGAGACCAAGTCATTCAGTATATTTAAAGCTGAGGTTGATAAGTTCTTGATTAGTCAAGGTGCCAAAGGTTATGGGTAGAATGCAGGAGAATGGGGTTGAGAGGGATAATAAATCAACCACGATGGAATAACAGAGCAGGTTTGATAGGTCAAATGGGCTAATTCTGCTCTTAGGTCTTATGGATTCTAATACTAGATTTGATATCCTCAGTATAATGTTGGCCTTACATAAGCACTGGCCATTTCTGATAACTTTGAAAAGTTAAGTGAACCAGTTGAATTCATTGAGTCCTCAGAACTGTAAGGTGCCAAATCAAAAATTAAAACATTAACTCTGGACATTGTTAGAACAATTTAAGAGCCCTTGGTAGAATGGAGAAACGAAACAAGTAGAAGATGACATTGTCAGCACTGAATGCAGTACACCAAACTGGAATAAGTAGAAGGGAGCCATCCCTACACTTGAACGTTGCATTTGTGTTCCTAGACAAGGGAAGAGAAGAAGGTGTTGTGCATCCTATGGTTGAATGGGGAGTGTCATGCAAAAGGAGTTCTGTTAAGATGATGACACGTTTGCACAAAGCAGCCTTTGGGTCTAACAAGTGGTGCAAACGTGTGTCTTAAACATTTTTTTGTGATCACAAGACCCTGTTGGACATTGGTAATATAAAATACAGTCAGTCCATCTCATAGGTTCCTTGGCACAACCAACAGTGGGGGAGCTGCACGGCTTCAACTGTTGCACAGACCAAGCCCCCGTGCCGTGCGTCACTTGTTACACCCACCCAGGGGAGGAGGTGCCAAAGGCAGTGTGGGATAGAAAAGAGACACAGCAGGCCCACTGGAATCCGTGCTGGGCTGGGGTCTGGCCCCTTCTGTCAGAGCTGCTCGCCAGAGTTTGCTCCATGAAAGGCAAACTTGCGACTGACCAAGTGCGAGCCAAGTTGACTTGCCTTTATCTGCTGAATGAGCACGAGATGAGGAACTGCTGTATACTTGTTCTTGCAGAAACATGGCTCCAGGACACCATTCCATGCACTATCAATCTTCAGACCATGCCTTTCAGGAACTTGTGCTGATATGATTTTGTGTGCCATATGTTGGATCATAACTATATGTGCAGTGTGTGACGTATGTACTGTGTTTCGCACCTTGACCCCAGTGGAATGCTGTTTCATTTTGCCGTATAAATGTGTATGATTGAATGACAATTAAACCTGAATGAGAACCACAAGGGGACGGGGGTGTTGGTAGAGGTGGAAGATTGATCCAAGCAGTGATGGGAGGAGTAGTCCTTTAGAATCAGAAGTAAATGTATCTTACAGCTCCACGTTAAAGGAGGTGGAAATTATGAAGATTGATCCATTGATGGAAGTTGAACATAAAGGGAAATCTATCATTGATCTGGGTGGGTGCAGACAGAATGAGAAGTATTCCATGAAAGGGAGAGCAGGCGTAGTTGAGAGCCACAGCAGACAACTACCATTAAGGAAAGTGAAATCTGTCTCAGAAGCATGTGGGTGGCATCATAGCAGCTAGTGAAATTGGGAGAATGGAATGGCATCCTTACAGGGAGTAGGATAAGAGGAGCTGCAATAGGATAAGATGAGTGTGACCTTCTCTTGGATAAAGAGCAGATAGCACTGAGAATCTAGATCTTCAAGCCTGCTCTATGTACGATGAGGTTATGGCTGACCCAATGCTAGCCTTAAGACTACTTTTCCTCCCTCTCCTCATCCCATAACTTCCTTATGTTTCAAATGCCTGTCTAAATCCACCTTTAATATATTCAGTGACTCCACCTCCTCCACTCTCTGAACAAAGAATTCCGAAAACTTGTGACCTGCTGAGAGAATGATGGTTTAAAAGGGCAACACTTCGTCTGAAACTGTGCCTCCTTGTTGTGAATATCCCCACAAAGAGAAGTATCCTCTTACTACTCATCCTGTCAATCCCCATGGAATTTTAGATGTTTAATAACCAAGTTTTCTACTAATCATTCTGAGCAGAGGCCCATTGTTCACAATCATTCTGCATGTATCAACTCTTTCATCCCAGGAATCAGCCTAGTGATCCTTCTCCAAACAAAACTGCTTCCAGTTGCGGTTTACTCATATCCTCAAACAGTTCATTCATAGTTTCTGGCACTATGGCTAGACAATGGAGCATTTAAGAGATTACAAAAATATCTGTACATGATCTACTTATTCAGAAATCACACACTAAAAAAGTTGTACTCACCTTCCTTGCATCATTACAGTTGAGAGTCTGTCCCCAATTGCTGTCTCCAAGCTCAAAACTTTCTGCTTGTAAATCCCGTTACATCACCACAAAGCCTTTGAAAAAATTCTTTGTTATTAAGCTAAGGCACTCCCCAGGTTTAGTTATTGTCAAAGCTGTCGGAAAAGTTTCTGAATATTGAGATTCAAAATTTAAGAAATATTTTCAAAGTTAAGCAGGACCTTGCTCAAAAAGTATGCAGCATCAATCAATTGAAGCTAAAATGTTGAGCTCCTTCTTCAATCCATACATATGTTAAGTGTCATTTTGTACTCGTAGTGATAAATGAAAAGAAATATGTTATAATACATGCCATGAGAGCCGAAGAAAATGCGTTTGAAAGCAAGATCAAAATACGGTATTGGATGTAAGAGGTATATTAGGTGCAAACTGTTTTATAAATGCATTCCTTCACAATAAATTATCCTGAATTTGTTATAGTACATCCTTTTAATGCTGTGAGCAGTACATTACAATTCTCTAGTTTGCATTATAGTTTTTTTTTCTGTCAGTCATAAACACCTACCTAAGGAGCTTTGTTTTGTTCATCATAAAATGCTACCAGAGGCCAACTCTTTTCATTCATGAATCAGGCACATAAAGATGAGTCATAAAGATGTTTACCACCCAGGTAACCTTGCTTCGAGTATTACCTGGTGATACTAAACCTAGAAAAGCAAAATATATCATTAGATAACGTTTCAAATGTTATTTTACAGTGCAACTATTCATTCATTGATTTTGCATTGATGCACACAATGCTAAAACTATCAATGTGGAAGCATGTTGCATCTTTAGGGCAAGTGTTCTTTATGTTTTCTGTTCTGGGTATGAAGTGCATGCCATGTGATAACTGATTATGATTAGATCAAATGACCCCACAAGTTTTGTGAGTTGTAATAGACAAGAAACTATCAAATACTTAATAGTTTCCATGTTTAAAACTGAAATTAAACTGGACACTTTTCCTTCATTGTTTCTATGTGCAATAGTAACTTTACATTATAAATTTATGATTTTTAATGTATAGAAATTTAAAAATATAATTGACTAAATCATTCTTCTCTTCTTGCAACTCATTTGTTCAAAGGGCAAGTTTGGAGAATTATGAAGAATGAAAATAGGATTTATTTGTGCAATAGGTTTTTAATCAATGTAAATGTGGGGCCCAATGCCTGTTTTAGGCCCTGTGGGAGAGTGGATATCACAGACTGGAGCAGCAGTCAGATCAGATCTAATCTGTTTTTTTGTTTTCACAGTGCAACGATTTAAAGGAAAAGAGGAAGCAAAAAATAAATTTGATTTTTTTAAGACTATTATAGAGCCAGAAAGTTCTACCATATGTTCTTCTTCACATCAACCCTTCCCCTACCCAGCAAGGCAGAAGGCACTATAGATGTCTCCTTCCTTCAACTGCTAATCCTTGATACTAATGAGGTCGAAAGCCCAGTATGGACAAGAGTTAGAGTTTCCAGTTCTGGCTTTTATTCCCATCATCATACTTATAATTGGGCAATGACAAATTCCATTTCTTTCGCATTGAGTCATATTAGGTTAAGAATACACTCCTAAATGTTAAATTAACTCTATTTCAAAAGATATAAGAGAACTGCATGTCAAAAACATACAATATGATCCAATTAATTAATTTAGCTTTGGTCATTCTGCTGGTCACAAACTATGATAAGTTATTTATGCTTAATTTCATTCTAACATAAATAAGCAAAGACTTTCATGGCTGGAACTTACAGAGAGGGTCATAGTACAGAAGTAGGCTCAACTTGTCCATTATGTCTATCTATGTTAGACCTATTAGCTCACAAGGCAATTAATTCTGAGATAAACTGTTATGAGCAAGTCAGGATTCTTAACTAAGTACAGGAGACCCAAAATTGTCGGTTCATCTTCACCAGCAACTTCCCATTTGCAGTACTTTGTTGTACTTCACCGGGTGACCAGCAGCAGTGTGTGAACTTGCAGCAGTTTACCTGTTGCTTTGCTGGTCAGTATGCTTTATGAACATAGTTTAATATCATATCCTATTGGTTGGAATTGATGTCCCAACAGTATGGATCAGGTAGAACTGTGAATTTGAGAACAATTATTAGATTAGGAGCCAGGAAGACCACTGTGCATATAGGAGCCTGGTTTAAATAAAGATGAATGACATGGGATATGTACACGTCTCACAACCTGTTGGTGAGATTGTGACGTATTCCCAGTTTATAGTTTTAGCAGCCTCTCCCTCAACCCTCTTCCATTTGAAAAAAGGGTGGTTCTTCAACATTGACACCAATATATTGAATCTGTTTTAATATTAGCTAAATCCAGAAAGTTTATTTCTTTTAAGTTCACTGTGAACATAAAAAGTAGGTATTGCAATCTAAATGTCACAGCATTTGAAGTGTAATTATGATAGTATCAAGATTGTTACAGATTGCTGCTTTCTGTAAACTTTCACATGTATAATTGACCTCAATGTTGTGGCAGTACTTCAGAAATAAGGCACCAGTTCCTCTGAGGACAATGGCAAGTCACAAACCTTTGTTTGACCCAAGTTAAAATTTTTGGTCACTGATGACCCTGTAGAATATTTATATGGGGGCATACGGGACAATGTCAAGGGATAATGATTAGACATTTAAATGAATCATATTGTAATTTTAGAGAATCAGCATGTTTTTAAAGTTGGGAGAACCATATTTGACAAAGTTAAGCAGCTTCTTCTGATGGATACAACAGGGTTAAATAAAGAGGAATCAGAACTTGCTGTGTAACTAGTTTTAAATAAACCATTTGCTATTTTGCCACATTAAAAAAGTAAGTGTCCATGGAGGTAGTGGTAATACATGAATCCACGAGTCAGAAAACAAAGTCTGGATATTACTGAGAATTTTTCATGTTGGCTGACTATCACTAGTGGTTTCCAAGCAAGATCTGTATTTTACACTTGGATATTTATACATAATTAATTACTGAGGTGAAAGAACAGACTGAAGAGCATGCAGTTGCTGATGATGTGAAGCTAAGTGGGGAAGGGAGGTGTAAGGTGAATGCAGAGAGTCTGTAAAAGGACATAGACAGGAATCGCTAAGCATATGAGGTAACATTGTGGTAAAATGTGAAGTTGTGCAGCTGTGCATAGTTGAAGAGAAGATATGCAGAATGTTAATTAGCTGGTGAGAGACTAGTACATATTTATGTCCAGGGGTCCTGGGCATGTTGGATTAGGAGATGCAGGCAGTTAAACATCAAATGTGCCATGCAATAATTTTACATTTTCCATGGTTCCTGAGGAGAAAAAGGATTGCATAGAGGGAGAGTGAGTTTCAAAGAAGTGAGTGAGGTGTATCGGCACATTCTGTGCACCTCAGTTCCCAAGGAGACATTGGGTTGTGCATAATTAGGCACTTGGCAAGGTCCAGTAAAAAGGAGTTAGGATTAAGCAGGGCAACCATTGTGTGAATGGGCCAGTGTTAGAGTGGAGTATTGAGACTTTGGCTCATCAACGCTTCAGCTCATCAAGGGTTTCACAAGAAGAGGCGTAGACCATAGGTAGATTTTTTTGTGTTATTTATTCTTTCTTATTGCACATTTAGAGCAGTAGGCATGCCAGGCAGCATAATGGAATACTCCTCTTGCAGAATGTGGGAAGGCAGAGAGACCTCCAGTGTCCATCATGACTACACCTGCAAGAAGTGCATCCAGCTGCAGCTTTTTAAGGACCACGTTAAGGAGTTGGAGCTAGGACTGGATGAACACTAGATCATTCAGGAGGCTGAGGATTTGATAGACAGAATGTGTTCGTCCATCGTCGACGTTGATGAGGACCTCGACACCATTATGATGGTGTCGAGACCAGTGCATGATTTGGATTTAAATGAAGGAGAGTTGCGCAGCATCTGCCTCACTCTCTCTTCCCAATTCCCATCTGGATCCAGTGGCAAGACAGAGTCGAGATGGCTGGTGATGGGACTAGGAGCAGTGGATGACCAGGACATCTTCTGTGTCTTGTCGTGCTCTACATGTTACATGACGCTTGCAGAGACCGCCCTCTTGACCGTTGGACCTTCCACTGGTCTCGTCCGCTCAATCTGCCAGAGTCTGTCTTCACATGCTGGGATAGACAACTCCCTATCTCACTGAGGGTTTGAGACCCGTCAGCTACCCTCACCTGGTTTAGCCGGCTTGTCAAAGCCGTTGCCCGGGGTGTAGCTGCTGTCGCATGCAAACAGCTACGGGGAGCCACAGGTGAGAGCTGAATGCCAGGTGGGGACCAAAGGTGGATAAACCACCTTGAAAGGACGCAACATGTTCCCCCACCAGAGGTGTTACCCCTCCCTGACACCCCAGACAGAACGTACAGGGAGGTAGTTACACCAACGGTACAGGACAGAGGTAACTGAGTGACAGGAGAGGAAAGAGGATAGACAGCCAGTTCAGAGTCCATTCCCTCCAACAACTGATATACCACATCAGATACTGTTGGCGGGGGCTGGGAATGGATGACCTAACTGAGGAAATGCATCGTGGTCAGATATCTGGTACTCAGTCTGGCTCCAAGGCTCAGAAGGGAGGAGATCAGAAGGGGTGAGGTGCAGTGACAGCAGATTCATTGGTTAGGGGGACAAAAAGGAGTTTCTGTGGATGAGAACAAGGTTTATGGATGACACATTGCCTTCCGGGCGCCAGGGTCAGGGACCTCCTGGATACAGACATGGAATGATGATATAGTGGCCATGACAGAGACTTGGCTGGCACCAGGGCAGGAATGGATTCTCAATATTCCTGGATTTCAGTGCTTTAAAAGGGATAGGGAGGGCGGAAAAAGGTGAGGAGGGGTGGCATTACTGGTCAGGGATACTATTACAGAAAGGGTGGGTTATGTAGCAGGATCCTCTTTTGAGTCCATATGGGTGGAAGTCAGGAACAGGAAGGGAACAGTTACTCTACTGGGGGTATGCTATAGGCCCCCTGGTAGCAGCAGAGATACAGAGGAGCAGATTGGGAGGCAGATTTTGGAAAGGTGCAAAAATAACAGGGTTGTTATCATGGGTGACTTTAACTTCCGTAATATTGATTGAAACCTGATTAGTTCCAAGGGTTTAGATGGGGCAGAGTTTGTTAAGTGTGTCCAGGACAGATTCCTGTCACAGTATGTGGACAGGTCGACCAGGGGGAATGCCATACTAGATCTAGTACTAGGTAATGAACCGGGTCAGGTCAGAGATCTCTCAGTGGGTGAGCATCTGGGGGACAGTGACCACCGCTCCCTGGCGTTTAGCATTATCATGGAAAAGGATAGAATCAGAGAGCACAGGAAAATTTTTAATTGGGGAAAGGCAAATTATGAGGCTATAAGGCTAGAACTTGTGGGTGTGAATTGGGATGATGTTTTTGCAGGGAAATGTACTATGGACATGTGGTCGATGTTTAGAGATCTCTTGCGGGATGTTAGGGATAAACTTATCCCGGTGAGGAAGATAAAGAATGGTAGGGTGAAGGAACCATGGGTGACAAGTGAGGTGGAAAATCTAGTCAGGTGGAAGAAGGCAGCATACGTAAGTTTTAGGAAGCAAGGATCAGATGGGTCTATTGAGGAATATAGGGAAGCAAGAAAGGAGCTTAAGAAGGGGCTGAGAAGAGCAAGAAGGGGGCATGAGAAGGCCTTGGCAAGTAGGGTAAAAGAAAACCCCAAGGCATTCTTCAGTTATGTGAAGAAAAAAAGGATGACAGGAGTGAAGGTAGGACCGATTAGAGATAAAGGTGGGAAGATGTGCCTGGAGGCTGTGGAAGTGAGTGAGGTCCTCAATGAATACTTCTCTTCGGTATTCACCAATGAGAGGGAACTCGATGATGGTGAGGACAATATGAGTGAAGTTGATGTTCTGGAGCATGTTGATATTAAGGGAGAGGAGGTGTTGGAGTTGTTAAAATACATTAGGACAGATAAGTCCCCGGGGCCTGACGGAATATTCCCCAGGCTGCTCCACAAGGCAAGACAAGAGATTTCTGAGCCTCTGGCTACGATCTTTATGTCCTCATTGTCCACGGGAATGGTACCGGAGGATTGGAGGGAGGCGAATGTTGTCCCCTTGTTCAAAAAAGGTAGTAGGGATAGTCCGGGTAATTATAGACCAGTGAGTCTTACGTCTGTGGTGGGAAAGCTGTTGGAAAAGATTCTTAGAGATAGGATCTATAGGCATTTAGAGAATCATGGTCTGATCAGGGACAGTCAGCATGGTTTTGTGAAGGGCAGATCGTGTCTAACAAGCCTGATAGAGTTCTTTGAGGAGGTGACCAGGCATATAGATGAGGGTAGTGCAGTGGATGTGATCTATATGGATTTTAGTAAGGCATTTGACAAGGTTCCACATGGTAGGCTTATTCAGAAAGTTAGAAGGCATGGGATCCAGGGAAGTTTGGCCAGGTGGATTCAGAATTGGCTTGCCTGCAGAAGGTAGAGGGTGGTGGTGGAGGGAGTACATTCAGATTGGAGGATTGTGACTACTGGTGTCCCACAAGGATCTGTTCTGGGACCTCTACTTTTTGTGATTTTTATTAACGACCTGGATGTGGGGGTAGAAGGGTGGGTTGGCAAGTTTGCAGATGACACAAAGGTTGGTGGTGTTGTTGATAATGTAGAGGATTGTCAAAGATTGCAGAGAGACTTTGATAGGATGCAGAAGTGGGCTGAGAAGTGGCAGATGGAGTTCAACCCAAAGAAGTGTGAGGTGGTACACTTTGGAAGGACAAGCTCCAAGGCAGAGTACAAAGTAAATGGCAGGATACTTGGTAGTGTGGAGGAGCAGAGGGATCTGGGGGTACATGTCCACAGATCCCTGAAAGTTGCCTCACAGGTGGATAGGGTAGTTAAGAAAGCTTATGGGGTGTTAGCTTTCATAAGTCGAGGGATAGAGTTTAAGAGTCGCGATGTAATGATGCAGCTCTATAAAACTCTGGTTAGGCCACACTTGGAGTACTGTGTCCAGTTCTGGTCACCTCACTATAGGAAGGATGTGGAAGCACTGGAAAGGGTACAGAGGGGATTTACCAGGATGCTGCCTGGTTTAGAAAGTATGCATTATGATCAGAGATTAAGGGAGCTAGGGCTTTACTCTTTGGAGAGGAGGAGGATGAGAGGAGACATGATAGAGGTGTACAAGATAATAAGAGGAATAGATAGAGTGGATAGCCAGCACCTCTTCCCCAGGGCACCACTGCTCAATACAAGAGGACATGGCTTTAAGGTAAGGGGTGGGAAATTCAAGGGGGATATTAGAGGAAGGTTTTTCACTCAGAGAGTGGTTGGTGCGTGGAATGCACTGCCTGAGTCAGTGGTGGAGGCAGATACCAATAGTGAAGTTTAAGAGACTACTAGACAGGTATATGGAGGAATTTAAGGTGGGGGCTTATATGGGAGGCAGGGCTTGAGGGTCGGCACAACATTGTGGGCCGAAGGGCCTGTACTGTGCTGTACTATTCTATGTTCTATGTTCTAAATCCGCAGCATTCTTAAGCGGGAGGGTGAATAGCCAGAGGTCGTGGTTCATGTAGGTACCAAAGACACAGGTAACAGGGGTGACGAGGTCCTGCAAAGTGAATTCAGGGGGTTAGGTGCTGAGTTAACAAACACTATCTCCAGGGCTGTGATCTCATGATTGTTACCCGTGCCACATGCTAGTGAGATCAGAAATAGGAAGACATACAGTTTAACACGTGGCTAAGGAGATGCTGCAGGAGGGAGGTCTTCATATCTTTGGATCATTTGGCTCTCTTCCAGGAAAGGTGGGACCTGTACAAAAGGGACAGTTTGCACCTGAACTGGATGGGGACTAATATCCTCATGGGAGGGTTTGCTATTGCTACACCGTAGGATTTAAACTAGAGTTTCAGGGGGATGGGAGCCTAAGCACCAGAACAGATAGTGGAATGGTTGTGGAGATAGATGCTGTTAAACCCACATAAGAAATCAGAAATCAAAAGATTGACCATGGTGGGACTAATGCTGTGAGCTGTGTATATTTCAATGCAAGGAGTATTGTAGGGAAGTGGATGAGCTTGAGGTGTAGATCAGCATATGGAATTATGACACTGTAACCCCAATAGTGAGACTTGGTTGTAGAATGGGTAAGATGAACAGCTCAATGTTCTGAGGTTCCATTGTTTTAGACATGATGGAACGGAAGGGATTAAAGGGGAAGGAGTTGTATTACTAGTCAGGCAAATTGTCACAGCACTGCTCAGACAGGAGAGCTCATCTGGTGAGGCTTTATGGGTAGAAATGAGGAATAGAAAAGTAAGACCACGTTAATGTCATTATGTTATAGACCACCAACAGTCTGCGGGATTTAGAGAACCGAATTTGTAGAGATCATAGACTTGCAAGAGACATAAGGTTGTGATAGTTGGTGATTTTAACTTTCCACATATTGACTTGGACTCCCATACTATAAAAGGATGGGAAAGAGTTTGTCAAATGTGTTTAGGAAAGTTTCCTTAATCAGTACATAGAAGTCCCGACTAGACAGAGTGTGATACTAAATCTCCTATTAGGAAATGAGACGGGGCAGCCGACCAGAGGTTTGTGTAGGGGAACACTTCGCTTCTAGTGATCATAACACCATTATGTACAAGATAATTATGGTTTGGTCCTCAGGGGGTTGAGATTCTAAATTGGAAAAAGGCCAAATTTGCTTGTGTCAGAAAGGATCTGGAAGGTGCAGATTAGGAGGGGTTGTTGTCTGGCAAAGATGTACTTGGTAAGTGGGAAGCCTTCAAATTTTGAGTGGACAGACTTTGTGTGTTCCTGTCAGAATAAAAGGCAAGGATAAAAGGTTGAGGGAACCTTGGTTCTTAAGAATTATAGAGGCCTTGGTTAAGAAATAGATGCATAGCAGGTATAGGCAGACAGGAACACACGAAGTACTTGAAGAGTATAAAAAATGTAAGAGAACACTTCAGATAGAAATCAGGAGGGCTAAAAGAAGGCATGAGGTTGCTCTAACAGAGAAGGTGAAGGAGAATCCTAAGGGCTTTTACTGATATAGTAAGAGCAGAAGTATAGCAAGGTACAAAATCAGCCCTCCGAAAGGTCAGAGTGGTAACCTATGCATGTAGCTGAAAGAGATGAGGGAAACCTTAAGTGGATATTTTGCATCTATATTTACTTGGGAGATGGACTAGAGTGTATAAAAATGGCGGGCAGAATTTAATACAGACAAGTGTGAAGTGATGCACTTTGGAAGGACCAGTTAGGATACAGAGCCCTTACATGGTTATCAGTAGAGCACTGAGGAGTGAGGTCGAACAGAGGGATCTGGAATGCGGATCCATAATTCCTTGCAAGTGGCATTGCAGATCGATAGGGTTGTAAAGAAATCCTTTGGCACATTGGCCTTCATAAATTAATGCATTGAGTACAGGATTTGGAATTTTATGTTGAAATTGTATAAGACGTTGGTGAGGCTTAATTTGGAGTATTTTGTGCAGTTTTCATTACCTACCTAAACGAAAGATATCAATAAGTTTGAAAGAGTACAGAGAAAATTTACAAGCATGTTGCTGGCACTTGGGGACCTGAGTTGTAGGGAAAGGTTGAATAGGTTAGGAATTTATTCCCTAGAACGTAGAAGATTAAGATGTGATTTGATAGTTATACAAAATTATGAGGAGTATAGATAGGGTAAATGCAAGCAGGCTTTATCCACCGAGTTTTGGGTTTGACTACAACTAGAGGTCATGGGTTAAGGGTGAAAGATGAAATGTCTAAGGGGAACATGAGGGGGACCTTTTTGTCATGGGGGTGTGGTGAGTGTGTTGAATGAGCTGCCAGCAGAAATGGAAGACAGGGGTTTGAGTGCAACATTTAAGAAAAATTTGGATAGGTACATGGCTGGGAGAAGTATGGAGGGCTATGATCTGGGTGTACATCGATGAGATTAGGCAGATTAGTTATTTGGCATGGACTAGAAGGGCTGAAGGACCTATTTCTGTACTGTAGTGTTCTATGACTCTATAATGAGGAAAGGGTGTGTTAGAATTGTGAGGGTTGGAGAATAAATTAAGAAAATTTGTCAGCCATTGTGTAGGACTTTGAAGAGGCCATATTGAAATAATGTATACAGTTTTGTTCTTAATGATTGAGTAAGTGTATACTGGCCTTGGAGGTAGTGTAGAATAGATTTATAAGAAGGAGTCCTGTCATGAGAAGATTGTTCTCTG
This sequence comes from Mobula birostris, assembly GCF_030028105.1. Taxonomy (NCBI): domain Eukaryota; kingdom Metazoa; phylum Chordata; class Chondrichthyes; order Myliobatiformes; family Myliobatidae; genus Mobula; species Mobula birostris. The sequence continues at coordinate 31,140,215 of NC_092385.1, read as the reverse complement.
AAGAGTGTAAAGGCTTGTAAACCCTTGAAATTTAAATTGTGGAAGGCTGTTGATTTTCAATCAATGACTCCATTCGAAGTTGGGTTGTGAGACTTTTGGAAACTAACATAACTGGTTGACATAGAAAATGAGTGCAAAAGTGGAATATAGACACAGGAAAGCTGTGACATAACTGAAAGATAGAGCTGGCTTAAAGGGGCATTTGTCTGTTCTTGTTTCTTTTTTTAAATCTTCCTCTTCCTTCACCCTTATTCTTGAATTGAATTGACTTTATTACTTACACCCTTCATATACATGAGGAATAAAAATCTTTACATTACATCTCCGTTTAAATGTGCAATATGCAATTTATAGTAATTTATAATAAATAGTTTGTACAACATAGAACAATATAACATAGAAATACAGTTGTGTCAGCATGAGTTAAGCAGTCAGACGGCCTAGTGGAAGCTGTCCTGGAGCTTGTTGGTCCTGGCTTTTATGCTGCAGTACCGTTTCCTGGATGGTAGCAGCTGGAACAGTTTGTGGTTGGGGTGATTTGGGTCCCCAGTGATCCTTCGGGCCCTTTTTACACACCTGTCTTTGTAAATGTCCTGAATAGTGGGAAGTTCACATCTACAGATCTGGAGGCAATCATTACTAGTACTCATGCTAAGTGTTCTGTAAAATCTCAGACCTAATTATTACCCAGATATTTTTGCACACGGATACAGACTTTGGAAGTTCCTGGTGAAACAACTGAAAATGGTTAAACATAGAAACATAGAAAACCTACAGCACAATACAGGCCCTTTGGCCCACTAGGTTATGCTAAACATGTCCCTACCTTAGAAATTACTAGGGTTACCCATAGCCCTCTATTTTTCTAAACTCCATGTACCTATCCAAAAGTCTCTTAAAAGACCTTATCGTATCCGCCTCCACCATCATTACCGGCAGCCCATTCCACGCACTCACTACTCTCTGCATAAAAAACTTACCCCTGACATCTGCTCTGTACCTACTCCCGAGCACCTTAAACCTGTGCACTCTTGTGTCAGCCATTTCAGCCCTGGGAAAAAGCCTCCGACTATCCACATGATCAATGCCTCTCATCATCTTATACACCTCTATCAGGTCATCTCTCATCCTCCATCGCTCCAAGAAGAAAAGGCCAAGTTCACTCAACCTATTCTCATAAGGCTTGCTCCCCGATCCAGGCAACATCCTTGTAAATCTCCTCTGCACCCTTTCTATGGTTTCCACATCCTTCCTGTAGTGAGGTGACCAGAACTGAGCTCAGTACTCCAAGTGGGGACTGACCAGGGTCCTATATAGCAGCAACATTACCTCTCAGCTCCTAAATTCAATTCCATGATTGATGAAGGCCAATACACCGTATGCTTCTTAACCACAGAGTCAACTTGCGCAGCAGCCTTGAGTGTCCTGTGGACTTGGACCCCAAGATCCCTCTGATCCTCCACACTGCCAAGAGTCTTACCATTAATACTATATTCTGCCATCATATTTGACCTACCAAAATGAACCACTTCATACTTATCTGGGTTGAACTCCATCTGCCACTTCTCAGCCCAGACAGCCCTCCACACTATCCACAACACCCCCAACCTTTGTGTCATCAGCAAACTTACTAACCCATCCCTCCACTTCCTATTCCAGGTCATTTACAGAAATCATGAAGAGTAAGGGTCCCAGAACAGATCCCTGAAGCACACCACTGGTCACCGACCTCCATGCAGAATATGACCCATCTACAACCACTCTTTGCCTTCTGTGGGCAAGCCAGTTCTGGATCCACAAGGCAATGACCCCTTGGATCCCATGCCTCCTTACTTTCTCAATAAGCCTTGCATGGGGTACCTTATCAAATGCCTTGCTGAAATCCACATACACTACATCTACTGCTCTTCCTTCATCAATGTGTTTAGGTTGTTCCTAAAGAAGTTCTGTAATAGCAATGTCCAGGGACTGAGATGATTAGCTACCGATAATGAGAACTTTTCAAACCTGCACTACCTTTCAGTAAGGTCATAGTTCAGAATCAGAATCAGGTTTAATATCACCAGCATACAGTGTGTCGTGAAATTTCTCGTCTTTGCAGCAGCATCACATTGCAATACATAATAATAGAGAAAAAAACTGAAGTATATACATACAGTGTATATTAAATAGTTAAATTAGTCAGGCAAAAAGAGAAGTGATGCAGTGTTCATGGTTTGAATATCCTTTCAGAAATCGGATGGCAGAGGGGAAGGATCTAGTTCTGAATCGCTGAGTGTATGAGTTTTTGCCTTGACTCCAAATTCTCCCTCAATTCCCATTCCACCAATTCCCTTAGTTTTTAAAAAGTCTTGACTTAATACTATGCTTTTAAAATAATAATGAAGGACAAAGAGCATCAGGAGGGGGAAAATGGCCTGGAGTGAAGTTCAGTACATTAGAGGCAGACGCACACCCTCTAGGTCCTTATAACTAATGCAACAGTTGCATCATTTTATACTGATCTCCATATTCCAGCATTACTAAATTAGCTCTGGAAGAAATTTCAATGGGAGTTCCCACTGAAATTGCTGCTGCTCAAACCAATGCTAACTTTTGCATTATTAACATGCTGCCGCGCTTTCTCATTTTTAATCTCTTAGAGTTTTCCATATTTATGTCCATCTTAATTCATGTAGAGTGAAATTTGAGTTCAATCCCACATAAAACTATAGAGTTAGATGGTATTTGGAAGGCCATTCAGCCCATTAAGCTTGCACCTACACTGTGAAATTGTACTCTAGTTAATCTCATTCTCCAGTTCTTTTACCATGTCATGGCAATTTAATTTCTCACGCAAAGATTAATCTATCATTTATAAAGCAGTAGATTATAATGCTAATCATTTGTTGCATAAAACCTCATGTCTCCTGTGACTCATGCTATTCATCTCATATCAGTACTTCAGCCCTTCAGCTGTTTCTATTTTTGTATTCCACCCAAACTTCTTGTGATTTTAAACAAATCTGTAAAAGAACCACAGCTTCTCAAATCATTGTGTAGCTACAGTCCCTCATCCTTGGAAACAATCCAAGAAATTGTCTCTGTACCCACTCCAAAACTTTCAACACTCTCCTGAAGTTAAGTGCAAAGAACTGGACACAGATTTAGCTGTGGCTAAACTGTTGTTTTATACAGCGTTGGCTAAACTTATTAGTTTTTGTACTCTGCATTTAATGACAAAGCCCAGGGTGACATTACCAAAAGATTGTTGCTCATCTAAAATGTGAAAGATTCAGCTGCACATTTTCTTAATTCTGGGTACTTTTGGGGCATTGGGTCATCTGGAAGCCTGACTAGTATATGCTTGTTCTAGGAAAACACAGGGGCTTCAGAGACTTGTGCCAAGGTAAAGGGGTGAGGAAAATGTATCAGAGGTGAAGCAGTGGAGTGTTTTGATCTGCTAGGTGTTGAAATGCAGAGGGTTTGTGACCTTGCTCCTCAAGACATTTACATGAGATTGATCTTGGGTTTTGCTGTTTGTATGGAGGCTGGTATTGAGGTAAGTGGCAGGGGATTGCAGATTCAGTGAATGGGTTTTGAATACTGGGAATTAGTGGGTGTGCTTCAGAGATCAAGGCCCTTTTTGATGCAAGAAATGGTCCTTCCTATTCAGCAATTCAGTAATTGGAGCAGGAGCAGGTTATATGACCTTTGAACCTATTAATTAAGAATGTCATTTTCCTGCACTGTTTCCACATCCCATTCATTAATATTGAGAAATATATTGAATCCCTGTTTTGAATTAACTCAGTGGTAAAGTCTCAAAAGCTCTTTGGGGTAGAGAATCCCAAAGGTTCCCCAACCTCTATGTGAAGAAATTGCTCTTCATTTTAGATCTAATTATAGTTTTTATCCATTATTCAGAGATGCTGATCCCTGGTTCTCCATAATGCTAGGGAAACATCCTTCAATCCCTGAAAGAGTTCTATAAGTATCTGTCACACTCCACTCTCTAGACAAAGCAGGCCCAGTTTGACCAAACATCACTAGAATCAACATGGTGAATCTTCACCTTACCTTCTCTATGGCAAGTATATTTATTTTTGATGTAAGGAGACCAAAGCAGCCACACCAAGGGTTAATTGCAATAAGACATCATTACTCCTGTACTTAAAACCTCTTCTAATAAAGTCCAACATACTATTTGCCTTCCAAGTTGCTTGCCTCGCCTGTATGTTGGCATACAGTGATCTGTGTCCAAGAACTCCCAGGTGCCTTTGATAATCAACATTTTCTCACCATAATAAAAGTGCTCTGCATTTCTGTTTTGTGCAGCAAAGTGGATCTGCACATATTTTGCTACATTTTGTTGCGTCTGCTCTGTTCTTGCCCACTCACTCAGCTAGTTTGTATTCCCATGAATCCTCCTCCCAGCTCACAATCTATATTTTGTATTATCTGCATACATAAAATATGATATTTAGCCCCCTCAGCAAAATCATGATGTCATTTGTGAATACCTAGGGCCAAAGCACCAATTCTTGCAGTATCCCACCAGTAACAGCTTGCCAACATGAGAAAGATTTATTTATCCCCATTCTTTGCTCTTAATATGCTTGTCTACCAACCTCCTGTGTGGAACTTAATTGAAAACTGACTGAAAATACAAAGTCCATTGGTTCTCTCTGATCTTATTTACTATTCATATCCTCAAAGAAACACATTAGGTTAGTCAAACTTGATTTTCCTTTCATCACGCAATATTTATTCTGGAACAACCTACTTGCCAATGCCCAGATTCCCCATGATCACTCAACTCCAGAACTCATTACAAACCAAAAGAGTTGAATTCTAGAGATGAGAATGCCTGTCCTTGATGTGAAGGCAATACTTGGCCAAATGTGGCATCTGGATGCCCCTGCTAAAGCTGCAATTCATGGGTATGAGCACCCGAGGGAGAACACTCCAATAGCTGGAATCATATGTCACACAAGACAGATAATTGAGGTTGTCAAGTTCAAATAATCTGGCTGTAGGACATCACAAGAAGTGTTTCTCTAGGCAATGTCCTATGCTCAACCATCTTCAACCACTTCAACAATCAGTTTTCTCCTTTCCATCAAGTCAGGTGTGGGATGTTCATTGATGCTTGTGCCACGTTAAGTTACATTTGCAACTCCTTGGCAAATGAAGGTGTCCATGACTCATGGAGCAAGACATGGAAAATGCAGAGGCAAGGATAGATAAGTGGCAAATACTTATCGCACAACTAAAGTGCCAGGGAGGGTAAATTTTTAATTCAGTGTTATTTTCATCAAGAAAATCTCATAATTGATCAAAACTTCAACCAGACCAGCCACATAAATTGGTCGGAATTCAGATATTTGCAACAAATAGTATACTATCCTCTTGCCTACTTGATTGAAGCTCCACTCCATCCAGGTCAAAGCCATCTGCTTGAATGGTGCCCTTTTAGCCGCCTGAAGTGTTCATTCCCTCCATCATCATCACGCAGTGACGGCAGCGTGTACCGTTTACAAAATGCACTGCACTTATTCCCTAGGCTACTCTGACAGCTCTTTGCAAGCTCACAACCTCTACTACCAAAAACAACAGGGACAACAGTTACTTTAGATCACTTTCAATAGCAGTATCCTAATTAAGTCATGCACTCCCTTAACTTGGAAATACATTACATCACCATTCCTTCATTATCACTCTGTCTGAATTATGGAACTCTCTTGCTGACAGGTCTGTGGAAGTATCTTCATCAGAAAACGGCAATGGTTTAAGGAGGCAGACTTACTACCTTTTCAAAGGCAATTACGGATGGGCAATTAATGCTAACCTTGACAGGAACACCCATGTCCCCAAACGGGGAAAAAATCTTTCTCTGAAACATCCTGTTATTCTTTAAAAGATTTTTTATTACATGCATCATTATTATATTCTAGCATTTACCCTATTACTGATATTAGCCAACATGACCCTGTGACAATAGCGCACTCCAACCCAATCTGCCCCATGTTGCTCTTTTAACACTTCAGATACATGGGAAATATTACTCCACATGTGGCTACTGCAGAGATCACATCAAGATGCAACAAAATTGAGCTCGGAGGTGTGCTCAGATTTCCAGAACGACACTAAACAAAACACCGTGAAATCAGAATCCACTGAATACTTTTCCAGACTACGAAATGACAGTCATTTCAACTCGTATTCCATCCCTCGGTCGCTTTATATCCTGTCATCTCAGTTTTGCTGACAGCACCTGTACCTACAGTGGAATCCATGAATATAAATGCACAATATCAATAGTTCTCATATACCTCTTCAAAAACTTCAATCAACTGTATCAAAAACTACTTGCTGTTAAATCCATGATGTTATTCTTTATTATTCTGTTCTCCCAAATTATCGTTTCAAGGTATACTCCCATTGCCAGCACTAAATTGACCTGTATTTTTCAGCTTTATTTTTCTCCCCTTTATTTTGACGAGATTGTATTGTTTGCAGTTTTCTGGCTCCAGCCCTACATCTCAAAAACACCAAAAGAATGTGGGCAACACCTTATACTTACTTCCCTCAGTAACTTGGGATATGGCCCGTCCAGATTAAGTGACCAAACATCTTTTAAGTTGTGCTACTCTTAATGAATACTTCCCCATTATTTTCATTAATTTCATCTGTTGTCCCAAAACTTCCAACATTTACTATGATACTGATATAGTACACATATAGTACTCTCAATCGTGCCTTCTGTCTGCATAAAAAAATCATTTTTGATCATTTTTAAACCTCTGCACCTCTAATAAACATTTACTTTAATGGGTCTGCAGAACATCATTAATTTCCTTTTCTAAAACAACAGGAATTCTGCAGATGCTGAAAATTCAAGCAACACACATCAAAGTTGCTGGCGAACGCAGCAGGCCAGGCAGCATCTCTAGGAAGAGGTACAGTCGACGTTTCAGGCCAAGACCCTTCGTCAGGACTAACTGAAGGAAGAGTTAGTAAGAGATTTGAAAGTGGGAAGGGGAGGGGGAGATCCAAAATGATAGGAGAAGACAGGGGGGAGAGGGATGGAGCCAAGAGCTGGACAGGTGATTGGCAAAGGGGATATGAGAGGATCATGGGACAGGAGGCAAAGGAGGGGGGGGAACCCAGAGGATGGGCAAGGGAACCCAGAGGATGGGCAAGGGGTATAGTCAGAGGGACAGAGGGAGAAAAAGGAGAGTGAGAGAAAGAATGTGTGTATAAAAATAAATAACAGATGGGGTACGAGGGGGAGGTGGGGCATTAGCGGAAGTTAGAGAAGTCGATGTTCATGCCATCAGGTTGGAGGCTACCCAGATGGAATATAAGGTGTTGTTCCTCCAACCTGAGTGTGGCTTCATCTTTACAGTAGAGGAGGCCGTGGATAGACATGTCAGAATGGGAATGGGATGTGGAATTGAACTGTGTGGCCACTGGGAGATCCTGCTTTCTCTGGCGGACAGAGCGTAGGTGTTCAGCAAAGCGGTCTCCCAGTCTGCGTCGGGTCTCGCCAATATATAGAAGGCCACATCGAGAGCACCGGACGCAGTATATCACCCCAGCCTTTAGAACTTTTTTATGATACAATTTCTCTGATGACCAGCACACTAAAATGTATCACTTTCCCATTTTCTGCTTAAGCGCATGAATTGAGCAAAGTGCACATACTGGAAAACTGCAGGCCTACTGGGTATGCTATTTTTTGCTCTGCACTAAAATAGTTGATGTATGTTTCAAAAGGCATGGGCTAGTTCAGAATGGCCTTGTATGTTCATAATCGCTGTGAATGGAACTGCACTCCCCATTGAACAAAACTCATTCTGGCATAGTATTGCTTATTTTCAAAATTGTCAACATATGTTTCAATAGTGAAACATAGAAACCGGAGAATGGAATCAGCCCCTCATATGTGTTCAATTTCTGCCACACACAGTTTGTGTGCCTTTAGTTCAATATTTCTTTAAGACTTAATTGAACAATCAAGAGCTGGTGTTAGTTTTGCAAATTTCAGTGATTTTCATTTTTTCAAATGTTATTCATCAACTTCATCCAAAAACAGGCACCTCATACTTGGATCATTAAATATTCTAAAAATGTATTTTTCATGAATATTCAAAGTAATTAGCTGCTATTTTATCTTGGACAATATTAAGAACGTATTTTTAGAAAATACTTACTTCAGAGTTGTACATTGACATGATTTTGATAGCAGATTTCAAATTGAAGTGGATTATGAAGATAAAAATGGAAACAGGTTCTCGTGTGAATAGTTAAATATCTGTTCCACTTTGAATTGGATGAGGTGTTTCAAATCTGGTTCTGATCAAATCAGTAATGTTATACTTCTATAATGCATTATGTTAACCTTTCTAAAAGAATGTGTTGCTCAGGCGTTTGAGAAAAAATGAGCACTTTATTTTCCGATGTGCGGTTCATATAGTTTTAAGGCAAAGTTACTAATAAAGCTAATCTGTTATTAAAACCAAGCTATTGCTATACTTTTCATCAGACCACATTGCATTCAATTGATTTTAACCAAATTAGAGAGTTTATAGTTGTGACCTACTTGTAGATTTAGGAACAATTTGCTATCATTTGAATTCTTCAAAACAGTTATAAAGTATATATATTTATGATGCTTAAAAGACTTTTACTTCAGAAATATTTTTCACTGCCATGGCTGAAAGATCATGAAGTATTTTTACCCTACCCCCAAGCTTTGGGCAAAGTTCCCAGATTCCAGCCAGCTATAAATTACAGCACTGTTTGCAAGTTGCTGATGTAATTTAAATAAGTGCTCTTAAAATATTGATGCAAGTTATGCTAATATTCATTAGTTTAATTCATTTTGAAGTATATAGTTAACATCACAGAGTCTGCTTTGTTGCTTTTTACAAATTGTACTCTATGCATAGCTCAAAAGCCCGTTTCCAATTAAGACAAAATATTATAAATAATGAACTTCGTAATGTAAAATAATGAGATTGTATTGTGTATGTGTGCATAAGATGAGAAAATATAGTTAATTAATCAGAAATTTCTTCAAGATACAATTTAGTTCTTTGTAGATAAATTATGGTCAGGCGTTTCATGTAATTTGCTTTTGTGAATAATGCATGAATTTTGTTAGTTATATTTTCCAGACAGTGGTGACTATGTCAGGCTGTGGGGACTATGGTTTAGTTGTTCAGATGTGAAATGTCAGTACACTCAAGAAACATAAGTGAAAATTTTAGTTTCTAAAAGGACATAATCTAGATATTATATTCATCAAAAAAGTTAAAATTAAACTTGTACAGAAATACAAGAAGTTTCAAACACCTACTTACCTCTGCCAATCCTACAGTGTTCGGCCTTATGTGGAAGTGGAATTCAGCAACGAGCCGTCTTGTGCCAGATCTCAAATCAAAGCATTGAAGATTCGCAGTGCAGTCAATCCACTAAACCTGCTTCAGTTCAACCCTGTCAAAGTGGAGTATGTTTGCTTTACAGCTGGCAAGTTGAAGAATGGGAGAAAGTAAGTACAACAGCTGCAGCAGACAGCAAAGGCACTGTTCAGAGTAAACAAGAGAAAGGAACTCTTCCTGGCATGCACCAGTCTTACTTGAGGTGTGATTTGTAAGCTCGGATCAGATGGCTGGCTTCATGTGGTTAAGGAGGATGTTTGACGTATGGCCAAAGAGCGGATAAGTAAGAGGAAACAAAATCTCTGCAGCATAGAATTAGGATGTCCAATTCAATAGCACTTTAGATACCATGTAACTGAAAGAGAAGGAGTTTAATGACTTTTTCAGTTTAAATTAATAATTAACCTACCATTGATGTATATTATAATCCTATAGTAACATGATTCATTCTTTCTATCAAAAGTCAAACTCCTCTATTTATCTAGTTTAATACAAACATATTTGTTTAAAAGACTTCAAATTGTACAACTGAGTGGCATAATTGACTTAATAGCAATGAAAAATTTAAATTGTACAGTTAGCTACTCTGTAATTTTGAAGGTTTTTTTCAGATTTTTCTTCTCATTTATCATGTTGATTAACAGTAAGAATCTTGTGATTCAATTTAAAGTGATCCCAAAGCTATCAAAACTTTGCAAGGTAAATTTGTTTATTTTTTAAGGAAATCTGTTCTCTCAACCAGCCTTTTCTCAATTCCAGCACCTGGAATTAATTAGAGAGCCCACTGTAGTAAGTTAAGTTAGATCTGTCATGATGCTTTGATAAAGAATTCCAGACTGCAAGCAATTCGTGCATGCTCTGGAAACGTACAACATTTTACAGACATATTTCCAAGAAAAGTCTTCAAACAGCCATGGCGCAAATTAATTTTTTTTGCCGGACATTTGTACTAATGTAGTGCCGATATGCAATGTGCTTCTGTCAGCCTTCAATTATCGCCCTATTCGTCTGAAGACATTATATTTGTATCTTAGTATTTTTAACCTTAAGATGATTAAATTTTAAAAAATTCATATTTAGCCAATTTCAAAAGAGAAACAGAATAGAACCAAACTCCATTTAGGCCACTAAAGCATTCTCCTGTAGATTTATGCTGAATCTGTAAGAACTTAATTTATGGGGGGCCTTGTATTAACAATTTTGGAAATTGCATCAAGGTCAGAGTACACTGGCATGCAATTTAATCCACTGACTGCTCTTAATTCCTTATACTTACCATTTCTTAAGAAACAAATCAATTGGGGAATCTTAGGTATTCGTAAGGAATAATCAAAAGAGCTCAAAACTAAAAGATTGCTGAAATTCTTTAATATAAAAATCAGAAATATTTTTTCTTTCTAAAGCATCTTCATTTATTTTTGATCTGAATAAAAAATAAAATTTCTCAATAACAATTAATTTATTTTTTGAAGTTTCAATAGACCCATATACATATATATATGTAAAACAAAAACATGAGAATAAAGCAATTAAATGTTTGAAAACAATATTGCTTTGATACAAAAATTTGCATTACTAGCTATTACTGGAGAAATATATACCCAAGGTTGAAAGTAAAAGGTTAAAAACCATGTGAGCTGACGACACCCTCTCCAAATTTTCCTTGCCTCTCTCAGTCCCTCAATCCATCTGGGGAGCTTTTCGTGCTGTTGCTATCTTCATGCTTTTTCCAAATTCTGCATGACATTAACAAGCATGGATTATCAGCTGAGGAAAGCTGTTAACTACTGAAATTGTATTTCAGTACAATTTCCTTTCCACTCTATACCAGTATCGAGCTTTTGCATTACTGGACAGTTCTCCTAATCTTGGCACGTCACCAGATGCTAGCCAGAAGAACTCCTGGCATGCATTTGTCCTTATTGTATCAGGGTAGTCCATCTAGTTTCATTTTTATTTTAGATTTTTTGTCACATCTTAGTATACTTTGTTGGCTTGCTGCACAGTTTCAGAGTGTTAATTAAGAGTTACACTGTGATAGTCCATATCACACACAGGGTAAAATCAAAAATTGTGCTTCCCTAAAGGACATAATTGAACCAGGTAAGTTTTAAGGCAAACTGGTGCTTTCATCACCATTTATGTTACTAATTTTATATTTAAGATGTATTTAACTAACTGAGCTTACAAACGTAAATTCCTGTGGTGGGATATGAAAACGTTTCTCCAAATCATTCGTCCCAAATCCTGGAATAGTTCTATTATTATTTAGTGTGAGGATCATGCCCATCATCAGCTGATTCAAGTCAAGATTGTAATATCCTTCCACTTTCAGAAAGTTATCCGCCAAGACTTCTTTTTAGGTGGCCCTCAGGACTGAGGATAACTTGCATCCATTCCCTTTCTGTGGCAACATTGGAACAGTTAACCCACCCAGTCCTAGTGAGTGCAGTGCTGCTTTAGTATGCGTTTGTATGTGTATGTGATACCATGTTCGTCTTCATTTCACATGTCTATTGACGTGGCTGGTGATCGTAAAGTTTGGCATAAAATTGCGTAATTTTATTGCTTCATTTTGTGAAGGCATTATAGCACTTCCTGGAAAGCAACGATTGCCAGTTCTGTTTTTGTATGCCAATTATACTCTACCACAATAGTTATCCTTCTGTTGTGGTATTAATTCATAGGAATGTGTATAGGCTAAAAAAATTGCCATTTGCAAATAGGATAGTCTTTTTTTCAGTTCTGTAAGAAACAAAATATAATCTAAAGCAACTGTGTTGATGATCCTTTCCAAGTGATAGGCAAGATAGCACAGTCAATATGCTTCCATTTGAAGATACACATCGGATGACATTGGTCATTGGGCAACTCATGTTTGAAGCCTTCTCAGCATACAGTGAAACTCGCATTTTCTCAAAGCTGTTGTTTGGCTGTCATTACTACAAAGAGCACAAGACAACTGAGTTTTATGTTTAGGTGCTATTTCAAGTGTTGCTTGGTTATCAGCTAAAGTTAACTCCATGTTCAGTGGAGACAGCATTCACACTACCCAAAGACCTCAGATTATGCTCAGTTTAGCAAAGAGTGCTTTTTGGAGAACTTTGTGAAGAAATCTCATCTTTATGGATGCCTATACAAAGCCCTCCCATGCCAGTGAAAGGCTAGGCCTGTGAGAAACCTTTCATGTACAAGTAGACTCTGTCCTAATTAGCATCACTCCATTCTATTTGACTTCTCCTCCTGACATCTCATTTATTCAGCTCTTCAGTAGACCAAATCAGAGTTAACCCTGATGGTTCATAGTGAACTGCCAAAGATATTCTCCTTGCAGGTCAGTTAAACTCTGACTGCCTTTGTAGAGCATTCCAACATAGAAAGGCGATGAGCTTTTGACCACTTGCTCTGCCACTAAACCCATCCAATTCAAAGAAAATGTTTCACGCTGTTCTGAATGCTGAGTCCCATCATCTTGTAGAACCTGCTATATTTTACAGGATGCTTGTGGAATTCAAACCTACAATTGGATTGATTGGGCTATATAATATAAGCACAACTGAGGGAATAGCACAGGCACTGAATGTAGATAGTGCGCCAGTTTAAACACAATCCAGCCCCAAAGTCTCTCTGATAGAACCTTGATGGTCTATCCCCATCTTTTCACCTCCATTTCTCCTCCAGGACTGTTATGATGTATTGATATTCTTTGATTGATGTGTACCATAGTGGCAATAGCTGTGATAAATTATGAGTGTTTTGCAGGAAGCTACACTGGTTAAGAGTTAATGTGTTAATTTGGTTGGAAGTCACACTAAATTTTGCTTACCTGTTTAGAGTAAATCTTGAGACCTATTTAAGAAGAGACCAGATTTGGCTTTAATACTACAGACAATGAATAATATCATAGTAAACTAAAATAAAATTGCTAAACAGTATACTTTGGAAAAGCTATCAATTTAAAGCCAGTTTAGAACTGTCTGTGCAGTAGTTGCTCCAGTCACCAACTTAATAAACAGTGCAGAAAAATTGACTGATGATTATGATCCTTGAAACTGCCAAGGGCGACTAAATTCAGAGATTGCAGATGCTCTCTACTGCTGAAGGGCGAAACAAATGAGGGAATGTTCAGGTCATTTATTTATTTATTGTGATTCTGCGCAGAATAGGCCCTCGGGCTCTTCCAGCCACACAGACCAGCAATCCTCCAATTTAATGTTAGCGTAACTGCGGGACAATTTACAATGACCAACGAATTTACCAACCAGTACGTCTTTGGACTGTGGGAGATGTAGCATGGCAGCTGAGTTGGCACTGATCACCAAACATCCAATTCCAGTAATCCTATATCAATTTCACCTTTTATCCTCTCCATATTCTTAAGATAAGGCATGGTAATCGGCTCTTCCAGCCCAATGAGCCTGTGCCAGCCATATGACCAGCTAACCTACTAACCCATGGGAATATGGAAGCACCTGAAGGAAGCCGACATGTTCATGGGCGAACGTACAAACTCCTTACAAACAGCGGCAGAATGGAACCCAGGCACTGGCACTGCAATAGCGTTTTTAATAACAATGACGTTACCATGCCACCCACAAATTCTTATTTCCTCCCTCCAGGTTCTTTCAGTCACCTATATTCTAGGGGTAATTTACCCCTATGAACCTAATGAACTGGAAGCTTGAGGCAGGTACAGTGTTCTCATTTGAGAGCACTTGGACAGGGACATGGATGGATGGGCCTTGGAGGCATAAGGGCCAAACAGAGGAAATTGACACTGGTTGAGTGAACTCTATGGTCAGCTGGTTGGGCCTGTATTCCTCCATGCCTCTCTGACTCGCTGTGACCCTACTGTACCAAGCTGTATGTCTTTGAGAAATGGCAATCCAAACTCCACACACAGTGCCAAACCTTAGGAAGGACCCTGTGCCTTTGGTACAGTGAGACAGCAGATATGCCAGCTATAATTCTGTACCACCTTGTACATTTCTTGCAGAACGTCTTGTTGGACATTCACACCACAATTACAGCAGCTCTAAGACACGTTGCTCAGACTTGGGTAATGATAGAAAGCAAGCTTCCATCTTTAGAACTTTGCCAAAACATGCAGGATGTTGCAGAGGATAATAACTGAAGAAAAATCTGTGGCTGAGCCATATAGAGAGATATTATTGTGAGTTCCAGTGCTCTTCTCATGGTCTATGTAGGATACAAAGCTTAGAGCATATAAATGGACCATGTGGGCTTTGTCCCCTCATTCATTCTGCCTGTCCTGAGCATTTTCCAATATCTTTGCTTCACCTTTTTCCCCTATGTGCCATCTTTTTGAAAGATCTAGGCCTCAATCACATACTTCGAATTGAGTTCCAGATTTTAACTTCTTTCAGAGTTAAGAATTTTCTCCATATTTTCTAATAAATTCAATTAGGAAAGAACATTTACTTGTTGCCTTTAATTTTGAATAATGTCACACTTGAAGTATTTTCTGCACCTCTGCCCAGTCAACAAATCACGAAGTCATATGGCAGGTTTTCTGAAGATCAAAGCCCATCTTGTTTTTTTCTTGGCTGGTAGATGTAATCTTTCTGATCTGGTGTAATCCTTGCAAATTTCTGTTATACTTTCTGTGTTGTTGTTTGGTATAGACATTCAAACTTCACAGAACTCAGGGCGTGGCCCAGATTAGGTTTACTGTCATTTCTTTTAAAATCTATCTCTCTATAATAACTCCCTGTGTGATGTTAGAATTTTTAATTGTTTTTCTAACCTCTGCTACTGCTTTTAATGGTCTGTTCATTTATAAATCTACTGCTGTTACAGGGTTTCATTCCGAACTTTCATCCCATGGATGCACTTGACCTGCTGGGATTCTCCAGCAGATTTTTTGGTATATAAATCTACCACTGAATTGCATTTCTTTCATTTCAATTTAGTTCAGTTTTTACTTTTTTTTAAACCAAAATGCATCATGCCAGATCTCTTTGTATTAAAGATAATTTCTCAGTTAACTGCCCAGTTTGCATTTTCTATTACTCTTTATTCGGTTATTTTTTTTTCTTAGTGTTAAATATATCCTTCAGATTTGTATCCTCTGCATATTTTTCTTATTTGTTCCTTAACCCAAGTCATTAATGTAAACTACAAATAATTGTAACTTTGAAGAGTTCCCTGTAAAAGACCACTTTCTAGCATCCTGAAGTATGATGCCCATCTTGAATCACTGCATTATTATATGGCTCACACAGTGATATCAGAGAGTAGCAGGTTAGAGCAGGACAGCGTTAGATTTAAAAGGGAACTTAGGGCCATTGAGATTCCAATGATATTATTGCTCTTGTTCTTGGCAGTGGAGAGGAAATTGCAGACTAATTCATGAGTGTTGCAGGGCACATTGTAAATTGTCAATACTGACTCCACTGTGAGTGAAAAGCAAAGGGAGTGACCATTTTGAAATATAGTTCCTATGTGGACAATTTGGCCCACAATATGTAACTTTTATATTCCTCGTTAACTTTTGTATGAATTGATATTTAGAAAATGGCTACCTCATCTGAAAACTCTTCATGCCTGACTAACCCTGGTCATGACCTGGAGCTCAGTGCTCAGTTTTCTTTAAATCCTCTGTGTAATTCAACAGTTCTTTTTTCAGAATTGACATTCAATAAACAATAATCTGTGACTTTTGGTCATTTGCAGCAGCCCCTTTACTACAACAGCAGTTCTCAGGGGAGCATAGCATGATTCTGTAGCTTATGATTATTGTGCCAACGTTAATCTGACTTTCATAAACACTAAACATATGTAACCAGATAAAACTATGGCCCTTAAGCTTACTGATAGAATGCACTCAATTTCCTTACACTTACTCACTTGGTTTAAGGGCCCCTTATGCACCCCACTGACTGAACAGCAATTACTCCAGATTAGTTTTGCACAGATTTTATCTAAATTGACTTTCTTTCATCATTGAGAGCAGCACAGAAATAAGGAGCTTAGCAGCTCAGCATGCTCATTAACCAGACTTACACATGGAAGAGATTTGTTGGCAGTTTATAGACACAGATTCATTCACATACACGAACTTGAACTACATTCTGAAATATCAAAAATAGGTGAACTTATTTTAACCCAGAGTCATTTAACAGTACAACATTATACCTTATAATTCATGTAATGAGAAAAGTTCCCATTAAGCTTAAAATTTAATCTTTGAATTCATTTAGTATGGTCTGCATGAATGAAAATCTCCTTTGTATTTATTATTAATTCACAGGTAAATATTCCTATCAAATTATGTTGCATAAGTAAATGCAACAATCATTAAATGAAAGGAATCTATTACTGTACTCTAAAAAAGGTCCTGCAGATGCAACTATCGTCGTTTTATAGATTGTACAAATCATATATAACATTTTATAACCGCTACCTGGATTAAAATAAAGCCAACTGATAGATTAAAATTAACGATCATATATGTGTAACAGTTTTGATCAAATAATTTGAAGAGGATCCTAATGTTGTTGAATATTATGTGTTGATCCAATTAGTTACTTAACTGCTAATAATAACTTTGACTTCAAAACCAGAACCCAAATAAAGGGTGTAGCAAGAGGATAGAGGATGAATAGAGGATATTCTTAATGCCCAGTCTCAGGCTATGTCCACGCTACACCGGATAATTTTGAAAACGAAGGTTTTCTCTTCGTTTTGACCTTCCGTCCACATTGAAACGGCGTTTTCAGCCCCCGAAAACGAAGATTTTCAGAAACGGTCTCCAGAGTGAATAAATCTGAAAACGCCTAATATCCGTTGCAGTGTGTACAGGGTAACCGGAGCTTTTTAAAACCGCTGTCATGACGTGCCAGAACAGATGGCAGCAGCACAGCATTTCATTGTTTTATTATTATTATTATTATTATTACTTTATTGTCGCCAAGCAGTTTGTACAATCATCACAGCGATATTTGATTCTGCACTTCGCAGAACCTAACAATTTCAGAACAGACAGCAACAAGACAAGCCAGAAGAGTTAGAAATGTACTCACCAAATACTTTGACCCATAGCTTACTGAATAAGTAAGTATACTCACTTTGCCGTTTTCTGTCCTTGCTTGTATGAAGGTAAGGACAGAAAACACCCTCCGCCACCTCCAGTTTAAATTCCATGCGGAATATTTTGGAAGATCAAGAACCAAGAACCAAGAACCAAGGCGGTTTACCTATTTATGCAAGTACTTCTCTGACAATAGATGTGTAACAGCCTAATGTAGCATTCTATGGAAATACAAGATAACACTGATGCAGACACGTTTTATACATTTAACAAGGTACTTTATTAATGCAACAGAGTTAGTCAGTTTTTCAATGTTCGTCGTCAGCCGGGTCATACTGTCCGTGAACTCCCTGTCGGTTGCCTCCATACACTCCAGTAATTGTGTTTTTTTTAAGTTTTAAGTCCTCCTGCGCGAGAGCCAAGAGCAATTTCCTTTCAACTTTTTCTAATCCGTATCTGGACAAACACGCACCAAGTATACCGTTTCCACTTCGCTTGTTTTCTGTGTGTCCTGCGCATGCCCAGTAGGAGGAGATTCGCCCAAATATCCGTCTAATGTGGACAGAGATATTTTGAAAAACGCTTAGTGTGGACGCCTGTCGTTTTTACCTGAAACCAACGTTTTCAAAATTATCCGGCGTAGTGTGGACATAGCATCATAATGAATACAGGTGTTACATCATTAGGGAGCTTATGCACTCGTTGTGGGCAGCAGAGATCTGGAAATTTGGTGGGGGGGGGGGTGACAAGTGTAAAGTCACTACCATTGTAGAACCAGAAAAGCAAATACTTTCCTCATAGCTACAAAACTTTAAAAAATACAATTTTGGTTGGTGGTTCTTCTAAGCAGTCAATGCTTTTCATACAGTTTCTAAAAGATGGGCCCCATTTATTTGGCAATGGAAGCAAATTGTAGGGGGAAGAAGGTAATGAGCAATGGGTACAGAATGGGCGCAGGCAATCTGCTGTTAAATCCGTGAGTTTTTTATTTAGTGGGAAATCAGAGGATTGGGAAGCTTTTAAAAACCAAAGAAGGCAACTAAAAAAGCCATAAGGAGAGAAGGGATGAAATTTGAAGGTAAGCTAGCCAGTAATGTAGAAGCGGATACCAAAAGATTTTGCAGTTATATAAAGAATAAAAGAGCTGAGAATGGATACTGGACCACTGCAGAATGACATAGGAGAGGTAGTAATAAAGGACAAAGAAATGGCGGACAAAATTAATAAGTATTTTGCATCAGTCTTCACTGTGGAAGACACTAGCTGTATGCCAGAAATTCAAAGGTGTCAGGGGGCAGATGTAAGTGTAGTTGCTGTTTCTACGGAGAAGGTGATTGGGAAGCTGAAGATCTGAAGGGAGATTACTCACCTGGACCAGTTGGACTACACACCAGGGTTCTGAAAGAGGTAGTTAAAGAGATGATAGAGGAATTATTAATGATCTTCAAAGAATCACTAGACTCTGGAATGGTTGCGGAGGATTGGAAAATTACAAATGTCACTCCACTCTTTCAGAAGGAACGGAGGCATAAGATAGGAAATTGTAGGCCAGTTAGCTTGACTTCAGTGGTTTGGAAGCTATTAGAGCCTATTATTATGGATGAGGTTTTGGGGTACCTGGAGATAATTAATAAAGTAGGCCAAAGTTAGCATGCTTTCAATACGGGGAAATCTTGCCAGACAAATCTGTTGGAATTCTTTGAAGAATAATAGGCAGAATAGACAAAGGAGAGTCAGTGGATGTTGTTTACTTGGATTTTCAAAAGATCTTTGACAAGGTGCCACACATGAGTCTGTTTGCCAGGATAAGAGCCCATGGTATTATAGGAAATACACTGGCATGGATAGAAGATTGGCTGACTCACATTAGGTAAAGTGTGGGAATAAAATGGGAGTGTGCTGGTTAGCTGCCAGTGACTAGTGTCGTTCCACAGGGGTCTGTGTTGGGACTGCTTTTCATGTTAAAAATCAACAATTTGGATGACAAAATTGATGGCTTTTTGGCCAAGTATGTAGATGATACAAAGATACGTGGGGTGTAGTAGTACTGAACAAGCAGGTAGACTGCAGAGTTCCTAGACAGATTAGGAGAATGGACAAAGTGGCTAATGGAATTTAGTCTAGGGAAGTGTATGGTTATGCAGTTCGGTAGAAGGAATAAAGGTGTTGACTATTTTCTAAAGGGTAAGAAAATTCAAAAATCAGAGATGCAAGGGAACTTGGGAGTCCTAGTGCAGGATTCCTCAAAGGTTAATTTGTAGGTGAGTCAGTGATAAGAAAGGCAAATGCAATATTGTCATTAATTGTGAGTGGACTGGAATACAAGAGCAAGGATGTGATGACAAAGCTTTATAAAGGTTTGGTCAGACTGCACTTGGAGTATTGTGAGCAGTTTCGGCCCCTCATCTAAGAAAAGATGTGCAGGTATTGGTGAGGGTCCAGAGGAGGTTCATGAGAATTATTCCAGAAATGAAAGGGTTAATGTATGAGGAGCATTTTGATGGCTCTGGGCCTGTACTCAATGGAGTTTAGAAGAATCAGGAGGGATCTCACTGAAACCTATTGAATATTGAAATGCCTAGATAAACTGGATGTGGAGAGGATATTTTCTATAGTGAGTAAGTCTAGGACCAGAGGGCATGGCCTCAGAATAGAGGAACATCCATTTACAGCAGTGATGTGAAGGAATTTCGTTAGCCAGAGGGTGGAGTATCTGTTGAATTCATTGCCCTGAACAGCTGTGGAGGCTAAGTCATTGCTTATATTTAAAGTGGAGGTTGCTAAGTACTATGTACTGCATCAAAGGTTATGGGAAGAAGACAGAAAAATGAGGTTAATAAATCAGCCATGATGGGATATCAGAGCAGGCTGAGTGGCCTAATTATGCCTCTGTATCTTATGAGTAATAGATAGATGGAGGATGTGAAAGTGGAAATGTTTAGAAAAGAAAAAAGCTTGCATTCATTTTTCCTTCTGGCAAGCCTGAATTCCTAATCAAAATAATTCAGCTCATGGTTGCTAAGTCAGATCTAAACTGCTGCATAATTTGAGAGTTGATTCCTTCATGGAAACTTGGCAAGGCAGAGCATCAGTGCTGGAATCTGTGCTTGTATTTAGCAATGGGCAGATTTAAAGTCCAAACCACCAAACAATGCCAAGTAAATTTGAGAGTCGAGCATTTAATTATGGATACACTACAATCCCAGAATTACTTACATTTTACAACAAAATGTAGGCCAATATTTATGAGAACATTTGTTCATCTTAATAATTTTCTGTACAAAACCATTAGCTTATATCAGCTATAAGCTCTATAAACCTTACCTTTTATATAAGGTTTATTTCAGAAAACTAAAGCCTTGTTGAACTGACATAGGAATGTATCAAAAGTTTCCTTGTAAGCCAGTCTTGTAAATTTACAATGAAAAGATTGCAGCATAGAAATTGCCATTCTACATGGAGAGCCATGTTTGTAGCTCACATGTGCCTCCCCCAGTCCTTTCCCTCCTTACCATACCCCATCTTCATCCCATGCTGTTCTCCATCACATACTTAGCTTGTTTCCCTCTCTGACGTACCTCAACTATTCCCATTGCTAGAGTTTTCAATGTCAAAATTGAAGTAAATTTATTATCAAAGCATGTATGTTTTATCATATGCTACAGTGAGATTTGTTTTCTTGCAGGCAATTTTAGGGACATAATGAAATACCATAAAATTTGTGAAATACTATATATAAGAAAAGACTAACAAACAAGCAATGTTCAAAATAAGATGAATTCTGCAAATAAAAAGTAATAATACTGAGAACATGATTTGTAGAAAGTGAGTCTGTTGAATCTATTCAGAGTTATGATGAGTGAAGTTATCCACGTCAGTTCAGCAGGTTGATTGTTCAAATATAAAAACTGTTTTTGAGTTTTAAGACCATAAGACCACAAGATATAACCATATAACAATTACAGCATGGAAACAGGCCATCTCAGCGCTTCTAGTCCGTGCCGAACTCTTACTCTCACCTAGTCCCACCGACCTGCACTCAGCCCATAACCCTCCATTCCTTTCCTGTCCATATAGCTGTCTACTTTAACTTTAAACGACAACATCGAACCTGCCTCAACCACTTCTGCTGGAAGCTCGTTCCACACAGCCACCACTCTCTGAGTAAAAAAGTTCCCCCTCATGTTACCCCTAAACTTTTGCCCTTTAACTCTCAACTCATGTCCTCTTGTTTGAATCTCCCCCACTCTCAATGGAAAAAGCCTATCTATGTCAACTCTATCTATCCCCCTCATAATTTTAAATACCTCTATCAAGTCCCCCCCCCACCAACCTTCTACGTTCTAAAGAATAAAGACCCGACTTGTTCAACCTTTCTTTGTAACTTAGATGATGAAACCCAGGTAACATTCTAGTAAGTCTTCTCTGTACTCTCTCTATTTTGTTGACATCTTTCCTATAATTCGGTGACCAAAACTGTACACAAAGCTCCCAATATGGCCTCACCAATGCCTTGTACAGGATCAGAAGTAGGCTATTCGGGCCATCAAGTCTGCTCTGCCATTCAATCATGGACTGATCCAATTCTTCCAGTCATCCCCACTCCTCTGCCTTCACCCCATAACACTTTGATGCACTGGCTAATCAAGAACCTATTTCTCTCTGCCTTAAATACACCCAATGATTTGGCCTCCACAGCCGTTCTTGGCAACAAAGTCCACAGATTTAATACCCTCTGACTTTTTACAATTATATTTTACAATTTAATCTCTGTTCAAAGCAGCTTCCCTGGGTTCCCTATTGGCTTAATTGCTATTATTCTTATATTTAAGTCTTATAATTTAAATTTTACTTGCAAGTAGAGTCTGTATTTCCTAATCAAGCTATTTCATAATCTGAAATCCCTCTGTCAAGTCCTCCCTAATTAATTTCTGCAGTTGATATTAAAATGTTGAAATTTAGCAAAGTAAAGTGTTTTCTTATGCTTCCTTTGCAGTGCAGTGCAACCTGTGATACCGGAACAAGACATCGTAAAGTAACATGTATCAACCAGAATTCAGAAGAAGTGCATAGTATTAAATGTGATGCAAGCAAAAGACCATTAAGTGTGGAGCCATGCAATAATCAACCTTGTGAATACATCTGGATTACAGGAGAGTGGTCTGAGGTAGAAAAATATTTAAATTAGTTTGCAAAATAGTAAAGAATGCTTGACCCTATTTGGCTTTAAATGCAATATCTTCTGCATCAGAAAATGCATAACTTTCTAAAAAATCAATATCTCTCATGGCAGAGTGCACTAAGTTTCTAAAATTGTGTTGAGGGTTTTTACCCTGAAAATGTAATAGTATCTAGATTGCTCTCAGTATCCAAAATCAAATAAGAAATACCTGTTTTTATCTTGGAATCAGTCTGGACACTAATTTCTTGAGGCTTCAATTCTTAAAGTACTTCATTTCTTTACTCACTTGTCATTTAAAACGAATTTACCTTCTGATTTAGCAGTGGCTTTCTTAATGCCATAAGTCAGTTTTGTTTTTCACTTAGGAATATCACTGTGCTACCAAATGCACCTTTAGCCACTGTGTAATAGGAAAGCAGGGAAATCCTTACTTTGATTGCCGGTGGAAGTGGAAAGTATATGATCAGCCATCTTTTTCATTCTATTGAAGTCATAGATAGGATATGTCTTAATTTACTTAGGTACAAAAGCATAAAACTACCTGTTAAACAATAAAGCCAAAGAAACTGAATGACACCAATTCACTAAAGTCGTGCTATTGATGGGGAGTACATTTTTGAAGATGGACTGGGATACTGGGACTATTTTCACTGGTGTTCTAATGGAGTTCGAGAAAAGATGATACATCAAGTTGGTGAGTCAGGGAACTGCTTAGTTAGAATTTTCCAAAGAGCCAAGAGGATCTTTGGAAGTGGGAAAACACTCACTGCAAACAAAGTTCAACTTCCAACCTTGCTTACATACAGTATATAAAGCATATGAATAAATAGTAAGGGTGTTCTCACAATAAGGAAAGTCAAGTTCTGCTTACTTATCAGTTTCTCAAAAAAAAATCAGAACACTCCTTACTAACAATGCAAATGGACCAATTTCACTTCCACACTTTTAATGGCACAATTAGCCTCCTGCTGCCTCTACAAGTTCTGTGTTGATCTTGAATGTGGTGGGTTGTGGGACAAGATTCTTCATGTTTGCATGCATGTGTGTGTCTGTGTCTGTGCCTGTATATTTGTTTGCCTTGTCTGTGCTTCTCTGTATAAGAGCAAGAAAATATAGAGGGGCAAAAATAGACGTCTGAGAGATTGAGAGTATTATTCTAATAAAAAGGCTAATGAATGGGTGCTCTTGATGTGTCAGCAGGAAACTGCTACGTGGCTGCCTTAGCTAAGCCTCCTGTTGGTAAGTTTTGGAATGTAATGCTGGCCTTATTACATTCCTGCAATAAATGTAATTGGCAGTTTCAAGTTTCCTTTATGAACTTAAATGAACTTTAAGACTACTGGGCTATCGTTGAACATAAATGTAGATTTTGCATTACCAAATTCATTTCAGTAATAGCTTCATCTCACACTTTACAAACATTTGTTTAAATAAACAAGTGTTGTATTGAAGAGAGGAGGCGGGTGGGCCATGGAAACCTTTGTTCTTTGTTCCTGTGTTTACGTGCTGGTTTCTGTATAGTAACAACACCCTAAGGTGCTTGGTAAGGATATTAGCTTGTCAAACATTCATATCGGAACAAAAGCAAAAAAAAATCAATAAAGAGGTGCAGTTAAAGGAGCATCTTAACTAATGACATGTAGTGATGATTAGGGAGTGTATTCCAAAATTCAAATGCAGCAATTAATTTTAGGATGTTCGAGACGGTGCTGTTGGGGTGTACAGGTATTTTAAGTGATTGGAAGGCACAGAGTCATAGAGTTATACAGCATAGAATGACATCCTAACTCAGGTAGACCACCATGAGAATGATTGTAGGGTCAATGAAGTGGTAACAAAGGTTTCAACAGCCGATCAGCTAAGTGCAGAATAATGTTAAGGAGATGCATGTAAATATTATTTGTGCTATTATTATGCAGGTCTGTTAAGAGTCAAACAAAACCACAAATATACAGACAGCCATGTTCAGCCCCAGGTACAAAACATATAGTCAGTAGGAAGAAAACAGATTTTGGTTGGAACTTAAGAAAAAACGTTTTAAAAAAACTTAACTCAACACATAGAAAATGTCTGTTCTTTCACTCTTATTTCAAGGGGCTACATTTAGATGATAAACAGTTTATAGTTAACAATAGATTATTAGCAGATGTCCGGAAATAATGGTGATGACATAGGAGAGATGCCTTTACAAGGTACTCTGTGGCTACAACACAGTGGAAGACAATAAAACAAGAAGAATATGACTTTATAGATGTGACTGCCCCCTGGACCTAGTTGGATTGTGGTTATGAGAGACTGAGGATGATCTGATCAGCACTTTCAAAGACTAACTTTAAGTTGAGAAAATTAAGGGAAGTTAATTTCTGAAATTAAAAAGTAATCAAAGATAGTCTTATCTGTGATTCCATGAGTGGAATAATGAGGTGACATTAGATACCAAAATCAAAGTGTAATTGTGAAATGTGAGCTGGAAATGTATACATAGGTAGAGATGAAGGGAATAGAAGAGAGCATATGATGAATACAAATTGAAATCATTGATGAGAAATCACTCAGTGCAAAGGCTGAGACAGTAGCCAGCATTTTCATTTCCACAAGGTGGGTACTTTAACTGAATTTCTTCAAAGTAAAGTTCTTATCAATGACCAAGCCTTCTAGCATATTCCTGCTGAAGCATTTATAATTCAAAGCTGTAATAATGTTTCAGAGATGCAGATCAGAAATTCAATATGCTAAAAATCTTTAAAGTGAGCCTATAAGCTGTGTCGGCATGAGATGGTGCACCTGATGACCAAAACACTCTGCTGCCATACTGCCCTTTAACTGTAATTTCATATCTAGTCCCTGGATGAACTTGTGTTCGGAGGACCGAAGCACTCTGCCAGTATATGACATTTTAATAGCAATTTCAACATTCTGATTTTAGTGCCTCACAAAGGCTGTAGTCAAATACAATTAATTTATATGAGATTAACAGCAGAGTGAACCAGAGCTCAGCAGCTTTCATTCCATTACGTTGTCACAATAGAAAATTAGTTTAACAGTATAACTTTATTTCCAGTGCTCAGTTACTTGTGGAAATGGCTACCAACAAAGACTTGTTTCCTGCAGTGAGGTTTACAATGGTAAGGACCTCTACGAATATGGCTACTATCACCAGATTACAACTAACTGCCCTGGGACACAGCCGCCAAACATCCGAGCCTGCTCTGTCGGTGAATGCCCTGTTACTGCTTCATGGCGGGTTGGAAACTGGGGAAGCGTAAGTTCATTTCAAAAATTTTCAGGACACAAGTTCAGACCTTAGTGTTGATGCAAATTTAACAGTTTTTTTGCTTTGTGAAAGGATTTTATATGGTATGTTATTTGAATTATAGTGAGGACATATGGGTTTTGCTTAAAATATATCCAGCAAAACAGTGAATTTGATTAGAACAAGAACTATAAGCAGGAGGGTGCTATACAACCTCTTGAGCTGCTGTACCTTTCAAAATGATCATAGCTGGATCTCTACCTCATCCACGCATGCATAGGAGCAAAGTCTTCTCCAATAAACATAAGTACATGTGTCTATGTATAAATGTGTATAGTTTATAAATGTTTAGAATTTCTGTCCTAAAGCAACCACATTTTAATTCTTGCACAAGTGCTCCTCCAAGTCCATTTCCTTGTCCAGTCCTTAAGACCATAAGATATAAGAGCAGAATGAGGCCACATGACCCATCGCGTCTGCTCAGATATTTCAGCATGGCTGATCCAATTCCTTCTGAACCCCAGTGTCCAGCCCTCTCCCCATATCCCTTCACACCCTGACTAATCAAGAATCTATCAGCTCGGTCTTAAATATACCCAACGATTTGGCCTCCACACCCGCCTGTGGCAACGATCTCCACAAATTCACGCCTCTCTGGCTAAAGAAGTTTCTCCTCATTTCCATTCTAAATTGATATCCCTTTATTGTGAGGCTGTGTCTTCCGGTCTTAGGCTCGCCCCGCTCAAGGAAACATCCTCTCCATATCCTCTCTGTCAAGGCCTTTCAACATTTTCAATGAGATCCCATCCCCCTCATCCTTCTGAATTCCAGTGAGTACAGGCCAGGAGCCATCAAACACTCCTCATATGATAAGCCATTCAATCCTGGACTTATTTTCATGAACCTCCTTTGAACTCTCTCCAAAATGTCAGCAGGTCCTTTATTATCCTAGATAGGGGCCCAAAACAGCTCACAATGCTCCAAGTGAGGCCTCACTAGTGCCTTAAAAAGCCTCAACATTACATCCTTGCTTCTATATTCTAATAATATCCATCCTTAGTATCCAACGTTTATATTGCATGCTTAAGGTTTCATAGCTACATATATTTTTTGTACCTAATAATCTTTGGAGATTTTCTCACACCAAAAAACTAGTGAGGTAATATACATTTAGAGATAGAGCATTCTGGCCCAATGAGTCCATGCCCCCCAATTACACATATGTGATCAATTAACCTACTAACTTGTACATCTTTGGAACTTGGGAGGAAACCAGAGCATTCGAAGGAAACCCACATGGTCATAGGGAGAAAGTACCAACCGTTTGTAGACAGCAGCGGAATCGAACCCAGGTCACTGGCGCTCTAATAGCGTTTTGCTAACCACCATGCCATCGCATCACCCTACTGCATATTGCCACGGGAGAATCCTCTATACAAGTGGATGAGAAATCCCACATTATGATGCTTCTATGTGCCTATCATCAATTTCTCCAAACCAAATTTTATCTCTGATGCTTTCTGAAAGATTATTCTGATTCCTTTTTAAAAAAGAATTGTGCACTAAAGCTTCATAGATTTGAATGCCGGTCAAATGATTTGCTCTCCTAAACCTTGATATGACAGCAAAAAAGCCTCTTGCCAGCAGTATTAAACATGTTAAAGTATTAACTGGAGATAAATATCAGACTGGAATATTTATACAGTTTCTATTGCATGAAAATACTTGTTTAATCATTATACTTAGTGATTTACATTGATTTTATATTTAGTGCTATTTAATTCCTTTTTTAAAATTTTCTTGTAAGTGTTCAGCAACTTGTGGAATAGGAATCATGCAACGCTCAGTTTACTGCTTAACAATTGATGGACATTTAAGCAATTCATGTAGTTCAGACGTTAAGCCGGAAGAGAGGAGAACATGCCAGAATGGAAAATGTAAGCATCTGGATTATTAAGTCCATTTTCACATCACCATCTGTTTTCTGTTTGTACTGATGAAAATTATCATGTATAGAGTCTGTTTTTGCTTGTTCTGAAGTACTTGTTCTAAAGTATAATTAAAACCATATTTTGCATGTAGGTGAATTTCCAGAAAGCTGTAGAGATGTGCAGCGATTAAAAGGATTCATCGAAGACGGTGATTATGTTCTTAATATTCAAGGGAAGCAAGTAAAGGTATTCCAGTTGAACTGAGTTAATAGAGAAACTATGAGTATTCAATTTTTTAATCCATTTATTTTTGCTTCATTGTGCATTTCTGGTTTCAGATATACTGTGCCGATATGCTGTCAGACAGCCCCAGGGAGTACATTACACTGACAACGGGTGATTTGGAAAATTTTTCAGAAGTTTACGGCTACAGGTACAGAAAAGCAAAATATAGCTGTTCAAACCTCAAGTTCACCTCGTGAAAAATAAAATAATTTTCTATCATAAGTGACATATACATTTAAAATTCTGTTTGGCTTAGATTGCATAATCCTGCTGAGTGCCCATATAATGGAAGTAGAAGGGATGACTGTCAGTGCAGAAGAGATTATCTAGCCGCTGGGTATTCGACTTTTAGAAAAGTTAGACTGGACATCAACACACTGCAAATAATAAGTGAGTAAATTTCCATGAGGATTTTATTGTATGAAGCCATGTCAATGATAAAACTTCCTGTTTTACAGAAATACTTACTAACCAAAGAAGGAATGAAATAGATAACCTAATGTGAATAAATAGTTATTTTTTATTAAACTTTTAATCTGGCCCCTCACCACCACCTTCAACAGGTAATAAGAATCCACAGGAGATGTAAAACAACATTCCATTTCTGTAAACACGAGGAAATCTACAGTTGCTGGAATTTCAAGCAACACACATAAAAGATGCTGGTGAATGCAGCAGGCCAGGCAGCATCTATAGGAAGAGGTACAGTCGACGATTCGGGCCGAGTTACATTTCTGTAACTCTCTTTTTATTTTTAATGCAACCTCGTGCAGGATTTTGACCCAAAACGTGATCAATTTCTTCCCTCCCACTGAGTTCTTCCAGCACATTGTTTGTTCGCCACCATGTTTCCCATGTTATTGAGTGGTGAATCTGTGGAATTCTTTGCCACAAGCAGCTGTGGAGGCCAGGTCTTTATGTATATTTAAAACAGAGGTTGATAGGTTCTTGATTGGTCAGGGCATGAAGGGATATGGGGATCGGGGCTGTGAGAAAAATTGGATCAGCCATGATGAAATGGTAGAGCAGACTCAAAGACCAAATGGGCTAATTCTCCCTCCTGTATCTTATGCCTTTATGTTACGACCAGGACTTTATACAAATATATTTCATTGCCAATTGTGTGGCTTTGAATAGAGTTTCTGGCTGCCCTTGGATCACTCTGCATTTCTTCCCTGCCTGCTTCCAGTCCCTTTAAACATATGCCTATATTCTGCCTGCTTCTCTCATGCTGAAGTTTCAGTAACATTTCAGTAACCTTGGATCAGAATCATCATGCCAGAATTAACTGGCTAAATGCCCAGTCATGCTTTGCAGATAGTTAGATAAGTTCCTTCGAGTTTCTCATGATCCTGAGATTCACTCCATTATTCTGCATTTTACAAATGTGATCTGAAATTTGCTATATAAATAAAATCAAAACCTGAGAAACTGTATCAGAACTGAGATGTTATATTTGATAGATGAAAGACTAGATTGGGACTACATTGATGGATTTGCACCTCACTGCTCTCAGTGTGTGGTTGATATAAGCTAAAGACTAGATCTAAAACACTAGTACCACATTTGATTACAGAAATCAAATATTTTTTCTTACAAGGAGGGAGTTGATTATCTGTTTACTTTAGGGAGTGGACATCGTTGGCATGACAAACACTGAAAATAAGAGCATAAGAACATAAGACCATAACACATAGGAGCAGAATTAGGCCATTCAGCCATTCGAGTTTGCTCTGCTACTTCATTATGGCTAATGCCGGATCCTATTCAACTGCATACACCTGCCCTATCACCATATCCCTTGATGCCTCGACTAATCAGAATCTATCAACTTCCGCTTTGAATATACCCATGGACGTGGCCTCCGCTGCTGTCTGTGGCAGAGCATTCCACAGATTCACCATTCTTGGGCTAAAAAAAAATCCTCTTTATTTCTGTTCTAAAAGGTTGCCCCTTAATTTTGAGACTGTGCCCTCTAGTTCTAGATACACCCACTAGAGGAACATAAGAACTAGGAGCAGGAGCTTGATGATTCTGGGCCTGTACCCACTGGAATTTAGAAGAATGAGGAGGGATCTCATTGAAACTTATTGACTGTTGAAAGGCCCAGATAGTGTGGATGTAGAGAGGATGTTTCCTATGGTGTGGGACTCTATGACCTGAGGCACAGTCTCAGAACAGAGGAACATCCATTTAGAATGGAGATGAGGAGGAATTTCTTTAGCCAGAAGGTGTTAAATCAATGGAATTTGTTACTACAGCTGGCTGAGGAGGCCAGGTCATTTGGTGTATTTGAGACAGAGATTGATAAGTTCTCATTTAGTCAGGGCATGAAAGGTTATGGGGTGAAGGCAAGAGAATGTGGTTGAGAGAGAAAATGGATGAGCCACAATGAAATGGCAGAGCAGACTCAATTGGCCAAATGACTGAATTTTGCTCCTATGTCTTATGGTCTTGTGGCCTTATGGAGTAGGTCATTTGGCCTGTCAAGCCTGCTCTGCCATGGCTGATCTGGATGAACCCACCTGCCTTTTCCCCGTATCCCTTAATTCCCTGACTATGCAAAGATCCATGTAACTGCCTCTTAAATATATTTAATGAGGTAGACCCTACTGCTTCCTTGGCCAGATAATTCTACAGATTCACTACTCTCTGTTAAAAGCAGTTCCTCCTTATCTCCATCCAAAATCTACTCCCCAGAATCTTGAGGCTATGTCTTCTCATTCTAGTCTCACCTACCAGTGGAAGAAACTTTCCTGCCTCCATCTTATCTATCCCTTTCATAATTTTTGTATTATTCTTTAACATCCCCACTCATTCTTTTGAATTCCGGTGAGTATGCTCCCAGGTGACTCGATCCACCCCCCCCCCCCCCCCGGCTAACCCCCGCCAGAATCAACCTTGCAAACCACCTCCAAAGCCCAGATGTCTTTCCTCAAGAAGGGAGATCAGAACTCCAAGTGTGACCTCACTCGTACCAGTACTCTGAAATGAATATCTTGAGCCACATATAGGCCAGACAAGGATACATTTCCTTTCCTGAAAGGCATTATTAGTTTAGAGTTGCCTTTGTAGCAATCCAATGTTGCTAACTTCTTCAACTCCACTTAAAATCTGAAGCTCCCTAAATAGTTAATCCATGCTGGTATTAGTCTGTTCACTTAACCATAGTCTCAAGATCATAATTGTGATTTTACTGCCCCTCATGGGGCAGGAGCTGAGTGGATAGACCATCATAGAATAACTCCATGTCTTAGGTCCTGGGCAGGAAAAGCATCATTGAAGTTTAATTATAAGGTTTGCATTTTAAGCCAATTCTGTGCTTTGAGAGTCTAATAGTAGAGTCTCTTAAATTTTCTCTTAATCAATGAGCACAGTCAGGAACAATGAATTAATCACTGTTAGTGCTCCAGTTAGCAGACTTAAATCATATGTTTTTCCCTAATAGCACCATTTCATTCAGTTTATCTCCATTCTTCATAATTGGAATTGTTTTTAATTTTGCTGTCAACAGAGAAACATTAATGTATATATCTGAGTAGAAAGTAGGTAATTATTCTCTCCCCTCTCTACATTTGCTTAAATGCTGATGTGCAGTGCACCAAAACTGTGAAGTGTCTATTCAAATTCAAACTGCCAGAGTTCATCAGCTGCGTCATTTATCTTTCGTCACAAATAAGTAAGAGAATTTTAACCTTAAAGACACGCAAATTTTTATTGTTTGAGATGTAGATATTTTAAGAATCTTAAACACAAATTCATCTCATCTCATTATGCCCCCTTCCTGTTTTGCTGGGGATGTTGGTTGCAGATAATGTACAATCAATCAGTTTCTCGAAAGAGGTAACTTGCGTTAAGTATTTCACTGAGGTTTGATGCTCAGATTTTATCTTTCTTCCAAGGTTAGTTGTAAAGGTTGTTGAGGTGAGGTGAAACAGGCACCACGGTTAGCATAGTGGTTAGCACAACACCATTACAGCTTGGGGCATTTTAGAGTTCAGAGTTCAATTCAACTCCGTTTTGTACAGAGTCTCTCTACATCCTCTCCATGGGTTTCACCCAAGTGCTCCAGTTTCCTTTAACAGTCCAAAGATCTACCTGGTAGGCTAATTGGTCATTGTAAATTGTCCTGTGATTAGGTTGGGATTAACTGGGGTTGTGGAGTTGCTGGGACGGTGTGGCTTGAAGAGCTGGAAGCGCCTATTCCATGCTGTTTTGCAAAATAAAATTAATTAATTAATTATGGTGTTGAAGGCCATTTGTATCTTTCTGGGGCTGCTGAGGCACTGCGGAGCAGGACTGCTTTCTTCCAGCCTCCCTGGTTTAATCAGCTTTCTTCTCATAATTATTTTCCATTATGAGTAGATCACCTCCCACTAAAATCAAGAACACCTTCCCAGGTCACGAACTTGTTCCCTCCTTTCACACCCTTGGAATTCCACACAGTGCCAACTGTCTAGTGATGAGTCACAAAAAAAGATGAACTCTTTGTTTATTAAATAAATGGATGGGCAAATTAGTACACTGTAGTACTCTGGAATACATGAAAGCCTTTTTTCTACTTTTAAACCTACCTCCATTTCACTTCTTTTTGTATGGGCATTGCTAAATTTGGCAAGAATTTATTTGAATCATTCAGCTATTTCGGATATGCCTTTGGCTCATTTTCCTTAGATAGGAGGCTGCATTGGTGTTGGTTTATACCTTCTCTTGAAATAGGCACATCTCTTTAACATTTGCACTTTAACACCCACGTTCTGTATTTCGTTCACTGAGAAACTAAGCATATTTCTGCTTGTTACCAGTCTGTTGAGCACTTCTTTCACATTCTGTGCTGTTTACCTCTCAATGTTTCTGCAGATAGAATATCATCCTAGCACCCAGCAAGCCCTTTCAGTTTGCTCGAACTTCACTCCAACCACAGGGAGAATTTCTCAGTGGCCAACCAAATTAAGTCGTCAAGTTTATTGTCATTTCATTATATACATGTGTACCGTCAAATGAGACAGTGTTTCTCCAGACTGGGTGTAAACCACCATAGTATACGTAGCACACATATAACACACAATAACTTAGGAAAATAATAAATAAATCTACAGATGAATTAATATGAATAAACAAAGTAAAGTGCATAAATTAAATACTGTAGCGTATAGAACAAATTCCAGTGACATTTTGAATGCGATGTGGCAGGGAGTTCAGAAACCTAATGGCCTGAGGGAAGAAGCTGTTTCTCATCCTGGCCATTCTTGACTTTATTTCACTCCCCATTCCCATCCCAATATGTTGATCCATGGCCTCCTTTACTGCCATGATAAGGCCACACAAAGGCTTGAGGGGCAACACCTGATATTTGGTCTGGGTAGCCTCCAAATTGATAGGATGAACATCAGTTTTTCTCCCCTTCCCCCCACTACACTCCTTCTTCATTCCCCACTCCTCTCCTACCCCTTCTCCTCTTCTTAACTTCCTATCACCTCTTTCTCGCCTTCCTATCACCTCCTTCTCGTGTCCCTACTCCTTCCCTTTCTCATTTTCTGTCCGATTTCTTCTTCTTTACCTTTTCCACCCATCACCTGCCAGCTTCTCATTTCATTCTCCCCTTCCCCAGTCACCTACCTTGCTCCTCACCTGGCTTCACCTATCATCTTCTTGCTCATACACCTTCCCCTCACCTTACTTTCTTATACTGGTTTCTTCATTCTTCCTTTCCAGTCCTGATAAAGGATCTCAGCCCAAAACATTGACTCTTTATTCCTCTCTATAGATGCTGGCTGACCTGCTGAGTTCCTCCACTATTTGCAAAATGGCTTGTGTCTATATCCTCCCACTCCATGCACATTTATGTGCCTCTTTTGTATTTGCCTCCACTACCACCCCAAGCAGCATATTACAGGTAACCACCAATCTCTGTAAATAAATAAAGAATTGCCTTGCACATCTCATTTAAGCTTACCCCACGCATCTTAAAGGCTATCTATACTATCTATATCTCTCATACTCTTATAAATCTCTATCAGATCTCCTCTCAGCCTCCACTGCTCCAGAGAAAACAATCCAAATTTATCCAAAATTTCCATAAAGAACATGGCCCCTAATCCAGGCAACATCCTGGTAAACCTGCCCGGTGCCCTCTCCAAATCCTTGAACACCTTCCAGAACTCCAGATATGGCTAATAATCCGGATCCTTGATTAATAAGAATAACATTGCCACGTGCCTCCTTTACCACCCTATCAATGTGTGCAGGGACTTTCAGGGAGCTATGGCTGTCATGGTCCCCTCTGACAATTCCCCATCTTGCTATTATCTCACTGATAGTGCCTTAATTCCTGTTGGCTGATTCCCAATTATTGCTAGTTCCATTAATTACAGCACACCTGGTTCCCATTAGCAAACACAGGATAAGAACTCTGGCATCACAGCCATGCTTTGCCAGTTCGTTGGTCAATTCTAGTATGTGTAAGTGTAACCTCGTTTCCTGATTCCTTAGGACTGTCAGTTCTAAGCTCCACACCATTTCCTGGATAATCTACGTAAACCTTGTCTCCGTGTAAAGACTCTCCTGGATACCTGTTCCACGTTCACGACTGTGCTAGCGCCTTTAACAATAAACTGTTTCTTTACATTTGATCTCCCAAAGTGCAATACCTGACATTTGGCAGGTTAAACTCCTTGCCATTTCTCCAACCTTATCTCCAACCTGATCTATGCTATATCCAGCTGTATTGTTTGTTGACCTTCTACGCTGTCTGTGTTGCTTAGCCTTTGATGTCGGCTGTGTTTGTGCAGCTCATCTGATGTATGTTTGAAGGTGGCTGTAGAGGCAAGTCTTGAAAGGCATAGATGTTCATAGTGGAGACAAGGGAGTTGTCCTGATTCCATAGGCACCACGGTTGCTGCTGCTTTCCTCTTTCATTGGGTCGTCTCCAGGTCTGCGTGACACCTATCTTCTAAATTGCTCTTTAGCCAAGCAAGCTTAACCAAGGCCGGCTAACCAGTTCTATCTCATGCCCTATATTCCAGATGCTGGAGAGCAAGCCGCAATAAGCAATACTGACTTTGTCCGCGGTCTATCATGGTTTCTGCTTCCCCGTGATAAATGGCCATCGAGCATCTGCCCAGGGAGTCTGGAGTCCTCCATGTGTACAACATGTCTGGTCCAACAGAACTGTGCCTTCACGATCATGGCTTCAATACTAGTAATCTTTGCCCCATTGAGGGCTTCCAGTTTTGTGATACTATCTTGTCAGTGGATACTTGTAATGGATCTCAGGCTGTGGAAGTGTTCCAGCAGTTTGAGTTGCCTTTTGTATACAGCCCATGTATCACAATCATACAAGAGGCTAGTGAGGACAACAGCCTTGTACACGTTGATCTTAGTGGACATCTGGATGTTGTGCTCCCTAAGCATTCACGATCGCAGGCAGCCCAGGCTCTGAGTAGCCTTGTGAATTCTGCCGTTGATACCTTATCCAGGGAACCATCACTGAAGATGACCCTGCACTATCTACAACACTATTATTCTTCATATCATCTGCAAATTTATTATACATCCATCTACATTTTCATCCAGGTCATTTATATGTATCAAAAACAGCAGGGTCCCAGTGCATATCCCTTAAGGACACCACTAGTCACAGACCTCTAGTCAGCACAAGCCCCACTGACCACTACTCTCTGTCTCCTAAGGCCAAGCCAATTCTGAATCCAAATGGCCAATTCACTGTTGATTCCATACATGTTATTAAAGACAGCATTCCTATAATTGGACTAACTTCTGGGAACGGTTCATATTTTTAAAAAAGCACACATGCTATAAAACTCCAAAACATTCCTAAATTTCCCATCAAAACTCTGCTTCCACATGAAAATCTCACCCCTGTAATGATCAAGGCTATAATCTCAGAATTCCTCCACTTTAGAGTATCAGATCAACAAAATTCTGCCAGGAAAATTTCAAATCAGCTACATGTCAAAAAACTAGCATGGTTTAGCATGTAAGTTTGCATAAGTTTAGATAGAACATGAAATTGGACAGAATATTGAGTAGAATAGTTATCCTGCCAGTTGGCTTTAGGTTGTGGCAGCTCGCCCACGCAGCAAGCGAACCAGCTCCAGCAGTCGCGGGCGAGTCCATAGCCAGCGGAAACCGAGAGGGCTCTGAGTGTGGGGCAGACCTCGGCCCGGAAGCTGATGTTGCTTCCACCCTGCAAGGGGCGGGGTTGCTGGGAGCAGGTTACTTAAGCGTGCACCGATTCAGACAGTAAACGGTTCAACCAGACCCTGCTCGACTCAGTGTGTGGCTTTCACTCGTCGCATATCAGCTTGACTACATTGGTGATCCCAACAGTCCAATGGCATTTAGACCCAACATGAACGACTCGGCTCTGCAGAATACAGTTTCCCTTAAATAGCCAACCTTCTGGACCACTCAACCCTTGGTCTGGTTCGAGCAAGCAGAGGCCCAGTTCCAGGTCAGGCAAATTGTCTCAGACGCCTCCAGGTATTACTACGTGATGAGTGCCCTCGACCAGGAGACAGAGGGCTGCGTTATCGACTTTCTGCATCAGCCCCCTGCAACAGACAGGTACGAGGCATCCAAGGCCCTGTTAATTTGCACATTTGGTCTCTCCCGCCGTGAATGAGCCACATGGTTACTGCATATGGACGGCCTGGGCAACCATGCGCCATCAGCCCAGATGAGTGACATGCTAGCACTGGCAGATGCCCATAAGCCTTGCTTGCTGTTTGAACAGATCTTCTTGGAGCAAATGCCAGAAGATATCTGCCTCCTGCTAGCAGATGAAGACTTCAGAGACCCGCACGGACGTGCTTTGGCGCGCCAAACAAATTGGTGGAATCACCATCAAGATTAGTGTTGCGGCACGGCCAGAAGTCCAGCCCTCCCACACCCCAGCAGCGGAACACATAACACCCACACCAAGGGACGGCACCATTTCTGAGTGTTGGTGTTTTTATCATCAAAGGTTGGGTTCCAGGGCCCGCCGCTGCCGACCGCCATGCTCACTCCAGGGAAACGCCAGGACAGCCATCGCTGATGGCTACAGTGGCTGGTCACCATGATAGCCTCCTCTACGTTTGGGACAAGCACTCTGGGCGTAGATTCCTGGTGGACACGGGGGCAGAATTCAGTGTCCTACCCCCCTCGAGCCATGATACCTGAACTAGAAGAACAGGACTGGAACTTATGGCAGCCAACAGCAGCACCATCTGCACCTATGGCACAAGAACCATCCCCTTGCAGTTCGGTTCCAAACACTTTACATGGACATTTACGCTGGCCACAGTATCACAGCCATTGCTGGGTGCGGACTTCCTCCGCGCACTGCCTGCTCGTGGACTTGAAGGGACGACGATTGGTCGATGCGAAGACGTTCCAGACTTTCACCCTCGGTGAGGCCAGGTTACCGGCCCCGTACCTGAACTCCGTCACTTATTCCGACAACGAGTTCGCCAGAGTGTTTTCGAGTTCCCACCTATCATCACGCCGCAGTTTTCCCCAACAGACCCCAAGCACGGCATGATGCACCACATCCCCACACAGAGACCTCCCCTTCATGCCCAGGCCCACAGGCTACCGCCCGACAAGCTCTGAATTCAAGAAGATGGAGGAGATGGGGATTGTGCGGCGTTCTGACAGCCCGTGGGCCTCCCCACTCCATATTGTCCCCAAGTCCGTGGGAGGGTGGAGACCGTTCGGTGACTATCGGAGGCTGAACGATGCCACCACGTCCAATTCCTATCCGATACCACACATCCGGAACTTTACGGCCAACCTGCACGGGGCGCGCATCTTTTTGAAGATTGGCCTGGTCCGAAGGTATCATCAGATCCCAGTCCACCCGGACGATGTACGCAAGACGGCCCTCGTTATTCCCTTTGGCCTGTTCGAGTTCCTCAGGATGCTGTTCGTGCTCAAAAGCATGGCGCAGACTTTCCAGTGCTTGATGGACGCAGTAGGGCGAGATCTGGACTTTCTCTTCATCTACCTGGATGACATACTTATCGCCAGCTGCTCCCGCCAGGAACATCTAGCACATCTACGCCTGCTCCGCCGCCGCCTAAGCGACTACAGCCTGACTATCAACCCCACCAAGTGCCAGTTCGGCCTACCCACCATTGACTTCTTGGGACACCAGATCAACCGCCATGGAGCTGTTCCTCTGCCGGCAAAAGTTGAAGCCATCTGCCAATTCGCCAGAACCAGCACTGTTAAAGGCTTGCAGGAATTTGTTGGGATGGTTAACTTTTATCACCGTTTCCTGCCCTCAGCGGCCTGGATCATGCGGCCCCTTTTCGGCTTGATGTCCGGCAAGTTCAAAGAGATCACCTGGACAGAGGAGGCGAAGGCAGCTTTCGAACAAGCCAAGAACGTGCTAGCAAACGCCAATCTCCTAGTCCACCCCCGGGTCAACGTCCCCACTGCCCTCACTGTGGATGCCTCCGACGTGGCAGCTGGCGGCGTGCTCGAGCAGCTCATCAAAGGTAAGTGGAAGCTGCTCGTCTTCTTCAGCCGGCACCTACGACCCCCGGAACTTAAGTACAGCGCTTTTGACAGGGAGCTGCTGGCCCTGTACCTTGCTATCTGGCACTTCAGGTGCTTCCTGGAAGGGAGGGAGTTCACGGTCTTCACAGACCACAAGCCCCACACTTTCGCGTTTGCCAAAGTGTCGGGCCCGTGGTCGGCCGCCAGCAACGCCATCTGTCATACATCTCGGAGTTTACCACCACAATCAAGCACATCTCCGGGAAGAACAACGTGGTGGCCGACGCGCTGCCATGCACCTCCATCCAATCAGTGCACTCTCTGTCTCCGGGGGGTGGATTATTCGGCGTTAGCTGAGGCACAACGACTGGACAGCGAGATGCCGGCGTACCGAACCGCAGTCTCAGGACCCCGCCTCGAAGACATACCCATTGGGCCCGAAGGTAATGAGCTCTTTTGCGATGTGTCCACCAGGCAACCTCGGCCCATTGTCCCGACGGCTTGGAGGCGCCGCGTTTTCGACGCCTTGCATGGTTTAGCCCACCCTTCCATCCAGGCGACCATCCGGCTGATCGCAGACAGGTTTGTGTGGCATGGCCTACGCAAGCAGGTCGGGCACTGGGCAAGGACATGCACGCACTGTCAAACTCCAAAATCCAGAGGCACATGAGGGCCCCACTGCAACCCTTCCAGCCGACACATAGGAAGTTTGAACATGTCCACGTGGACATCATCGGCCCACTGCCGGTTTTGAGAGGAGCGAGATACCTGTTCACCATGGTGGGCAGGTTCATGAGGTGGCCGGAAGCTATCCCATTCGCAGACACGGCCACGGAGACATGCGCCAGAGCCCTGATTACCACCCAGGTGGCACGGTCCGGACTCCCAGCCCACGTCACTTCAGACAGGGGTGCAGTTCACATCAGCTTTGTGGTCAGTGCTGGCACAACTCCTTGGAACCCAGCTCCACTGAACGACTGCTTACCACCCGCAGTCCAATGGCCTGGTGGAAGGTTTCCACAGGCATTTGAAGTCAGCCCTGATGGCACGCCTCTGAGGGCCAGACTGGGTTGACGAACTCCCCTGGGTGCTGCTTGGCATCCGCACGGCACCCAAGGAGGACCTGGCCGCATCATCAGCTGAACTTGTTTACGGTGCCCCGCCCACAGTTCCCGGTGAGTTTGTGCCAGCACCCCGTGGCCGGGAGGACACACCTACGGTGGTCCTAACTAAACTCCGGGAGCAGCTTGGAACACTTGCTTCAGTCCCAATGTCCCATCACGGAACAACACCCTCTTTCGTGCCCAAGGACCTACAACAGAGCAAGTATGTACTCATTCGCCAAGGCACACACAGACCACCCCTGCAGCGACCATACGAAGGACCCTAAAGGGGGTGCACCATAATGGGACGAC
This sequence comes from Mobula birostris, assembly GCF_030028105.1. Classification (NCBI taxonomy): domain Eukaryota; kingdom Metazoa; phylum Chordata; class Chondrichthyes; order Myliobatiformes; family Myliobatidae; genus Mobula; species Mobula birostris. The sequence goes on along the minus strand of NC_092385.1, from coordinate 31,100,159 downwards.
CTGCGTTCTCGATATTGGTGGTCGTGAAGAGACTTTTTACCATTGACCGTCTCAAACTGGTGCATCTAGACCTTGAACACCTGGTTGCGGTGCCACCCCCACGACAACGAGGCCGGCCACCTAAAAGAACTGACAGTGTGCAGGCTGTGGACTCTGCACCTCTTATTGCTAGTTCGGGGGGAGGGGGTTCATGTGGCAGCTCGCCCACGCAGCAAGTGAACCGGCTCCAGCAGTCGCTGGCGAGCCCACAGACAGCGGCAACCGAACAGGTTCTGAGTGTGGGGCAGACCTCGGCCCGGAAGCCGACGTCGCTTCCACCCTGCAAAGGGCAGGGGTTGCTGGGAGCAGGTTACTTAAGCGCGCACCGATTCAGACAGCGAACAGTTCAACCAGACCCTGCTCAACTCAGTGTGTTGCTTTCGCTCGTCGCGTATCAGCGCAACTACAAGATATTTTTTATCTGGAGGAACAAGAACTAACAACATCTGTTGCCTATTAATGAAACATTTTGGCATGTAATTAAGACGTCCAGAACTGAGATAAACTGAATTAGTTCAGTGTATTGTCATGAACAGGACTCGTGTTGAATTAAAGATAAGTAATTTCTGACTCTCATAATGAATCAAATCACAGCATACAGTGGTAATGAATTGTCTAATGCAGGATTATCTAATGTAGATTTGGTTGATACAATCTGTTAGTGGTTCCAGAACCGTGTAACTGAAATACAGACTTCATAGTGAAACTTTAAAGATTGCAGATAGATCTGCATTTGCTAAAAGTTGTGTATTCTAATGGTATATAGTTTAGGTAAAAAAAAATCCAGTGTTGTGTTTTACAAGAACAGGCACACTGAGTTTCAAGCAAATATTCCCCCATTTGTGCAATGCTTTTTGAGTCGTTGAGTAAACAGTCAATGAAATATGTCGGATGTGGGGAGATGATGAATAGAGACAAGGAATAGTTTGGAATAAATCTCCCTTTATTATGCATCATCATCATTTTTTTTTTCACTTTCTCCACCAAGCTTTCTCTATAACCTCAAGAGTGTGGTTGGTATCAATGGCCAAATTTGTCCCAGTGCTTTACAGAAATCCTCTGTTTTCAATAAATTTTCAAGTGAGCTGAAACTACTTATTAAATTCTTACTATACACATATCAATCACAACCAGTCTGTAGTATCAGCATTTTGAGAATCCCTGTCAGTATGTAAACACTTGATGGCAAAATTATGTGATAGCTAAGCCCTCTGCCTTCAGCGCTGACCCCTTGCTTTCAAGTCAAACATTTGTGCTTCCATCTCTATTCCAGCTGATGAAGTGTTGGGCTGAACTTGCCCTGTTTTAATATTACTAACGATTATGACTCCTAACTCTGTATTGAAGACAGGAACACCACATATGAAGAAGCTCCAGCCCTAAGCCAGAAAATTTTTTTGAGAGTGTGTACTCAAATTCGCGATAACCTTCTTTAAAAAAAATTCTCCCGTGATTATTCTGAGCAGAGATTATCATTGATTAATGACTTGTTAACAATAATTATGGACCTTTTTATGGAAATAGGATGAGACCTGTTGCTTAGTTACATGTATTCATTATTTTATATTGATAAAGGTATAACAGAGGCAGATTGAAATAAATGAAGCTTTAGAAAACCTGTCAAGAATTATTAATATTACTCTTTTAAAATATAGTTGAAAAATGACATCATACTAGTATTATACTTGTACCTCATTCAGTATATACAACATAAAAAACGTGAAGTTACAAGTTTTGATACATATTCATAAAAGATCAAGGAAAGAAAAATAACCACACTTTACTCTCAGGGAGACTTTTCTTGCTCCACTAACAGTGACAAATATTTCATGTCTGGCTCACATTTGATTGTTTTCATGGAGCACTAGTCTCATCAATAAGTCTATTCCTTTAGTTTTTTAGCACTGAAAACAAAGACACATATGAATATGTCAATGATTCAAATAGTTATGGAAACTATTTCCGAAAGGTCCTCTTATTGACTAGGCAATTCTTTTACTACTGCCTTACATATTTCAAACCTTGTGGTACATTCAGAAAATTTTCCCAAGTTAACCAGTTCTTCACATATTTTATCCCCCCCCCCACACACACACAAAATTGAGCAATAATTGCTAGCTTAGCTACTAACTTAATATCAATGCTCTCATCATGACAAACAGAAAGAAATTTACATCAGCTAATATCTTTTGTTAGTTGTTCTGCTATGTTTGTTCCCATCATTCATATTCTATCTTTTACTGTGGTTCTTGTGCTCATGGACAAAGCATTAATGTGCTGAATAATTTATTCTTTTTCTGGAAAACTATCAAAAAAGGAAAGGAGCACACTGTGTTCTTTAACATATTCTCCATCACTGGGTGGTTTTCCCTGTTGAACAATAATCATTGAAACTAGCACTAACTAAGTTGAAACTACTGAAATAAATGTCATCAAAATATTTCACTGCATTTTTTGTTGCTGATTTTTCAAGAAATTTATTATATTATTTTCTTGCTACTTTTAGTGCAAAATTTATGAACATTTTCATAATTCACAATTAACACTTCAACACCTCCACCCACTAACTCCAACACAACTTTATTATTTCCTGTCAGTCACCAGTGGTACCTTATGGACATATAATCAATCTATGCTTATAAGCAATCTTAAGTATTTATATTTATTGTTTTTGTAGTTATTATTGTGTTCTTTATCTTTTGTATGTTTCTTTGCACAGCATCGTATCTGAAGTAACAATTATTTAATTTTCCTTTACACTTGTGTGCAGGAAATGACATTGAACAATCTTGAATCTTGAAGTAATGTTGTTTTACTAATATATTTATTGTGAAAAATTAAATACGCATGGCGGTCCTAAACTACATATCAAATTTACCACTTTTATCACTGAATATCCGGTGTTCACTCACAAATGACAGAAGAGAAAATATAGACAGAACTGGTCCAACCATTTGCTATACAAATACTGATGTGTGTACACCATGTCTGCAAGGATTTCAAAATGTATCATCCAATGTCATGTGCTATCACAATCATCTAGCTGTTGCCAAGATGGAGTGAGGTGTTTCTTGTGATAACATTTCGCTGTTCTTGGGTTGTAAAAAATTTGGCAGTAACATTAATAATTATCACAAGAGATTCTGCATTTGCTGCAAATCCAGAGCAACACACACAAAACGCTGGAGGAACTCAGCAGGTCAGGCAGCATCTATGGAAATGAATAAACAATGACATTTCGGTCCAAGACCCTTCTTCAGGACCTATTCTTCAGATAATTATGATGTACTTTTTTAATATGAGTGGGGTTCAAAGAAACTAGGGGGAGCACTGCATGCCAGGTGCCAGCAAAATTTTTGCGTGTGCCTTTTTGGGCACCTGTGCCATAGGTTCAACACCCCTGGTAGCCTATGCTTTACCGAAATCAGAATCACAATTCTATGTGAATATAGTAGCAGTGAGGAGACAGGAGTCCTTCAATGATGGAAAGGTATATTTAGAAATGACATAATAGAGAAGAGATAATGATAAGGGAAGAGGAAAGTAGGTAAACTTGGGGAAAGCAGTGTGAAGGGAAATGAAGAACTAAACATAAATTGATGGGAAGTGAAGAGGATAATGATCACTAATGGAGCTAAGGAAAATAAGGAACGAAAGATTGGAAAACTGAGGAAGGAAACAGGAGTAACATGAATTCAGAGAGTAGGAGTAGTGAACTGTGGGTTTCAAATAACAACATAAGCCAAGTAGGATGGAGATGGGAAATTAATGGCAGTGCTGGTGGTGGAAGGGCAGTGGGAGCAGAAGGTTGAGGTAGAGGAGATTCCATCAAGAGAAGTGTTATAAGAATTGCAAGTCTTGCAAAGAGTTTCTCTGTGAAATAGTGAGAAACTGGATAGAGTGCAGTGTCTTCAAGTGCTACATCATGAATCTGGAGCAGGTCAGATCTGGGAAAATGACTAGAAGAGAAAAGGTGGTTTAAATGGTCAATTTAAAATAGTGATGGAGGCACATGAGACTGCAGGTGCTGGAAACTGGAGCAAAAATATAAGCTGCTGTGGGTACAGCAGCATCTATGGAAGCAGAAGGGATGGTTGATGTTTTGATATGAAACCCTGCATCAGTTCTGTGAGTGGAGAGTGAAGGCAGCCAGTAGATAGAAGTGAGAGGGAGCAATAAGATAAAGGCTGGTAGGTGACAGGTGGACCCAGATGAGATAGAGTGATGTTGGGCAGTTCATTTTGTTTGAAGTAGTCATAGCACCATAGAGAAATGCAGCACAGAGTCAGGCCTTTTGGCCTAATGAACCCATGTTGACCATAGTGACCACCCACCTGGTCCCAATTTCCTGCATTCGGCCCGTATTCCTCTAAGTCTCGGCCTTCCATCTACCTATCCAAGTGCTTCTTAAATAATACTATTGTACTTCCAGCTTGCCTTCTTCTGGCAGCTTGTCACCACCCTCTGCATAAAAATGTTGCCTCTCAAGTCCCTTTTCAATATTTCCCCTCTCACCTTAAATCTGTATCTGCTAGTTTAGGGCTCCCTATCCTAGGGAAAAATCTGTTATCAGCCTCATTAACTATGCCTTTTATAATTTAAAATAATCACTACAAGATCACTCTCATTGTCCTACGTTCCAAGGAATAAAGATCTAGTCAACAGCTAGCCTGGCCAATCTCTCCCTATAACTCGGGCACTGTAGTCATGGCAACATCCTTGTAATTCTTTGCTGAACCCTAAGCAGAACAAGGTGACCAAAACTGTACATAGTACTACAAATGCGACCTCACCAAAGCCTTATATAACTGCAACAATATGCCCAATTTCCTACCTCAGTGCTTTGACAGATGAAGGTCAGCATGCTAAATGTTCTTTTTTACCACCCTGTCTGCCTGTGAAACCACTTTCAGTTAACTATGTACTTGTACTCCTAAGTCTCTCTGTTCCATAACACTTCCTGGTACCCTACATTTCACAGTACATGTCTTACACTAGTTTGACTATCCAAAGTACAAACCTCGCTCTTATCTATATTGATATCCATTTGCCTCTCCTCGCCTCACTTTCCTAGCTTCCTCAAAAAACCTCTAAAGAGTTCATGAAGCATGATTTTCCATTCTGAATCTCCTAATCAGATTCTGCCTATCCAGTGCTGGTAGATCCTGCCCTTTTGAATTACCCACTACTGATGTCAGGTTGACTAGACAATAGTTTCTTGACTTGACTTTGCTACCCTCCTTAAACAATAGCACAACATTAGCCACCTTCCAGTCTTCAGGAACTTTACCAGTGGCCAACGATGAAGTAAGTATCTCTGAATTCCTCTGCAATTGCCTCCCTAGCCTCCAGCAAAGCCTAAGGATGGATTTGATCAGGTCCTGGGGAGCCATTCACCTCAATACACTGTAAAAAATGCCCTTGTTTAATTTGATTAAAAAGTCCATAAATTTGTGAAGTATAAATAAACCAAGTTTTCATGGATACAAAGCGAAAGTGTAAAGTAAAGATAATCGATGGAAAAGTGTATTTGAATTTTCCAGCTGTTTTTCTGAGTTTACTTGTTCTCCACCCAACCTCCTACCAACACCCCCACCCAATCTTAATTTACATGCAATTGCCAAGTTGTTTTCATCTCAGTGATGTCAAGTTTTCTGAATATTGTTCCTTCTACTGAAAGCTTTTTAAATTACCTGATGTCAGAACTTTGAAAAAAATGAATCTATATAATGGAAAAATGTTGTACACTGATCTGTTAAGATAGTCATATGAAGAGCAGCTAATGTAATTTGATTGAAGGGCTACCACTTTCAGAGTTATTTTCATGTCTATTCTTTGGCTCTTATCTCAAACATCAACTTTGCAATGTAGCAATTGTATAATAACAAAATAAATTTGCAACTAAACATACATGAGGCACAAAAAGAGAAGATTATCAACCCTGTACATCCAGGTAGGTTGTAAGTGCATTCCTCATTGGCCTAACCACACACAAATACAGAAAGAATAATGGGAAATTTCCTCTACTTCTTCAATGATACTCAAGCAAAGCTGTAACAATCACACCCTATAACTTCAGCAGTAAAAGCAATTAGAGATTAATTTTCTATAAGTAGGAATGCAACTTTGTGTTCAGAAATTTATCACATTTCTTCTTAACATTGTTGAGAATTTATTCCCATCTCTGGGTGAAGTTTTCCTTAGAATGAAAGGGTGGGTCTTATGCAGTGAACAGTAGACACTGAGGAATGTGATAGAACAAAGGGATCTGGGAATACAGGTCCATAATTCATTGAAGGTGGCATCACAGGTAGATAGGGTCATTAGCCTTCACAAATCAAAGTATTGAGTATAGTAGGACAGATGTTACGTTGAAGATGTATAAGGTGTTGGTGAATTTGGAGTATTGTGTGCAGTTTTGGTCTCCTACCTACAGGGAAAGTGTAAATAAGGTTGAACGAGTACAGAGAAAGGGTGTTGCCAGGTCTGGAGGACCTGAGTTATAAGGAAAGATTGAATAGGTTTGGACTTTATTCCTTGGAACATAGAATATGGAGAGGAGATATGATAGAGGTAAACAAAATTACGAGAGGTATAGATGGCATAAATGAAAGCAGGCTTTTCCACTGGTTAGGTGACTGGAAGACCATAAGACTTAGGAGCAGAATTAGGCCATCCTGTCCATCGAGTATGCTCCGCTGTTCCATCATAGCTGATCCCGGATCCTTCTCAACCCCATATACCCGTCTTCTCACCATGTCATTTGATGCCATAACCAATCAGAAAACTATCAACTTCCACCTTAAATATATCCACAGTCTTGGCCCCCACCACAGTCTGTGACAGAACATTCCACAGATTCACTACTCTCTGGCTATAATATTCCTCTCTACCTCTGTTCTAAAGGATCACCCCTCTATTTTGAGGCTGTGCCCTCTAGTTCTGGATATCGCCACCACAGGAAATATCCTCTCCTCATCCACTCTATCTCATCCTTTCAACATTTGGTAGGTTTCAATGAGATTCCCCCACATTCTTCTAAATTCCAGTGATACAACTCCAAAGCTGCCAAATGCTCCTCATATGTTAACCTTTTCATTCCCGGAATCATCCTCATAAACCTCCTCTGGACTCTCTCCAATGACAGCACATCCTTTCTGAGATATGGGGCCCAAAACTGTTGACAATACTCCAAGTGCGGCCTGACTAGTGTCTTATAAAGACTCAGCATTATCTCCTTGTTCTTATATTCAATTCCCCTTGAAATAAATTCCAACATTGCATTTGTTTTCTTTACCACAAACTCAACCTGTAAATTAACCTTCGGGGAGACTTGCATGAGGATTCCTAAGAGCCTCTGCACCTCTGATGTTTGAACCTTTTCCACATTTAGATAATAGTATGCAGTATTGTTCCTTTTGCCAAAATGCATTATTGTACACTTCCCAACACTGTATTCCATCTGCCCTTCTTTTGTCCATTCTTCCAATTTGTCTAAGTCCTGCTGCAATCATATTGCTTCCTCAGCACTACCTACCACCCCACCTATCTTCATATCATCTGCAAACTTTACCACAAAGTCATCTTCCATTATCCAAATGATTGACAGACAATGTGAAAAGTAGTGGTGCCAATACGGACCCCTGAAGAACACCTAATCACTGGCCAACCAGAAAAGGCCCCTTTTATTCCCACTCACTGCCTCCTCGCTGTCAGCCATTCCTCTAACCATGCCAGTATCTTTTCTGTATTGCCATAGGATTTTATCTTGTTAAGTAGCCTCATGCGTGGCACCTTATCAGATGCCTTATGAAAATCCAAGTAAATGACATCCACCACCTCTCCTTTGTCCACCCTGCATGTTACTTCCAAAAAGAACTCTTAACAGATTTGTCAGGTAAGATTTCACTTTACAAGAACCATGCTGACTTTGGCTTATTTTAGTATTGGTCTCCAAGTAGTTCGAAACCACATCCTTAATAATAGACTGCAACACTTTCCCAACCACTGAAATTAGACTAACTGGCCTAAAATTCTTTTCTTTTGCCTTCCTCCCTTCTTAAAGAGTGGAGTGATATTTGCAATCTTCCAGACCTCTGGGACCATGCCAGAATCAAGTGATTCTTGAAAGATCATGACCAATGCATCCGTTATCTCTTCAGCAACTTCTTTCAGGATTCTGGGATGTACTCCATCTAGTCCAGGTGACTTATCCATCTTTAGCCGTTTGAGTTTGCCTAGAACTTCCTCCTTTGTAATAGCAATGGCACTTACTCCTGCTCCCTGACATACACGGACCTCTGGCATACAACTGGTTTCTTCCACAGTGAAGACTAATGCAAAGTACCCATTAAGTTCACCTGCCATTTCTTTGTCTCCCCATTACTACCTCGCCACCATCATTTTCCAATGGTCCAATATTAACCTTCACCTCTCTTTTACTCTGTATATAACTGAAAACACTTTTATTATCCTGCTTTATATTATTGGCTAGTTTGCCCTCATATTTCATCTTTTCCCTTCCTATAGCCTTTTTAGTTGCCTTTTGTTGGAATTTAGAAGTTTCCCAGTCATCCAGCTTCCCATTCACTTTTGTGACTTATATGTCCTTTCCTTGGCCTTTATGCAGTCCTTATCTTCCCTACAACCAGACATCATGGATTAAGGGTGAAAGGTGAAAATTTTAATGGGAATATGTGGGGAAATGTCTTCACTCAAAGGGTCATGAGAGTGTGGAATGAGCTGCCAGCACTAGTGGTGTATGCAAGCTCGATTTCAATGTCTAAGTGAAGTTTGGATAGGTACAAGGATAGTAGGTATATGGAGGGCTATGGTCTCGGTGCAGGTCAATGGGAGTAGGCAATTGAAATAATTTTGACATCGACTAGATGGGCCAAAGTGCCTTTTCCTGTGTTTACTTCTCTATGACTATGAAATTTGCTGTTTTGTGGCAGTAATACAGAAAAAAATTATGTTACATTAAAACTTATGTAAGCTTAAAGCTTAAAACTTATCAGCTTAAAGTATGGATTGATACCTGGAAGTATGATGTGGTAGCTATTAGTGCAACATGGTTACCGGAAGGGTGCGATTGGCAACTAAATATTCCTGGATTTAATTGCTTCAGATGTGTTAGAATTGGAGGGACAAGAGGGGGAGGTGTTGCATTGTTTGTCAGAGAAAATATTACCGCGGTGCTCTGGCAGGGCTCGTCTAGGGAGGCTATTTGGGTGGAATTGAGGAATGGGAAAGGTGTAGTAACACTTATGGGGGAGTATTATAGACCACCAAATGGGGAGCGAGAACTGGAGGATGGATGCCACCTTCTTGAGGCCTTAATCATGGCGAGGCTTGTGCTTATGATGGAGCTTACTGAATCTACAATCCTCTGCAACCATCAGAATACTCTCCGTTGTACATCTGTAGAAATTTGCTAGAGTCGTTGGTGACACACGAAATATCGTTACACTCCTAATGAAGTATACCTCCTGGCATGCCGTTACCATGATTACCTAAATATGTTGGGCCCAGGATAGATCCTCTGAGATGTTGATGCCCAGACACTTGAAGCTTCTTACCCTTTCCACCACTGTGCCCTCAATGAGGACTTAGGTGTGCTCTCCTGATTTCCTTTTCTGAACTCCACAAGCAATTCCTTGATCTTACTGGTGTTGAGTGCAAGGTTGGTGACATGCCACCACTTAGCCAGCTTCTCGGTGTCTTCTTGTTGCCGTCTGAAATTCTGCCAAAAACAGTGGGTTCATCATTAAGTTTATGGATGGCATTTGAGTTGTGCCTAACTTCACAGTCATGAGTGTGGAGGGAGAAGAGCAATGGCTAAGAACACATCCTTGAAGTGAGCCTGTATGATTGTCTTCAAGGAGGAGATGTTATTACCCATCCACAATAACTGTGGTTTCCTGATGAGGAAGTCAAGAATCCAGTTGCAGATAGAGGTACAGAGATTTTGAAGCTTGTTGATTAGTACTGAAGGAGTAGTGGTGTTGATATTTCACTTTATAGCAAATCGTATTTATGTGTTTAGTTATTTTCTATTGAATTTTTAAATCATCTAGCTTAAAGTTATTTTTGCTTCTGGGTTTTACATCTGTGAGAATTCATCATTCAACATGAGCTGTTAGTTAAGAGGTTACCTCTTAAAATAGTACCTGATAGGAAATGACATCAGAAGACTACTGGATCTTTATAGGCAGATTTCTCTGAGGTAGTAAGCTCTGTCACTTATCTCTGACTGTAAAATCCATATCAAGATACATTTTTTGATTAACAATGAAGTTACTAAAATTACAACAACACACATCAAAGTTGTTGGTGAACGCAGCAGGCTATGCAGCATCTCTAGGAAGAGGTACAGTCGACGTTTCGGGCTGAGACCCTTCATCAGGACTAACTGAAGGAAGAGCTAGTGAGAGATTTGAAAGTGGGAGGAGACAGGAGGGGGAGGGATGGAGCCAAGAGCTGGACAGTTGATTGGCAAAGAGGATATGAGAGGATCATGGGATAGGAGGCCCAGGGAGAAGGAAAGCAGGGGGGGAACCCAGAGGATGGGCAAAGGGTATAGTCAGAGGGACAGAGGGAGAAAAAGGAGAGAGAGAGAAAGAATGTGTGTAAATCAATAACGGATGGGGTACGAGGGGGAGGTGGGGCATTAGCGGAAGTTAGATAAGTCAATGTTCATGCCATCAGGTTGGAGGCTACCCAAATGGAATATAAGGTGTTATTCCTCCAACCTGAGTGTGGCTTCATCTTTACAGTGGAGGAGGCCGTGGATAGACATATCAGAATGGGAATGGGATGTGGAATTAAAATGTGTGGCCACTGGGAGATCCTGCTTTCTCTGGTGGACAGAGAGTAAGTGTTCAGCAAAACTCTTCCTAGAGATGCTGCCTGGCCTGCTGCGTTCACCAGCAACTTTGATGTGTGTTACTAAAATTATAATCAAATTTCATTAAACCTTAAAGATTATGAACTGTTCAATGTACTTTGCATGTTGAAACCAGCAGCAGCAAAGTAATGATTTCTTATATATATTTTAACTACCATGCAGGAAGTAACTTAGTTAACTCTTAAAGAAAACTGAATATTTTCTATGCGTTAACTATATATGAATGTCAGGGTTAAAGCTGCTCAATATTAACTTGAAGGTGTTCAATTTTCAATAAAAGCAAACAGAATTTACTATGAAGGATAATTTGAAGAACTTATTAATCACTATTTTCATAAGATGGTGTTTTCTGTAGTTACCTGAGAAACGCTGATGTCTTTTATGAATAATTGAATTTTATTATACACAAAAGTAAGCGATAACATTTGATTTGCATATAGAGACCATCTTCTCATTGCAACTGAACTAGACTGAAGAAACTTTTCTTTATAATGTTGAGAATGATGTATATATCAAGGTGATATTTCAGCTTGACCACAAGCATGCTTATGAATGATTAAATCTAAAATATTTACCAATTCATATTTTCTCCCATAGACACTAACCTACCTGCTTAGCTTTACTTGAATTATCATTGCTATTTGTATGTCTGACTGCACTGACAATAGAAAGATAATTTGTCAGTATCATAAAGACGAGCTGCATGAGTTACACTTCAGAGAAGAAGATTAATTTAGGAACTATCATTCCAGAATTGCATGAGATCTTGACGTTGTCTTTAATAATAAATGATAACCAAAATGAATTTTGAGTATGTCTCTACACTGCCAAATAAAAGTTAAGATTTATCATATTATGCATTGATGCATGACTCAAGAGGATAATTGATAGTTTCTTTCCCTCTTCTCCATTTTTCTTTATATTTGTCATTTTACCCCCTCCTGAATGTACTAGTGGATGCTCCAGTGCAGTCACACACAGCGATGATTGGCAAATTAGTCAATAATGGAGACAGTTTCCCTGAGTCCAACAATTGTCTTGATATTCACTTGTGCAATACTTTTTAATTCAGCATTACACAATTAAAATATTTGTCCGTGAGTGAACCATGATAATATCATTTCCATGGTATTTTGTTACATTTGGACAGTTTAACTAAGCATCCCCAAATATTTCAGGGTAACTTGTCCTTCCTTGTCCTGAGTGCACCCGTTGTTATGTATTCATGGGAGAACCTACTCAAAGTCCTGAAGATCCAACTTAGATCACACTATCTCTAGAGTTCTGCCCAAAATTATCCTGAAGCAAAACCAATCTCCCAATCCCACCTCCGCTCCAAAGAAATCCACTTCCCAATTATTACATGTGGCATATTCACAGCTATTTCATCCTCTCCTTACCTTAGGGCCTTTCACTGAAACTCCTCAATGATGACCAAACTGCCAGCTCAATATGTTTAATCTTCAGCATCACAGCATCTAACTGTTAATCAGGTTCAGTCACACCTGTGACTAATTTCATAAGGCATGTCGAGGTTGTACACAATTACGAACGAATAAAGTTCAATGCCTAGTCACATAGGACCAGAACCTCATGCTCTGCTCTAACTCAACTTCAGTGAAGTGGGATAACAGCCAGATATGTATCTTAAAATATCTACACGATGAGGTGACATGATACCATAGCAAAGGCACCATGTTTGATGCAATAGTTAATGCTGCTGTCTCACAGCCCGAGTGACTTAGGTTCAATCCAGATCTTCATACGTGGGATTTATCTGGGTGCTCTGTTTTCTTCCTACATTGTTGTTTGGTTAATTGGATGCTGTAAATGATTCTTTAGTATAAGTTAATGGTATAAAGAGAAGATGGTAACATTGCGTGGGAGAGAATAAATTACAGGAGAACAAGGAGATGAGAGTGGAATGGGGCAAATGGAATTGCTCCATAGAAGCCAGGGTTGACCGAAAAGGCTGATTGATGTCGTTCTATGTCATTTGCATATTGAGTGAAAGCAATGTCTTTGTTGCAGCCAATTCTAGCAAACCAATTGCCGCTGCTGGCAACCTAGCACTGGTTGTTATCCTTGTATGACGTACCCTTTAATGATAATGTTCCACAAATTCAAAGAAATGTGTTTGATCCTTTATTAGCAGCTATCAAAACATACAATCATGAAGCAATGAAACATGAGCATAGTTTAGCATGGCTAAGCAGTTAATGAAAGATCTAACACCTGGTGGTCCCAGCTCCATACAGCCCAGAGCAAAGCCCAAATACGTAACTTATTCCCTTCACTTTTATCACACCACCCCTCCCCCACACTTCACTAGCTACCATAATAAATGCACAAAACAGAATACAATGCAAATAGAAAATGGTTGCCTGGCTCCTACAGTCTTCATCTGCTGTGTAAACATGCATAGATCTCCACAAAGTTTTCTTAGGTCTATCCCAGGAGTGGGAACTTGACTCAATACATCTTCTGTATGTTGAGTTCAAACGTGTCATCTTTCACCAAAGTCAACAACAAGAAGATTTGATTAGTTTACTGATTTGGTATCTTTAAAATTGGTATAAAATATATTTAATTCATGAAGTTCAAACCCAGTGTCCTCTGTAAGGGGTCTGTATGTTCTCCCCGTGGAATGTGTGGGTTTTCTCCAGGTGCTCTGGTTTCCTCCCACAGTCCAAAGACGTACCGGTTAGTAGGTTAATTGGTCATTGTAAATCGCCCCTTGACTACCTTAGGGTAAAATCAGGGGTTGTTGGGCAGTGTGGCTTGAAGCACCAGAAAGGCCTATTCCACGCTGTGCCTCTAAATAAATATAATATAATATAATATTCACAATGACAAATTTATTTTGAATATTGTTTCTTAACCTTAATAGCTTTGCATGTTTCTGCTGACTTTATAGCAACAGACTTGTACTTTGCACGAACGCTTGAAGGACGATCAGTTCCATTTGCCACAGCTGGAGACTGTTACAGTGCTGCCAGATGTCCACAGGTAATATAATTATTTTGCAAAATATATATCTTTAAAAATTTACAACATCCTAAAACATGACAAACGAACAAATAGAGAACTAAACTGAGAGACATTGGACCAGGGATGAATTGCCATACTTTCATAAACATATTGTTTAGATTATGAGAACACGCAGTCCTCGTCTATTGTCATTTAGAAATGCATGCATACATTAAGAAATGATACAATGTTCCTCCAGAGTGATATCACAGAAAAACAGGACAAACCAAAGACTAACACTGACAGAACCACATAATTATAACATATAGTTACAGCAGTGCAAAGCAATTTGATAAAGAACAGATGATGGGCATGGTAAAAAAAAAGTCTCAAAGTCCCGATTGTCTCCCGAGTCCCCGATAGCAGGCAGCAAAAGGGAGAAACTCCTTGCCATAAACCTCCAGGCACCGACAACTGCCGATGCATTGGAAGCACCCGACCACAGCCGACACTGAGTCCGTCCATCCAAAAACTTCGAGCCTCTGACCAGCCCCTCCGATACAGTCTCCTGAACACCATCCTCTGCCGAGCGCCTTTGACCTCGCCCCAGCTGCCGAAACAAGCAAAGCTGAGGATTCGGGGCTTTCTCCTCCGGAGATTCCGGACCACACAGTACCAGCAGCAGCGAAGCGGGCATTGCAGAAGTTTCACCAGGTGTTCCTCCGTACTCTCACGTCTGTCTCCATCAAATCAGAATTGTGCACAGTACCCTACTTGACACATAACAAATATTATTCACCTGAGTGGCTGCGCACGCTGCATCGCGTTGCCATCTTCTCCTCCTCCCTACTTTACAATCATAAGCAAATGAGAATTCATAAGATTTTTATCAAATTATTTTCACATCAAAAAAATCTGACTGTTATAACTTACAAGCATAATTTACAGAAATAGAATTTAGGATGCTGAGGTATTGGTTATATATTCTAAACAAACTGACTGCATTTGAAATAATAATGTGTTAACCTGAAAGAAAATCATGAGAAGTGTAGAACTATCAAAATGTTTTTGAGTAATGCTGGTATGAGGCTAGTTTAAAATATGATTTTGTGCTTCCATACTGTTATACATTTATTTTGCTGTAGGTATAGTAATAGATGTAAATTTTAAAATATTAAAATGGAAAGGTTTTTAAAAATTCATTAAGGTTTTAAGTTAATTTATCTTATCCTTTTTTTTTAATGAAATACTAGAGCAATTTTGAAACTAAGTTGCACAATGACATGGTGTTAAAATCAGACAGTAAAGTTCAAGGCTTAAAGTAAAGAAAAATTTATTATCAGAGTACATATGTCACCACATACAACACTGAATGGAATTATGAAGTTTGTATGCAGTTAGTACACTTTCTTATTTCCAAACTGGGTCCACCATGTGCGTGTGATGTGAAACAGTGTACAATGTTCACTTTGGCATTACTTGTGTGAAAATCTGCTATGAAGCTGGTCCTCAGATCCTGAGGATGGCCTCCTTTGGTGGTAAGGTTAAGGACCTGACCGCTTGTTGGATACGTCAGATAATCTCAAGATGTCTGTCATCTTCTGTATGGGTAATTTTATGATCAGCCCACATATCTACTCTATCACAAAAGATCCTACTTCACATTTCTGGGCAACCAGCCTTCTACCATCTCCTCTCTGATCACCCCTCCAACAATTGTGCTCCCTCTCTGAATGTCACCTCCTCCAGGGTTTCCCAATATCTGTATTCCCTCACCCCAATTGCTGCCCAATGCAATTCTTCATTGTTTTGAGCACATTCTGATCTCCGTCTCACACAAAGTGGGAGATGAATGCCTGTGAGTATATTCCTGTACGTGAGGCCTGTTCTACCAAATATGACGCATTGGGAAGTGGCAGTGGAAAACCAGAACCTGGGGCCTCACAGTAAACCATCCCTAGTACCCTTGTATTTCCACGTTAGCACACATTGTTTCAATTTCTTGCCCACAAATTGGTTAAACGACTTTGAATAGAATAAAACAAAACTTCTGCTTTCATTTTCAAGAAAACCATTTATCTTTGTAGCAACATATAAATTATTTTCTTCATACTGATTGCTAGGTATAATACTTAGCCCCGCCTAGCAGTGCTAAAATACATGTTGATGCAAAATGACCTAATGAAATAGCTATAACCAGACAAGGAAGTGTAAATGGTTTGCAAAGAGTACCATTATTAAATTGTACAATTTCAATATTCATGAAAATTTGGCAGGTAATTATTTATGCCAAATGTGCAGTATGTGCATTAAAGTTGAAATTTAATTGATAAATCTTACTGACGTTACAAGCTGACCAACGAAAAACTTCAAGGTTTTAATGAGAAATCTGATCATGTATTGAGATCTGACCTAGAAGAATATCAGAGTTGTAGCATGCAGTTCAAAATACTGACTGACTCTTAAGCTAGATCTTTTTTTATTATTAATTTTTATGCACTTCTGCAAGAAACAACAGAAAGAGAACCCAACAACAAAATGGAGATTTATACAGTGCAAAACAAACAAATCCAATATGTAATTCATAACAATAAGAAAATAAAGCACCCAAAAGAGAATTATGTAAAATTAGTATCCACCCCAAACTCGCACTGAAAAAAGAAAAACCCAGGCCAACCATTGTGCATATAAAAGAAAAAATAAATCAAACAGAGCATTCAACCCCAGAGAATTGTAAATATATATAGGAAAAAAGAAAATATAATGCTGACTACCAAAAGTATAATGTAATTCACAGCAAAAAAACTGTATAACTTACAAAAAAAAGCTGGAAGTAAGGGATTGTAGCATACAAAAAAAAGGATAAACTTACCCTAAAGAAGAATGGTGAAAGTATTCAAGGAAAGGTCCCCACACCTTGTGAAACTTAGTGTTTGAATTGAGAAGTGAATAGTTAATCTTTTTGAGGTCTAAACAGGCCATAAGTTAGATCTTAACTAATCCTATTTCTTAATTCCTCATTTTCTCCATAAGTCGTAATACTCATATCTAATAAAATCTGTCTTGCTTCCTTGGCTGCAAAAGGGTTCTTGAGAAAGAGTACCAAACTGTCTCTAATCAAATCATTAGAAAGAGATGTCATGGGGTCGGAAGGTATTGAATCATTATGGATCGAACTAAGGAACTGCAAGAGTAAAAGACCCTGGTGGGAGGTTCTAGAATGGTTCCAGAAGAATGGAAAATTGCAAATGTCACTCCACTATTCAAGAAGGGAGAGAGGAAAAAGAAAAGAAACTACAGACCAGTTAGTCTGACTTCAGTGTTTGGGAAGTTGTTAGAGTTGATTATTAAGGATGAGGTCTCAGGGTACTTGGAGGCACATGATAAAATAGCCATAGTCAGTGTGGTTTTCTCCAGACAAAACCTTGCCTGACAAATCTGTTGGAATTCTTTGAAGAAATAACAATCAGGATAGACAAAAGTGAATTGTTTCATGTTGTGTACTTGGATTTTCAGGAGGCCTTTGACAAGGTGCCACACACGAGGCTGCTTAACAAGCTACGAGCCCATTGTATTACAGGAAAGATTCTAGCATGGATAAAACAGAGGATGATTGGCAGGAGGCAAAGAGTGGAAATAAAGAGAGCCTTTTCTGGTTGGCTAGAGGTTTCTTCCACAGGGGTCTGTGCTGAGACCAATTCCTCTTACGTTATATGCCAATGATTTGGATGATGGAATTAATGGTAAACACAAAATAATCTGCAGATGCTGGGGTCAAAGCAACACTCACAACACGCTGGAGGAACTCAACAAGTCGGACAGCATCCGTGGAAAAGATCGGTCAACGTTTCGGGCCGGAACCCTTCGTCAGGACCCAAAATATCGACCAATCTTTTCCATGGATGCTGTCCAACCTGCTGAGTTCCTCCAGCCTGTCGTGAGTGTTGCATGGAATTAATGGCTTAGTTGCAAAGTTTGCAGATGATATGAAGATAGGTGGAGGGGCAGGTATTTTTGGGGAAGTGGAGAGGCTACAGAAGAATTTAGACAGGTTAGGAGAATGGGCAAAGAAATGGCAGATAGAATACAGTGTCAGGAAGTGTCTGGTCATGCACTTCGATAGAAGAAGTGAAAGGCTTGACTACTTTTTAAATGGAGAGAAAATACAAAAAAACGGGACACGAGGAACTTGGGAGTCCTTGTGCAGGATTCCCTAAACTTTTATTGAGTCTGTGTTGAGGAAGGCAAATGCAATGTTAGCATTCATTTCAATAGGATTAGAACATAAAAGCAATGATGTAATATTGAGACTTTTTAAAGCGCTGGAGAGGCTTCACTCGGAGTATTGTGAGTAGTCCTGGGCCCCTTATCTTAGAAAAGATGTGCTGAAGCTGGAGAATGTTCAAAGGAAGTTCATGAAAATGATTTCAGGATTGAATAGCTTGTCATATGAAGTGTGTTTGCTGGCTCTGGGCCTGTATTCACTAGAATTCAGAAGAATGAGGGGTGACCTCATTGAAACCTATCAAATGGTGAAAGGCCTGACAGAGTGGATGTGGAGAGGATGTTTCCCATGGTGGGAGAAACTAAGATCAGAGGATACAGTCTCAGAATAGAGGGGTGTCCTTTTAGAACAGAGATGAGGAAGAATTTCTTTAGCCAGAGAGTGGTGAATCTGGAGTTCTTTGCCACAGGCTGCTGTGGAGGCCTAGACTTATGTATATTTAAGGTAGAGTGATAGACTGGTCAAAGTATGAAGGGATATGAGGAGAAGGCAGGAGATTGGGGCTGAGAGAAAAATTCGATCAGCCATGATGAAATGGCAGAGTAGACTTGATTAAGCCAAATGGCCTAATTCTGCTCCTATATCTTATGGTTTTATGGTCACAATGTATTGTGTGAAGATTTACTTGTTACCATTACATTGGAGAAATGCATAAGAGACATAACTTCAAAATAAGATTAAAATGTTCACTAAAATTAAGAAAAACATCATAAAAGGAAAGAGAGAGATGAGGAATGTCTTATAAGTAATTCAGGAAGAGCTAGGGCAACAAACAAATAATAGAATGACCACTTGTATGGGTACCAAGCAATAGACAATAGACAATAGGTGCAGGAGTAGGCCATTCCGCCCTTCGAGCCAGCACCACCATTCACTGTGATCATGGCTGATCATCCACAATCAGTTCCCTGTTCCTACCTTCTCCCCATATCCTTTGACTCCGCTATCTTTAAGAGCTCTATCTAACTCTTTCTTGAAAGAATCCAGAGAATTGGCCTCCACTGCCTTCTGAGGCAGAGCATTCCACAGATCCTCAACCCTCTGTGTGAAAAAGTTTTTCCTCAACTCCGTTCTAAATGGCCTACCCCTTATTCTTAAACTGTGGCCTCTGGTTCTTGACTCCCCCAACATCGGGAACATCTTTCCTGCCTCTAGGGTGTCCAGTCCCTTAATAATCTTACATGTTTCAATCAGATTCCCTCTCGTCCTTCTAAATTCCAGTGTATACAAGCCCAGTTGTTCCAA
The DNA here is from genome assembly GCF_030028105.1 of Mobula birostris. Taxonomy (NCBI): domain Eukaryota; kingdom Metazoa; phylum Chordata; class Chondrichthyes; order Myliobatiformes; family Myliobatidae; genus Mobula; species Mobula birostris. Next base: position 31,080,714 of record NC_092385.1, on the reverse strand, counting down.
TCTTTCAACATACGACAGTCCGGCCATCCCAGGAATTAACCTCATGAACCTATGCTGCACTCCCTCAATAGCAAGAATGTCCTTCCTCAAATTTGGAGACCAAAACTACACACAATACTCCAGGTATGGTCTCACCAGGGCCTTGTACAACTGCAGAAGGACCTTTTTGCTCCTATACTCAACTCCCCTTGTTATGAAGGCCAACATGCCATTAGCTTTCTTCACTGCCTGCTGTACCTGTATGCTTACTTTCAGTGACTGATGAACAAGGACACCCAGATCTCGTTGTACTTCCCCTTTTCCTAACTTGACACCATTCAGATAGTAATCTGCCTTCCTGTTCTTGCCACCAAAGTGCATAACCTCACATTTATCCACATTAAACTGTATCTTCCATGCATCTGTCCAAGTCACCCTGCATTCTCATAACATCCTCCTCACATTTCACACTGTCACCCAGTTTTGTGTCATCTTCAAATTTACTAATGTTACTTTTAATCCCTTCATCTAAATCATTAATGTATATTGTAAATAGCTGCAGTTTCAGCACCGAGCCTTGCAGTACCCCACTAGTCACTACCTGCCATTCTGAAAAGGACCCATTAATCCCTACTCTTTGTTTCCTGTCTGCCAACCAATTTTCTATCCATGTCAGTACCCTACCCCCAATACCATGTGCTCTAATTTTGCCCACTAACCTCCTATGTGGGACCTTATCAAAGGCTTTCTGAAAGTCCAGGTACACTACATCCACTGGCTTTCCCATATCCATTTTCATAGTCACATCCTCAAAAAATTCCAGAAGATTAGTCAAGAATGATTTCCCCTTCGTAAATCCGTGCTGTCTCGGACCTATCCTGCTACTGCTATCCAAATATGCCGCTATTTCATCTTTTATAATTGACTCCAGCATCTTCCCCACCACTGATGTCAGACTAACTGGTCTGTAATTGCCTGTTTTCTCTCTCCCTCCTTTCTTAAAAAGTGGGATAACATTAGCTACCCTCCAATCCGCAGGAACTGATCCTGAGTCTATAGAACATTGGAAAATGATTACCAATGTGTCCACGATTTCTAGAGCCACCTCCTTAAGTACCCTGGGATGCAGACCATCAGGCCCTGGGGACTTATCAGCCTTCAGTCCCATCAGTTTACCCAACACCATTTTCTGCCTAATGAGAATTTCCTTCAGTTCCTCCATTACCCTAGGTCCTCTGGCCACTATTACATCTGGGAGATTGTTTGTGTCTTCCCTAGTGAAGACAGATCCAAAGTACCTGTTCAGCTCATCTGCCATTTCCTTGTTCTCCGTAATAATTTCACCCATTTCTGTCTTCAAGGGCCCAACTTTGTTCTTAACTAATTCTTTCCTCTTCATATACCTAAATAAACTTTTACTATCCTTTATATTCTTGGCTAGCTTACCTCCGTACCTCATCTTTTCCCCCATATTGCCTTTTTAGTTATCTTCCGGTGCTCCTTAAAAGTCGCCCAATCCTCTAGCTTCCCGCTCATCCTTGCTATGTTATACTTCCTCTCTTTTATTTTTATACTGTCCTTGACTTCCCTTGTCATCCACGGTCACCCTTTACTCCCCTTAGAATCTTTCTTCCTCTTTGGAATGAACTAATCCTGCACCTTCTGTTTTATTCCCAGAAATACCTGCCATTGTTGTTCCACTGTCATCCCTGCTCTACCCTTGATCTTTCCAGTCAACTTTGGCCAGCTCCTGCCTCATGGGTCCATAGACCCCTTTGTTCAACTGTAATAGTGACTCTTCCGATTTTCCCTTCTCCCTCTCAAATTGTAGATGAAAACTTATCATATTATGGTCACTACCTCCTAATGGCTCCTTTCCCTCTAGTTCCCTTATCAAATCTGGCTGATTACCCAACACTAAATCCAGAATTGCCTTCTCCCTGGTAGGTTCTAATACAAGCTGCTCTAAGAATCCATCTCTGAGACATTCCACAAACTCCCTTTTTTGGGGTCCAGTACCAACCTGATTTTCCCAGTCTACCTGCATGTTGAAATCCCCCATAACAACCGTAGTATTACCTTTGCGACATGCCAATTTTAACTCATGATTTAACTTGCACCCTATATCCAGGCTACTGTTTGGGGGCCTGTAGATAACTCCCATTAGGGTCTTTTTGCCCTTACAGTTTCTCAGTTCTATCCATACTGACTCTACATCTCCTGATTCTATGTCCCCCTTCGCAAGTGACTGAATTTCATTCCTCACCAACAGAGCCACCCCACCCCCTCTGCCAACCTGTCTGTCCTTTTGATAGGATATATATCCCTGAGTATTCATTTCCCAGCCCTGGTCCTCTTGCAGCCATGTCTCTGTTATTCCCACAACATTATACTTGTCAATTTCCAACTGAGCCTCAAGCTCGTCCACTTTATTTCTTATACTCCATGCATTCATATATAATACTTTTAATCCATTTAAAGTAATACTTTTACTCCCCTCACCTTTCGTATCGATTCCTATTGCACTTGGCCATACTCTCCGATCCCTTCCTGAGCTTTCTGCCCCGTTAATTCTGTTGTCTTTCTTAACTTTTCTTATTCTTTCTTTCCCTTTAATTTCATCCTTATATTTCCAGTTCGCCCCCTCCCCACCACTACTTAGTTTAAACACACCCGTGTAGCAGTGCCAAACCTGCCTTCCAGAACGCTGGTCCCCCATCTGTTAAGATGCAACCCGTCCCTTCTGTACAATTCATCCTTACCCCAAAACAGATCCCAGTGGTCCAAGAATCTAAATCCCTGCCTCCCGCAGCAGCTCCTCAGCCACACATTCAGATCCCCTATCTCCCTGTTCCTGCCCTCACCAGCACAAGGAACTGGAAACAAACTAGAGATAACCACCCTGGAGGTCCTGCTTTTTAGCCTTCTTCCGAGTTCTCTGAAGTCACACTGCAGAATTTCTTTCCTCTTCCTCCCGACGTCATTTATCAACCACCAGCTGTTCATCTTCACCCTTGAGGATGCCCTGCAATCGGTCTGTGACGTCCTGGATCCTGGCACCAGGGAGGCAACACACCATCCTTAAATCCCGCCTGTTGCCACAGAAACCCCTTTCTGTACCTCTCACTATGGAGTCCCCTACTACCATGGTTCTGCCTGACTTCTGTCTCCTCAGCTTTGATTCAGTGCCAATTTTTGACTTGCAGACCTGTCGGCCTCTCAGACTGGCAATGTCTTCTGTCCCGACAGCTTCCAAGAGGGTGAACCTGTTTACAAGTCTGGAGATGCCAAACAAAAATATGTCTTGAACAACTATTTTGAGTGTTTTTTTATTGAACTAAGCTAATGAAAGTTCTGAGAGAAGGAATGCAAAAAGGCTCCTTCTGGAAGATTCAAGGAAAAGTTCAAATTCTGAAAACACTTAATTAAGCAGAGTGGCAGTGTTCATTTTTTAAAATATACAGTAAGTGAATAGTACAAAAAGTCTAACAAACATATTCATTTCAATGATTACTTAATTGCACTAGTGCTAACTTTCTGTCAAATAACTGCTATGCTATCTGGTGAAGTGCATTTGAATAATTGCACTGCCAGACAACTGCATACAACATTTCTAATCATTCTGCTGTCACTACAGAAGTATAAGCTAAGGATTATATTGCCATTGTTAACTGTATAAAATGGTTGAAAATGGCTAGTTGAAGTTTATTTATGCAATTCACATCACAATTTTACTCAACTTTCTCTCATTTCAGTACTCTAGTCCTTGCCACCTTGAACATTGCACAGTGTTGTTTTCCAAGCTATAATGAGTTAATAATGTAGAGATCTATTACTAATTAACAAATGTATGTTTATATCGTATATCGAGGTTAGTATTTTCAGTTTTAATATTTCTAGAAAGTGACTAATGATCTGTGAATTCCAATTTTACTATGATGAGATTAAATTAAAATAACTGAATCAGATATGTTTCTTTTATATGTCAATAAGTTCTGGTAAGTTGTGCTCAATATTTTCTTCTGGACTAATGTGTTGTTTTATCTATAATTTACAGTAAAATTAAAATCTGCATAGTTTGCAATATATTTCAATATATATGTACTTTTTATACACATGTAATATATATATAATTTATTTTAACTTGCAGTATAAGTTGAAACTATTATCCAAACCACATCTTATATATTTGCAAACCTAACAATAGAAAAACAGCAGTGCCCCCTAGAGCTGATTCTGACACAATGCCTCTGAAAATCTGTTGTCTTTAAAATAACATTCTGTACAATTGAGTGATCAGCATTGAATTAAATAGCTGCTTAGTTATGATCATGCCCTAACATATCTTACCAATATATTAATGAGATTTTGTTTATCATTAAACAATTATAACATGGTTACTTTGAATTTTATAGCTAAATGTAAGACTTTTTTTTATAAATGACTATTTATCTGGACTTTGTAAAAATTGGAGAGCATTTTCTCTTTCAGGGTCAATTTAGTATTAATCTCTCTGGAACAGGACTCCGAGTTTCTGAATCCACTAGGTGGATATCACAAGGAAATTATGCTGTTGTAGAAATACAACGATTGATGGTAAGAATCTAGTAGGAAATGTGATTAAGTTTAGCAAATAGTAACATACTTATGTAAAATATTATTTTTTCAATACCTAATACACAAAAAGCAATGATACCCAAATTATGTGTATTTGGGACATTGTGCCAGGTGCCATTTAACTTTTTTTTCTGTATTGCACCAATCCATATTGCTTATGATACTAATTTTGTGCTGCGAGTTTCCAACTTAAACTGGCAGAAGATGTATCTGCTGTGTCATTTAATCTTAGCCAAAGAAGTCCATCTCTACCTTTGTCATTTAACCTGGTACCAAAATACAAAATGAATTATTATGTGCAATCCAAAATTAGCTTGAAAAATATCATTAGTGGAAGCAAAGATTCAGAACACTCTATTTGGGCATCTAAACTTTCAAGTAAAATGAAATATTTGGAATAATTTTCACATAGTGTGCATATTGCAAAATTAATTTCAATATAAAATAGAAGTCAAATAGGCACAAATTTGTCTTTCAAAATTCTGCTGCTGCAGGTAGAAGAGTTCCAGTCCAAATTCCATGGAAACAAACCATATTCTGATAATAGATAAACTACAATCTGGTGCAAGATTTTGACAAAAATTAATATAATTTTTAGAAATTGTAGAGTATTTCTATTCAAAATGAACACCCATTCCTTACTTTTCTCCCAAAATACAAAAGATTATTTAATACATCTAATAAATATTATAAGCTACCAACTGGCCTTCCCCATGAACACTTCAATCTCAGTGATTCCAGGTCTTTTCCACTACCCCATGTCAATCAAATCATATCCCATAGGCATCAAATTGTGTACTTCCTGTTCTCCAACATCCTTGAAGTTATTCCTCAGATTATCTGGGAAACTGAATTCAATAATAATAGTAATAATTAGAAATAGGTGGCAGGGTTATATGCAAACATTTCAGCTATAGAAGATACTGCAACTGAAAAGAATTCTGGTAAGAAGAGAGCTTTGATGAGAGAGTTCATAGGGGCTTTTGATAAGAGAAATATTTTCCTGCATGTAGAGATAAATAACACTAAAAAATCTGGATATTGTTTTGAAGAAGATTCCATCTGCAAATTTTGTTCAAGATTTGAAACAGGAAATAAATGTAGAGAAATGCAACCTAACAGAACTGGATAAATGACTTGCTTTATAACCTGCATGACTGTACTTCCAAAGAATTAAGTCTAAAATAAAAGTCAAGTAGGCTTATAGTAGTGTTGGATCGTGTTTCAAGAAGGACCTTTCAACAAAGTTGTATCACATATCATGCATTGACATTGTATTATGCATTAAAAAATACCTAGGCATTGAGCAAACAACAGTATGGTAGCATTTTCAAGGACTCATCTGAAGTCTAAATAGCAAGATATAGTTCAAAGAAATGGTGCTAACTCTATCTGAATCCTTGACCTCAGCTGAACTTAGTTGTATAACTCCTTTCAATAGGCTGGGCAAACACCAGGTGGGACTACTCCGTGGGAATCAATACTCAAACCAGACTGAGCAAAGACGTTTGTGTACTAATAGAAAACTGGAATGCCTCTAGCAATGTAAATTCCTAATAATTGTTAGGTCTGCAAGAGCCTGTCAGAAACAGCAGAGGGCCTCTCATCCTGCAGCACCTTTGAATCTATCGACACAAAGACTGCTGTCTGGTATTTGGAATTCATAATATTGCCTCACCTGTCTCAGAAAGACTTCAATATGTAATCCCGACAACATTGTGGAAGATGTTATGATATCCATCCAACATCATTGCAACAAACCTGAATATCCCACCAACCTTAACCAGAGGATTCCACCATAGTAGCAATACAATTCATGCACAAAGATACAACCCAAGTCTAGCCTGTGAACCTGGTTCATTGATGCATAGGTAGAAAGTTAGGAAAGTTAATGCATCTGTGTTCCAAATAGAAATTATTTTAAGTAATTTGAAGAAGTTCTAGTATGATAAAGTCTGACATTAATGTGATTAAATAATTAGTGAAATTTACATTGCAAAGATGTAGGTGTATAAATTAATTAGATCTCAAAAACAGCTTCTGGAAGTGTAATCGATGTGATGTGGTTTAATGCCATCTGCTGATGTCCATTATGGCAGAATCTAGCTAGTCCTAATAATAATTGTCACAGCATAGAAGGTCCCAAAATTATTTGCTGGTACTACTGAACACAACACTACACATTTAAAGCCAGTCTGCACCTCTTCTTTCCAATATTTTCATTATTAATTTTACATATAAAAATACAGAGTACAAGAAAAAGTATATATCAATACATTATACTAAATCACATATAAAGACTCCTTCCCCTATATTCATACAGATTAATTAATTCGTAACATTGAAATATAGTAATTTTATTATGTAAAAAAAACTAACCCACTACCAAGACCGAAGCTGATTAGTAAAGAAGAAAGAAAACAAAATTAGTCATCATCTGTGCTTTAACAGCAAATCAAAGGTTTTGAAAATAATTCAAAAAAGGTCCCCACCATGTTTGAAAGTCTTGGCTAGATTCAGAGATTGAACAGCGAATCTTCTCTAAGTTTAAGCATGACATGACATCATGTAACCATTGAACAGGAATAAGAGGGGCCGCATCTTTCTATTTAAGCAAGAGCATCCTTCTGGCCGTAAGAGAAATAAAAGCCAAAATGAGCAAGTCAGATGACTCCAAAATAATATTCTTTCTTCCAACAATACCAAATAAAGTGGTCAAAGGATTAGGCTTAGAGTTTACTTTGAAAAGTATCAAGAAAGTTTGGGAAATGCTTCTTTCCAATATTTTCCAAGACTCGGACATGTCCAAAACATATGAATGAGTGAAGCTTCTCCATTATTACATCTATCACAAAACAGAGGTATATCTAAATAAAAATGAGACAACTTATCCTTGGTCATATGGCCCTATGGACCACCTTAAATTGTAGGAGAGAGTGGTGGGCAGATAACGATGAAGTGTTAACTAATTTAAAATTTTGATTCCAAGTTTCCTCAGAACTTGAAGTCCGTAAATCTTGTTCCCAAAGATTTTTAATTTTATCTAAAGGAACACTTCTCATTCCCAACAGCATATTATAAATATTAGATATAGATCCATTATAAAAAGGTTTCAAATAGTCTGCACCTCTTAAAAGGAAATTACACATTGATTGCTGGGTATGCTGAGATCATGTCTGCACAGGAGTGAGCAAGATCAATGAATGGATATTCCAATACTATATCATTAAAAATGCGTCACTATTAGTCAATTTTAATTTCACCACATCCCAATACTCACCTGCCAATATCTCAAGATATATCTATCATTCAAATACTTAATCTCAGCTTCTTACGTAGAAGAGTGTTGTAACCCTTACTGCTTACATATAGTTTAAACAGTGAGACTTTGAGAGCCACTTTGAGTACACATGAACCTTACCTAAATCTTCTAACCCCCCCCCCCAATCATTTGGAAGTGGAACTGAACATTACGATAATGGCCATAGTAAAGTTCCTGATCACCTCTGAAACTGAAACCATTTTAGTATTGTAATACATAATACTGCTATCCACTTTTTCTTATCCCTCATCCTTCAATCTCTTCTCATTTACAAGGTCCAAGCAGTGTTGATTTGCACCTCTGATTTCCAAAGCCTCCCTTACCACAAACCCTTTCTTTCCTGTATCAAATATCTAAGAACTGCACATCATTCTCAAACATTGATAAAAAGGCTAAATGACAATTGAGATAAACTATCACAACATTTCATATTCCTATCCACCAGCTTAGAAATCAGCATTGTGGTTTCCTCAGAAGATCGTCCAGGGATAGCTGTTGAGAGAAAAAGGCTTAAGTGAAGTGAGGCCTGGGTAAGGATGGTTCAGGCTACTGGAGGCTTTCTAAGGCCTTTAGAAAGGCCTAGAGTAATAGAGAAGTACAGACAGGCCCTTCACCCCATCTAGTCCATGCCAAAACCATTTAAGCTGCCTACTCCCAACAACTTGCACCAGGAACGATAACCTTCATATCATTACTATCAATGCCTATCCAAGCTTCCCTTAAACATTGAAATTGTGTTTGTTTTTTTTCAGTAGGCTTCTTTTCCAGAGCATGAAACCCAACCTCTTGAGCCTTGAGCTGATAAGAAATCCACATAAAGCTGAAGTGTCATTGAGTGATACAGCACAGGGAGAAATTCCTTACCTACAGTGGGGTTGGCATAAGGCTCGTGCAAAGCAATGGGGATGTAATTGCTGACAACTTGTAGTATGGTAAAGCATACAAACATTTTACCCCCTTGGCACGCAATGCCGATTTTCCATCTGGCAAAGCCAAAAGAAATGAAGTTACCTCTTAATGAACAGAGTATCCCTTCTGTGACAGTACACCACAACTATGAGATTTCGTCAGACTTTATGGTAACGATCTGAAGTAAGTCAAATGTACAAGTGATAACTGTCTCAGCCACTGGGAATGTGATCCTTACCTTACAGTGGAGCTGCAAGTGGTGTAGTTGGCAGTTTTCTATGAGGACCGTGTTAGTCATAACATCATTGAACATTTTTAAGGAAGCTAGTTGGTCTACCACAATGAAGTGCAGATGTATCATGTGTTGTTTATCACTGATGTTCAAATAGAAGGAATTCCTCCTGATCAAACTGCAATGACATTGCCTCCTGTTAAGACACTTTCTTCCCCTCCACTACCTCATTCTAGTAGTTCTGTTTGACCTCTGCCCATTCTCTAAGGTTTGCAAGTCAAACACTTGAAGATGTAACAAACTAGTTAGAAGCCTTGAAATTTGCAGAAAGTACTTAAGCACCTTGCTGCAAAGTCTGAAACTTCAAAAGCATACAGAATTATAACAGGATGTCTGCATCTGACTATATATTTTGATGTACATGAGATAAATAAATGAATAAGTAAATGAAAAGAAGGAATAAGCCATTTGCTAATCTGTGAATAGATAATGATCTATTTAATTAGTGTGCTCTGTTTTTGAGTATGTGTGTTAGATATATTGAATATGTCATTCTGCCAAACAATATGTTAATAAATTTATTAATGTTATATAAAAACAGAAGTTTATATATGGCAAGACTTATAGTCATGCAAATCCTATTTTACCCACAGAATGGCGCCAAAGTGATTGGGAAATGTGGAGGTTACTGTGGCAAGTGCGTCCCATATTCTGGAACAGGACTACATGTACAATTGCTTTAACTCAGGTATTCCCTTTTCTAAATGTTTATGCTAAAAGCTAATTCATATTTTCAATACAACTGCAATATTGCTTCAGATTCTACAACTTCCAGTCTTGGAAGGATATTACGATATTGCAGAGGAGCACTCGACCTCAGCTAGCGACACATCTAGGCTGAGACCAACCTTGCTGTCATTGGGCCTATTCTGGAGTCTTCCCTCTTCCTTTTCCAACCCTGATGAAGGGCCTCAGCCCAAAACGTCAACTATTTATTCATTTTCATAGATGCTGCCTGACCTGCTGAGTTCCTACAGCATTTGTGTAAGTTGATGTTGCAAAATTAACTTTCAAGGGTAAACCCTCAGCATCATTGTCTTGTAATTCACCTTTCTCCAGGAGCTGTGACAAGGGAAATGCCAGTAAGTAAGTATTATGAAGGGAACCGTTTGACAATACTTCACACAAAATGTTCTTTTGGTTAATAGGCCAGAGTTTGTTGAGCTTGTCTTATTTTCATTGTAGCTTGTCTGCGTCTGTCCCAGACCCTGTAGCCGTGGTTATCAGCATAAAATATACTAACTGAAGAGTCATTTATTTTATATTTTCAACATTATGGATGATTTATCTTGAATGATTGATTACCTCTCAGAGATCATGATAAACCTGGTTGCTTTGGGTTTCCAACATCTGCAGAACTTCTCATGTTGATGTTCTATGCTGATAAGCCTGGCAAAGGTAGCAGTCCCTGTCTATGTCCAGCATAAACAGGGCAACATGGCAGATTAATGAGAGATGATATCTTCACAACAAAGATGTCAAATAGTAACCAACTTTAACAGGAGAATCAGACCACTTACCTCTGAGGTTCGACGGTAGTGCCATTGCCAGGCCCTTCATTATCAACATCCTTTGAATTATTACTGAACAGAAACTCACCTGAACCAGCTACAGACAGTAAATTCATTACAATGAAAACAAATTAGAGTGTGTATATTGTGTAGCAAAAGGTTCATCCCCTGTCTCCAGAAAGCCTTTTCAACATCTACAATGTATAAGTCAGAAGCACAATGGAATTCTCTCCAATTGCCTGAGGTTAATACTAAGATAAAGCTATCCACTTGATCAGTACCCCACCCATGTCTTTTCTTTCTTTGTTTTTTCCACTAGCAGTACAGAATGGCTGTATCTACAAAAGCTGCTGGTTGCCTCAACTGCACCTCTATAACCTGTAACTTCTGTTGCTCAGAAGAACAGGGCTTTAGGTGCATGAAAATGTCCCACTGGTTCATTTCCTACCACATCACACACTCTTCTAATTTGAAATATATTCCAATTCCTTCCTTGTCTCTAAGGCTAAATCCTGGAAATTTTCCCATGCTTCTGGTAAGAATGCAAACTCATATATCCCTGTGCAAACAAGTGACCCACATCACCCTGCATTTGTTACCACTGATGTGGAATACCAATAATTTGGGAGAGCACAAATACTGCACAATATTCCCTCGTATCCTGTGTTTCTGCATTTCATGATGAATGGCACCTCATTTAAAGAATACTGAACTGTAGACAAACTGCATTTTTCTCAGAGGAACTGAAGTCCACAGTTGTTAAACAGTGATCAGGAGTATGAATGCTTTGATCTGCTAGTCAAAACCATAGGCAGCTAGTCTCCTCAGTGGCCAACAAATCTGAGTGGAGTGATGTATTGATCAGCTTGGCATTCAGTGGTTGGGAAGATCCACTGAAGATCTAACACTTAAAGCCAGTGAAGTCTACACATCAGCAAAGATAAATCTGTGATGGGCAGATTCATTTTCAGTCATTGCACTTAGTTCAAGGTAGATGATGGGAAAGAACTAATGAAGTCTCAGTGACAGAATTCCAAACTACTATACTCACACCAAATAGATATGATCAACCCAAGATCACTCAACTTAGCTATTGCTGTCCCGTCTGTTTCTTGACAATTTCAATCCTGCACATAAAGCAGAGCTTCTAGAGAATGGGCAACATAGAGCACATATTTCATTTCATTCCTGCACCCTTCCTAATTTTTCCTAGCTTCTTCCTGTGAGAGATTGCTGGTACATATTATAAGAGTGGAGTAAACAAGCGGAAATAATCTCTGGTTGGAGTTTAATTTTATGATAGATCTTATGCACAATTACCTGAATAACACGGTGCTCTTGTCTCAATTGAATTATGTCATAATCATGTGGTCTGTGATAGTGAGGGAACATATATACTAGAAAAAAAAATCCATCACTGATGATCAGCATCCATTAACATGAGAATGCCCTTCAGTAATGCCAGCAGCTGCCACACCAGTCTGACATATCTGCACACTGAAGGTTGTGCAGTAAATACGAACACATGTCAATGTTACTGGTATCTTGAGTATCTGACTTTTATCTCTAAATTTACTGGCTATCCTTGGTGACAATCTTCCAAGTGAATTTTGATGTTCCAGTGCTGTGTAGCAGCATCCTCTCTGGGTCTGCATACTGCCCAGCTGGTGAACTCCAATCAAGATACCCCTCTAATTTAATTCCATTTGCCAGTTTTTGGCCCCTATGCATCTAATGTAAGGGTTCCCAACCTAGGGTCCACAGACCCCTTGCTTAATGGTATTGGTCCATGACATATAAAAAGTTGGCAACCCCTGTTCTAAAGCCTTCCTATCCATGTACCTGTTGAACTGTCTTTTCTCATACCTGCCTCAACCACTTCCTCTGGCAGCTCATTGCTATTGCATACCATCCTCTGTGTCAGAAATATGCTTCTCCAATTCTCATTAAATCATTCACCTCTCACTTTAAACGCTAGCAAAAATATTGTGTGCATTCCCCCTATTTAACCAATTGATTTTATAGCTTCTATTAGATCCCGCCTTGGTCTCCTGCACTGCAAGGAATAATGTTCTAATCTGTCCAATGTCCCTCCAGTTCTGGCAAGATCCTTGTAAGTCCTTTCTGCAGTCAATGACCCACAAGAAGCTCTTGCCCAAAATGGACCAATTGCAGGAGCATCTATTATGGCTGACTGAGCACAGTCCCTGAAAGATACTGGGGCATATGACTTGGTCATCTTATGTTGGGGGAGATCATTGGCCTGAATTTGCACAGTAGGTAGGCCATCAGGAGACTGAATAGACAATGGTATTACACCAGTCGATATTATAATATATTTGGAATTGCAGAAGTCTCTTGACAGGGGGCCACAGAAAGGTTATTTTGTGAGATAATAGGCAGCGGTGTAGGAGGTAATATGTTAGCATGGATGGAAGATTAGTAAACAAGGAGGAAGCATCAGGTACAGATAAGGCAATCATTTTTCAGTTTGGAACCTGTAGCCAATGGGATGCTGCAGGGATCTGTGTGGTTGTTTGTATTAAATATTAATGACTTAAATATTAATGATTTAAAGGAATAAAGCAAATATACTGCAGCCAAATTTGCAGATGATGTAAAAGTAGGTGGGAAGGCAAGCTGTGAACAGGATGCAAACAGTTTACAGAGTGATATATTGATTGGTTAAATGAGTGGGCAAAAAGCTGGCAAATGTGCACAATGTAGGAAATGTATAGTTGTTCACTTTGGAAGAAAGAAACAGCAGAAAAGCATTTGGATGTCCTTGTACATGAAACAGAGAAAACTGGTGTACAGATGCAGGAAGAGGTGGAGAAGAACACTGGCCTTTATTTCAAGATGGTTGGAAAATAGTAGGAAAGCCTTAGTGTAGCTGTACAAAGTGCAAATGGCACGACACCCAGAGTACTGAGCATAGTTTTGGTACTCTTATTTAAAGAAAAATATGTTTTGATTGGAGGCATTTTAGAGAAGGTTCACTAGGATGATCCCCGATATGAAAGAACTGTGATGTGTTAGTACAGAGAGCATGTCTCTTTTCCTGCCGGAGAAAAAAAGATCACATATGCCATATCTCTGCTCCCATAGGAGAGCAATCCATTGACATGTGGCATCTCTCTACTCATGCAGGTGAACAATCTGCTCACATGCCACATTTCCCTGCTTGTGTAGTACAGATAGCTCTTACATTCTCCTGCTCCTGGAATCTATTCACAAAAGGCATATTGCTGCTGGAAAATGACTGCAATTAACTCATGTGTGACAACTCTCTATGTTATGACAACACCAATGATGACATATCAGTGTTCCTAAAGTGCTTCAACATGTCCCCATGCAGTGGAAAACAGACATTCGTTTGGATTGGTTTGAGTGGCATAGAAGCAGAAAAATATTCAGGTTGTCATCTGTCCTGTGGATAATATGTGATGGGATGGTTACTGATCCCTTGCAAAGGAGCGCACATGATCTCCTGGAAAAAATATGCCAGGTTCTTCCTTGTCATGTCGTACATTCAACTAGGCAGGCTTGACAACACACTCATCTCCTTCTCAAGCATTTGCATCAGTCTCACCATGAAACCATTCCAATTGCAGTCCACACCTGAATCTGTTTTATAGCAGTATAAATGTGTGAATCTAAGGTCACAGTGAGAGAAAATGATTTTTTATGATGTGTTGCTTGCCTTATGAAATCAAGGTAGTTTATTGATCTCTCTCTCTCTCCCTCTCTCTCTCTCTCTCTCTCTCTCTCTCTCTCTCTCCCCCTTTCCCTAACTCTATCTCTCTCTCACACCCTCTCTCCCCCTCTTTCCCTCCCTCTCCACTCTCCCTCCCATCCTCCTCTCTCTCTCTCTCTCCCTCCCATCCTCCTCTTTCTCCCCCCCCACCCCACCCTCCTCCCTCTCCCCCCTCTCCCCCCTCTCTCCTTCTCTCTCCCTTCTCTTTCTGAGCTTTTCAATTATTTCTGGATAACAAACACCCATCTCTCTTGAAGCATTGTTTTTCACTAATTTCACATGGTTTAATGTGGAATGAATTTTGTACTAATGCTAATTGCAACAATTGCTGAAGTTCAATTTTGAGGTTTTAGGGCCAAGTTAAAGCACAGGATAGGTTTTAATAATTTTATTTTGTACATTAGTAGAAGCAATATGCTTAAATGTATCATCTAGACGATAAAATCATTGTTGCATAGATAATAGTAGAAAAAGTGTCTTGATAAGATTATTAAGCAGATCATCACGTTCTTATTCTTTCCAGTTATCTAATTGCTAGAGTTTTAGCTTTTATTTCCCAAGTATCTGCCTCATCTGCTCTTCTTTGTAAGGTGTTTTATGCCATATCATGACTACAACTGCACTTGGCAAAACATTAGTAGGTGTGTCATAAGATATTCCAAGGACTCACTGAAGTATCTAAAGTGCTATTCCAACTTTTGGTTTGATTTCTCTGATGGCAATGTCAATTTTGCCCACATGTTGTGAAGAAAGAATCGTGATTGTCCAGAAACCTTCAATTTCTGTTAAGGTTGACGAATAATGTAACAGATTGCCTTTAAAAAAACACATCCATGCAGTTGCCTGGGAAATAAGCATTGATTGCAATGAAGGTGCTATGCATTCATTCAGCAAAGGCCTTTCATAAAGATTGTGACATTCAAGGAAGCTCTTGGTTGCTACCCAAAATTTGCTGCTTAGGAATTTTTCCTTGTAATGAAAATGTAGTTATTGAGAAAGAGTATGTGGATACGCACCACTAATAGACAATTCAGTCAGGTTTACCATTAGTATTGTAGTATTTTGGTGTTGCTGATTCGATTTTTGGGTCATATGAGCTTATAATATTAAAGTCAGCCCTGGTGGTCAACTATCTAAATTATAGTCTGCATAATTTCCTTTTGTTAGTTTCAATGGAAATAAAGTGCCTTCTGCAAACTGGAGGTCTAATCTTGGAAATGAAATTGATTAATTATTGTCATAATTACCAAGGTACAGTGAAAAGCTTATCCTGCACACTGTTCATACAGATCAAATCATTAAACGGTGCATTGAGGTGGAATAAGATAAAGTAATAACAATACAAATAAAGTGCAACAGCTACAAAAATAGGTCTAGTGCAGATAAACACGAGTTGCAAGATTATATAAGGTAGATTGTGGGGTCAAGAGTGCAATTTATTGTATTAGAAAATTATTTAGTAGTCTTATAACAGTGAGGTAAAAGCTGTTCTTGAACCTGGGAGTATGTGCTTTCAGTCTTTTGTATTTTCTGCCTGATAGAAGAGGGGGAAAGAGAGAATGTTTAGGGTGGGTGGAGTCTTTGATTATACTGGCTGTTCTTCTGAGGCAGCGAGAAGTATAGACAGAGTCAATGGAGGGAAGATAGGTTTCCATGATGTGCTGTGTCCGCAACTCTGCAGTTTCTTGCAGTCATGTGCAGAGTAGTTGCCATACCAAGCCATTATGCTTTCAGATAGGATGCATTCTATGGCACATCAATAAAAATAAGGTTGACAGAAACATGCCAAATTTCCTTAGCCTCCTGAGGAAGTAAAGGCATTGGTGAGCTCCCTTGACCGTGATGTCTACATGGTTGGACCAGGACAGGCCATTGCTAAGGTTCACTCCTGGGAAATTCATACTGATTTCTGCCTCATAGCTTATGCCATATTATATCCTACTTTTAAAAGCTGTGTCGAAAATTATTGAACTTGCCTGAAGGCTTTCTTAAAGACCTTGTCTTAGAGTCTCAAAGCAGGGAGTTGGATAGGCAAAGAAACATATTTGGAATTTGTTTTAAAATTTACTGTAAATATTATAAATGTTCACTTCCAAGGACTCCTCATCTCATGTTCTCAATATTTTTGTCTTATTGATTTATTTTGCCCTATTTTGTTTGCTTTTTTCTTTTTGTATTTGCAGTTTTTTTGTCTTTTGCACATTAGTTGTTTATTTTGTGTAAACTTTGAAATGCATTACAATGCAAATTTTCTGAATATAAAGTCAATAAATCAAGTGACGTATGTTTACTTTTGCACTATGCTTGAATTTTCCCATTCCCTTGTATTGTTTCTACGAAACTTTCATCAATACTCAATGCCAGTATTATTACATTGCTCTTCCTGTGTGCAAAGATTCATAAGTTTCTGACAAATCTGAACAGCGAATTTATGAACTGTAAACCTACTGCAATAAACACAAATGCATGTTTTTGTTCCTATATGAAGGTTGTAAAGATATTCAACTCCCAATTAACGGCAGCTTGCTGGTTGCAGGTTAAGCAGTTGTGTATATACAGACCCACACTGTTATCTACATGTTGAGGCTTTTCCAGCAGACAGCTGACTTTTAATGTATAATCATTAGCAAATTTTTTTACATTGTTTCTCCCTTAATGATTTGGCTTTGACTGAGTCATTATTTTTTTAGTTGGTGCTCCAGGTTTGTGGTCTGTTACAACAGTGAAGCATTATGTGACACAAGCTGGAACAAGATGAAGGACAAACCCATACATACCTCTGTGTTCTATGTCTGTAGATAAATCTGGTCAGTTTGATGTATAGTATTGTATTTATAATTCCTGTTTATATTTATTTCTCTCAAAATTGTTTTGTGAAAGGATCCTTAAATGTTTTCAAGATTCCAACAGTGAAAAGCACCATTTGTACATAAAGTACACAATATGTAGCCTTGTAAGATAAGGACATTTTATTGACACTGTTTTATAATTGTTTACTTATCACAACACAACCAATAAACCAAAAATAGGTTGATATGCCTAATTGAAATGGTGGTGCTATGTATTATATTGTGAGCGTTTTTAACTTTGAATTTACCTCTGCACTTTTAATCAGGAAACAGATGAATATGTACTGTTATCATATAAGTAATTTTGATAAAAGTTTTGTAAATATGTGGGTATTTGCAGCTATATGTTATTGCACTGGTTAACTTCTTTTGATCTTAATAACCAAGATGAGTACACTAGTAGCCATTTGCAAAATAGAAGGACTTCCACAAGATAAAGAGAATGAAGAATTGGTTTTACATTAAGAATATTTTTATTCCACAATGATTTGTGCATTAATGTGCAGTTATTGGTAATTGTATGCCAAATATTATTGCATACTCTTACCTCTTGACACACTGAGATTTATGTAAAATGTAAGGATTTGGTATTAAAAGTTTAAAATACCATATTCATTGTTAATTAAAATAGAAAATCAAATTGTTAAATATAGAACTACAAAGAAGCTTTATGCAGTATGTGTGAAAATATATTTGCAAATTGGCTGATGGTGTATTGTCTAGTACTGTTAAGGCATCTTATTAAATTGTTTGAGTGGAGAGGGAATGTTAGAAATTGCACTGATGTTTTCGGGGCATAAAGAAGTTATGGTGCTATTCATGGTGCATTCAAATGGCAGTGCAGGATTTAGTCATAGTATAGCCAAGAAACATTGATCCTGTAAACATCTACATATTCTTCTCAGTTTGCAGTACGTTCTATCCCACTGTGTAACATTTGTATTAAATGATGAATAGTTATTATAAACTGTACATTGTTGTATTATTCAAAGCAGTTTTGAATATCATGTTCAGAAATAATTTCAAGTAAATGAGACACAGGTAACATTAGAACTGTGCTAATGTTTTTTTTACTATTCTGACCGAATGTATGTACTTTGATATTCTTTGAACATACATCCAAAAGCTCTGCTGTAAGAAGGGCATATTGGTGAGTGTTAATTAATAAACATTGTTAGGTTTTTTAATGCTATGCATCAAAACAATTATCTAACTACTGTTGTTTCAGTCATTGTGATTTTATTTTGTTAATAATGCAATGACAGACCATTGTTGTTAGCCTGTAAACGAATCAGTAAGTTTAAACTTAATTGAATGCAATGTCAAATAAAATGCCTCTAAAAGCTATCAAAAATAGTTACTGATATCTTATATTAATGCTTGATTGGATTTTAAAGTAGGTAAGTAATTTTTTAGTCAAAATACTAATCACCTAATTATAATAGTTTCACAGTTTAAATAGTTTAGCTTTACTTTCCATAACTAAAATTAGGGAAAAGTACTCTTATTTTAAATTAGGCAATATCTTTTTGCAGTTATGTTTGATTTTTCTAACCACTGTGTTTGCAGTATGTTTCATTAATGTGTTCCCCAAAATCAAAACTCAGTTTACAGGTATCAAATGTTTTTTACATCAAAGGGAATTTCTGAAGTTATGCATCAGATCCAGGGGCAAATCTTGCACTCTTAAGTGCATGGCACATTTTAATTTCATGGTATTCAATACATCTTGATTATATAGCATCTGGAAAAGCTTTTAAGTTGTAAGCAATTATGCCACTCCAGCATAAGGAACATAGCAAGAAATGCAAATTCTGTCAGACAATTGAATATTTTAAATTTGTTGGGTATTCCAGCAGTTGTACTCGTTGTTATAATAAAGGAATTGATGTCATAATTTAGTAGTGTTACACTGTGCACTACAATATAGAAAACATTATTAAAGATGTTATTCATAGCTAAAATGTATTTATGACAAGTATTAAAATATGCACTGGTAACTTTCAAAAATTGTTCACTCTATAACAAATAAATTATTTTGCCATATGTTATGAAGTTTGATTTTTTATAAATGCAATCTCAATTAACTGCACACAAATGGAATGGTAATTCTTCAAAAGGGTCCAAAGAGTGTTAAGACCTGACAGTGATGGAAATCTACAGCCCAATATTCAGCTGGAAGTACACAATATCTATCTATCGATTGGCATCTGATTTAGAAAACTCATGAATCCTAGGATGGCAATTTTCATTCCTGTATTGGAGTGTGAATAGGCCATTGGCACACTGAAATTCAAAGCCTTTAATATCTCATTCCTGATTTTATCTGAATCAATGACATTTCAGAAATGAAGAGTAAGCAATCTACCAGAAATGAGAAGGCATTTCAAGAGTACATTCAAATGGCTTTTGATGATGGATTTCACACCCTTATTGCATTTTTAAGTGCTGATGATTAGAGCTTGCTTATGCAAGAGTCATACTTCCATCTACACCCACCCTCTCTTTGTATTAAATAGAAACTTGAAGTTTTCAGCAGTGGCTAGGATACAGATAAATCAATAGGAATAGTACAATATGTGGAGTGGGCGGAGGACAATAGTTTTTGTATTCATAGTACTTGGCTGGAAGTAAAGGTAGCCCATGCATGATTGGATGTCAGATCAAGCAGAAGGAACACTAAGAGAAGGTGGAGAAGTTCTACTAAGAATAGGCCCAATTACAATTAATAATCCAGACACTAACAAAAATATACCTGATTTTGTTCTGACAATGGATATTGGTTAAACATGAAATTATCACAAAGGTAGAACACTGATTCTAAACTATTTCCACAAAATCTTTTCCCCAATGAACACCTTCATGTAGGAAAAAATTTAAGTGTATATATTTTTAAACGCAAAAAAAATCTTGTTAAACTGGATTCTCTAATAGGATCATCTCAGTGTAACAGCAATGATCACAAGCATGAAATATGTTTTATAAACCTAATCAGCTAGTAATTATAATCACATTCATAGTAAGTTTCATAGTAAAATTATTTACGGATAAGAAGACAATTGTTCACATTAACTACACCATACTTTATCTCTCCTAGCAAAAACCATTATTCTTTCTAGAGTGACTAGATATTATATGGTCTCATTCTGGTGATACCTTCATGAATCAACTGTTCAGATACTTTGAATCAGAATCGTGTTTAATATCATCAGCATATGTCGTGAAATTTGTTGACTTTGCAGCAGCAGTGGAATGAAATACATAATAATAGAAAAAACTGAATTACAGTCTATATATTATATTAAATATGCAAAGTAGAAATAAAAAAAGTAGAGAGGTACTGTTCATGGGTTCAATGTCCATCTAGAAAATGGGTGGCAGATGGGAAGAAGCTGTTGCTGAACCATTGAGTGTGTGCCTTCGTGCTTCTGTACCTCCTTCCTGATAGTAGCAATGAGAATAAGCCATGACCAGGGTGATGGGGGTCCTTAATAATGGACAGCTCTGTTTTGGGGTACAGTATCGCTCCTTGAAGATGTCCTGGATGCTATGGAGGCTGGTGCCGGTGATGGAGTGGACTAAGTTTACAACTCTCTGCAGCTTACTTTGATCCTGTGCAGTAGTCCCTCACCCCCATCCCCCACAGCAGACACTGATGCAGCCGGTTAGAATGCTCTCCACGATACATCAGTAGACATTTTCTTTGAAAGTCATGCCAATTTTCTCTGATAATTTTATCTGAACACACTATAATATAGTACGTATTCAATTACTTCACTTTTATCATTTAAGCAGGTGGAAAGATTCTCCATCCTCCGTGTAAGAAAGCTCCTTGGTAATACTCTGAAAACACCATGCTAACACATGCAAACAAACGTATGTTTCCTTGTATAAAAGTAGATTACTGTAAAGGAGAAATGAAGCCTGTAAGTCGACAAAACTGCACAGTAATTACCAGAAGTTACCAAAATAATTTGAAAGGAATAGTGGAAATTTATTAGAAACTTTTGGAAATAGTCATTACTCAATTTTGTTTTAAACTCCATAGAAGGCAGGAGTCAGAGAAGTCAGAATGAAGGTGAGAAAACTAGTGACGAGCAACTGGTACCTCCGTCAGAGCACAAAGAGTCATAGAATACCACAGCACAGAAACATGGCGGATTATTATTCTGTCTAGTTCCATCAATCTGCACCTGACCCTAGCCGTCCATATCCCTCCCATCCATGTATTTTTCCTAACTTCTCTTGAATGTTGAAATGGAACCCGCATCCACCACTTCCACTGGAAGCTTGTTCCACACATCCACCACCCCGAGTGAAAACGTTTCCCCTTATGTTCCCTTTAAAGATGGAATATTTAGGGGGAACATGAAAGGTATCTTTTGCACTGAAGAAGCTCCCCTTCGTGAAGATGGAACAAAGCTACCTCCAGTCTGGTTAGTTTCTCCAAAGACGGAACGGCACACTTTGAGCTGTAAATGTGTTGGATAAGTCTCCCCTTCAAATGAAAGGTGTAGGACGCTGGATGATCGGGCGGCAGTAAAATAACAAATGTTACACGTCCTGCAGTTCCAGAGAAAAGTACAGTTGGAAAGGGATTGGGTATTGTAGAAACACACAGTGTCCTAGAGGGAATTATCCCTTCAAACTGTTGGCATTGGAAGAAAAGGCGAGGTAGAAGTGATAGTGACGGCAACCTGACAGAGTCCTCTGAAATTGCATAGCTGGTGGGTGGAAGTGATGACGCTTTTGGTTTATTGATTTTTTTAAAAAAATTCTTGTGGCACTGTTACGTAAATACATTTGAAACTGGCATGTTGATAAATTTCATATGGCCATTTGATATCCCAATATTTTCACAGGATTAAAATCCTACTTAAATCGCCTTCGTTTATTCTGTTTTGGGGGAATTAATCTACCCACAAACAGCTTCCGCCTTGTTTGCCTCACATAGGGGGTGAATCGGACCATTAATTTTCACGTTGCTCAAACTGAAAGTAAGGTGAGGCATTTCGACACAGTGTCACAATTTGTGACTGAAACAGGGCGCAACTTCAGGGTGGGGAGTACAGTAGAACCTTTGGCAACCGTGACAAATCAGTCAGTTTCCATAGCACCCGACCCAGGACTTTAACGCAATAGAATATCTGTCTCCAGAGTGTTTTGAACGTTGCATTAGTGGGTGGGGGGGGGTAATAGTGTGTTCGGGTGAAGAAGGACGGGCGGACGGGTTGGCACAGCTTCCCCTGCAGTGCTCTGAGCAGGCTGCTCCGGACACCGGTTATGCAACTGGAAGCAGCAGCGTTGCGCTGACTCAGGTGCCGCTCAGTGCGCGCGCCTTCACTGTCATGACGCGCGGTTCCAGCACGTGGTGCAAGCGCGTGCCGCCGCGCCAAGCCTCGCTCACGCCGTGGCTCGAGCGTCCTTCAGCCGGTGGCAGGCAGGTGCTGGCGAGAGCAGCGGCTGCCGCGGCGTAACATCCGTCTCCCGGCCGGTGTCCAGCCCAGCGGCTGCCCATCGGCAGAGAGGCAGCGAGAGCGTGTTTCAGCAACAGCTGTTCCGATCCCTTTGGAGGGAGAAATAATATTTTCTCCAAAAAAATAAATCCGGTGGGAGACTGAGGAACCGCGACTCGCGCTGAACTCGGCGGATTCAGGTTTGTCTTGACGTTGATCGAGCTGCGGAGGCGAATCTCGGGCTCGGAACGACGATCGGCAGCGGCGGCTCGTAGAGCGGTGCGGTGACACCGACCTCGGGCACTTCCAGCACCTTGCATCCTTACAGCACCATCCACTGTCCATCTCCCCTGCACCGGCAATCCCTCCGGCCTCACTTCCCAGCACCATCCGCCATGAATCGTAAACAAGCAAAACATCCACCGCTCATCCTTACATCTCTACAGCACCTTACATCCCCACCCAGCAACATTCGTCCCTCCAGCACCATCACATCCACTGCCCATCCCCACCTGCTCCGTTCACCTTCTGTCTCTTCAACGCCGTCCGTCGTCCGTCCATCCCTCCAGCACCGCACATCCGGACAGCACCGCTTACCCCTGTCTCTCAGGCACCGACCATTCCTCCATCAACATCCGACTTCCCTGCACCCTCGCACAATCTTCCAACACATCCGCTCTCTCTCCCCCGGCACCCACCATCTCTCCCCAGCACTTTCCACCCAGCACCTCCTACCCTCTCTCCCCAGCACCTTTCATCCTCTCTCCCCAACCCCTTCCACCTACTCTCACTCCTGCACCTTCCACCCTCTCTGATCCTGGCACCATCCACCATCCACCCTTTCTCCCTTGGCACCCACCTCTCTCCCCTGGCTACCACCCTGTCTGCTCCAGACCCACCTTCCCTCCCTGGCACCATCCGCCTTCCCTCCTTCCCTCCTTCCCTCAGCACCCACCTTCCCTCCCCACTACCATCCGCCTTCCCTCCCTCCCTCAGCACCCACCCTATCCGCCCTCCCTCCCCCAGACCCACATTCCCTCCCCGGTACCATCCGCCCTCACTCCCTCCCTTAGCACCCACCTTCCCTCACCAGTACCATCCGCCTTCCCTCCCTCCCTCAGCACCCACCCTATCCGGCCTCCCTCCCCCAGACCCACATTCCCTCCCCGGTACCATCCGCCCTCACTCCCTCCCTTAGCACCCACCTTCCCTCCCCAGTACCATCCGCCTTCCCTCCCTCCCTCAGCACTTTCCACCCTCTCTCCCCCAGCACTTTCCACCCTCTGTCCCCCCAGCACCTTCCACCCTCTGTCCCCCAGCACCTTCCACCCTCTCTCCCCCAGCACCTTCCACCCTCTCTCCCCAGCACCTTCCACCCTCTCTCTCCCCAGCACCTTCCACCCTCTCCCCCAGAACCTTCCACCCTCTCTCCCCCAGCACTTGACACCCTCTCTCCCCCAGCACTTTCCACCCTCTCTCTCCCCAGCACCTTCCACCCACTCTCTCCCCAGCACCTTCCACCCTCTCTCCCCAACACCTTCCTCCCTCTCTTCCCCCAGCACTTTCCACCCTCTCTCCCCCAGCACTTTCCACCCTCTGTCCCCCCAGCACCTTCCACCCTCTGTCCCCCAGCACCTTCCACCCTCTCTCCCCAGCACCTTCCACCCTCTCTCTCCCCAAGCACCTTCCACCCTCTCTCTCCCCCAGCACCTTCCACCCTCTCTCCCCCAGCACCTTTCACCCTCTCCCCAGCACCTTCCTCCCTCTCCCCAGCACCTTCCACCCTCTGTCCCCCCAGCACCTTCCACCCTTTCTCCCCCGGCACCTTCCACCCTCTCTCCCCAGCACCTTCCACCCTCTCTCTCCCCAGCACCTTCCACCCTCTCTCCCCAACACCTTCCACCCTCTCTCCCCCAGCACCTTCCACCCTCTCTCTCCCCAGCACCTTCCACCCTCTCCCCAGCACCTTCCACCCTCTGTCCCCCCAGCACCTTCCACCCTCTCTCCCCAACTCCTTCCACCCTCTCTCCCCAGTACCTTCCACCCTCTTTCCCCAGTACCTTCCACCCTCTCTCCCCAGCACCTTCCACCCTTTCTCCCCAACTCCTTCCACCCTCTCTCCCCCAGCACCTTCCACCCTCTCTCCCCCGGCACCTTCCACCCTCTCCCCAGCACCTTCCACCCTCTCCCCAGCACCTTCCACCCTCTCTCTCTCCCCCAGCACCTTCCACCCTCTCTCTCCCCCAGCACCTTGCACCCTCTCTCCCCAGCACCTTCCACCCTCTCTCTCCCCCAGCACCTTCCACCCTCTCTCCCCAGCACCTTCCACCCTCTCTCTCCCCCAGCACCTTCCACCCTCTCTCCCCAGCACCTTACACCCTCTCTCTCTCCCCAGCACCTTCCACCCTTTCTCCCCACCATCCGGTACATCCACCCTCTCTCCCCCTCAGGACCAACCAGCCTTTCCTCCCAGCACCATCCGCCTTCTGTCCCTCAGTGCTGACCACCCTCTGTCCTTCAGCACCTTCAACGTCCTCTCCCTTAGCACCTTCCGCCCTTTCTTTCCCAACACCTTCCACCCTCTCTCCCCTGGCCCCATCTGCCCTCTCTGCCCCAGCACCATCCGCTCTCTCCCGCCCAGCACCTTCAACCCTCCCTCCACTGCACCTTCTGCCCTTGCTCCTCTGGCACTTCCATCACTTTTCTTTCCTACTCCAACAACCTTCATTCTTATTCTCTCTCGCTCTCTCTCTATCTATCTATCTCTCCCCCTCCCCCTTCCCTCCCTCCCTCCCTTTTTTCTCTCTCTCTATCTCTCTCCCCCTCCCCCTCCCTCCCTTGCTCACTTCTCTCTCTCTCTATCTCTCTCTCTCTCTCTCACACCATCTTCTCTTCTACCCAACCACTTCCGCCTGTCCCAATCTACCTTCTTTCTCCCACATCATTCACCTTGTACCATTTGTCCCCCAGTGCCTAGTACCCTCTATCCCCTGGCACCTTGCTCCTTCTCAGCTCCATTCGCTGTTCTCTCTCACAGCACCATCTGGCATTCTCTTTCCACCCCCCCCCCCCCCTTCCCTGGCTCTTCTGTCTACCTTTCTCCTGGATTTCTTTTGCTTCCCACTCGATCTTAAATTTTCCTTTGGCTTCTTTTCATGATCCTTATTACTATATATTACTCATTCTCATTCCTGTTCTTCCTTTGCACTATTGTGTATCTGCTCACCTTCATCACCATACTTCCCTTTCCATTCTCCTGTCCATTGTAATTGATGTTAGTCAATTGACATTTACTGGCATTTATTTTTTCTCTTTTTCTCTGCGCTTCCCATGCTGTTGAAGTCAGTGCATTCATTATCTGGCAAATCACCAATGGCTCTGTGCTTTTCCTCTTCGTGGTTCTTGCTTAACATGTGTCCCATTAGCACAATCTGTTTATGTATGGGAGTAAAACATACATAAACAGGGTCTTCCATCCCTTTCCTATAGAATAGAGGTAGCCAACATATCTAGTGTGATAATCAAATGGAAGCTGTTTTCAATGAGATCAGTTGGAGATTCAGCAAGTTTACAATTAGGAGGTGGGTAATGCAATAGCATGACACACCAGGGGAAATATGTGCATCCTGATCCAAAAACATGTGTGCCTAGCACTGAGTTTTGTCCAAGAAGAGTATTCTGAAATATTCCAAAAAACTATTGTAAAGATGAATTTGAAGTGTTTACCTTGGTGGTATAGATAGAGACTGGAGGTAGTTATGATTTGCAGAAGCATTCTGAAGATATAGCAAAATTTTCCTCATTTCATTTCTCCACTCCCTGTACGAGTGGGTGGTTTATTATCCTGCTGAAAAAAAACTGGAGAAAGTGACCTGCATTTTTATAAAGCTCCATTTATTTATTGTTGCAGCATCTTCAGCCCATTGCAACTATCCCTTTTCCCTGCCAACATTATCTCCCTCATATGCCTATCAACTTCTTTTGGTTTTTCAGCCACCTACAGATATTAAGCAGTTGCTATTTAAGCATCTAGTGTACCTTTGGGAAATGGGAAGAAACTGGAGCAGCCAATGGAAACCCACCCAGTCTCAGGAAAATATATAAATTACATCCTTTTCAGAGCCTGGCATCCTATTCAAACCTAGGCCCCAGAAGCTGTGAGAAAGCAGCATTAACCACTGTGCCAGTGTTGCTCAAGCTTTGTTAATGTTTATCCATGTAAGTAGAATTGTTTACCTTCTTTGACGTTCACATTAATTTCAGAATAGAGCACTGGTGATATTCCTCTAACTGTCCATCCAGCTAAATGGAACCAGTTGTTAGGAATCCTCCTTCTGAGAGTCAGACCCATCCATCTAGCTTCCATAACGGAACCTGATTAGGTGCCTGATGTACTCTGTACTTAACTAACTCAGAATTGACTCAGTTCCAATTTTCTCATGTCAGGTACATTCTTGTGAAGCAACAATGATCTATATTTATAGCTTCCACAGACACACCTTCCCCTGATGTCTTTCATAACATACACAAAAGGTCAGCAAGAATGTCAGAGAAACAGTGCAAAAGGCCTTGTCCTGCTATTTCTATTTGATTTCTATTGATCCGTTGAAGTCACAGGATTTAACCAGGAAACTTCGACGAAAATTTGTGTTCTTGTATGTTTTAATATATTTACAAGGATGTTGTCGGGACTTGAGAAATTGAGTTACAGAGAAAGGTTGAATAGATTAGGACTTTATTCCCTGGAGCGTAGAAGAATGAGGGAAGATTTGATAGAGGTATATAAAATTATGATGGGTATAGATACAGTGAATGCAAGCAGGCTTTTTCCACTGAGGCAAGGGGAGAAAAAAAACCAGAGGACATGGGTTAAGGGTGAAGGGGGAAAAGTTTAAAGGGAACATGGGGGGGGGGCTTCTTCACACAGAGTGGTGGGAGTGTGGAATGAGCTGCCAGATGAAGTGGTAAATGCGTGCCCACTTTTAACATTTAAGAAAAACTTGGACAGGTACATGGATGAGAGGTGTATGGAGGGATATGGTCCAGGTGCAGGTCAGTGGGACTAGGAAGAAAAATGGTTTGGCACAGCCAAGAAGGGCCAAAAGGCCTGTTTCTGTGCTGTAATGTTCTATGGTTCTGTGGTTCTATTTCATCATTCATGTTGACATAGAAAGAGGCTATTTGGCACATCAAGTATATGTTAGACCTCATGCAGTCCTATCAGTCCAATTTCCTATTGCTAATTCCCTCACACAAGTTTTGATTACACCAGGTTAATTTAGAATGGGCAATTATATAATAGCCAGCATGTCTTTGGGACATGGGAGGAAGCCAGAGCACCTAGAAAAACGCAGTCGCAAGGAAACCATGCATTTTTCACAGACACCACATGCAATGAGGATAGAAGCAGTCACTGGAACTGTGAGATCTCTGCACTTTCTGCAGCACCGCTGTGCCAACCCTTGTGATAACTATAATGTAGGAATTGTAGATTCTCTAAATAGTGTAAATATTTTCCAGGGTAGTTTTGTTGGAAGGGAAATGTATCATTATCCTGCCATTTGGTGAGATTATGGTTGATTAATAATCTAACTCCTTTGGCTCATATCCTTAAATCACTTTAGTTAACAAATTCTGAACTAGACTAGCAATGATTGCTATTTCCAGAAAATTGTTCTGCACTGCTATTTTTCGTTCCTATATGAGTATTTCCAAACTTGACACCTGGAAGACTAGGGTCTCATTTTAGATCATCTCCTATTTCTAGGTTTCCAACCAGTAGGAAAAAGATTTTAAAAGAGAACTTGACAGATGCTTTTCATATTCATGAAAAGTTCAGTCTAATTCCCCATCCTCCATTTTGAGTACTGTGTCACATTAGAAATTCATCGCAATTCAGTAGTGCAAAATATGCTGGATTATATTGGTCCAGCAATTTGTACTTGTGCAACAAATCATGATTGACTTTTGAATTCTGTGTCACTTTCTGATCCTACCCAATACTCTTAGTGACTAGGAAGTTACTAATTTTGAGCTTGAGCTTTTAATATCCTCTGATTTGGAGAATTCCAAAGATGAACCACCAACTCGGTGAAGGAATTTCATTCTTAACTCTAGAATTTAATTCTTAGACTAAAACACCTTAGCTCTAGATTTTGCAGCTGTGGGAAGCATCTCCTTGTTTTTCTCCTATCATCCTTTTAAAGATCATCTCTCATCTAAATGCTAGAGAATATTGGACATATGCTACAAAAAAAAGGATATTTAATCATGGAAACAAAAGTACAGAAAGGATTAAAGAACACAGGAATTGAAATGATTAAGCTATCTGAAGAAGCTGGAGTTTTTTTGCTTTAAAAATAAATGGTTTAAAAGGATGTGAAACATATTTCTATTTAATAGTTAAGTCCAGAGTAGGGTATAACTTTAAAAAGACCACTAATAAAATTAGCTATTTTTGTTGAGTACAGATAGTGGTTTGAATGTGGGATATTCTGTCATAGGATATTTGAAACAAATAAACATTATCGCATTTAAGGGAGGGGGTGGTGTAAATATAAGAAAAATAGGGAGAAATAAGAGAAAATAATTACAGAATAGACGGTTTTCTTGATACATACTAATTGAGCTGCATATTCTGTTTAAGTACTGTGGATTCTATGTAATTCTGTGACAGTTTTGATCAAAGTATTCCAGAGGGTCCTTCAATCCTATGCACAAACAAATATTGAAGTCAGGGAATTCAATTAGCAGGGAATCTGCTACAGGTGTTGACCACTGTTCTAAAAGTGGTATGATTTTGTCACAGTTCAACCTTTTCATTCTAAACTTGAGTCCTTCAGCCTTCAGTTTTGTTTTAAAAAAACAAAATCTCAAATGTGAATGCATTTGAACCATTTATGCCTTATAATATTTGAAAGTTCTGGAAATTTTATTCTTGAGCTTTCTATTCTACTCACTATAATTTCACAATTTTTTTCTAATAAGGTTTTTTTAAGTAAATCTTAGGTTTCCATCCAATCCATTCCATCTTCTGCATAGAAAATTGATACTGTAAATTTAGTTTGCAAATTTAAACTTCAAATTTACAAATAAACAAAAAAGATCTTTCAGTTATTGCTACTAAGATAATTCAGTAAATACTCTGATATCAGGTGCCCTAAATTGTCATGATTTTTAAAATTTCAGATAAAAGTATGTCAAATGATCATCGAATTATCTGCCTTAAATTGTTTCATTATCTTACCTTTTTTTTAGAGAATTTCTCAGAGGCAATCATTTATTTCAATTTCCATCATGTTTCACTGTACACAGACCAGCAGTTTCTCTATCCTCTTGACTTATATAATGGTTTTTTTTCTTACTGTCATTTTTTTCTGTATCATGTTGGCTACTTTTTATGTTGGGACCATTGGAATTATTTCTATTACAATAGAAAAATTACTTTTGCTTCTCCAGTTATTAATTCCTGGCAATTCTTCACATAAAGAAATTGCTATTTGAAATCTATGTAAGTTCAGTAACAAAGCATCCAAATTAATATTATTGCTGGTATAAAATTTGTGTCGTTTGAGTTCTAATGCAGAGATTTAACTATCATATGTAGGTATCAATGCTGTGCTGTAAAATTAGAAAAATATAAGAATTTAATGCAAATTATACTTTTTTAAGAAAGATTCATAGAAGAAAATTTCAAATCATGAGAATTTCTGGAGCAGCTTTTGTGTTGTATTCATCACAGGTGTCTTTTGTAGATGGCTCAAAGAAATAAAAGTGGTTGTGTTCAGTTCAGTAAAGAAATCAGAACAGTTTGCTCTTAACTCATATAATTTCAATTTTATATGTTCACGTTGGCCTTAGTTGTTAGAAATATCACCTTAATACATATGTTAATGTAATCAGCTTTGATTAAAGGAATATAATATGTATTACATTTATTTAGTTTAAGACAGACAGTAACTATTTAAAATAGCTATAATTTTTTATAAGCTTTAACTAATATGGGTCAGTTTCTCTCCTGTTATTAAGTACTACAACCTTGGGTGTTTCCTTATTACCTTGTCATCAGATATATAGCTTAATGATATTTAAAGGACATTATTCATGAAATTTAACTCCAGTACATTTTGAAAATTGTTTTGAACTTTATCCTCATGATTTAGCTGGGCACATTATCAAGCAGTTGCAATTTCATAGGACTGAATTATAAAGTTTGGCTAAAGAAATCTTCGTCTTATAAAGGGAAGCCTACTAAAGACTGTAATGTTAAGTTGAAGAGATATAATGATGTAAGCAATATTATAATAAAAGTACTTCAATCAAAGTAAATATAAAATATTTCAAAAAAACAATATGATGTAAAATTCAAGCAAATAAAAGACAAATATACTACTGGTGCACTAAAAATAATATTTGGGCAGCAACTGAAAACGACCTTCCTGGGGCAAATTTTGATTGTTTCTGCAACTGAATTCAGGGATCATAATGTGTGATTACCAAACCCATTATTTACTGTGCTGCCAGCACTGTAACTTAGTGTTATATGCTCATTATAATTGTTTTATGTCCATTTATACTTCTCATTGGCTGAAAACATTAGCAGAGACTTAATTCCATGTCAGCCTTAATCAACCAAAGCTGGCCTGCAGCTCCTGGAAGGATGGTCAAATTTAAAAGACTGATGTCCAAAGATTCAATGCCAAGACTCATGCCTTGGGGACCCTGATAAGTACCAGAGGAAGTTCAATAACTTTCTCCATCAGGTGGCCCATTAACCTTAGTCATTACTGAATTCATTCACCTAGCCAATGACATCTATTGATTAAGAATTGCATCCAATTTTAAAGTGTTTTGTCACATTAAAGATTGGCAGGAGATACAAGAGACAGCAATAGACTGAATGCTGGAGGATCACAGCAGGCCAGGCAGCATCTGTGGAGGGAATAGAGAGTCAATGTTTCAGGTTGAGACCCTTCATTAATATATGAGATGTCAGCCGTCCACTTCCCTCTACAGTTGCTGCCTGACCTGTTGAGCTTTTCCAACATCTTGTTGTAACTATTTCACCCATATAGATTCCATGATGTACTCTGGCACACTTCCCTACATTTTTTAGATCACCAGATGAAAATTTGCAAGGGGGCAAATGAGCTTTCACATGTCAATCTTCATGGAGAAGACACTGGTGACCTTTAGTGGAATGGTGGCTGTTGAACTTGTGCTCAATTAACCCAAAACATCATTTAATTGCATAATTTTTATGCTTTCTTGGATGTGTGCTCACTCACAAGTGGTTAAATTGTAAATTTTCTATAAAATAACTGTGAGGACATTGAGCAGGTAAGCATGTAGCTCATTAAGAAGTCTGCCTTCATTGTGAAGGAGCTGAAGGCATCTTGCAGTGGTGCTTTTTTTTTGTACTGCTTAGTGCTCATCCTTTCCAACGTGATTTTTCCCAGCTTTGTTTATACACTTGTAACCCAGCCAGCTGCCATACCAAAACAACCTTCTGCTTTGCGAGCTCAGGCTTATCACAATGGCAGTGAATTACTGGTATTATAATACAGATATTATAATTTTATCACTAAAACAAAATATCAAAAACTAGTTAGCTAATCTTTCTCAATATAGTATTGGTGGGGAGGTCCTTATTACTGTTGAACATTCCTGTATGCCTCAAGAGGTTCATTGAGATATTGTCTGGAGTGTTAAAATGGCAGCATCACATGACCAGGCTGCATTTGATACAGCATCCATACCACTTTGTAGTTACTAACAATCTGCTGGATGAAATCTGTGGGTTGACCAGCATCTGTTGGGGGAAGGGGTGGGTGGGGAAGGAATTGTTGATGTTTCTGTTTAAAACTCTGCATCACTGAGAAAGGAGATGGCCAATGTAAGGGGATAAGAGGATAAGGGGAATTGTGTGACAGGAGCCCAAGGAGATTGATAGACTCTGGAGAGGTGTAAAATGATGGGCAGGTTGTGCCAGGGAGGGGAAGGGTACTTAATCTGAATTTCTCCAACAGATTGTTGCTTTAGATTGCAGCATACACACTGTCTTGTGTCTCCACTACTTAGTTTGATCTTTTATGTATCAACTATATTAACTACCTCAGAGTTTGAGATATACATTCAATGCTGCATTATTCACCCTCTTAGTGTTTCCAAATTTCAAAATTGCCTACA
This sequence comes from Mobula birostris, assembly GCF_030028105.1. Lineage (NCBI taxonomy): Eukaryota > Metazoa > Chordata > Chondrichthyes > Myliobatiformes > Myliobatidae > Mobula > Mobula birostris. The sequence continues at coordinate 31,047,834 of NC_092385.1, read as the reverse complement.
AAGTTTATTGTGGCACATTAACCATTTTTTCCTATTCCTATTGATTTTTTTTCTTGTAGAAGTGTAAAAATTAGCAAGGTGATGTCGAAGAGCCTGGAGTTCTTGTTTTCTAGCTATACAGTTTCTATTTGCATTTTCATTCAATTTGGAAGCTCAGTGTGAAAGAATTAATTAACTCAAAATACATTGCAAGCTTGGGAGTTGAATCTGAGGCAAAATATCACATTGATAGAATTACATATATGGAAGGAGCAGATCATTCTGCTGGAGTATTACTGACTGTTGATGCCCCTAAACCTCTTGTCCTTATCCATTTAACTATTAGAATAATCTTGTATTCCCTTGTGTTATGCTTAACAAGCTTTCCTTTAAATACTTGAAACATCTGTAGATAAAGTAACTGCAGGTGAAACGTGGGGCAAAAGTAGTTTTGAACATTAAATGGTAGCAGTTAATATAGCCAAAATTTATGTATGTTAAATGAGATTGGGGTAAATCATTGTAAAGCAGTAATCAGGTAAGTAAACAAATGCCGAACTTCACATTATAGAGAAAATCACATCAAATTGCAGTGTTCTTCTAAAACCACATCTTGAGTACTGCATATGGTCCTTATCACCAAGAAATGAAACGGTGGAAGAATTTAAGTGGAAAACTACATGACTAATACCAAAACTATTCATAATTTATTTGGTAAATACAATTGGGGTATAATTTTTCTAAGTTCATTGTACCATCTATTAAGTATATGCTCTAACAACACATGAACCACTCCTGATTCCTGCTGGTCTATGAGGTGTTTGAGAAGGTTTGGCACAGTCCTCTGTGTCCAGTGGTAGCAGAAGCCGAGTCTGTAGAGATGCATAGTGTGCAGCCTTTATGGTAGCTGTAGCAATCGTTAGTATATATTTCTACACCAGCTGCCAACATACGCTTGCAGATACCTCCTCACACTGCATCTTTCGCTCGGTGGATGACCATCCAGCTGCAAATGATGTTTCTGACATTGCACATAGAATTCAGAATCCTTTGCTATGCAGGTCCTCAGGGCAAACATCAACAAAGACCACTGCATCCTTTTTGAGACATTCTTAGCTATTGCACAGTCCAGGAGGAGGATGATTGTCTCATCTGCACCACAACCCATTCATGGTAGGATGGAGGCTAAAACTCTGCAAGAAGGATGTGATAGGAAGGGTCTCCCTCACCGCTATCCAAGTGAAGTCTCTGTGATTGTGAGTTCCAGATAGAAGATGTTCTGCCAAAAAACTATGAGAGTCTGCTTAGGGAACCTTCTCACAGAATCAAGGACAACTTCCCCTGCAGAGTCTTGAAGATACCCACTGTCTAATGAATGTGGTCAAAGGTATTTACCTGCAGCTTTTCCTGTAAGGACAGATGGTATGGCTTGGTTCAGCTGCCTGGAATAGGACAACCTCAGATCATGTTGGGACATGGTAATTGTGTACTCCAGTTCCTCGCTAAGCTTGATTTAGCCACACAATAAGATGGCTATCTTTTCATACCTCTTTCTGTGGAGACACATATCATTCCTTGATAGACATGATCCATTATGGATCTCCAGATGAAATGGGTGATTACTGCAGCATAGAAGTGGGAGATAGGCCATAACTATACCAGTACAGCGACATTGAATGCTGTTTCCACCTGATGACCAGGTTCTTTTCCATCATTGAGAGCATTGCGTCCACATTGCTAACTTCATGTTCACCTTGGGTAGCTGTTCTAACCAATTCTTATCACACAATTTAGTTTCTCCAGCCGAATTACCTTCAGACAGTTGGATCTGATGGTGAAGGGAACTGAGAATCAATTGGGCCAGTTGTTTGGCCTTATTCTTGTTGCAATTGGCACTGGATACTATAATCATTGTAAACTAGTTGTAGATGCTGATCAATCTGTTGACAAACTGTGACCTTAAGCAGAAGACAGTAACATCATGTATGTACATGGAGTCTTTGCCCCCACTGCCTGCTATTGTTACTCATCACCCCCCATGTTCTCCTTAAAGGATATGGCTGAAGGGTAAAGGCAACCCACAAACAAGACAGAGGAAATAGGGCAGCCATGCCTAACTCCAGATTTGATGGGGAAGCTTTCTGTTTTGCACCTATTAATTTACAGAGTGTAATGGTTTTGTTTTGTTTCATAAATATACTTTATTCATAACATGTACATTAAAAACATCGGTAACATCTTTCTCTACATTCATTGTATCATCAATTCTAAGTGTTATCTCACAATGCATCAACACCACTCAAGTTTCCTCATTAAAATGTGTACACATGAAGGATTAAAGAGGTTGTGAAACTGGGTCGAGCCCCTCACTTTCCAGTTGTGGCAAGGCCTTCCTAAGGAGTCCTTATGGTGACTTATCAAATTTGTGCATACCACAACAAGTACTTCTTGGCATACTGCAGTTCATAACATTTGTTTGTAACTTTTCTCCTTACACTGGAAGAAAAGTTACCAACTCTACTGAAGTAACACATAAAAGTTGCTGGTGAATGCAGCAGGCCAGGCAGCATCTCTAGGAAGAGGTACAGTTGAGCTACTCCTGGGCCCTCAGAGGCTCCTTCTTCCTCTCCAGGAAGAAGGAGCCTCTGAGGGCCCAGGAGTAGCTCAACTGTACCTCTTCCTAGAGATGCTGCCTGGCCTGCTACATTCACCAGCAACTTTTATGTGTGTTGCTTGAAATACCAGCATCTGCAGATTTCCTCATGTTTGCGAACTAACTGAAGTGTGTCTTTTACTGATTTGAGAATATTTCACAGCAGTCGATGCTTCTATATGTATTCCTGGGGAAAGACCATTGATCACAGTATTCTGTTAACAAGCTACTCAAGGTGAACTTTGACAAGGATCATTTCATCCTTTTCCAGACCTTGGTAAATGAACAACTCACAGAGAGGTGGAAAATGATCTAATCTGCAGTAAAACCATCTCGAGAACAGTGGGCATTGGGAGTGAGAAAGATCTGACAGGGAAGACTCCGGAAACTATCAAGTCAAGCGAGGTGTCAATACTTGTTTGTGAGTTCTGGAGATGAGGCATCCTGCAAAATCATTTTGACAGCTTGAGAAACTATCCCATAGGTTTCTTCTCTGACGGGGCTTGCAAGATGTTCTGTGCTCACCTCTGCTTGCTGAACTTGTGGTTAAAAGTGCTTTTCCACATACATTTTTCTTGGTCAGACAGGTAATGTGGTAGGTGAATTAAACATTGTATGGCAGTAAGATTAAGGTTTTTCTTGTAGAACTGGAACTGAACACCTCCTGACACTTGTCAGTATACTTCAGTTCTACACAGCTTGATGCAAGTATCTGAAACTTTGTAAGATATGTTTTCTTCTCTTCCTTTGGAGATTTGTACATCATTTCCTGACAGCCAAAGAAACTTTATTCCAAAAATATGCCAGAAATACAAAATAATCCATGACTTTCTTTACATTTATAAGTGCCCATTCTAAGCATTCTTAGTGTTGTCAAATCTATGCAGAGTTGAGAACTGGGGATAATTATAATTTTGCAGCGAAGGTGGCTTGGCTGCAACCAATATAATTTACTCAAGGGACGACATTATAAAACTGCACGCAATATTGATAAACTAATTAGAGGGAAATAATTGTAAAACAAGACATCACGCTATTAAAAGAATGGTTTTAAAGGGCCGTGTGAATAATACGTTTTAGAAATTTGAAGCTACCGTTCTGTAAAAAGTAATTTAGAACCAGCCATCTGGTGCACTGTGAAACCGAATGATACCTAACTCGAAGGAAAATGGATGAGTTTAGGCCTGATGAATGGTGGCTTCGCAAAGATTTTAGCATGGTATCACCAAAATTTACTTTTGTAGTCTGACCTGAATTTTCATTACCTTAAACATTTATGCAGAATTATATATTGCGGGTTAAAACATATTTCTATGTATTCGCTGGCACTGGGGCGAAGAGTCGCCAATAAAAAATACAATAGGTGACTATAAATCTTTTCCGTCACCTAGCAACTGATACAATGAATCGAAAGTAAAAAGGAGTCAGTATCATTTATTGCAATGGTTCACAGCTGTCAACTTAGCATTCGCAAAAACATATAACTGGGCATTAGAAGGGAGGTCTTTACATTCTTAGCAGTTACCCTTGCGTGATACCGTAATATTATTCGTTAGAGTTAAATAGAAACTGAATGTATTTTTTTCCTGTTAAATGCCGTCAAGTTATTTGTGACAATTAGCCTGGATAATGTTATGAGGAAAATACTCTTAAGTAATGATTACAAATTACTTAAAATAAGCAATTGTCAAAAAATGGCACTTATTTTGGTCTTGTTCGTCCGGTTAATTTGGTCTAGTCCCGCGGTCCGATACAGATGACGACCAACACACGTGATAACTTTTTTTGTGTTCCGTCTATTACCCTAATACAGTATAAATATTTTAAAATAAACGTAAAAGTCGCATACCTAATAAAGCGATAAAGAGGGTGTATTTATACAATTTGATTTTCAACAAATCATCAACTTGATTTTTGAAATTTGATGCATTCTTTCAATTATACAGTAAAGAATAGGGAGAGCATTGGAAGTGTATAATTAACTTTTTCATATGCAAATCTCCAGCAGCAACATTTACACAACAAATGCACTTTCAATCTGAAGGGAAATATTCTCTGTACATGAATGTGGTCCTCTCACTTATTTCTTCAGATTTAAACTCCAGTTTTTTAACACATAATATAATTTACCGGACTTGAAATTGAACTGCAGTTTCTTGTATTCTTAACTTTGCCTCCAAGAGCTTTGCTTTCCTTTTTTTAGTTTCTCAATAATGTAGCTCTTTAAATCTAAGTTTCTTCGTGAAAGAAAACTGCTTCCTTATCAGGGAAAAGGAAGTTACTAATTCTTTTCCTCTCAGGTATTATTCGTTTCTTGATAACGTTGCTCATAATTCACCCATAATTTCTGCGTTTCCTTCTCGTATTCTTTCTTGAGTACTTCTTTGCGCGTTTGTTCCTGGTAGAAAATCATTGGAGAGTGTCATTTGGCAGGCAGTTCTCACCTCTAACCATACTTGTCTTTGCTGCCTCTCAAATTGTTGTCTTATTTCCCCCCAAAAAACTGTCTTTCGCTCCAGTTATTTACCACCTCTTCCGCAACCGATCATTCCCATGAATTTCCCCATCCTGTATTAAAATGCAGTATGAGTAAAAATTATTTCTAATTGTACATTTTGAATATCTTATGATTTATTTCTTCAGTATTCAGTTCACTAAAATAATTTCGATGGCCTTTTGGTATTAAAATGAAAACGCAACTGCCTATTTCATTTTTATTTACTGTGATTAAAATATTTTACAAAATCTAACTATTTTTAAAGCAACAGGAATACAAAATATTAGTTTATGTGCCCATTCTGGTAGGTTGTGAGCCGCTATTTGTTGCAGGGGCGGAGTAAGTGACCGGAAGAGGGGAAATTTCCATTCACAATATTGTTGCGAGCCGGTGAGAACTCGAGCGCCGCTCTCAGGAGCTGTAGTTACGGAGTCGGCTAATTTCTCTTTTTCTAGACTCTGTCCTAAAAAGGCTCTCCGACCAAGCGGCACTGATCTACTTTGATATGTTCAGCCGTAGCTCGAAAAAGCGAAACTCGGGCAAATGGGTGAGTATTGTGTGCCAAGTTCGAGGCATGTATTTAGGAGCATAGTTTCACCTTACGAGTTACATTTTGGAGAGCAATTTGAGCTGCCCATCCCCCCTCTACCGTGCGCACGACCGAGGCAGGAATATACTGCAAAGGTTAAGATTTTTTTCCCGGTTTTGGTGTAGTGTCATTATTGCTGCGTTAGACTGTCTTTTTCGGGAAGCATTAAGGCTGTCAGTTTGTGTTTCATTACCCAGTACCCGTATTGGTTGTGTAGAGAACGACTGCTCAGACCTGCGCTGCTCTACCTTTTTATTCTGCTTGCGCTAGCAAGTTTTAACGCCATGGTATTCACCTTTCTTATGCTCTCCCTTGAATCGTAGGCTTTTCTTTTGTGTATCGGGTTAATAGGCATGAAATGCGAGTCCAAGTTCTTTTAAGAACTGGCAGTTGCGTAGGAAGTAGTACAGTATGTCAATCGGATACGGCTGTCGAAGACTCTTCAGCTGAGGATAGGAATGATCCCTTGCATTAAGACCGGGAAGCAGAAGGAAACCTCATTGCGTATTTTGAAAGTGGGATTACATGCAATGCAATTTTGTTAAACCGTACAGTTGCAGACACTATACTTCGCAAAAGGGAACATTTTTTACATTGTTTTGAATGTAAGATGATAAAGCAGTACTTTTCCCAATATCAAGCTACTTTTGGTTGTACACTGGACGTCACGGTGAGTTTGTAAAAGAGTTTTGAATATTTAGATCTGTTTGAATATTTAGCTTTCATTCATTTTTGGATGTTGCCTACCGGCTGGAGATCATTGTTCTTTTTTATGCTTTTTAATGTCAATTATCTGTCTGTTTGTATCAAAGGTGAAGCGAAAGTTCTATATAGTCCGAATTATGGAGAGGAACTAAAAGTAAAGACTGAAATGTTAGAATCTCATCAGTGAAATAGACCTATAATTCATGTAAATTGATCACGTTTACAGCAATTGACCTCAAATGAGCTGATACACTTGGTTTGTTTGTAAAAACTTTTGTAATCAATTATATTCTGAAAAATAATTATAACTGGTAGGTTTAATAGTCAAATCACTTTCATAGTAATGTAAATATCATGAGTGAAAAGCTGAAATAAATTATTTATTCACTTGTATGTTCTTGAAACTGATCTCTCCTGCTACATGACTATTTTGATTTTATTCTGAAGCCAAAGTATGGGCACATTGAAAATTTATATTAAGTGAGAGAAGTCTTAAATATTTTCCCTAAAATTCCATCAGATTATCTACTTAAGTACTTTAAATTTCAATTTTATTAATTATATTTTAATAATGTTCATAATATAATCTTGAATCAAATATTTTGATTTGTAAGTTCATATCTTGTCCAAGGAAAAACTTGACTTTATTTCCACTGTCCTGTTTATGGAAGTGCAGCTAAATAATTTCAAGAGGATGTTTTCCTTTAGAGTATCAAGCTGATTGCTTCATTGACTTAAAGTGAATGGTAAGAAATTCTGTCCATTTGTGGTCTTTAGAGAGAACATACTTTAACACTTAATATACATTAAAATAAGCCTTTTTTTTACAACTTCAGGATGCCAGCAAAAATGAAACCCATGCCACAAAACCCCCAAGTACTTGAGATTATGCAGTATCTGTAGGTTGCCGGAAAATATCAAAGAGCAGGTTAATTGAACAGAGACATAGTACATGGAATTCAGTCCAAAGATGGCAATTGGATTTCCATACAGATATTGTGATGTGTTGCATTGTGGGAAGTCAAACCAGTGTAGGATTTATATTATTAATGGTAGGGCACAATGAAGTGTAATGAAACAGAGAGACATGAGTGTTTAGAAAGCAGCATCACAAGTAGAAAATGGGGTGAAAAGGGCATTTAGCATGCAGGTCTTCATCTAGCAGAGCACTGATTTTAGGTTGTAGTTGTATAACTCATTGGTGAGGCCACACTTGGACTACTGTCTACAATTTTGGTTACTCTGTTATAGGAAAGATGTGCAGAAAAGATTTATAAGGATGTTGTCAGGGTTACAAGGCTTAAGTTATATGGAGAAGTTGGCTAGGCTTGGTCTTTAGTCATTGGATGTAGGAAATCTGGGGGGGAGATGTAACCTTATTGAAAAGTTTGAAATACTGAGAGGTATAGATAAGGTGGATGGCAATAGTCTTTTCCTCGGGATAGGGGCAACAAAGCTAGAGTTGATGCAGTTACTTTCGTATCATTTTAAAAAGATTTAGACAAGTACATTGAGAGGCAGGGTTTATAGGAATGCAGGAAATTGGGACTGGGTGGTCACCATAGTCAGCATGGACTTTTAGGACCAAACAGCCTGTATCTATACTGTATTGCTATGTGACTCTAAGAGTCTATATAGGAGATTGTGCGATCAGGGGAAATAAGGCACAAATGGTATAATACTAGGTGTAGTGAAACAGATGGATGGATCATGGAGTAAATGTCTACATAGGTCGTGTTGGAAGATGGAGCTCATACAGCTGAATGTCTTTTGGTTGATGTGGACATGATTGCCTGTTTCTGTGTTGTGTGACTATAATGATACCTAAAAGTAGCATGGCTGGTAGGCAAGGTAGTTAAGAAACATGGATACTTGCCTTATTGAGCTGAGGCATCGATTACATGAGAGGGGAGGCCTTGCGGGAGCCATCAACTCTACTCTCAAATGCATCTCTCCCATTTCACGTACATCTGCTCTCACCCTATCCTCCCGCCACCCCACTAGGAATAAGGTTCCCCTTGTCCTTACTTACCACTCCACCAGCCTCCGGGTCCAACATATAATTCTCTGTAACTTCCACCACCTCCAACGGGATCCCAAGCACATCTTTCCCTCCCCCCCACTTCTGCTTTCCGCAGGGATCGCTCCCTATGCGACTCCCTTGTCCATTCGTTCCCCCCCCCCCATCCCTTCCCACCGATCTCCCTCGCAGCACTTATCCTTGTAAGCGGAACAAGTGCTACTCTACACATGCCCTTACACTTCCTCCCTCACCACCGTTCAGGGCCCCAGACAGTCCTTCCAGGTGAGGCGACACTTCACCTGTGAGTCGGCTGGGGTGATCCGGTGCGACCTTCTATATATTGGTGAGACCCCATGCAGGCTGGGAGACTGTTTCACTGAACACCTATGCTCTGTCCGCCAGAGAAAGCAAGATCTCCCAGTGGCCACACATTTTAATTCCATGTCCCATTCCCATTCTGATTTGTCTATCCATGGCCTCCTCGACTGTCAAGATGAAGCCACACTCAGGTTGGAGGAACAGCACCTTATATTCCATCTGGGTAGCCTCCATCCTGATGGCATGAATATTGACTTCTCCAACTTCCGTTAATTCTCCTCCTCCCCTTCACACCCCATCCCTTATTTATTTATTTAATATATTTCCCCTCCCCCCCCCCTTTTTCTCCCTCTCTTTTTTTCTCCCTCTGTCCCTCTCACTATAACTCCTTGCCTGCTCTCCACCCTCCGGGCTCCCCTCCCCCCTTCTCTCTCTCCCCAGGCTCCCCATCCCCTGATCCTCTCCCTTCTCCAGTCTGGTATCCCTTTTGCCAATCAGCTCTTAGATCCACCCCTCCCCTCCTGTCTTCTCCTATCATTTTGGATCTCCCCTCCCCCTCCTACTTTCAAATCTCTTACTATCTCTTCTTTCAGTTAGTCCTGAGGAAGGGTCCCGGCCCGAAACGTTGACTGTACCTCTTCCTATAGATCAAAGTTGCTGGTGAACACAGCAGGCCAGGCAGCATCTGTCCCATGATCCTCTCGTATCCCCTTTTGCCAATCACCTGTCCAGCTCTTGGCTCCATCCCTTCCCCTCCTGTCTTCTCCTATCATTTTCGATCTCCCCCTCCCCCTCCAACTTTCAAATCCCTTACTCACTCTTCCTTCAGTTAGTCCTGACGAAGGGTCTCGGCCTGAAACGTCGACTGCACCTCTTCCTACAGATGCTGCCTGGCCTGCTGAGTTCACCAGCAACTTTGATGTGTGTTGCTTGAATTTCCAGCATCTGCAGAATTCCTGTTGTTCTCTTCCTATAGATGTTGCCTGGCCTGCTGCATCTCACCGGCATTCTTTGTGCGTGTTAGCTGAATAAAGCACTATTTTGGTAACAATTAGAGTGCAGTACTGGTCAACAAAGTACAGGAGAAATGTGAGTACACCAGGAAAAACTGCAAATGAAGTTTATTGGTAAGTGGCAGAGCCTGGAAATTTTCTGAACAGATGAGATAGTGACTATCATGGTAAAACAAATAATGAGACTGAGAGGAAATCTAATTGAAGTCCATAAAATCAAAGGAACCTAACATGGTGAACCTGAAGGGCCTATTGTTCCTGATAGAGCTAAGTACCAGAGGATATGGATCTAAGTTAATTAGGTAGTTTTATAAAACTCTGGTTAGGTCACACCTGCCACATTGCATTAATTTCTGGTTGCTTCGTTATAGGAAGGTTTTCCCGGATGCTTCCGGAATTAGAGGTTGTGTGTTATGAGAAGAGGTTGGATAAACTTGTGTTATTTTCTCTCGAGCAGCAGAGGCTGAGCGAAGACCTGACAGAGGTTCATAAGATTATGAAAGGCATAGATAGACAGTTGGTATTATTTTCCCAAAATCATTTTTAATATTAGACAGGCTGTACTTAAAGTGAGAGGGTGTAAATTTAAAGGGGATGTGTGGGGCAAGTTTTTACAGAGTGGTGGGTACCTGTAGTGTGCTGCCAGGTGTAGTAACGGAGGTAAATACAAAAAAAAACATTTAAGAGGCTGTTAGATAGGCATCTAAATAAATAAAAATGGAGGGATATAGACATTGTGTATGTGGAAGGAATTAGTTTAGTTAGGTATTTAATTACTAGTTTAATTAGTTTGGCTGAAGGGTCTGTTCCTGTGATGTACTGTTCTATGTTCCAAATGGAAGAAAAGATCAGTGAGAAGTTCTTGAGAAAATTCACTTCCTAAGAGAATGGTAGAGGCGGAAACTCACATTTCACTTAAACCATAATTGGATAACCGTTTGCAAATTTGTAAAATACAGAGTTAAGAACAGAGAGCTGAGAAATTGGATTAACCTAAGTAGATGCATTTTTATTGTCTTGTCTCTTTTATTCCATAAGATTAATTCTAGAACATTTACAATCATTGATCTTTCATAATAATGGTTATCTAAAAATCCACTGTGTTGCTCTGTCTATCTGATGGTTCCTAATTTGCTGAGTATCTCCAGTGTTTTTTTATGTTTCACAGTTACAACATTTGTAATATTTTACTGTTCAGAATGGGTGTCACAATACCCATTCAGAAGCACAGTGAACAATATCCAATCAGACCTGTGTGTGACTTCAGATTCCAATGTAATTGACTCTTAGATGCCTCCTCAATATAGGGGCAGTTAGATGGACATTAAGTGACAGCAATGCTAGCAGCATCCACGTTCCATGAACAGAAAAAAATGTTTTCTTCCTGAACTGGTAAATTTGTTTTTGCTCATGTGATGCACATTTGTCTAGCATGTTCTGTTTTTATTTTTAAAAATGTTGCTTTTGCGAAGTAGAAAATGAACATTATTACTTGAATCCCATGGTATTTAGTTTCAAGGGGTGTTTAATGCCTTCAAAGGGGCTCCTTTGCTGATGAAGATTTCTATTTGGTATTTTGGCTTTTGTCTTTCTAAGTTGCTTAATATATTGTAAAACTTCTCACAAACCATATTAATGCATCATGTTTTACAGCTCTCTACAGTGGATGATGCAGAAAAAGGGCAGCCATGTAATGTATGTGGAGACCAGTGCCCAGGGTTGACATTACATAATTGGAGGTATTAATATTTTGGTGCTTTTGGAATGTTGATTATAAATAACCTAGTTATTATCTTTACATAATTGTTTAAATCTGCTTCTATTATAACGTAATTTTAATACTGATTTTTCTAAGTCAGCTTAGTATAAACTGAAATCATCTTAAAAAAATGCTCTGTTATTTTTACCCTTCCTTCAATGTACACGGCATTAGATTGTATCGTTGCTGCCTCTCTGTATCTATAGTGGTCATATTCACTGTGACAAAATAATCTTGAGTAAAGTGTTTATGATTAGTGAGCTGTAATGATGTTCTAGAGATAGTTGCCAATTTATGTAAAAAAACAGCACTTTGGGGTAATGCATGAGAATTATAAATCTAAAAATAACTTAGTAGCTTCATAAATCAGGTAGACAAAATTGAGTTAGCTTACCACTGAACTTGTATCATTAAAATAAATTAAAAACTTGATGATGTTTTCATATTTGTCATAGTATTCATAAAGTCCCAAAAGTTTGTGAATCATGAACACTGTAGTGGATAGCTCCAGTTCATTCTTTTGCAAGTTACATGAAATTTGGTGTTCTTTATATAAAAAAAGTAAATATTTTGGAGAATTATTATCTCAAGAAGAACTAATTGTATGTTCTTATTGAGTTGCTTTTTCGTGTTAATTCACTGTAACTATAGTGTCGTAGTCAGATGTTTGTTAAATTTCTTTAAATTATATTTGTACAATTTAAATAAAACATAAGGTGGGGGAGGAAAGAGAATAAACAGCCAAGCTCTTACCCTAGAGTTGCCATAGCTTTTAGAGGCACAGCAGGCTCTCCTTTATACTTAGGGAAACATACAAACACAGAAGAATGCTTTAATGGATTCTGCATTTCTGAGAGAACTATAAACATTTTTAAGTCAGAAGACGTTGCATATCAAAGTGTGTTGTAAATGCTTCTACTTTGTCCTAAAAACATTTAATCATGAAAGCAATTTATACCCTCTGACTCCTTAGTATATATTTGCAAACGTAATCATTTTCCAACAGTTACAAATTGAGAGGCAATTATTTCAATTTAATATGTAACTCGCAAAGGGCAAAGAGCAGCATGGTGCCAAAATATTCAGTGCTAGTAGACAAATAAAGAAACTTTCAATTTTTTTATTATTTACGTGGCATAATAATGTCTCCTGTTTCATCAAATAATATAATCATCTGAGTGTGTTTGGGGATATTTGATCCTTCAACACAACACTTCCTCATACAATGTGTAACTTTCCTCAATAACTTTCTGATGTCATATAAAAGTTGTTAAATGTATTTACAAATAAATTAAAGCAAAATCTTGGTTCGCGTTGACAGTTTCTATTGTGATGACTTTTATTGATACTCTGAAAAAGATTCTTCAATAAACCTTTGATACTTGCCTTAACATGAAGGGTTGTACGTGGTGACATGTATGTACTCTGATAATTTTTGGTAATAAATTTTACTTTGAATTTTGAACCTTACTTTGAGGAGTTCCTGAAAGTACTTAAGGTAATATCTGTGTATTTATAATATAATTTGTCCTTTTCATGTCATAAAAATATAGTTTGCAAAAGGATTTTAGGTTATTCAAACTTTTTAACGGTTGTATAATATGCAAGAAACTTAAATGATACACGGTTCATGAAAATAGCTGAGAAGCTTTAGGAAATGTATATTTGCTTTACTGAAAGATAAATAGCTTTTTAAAGACCTCTAGGGAGAGAAGGTTAGTGAATCATTAAAAATAGTTAAAATTCTGTACATTGTTGTGTTGATTTGTATTGTTAGTGAAGCTAGGTGTAGTTAGTAAGACTGGAGGATAATTTCTAATTGACTTAAATTTTAACTGTATTACAATACAGTATTTTAAATGTTACAGTATCTTAAATTAACTTTTCAGTTCAGTATATTTAGGAAATACTAGTGAAATGTAGAAACATTTTCATTGGCACCACGCTTCCCCTACTGCAAAGGTAGGACTTGAAAAACTGAATGTGTACTGAAGTAAGTGTCAGATGTTCTCCAAATCATTGCTTATTATTTTTGAACTGTGATTATTTCATCCATATCAAATGTGAATTATTTGAAAACCTTCTGTGAATACACATATTCTATGATAAATGTAACAGTAGAAGTTCAATGCAAAGTGAAATGATTTTGCTCATTTTTTTGGCAGATAAAGGGCTATAATGGTTCTGTAATATAATTCAAAGTCAAAATCTCTGCATGGTGGAAATATATACTAAAGGAAATGCTAGAAATGCACAGCAGGGCTAGCAGCATCTGTGGAGAGAAACAAAGTTAAATTCTCATGCTGATATTTTTAAAAGTAGCTTGTTTGATTGCTTCAGTGTAGGAGGCCATTCATCCCATCCAACTTATGTTGCCCCAACAGAGTAATCTCATTGTTTCCCTTCTCTCTTTCGATTTTTCTCTGTAGGATTGCAATTTACTTTCTGCTCCAGCTTCCCATATCTGCAGTTTCTCATGTCTGGTTATTTTGAATCACATCAACTCATTGTTCCCCCCCCCCCCCCCCCCCGTTATCTACAGTAGCAATTAATCAACCAGGATGTTGTTGGGAGCAAACTAAAGCATCTAACACAGAATGTGCAAACCACATAGATAGCAACCAAGAACTAAACCCAAGTTCCTCTGGCATTAATCCAGCAGCACTGACTGCTGCACCATTCTGTCCTTTCATGAGAACTGAAAAAGGGAAGTATTACATGTTTTCGGAAGATACAGAAGCAATGAAAAGTAGGGGGGGAAGAAGTGATCGAGAGATTTTGGTATGTGGTTAGACGGGATGACAAAGGAGTGTACAAAAGGGTGGTGGTTTAAATTGGGATAGTCAAATACATTTTTCTGAAGTTGTCGAATTCACCATTGAATCTGAAACATTGCTGTCTTGAGACAAAAAAGTAGCTCATTTCCCTTAACCATCATGTAGGTATCATAATGGCAATATACTAGAGATTGAAAGTGACAGGCAACTCATGTTTGAGGGACACTCTTACAGAGGAAATGAATCAGATTTGTTATTACTGACATGTGATGTAAAAATTGTTGTTAAACTACTATAAATCACAGAAATAAAAAAGTAGTGCAAAGAAAAAGAATAATGAGGTAGTGTTCATGGGTTCGTGGACCATTCAGAAATTTGATGTTGTTGAGCATGGGTCTTCAATCTTCTGTTCCTCTTCCCTGATGGTAGTATTGAGAAGAGGGCATGTCCCAGATACTGAGAGTCCGTAATGAAGGATGATGCATTTTTGAGGCAGCACTTAAAGGTGTCCTTTATAGTGAGAGGGAGGGTGGGTTGTACCCATGGAGCAACAAGCTGAGTCTATAACCCTTTTCAGCCTCTTGCAATCCTCTGCATTGGAGCCTTCATACCAGACTGTGATGTAACCAGTCAGAACGTTCTCCATCATACATCTATAGAAACTTATTTGCTTATTGCCAGTTATACCAGTGGCATTTAGGGCAACAATGAAGGTCCTCCATTTCTGTTTGTCCATACTATCGCACACAAATGTAGAAGGATTCTTCATTGCTATTTCTGTAACAGTTTTATTTGATCAGTCAGTGTTGTTAGCCCTGAGCTGAACCCCTGAACCTGGAGGACCAGTGGACTAGTTTGGCCTCTCCCCCTTGACCTGTTTGGTATGGGTGACCCTACCAGAGCCAAAGTTTAAGGCACTGACTCCAGCCAGCATAGCTCTATGGGTCATTGAGGTACGCAAGCCTCCAAACCATGACAACTTTGTGGTCCTCTTGGAAGACATCCATAGAAAGCTTTAAGAATATCTGGTGACATACCAAAACTCTTAACAAAGTAGAATTGCTGGCATACTTTCTTTGAGATTGCATCAATGTGTTGGACACAGGATAGATCGCCTGAAATGTTGATGCCCAGGAACATGACGGTATTTCGCAGAGCAATTAGCTAGTGTGTTAATATAAAATAGATGGCATCTACTGTTCCATGCAAAATAGTAAACAGAAAGTACAAGTATATCTCCTTTTTGTTTTTGGAAACAATATTAGAACATGTTAGGACAGTGGAAGAAGAGAAGATAAAAATCTTCTGCATTGGTATGAGATGAGAAGGATTGTGAAAGAAAAGGATCATGATGCCACAGAAAGAACTGTTCCTATTCTATAAATGTTCAGCAGAAACAATGCAGATAGCACTTAAAATGAGTTAATATGATTCAAGCCTTTGTACAATTGCATGGCTGATACCAAAAGCACTGTAGGTAAGAAATACATTAAGATTTTGTATCAGAAAACTGTACAAATTGAGGATTATACTTGTGAGCAATCATGGTGCTGATTCTACAGTTATGTGACTTTTGATTGCAAAGCCAATATCTGGTTTACCTCTGCTTTTGTTTTTGAGTATAATAGCAACCTACTTTAATAATATTACTGTGAGAAGCTTAACAGTGTGTATTCTTTTGATTTGACTAAAAAAAGAAGTTCCTTTAATATTAACTTCAAGTCATTAGCATTAATTTTGGCACAGAAGTTGGTATTTAATTTGTATGGTGATACAATGAGTATAATTTAATTATTTTTGTTTCTTAGCCCAATATGCTGCTTGAAGCAGCAGTTAGTTCTTGTGTACTTGGAACATGAATAACAACTGTCAGAAATGTTTCATACTGTGATTTGAAGTAAATATGCAGAACTACTATGCAAAAAAAATGATATTATACATGTGTTTTATGTTGAAACTTAGGAATGATTATTTATGCTGTCATTTGCTTTAGCATTTTCTTTAAAAAGAGTTATGTTTAGTAATTTTATTTGGGAAAACCTAGAATTTTGGTTCTGGTCTGCAGTTTTCCTAAGAAAACACTGTGGTAGATTTCAAAGTGTCCAGAAAAAATGGTATAGCTTGTGTTAACATAATTAATTACTATTTCCTAATTATGTGATGATTCAGGAACAGGATTCCAAGAGGTTTTGAAAAGGCAGATGTAGAGAGAATATTTGAAGGAAAATCTAGAACCAGGGATCGCTGTTTAAAAATAACAGGTCATGCATTTAAAACAGATGAGTTGTGATTCATTGGAATCCTACTCTTCAAAGAGCAGTAGTTTGTATGTTCTTATGGTAGAAATAGATTTAACATGTGATAAGCAAGGAGGTGAAGTAATAAAATAGGGCAATTTTGTGGCCATAATGTAAAGAGCTAAATTCTCAGTTGAGGTGAGAGTGGCAACCTTTGACATTAAAGCTGTATCTGATCTAGTACTTCATCAAGGAGCCTTGGTAAAAATGCTGTTAAAAGGATTAAGGGGAGAACACTTAAATGATTGCAATCACATCTTGCACAAAGAAAGCTGGTTGTTGTTTAAAGTCAATCACCATGGCATTGTTGCAGAAGTTTCTCAGGGCCATATCGTAGGCACAATTACTTTCAGTTGCTTTATCAATGTCCTTTTATCTGAACACCAGAGGTGGGGAAGTTTGCTGATGATCACACAATAAGACAATGACCATTTCCTCCAAGAGGAGTCTGACCACCTAACAAATCACTGAGTTCTTTACCAACAATATTTGGGGTTATCATTGATCAGAAACTCAGTTGGAATACTCAGAATCTGAACCAGGTTTAGTATCACTGGCACATGTTGTGAAATGTGTTGTTTTGTGGCAGGAGTACAGTGCAATACATAAAATATACTATACATTATAAGATATAATAAAGTAATATTCATGGACCATTCAGAAATCTAATTTCAGAGATGAAGAAGCTGCCCCTGAAATGTAGAGTACCTTGCTCTACCTCAGGCTCTTGCACCTTCTTCCTGATATTAGTAATGAGAAGAGGGCATGTCCTGGGAGATGGGGATCCTCATTGATGGGTATCTCCTTTTGAAAATATCGTTTATGTTAGGATACGAATACCCATGATGGAGCTGGCTAAGTTTACAATCTTCTGCGTTTTTTTTTTCTGATTGTGTGCATTGGAACTTGAAATTTCTCATCATTTCCACTGCTACTGCTTCGATGAGGATTGGTGTGTATTCCCTCAACTTCCCCTTTTGGAATTCCATAATCAATTCCTTGATCTTGTTGTCGAGTGCCAGATTGTTGTTGCGACACTACTTAACCAGCCAATCTAGCTAACTCCTGTACACCTCATCACCATCTGATATTCTGTCAATAACAACTGTGTCTTTGGCAAAATTATAGCTAACTTTTGTGCTGTGTCTGGCCAGACAGTCATGGGTGTAGAGAGAGTAGTAGGCTAAGTATGCATCCTTGAGGTGTGCTTGTGCTGATCAGTGTTCCTATCCACACTGACTATGGTCTCCCAATGGGGAAGTTAGTTTTAGTTGCAGAAAGAGGTTTTAAAGTTATTGATTAGCACTGAAAGGATGATGGTGTTGAATGCTGAGTTGTAATCAATAAACAGCAGCCTGAAGTAGGTATTGCTGTTGTCGAGATGGTCCAACGCCGAGTGGATAGCCAGTGAAATTGCAACAGTTGTAGCCTATTGTGGCAGTAGGCAAATTGCAGTGAGTCCAGATCCTTGCTTATTCCTTGATCTAACCATAATCTATCTTTTAAAGCAATTCATCACAGTAGATATAAGTGCAAATGGCTGATAGTCATAGAGACAGCTCACCCTTGGGCACTGGAATAATGGCCTTTTGAAGCAGGTGGGAACCTCCAGCTGTAGCAGTGAGAGATTGAAGATGTCTTTGAATGCTCCAGCCAGTTGGTTGGCACAGGTTTTCAGTACCCTACCAGCTATATTGTGGCCTGACATCTTGCAAGGGTTCACCCTCTTGAAAGGTGTTCTGATCTCAGCCTCTTGACTGATATCACAGGGTCGTCAGATACTGCAGGGATTTGCACAGCCATAGATTTATTCTCCTTTTCAAAGTGTGCATAAAAGGCATTTAGCTTTTTGGAGAATGAAGCATCATGATGTTAGTTTTTACCTTGTATGAAGTAATGGCCTGCAAATCATGCTGTAGCTGAAGTGCATCCAATTCCATCTCAAGCCTCACTCTGAATTGCTTTTTTGCTTTTAAGATAGCCTTCCATATCTTGTACTTAGACTTTTTGTTGCGTTCTGGACTACCAGTCTTGATGAGCAGCACAGAGCTACTCCTTAGCAGACTGTGAATCCCACAGTTCATCCACAGCTTCTGGTTTGGTTATGTCTAGTATGTTCTCAAGGGTCCTCAGTTGTCCACACAACAAGGATTTCTTAAGCATGCTGCCATACTATTATCCTTATAATCTTTAGTATGTTGGAAATTAAATAAATATGCCTATTTGTTGTATGAATACACTTATGGGGGCTACAACGGTCTTTGACAAATATATATTAAATGCAACATTAAGGCAAAAGTCATGTTTTTATTTTCATAAAAAGTTTGGAGTACTCAGGAATAAGTGGTGAAATAAATGATTTTAATAAATACCCAACAGTTAGTTAAGAAATATGGCAAGATAAATGTGCTTTGTTTCAAACAGTGAAGCAAGTAAGCACAGTGACTGCTGATTTTGTAACCTTTAATGAAAGTGGTTGGTGTTTTAAAATAAATAGTCTTTAAAAGGAGTCATTATTTAACAACTTAGTCAATGGTAACAAAAGAGAAAGCTACATTAACACAATAGGTATTAATATGCAGATTACGTTACTGAAAGGCAATAAATGAGAATGTCAATTACAGATTAGCTGTTTTATCCAGTGAAAACTTTTTTCAATGAGTAAACTGTGTGTGTGTGTATGTGTGTGTGTGTATATGCGCGTGCGTGTGCGCGTGTGTGTGTGTGTTTTTAAGTTTCAGGTATACTCTGGCTGTAACCACCGCCTTTTTCCTACTTGAAGACTTTAACAGAGAATCTTGTATTTGTTAAAGAAAGGCCTAGAACAGCAAACATTCAGAAGTATTCATTTCCATGATTCACAGCATTTGGAATAGTGCCCTTTTAAATGCTCAAATGTTTTTGGTTTATGGCATAGCTAAGGGTTTTCATTTTAACTGCTTCAGTGCTTCAAATATATGCATTCATAGGTTATGAGCTGAATATTTTGTTAATGGCATTTTTTTACTCAAATGTAATTGTTTAATATCTTAACACTAATTTTAAGCATTTGTGTTCTGCACTGATTTTTGTTTTGGAAAGAGAAAATAAAATGCCTGGTAATTGGTAGCTCTACAAAATCAGTTTCTTTGCACATCTTTGCACAAGTACATACACAACTACACATATACTCCTTTAATGAGGTTTTTGATTCAGTATTTGAATTAAATTTCTGATCAGGGAGTGTATGTTAAGCATTTGATCAAAAACTTTGCTCTTTTCACTCATTAGATCTTATGGAAGATGCAATTTTTTTACCTAATTTTAATGTTTCACTTTTGTTTTGCAATTTGTGTGATTATTATTATGATATTCTGCCATTCAACGATTGTTCTTTAGTTGAGTGACCCACATTTTAATTTTCTGATGTATTCTGAGTCAAAGAATGGAGTTCATTTACACACTTCAGATGGCTTATATTGCAGCATATTCTCAACAAGAGAAATCCTGGATTCTTAGATTGTCCTTTTGGAAAAAAAACCTTTTTGAATGTGAATACAAAGATGTGGATCATGATAGCATTCACACTGACTGTTGAACCATACAGTAACTCTCAAGGAGTAAATTCATAGTTTCTAGGACATTCAATAAAGAATGATCCTTTAACTAGATCTCCAAGTGGATTTGTTGACCAGCATATACAATTGTGGTATTCAAGTCAGGAATTTAGCTTTGGGTTTAAAATGCCTATTTAATGTTAACTCCTTCTTCAATTGGCCCTCAGGAATGTGGATTACTTGCTTCTAATCCAGTTTTGTGGGTTCTGAGGTAGTTAATGAAGGCTTTGTGAGAATCTTGGACTCTTCCAAAGATGGGGCAGGATGTAATGGTATTAGCTGTGAGGTACTTGTAAGATGGTACAATTCTTCTGCCACAATGTGGAGTGGTTTTGCTTTTGTTAACTCCCAATATATATGCTCACAGCTTATTCCACTCCAGTAGAGAGCTTCGTAGAACTGAACTGAAAAATTGTATATTGGAAAATGGACAGGAGGGTTAAGTTAATGACACAGCAGAGATGAGTTTTGCAGGAGTTTGTTGGGATGTTGCACTTCAATTTTCTTCCATCGATTTAGTAATCTCCTCCCTCAGCAGAGCTTGCCTTTTTTTATGCTTCTGAGATCTGGACCAGGCATCACAAGACACTGGTAAAATGCCATCAACACTGTTATGTAAAATTCTCTCAATTCATGGGATCTTCAGTGTCATAGTATTTCTTCTAATTTGTAGAATGTCTTATTTTCAGAATTTCTTAGTGATTTTTGTTTTTTGTTCCCTTTCAAAGTTCTTAAACTTGACAAAAAATAACATCTGGTAAAAATTTAAGGCCTATTCTCCCTCATCTACAAAGATGAGGCCCTGCTAAGGAATGTTGAGATGCTGCAGTTAAGACCATCTTCAATAAAGGAAACATTATGATAAAAAATAGAGATTTCCCTCTCTGCCTTCCACAATGTAAGTCACTGTAAAGGACCTCAGTCACCTCCTCCTAGAAGTTGTAGAGCTCTTCCTTGAGTTGCAGAGTCAATTGTTATCAGATGAACTTTCAATATGTTGCACCACAGAGCAACTCTAAGAAAATTGTGCAGAACCAAGATTTATCATAGATAATCTTTCTTATTCCCTCAAAAATATTTGGTGGTGTTAGAGAGAGTCTGTGCAGGAACCACAAATTTATGAGAAATTCTTTGTCATTCTAAATCTGTTGCATAATGACAGGCAAGTCATGTTCTTACCAATGGGTCCACCACAGTGTAGTCGAGGGTCAATTAGGGCTATGTCATTAACTTAACCCTCTTGTCCATTTTTCTATGCAGCGATTTTGCACTTCAATTCCACTAAGCTGTATATTGCAGTGGAGTGAATCTGTAGCATGAGTAAAAAATTGTTGAAACTTGTTGCTTTCAATCCAGAATCGAGTTCCCAGAAAAGGAGATCACCTATGCAGTTGAGGTGTTTCAATTGATTGTAGTAAAAATACACCTGTATCTGGAAGGTCCAACTGCTGGTGAGACAGTATCCTGGCAAAAACTACACCATGAAGACAAAAGAACACTCCAAGCATCTCCATGAAAAAGTGATTGAAAAGCACCCACCAGGAGATGAATATAAAACTGAATATCCCTTGGAATACAGTTAAGTCAGTCATAAAGAAATGGAAAGAATATGGCACAGTTGTAAATCTGCCTAGAGCAGGCTGTCCTCAAAAGCTGAGTGATCATGCAAGAAGGGGACTTGTGAGGGAGGCCACCAGAGACTTACGACAACTCTGGATGAGTTACGAGCTTCAGTGGCTGAGATGGGAGAGGCTGCGCATACAACAACTGCTGCCCAGGTACTTAACCAGTCGCAGCTTTATGGGAGAGTGACAAAGAGAAAGCCACTGTTGAAAAAAACTTACATGAAATCTCAGCTAGAGTTAGCCAGAAGGCACATGGGAGACTCTGAAGTCAGCTGGAAGAAGGTTCTAAGGTCTGATGAAACGTAAATTGAGCATTTTGGCCATCAGACTTATTATGTTTGGCATAAGCAAAACACTGCACATTATCAAAAGCAGACCATCTCTACCGTGAAGCCTGGTGGTGGCTGCATCATGCTGTGGGGATGCTTCACTGTAGGAGGCCCTGAAAGGCTTGTGAAAGTGGAGGGAAATAGAAAGCAGCAAAATACAGGGAAATCCTGGAGAAAACCTGATGCCATCTGCAAGAGAATTGCGCCTTGGGAGAAGATTTGTAAACTACAAAGTTAATATCCTGGAGTGGCCAAGTCAAAGTCCATACCTCAATCTAACTGGATTTGAAAAGGGCTGTTCACTCACGGTCCCCATGCAATCTGACAGAGCTTGAGCAGTTTTGTAAAGAAGAATGAGGAAAAATTGCATTATCCACATGTGCAAAGCTGATAGAGTCCTATCCATACAGACTCAAGGTTGTAATTGTTGCCAAAGGCGCATCTACTAAATACTGACTTGAAGGGTGTAATTATGCAATCAATTATTTAGTGTTCAATAATTTTCATAAATTTAGACCAATCTGTAGAACTTTGTTTTCACTTTGACACAAGAGTCTTTTCTGTTGGTCAGTGTCAAAAAAGTCAAATTAAATCCACTGTGACTCAATGTTATATAAAAAATAAAGCATGAAAACTTCCAAGATGGGTGAATACTTTTTATGGGCACTGTATCTGATACTAGACAGACATTCTACACTGAGCTCCACCATGGCAATAGGTTTCACAGAAAATACCTGGAGAACATTCTCAAGTCTTGAAATATGTAACATCTTTATCGTTTCATGACCAACACTGGCCAGTAACTGCTCAAATTGGAGAAGCATTTCAGATGTCTTTATAGCAGTGGTTCCCAATCTTTTTATGCTATGGACCAAAACCATTAACTAAGGGGTCTATGGACCCCGGGTTGGGAACTCCTGCTTTAGAGCATACAGAGCCAAGTGAAATCAGCTCAAGTAGTGCAGAGTCTCTTAAATAGTCCACCGTTCCATCCCCCAAGCACCTCTAGGCTGTAAATCTAGATAAACCTTATCATCTATCACAGAATCGATTAAACTGGACTGGAAGCAAGGTATCCTTAATCCCAAAAGTCTACCTTGGGTGATAAACTTATTTTTGTCAGTGCAAAGATTTAACTAGAAGGGTTCTAGTGACTTCTATATGATTGCAAGGTGCCCATGTACACCTTGAAAATATCACTGTTTTTGGACCTGTCTTTTGGCTGATTCAAGTAAGCTATGATTGTAATGTGGTAATCTACTGAAAGTAATTTCATAACTCAATTCCTGTTCATTAAGTCCATCAGCTTCCACTTCAAAATTCACTTTCCATTAAAGTTAGTAAAGCTATTTTAAAATATATATAGGATTAATCCATTGTAAAATGTATTAATGTCTTCATCTAGCATCTGCAAGCATATTACAAAGACTCCGGACGGTTTATATATTTCTATTTCCTTTTCGAAATTTATGTTGGAAAATCTATTAAAGCAAATCTTTTTCCTCTTTTATATGTGTACCTGTCTGTAAATCAGAATTAATTCCAGGCCCTCTGGTAGAAATGCACTTTATTTCTCATTTTTCATGACTATCTCATAGTTCTAACTTCCAAATCAGGTGCTACTGCATTTTCTTGTCTCAAACATTTTGTGTTTCAGCGCCAGGAAAGAACATGTCAAGAAATTCCTTGCTAACCGGTCATGCAGTTGGAATTTGTCCAACTGATAACAACTATCCCAAACAGGTTTTGAAGAAAGGCAGAGCAGTGGGAATCTAATTAAACCTTTTCTAGATTGCTAGCATTGCATTTGCAATTTTTGTGCATGTGTTGATTTTATATTCCACCATGTAAAATTAAGTTAATTAAATAATGAACTAGATTCTGCTGGATTGCAAAATTAAATATGACTTCTCTTGGGAGTATCCACCACACAAACATACCATAACTATGTCATAAAAGCTTTGAATAGTGAAAAATGCTGGGGAAATTACAGTGCAAGTGACTTAATTCTTTTAGTTAGGCAGGTCTGATTACCTGCAACTTTTCATAGCTTAGTTTATATTTTCATTAAAAATAATTTCAGCGGTATTAATCATAGTTCTGTCAAAGTCAATGACAATAATATTTTTTTCTATTGCTAAGAATCTTATACTTAAAATTGTGATCTGTGTTGCCTAATTGAATAAAAGTCTATTAAGGTTGCTAACATTCAAAAATAATAAATATAGTACTACTCTTAACAAAACAGTTCAATTTTAATATATTGGCATCCCATATTCCTAAATCCAATTAATGAATGGTTTGTTTTAAAAATTTAGATGTTCCTCTTCTGTTTTCCCTCAATCCTGACTTTGATATAACCACAAGCACAACATTTGTTCATTCTTGGGAAATGTCATTACTGGCAGTGCTAACCTTTATTCCAATTACTCATGAGCTGAGGCAGCTAAAAGTCAATAGTACTGGTGAGCACTGAGTTACATGTAAGCCAGACTGAGTAGGGTTGCAGATTTCCTTCTCTGAAGACAGGAGTGAACTAGATGAACTTTTACAATAGTCTAGTAATTCCTTAGTTAACTGTGAATTTAAATTGTCTGATTGTCTTGATGTAATTCAGAATAATCCCACTGGAACAAAATCCTGAACTCTGGTTTATACTCCAGTAACTTTGTCACTATATGTAGAGTCGTGGAGCACTACTGCACAGAAACAATCCACGTCAGACTATTGTTCTGCCTAGTCCCATATAAACAGACAGAAAGATGAGCATGTACACTAAAAACAGAATACTGCAATGCTACATTTATTCTATCCTGATTTATGGAAGTGAATGCTGGACCATTTCCCCAGCAATGAAAAAGAGGCTAGAAGCAGCTGAATTATGATTCTACAGGAGAATGTTAAAAATATCATGGACCACACACACATCAAATGAAGTTCTCAGAAGAGCCCAAGCAGTTTGATCACTCGTACCAACAATAAGAGAAAAACAACTCAGATTCCTAGGACACATCATGCAGAAAGATGAACTCGAAAAACTCATACTCATACTCGCTGGAAAGATTGAGGGGAGCAAACCTAGAGGAAGACCTCGGCTTATGTACATCAAAAGCATAGCCAGGTGGCTACACATGAAGGAAATGGAAGTCATCCAAAGAACGAGGGATAGATCTATATGGAAAACCATGGTCACCAACATCTACATCAGATATGGTACCTAGACAGACAGTCCCATCAACCTGCACCTGGACCATCGCCCTCCATAACCCTCCCATCCGTGTACTTAACCAAACTTCCCTATAACACAGGTCCTCAAGTTCTTGCAACATCTTTGTAAACTTTCTCTGTATCCTTCAATCTTATTGATATCTTTCCTGGAGGTAGGTGATCAGAACTACACAAATTAGGGCTCTCCAACATTGTTTACAATTTCAACATAATATCCCAACTCTTGTACTCAATACTTTGATTTATGAAGGCCAATGTGCCAAAACTGTCTTTATGACTCTATCTACCTGTGACATGACTTTCAAGGAATTATGGATCTGTATTCCCTGATCACCTACCTCCAGGAAAGATATAAATAAAATTGAAGGATACAGGGCCCTTCTGTTCACTGTGCAATTCCCACTTTTTTTTCCTCTCAAAGTACAACACCTCTCATTTGTCTCCATTAAATTTCATCTGCCATTTTTCAGCCCATTTTTCCAGCTGGTCCAGATCCCACTGCAAGCTTTGATAGCCTTCCTTATTCACTGAAACCCTAATCTTGGTGTAATCCACAAATTTGCTGATCTAATTTACCAGATTATCATCCAGATTGCTGATATAGATGATAAACAACAATGAACTCAGCAATAATCCTTGCCCCTCACCACTAGTGAGGACCCAATAAGAGAGGCAACCATCTACTACCACTGTCTGACTTCTCTCTCAAAGCCAATGTCAAATCCATTTTACTACCTCATCATGAATACCAAGCAACTGAACATTCTTGATCAATCTTCCATGTCAAAGGCCTTGCTAAAATTCACGTGGACAACATCCACTGCCTTTCCTTGCTCAAAAAACTCTAAAAGATTGGCTAGAAACAACCTACAATCCACAAAGACATTTTGACTATCCCTAATTATTCCCTGGTTGTCCAAATATTTATATGTCTGGTCCTTTACAATACCTTACAGTAATTTACCCACTACTGACATTAGGCTCACCAGCCTATAATTTCTGACTTACTATTCTTAAAGCCTTTCTTAAACAATAGAATATGAATTATCTTCTGGCACCTTAACCGTGGCTCTGGACTTTTTGAATACCACTTCTAGGGTCCCTGTAATTTCTGCACTAGCCTTCCACAAGGTCCCAGGGAATACCTTGTCAGGACCTGCAGGATTATCCACTCTTTATATTTGCCCTCAGCCAATATGCACCTCCTCCCCTATAATCAATATATTGTCCATGACCTAACTGCTGTTTTACCTCAGTGCAATAGAGGCTGTGTCCATCTCCCAAGTAAATACAAATGCAAAAAAAAACATTTAAAATCTCCCTCATCTCTTTTGGCTCCATGCAAAGGTCACCTTCAAGAGGACCAATTTTGTCATTTGCTATACTTTTGCTCAAGATATCTGTAGAAGCCCTTGGAATTCTCTTTCATCTTGTCTGCTAAAGCAACATCATGCTAATTGTACATTTATTTAAAATAAACGATGACCATCTGCTTGGAGGAAAATTGAGTTATAACTAATAGATTTGAAACCTTCACACATTTTCAAATGTCAAATATTTCATTATATTTTAAAACATTCTGTAAAAATTTTAACTTGTTTTGTTGTGCTCGTATAATCCAGGCAAAGAAAGAACAAATTATTAATTTACGAAGAGGTGTATTGGAATGGCCATGATTTCATAGATTATATATACCTTTGAAACTCAAAAGGGATATGCCATTTTAAAATAGTTAATGAATTATCATTCAATGACTTTGTTCTAGGAATACTGGTATAAAATATAGTTGCATGTCTATGAATGGCTAATTTGTTATTATGCCTTCTCCAGAACACTTGATTTGGAAAAGGTGTGAAATTCATTGTGAATTACTATTCCTGTGAATAGTGTACTTCACCAGTCTTGCCTTTCTGGAGAAAAATTAGATTCATGATACCACACCTCAATACTGCAGCAATCACATTTATACTCCTTTTAAAGATGTGGTATTTTCATTACATATTATTTGTAAATATAAATATAATGGAATCGCACAAAGAATCCAGGGAGGTATTAACTGCCTTTTAAACAGGGCATGTTTTACAATTGCAATATTTTAATTTTGCTGATGTTTACTTTCTGAATATTTAACAAAATCTAGCATGATTGTATAGCTTAGCAGGTGTAATGTTGTACTGTATATGCAAAAGGTTTTTTTTTAGTCAAGGTAGTAGTCTGGCTTTAAACCTAGTGCCTGTTCTGTGCTTCATTGAAAAGAGTGGGTGGGTTCATAGCATTAGCCAGGGTAAAGTACAAGGGAGCTTTGTGTTCAAATATCTGTTTTGAAATACAAGCATGACAAGATGATCAAGTTCAGGACTTTACTGTACAGTTAAACTGCATGTGATGCAACACAGTTGTACATAATTGACGCGAGTTTCAAAACACTAGCCTTTATATCTTTGAGCTTAGTGTAGACTTATTAATATTCCCATGATTATATTTTGTGATTTTGATGACATGTCACATATTTTATTACCAGTAAGTATTGATGTTAAAAATTAGCTTATATAAAAAAGAGATTGTTGTAGTTACCATTTTAAGAAGGGAGGAGTGGGCAATGATCTCATAATGTATTTCTTCAATCTGGTTACTGTTTCAGATTACAAGAAACATTTTCCAATTAATGTTTTGCCTCCAAAAAATATATATAATGGGGTCAATAATACAATATTTTGGAATTTTTCTTGGTTACCTCATTGATAATTGTTATTATCTGATTGGTTTTGTATGTGATGAATCTCTCTTATAATATTAATATGCTTCTGTTTACTTAGGGGTATGTGCTGGAATGTCTATGGGTGATTGCAGGGCTTTGGGAATGCCAAATCCTCATCAGAATATTTGATAAAACAGATAATGAGCAACAATTACTACAGCTAAAGTTTACTAACTGGTTTATTTTTAATAACTAAACAGTTGCATAAAATGTTATGACAGTAGTCAATCTGATGCTATTTCACCACTGGGCCTATGTTATGGCAGTGATGTTGTACCGTTAAAAATGCAATGCATGATCCAAAAATCATTTTGTCATTGCATTCACCTGGTGTGGGAATAGATTATTCCATCTCAGGTGCATTTTACTTCCTTTTAATGTAATTCTACAATGCATAGAACAGCGATATCTGCAGCACATTACAAGGCCCTTGGGCCCACAATGTTGTGCCGACCATGTAACCTACTCTAGAAGCTACCTAGAGTTACCCTACCACATAGCCCTCTATTTTTCTAAGCTCCGTGTTCCTACCTAAGAGTCTCTTAAAAGACCCTGTTGTATCCACCTCTACCACCGTCAACGGCAGTGCATTCCATGCACCCACTGCTCCCTGTGTGAAAAACTTACCCCTGGCATCCCCTCTGTACCTACTTCCAAGCACCTTAAAACTATTCACCACTCACGTTAGCCATTTCAGTTCTGGGAAAAATCTTCTGGCTATTCACAGGAACAGTACCTCTCATCATCTTATACATCTCTATTAGGTCACCTGTCATCCTCCATAGCTCCAAGGAGAAAAGGCCAAGTTCACTCAACCTGTTCCCAGAAGGCGCACTCTCCAATCCAGGCAACATCATTGTAAATTTCCTTTGCACTCTTTCTATAGCATCCACATCCTTCCTGTAGTGAGGTGACCTGAACTGAACACACTACTTCAAGTGGGGTCTGACCAAGGTCTTGTATAGCTGTAACATTACCTCATGGCTCTTGAACTCAATCCCATGGTTGATGAATGCCAACACACCGTGCGTCCTCTTAACAACACTGTCAATCTGCACAGCAGTTTTAAGTGGCCTTTGGACACGGACCCCAAGATCTCTATGATCTTCCATACTGCCAAAAGTCTTACCATTAATACTATATTTTGTCTTCAAGTTTGACCTACCAAGATAGATCACTTCGCACTTACCTGGGTTGAACTCCATCTGTCAATTCTCAGCCCAGTTCTGCATCCTGCTGTAACCCCTGACAACCCTGCAGGCTATCCACAACACCCCCAACCTTTGTGTCATCAGAAAACTTACTAACCCACCCTTCTACTTTTTCATCCAGGTCATTTATAAAAATCACAAAGAGGAGGGATCCCAGAACAGATCCCTGCGAACATCACTGGTCACTGACCTCCATGCAGAATCCAAACCATCTATATCCATCCTTGGCCTTATGTGGGCAAGCCAATTCTGGATCCACAAAGCAAGCTCTCCTTGGATCCCATGCCTCCTTACTTTCTGAATGAGTCTGGCATGGGGAACCTTATCAAATGCCTTACTGAAATCCATATACACTACATCCACTGCTCTACTTTCATCAATGTGTTTTGTTACATCCTCAAGGAATTCAATCAGGCTTGTAGGGCATGACCTGCTCTCGACAAAGCCATGCTGATTATCCTTAATCAGATTATGTTTCTCCAAATGCTCATAAATCCTGCCTCTCAGAATTCTCTCCAACATCTTGCCCACCACTGAAGTAAGACTCACTGGTCTATAATTTCGTAGGTTATCTCTACTCCCTTTCTTGAGCAAGGCAACAACATTTTCAACCCTCTAATCCTCCAGTATTTCTCTCATCCCTATCGATGATGCAAAGATCATCGCTAGAGACTCAGCAGTCTCCTCCCTCGCTTTCCACAGTAGCCTGGGGTATATCTCGTCCAGTTCTGGTGACTTACCTAACTTAATGCTTTTCAAAAGCTCTAACACATCCTCTTTCTTAATGTCAATATGCTCAAGCATTTCAGTCTGCTGTATGTCATCCCCACAATTGCCAAGGTCCTTTTCCCTGGTGAATACTGAAGCAAGGTATTCATTAAGTACCTCCGCTACCACCACCTACTCCATACACACTTTTCCACTATTGCACCTGATTGATCCTATTCTCACTCGGCTCATCCTCTTGTTCTTCATATATTTGTAGAATGCTTTGGGGTTTTCCTTAATCCTGCTCAGCAAGGCGTTCTCATGGCCCCTTCTAGCTCTCCTAATTTCATTCTTCAGCTCTTTCTTGGCAACCTTAATGCATTCAGTCCATTAGAATTTTGCTCCACATTTTTCTCTCTGATTTGAAGGATAGTTTTTGGTTTCTGGGTTCTGCAGAGCTTGAAATTATTTGGAATATTAGGTTTCTGGCATTGTTAATAAAAAGTAGTTACGTTTAATTGGAGTGGCCATATTATTTATTGATCCAGTGTTAGAGTGGGGAGCTATAGCTTTGGCTCAAGAGGCAAGGAAAGTGGAGGCTAGTTTGAGGTTTTTGTCAAGTTTCTCTTTCTTTCTTTGTTGGAGCCTAGCTAGATTAATGAGAATGGATCCCAGGCTAGGGGTATGAGTCAGTCTCCCTGACTGCTATGTCTGTAAGAAATGCATCTGTGTGCAACTCCTTACAGACCATGTTAGAGAACTGAAGCTGGATGACATTGAGGTCATGAGGAGATGATAGATGAGAGCTACAGGAAGGTAGTCACGGCTAAGTTGCAGGAGGTAGGTAGTTAGCTGATTATCAGGAGGGGGAAAGGGAAAAGACAGTTAATGCTGAGTACCCTTGTGGTTGTTCCCCTCTGTAACAATTATTTGCGTACTTTTGGGTGGAAAGACCTGCAGGGGAACGTTGCAGGGACTAAGTCTCTGGTACAGAAGCTTAGCTCTGTGACTCAGAAAGGAAGGGAGGAGAAGATGAGAGTGGTGGTGGTAGCATATTCAATAGTTAGGGGATCAATCAAGAGAATCTGTGGATGTAAAAGAGATTCCCAGATGGTATGTTACTTCCGGGATGCCAGGCTCAGGAACAACATACCATTCCACAGCAGTCTTAAGGAAGAGTGTGATCAGCCAGAAGTTGTGGTGTATATTGGTACCAGTGACAAAGGTAGGAAACAAAATTAGGTCCTGAAGAGAGAATATAAGGAGCTAGATATAAGAAGCTGAAAAGCAGGAGCTCAAAGGGTAGTAATCTCTGAGTTGCTCCCTGTGCAATTGCCAGTGAGGGTAAGAATAGGATGATTTGGCAGATGAATGTGTGGCTGAAGAATTGATGCAGGGGGCAGTGATTCAGATTTGTGGATCATTGGAATCTCTTCTAGAATAGTATGGTCTGTACAAAAGAGATGGGTTAACCAGAACTGAAAGGGGCTAATATCCTTGTGGGCAGTTTTGCTAGAGCTGTTGAGGAGCGTTTACACTAGTTTGGCAGGGGGATAGGAACCGAGTGATATGTCAAAGAATGAAGCAGTTGGTGTAAAGGAAGATGTGCCATGTTGAGAGACTGAGGAAGGATAGGTCATAATTTCAGAAAGTTGGATGGGTTCAAGTCTGTCTGTTTAATGCAAGAAATATCAGGAAAAAGGATGATGAACTTGGAGCACAAGTCAGTACATAGAGCTCTGACTTTGTGGCTATTACAGAGATTGGCTGTCACAAGGGCAGGAATGGCACCTGGATGTTCCAGGCTTTCGATGCTTCAAAAGGGTCAGGGAGTGAAGTGAAAGAGATGGGGGAGTAGCTTTGCTGATCAGGGATAGTCACTGCTGCAGAAAGGGAGGACATCATAGAGAGATTGTCTTCTGAGTCAGTGTAGGGTGGAAGTCAAACAAAAAGAGAGCAGTCACTCTATTGGGAGTTTTCTAAAGACTTTCCAATATCATTAAAGATACTGAGTTGCAGATCAGGAGGCAGATTTTGGAAAAGTACAAAAATAACAGGGATGTTGTATGGATAATTTTACCTTCCCTAATTGTACCTCAGTGCAAAAGATTTACATAGGGCAGAATTTGTTAGATATGTGTCCAGGAAAGGTTATTTTCAGAATTGTAGACAGGATGACAAGAGGAGAGGCTATACTAAATCTGGTACTTGGCAATGAACCTGATCAGATGACACACCTCTAGATGGTTGAGCATTTAAACGACAATGACCACAGCTCCCAGACCTTTACCACAGATTTGGACACGGATAAAGGCAGGCAGTAAAGGAATGTATTTAATTGGAGGAGGACAAAAAATGATACTATTGTTCTGAAACTTGAGAACAAATATACTCAGGGAATTACACAACAGAAATGTGGAGGATGTTTAGGGAGCAATTACATGGGGTTCTGGATACAATTGTCCCTTTGAAGCAAGAAAAGGATGGCATGGAGCAGGGACCATGGTTGTTAAGAGATGTGAACATCTATATGCATCCGTTAGTCTGTAAAACCATGGATTTGCGCCTTGGAAGGTTTCCAAGGTTTCCATCCTGGGCGAGGTTGTATGGAAGACCAGCAGTTGCCCATGCTGCAAGTCTCCCCTCTCCATGCCACCAATGTTGTCCAAGGGAAGGGCATTAGGACCCATACAGCTTGGCACCAGTGTCGTCGCAGAGCAACATGCTGCCTCAGCCAAGGCTCGAACTAGCGACCTTCGGGTTACTAGACAAACGCCTTAACCACTTGGCCACGTGCATCTACTCTAGAGGAAAAAAGAATCATACTTAAGGTTTAAGAAACAAGGATCAGATAGGGCTCTAGAGAGTTACAAGGAAGCCAGGAAGGAGCTTAAGAATTGAAGAGCTGGAACAAGACAATGAGAAGGCCTTGGTGGATAGGATTAAAGGGAATCCAAAGTCATTCTACACACACATGAAGAACAGGAGAACAGGATCAGGGTTGGAAGAGAAATGTGCCTAGTGTCAAAGGAGCCAGGGAAGGTTCTTAGTGAATACTTTGCTTCAATATCCACCAGTGAGAGGGACCTTGATGAATGTGAGGACAGCATAAAACAGGCTGATATGCTGGAACATGTCAAAGTTAAGAAAGGATATGCTGGAACTTTTGAAGATCCTTAGCATAGACATAGTGCCAACCCTTTATTCGCATGAATGAGTATGGCAGGCTGGGATTTTGATCAATTTAACTGAGAATTTTTATTTGTGAATTACATGTTCTTTTTTCCCAACAATAGAGCCCTAAGACTCTATTGTTGGGAAATTATGAAGTATGAAAACTAAAAATTCAAAAACTGAAATGTCAGCAGTTCAAGAGTACTCATTCCCCTTTGCTCATACTTATTTGAACCACCTCTCGAAGCTATTACAGCCAGTGGTTCTTTTTGGATAAGTCTCTGTTGGTTTGCACAATGTGATGGAGCAGGTTTTGTTCTTTCCTCCTTACATAATTGTTTGTGGTGTGCCAGGTAAGTTGGGGAATGGTATTAGATTGCAATCTTGAGGTCTTGCCAGAGATATTCAATCAGGTTAAGGTTGGGACTCTCACTCGGCCACTCAGGGACATCAATTTTCTTCATTTGAATCCAATCCATGGTTGCTCTGGCAGTGTGCTTTGGGTTGTTCTCCTCATGAGAGATGAGCTTCCTCCTCTGTTTAAGTTTTCTGGCAGAGGATAGCAAGTTTTTATTCAGGATCTCTCTGTATTTAGCAGCATTCATCTTCCCATCAATCCCGACCTGATTTCCAGTACCTGCTGCTGAAAAGCATCCCTGTAGCATGACACTACCTTCACCATATTTTACAGTAGGAATGGTTTTTCCAGGCTGATGTGCATTGTTAGATTTATGCCAAATGTACCACTTGGTGTAGAGACCAAAAAGTTCCACTATAGTCTCATTCAACCACATGCCCTTCTTCCACGTCTTTAAAATATTTTCTAAATGATGCTTTGCAAAGTTTTTACAGGCAAGGATATGTGTTTTTAAGCCAGGGCTTCTTACATAAGTACCCTTTTTGTGCGAGACCTTGGAGATTGAATTTCATCTCCTCTTATGGCCACTGACTTCTGCAGCTCACTCAGATTAATTATTGGCATCACAGTAGCCTGTTTTACAAGTGCCATTCTTCTCTGGCAACTAAGTATAGAGGGGTGGCCTGACCTAGGCAGCGTGGCTGCGGTTTCATATTTTTTCCACTTTTGCACGATGGACTGTACTGAGCTCTGAGGTACATTCAGTGTCTTTGAGATGGTCCTATACCCTTCCCCAGATTTGTGCTTATCTTTTATGTCCCTGACTTGTCTTGAATGCTCTTTTGGTTTGGTTTGATGAAAATCTACCATACTGTTGGATCTTACAGAGGAAGGGAGTATTTATTCTTATGAATTCATTGCAAACAGGTGATCCTCCAATTTTGTATATCAACAAATTGGGTGAGTTGGTAAGGTAATAATATATTGCAGCTGAAGAAAGTTAATGTAGTTATTACAAAGAGGATGAATACTTTTTCAGCTTCACAATTTTGGATTTTAATTTTTAGTAAATTATTCACAGGTTTTGGATTTCTTTCTTTTGATTTGACATGATGCAGAATGTTTTGTAGATTAGCACAAAAATTCAACTTCAATATATTTTAAATATAGAAAATGAGACAGTCAAATGTGAAAAAAATTGAGGGGGCTGAATACTTTTACAAGACACTAAGTCCCTGGGGCTGCACCCCAGGTCTGCCTCCTTGGCAATTGAACTACTGGATAGAAGAGTAGTATCAGAAGATTGGAAAGTGGCAAGTGTTATTCTTTTATTTAAGATAGGTAATAGGGATAACCCTGAGAATTATAGACCAGCAAATCTAATGTTTGTGGTGGAGTGGTGAGTAAATTATAATGTACCCATCACTCCAGGATGGGTTAGTAAATTTGCAGATGACACCACAGTTAGTGGTGTTGAGGATGGTGTGAAAGTTTTTTGCAGATTACAATGGAAAATTGATAGAATGCAGAGTTGGTTTGATGTGGTAGATAGAGTTCAATCCAGAAAATTGTGAAGCGATTAGGACAGAATACAGGTTTAATGGCCGAATTCTTAGCAGTGTGTAGGAACAGGGATATCTTAGGGTGCACATGCATTGATCCCTCGAAGTTACTGTACATATTGATAAGATGGTTAAGAAGGCATATGGTGTGTTGGCCATTCGTGAGGTGACTGAGTTCCAAGAACCATGAGGTAATATTGCAGCTCTATAAAACTCTGGTTGGACTACACTTGGAGTATTATGTTCAGTCTGTGATCACTGTGGAACACACCAGTAGTATGGTGAAAGTTCCAGGTGTCAGGGGTCATGAAGTGTGTGAAGTTACTATTACTAGAAAGAAGGTTCTTGGGAAACTGAAAAGTCTGAAGGTAGATAAGTCACCTTGCCTAGATGGTGTACACCCAAGAGTTCTGAAATAGGTTGCTGAAGAGATCGTGGAGACATTAGTAATGATCTTTTAAGAATCACTAGAATCTAGAATGGTTTTGGAAAACTGGAAAATTGCAAACATCACCCCACTCTTCGAAAAGGGAGAGAGGCAGAAGAAAGGAAACTACAAGGGATGATTGATAAGTTCATGGCCAAATGTAGAAGGAGTCAATTTTAGAAAACGGAGCACATTTATTTTTCAACATAGTCCCCTCCTACATGTACACACTTAGTCCAGCGGTCGTGGAGCATACGAATCCCTTCTTTGTAGCTGTCGGCGTCTTGGACCTCCAGAAGTTGTCCACAGCGGTGTGATTGATAAGTTCGTGGCCTAAGGTAGAAGGAGATGTGTTATTAATTTCAAACTTTCTGCATAATCACTCAAAGAGTTGAACTGCATGTGCATATAATGAGAGCTATATAACTTTCTCCTTCTACATTAGGCCACAAACTTATCAATCACCCCTGCTATGGACCACTTTCTGGAGGTCCAAGATGCCGACTTCTACAAAGAAAGGATCCGTATGCTTCATGATCGCTGGACGAAGTGTATAAATGTAGAAGGGGACTATGTTGAAAAATAAATATGCTAGATTCTTTAAAATTGACTCCGGCTACCTTAGGCCACAAACTTATCAATCACCCCTCGTAGAGGCTTGTTAGTCTGACCTCAGTGGTTGGGAAGATGTTGGAGTAGATTATTAAGGTTGAGGTCTCAGAGTACTTGGAGGCACATGATAAAATAAGCTGTAGTCAGTCTGGTTTACTCAAAGGAAAATCTTGCCTGACAAATATGTTTGAATTCTTTGAAGAAATAACAAGAGGGATAGACAAAGGAGAATCGGTTGATGTTGTGTACTTGGATTTTCAGAAGGCCTTTGACGAGGTGCCGCCGTTGAGGCTGCTTAACAAGCTACGAGCCCATGGTATTACAGGAGAGATTCTAGCATGGATAAAGCAGTGGCTGATTGGCAGGAAACAAATGGAAACATTTAGCTCATCTTTTCTAAGATAAGCTCTCAAAACCCTCTCCTGTTTCAGCAAATCCTTTCTAAGATAAGCTCCCAAAACTGCTCTCAAGAGTCCAAGTGAGGCTTCACCAGTGCTTTATGGTTGGCTGCTGGTGACTTGTGGCTTTCCACAGGGGTCTGTGTTGGGACTGATTCATTTTATGTTGTATGTCAGTGATTGGGATGATGGGATTGATGGCTTTGTTGCAAAGTTTACAGATAATATGAAGATAGGTGGAGGGGCAGGTAATGCAGGTAATTATGAGGAAGTAGGGAGACTACAGAAGGACTTAGACAGATTAGCAGAATGGCCAAAGAAATGGCAAATGAAATACAGTGTTGGGAAGTGTATGGTCATGAACTTTGGTAGAAGAAATGAAAGAGTTGACTAATTTTTAAATGGAGAGAAAATACAAAAGACTGGGGTGCAAGGGGACTTGGGAGTCCTTGTGTGTTATCCCCTTAAGGTTAATTTGTAGTTGAGTCTTGGTGAGGAAGATAAGTGCAATGTTAGTCATAGTCATACTTTATTGATCCCGGGGGAAATTGGTTTTCGTTAACAGTTGCACCATAAATAATAAATAGTAATAACACCATAAATAGTTAAATAGTAATATGTAAATTATGCCAGGAAATAAGTCCGGGACCAGCCTATTGGCTCAGGGTGTCTGACCCTCCAAGGGAGGAGTTGTAAAGATTGATGGCCACAGGCAGGAATGACTTCCTATGACGCTCTGTGTTGTATCTCGGTGGAATGAGTCTCTGGCTGAATGTACTCTTGTGCCCAACCAATACATTATGTAGTGGATGGGAGACATTGTCCAAGATGGCATGCAACTTGGACAGCATCCTCTTTTCAGACACCACCATCAGAGAGTCCTAGAATATAAAACTAAAAGCAAGGATGTAATGTTGAAACTTTATAAAGCACTGGTGAGGCCTCACTTGGACTCTTGAGAGCAGTTTTGGGAGCTTATCTTAGAAAGGATTTGCTGAAACAGGAGAGGGTTTTGAGAGCTTATCTTAGAAAAGATGAGCTAAAACTGGAGAGGGTTTAAAGGCGGTTCATGAAGATGATCCCAGGATTGAATGGTTTGTCATATGAAGTGCATTTGATGGCTCTGGACCTGTATTTGCTAGAATTCAGAAGAATGTGGAGAGGGGGGTGGTGACCCATTGAAACCTATCAAATGGTGAAAGGCCTCGATAGAGTGGATATAGAGAGGATGTTTCCTGTGGTGGGTGAATCTAAGTCCAGAGGACACAGCCTCAGAATAGAGGGGCATCCTTTTAGAATGGAGATGAAGAGGAATTCCTTTTGCCAGAGAGTGGTGAATCTGTGGAATTCTTAGCCACAGGCAGCTGTGAAGGCCAAGTATTTACATATGTCTAAGGCAGAAATTGATAGATTCTTAATTTGTCAGGGCATAAAGGGATACGGAGAGAAGGCAGGAGATTGGGGCTGAGAGGAAAATTGAATCACCCGTGATGAAATGGCAGAGCAGACTCGATGAGCCAAATGGCTTAATTCTGTTCCTATGTC
The DNA here is from genome assembly GCF_030028105.1 of Mobula birostris. Lineage (NCBI taxonomy): Eukaryota > Metazoa > Chordata > Chondrichthyes > Myliobatiformes > Myliobatidae > Mobula > Mobula birostris. The sequence continues at coordinate 31,009,693 of NC_092385.1, read as the reverse complement.
TTGCGGTCTTATGGTCTACTCACCCCATTATAGGAAAGATGAGGAAGCTTTCGAGAGGGTACAGAGCAGATTTACCAGAATGCTATCTGGATTGGAGAGCATGTCTTACAAGGATACTTGAGTGGAGTATGGCTTTTCTATTCAGAATGAAGGAGAATGAGAGGTGACTTGATAGAGGAGTACAAGATGATAAGAGGCATAGTGTGTGGAACATGCTGCCTGGGGTAATGGAAGAGGCAGATACATACATTAGGGACATTTAAGAGACTCTTAGATAGGTACATGGATGAAAGGAAGTGGAGTGCTATGTGGGAGGGAAGGGTTAGATTGATCTTAGAGTAGATTGAAAGGTCAGTACAACATGGTGGTTGAAGGGCCTGTACTGCACTCCCAGAGGCCACACATTTTAATTCCACATCCCATTCCCATTCTGATAGGTCCATCCACGGCCTCCTCTACTGTAAAGATGTAGCCACGCTCAGGTTGGAGGAATAACACCTTATATTCCGTCTGAGTAGCCTCCAACCTGATGGCATGAACATTGACTTCTCTAACTTCCACTAATGCCCCACCCATCCATTATTTATTTATATACACACATTCTTTCTCTCTCTTTCCTTTTTCTCCCTCTGTCCCTCTGACTATACCCCTTGCCCATCCTCTCGGTTTTCCCCTCCCCTCCCCCTTTTCCTTCTTCCTGGGCCTCCTGTCCCAGGATCCTCTCATATCCCTTTTGCCAATCACCTGTCCAGCTCTTGGCTCCATCCCTCCCCCTCCTGTCTCCTCCTACCATGTTGGATCTCCCCCCTCCCCCTCCCACTTTCAAATCTCTCACTAGCTCTTCCTTCAGTTAGTCCTGATGAAGGGTCTTGGCCCGAAACATCAACTGTACCTCTTCCTAGAGATGCTGCCTGGCCTGCTGCGTTCACCAGCAACTTTGATGTGTGTTGACTGTAGGCTGGTCCTTTGTTCTGTGTTCTGTTTAACAGTGTTTATTGTGTTGACTCTTACATTCTTTTGAGGCTGGAGATCTTCCCTATTGTTCTGTTCTAAGCAGAGTCACACAGCACAGAAACAGGCCTTTGGGACCCATCTGGTCCTTGCCAACCAAGCCACCAATCCAAACTAGTCTCATTTGCCAGCATTTGGCCTATATCCGTCAAATTTTCTAATCCATCTATCTGTTGAAATGTCTTTTAAATATTGTTATTGTACTTACCTTAGCTATTTCCTCTGACAACTCATTCCACATACATACCACCGTTTGGGTAAAAAAAAGCAAGTTGCCCCTCAAGTTTCTATTAAGTCTTTCCCTTTCTTGATACCCCTACTCTGGGGTGGGGGGAGACTGATGACATTCACCTGATCCATGTCTCTTATGATTGCATACACACTTATTTGATCACCTTTTAGTCTCCTACACTTCAAGGAATAAAGTCCTAACTTGTCCAACCTCTCTCTAAAACTCTGTCTGTGAAGTCCTGGCAATGTCCTTGTAAATCCTTCCTGCACTCTTTCTAATTTAGTAACATTTTTCCTCTAGCAAGATGATGAAAACTGATCTTGGGTAAGTGACAAAAATCATAAATTCTTTTAGATTTGAATGGATTTAAGCAATGAAGGTAGAGACACCAAAAGGTGGACAAGATCTATAGCTGTATATAAATACAACTGAAGTTAGTATGAAGAAATAATTTACAAATATACAGACAATTTAGAAGTGGAATACTAAAATGGAGAATTGTAAAAACATCTTGAAGTCTGGCACCATGTATAGAGAGACAAAAGGATTTTGGTGGTGCATTTTTGTTAAAGTATTAAAAAAGTTGTAAAATCTACAAATGTTGGTAAACTTGTTGGGCCTAGGGCATTGCTCAGAGGATGCTTGCAGTGATGTCTTGAAGCTGAATGCTTGATTTCCAAAAGCCTTAACTGTCTTCCATTCCATGAGATATGATTCAGGTCATTGGAGTACCTTTAGTCTTCATTGACTTCACTTCTACCAGATAAATAAAGGGCACTTAGTCGAATTTATGGTGAGAAGGTAGTGATGACTGATTGACTATTTTTGTTATCTCATCACAAAGTACAACAGATAACCAGGGTCTACCTACCCTCTACTTGTGACATATACCAGAGCACTATATACAAAAGGGCCAAAGCATTGCTGAGAGTCCCTACCACAATCTCTTTAACCCACTACTATCAGGAAGGAGGTACAGGTGCATCAGGACTAGGATTGCCAGAGTGGGTAAGAGCTTCTTTCCCCAGGCTGTGAGACGTACGATTGCCCTGCCACCACCAAGGTCTCGTCATTAGGATGGCAGGCTATTTGCTGTACTGTGCACTTCACATGCATTTTGAATTATATTGTATTAATTTATTTGTGGTAATACTTTGCTTTATGTGCTGTGCATGATATATGTAATGTGGGTGCATTGTGGTCCAGAGGTACGGTCAGATGATAATAAACTTGAACTTGAACATGAACTTATGAGCTGGGCTAAATGGATTTCAGCAAGATCCTACATTTACAGGCTGGCTTTTTAAAAAGCCCATTAGATCTATTGGAGAGTGGCAAATTGGATCTGAAGTTGGTTTAGTGGTAAGGAGCAAAGGGCAGGTGAATGCAAATCAAAAACGGTAATGGTAGCTGAAACTTTAGTGACTGGAGGTGTTCCTAATAGGATTCCACAGTAGACCATTGTGCATTTTGTAATTACTAACTTAGATTTAAACATAAGGAATGTAATAAAGAACTCTGTAGCTCATTGTTGGCTATGTAGTTGACAGTGATAATCAAACCTGTGGACTGCATGAAGTTATAAATGGTCTGCTAAATGGCAAATGAACTTCATTCCAGAGGAGTGTAAGAGAAATGCATATAGGGAGGTACATCAGGAAATGTGAATGTCAATAAACAAGAGGATATTAAGAAGTGAGGAGGTATCTTTGAAATCTATGTGCACAGTTCCTTATGGTAGAACAAATTGATAAACACTGACAATAGGTTTAAATATTTGACTTTGAATCTTGACCTTTGGTAAACAAGAAGAAAGGATAGAAGAGGGAACTTGATATTTTATGAGCTGGTCATGATTACTCTAAACTATTGAGCAAAGCAGTTTTTTTTACTTTTGCTGATTACTATTAAGTGATGTAGCATGGCATTTCAAACTATTCATATTCATTGAGAATATGAAGCTACATGATCAGAGAGTTGGATACAAATTGGAGGACCATTCCTCCTTTCCCATATATAATTTATAAATGCAAATTAATGTGTTATTGTTTAGGAGCTGATTTTATGTAAAGACATAGTGAACAGTCATACATTTTTACTTTAGTAAGCAGTGATCTGTTTCATTTTAAGAGTTTTAAAGCCCAAAGTGAAATAAATGTAAATTGTTAATACAAGCTTTAGCTTTAACTTCAGTGTGATTGAAATACATTAGATTCTAAATGTCAATGTTCTTTCAAATAGTTCTGCATAAATATTGGTGGAGTCATGCTTGAAAACTTTGAGTGAAATTGACTGTTGTGGAAAGATTGAAAGTGCTCTAAGGATTTTCATATTAACTATTCATTTGCAATATTCATAGGCTGGGTTTCTTGACTTTAAAATGCCGAAGACTAGAGTTTATAAAGTAGAATTCTTTTGTCAAATTTATCTTGGTTATGGAAAAAGGATCCAATTAGGTGGAGTGGTAATTTCACACTTTGCTTAATCAGAAATGCAGTTTGTAACCTAACAGATATTTTAAAGTAAATCTATCCAAGCTTGTCCCTTATAACAGATATTGGCTGCATGTTAATTATGAGAAGTGCGAGGAGTGTGAGAGTGGAGTATTTTTAATGAAAATTTCGGAGCTTCATTTGTAGCTTCCAAAAGCTAGATGTTTCTCATATTTCACCCTCATATCATTGCTTCCTGACTTACACAGTTCTCTGTGCTTTACTAATTTGTATTCCTCAAATACTATACTTGATCCTTGGGTATTACCTCACAGACATGGGATCAACTTAAACATGGCTCTTCCTCCCCATCACCTGTGTTAACCATATAACCATATAACAATTACAGCACAGAAACAGGCCATCTTGGTCCTTCTAGTCCGTGCTGAACTCTTGGTCCCACGGACCTGCACTCAGCCCATAACCCTCCATTCCTTTCCTGTCCATATAGCTATCCAATTTAACTTTAAATAACAACATCAAACTTGCCTCAGCCACTTCTGCTGGAAGCTCATTCCACACAGCTACCACTCTCTGAGTAAGGAAGTTCCCCCTCATGTTACCCCTAAACTTTTGCCCTTCAACTCTCAACTCATGTCCTCTTGTTTGAATGTCCCCCACTCTCAATGGAAAAAGCCTATCCACGTCAACTCTATCTATCCCCCTCATAATTTTAAATACCTCTATGAAGTCCCCCCTCAACCTTCTACGCTCCAAAGAATAAAGACCCAACTTGTTCAACTTTTCTTTGTAACTTAGGAGATGAAACCCAAGTAACATTCTAGTAAATCTTCTCTGTACTCTCTCAATTTTGTTGACATCTTTCCTATAATTTGGTGACCAGAACTGTACACAATGCTCCAAATTTGGCCTTACCAATGCCTTGTACAATTTCAACATTACATCCCAACTCCTATACTCAATGCTCTGATATATAAAGGCCAGCATACCAAAAGCTTTCTTCACCACCCTATCCACATGAGATTCCACCTTCAGGGAACTATGCACCATTATTCCTGGATCCCTCTGTTCTACTGCATTCTTCAATGCCCTACCATTTACCATGTATGCACTATTTTGATTAATCCTACCAAAACGTAGCACCTCACAGTTATCAGTATTAAACTCCATCTACCATCTTTCAGCCCACTCTTCTAACTGGCCTAAATCTCTCTGCAAGCTTTGAAAACGTACTTCATTATCCACAACTCTTAGTATCATCTGCATGCTTACTAATCCAATTTACCACCCCATCATCCAGATCATTAATATATATAACAAACAACATTGAACCCAGTACAGATCCCTGAGGCACACCACTAGACACTGGCCTCCAGTCTGACAAACAGTTATCTACCACTACTCTCTGGCGTCTCCCAACCAGCCACTGCTGAATCCATTTTACTACTTCAATATTAACACCTAACAATTGAACCTTCCTAACTAACCTTCCATGTAGAACCTTGTCAAAGGCAAAATTGATGCCTGCACTTTTTCTTTGGTGTCAGGTTGCTTATCCAGCATCCCATTTTAGAGAGATTCAAATTTCATTCATGATGCATGATCATTATATGATGCATGTCTACATTTTCAAACAGAATAAGAAAAGTTAATACATAAAATATTGTTACATACAGTAAAGCCTTGCAGGGTGTGGTTTGGTTAAAGGGTAGACAGAAAGGATTTTTTCATGTTGATAGTATGAAACTTGTGCTGTAACATCTGGATCAGTTTTGGGTTCTTGGGTATTCATGATTTACATTAACAGTTTACAGTATATGAAGGAATACATTGTAGAGTGTCCAATTGTGCCTCTAATTTGCTGTTAGGAAAAGAATGTTCTGCAAAAGGATATTGATAATAAAGTGGGAAGGAAGGTGGCCAATGAAGTATAATGTGAGAAAGGGTAGAAAGAATAGAAAAGAGTGAGAAACTGGTAAATGTTTTATGTACCAAATTTGAGTAAACTGGTTCAAAATGAACAAAACACACACACAACTACAGAAAGCTCTTAAGCTGACATTGCATGTTTTTTTTAAATTCTAGAACAATTGGAGCACAAAAGTTAAAAAAAAATCTTATTGAGGTTGTACAGGGATTTAACAAGGCCACATGGAGTGCTGTGTGCATTTCTGTTCCCAGTCCTTGGAGAAAGGATATACAACACTTTCAGTCAATATTCTAAGATTTATAAGATTTGTTTCAATGTGAGGGTGTTTCAAAAAGAAGATAGTTGGCATATGTTTTCCATTGTTTAGACAAAGTAGGTGTGATATCATTGGAACATGCAGGATTCTGAGCGAGGTAGATAGAGATGATGCTGAAAGGCTACATTTTTCTTGGCAGAGAGCCCAGGACTACAGAGCCAAGTTTTTAGTGATTAACCTTTTAAGAATGAAATGAGAATTTTTTTACATGGGCTCATAAATCTTCCAGAGTTCTCTTTCTCTGTGGTCTCTTTATTCTCAAATAATTGAGTGTATTATGGGCTGAAATTGAGAAATTTTAGGGCTAAGAGGATCAGGCAATTATAGTGATTACAAGAATAAGTGGACTTGAGACACAGGATCAGCCATGACCTCATATAATACTGGGACATGCTTGAAGGATCTGTTACTTTTGTTCCTATGATCTACAGATAGGGAAGATTGAAATCATAAGTGTTTTGGCCTAGCACGCATTCTGTACCCTTGCCACCAACTTCTTCCTGCTTAGCTCAGATTGAACCAAACATTCTAGACCAATGGTTCTTGATCTATATGCGATTGTGGGCTGAACTGATGTATCATGTGGACCACACCCTTATTGAATTGAATTGCATTGACTTTATTTCTTACATCCTTCACATACATGAGGAGTAAAAATCATTACGTTACGTCTCCATCTAAATGTGCAATGTACAATTATAGTAATTTATAATAAATAGAACAATCAATGTAACATAGGAATACACTCAAATCAGTCTTATAATACTTCTGAACAGAGATCATCAGTGTAGCGATTGAGCCATGGTATGAAGGGCCCACAGTTGAAATGTTAACTGTTCCTCTCTACAAATGCCACCTGCTGAGTGTTTCCAGGACTTCCTGATTTTATTTTAAAATTTTCACATCTGCGATTAGTTTGATTTTCATGGAAAATCACTGCTTCACACTAACCTTTTACCTGAGTTTTCAGTTCCACATCACCACTATCACCACACTTAAGACTGTAGTACCATAGTCTAACTATCAGTAAAATTCTAATACATGCCTTTGTCCCATTCAAACTTAGCTGTTCTAATCAGCATTTACCCTCCACACAATGTATCCAAGGTTTTCCTAAAAACCTCTTGTCTAGTTTCCCATCACACCATTCTTTCTTCAGCTTTTGATGTCTCCAGCAATTAGATGAACGTGCTTAAATATCGAAAAGCCCTTGTATTTCCCTATCAGAGCTTGCTTACTTGTATGCATTCTGATATGTCTTCTTGAATATACTTCTCTTTGTTTTTCTATGCTATAGAATTCTCTCACGAAAGCATACCATTTCTCTGTTCTTTAAAGGATATTGATAAAGCTTGCTTCTTGAGCAAACTTTTGACTAATTTAATTTCTCCTTTGTTTTGACAGTAGTTCCTTCTCATGTATCTCCACTGGGTTTCAGAAATAAATAATACAGGACTGGGAATAACTCTTGTCTTTGCGTTTTGAATGGCACAATTGGATCTCGTAAGAATATAGGATCCTGTATGTGCAATAATTACTTTTCAAATGAAAAATGGAGGGCTATGTGGAAGGGAAGGGTTAGATTTATCTTGGAGCAGGTTAAAAAGTCAGCAAAATACCGTGGTCCAAAGAGCGTCTACTATGCTGTAATGTTCTGTGTTCTGAGAGCATGAGAATCAGCAAGGTACATAAAATATTTGTAATGAAAATCTTTTGATACTTTAATTGATGACAGAGTTTTATGTAACCTCTCTCACTCGCTTTGATATCCCAGTCAAGTCTTTTGATGTTTACTCATTTTATCTATGCTAAATCATTATACTTCCGAACATTGGTAATTTATTTGAAATAATCCCCGTAACTGCTTTCTCCATGTTGCCCAGCTGCCAGTGCAGATTGTTTCCAGGTTGGAAGAAAAGTAATCATCAGGGATTTTTTGAAATAGTCAAATTATTTTGAATGTTGAAGAGACAGATGATGACTGACTTTCAGCAGAAGGAAGGAACAAGAAAGATTCATTCATTGGAATATAGAAAAAAGGCTTTGAGTGAAATAAAATCCCTAGTAGAAGGGGTAGGAAGTGGACCTCTAAGGTGGAGTGGGAAGAAAAGAAATATGTATCCTATGTATGGGTAATAGAAAGGAAGGCATCTCTGGCTGTGCTAGTAGTAAGACAAAATGGCCCTCTAGTTGAGTGATTCAGTGTTATCCTTTAACTCACTGCAGAAGAGGTCAAGGATTGATACAAAAATACCTAATTTTGTGGCAAGTCATTCAAAAATTCTAGAATTTCGCAGTACATCTTTCAGGCTAATAACTGTTAATGTTGCATTATGTTTTGTTTCTAAGCTTTTTGCTAAAGGAATTGTTTGTTGCCTTCTAGGAATACAAACTGGCAAGATGCTTTGGTTTGATTTAAACTTTTTTTTTAGACAAAGTTGTTTGCTTTACATCTTCACATTTTACATAGGAAAAACAAATTGAATTGAATAAGATTAGCTGCTTGTTGCCAGGATGAAGCTGTTTTCACATAGTACAGCAGAGGGCGCTACTCAACAACGTGAATAGGCTATTAATCATAAACTAGTAAATCGTGATTTGAATACAGGCATTATCTGTTAAGATACCAAGTTCCTTCATCAAGGCATTATTATTCATTTTTACTGACATTACTAGTGTAGTTAGTTTAATTTACTTCAGATTGGGGAAAGTCTGCCTGCGTGGTTTCAGTGGTTAAGTGTTGTTGAACAGTTTGAGGGTACTGCACGCTAACTAATACTTTGTGTACTGTTCAAAATACTCTTGTTTCTATTTTTTTTAAATATTCACATCAATAGTAAAGAAATCAAAAGATATGGAATTGTAGAAGAAAGACCAGCTATGATTTCACCGAATGCTAGACCAGGTATGAGGGATCATTTGGTCTGCTTACTACAACTGGGTCTAACCTTGTTGACAAGGGAAACTGTCTGCAAACATCTCTCAAATCGCTAGTCTCCAGTAGCATGCCCTGAGTCATAGCAGGGCCTCAAATATTGAAGGAAATCTGCCCTGAAAATCCTCAAAAACTTTGACAGCTAGCAAAATCTTGCCCATCCTTTGCCAGTTGTCAAAAACTTTAAATAGTCATCCATCTTTTATATTTGTTAAAAATGGAGCCAATATTTTAAAAATTTTAATTATTATTTTATTAAAATAATAAATTGCCAAAAATGCTTTCTTTTAAGCACTTGGATTTAAAAATTAATTTAATTGCAAAGGGGATTGTCTTTTCATTTGCTTTTATCTCCATTGTCCTATACTTTTCATTGCAATCTGTGCTGTCACGAGACCTGTATTATATCTTAACATTGTTCTTAGCATTAACTTTGGTGAATCTCAGCAAGATTGAGTTCTACAGCCATATTCCATGGGGAATTGAGCAGCAGAGTCTTGGAAGATTTGCCACTCAATAGTACTTGATAGTTTCAGGGTTTCCACATTTGAATCTGAACACATAGAAGTCATAGACTTGTTTCCATCTTAAAAAGGTAAATGTAAGAAGGTACATCGGAACTGCGAGTATTTATAAGCAAAATTTAGACCAATAAGCTTATACCACACTCGGCAAGAGAGGAGTAGCTGTATTTGTCGTTAAGGGATGTCCAAAATTGAGTGAATTCTTCTGAAGTGCTAATGATACCAGAAACAAAATAAATACATTTTCAAAGATTTATGAGAATATTTTGTGAATTCTTTCAGAAAATCAACTCCTTAAACTTGACATCCAATCAAATTGTTTTTTTTTCTTTTATAATCTCAGACATCCCACCCTGCAAAAACTCATTTCAGGGAGGTAGCATCATCAATTTGCGGGAGACTCCCAGGAGAGGTGGGATGTCTGCAATAGAGTAGCTCCTTAGCAGCTGGCCAGCAAGTTTAAATAACGTTAGCTATGCTAATGAAGGAATGACACCTATTAAACTCACCTCAACACATCTTTTACAATCTTAACCCACCATGGGCAATAGAAAAGTCACTGTTGCAAACAGTGCAGTGAGCAACACTGTCATTATTTTGACCCCTATTAGGCAGGGGTACACTTTAGTGTAGTCTGGGGTGACATACATTTTTTTATTTTTTTGGAACACTCTGCCATGGCGCACTGTCACTCGTGCTCTCTCTCTCTCTCTCTCTCTCTCGTGGTCACTCGCGCGGTCTCAAGTGCTCTCGCTTGCTTTCTCACTCGCTCTCTCGCTCACGCGCTCGCTTGCCTTCGCTCTCGCTCGCGCACGTGCTGTCTCTCATGGTCGCTCTCGCGCTCTCTCTTGCTTTTCTCTCGATCGCTGTCAAAAAAATTGATTTCTGTGATATTGTATATAATTTGCGGGCATCAGGGAGCCGCTATTAATATGCGGGAGACTCCCGGAAGTTCCGGGAGAGGTGGGATGTCTGTAATCTGATTTTGTATCTTGTCATGACATGAAAGAATGTCAGTTGGCTCATCATCCTTCAAGTCTACTGTTTGGAGGTTATGTATAACCCACATGAGTATCCTCTGCTGCTTGCAGAACTCTTCTACCTCCCTTGCATTTGATTCCTATTTGTTCGTCTGTCTCTGTTGTGATGGAATTCCCTCCTTTACACTCTGCTCCCCTTTTGCCTCTTTGCATGACAGCCTTCTGCAGCAGCAGCGCTGAGTGCCTGTTAGTTTCAGTCTTGTTCATTGGTAGGACAGGATAGAAATGAAACATCTTGCTGTTTTTACTCTTGCTAAATGCATGATTGGTGGGGTAACAGAAAGCATTTGTGGCAGCAATCTAGTTAGTAGGGAAATGAAATCTAAGGCAATTTGTCAGGGAGTGAACACTATCTGAGACTACCACATGGTGGATCCCTTAGAGATGGACCCCAAGGATCACAGGTTGAAAATTAGGCTTACCCTTCAGTGCATTACTAAGTACTTGCAGTGTTGTAAGACTATTATATATTGCCCTCGTTTGATAATTTGGACTCTTGACCTCACAATCTACCTTGTATCTATCTAGCACTATATTTGATAACTTGTAATGCACTTTCTCTGTAGCTGTTACATGATATGCAAGGCAAACTTTTCACTGTATCTTGGCACATATGACATGATAATAATAAGCAATTCCAATTCAATCTTGATGTCTGTCCTGGGATCAGTGCATAAGTATCATCATAAGCATAAGGCACAATAGCAACTCTACATTCTTAGAAGTTTGGGTAGACTTGGCATGTCACCAAAATTTTGAACGAACTTCTTTAGATGCACAGGGGAGAGTGTCCTATCTGGTTATACCATGACCGGGTATGGAAAGACCAAAGCCCAGGAATCCAAAAAGCTACAGAAAGTAGCGGAATCTGCATAGTTCATCACAGGCAAGCATATCTACATTATTGAGTACATTTACATGGAGCACTGCCAAAAAGGACCATCCATCATCAAAGACTCCCAACATCCAGGTATGTCTTCTTCTCACTACTACCACTGGGCAGGAGATAAAGAGCCTCAGGTTCCACATCACCAGGTATGGGAACGGTTATTATCCTTCATTCACCACTAATATGATATAATTAAATAGGTATGATAATTAATTTATTTCTTTGCAGTTCTTGGAACCTTGCACAAAAAGATTTGTATTTTACCAAGAGGAAATTGGTTCAAGATAAAAATTCTAAAGGTTGTTTAAATTATCATACTTATCCTTTGACACCATACACAAAATACCGGTGGAACTCAGGAGACCAGGCAGCATCTATGGAAAAGAGTAGACAGATGACATTTTGGGCCGTGACCATTCATCATGACTGGAAAAAGAGAGGAAAAGTCGAAGTAAGAAGGTTGGGGGTTTGAGGGGTGGAGGGGAGGAAGTGCAAGATGGTAGTTGAAACCAGGGGAGGGGGTGAAGTAAAGAGCTGGGAAGTTGATTGATGAAAGAGATAAAAGGCTGGAATCTGATAGGAGAGGATAGGAGATCATGGAAGAAAGGGAAGGAGGAGGAGCACCAGAGGGAAGTGATGGGTGGGTAAGGAGATAAGGTGAAAAAAAGAAACAGGAATGGGGAATGATGAAGGATGAAAGGGGTGAACAATTACTGGAAGTTCAGGAAATTGGTGTTCATGCCACCAGGTTGGAGGCTACCCAGATGGAATATAAGGTGTTAATCCTCCAACCTGAATATGACATCATCGCGACAATATCCTCTGGCAGATGCACCTTTATTCTATGAGAAATCTTAGTTGGTCCTGAAAACTGTATGCTTTTATTTTTAAGATCCATTCAAGCACAGGTCAGAACTACTTATTTCTCGCTGTAGACTTATTATTTTGCAGCTATGAATTATAAAATTAGTAAATAGACCTGTTGTCCACAATGGACCACAATTATATTTGAACAAGGATTAGAATGTTAATGATTTGAGAAGTTAGGTACAGGAATACTAAGGGAGATTGTTAATATATCTTGATGAAGATTGTGTGTGAAGCAAGATATCAGACTATAACTCATTTCAGAGAAGAGCATAATGAAAGTTTGGCAGTTTAATTATAAATTTATTGCACAATCAGAAATGTAGTTAAGCTTTTTTGATCTTCCTGTAAGCATAAGAAATTAATAGCACAGCACAGCGAAAACATTTGGAATATTATAGATCACCAGTGAATTTTCCATAGATAATGCAGTCTTTGCATTTTATTTAGGACTTTTAAAATATTTTGTGAAAATGTGATAAAGGAAATGTGTGTTAATTAAAATTTCATAACAAGTAACTGACCTGTAATGTTTATATTGACTTTGAATCCCTCATTACATTATAAGGTAGTGAATGTAGTCTTGGGATAAGAAATTCTGATGGGGGCAGGGGGGAGATTTCTTCAGATCATTGCATGAAAGTTGCTGCGTGAGGACTTCAGATGAGGAAGAAAATTAGATCCCTACAGAACAAATTCTGTGAACAGTAAATAATTTCTGAGAAACAGTAAGTACTCTGAGGTTGTAAATCTAGTCGGCTCCATCTTGGGTACTAGCCTACAAAGTACCCAGGACATCTCTAGGGAGCGGTGTCTCAGAAAGGTGGCATCCATTATTAAGGATCTCCAGCACCCAGGACATGCTCTTTTCTCACTGTTACCATCAGGTAGGAGATACAGAAGCCTGAAAGCACACACTCAGCGATTCAGGAACAGCTTCTTCCCCTCTGCCATCCGATTCCTAAATGGACATCAAAGCTTTGGACATGACCTCATTTTTTAAAAAAAATATACATTATTTCTGTTTTTGCGCATTTTTTTTAATCTATTCAATTTACGTAATTGATTTGTTTATTATTATGTATTTTATTTATTATATTTGTCTCTCTCTGCTAGATTACGTATTGCATTGAACTGCTGCTGCTAATTGAACAAATTTCACGTCACATGCTGGTGATAATAAACCTGATTCTGATTCTAAGACGCAGCGTTATTGATGTTGAGTACTGAGTAATTAATAGAGGTACAGTGAGCAGGTCAAGCTGGCTGAAGTCTGGGAAATAAGATTCAGAAATGGATGTGGAATAATCCAGATGAAAGATAAGAGCTCACTTACATTTAGCTAGAACTGTAACTATTTTATATAGCCCTTTTTACTGCAACAACTTCCTTACAACATTCCTAGAAGTGAAACTGATATTAAACTAGTTGGTAGAGATTAGAATGAATATGCTGGTTAAAGAACTAGACAGTGTGTTGTGTGGAAGGACATGGAGGAAGCCAAGCAGACTTGATGACTTAATGGATCTATTTTCAGAAGAGCAAAGTACATTGGTTGTGGTTGGATAAGGTACCAATGACGAGGAATGTGGTTCCAATGTGAATTATTCAAAAACAAGATGAAAATTTTAAACCTGAGGCCTTGAGGAACTAGAAACCAAAATAAGCTTGAAAACTACAGTTGAAATGTACAACAACACGACTATTGGAATCATAAGGTTTAGAACTTGTTGAATGGAGCTCATAGAGCTAATTTGGCATGAGCATGGGAACTGGAGTAATAGGACTGAGGAGGAGGCAGTTGGTATGCAAATAGATGCCATGTGTACTGATGTTGTGAGGAAGGATAGGTAGATAAGGGGACAAAATTGCAGTCAGTGGAATGAGTTGAAGTGTAACATGGGGGAAAAAATTAAAAAAGGTGATGAATATAGGACTGAAGGTGTTATATTTTAATAAACACTGTATGCGGAACTGGTTGTGGATTACAGGAGGAACGGAGACAGGCTATCCCCTATTGACATCAGTGGATCTGGAGCTGAGAGGGTAAACATCTTTAAGTTCCTCGGCACTGAGAACCTCACATGGTCTGTACACACCAACTGTGAGGTGAAAAGGCACAACAGTGCCTCTTACACCTCAGATGGTTGAGAAGGTTTGGTATGGGCCCCTAAATCCTAAGAACTTTCTACAGGAGCACAATTGAGAGCATCCTGACTGGTTGCATCACTGCCTGGTATGGGAACTGTACCCCTCTTTTCCATAGGATTCTGCAGAGAGTGGCGCGGACATCCCAGCGGATTTGTAGTTGTGATTCTGGACATTTACAAAGGCAGGTGTGGGAAAAAGGCCCGAAGGATCATTGGGGACCTGAGTCATTCCAACCACATTCTATTCCAGCTGCTACCATCTGGGAAACGGTACCGCAGCATAAAAGCCAGGACCAGCAGGCTCTGGGACAGCTTCTTCCACCAGGCCATCAAACAGATTAACTCACGCTGATTTGAGTGTATTTCTATGTTACATTGACTGTTCTATTTATTATAAATTACTGTGATTGCACATTGCACATTTAGACAGAGACGTAACGTAAAGATTTTTACTCCTTATGATTGTGAAGGATGTAAGAAATAAAGTCAATTCAATTCAATATGGAATAATGTTGATGATCTGAGAGTGCAGTTAGAAATTGGCAGGTATGACATTATGGGTATCATTGATTTGTGGCTGAAAGAAGATCATAGTCGGGAGCTTAACATCCAATGATATACATTGTATTGAAAGGGCAAAGGGCAGGCAGGTAGACAAGAGGGGTTGGGGTTGCTCTGTTCGTAAAAAATGATATCAAATTCTTAGAGGTGAAATAGGATAGAGCTAAGGAACTGCAAGCATAAAAAGACCCTGATGGGAGTTATGTACAGGCCTCTGAACAGTAGCCAGTTTGTGGGATACAAATTACAATGGGAGTTAGGAAGGCATATATAAAAAAATACAATGTTACGGTAGTCATGGGGATTTCAATATGCAGGTAGCTTGGGAAATTCAGGCTGGTGCCAGATCGCAAGAGAGGATATTTGTAGAATGCCTATGAGATGGCTTTTTTGTGCAGCTTGTGATTGAACCCACGAGGAAAAGATCAGGGTGTTGTGATAGGATGTTGTGTAATGAACAAGAATTGGTTAGTGAGCTTAAGGTAAAGGGGCCGTTAGGAAGCAGTGATTATAATATGATAGCGTTCACTCTGCAGATTGAGAGGGAGAAAGTAAGATCAGATGTATCAGTATTACGGTGGAGTAAAGGAAATTACAGAGGCATGAAAGAGGGAGGATGAGACAACCGTAGCTAATGGAGGAAGTCGAAGACAGCACAAAAAAAAAAGCGAGGACTGATAATATTTCAAAAATTAGTAGGAAATTGAGGACTGGGAAGCTTTTAAAAGCAAACAGAAGGCAACTAAAAAAGCAGTAAGAAGAGAAAAGATAAACTATGAAGGTAATAAATGTTAAGGGAGATATCAAAAGTTTTTTCAGATACATTAACTGTAAAAAAGAGGCGAGAGTGAATATCGGAATGCAAGAAAAAATTGCTGGGTAGGTACTACTATTTTTTATATGTCAATGATTTTTATGATGGAATTGATGGCTTTGTGGCCAAGTTTGCTGACAATACAAAGATAGGTGGAGGGCCAGGTAGTGAGAAAGCAGCGAGTCTGCAAAAGGACTTAGACCAATTATGGCAGGTGGAATATAGTGTAGAGACATGTACAGTCATGCACTTTGATAGAAGGAATAAAGGCATAGACTATTTTCTAAGTGGGCAGAAAATTCAGAAATCAAAAGTGCAAAGGGACTTGTGAGTCCTCGTGTCGACTTCCTTTAAGGTAAACTTGCAGTTTGAGTCCGTGTCAGGAAGGCAAATGCAATGTTAAAGACATGAGGAAGTTTGCAGATGTTGGAAATCCAAAGCAACAGACAAAATGTGGAGGAACTTAACAGGTCAGGCAACATCTATGGAAAAGAGTAAACAGTCGATATTTTGGGCCAGGACCCATGCAATGTTAGCGTTCATTTCAAGAGAATTAAAATATAATAGGAAGGATTAATACTGAGGCTTTATAAGGTACTGGATCATCCCAGGAAAGAAAGGGTTAATGTATGAAGAACATTTTGATGGCTCTGAGCCTTTACTCACAAGGGTTTAGAAGAATGAGAGGGGATTTCATTGAAACCTATCAAATATTGAAAGGCTTAGAAGGAGTGGATGTGGAGAGAGTGTTTACTATAATGAGGGAGTCTAGTACCAAAGCAGTCTCAGAACAGAAGGACATCCCTTTAGAACAGATAAGAGGAAGGATTTCTTTAGCCAGAGAGTGGTGAATCTGTGGAACTCATTAGCATGGACGGTTGTGGATTCATTGGGTATATTTAAGTAGAGGTTGATAGATTCTTGATTAGTAAGCATGTTACTGATTATAGAAGGCAGGAGAATGGGGTTGAGAGGGATACTAAATCAGCCATGATGGAATGGTGAAAGAGGTTCAATGGGCCAAATAGCCGGATTCTACTTTTATATATTCTGGTCTTATGGTCTAGAATTATATCTTATATGGATTATATTACATTTTTATGCATGAAATACATATGTTATTGTAATAAAACAGAACAGTACTGCACTTGTCAAGCCATACATCCATGATGTTGAGCTGGCCTTAATGCAAATTTTCACTAAATGTTCTCTTCCTGTGCGTTATCCATATTCCTCCAATCCCTTCATATCTATGTGTATAACTAAAAGTCTCTTGAACTCCCCTACTTCCACGCCTACCAGTGGTAACCTGTTTCAGTTACCTCCCACTTTCTGAGTAAAAAATCTTGACCCTCACCTCCCCTTTGAACTTCCTTCCTTCAAACTTAAAAGCATCCTCTGGTGTTTAACATTTCTACCCTGAGGAAACCATTCTGACTGTCTACTGTGCATCTCATAGTTTTAAAAACGACTCATCAGATCTCCCCTCAACCTCTGATTCTACGGGGAGAACACCCCAAGTCTGTCCAACCTTTCCTCATAACTCATACCTTCTAATCCAGACAGCATCCTGGTAAACCTCTTCTGCATCCTCTCCACAATCTCTAACCCTTCCCATCATGAGCTTATCTTATCAAATGCTTTACTAGAATCCATGTACATAATGTCTGCTGCCTTACCCTCATCAGGCTCTTTTGTCATCTGCTCAGAAAAAAACTTTGATCAAGTTTGCAAGGTATGAGCAGCCCTGCACAAAGTCATGTGAACTGGGCATGCCTTACGAAGTTGTTCAAAAAGATTCTATCTCTCAGTATCCTCTCAATAGATTTCCACCACTAACATGAGGCTCACTGACCTTTAGTTACCTGGATTATCCCAATTTTCTTTCTTGAATGAAGGCACAACATTTGCTATTCTCCAGTCCTCTGGGACCTCTAGTGAGGACACAAAGGTATTTGTCAAAGCTCCAGCAATTTTCTCACTCACTACTGGGATAAATGTCATCAGGCCCTGGTGACTTATTTACCTTAATGTTTTAGAGAAGACCTTGTGCTGCCTTCACTTTAATCTCAAGATATCCCAGCACACTGGATTGCCCCATTTGGCCTTCACTATCCTCCAAATCCTTCTCCTCTGTAAATACTGACATAAAGTACTCATTTAGTAACTCTGCCACTTGCTCTAACTCCAAGCATAAATAAATAAATAAAATCCCCTCCAACTTTCAAATCCCTTACTCACTCTTCCTTCAGTTAGTCCTGACGAAGGGTCTCGGCCTGAAACGTCGACTGCACCTCTTCCTACAGGTGCTGCCTGGCCTGCTGCGTTCACCAGCAACTTTGATGTGTGTTGCTTGAATTTCCAGCATCTGCAGAATTCCTGTTGTCCAAGCATAAATTCCCTCCTTTATCTTTCAGTGGACCTCCCCTCTCTTTAGTTATCCTTTTTTTCTTAATACAAGAATTAAAATGCCTTGGGATGTTCCTTGATCCTACAAGCCAAGGAGATTTCATGATCTCTTTTGGCCTTCCTAATTGTGTTATCTTTGTATTCTACAAGGGTCTAGTCTGATTTTAGCTTTCTGTTTCCTTTTCCTTCCTGGCTAAATTTAGGACCTCTTGGATCATTCTCACCTTACTATCCTTGTCCTTACTCGTTACAGGAGCATGCTAAACCTAAAGTCTGATCAGCTGGCATTTAAACAACTCTGGTGTAGATTTGTCTAACGACTGCTGGTCGCAATCAATGACCTTTAGCTCCTCACTTATCCTGTCATATTTTGTCCTCTCTCAATTTAGTACCTTCTTGCAGGGATCTAATTTTATCCTTACTCTTGACCATCTTAAAACATAATGTGTTGTGGTCACTATTCTCAAAATGTTCAACCACTATCAGGTCTGTCACCTGGCCTGGCTCATTTCCCAAAGTCATGTCCATTATGTTTTGTGTTTTAGTTGAACTATCCACATGCTGTTTTAAGAACCTCTTATGGACGCACTGAAGAAATCCCATCCCAAGTTCAAATCAATGCTGGGGATTGATACTGGGGTTAAAGTTCTCCACTATACAATCCTATTGTTTCTGCACCTTTCTCTAAACTGTTTAAATATCGGTTGCTCCACCTCCCAGTGGCTATTGTATAATCCCATTAGTGTAATTGCACCTTTCTTATTTCAGAACTCCACCCAATTTGCCTCTGTGGGTGAGCCTTCCATTGTGTTCTCTCTGAATACCACTGCGACATTCTCCCTAATCCTGTGCAACCCCTCCACTTGTTTTACAACCCCCCCCCATCACATCTAAAACAATGAAATCCAGGAAAGTTGAGTTGCCAGTCCTGTCTCTCATATAACCGGGTCTCTGTAATGGCAGGAACACCGTAATTCCATGTATTGATCCAGGCTCTAATTTCATCCTCCTAACCTAGAATACTCCTAGCTATTTCACCCCATGAATTTCACCATATTTATTAGCTTGCCCTTAGCTATCCTTCTTTCCAGTCTAACTTGTCATACCATCTTTCCTGCCCTCAGTCCTACCATCTGTTGTCTTGCTGCTGTGTTACCCATCTTCCACCTCTTGAGTTTAGACCCTTCTGGGTCACACTAGCAAATCTCCCTGCAAGGATATTGGTTCTCCTTTCATTCAGGTCTTGGAAGAGAGCCCAATGCTCCATAAATCTAAAGCCCTCCTTTTTATCAGCTGCTTAGCCATGAGGTCAACAGTACTATGTATATACTGTATTTCTTATCCCACCAATAAGGTAAGAAAATAATCTTGAGATTGCAACTCTGGAAGTTGTGCTTTATAACTCCCTACCTAGATCTCTAAAATCACTTTGCAGGACCACATCCTTGTCCCTGTCTACGTCATTGGTACTCCTTCCACTCTCAGAATGCCCTGTAGCTACTGCAAGACTTCCTTGACTCTAGCACCAGGGAGGCGACACACCATCCAGAGGTCTCAATTGTGGCCACAGAGAGGGCCTACTTGCGCCACTTACTGTTTTGTTTTGGAATATTAATATATTTTAAAATGTACACACCCTCTTAAAATATTTAATCATTTTAGTTCTCTGGACCTTATATTCATATTCATTTTTTCTCTGTCCTCTAGGAAAAATATCCACCTATCCAGATTATTATTCTATTCAATTGTATTGTAATAACTACCAGAATTTTAAGTGAACTTAAGTTAGAGTTACTTTTTTTACAAAAAAATTCAGCTTTGCTTGTATTTTGTGCTGGTCCCATTTTGGGATTAAGGAACAAGGGCTTTATGTAGTGGCAGACAGTGATTATGGGTTGAACAATTCTTGCAAAATGTGACCTAATCATAATATAATTGTCCCAACAATACCACTACTTGAAGCAGTGAGTTGCCAACAAGCAGTGTAATGAATTTGTTAATCATTTTAGAAGTAGTTAAGTCACAGTTGCTATTTTAAACTTGTTTGAACAAACCACACTTTGTATTTAGCTTTTGTAATAGAGAAATTGTCATAAAACAACACAGCATTCAATAGAGAAATTGTCATAAAACAACACAGCAGTAATTGCAATGAAACTATTTAGAAAATATCAAATTCTACAGTTGGTAATACAGCTAAATATAGGAAATGTTTATCAGATGTTAAATACGTGAACTGTGAAATGAAATTTAATTATTTCATTGTACCTTCATAATCTTATTAGATGTCATTTAATATTCCAATACTAGAAGGCTTTCTTTATTTGCTACATCAGGTGGTGATGAGCATTTATTTGAGAAGGTTCATTTATCAAGTCTAAAGCTTCCACTGTAAAGTAATTTTGTCCACTTTTTCCTAAGTTCATGTGCAAGATATGGAAGATGTCACAATGTGCACTTCATAACAACATTTAATATTACATTTTACCTTTGTGATGCTGTGAATTCTTTTAAGTCTGTAGCAACAGCATAAAGATGCACATGTTCTATTTCAGCTATTCAATCATGCTTAGTTATCTTGTTGGACAATAAGTATCCAACAAGTATCGTCAGAGTGGGATTCTGTTTGCCCTTGTGTTTTCTAATAATCTTAGAATGTACAGAATGCCGAGGATGTACAGTCTGGACTGCCAATAAAACCACCCCTGGAAGTTTTAAAATTAGTATTTTTTTGCCAATTAAATTTTAAATCTGATGTATAAGCTCCCTCAGTTTCCAATTTAATAATCTCTCTACAGTATCTTTGTGCTTTTATTTTAACCCATTGTCTTTCCCTGCTGTACATTTGGGTTAAACAAACTCTTGTTAGCCTTTTTATCCCTAAATTGCAGAACAAAGAAGGGATTTCCTTGATGCTAACTCAATTGTAAGCTTTTAACCCAGCTGGCCACAGTCAGTTGTCAAATGACCTCCGAAAATGAATTGAAATCTTACATATAAATACACACATAGTGGTGCACATTAATTTCGGGTCCCACAGCACCAAAAAGTTTTCCCCTCAGCTGTTGCATTCTCTGCCATTCTCCACTTATTCAGCCTCTAAGATGAACGTACATATGCAGCTGAGTAGGAGTGATAACATAAAGAACATAACACAAGAAATAGGAGCAGGAGTAGGCCATCTGGCCCATCGAGCCTGCTCCACCATTCCATAAGATCATGGCAGATCTGACCATGGACTCATCTCCACCTACCTGTCTTTTCCCCATAATGCTCAATCCCCCTATGCACAAATCTATCCAACCTTGTCTTAAATATATTTATACAGCCATTCCCATTCCAATGTCAGTCTATGGCCTCCTCTTCTACTACAAGTGAGGGTGAAGGAGCAATACCTCATATTCCATCTAGGTAGTTGCCAGCCTGATGGCATGAACACAGATTTCTCCTTCCAGTATTATTAATGTTGAATTAAGTAAAATTGAAGAAGTTGTGCTGGAGCAACCCTGGGTACATCATAGTCCAGGGATATATAGGACCCCCGTTGTCATTATAATCATGTTCTTTGTTTCCTGCATTCTGTAAAGTACTGTAAAAGATGTTGGAAGAAGGATTTACTATAATTGTTGGACTGGACAAATTTAGAGTAGGGAGCTAAGGCTTTGGCTCAAGAGGCTTCGGGGAGAAGAGGCAGAGACTAAGATGAGGTTCTGGATAGTTATTGCACAGGCTAGAATGGGGAAATGACAGTTAGGGAAATGGAATGCTCCTCTTACAGAATGTCAGAAGTCAGGGAAACCTCTAGTGTCCTTAATGACTATGGCTATGGGAAGTGCATGAAGTTCATGTTTAATTGTCATTCAGCCATATGTGAATACCCATGAATACAACCAAACAAAACAGCAGGATAACCTTTGCATCATTCATGAGAGTGAGGCACTAATAGACGAGCTATGGGGAGGCAGGCACACACACGTTTCACAAGGCAGGTAGCTGGATGACTGTCAGGAGAGGGAAAGGGAATAGGCAAACAGTGCAGAGTATCCTTGTGGCTGTTCCCTTCAATGACAAGTCTACCATTTTGGATACTGTTGGGGGGAGGGGGGTTGGTGGGAATACAACTTCTCAGGAGAAGCCACAGAAGTCAAGTCCCTGGCACCGAGTGAGAGGGTGGGGTTAGCAGAGGAGAGTTGTAGTGTAACGAATTCATTGGTTAGGAGAACACACAGGAGGACCTGTGGACATGATATGTTACCTCCTGGTTGCCAGGGTAAGAGATATCTCGGAGAGAGTCCATATGAGGGAGGATGAACAGCCATAAGTTATGGTACACATTGGTATCAAATGAGTAGCTAATATAGTGGATGAAGTCTTGAAGAGAAAATATATGGACATAGGAAGGAAGTTAAAAGCCAGGACCTCAAGGGTAATAATCTCTGTACCATGTGCCTATGAGGGTAAAAATAGAATGACATGGAAGATGAATGTGTGGCTGAAGAACTGATGCCGGGGGCAAGATTTCAGATCTGTGGAGCATTGGGATCTCTTCTGGGGAAGGTATGACCTGTACACAGGTTACAGTTTACCCCTGAGCTTGAGAGAGACGAATGTCCTTGCAGGCAGATTTGCTATAGCAGTTAAGGAGGGTTTAAACTCGGCAGGGGGATGGAAACCAAAGTGTAAGGTCAGATAAAGGGTCAATTGGTGTAAAGGTAGATATAATGAATAGAGAGACTGTGAGGAAGGAAATGCTGTGGGTATGGCATAAAAGCAGTCAGTTGATTAGGCTGAAATGTGTTTATTGTAATATGAGAAGTATTAAGAACAAGTGTGATGATCAAGAGCAGTGGATGCGGTGTAAATAGATTTTAGTAAGGTGTTTGACAAGTTTCCTTGTGGAAAACTGATTTAGAAAGTCAGGAAGTGTGGTGAATTCAGATTTGGCTTGCCCTGGAAGGTAGAGGGTGGTAGTAGATGGAGTGTATTCTTGCCTTCAGGTTGGTGACTAGTAGTGTTCCGCAGGGATCTGTTCTGGGACCACTACACTTGGTGATTTTTTTTAATATAAATGACTTGGATGAGGAAATGGAAGGATGGGTTAGTAAGTTTTCAGGTGAAATGAATGTTGGTGATGTTGTGGATAGTGTAAAATGTTGCCATAGGCTAGAACAGGACATAGACAGAATGCAGAGTTGGACTGGGAAGTGGTAGATGGGTTTTAATCTGGTAAAGTATGAAGTAATACACTTTGGAAGATCAAACTTGAGGGTAGATTATATGGTTAGTGGCAGGATTCTTAGCAGTGTGGAGGAAGAAGGAGATCTTAGGGTCCACATCCAGAAATCTCTACAAGTTACTGTGCAAGTTGACAGGGTGGTTAAGAAGGTATATGGTGTGTTGCCCTTTTAGTCAGGTTTGAGTTTAAGAGCCATGAGGTAATGTTGCAGCTTTGTAAAACTGATTAGATCACACTTGAAGTATTGTATTCAGTTCTGGTCACCTCAATATAGGAAGGTTCTAGAATCTTTAGAGAGGGCACTGAGGATATTTACCAGGATGTTGTCTGGATTAAGGAGCATATTTTATGAGGAAAGGTCAAATAAGTTAGGATTTTTCTCTTTGGAGAGAAAGAGGATGCGATGTGACTTAATAGAGGTGTATAAGATGATAAGAGGCATTGATAAAGTAGATTGCCAGCACCTTTTTCCCATAGCAGAAATTGCTAAAACAAGAGGGCATAACTTTAAGGTGTTTGGAGCAAAGTACAGGGAGATGTCAGGTGGGCTTCTTTTTTACAGTGGTGGTTATGTGGAACATACTTCCAGGTGCATTGGTAGAGGCAGATATTAGGGATATTTAGGAGACAGGCACATGGATGAAAGAAAATTTTAGGACTACGTGGGAGAGAAGCATTAGGTGTATCTTGGAATAGATTAAAAGGTTGGTACAATATTGTGGGCCCGTACAATGATATGCTGTTGTATGCTTTAGGTAACCTAATCACATATACAAAACTTTTCATCCACTCTCTAAAGAGCACTGACTCTTATTGGTGACAGAAATTCTTGAAGGCAGAACTCCAGCCATTTGCCTATTCTTGAATTGTTCAGTATGTGTTACTGACACCCTGAACTACTTAGCCTCGAGACAATTCCGGCCACTGACTGATGCCATAAATCCCAGATGGATGATGTATTCTTAAGAAGGAAAAGATACTTGGCTTCTGCTGAATGGAAAGGAGGCAACCAGCCCCATCAGGCAAATGTTAGACGCAAGACATTGTGCAGATGTTGGAAATCCAGAGCGACACACACAAATGCTGGAGGAACTCAGCAGGTCCGGCAGCATCTATGGAAAATTTTGGGGCCAAGAACCTTAATCAGGTCCTAGCATTTAATGTATACTCCTAATTGTCTTAAAGATAATAGTGAGCTGCCATCTTGGATTTGTTGCAGACCTGGAAATGAAACCACTCTTGCAATCCTTTTGGGTCAGGAGTTTCAGTATTTTAACCCAGCTAATTATTATTCTTTATCTTCTAACTTGAATGCTAGTATAATGTTTGGAATCAAAGTTCAAAGTAAAATGTATTATCAGAGTGCAAACATGTCACCACATACAACCCTGAGGTTCTTTTTTTGCGGTCATACTTAGCAAATCTGTAGAACAGTAACTGTAAACAGGATCAATGGACAGCAGATTGTGCAAATGCAGATATAAATAAATTAATAAATAACGAGCATGAAACAACAAGATAAAAGAGTCTTTAAATGAGGGTAGTTATCCTCTTTTGTTCAAGAGCCTGATGGAGTGAGGGGTAGTACCTGTTCTTGAACCTTGTGATGAGAGTCCTGAGGCACCTGTACCTTCCACCCGATGACAGCAGTGAGAAAAGAGCATGGCCTGGGCAATGATGGATGATGCTTTTCTACGTCAATGCTTCATGCAGATGTGCTGAAAGCTTGGGAGGGTTTTACCCGTACAACGCCAAATCCACTACATTTTGTAGGATTTTCCGCTTAAAGGCAGTGATATTCTCATACTAGGCCATAATGCAGCCAGTCAGCACACTTTCCACCATACATCTATAGAGGCTTGCCAAGGTATTTGATGACATGCCAAATCTCCGCACACTCCTGAGGAAGAAGAGGTGCTGTCATGCTTTCTTCACAATTATATTTATATGATGGGTCCAGGACAGGTCCTCTGAGGTAGTGACACAGGGATTTAAAGTTACTGACCCTCTCCACCTCTGATCCTCCAATGATAACTGGCTTATGGACCTCTAGTATCCCTCTCCTGAAGTCTACAATCAGTTCCTTTCTCTTATTGACATTCAGTGAGGCAGGGTTGTTATTACACCTTTCAGCCAAATTTTCAGTCTCCCTCCTGTATGCTGATTAATCACCACCTTTGATACAGCCTATCTTTTGAGCATAGAAAGTTCTAGAAAATTCAGCACGTATCCTGAGAGATCAGAGGAGAAACAGCCACCAGGAAGGTTCTGGAAAATTGCAGCTAGAATTTACTCTTGAGGTTTGGATAGGACAGCAGGCACTCTGCAAGTCAATAAGGTAGGATTTTTAGCTTATAGGAGTCTGTGTGGTTTGTGCAAACATGGATCATGACCCAGTTTCTCCAGCTGCAGTGTAATTTGTTCCTTTCAAACTGTGTTGTTTAGTCTTAGGCCTCATTAGACCTGTCAGCGGGCTCCTATGAAACTGAGATTTGATGCACATGCTGCTATATAAGGAAACAGTTTCATATGTTGAAGAATCTCCAGAGGTACCAGTAGATCCATACATAACATAATTTTGTCAGAATGACAATTGAAGTTTTTTTTTAATTAACTGAGTCCCTTAATGATTTTGTTGCCTGATCTTGTCTGATAATTTCAGTACAGGAGATTGCATTTTTAAGTCATCTTTGATGCACTGCTCATTGTGTTAATTTGAAATAGTTTAACCAATCAAATTGTAGTGATTTAATAAAGTAGAAAATAAATCCTGAGATGTTTCCTTAGAGTTAATGGAGCAAGGGTTCAGTTGGCTTCTTTTGGTCAAAAGTTTACCAGTTTCATTAATTACCCTTTTTTAATAATACCAACTCACTTACAAGTATGAACACTTCAGGGTGGAAAAATATTCACACTAACAGAAAGAGATATTGAACATACTAGCATGTACTAAATATGCATTGAAATTCGGTGAAATTTGTTTTCCTCTTAATATACTTTACTGTTAACAGGTTGTGTGCAGTACCAGCAGTCCAAATGCAGATCTTACAATTACAATTGTAAAAAACAGGGAAACCAAGGAGAGGAAGAATCCCCAGATCCCTCTCCTTGGTTTCCCTCTTTTGGGCAGTATAGAGGAGAGCGAGGAAGCTTATCAAAGCTTGCAGCAGGACCTGGACCAGCTGAAAAATAGGCTAAGGAATGGCAGATGGAACTTAATGCAGACGATTATGACGTGTTGCAGTATGGGAGGACAAACCAAGGTACAGCATACACAGTGAGCAGTCGGGCACTGAGGAGCATGACAGAACAGAGGGATCTGGGAATACAAATCCATAGTTCCTGAATATGGCGTCATAGGTATAGAGGGTTGTAACGGGACCTTTGTAAATCAAATTATTGAATATATGAGTTGAAATGTTATGTTGAAATTGTATAAGACTTTGATGAGGCCTAATATGGAGTATTGTGTGCAGTTCTGGTCACCTACCTACAAGTAAGATTGACAGAGTGCAGAGGAAACTTGCATGAATATTACTGTGGTTTGAGGACCAGAGTTATAGAGGAAGGTTGAATAGGTTTGTTCTTTATTCCCCAGAGTGAAGAAGAATGAGGAGAGATTTAATAGAGGTACACAAAATTATGAGGGGTAAAAGCTTGCTTCCATTTACCCTACGGCTGGGTGAATTGAGAACTAGATGTCACAGGTTAAGGGCAAAAGGTAAAATATTTAAGGAGATCCTGAAGTCAAACTTCTTCACTCAGAAGTGACATAAGTGTGGAAAGAGCTGACAGGAAGATGGAGGATGTGGGTTTGATTACAGCATTTAAGGGAAATTTGTATGAGTACATGGAATGGAGGGCAACGGTCCTGGTGCAGGTTGATGGGAATAGGCAGGATAATAGTTTGGCACAGGATAGTCTGAGGGCCCTTTCTGTGCTATAGTGCTGTATGACTGATTCATTGACAAAGTATGTACTGGATGGTACATATTATAATACTGCATTGAGAGGAGGGAAAATGGATTGTGGCAAATCAGTGCTCAAACTTGTTTTGTTTTGCTCATTTTACACTACTGTTTAAGATAAATTTGTATTCCATGATGTTTAAATGAAAAACATAGAAATGACAGATAAGGATTCATTGCAAACTATTTTGCTGTTTTGTTAGTTTATCCTCATCTAATAGCTGCTGTGCATTGTAATCATCCAAAAGAAAGCTTTTGGCACTTTGGCTTTCATAACTCAATGTACTGAGTACAGACAATGGGATGTTACGTTGAAGTTGTTTAAGAGGTTGGTGAGCCCTAAAATAGAGTATTGTGTGCAGTTTTGGTCACTGACCTACAGGAAAGACGTAAACAAATTTGAAAGAGTGCAGAGAAAATTTAGAAGGATGTTGCCAGGTCTAGAGGACTTGAGTTGTAAGGAAAGATTGAATAGGTTAGGACTATATTCTTTAGAACATAGAAGATTGAGAGGAGATTTGATAGAGGTATAGGAAATTGATGGGTATAGATATGGTAAATGCAAGCTGGCTTTTTCCACTGAAGTTGAAAGAGTCTACAACCAGAGGTCATGGGTTAAGGGTGAAAGGTGAGAAGTTTAAGAGGAACATGAGGGGAAACTTCTTCACTCAGAGGGTCCTGAGAGTGTGGAATGAGCTGCCAGCACAAGAGGTGCATGCGAGCTTGATTTCAACATTTAAGAGAAGTTTGGATAGGTACATGGATAGTAGAGATATGGAGGGCTATGGTCCGAGTGCAAGTCGATAGGAGTAGGCAGTTTAAATGGTTTTGGCATGGACTAGCTGAGCCGAAGGGCCTGTTTCTGTGCTGTACTTCTCTATGACTCTAGAATGTAGTATATTGTGCCTTGAACTATTGTTTGCACACCTTTTCCAGGAAATTTAATTTTCTGTACATTTCAACTTTCATTGTTCAGCACTCCATATATCTGTTCATTGAAGTTTTACTATATCAAGATAATTTAGTTATTAAATGTTTATACTAAGTTGTGTCACATGATCATCAGCTACTGATACAACAGATGGACAATAATTCACGGATGTCAGTCATTTACCTTTACTTTTTCTTAAAAGCGCAGAACATTACGACACAGAACAGGCACTTGAGTCCACAGTGTTAATCTAACCTTTCTCTCCTAAGTACTCTTCCATTTTTCTATGTTATGTTTCCTTTCAACTTTGCATCACAATTGGTTACATACTGTTCATGAGTTTCTGGAACATTTTTGCACTTTTTGTAAAGGATACATCAATTTCTTTTTTAAGTTATTGATACTTTACAGCACTTGTGTTGTAGATCAGTTTATATAAATGTGGAGGGCCTCAATATATTGCACTAGAGCATAGGAGATTGAGGGCTGACATTGAAGTATGTAAAATCAAAAAGGCATAAATAAGGTGGAAGATCACAGTCTTTTTCCCCCTGGGTGGGGGAAACTAAAGAGCATAGATTTATGGTTAGAGGGTAAAGATTTAAAAGGATCTGAGTGGTAACCTTTTCACAGAGAGGATGATTAGTATATCAAGATGGAGGAAGTGTTTGAGTCCCTTGAAGGACATTAAGGTGGATAAGTCCCCAGGACCTGATGGGATCTGTCCTAGGATATTGAAAGAGACAAGGGGAGACTGTTAGGGCTTTGACAGAAATCTTTATGTCTTTTTTAGCCAGAGGCAAGGTCCTAGATAGAGGATTGGAGAATAACTACTGTTGTTCCTTTATTTAAGAAGGGCAATGTGAACAGACCAGAAGATTATAGGCTAGTGAGCCATGCGTCAGTGTAGGGAGATGATTTGAGAAGGTTGTAAGGCATATACGTACAGTAATATGCTCATATCTGGAAAAGACATAGAATTATTAGGGATAGTCTGCATGGCTTTGTGCAGAGGAGGTTATGTCTTGGTGTTCTTTGAGAAAGTGACCAAGATCGTTGGGGGTAAGGCAATGGTTGTTACTTCATGAAAGATTTCGACAAGCTCTCTTATGATTGACATTCCAAAAGATTAATGTGCATGGGTTTTATGGTGACAAAGGGTACTGCTAGAGGGGTGTTATTTTGACAGGAGATCTGTGACCAGTGGTGTTTCGTAAGTTAAATGTTGTTTGTATGAAATGATCTGGACAAAAATGCAAAGTGAGCTGGTTATTAAATTTGCAGTTTATACAAAAATTGGTGGACTTGGGGACAGTGAGAAAGATTTTCAACGAATACGGCAAGACACAGACCAGTTGGAAATATGGACAAAGAAATGGTAGGTGGAGATTAATCTGGAAAAGTAAAGGATGTTGCATGTTGGGAGGTCAAGTGAAAAAGGAAGGTGTACAGTAAATGGCAGAGCTCTTGGGAGCAAGTCCATTGCTCCCTGAAAGTGACAACAAAGTAGATAAGGTAGAAGGCAGATGGCACACTTGTCTTCATCAGTTGAGGCACAGAGTAAATAATTGGGAAGTCATATTGTAGTTACATAGAATTTTGCTTAGGACACATTTGGAATATTATATGTTGTTATGGTCACCATATGAGCATGTGGAGGCTTGAGAAGGGTGCAGAGGAGAAGCACCGGGATGCGCCTGGATTAGAGAGTATTAGTTCTATGGAAAAGTTGGGAAAAATTGGATTGTTTCCTTGGGAGTGTTGGAGGCTGAGGTGCAAACTGATAGAAGTATGAGAAGCATTAATAAGGTATATAGTCAGACATATTTCCCAAGGAGGAAAAGTCAATACTAAAGGGCATAGGTTTAAGTTGTGAACGAGAAGATTTAAGGAATTGCTTTTTTTACATAATGAGTGGTAGATACTGGAATGCACTGCCAGTGGAAGGAGACAACATTTAAAGAGGCATGTAGATAGACACTTGAACAAATATGAAATGGAGGAATATGGACCATGTGCAGTTTAAATTGGTGTGGTTGGTACAGAAATTGTGGGCCAAAGGGTGTGTTATACAGTCTTATATGTTCTCTAATCATAAATATTTTATCAATGCTCATTGTTAATGTTTGGCATAATCTTTGATCCTGGTGTAGAGATCATCATTAGTAACATAACCCTTCAGCATTTGTTGTTACCAAAAGGTCCATCACTGCAAATGTAGTTAACTTTCTTAATTTATTTGTGGTCATTTTGTTTTACACGACTTGCAATGAAAATACTAAACCAGATGCCATTCTGCTCATTGACTTCACTATGGAATCTATCTCTTTCAACTTGAGCAGTTAACATATTAGATAGAGTGGAGTCCTGAATATTCATGGTTTAAAAATGCCAACACAAATGTGTGGAGTGTGAGTTGCTTGTTTTTGTACTCTCAGTAGTTGAATCGGGGTGTGGGGTGGGGTTGATCAGGTGTTCTGTGTTTAGGTGTTTTTTCCCCCCCTTGATTCTGCAAATACACACAGAGATCGATAAGATCCTTTTGTGAGAAGTTGTTCTTGAAATCAAGCATTTTCTGAATACTTGCAATTTGCATGGATTTGATTCTCTGGTCGATTTATCATATTCTACATACAGGTGTCATCTGATCTCAAATGAATCAAAGGAGGGAAAACTTCATAATCTTTCCTGTCTTTCTGTTCACCCCAAACATTCTGGTTTATGCAGAACAGAGAAAGATTCAGTCTTTGCATGATGTGCTGCAAAGCTCCTGATCTATCAGAGAGCAGGAACAATAAGGTCTTTCCTATTTTCAAGTGGCTTTAGCTAGAATTGCCAAGAAATTGATGGGTGCATGGTAGATTCTTGTGACTAAGATGCTGGCTACTGGCAAAAGGCACATTTGAAGTGCAAAATAACCCACTATATTTTAACTTTATAGATGTCTTTCAGTTATTTCTTGATTACACCACAAAGATGAAACAAATACATAGTATGGAATATCGCATAACTTTAAGTGTTTGAGAAACTAAATATTTTTATAAGATGCCCCTTGATAGGAAGTAGCTTTATATTCTGTTGGATACCTTAATTCTAAATGACTTTTTAATATTTTGGAATTACCTGAATCTACAATCATGCTGCTTAGTTGCTGGTTTGTGTTGCAGAAAGTTAATTTTGTACATTGTGAATCTTCATTGTATTCTTTTCATTAATTCTGTCTGTGGTATACGTGTTTTTAAACTGGTGACTGATCTGGGCATGGTTGATAATGGAAAAGCTTCTATCTGACATCTGCTCAAGCTAAATTAAATTTGCTTTGTTTTTGTGGTCTCTTGTGGCATTAAATATTTAGCCACCCATCTTTATTTCTCTGTAATTCTATGAATTGGAGCAATCAGTTCAATTTTAGTTCTTTCATAGAGTAGATATATCTAATTGTCCATCCTCATTGATCACAGTTTGAAAGACTAACAGAGAACTGATAAGATTTATTATCATAACTCCCATTATAACTATTTAGACCAATGGCAGCTGAGATCATTGCTGCTCTTTGTATTAATGTTTTATTTTATATTAATGTTTGTCCTTGCAGTAATCTGAAATGCTTGTTATTAGATCTCTGACCTTTCAAAAATGGTAGCTACTTTGGCATTTTTTGATCAATATTGAATAAATTAAGAAACAGCTGCAGATTTGTGTGTAAACTGTCAGTAGTGGTGATAAAAGGTAATTGAAAGAGGCAACACATTGGTAGCACTGTTCTTGATCATTGGTTGTAGGATTATAAAATCACTGTATGAAAGAATAGTTTAAATCACAAGTTACAAGTTTTCATAAATGCATTTGCCCAAAGTGCTGGTCTATGTTTCTGCTTGACATGTTACCAGATGGGCCTTCCTTGCATCGAAAGGGAAAAAAAGATCTTGCTTTATAATTTGTTTCGCCTTTTGTTTGTCTTTTGTTATTTGGTGAATGCAAAATCAAATCAGTGTCTGATGAGCGCAACATGGTCTTATATTGCTTCTCATGATCTACCATTGCCCACGTTCAGTTGTATTGTTGTGTTTCAATAAATGACAACTTGTCACACTGAAACAGGGATTGTAGAGCTGATTTAGGCTTGGGTCACAGGTTTATTAGGTTTTTGTTCTGGTCCTTTTTTGTTTTCTTTTTGTCTCTTGTGTTTTCCCCTTAGTTACTCTAGTTACATTTGTTATTCATATTTATAGGCACAGGATTTAAGTAAGCTTTCCAACTAGAATTTAATCATGGGGGATAGTATTTCCAGATTTATATCAATAGAGGAAATTATTTTAATTGGAGTGTTACATTGAAGGATGAAAGAAAGTATAGTCACTGCTGGTGGAACAGTAAGTTTCAAAAAGGAATTAAGTAGATTCTTCATAATAAAAAAACACAAGAAATTTTGCAGATGCTGGAAGTCCAAAGTAACACAACAAAATACTGGAGGAACTCAGCAGGTCAGGCAGTATCAATAGAAATAAATAGATAGTCAACATTTCAAGCCGAGACCACCTTCAGAATTAGAAAGGAAGGGGGAAGACCCTGTATGAAATCAGTGGGGGAAGGGGAAGGAGGATAGTTACAAAGTTTAATAATAAGTAAGATGCAAATGTACCATGTTTGTCCATAGTTAGGTTGGCTAGTTAAGTCTAAAAAATTCTCAGG
This sequence comes from Mobula birostris, assembly GCF_030028105.1. NCBI lineage: Eukaryota > Metazoa > Chordata > Chondrichthyes > Myliobatiformes > Myliobatidae > Mobula > Mobula birostris. Next base: position 30,976,735 of record NC_092385.1, on the reverse strand, counting down.
TGTAAAGCTGTTGGTATAGTTCATTTAAAGTATTTAGGCTTCATTTTTTTTCTACTTGGCAAAATTGTTTGTTTCCAGAAATAAAATTCAGTGCCAACAATAAGTAGCATCCACACAGAACTTACAGTTTGCTTTCAGATTGTTCAATGTGGTTTTCAAAATGCACATACAGTTTATTGACCAATCCCATTTTCTCAGAAACACAAGAGATTCTGCAGATGATGGAAATCTTGAGCAACAAACACGAAGTGCTGAGTTCCTCCAGCACTTTGTGTGTGTTGCTCCTTTTTCTCAGATATACTGATTAATTTTGTGATATTGTTGGGGAAAAGGTGGTAATGGAGCAAAAGTTAAAGTTCAAGATGAGTTTATTGTCATTCAACTGTACATACGTATAGCACCAAACAAATCTATGTTCCTCTAGACCAAGGTGCACAACACAGTACATATAACTTACACACAGAACACATAAAGTAATATTACCACTAGAAAATTAACAAATAATAAGATACATTTACAACACGTTTATAAAATAAATGGTATAACACTACTGGCATTTCATGAGTGATGAGACCTGGATGATGGCAGGGAGCTTAATAGTTTTACAGCCTGGGGAAAGAAGCTGTTTCCTATCCTAACAGTTCTTGTCTTAGTGTTGTGCTACCTCCTGCCTGATGGTAGGGGGTCAAATAGATTGTTGAACAAATGGGAGGGATCATTGACAATGCTAAGGGCCCAGCATATGCAGCGCTCTGATGGGTGGAAGAGAGATCCCAGTGATCTTCTCAGGAATCTTCAGTCCTTTGTAGGGACTTGAATTAGATACTTTGTGATACAGCTGGTCAGGACACACTTGATACTGCTCCTGTAAAAATTGGTTAGAATGGAGGTGGGGGGGTAGTTTCACTCACCTCAATCTCCTCAGGAGGTGGAGACGCTGCTCTACTTCCTTGACCAAAGAGATGCTGTTGAGGGACTGGGTGAGATCATCCGTTATGTGCACTCCCACCCACAAGCAATCATAATTCAGAGAAAGAAAATCTAGATTTCTATGAAGTTGTTCAGTTTGAAAGATTTAGCTCCAGAGGCCGTGCCATCTAGCAGTAATTTGCTGAATGGTCTCTATTCAGCCAAGTAGTGAATAGTCTTGAAAAGGGGAAAGCAAGTGAGACATTGTGACTGACAGGCTTGCTTTTAGTCCTAAACCCATTTCTTAGCAGACTGCAAAATGGGTTTGCTTCAGCTCCAGTTGTATGTTTGAATAATATATCAGAATCAATGACAAAATTTATTATCGCGTCAAAGGATATAGAATTAAGACCTGACTTGATCAGCGTTTCTAACAGGTCAGTGCTTATATCCTTCTGAAATCCTTGTAAATAGATTTAATAGCATGAAACAGCTTCACTATGCAGTTTGTAGAATCATTGCATGGACATCATATCAGCCTGTGACTTTCCTGTTATTTTTATTTACTGTGGTTGCTCGTGAAACTAAAATTGATACATTTTATTAAGCAAAGATTTTGTAGTTTCAATTAACTGATTTTGCCAACATTAATAAAATTAGAAAATTATCTTTGAAGGTCTACGTAAAAAAAATATATTTATTTTACAACAATAATCTTCCATGCCAAAAATACACTTTGCTTTCAGAATTCTAGATGTGGATGTTAAGAAACAATCATTTGTCAATGGCCAATCCCATTTGTCTGCAATGTGCCTATCATTAGGTTAATGATGGAACAAAAAGGGCAGAAACTGGGCAAAAAAACATTCAGAGAAAGAAGTTACCAGTGAAAAACAAATTGTTCAAACTGCAATGTTTTAACCTACATTAATGAAATGGGCGATTCAACTTCTCAGGGTGTGGTAGACTACAGATTGAGGCCATTAATCTCTTTAAGAACAATCCTGTCAGTTCTGATTCTTTTCCCATATCTCCAGCTTTATTTCCCTAAGTAATTATCCAGTCATTTTGATTGCAATAATCAATTTCAAATCACCAGCCTATCAGACAGTGTATTGCAAATGACCGTCATCGTGGTACAGAAAATAGAGCTGGTGTCTCACATGTCCAGTGAGCTAGATTCAGTTCTTCACTGTGGTGCTATCTTTGCAGAATCTATGTAGATTTCTTTTAGGTACTCCATTTTACTCCCACATCCCAAGGATGGAAGGCAATGTGGGAGGTAAGTGGCCTGTACTCTTCTCTGTACAGGTTGGTAGTGTGCTGCTGTAAATGTCCCTGTTGTACAGATGAGTAGTAGAATCTGGGGGAGAGTTGATGAGACTGTGGGAAATACTTTAAAAAATGATACTTGTATGGGAGGTGTTTAATGATCAATGTGGGTCCAGTGGGCCAAAGGTCTTGTTTCTCTGCTGTATGATTCTGACTCTTAAATCCCAAACATTTATGGACTGATTACAAGAATGCCATTCAGTCCATCGGTCCTGAGCCAGCCATAAATGTGAAGTCCAGTTTATATTGTAGTGCAATTTATTTTTACCTTGTGTCTCAATTCCTTCCCCCTTTTGGAAGTGATAGTTGAATCTGCTTCTACTGCACCCCCCTTTCAGGAAGTGGATTCCAGATTATGATTTCACTCTTGTTCATTTTTGTCAGTTACCTTAAATCTATTTCTTCTGGTCGTGACACTTCCATCAGTGTACTTTGTCTGGATTCCTAATGATTTTTAATACTTCTGTCAAATCGTCACTTAACAACTTCTGGTCTGCAAATTTTGACATTAATTAATCTTAGTGATGCACTGCCCTCATCTCTCCTCTGGTAGCCTGATTTAAAAAAACATCTCAATGAAGTTAGTGAAACACTATTTTCTCTTAAATCCATTTTGGTGATCCTGTATTAATTCGTGCATGAGCATCTGGTTAATAATTTTCTTCGGAATTATTGTTTCTGAGAACACGCCAAACATTGACTGTGAAATGTCTGGTCTGTAATTGACAGGGTTATCTTTTTTTTTAAACAAGGATAAAGCTTTTTTTTCAATGTTCTAGTCCTGAGAAATGACTCTGTAGTGCCTACCCTGACTTAGGATGCATTCCTTTTAGCTGGATAGTTCACTCTTTCAAACACTGCCAGTCTTCCTGCTGCCTTCACTTTATATTTCTCTCATTCATTGTCCCAGCAACTTCTTTATTTTCATTAAGTGGTTCAGTGCATTAGTGCTTTAACCAGTTCTTTTCCACCAACAAACCTGCATTTGAGTCTTTAATTGGCAATGCTGTTGTCAGTTATAGTCATGAGATGTACAACATAGAAATGGACCCTTCAGCCTTCTGAGTCCATCAAGTCAAGTCAAGTCACTTGCCAACTATCAAACACCAATTTACTCTAATTGGTCATATTTTAAACTCCTCACATTTCCATCTACTCTACTTATCATGATACAATTCAGCTACATTTCAGCCAATTTCAAGAGCAGCCAAGTAATCTACCAACAGGAAGAATGTGCAAACTCCACCAAGACAGCACCATAGATCTGGACTGAACCAGGTCACTACTATAACAGCTGCTGTGTCACAGTTCCTATGACTTTCATCACATCTTGGAATCCACATCCAAGATGTACTGAATAGCTGTGGGCAGGACATAGTCCATTAAGCAACAGGCTAGCACTGAAAGAATTAAATGAATCAAAGTGAGAGAAAAGGGCTACATGTACTAGATGTGCTTTGTTTCCAGTCCCTCAAGGTCTGCTTGCAAAACATATCAGGAACCCCTGAGGGTACCCCCATTTTTCTGCTTTATCCTCCTTGCTATCTCAAGGGTGTTCTAGTGTTGGTTGCCTTTCTTTCCCCTCAAAGTTCTGCATAACTTATCTAAACATCAAGAGTACCATGAAAACTATTCCCAAGATGTTTCTTGACTGTAACATTTTATACTTGAACAGTTTGTCTTTCAGGAAGTATGTTCAATAATAAAATTAGCATTCCATGTTTCCAAAAGTTCTTCTTTCTCTGTTATTCATTACTGGACCAATTAAAGCTTTGCATTATCATTGGTGTGTAGTTTTTAACACTTTTCATTCTTTGCAATTTGACCATGAGAAACTGCACTGTGTGTCATTGTGCACACTGAATAAAATCATGCCTGTCCTTCTACATCTGTTTCAATTATCAGATATATTCCTTGATTCCTAGATAACTTTGGTGCCCTGAAAATTGTCTTATTGATAGGGCAGGGTGCAGGAATTACTATATTACTCTCCGTCCCCAAGGCCTTCCTCTGACAGCATGATTTCATTGGGTGTTGGAGAATCAACACTCCCTCCATGATTCCTTTGGCCATTCATCCCTTCCCATTAAGCTCCTTCCTGGCCCTTATCCCTGCAAGCGGCAGAAGTGCTACACCAGCCCAATCACCTCCTCCCTCACCTTCATTCAGGACTCACACCACCAGATTCAGGAATAGTTATTACCCCTCAACCATCAGGCTCTTGAACCAAAGGGGATAACTTCATTTCATTATTGAAATGTTCCACAACCTATGGACTCACTTTCAAGGACTCTTCATCTCATGTTCTCAAGATTTATTGCTTATCTAATTATTATTTTTTTCTTTTTGTATTTGCACAGTTTGTGTCTTTTGCATACTGGTTGAATGCCCAAGTTTGTGCAGTTTTTCATTGATTCTATTAGGGTTATTATTCTATAATGGATTTATTGACTATACCAACAAGAAAATGAATCTCAGGGTTCTATATAGTGACATATATGTACTTTGGTAATAAATTTATTTTGAATTTTGAACAAACATTGTAAGCTTCCACAGGGAGTGTACAGATCAAAATGCAAGTTGAGCCATAGTGGACGAAGCTTTGATTAAAAGCAAGATGGATTTGAAGAGACTTCTGAATGTTATCATTACTTAAACAGTTACTCATGGTAACTTTATTCAATTTTCCGTGATTCTGAAGTTACTGGTGGGGTCAACATGGTACATGCAGTCTCTGGCACAGGTGGCATTTAACTGGGCAGGCAGTTAGCTAGTTTAGAAGATTGGGCTGGTCTTTTGATCTCTCAACACAAGAATTCAGCCTTAATGCCATCCCAAATCTCACAATGTTCTGAGCAGTTGTAAATTAGGAATTCCTTTAAGCCATGGTGATGTTTTTCAGTGAAACTTTTAAGAATATTCTTGAATAATTTTGTCTGCCCACAATTTAATCCTCTAATAGAGTTTAGAGTAGTTTGTTGCTCTTGGGAGTCTGGTAGTGGGCAATGAAAGTAAAATGGCATGCTCTTGAGTCTGACTGAGTGTAATTAGATCTTCATTGGCCGAGGACATGATATTGATATTAGTTTGCTTATCTTGCAAGTAGTTTTGAAGTATTTTGTGAAGTCAGCATTAGAGATGCTTCAGTGATTTTAGGTACCTGCTGTAGATAGTCCATGTCTCAGAAGAGTAGAGAAAGCAGAGATCACTGCTATTCAGCTTATTATAGGATTAGTGGCAGGTTTGAGATCTTGATCTTTAACCATTCTTTATGTCAGGCAGAAAATGTTTATGCTGACACATTGAGGGCAAGGATAACTTTTACCATTAAAGTCTGATCTTTCTGGCACGTGGCTTATGAGGTATAAGAAGGGGTCCATGTCCATGCTTTCCAGGGGCTGTTTGTGGACTGTTTGTCTTCAGGATTATCATTATATAGCAAAGGGCGTAGGTAGAGGAACTATACTTTCCAATCATTTGTTGGAAGTAATATTGCCTTGAATAGTTCAATGAACAGGTTGACAATGACATGATATTTGGCTTATGAATGTGCACATTGACATATCTTCTCAGTACCACATCTCTAAGAATGAGGTTGGAGTAATTTTGATTTTGGAAAAGGGTTGAAGCATATTGGGTAGTTTCCCATTTGAGCTTTACTCCAACTGGAGGCAAGGTGCAGAGTTTCAGCCAAGAAGATCATGGTGTAGCAAAAATAAGACAGATAAATTTCAAAGGGCACCAACATTTTAAGTTCTCCTCTATTGATTCGGTCATTTGGTTTGAGTAAGATCAGAAAGGCCATGGTAAGTGAATGATATATTCAATAAATTATTTGCACAAATGTTAGTCTATTTTAATGTATGGAGAATGGGTTGACAGTATTCTTGGTGCATTATTTGATAGACATTTACACTATTTTGAAATATTTGCTTTTGAACAGTTTAACTTAAAGTTCTGCATTGTTTGATAGATGATTTTGTGGAATATTAGTGATATCTTGAATTAATCGTTTTAAATGCAATGTGGAGAAGGATTTTACCCAAACTGCTAAGTATTCCGTAAGTTCAGAAATGAATAAGGTTTTAAGTATGCACAGTAGATGTCAGAAACAAGTAGTAAGGAGCAAGATTTTTGATATGTAATAACATGCTCAATTCTATTTCAAAGAAAATTTCACCACAGTTTTGATACAGAAGTACTGTTAAATCCATCTAGGCATAATCTTTGACAGTTTATCTATATTTTAGCTGTAATTAAGTTTATTTGAGAAAAGAAATTAATGAGTTATCTGTTTGATATGTGAGCCTGATAATCCCTCTCCTTCCCAGGGTAGTGCTAAGGCCACTAAAGGCACTGTTGCTCAGCTATCTAGACTTGTCATGAAATAAGTTTATTGAAAATCATTAGATTCTGCCGCTTAATCTGGTAACCCTCTTATGTAAACGTCTTTAAATAGTTTGCAGTAAATCAGTGCAGTAGCACTTTGGAGTATCTGTAGTAGGCCTTTTATTTCAACAAGAAAATACAGTTACTGTGGAAACAAAATAAAGAAACTTAATAAATAAGACTAGCTGTAACAGCTGGCTTTCACAATGCAGTTGTTGCCCCTTTTTTGTGTATAAAGCTTTAATTATAATGTCTGAATCAGCATTGCTTTTAAAGTATTATTTAATTATATCTTGTCATTTGTTTAAAGATTTATCAGAGATGAGAATTGCTTTGAGAAAGTACAATTTTTAATCTCACAAAAAAAGCATTGTCAGTTCGGTGATGGGCTTAATGATTCACTGATAGATCCTGAATAAAATTGCAACGACTAAACAGAAACTTGCCTGGCCAAACATATTGTAATACCATTGTGGCAAGGACTCACATACACCAGACCAATGCAGGTTTAAAGGTGAAATTTATAGAAAACGCCACACAGTAGGACACATACAAAGAGTATGTTTGGCAGACAAAAATAGACTTCACAGAGAAGAGAAAAAGATAAAAAATCAAGATGCTGTTTCAAAAAGAGCATTAATCTGCATGCTGTGAATGATGATAATGAGAGTGATATAGGAGTGAGTAGCCTTAAGGTTTACAGTGTGATAACTAACAATAGACAAGCAATGTGGTTTACACCAGAAGTGAACAGAAAATTAATTAAAATGGAATTGGACGCTAAATTGGCTGTATCAATCATTCTATCAAATGAGTTTGAACAGCATTTCAAAGATACTGAACTGAAGTCTGCAGATATCCAGCTAAGAACGTATACTGGAGAAAAGATAACTCCTGTGGGAATGACATTCGTAACAGTGAAATACAACAACCAACAAGCCACATTGGACTTGTATGTGGTAAAGCCATGAGGGCCAGCATTGTGAAGTCATGATTGGCTGAGACAGCTACAACTTATTGGAGATCCACCCACTATTTGCATGCCATATCCCCTGCAATAGAGGCAACTGGAAGTGAATTAAGAAATGTACTGGAGTGTTCAAGGATGACACTGGGAAACTCAAACATATCAAGGGTAAAATAGTGTTAAATGAAAATGCTACATCTAAAACCAGTCTGGTTCCTTATGCCATCTGTGAAAAAGTAGCAAATGCACTAGATTGCATGGAGGCTGAAGGAACTCTTTCGAATGTTAAGTGGAGCCCATGGCAACACCAGTGGTCCTAGTAGCTGAGAAGAATAGGTCTGTCAGCATCTGTGGTGATTTTAAGATGAATGTCAACCCAGTACTGAAAGTAGAACAATACCCTGTACCCAAGGTAGAGGATATCTTTGCAAGTCTTTCTGGAGGAAAGCACTTCAGTAAAGTGGACTTAGCTGAGGCCTACCTACAGATGGAGATGGAAGAAAAGTCCAAAGTGCTTCTCACCGTAAACACTCACAAAGGGCTTTATTGCTATAATAGGCTTTTTTTTTGGAGTAGCATCTGCACTCATAGTCTGACAGAAAGCTATGGACCGGGTGCTGCAAGGTTGCCCAAGCACTCAATGTTACCTGGTAAGGATGACGAGGAACATCTCCAAAATCTAAAGATGGTGTTAAAAAGATTAGAAAATCATGGTCATCAAGTGTGAATTATTTAAACCAAGCATCACTTACTTGGTCACACTATTGACACACAAGGATTTCACAAGCGTGCTGAGAAAATTCAAACAGTAGTGGATGCCCCAAGGCCAAGGGACATGTCACAGTTGCGGTCCTCTTTAGGATTCATCAAATACTGTAACAGATTCCTGCCAAACCTGGCTACTATGCTCCGTCCCTTGAACTCATTACCGTAGATTGGGAAGAAATAACAATGGACAAGGCAGTGTCAGGTGGCTTTCTAAAAGACAAAGGAAATGGTGACATAAGGCACTATACTCACACATTATGATTCACATCATCCAATGAAACTTCACTGTATGGTACAGGTGCAATTATGTCACATGCTATGAGTGATGGCTGTGAATACCCCTTTGCCTTTGCATCACGTTCCCTTGTATGGGAGACAGTTTGCACTCATTACTGATTAGCGAGCACTAGTACTCTAACAGTAGCAGCACAAAGCAGAGATAGGCTCTGTTTCTTGGAGAACACAATTACCAGATCAAATTCAATAAGACTCCTAATCATGGACATGCTGACGGATTGTCCCATTTCCCCTTGGAAAAGGATATACCTGAAAAATGTATAAAAGAGGACACTTCTCTGCACATATTCTCCCTAATGCAAATCGAGAGGCTCCCTATTATGGCAGAGATGATCCACAGGGATACCAGAAAAGACCCTGTTGTGTACCTAATATTTCAGTAATATTTGTGTAATCTTGTATATGCATTGTGTAGTTAAGCATTCTTGTTTGTTTAACTGATTCATTACAGATTATATGTATAAATACATGAATTTCATATGTCATCACACTACCCCGTGATATATGCACACCTCGCTTAAAGTAAAAATAAAGTTTGACTCACATTTCGGACTCCCGTGTCTGCCTTTGGATTGGTTTAATGTTTTGAAGTTACAAAACAAAACAGACTCCACACTGCCCACCTAACATGGCTGGAATGTGCAGCAGTATCTCCAGTTTCCCCATTTTCACCAGTGTTGGAATGAACTTGCCCTTGACGTGAGTTGGCTTTTGTGGAGATTGAGAGTTTCTGTACCATACAAGATGAAAGCTAAATTGTTGGAGGAGGTACATGTCGGTCATCCAAGCATGGTCAAAATGAAAGCATTGGCTCAAAGCTTTGGTGGCCTGGGGTAAATCAGCAGAACAAATAGCTTCCCATGTACTGTTTGGGATGCTAACATGTCAAGAAGAAAGGTGTCCAGAGCTGCCAGAACCACTTCCTGCAGTCCCAGAATCAACTCCTACAACCATCACAAAGGAAGCTCCAGAACCCAAGATTATTTCACTGTGCCTCACTTAAAGTAAACTCAAATTTAGACTCACATTTTGGATTCCTTTAAATTAGTTTAATGTTTTGATGTTACGAAATATAACACACCCCACACTGCCCACCTAAAATGGCTGGAATGTGCAGCAGAATCTCCACTCTGCCAGCAAAGTGACCATTCCTCTCCCTTGTCTGGAAAGACAGTATCTCACAAGAATAAGAAATCCTCCACAGCAATTAAATCTTTAGGCCTGAATAGGACAATTTAAAATGTACACTGATGTGGATGTCTATATGATAGTTGTATTATATAGTATACTGTGTATGTAATAGTTCAGTAATATTTTGAGTAATATTGTTTGATTAAGCATTCTTTGCTTACACAATCCATTACAGGATTTATCTAAAAGTACTTCTGAATGGCACACATCATCACGCTATCATGTCGTAAGTGCGCGTTTCACTAAAGTGAAACTAAATAAAAACGAAGTACACACATGCTCCCCTGGCTCCATTTTTTTCTTTCAATTAGTTTTGTGTTTTTGAGTCACAAAGCATAACAGGGACCTCTTTGGATGATCAGGATGGGTCTTCCTTTTCTGAAGTATGCGCCCTGTGCACTTAGCAATTGCCAACTTTAAGTTAACTGAATTAACTTATTCTTTACTGAGTCCTGATGAAGTATTTCAACCTGAAACATTGATAATTCCTTTTCTCCCAAAGATGCTCCTCAACCCACTGAGTTCCTCCAGATTGTAGTTCCACTTTCCAGCATCGGCCTTCTCTTGTGTCTCTGTTGTAATCTTTCTCTCTATTCCACAATCTGGAATTGTTCCTCATAAGCTCGTTTTTGGCAAAAAGTAATATCAGTTTATTTTAATTATGTAAATTCAAACATTATTATTATTATTAACAATAAAAATAAGTAGTTGACAGAAATATAATTTCTGAATTCGATTCTCCAGCTATATCTTACTAAAGTTGCATTTAATATCATCATAACCACTTTTATTTAGTTTTAACCATATCAGCTCAAATGATATTTACCCTTTCTCCCTACCAAAACAGACTCTCTAGGAGCAATCCATATACCATAAAAATTAGACCAGCAAAAATATCTGTGCCAGAATGCAGCCTCGCAACAGCTCAATACACACAGACATGGTCATGTAATATGTTTCTCTCAGAGCAAGCACAGTAGGTGTTTATGTTTTCAACAGACCACACTAGTTTAAAGCCAGTAATCTAATTCTATGCTGGTTTTCATGGACTGATGCAGCTTCTTTGCCTGTGGAAAATCATATACAACCCTTGAAGTGAAGGGCTTCATAAATAAATAATTGGAGTACAGTTACAAGTTTTTAGCACCTTGACTGAAATATTAAGCACAGTGCCATGGTTGAAGTTTTATTTCTTTGTGATCCCTGCCATCAGACCTTTCCAACACAAGGTTTAAATGTAATGGTCGCATAATATGCTTTGATTGGCCTATGCAATGAGTGGGGGCACTTGAGCCAGTGTGCTATCAATATTATTTTGCTGCACCAAGGCCCATAACAGTTTGTTGCCAGAGCCTCAATCTAGTCAATGGATCTATGTGCAGGCAGAAGCAATTAGGTGTCATTGGCTTAAGTAGTTCAACACATCATTGTGGGCTTTAAGGCCTGGTCTTTTACTGTACTGTTATCCGTAAAGTGAAATTTGTTAGATTTCCACAAGATAACTTATAGTTAATCAATATCTCCACTACTTTATCATTTCCTGTCAGAGTCACCTTATGTACAGACACCCCTGTGCCTAATGTCACTTTTTGGACATATAATTATATAAAGGCATCCGTTAGTCTTGCAAAACCATGGATCTGCGCCTGGAAAGTCTTCACTCTCTAGGGCGCAGGCCTGGGCAAGGTTGTGTGGAAGACCAGCAGTTGCCCATGCTGCAAGTCTCACCTCTCCATGACACCAATGTTGTCAAAGGGAAGAGCATTAGGACCCATACAGCTTGGCACCAGTGTTGTCGCAGAGCAATGTGTGATTAAGTGCCTTGCTCAAGGATACAACATGTTCCCTCGGCTGGGGCTCGAACTCACAACCTTCAGGTCGCTAGTCCAATGCCTTAACCACTTGGCCACGTGCCCACATGTGGACATATAGTTATTCTATGTATATATGCTGTCTTATGTATTTATATTTATTATGTTTTTTTTAATTATTGGGTTCGTTATTATGTTTTTTGTGCTGCATCGGATCTGGAGTAACAATTATTTCACTCACCTTTACAACTATGTACTGGAAATGACATTAGACATTTTGAATCTTCAGTTAGATTACAAATAGTGAAGTTTGATGAAAATAAGAATCTTTTGCTCAGATGTGTGCTGCAGATTTGGAGAGCTTTGGGGACTTGATAAAGGTGTACAAGATGATAAGAGGCATAGATAGAGTGGGCGGCCAGAGTCTTTTTCCCTGGACAGAAATGGTTAATACAGAGTTTTTGGAGGAAAGAATAGGGGGATATCAGATGTAGGTTTTTACACAAAGAGTGGTAAGTGTGTGGAACACACTGTCGAGATCGTAGTAGAAGCAGGTGCATTCAGGCAACTTAAGAGACTGTTAGAATGGCACACAAATGAAAGAAAAATGAAGGGCTATGTGGGAGGGTAGGCTTAGATTGATCTTGGAGCAGGTAAAGGGTTGGTGCAACATTGTAGGCCGAAGAACCTGAACTGTGTTGAATGGTCAATGCTCTATGTTCTAGTATATCTTGCCTATCTCATGTTTCTGTTTGGAAGTTGAATTTGTGTATCAAGAATTCTTTAACAGCTAATAACAGATTAACCTAGTTCTGGTCATGGGAGATGGCAGAATTTCATCATTTTTATTCATTTCAAAGACGTAGGCATCATGGGCAAATCTACCATTTATTGCCCATCCTTGACTGTCATTTAAAAGATGGCAGTGAGCCTCTTTCTTGAAGCAGTGGTGGAGCCAGTGTCTTTAGATTTCCACACTACCTGAGAGTCATGTCAACACTCTATAGATACAACAGACTTCGTTGCTAGATGATTAGAATGAATGTCTACTTCTTGCTTGAAGTCTTTGGAGCCAACAACTGAAAAATATGAGTGTTTTGGAGTTTCCAATGGGCTAGCACTGCATTCTTTCTGCTATGCTTCTATAAGGGTTTTTTTTATAAGGGTACAAAAATAGTGTGTCATCCTGCTAAAAATGGCAAGCAAGTTAGCACCCAGAGTTTATGTGGCTGAAATCATTGAATGCAAGCAGCAAAGATGCTTTCTGTGTGGCAGACATTCTTTTATTTCCTTGTGTCTCCAATTAATCTGTGATTGAGTTGGAGTCCTCCAGTGACCATTATAGAGAATGTATGTGACATTTCTGCCAGAATCTCTTTGAAAAAAATGTTTATAGATCCTTTATTCTCATGTCACAAGAAATCATTTTTACGAAAGTTCTAAATATTGATTTGGTCATTGTGAAGACCTAATCTTAAAAATAGCTACACAGAAGTATTCTTGTGGTTCATTTATTGGTTAAGTAAAGTCAGTACATGCCAAAGATTCTTAAAACCTATTAATTTATTCATCAGTTCTCTGTAATGTTATTTTTCCATCTCTAATTGTGAGGGGTTCAACTATTCCAGTTATCTCTACGGCTTTGTCTTCTGATTTCTTGAGCTGTACTATTTGTGGTAACTCACTTGCCTTTTCTTCTTTCTGCTAAATATAGCACACACTTCTACAAGAGGCATAAGTGGAAATAATGATTAGATGAGAATGACTGTGAAAAACAGTAAAATGCATCTTGTTCTATAAGGATTGTGATGAACCCAGAAGGGATGCAATTAAATGGATGAAAGTTGAAGGAAGGGTGATGAAGAGTTGAGTAAAGATTGAGAAGAACACTTAGCAAAATGGTAGTGTAGCGGTCAGCGTGACGCTATTACAGCTCGGGACATCGGACTTTGAATTTCAATTCCATCATCCTCTGTAAGCAAGTTTGTATGTTCCTTCCTATATGCACATGGGTTTCATTTGAGTGCTTCACTTTCCTCCCGCAGTCCAAAGACATACCATTTAGTAGTATTTTGTAAAATTGTCTCATAAATCAGTGGGTTGCTGGGCAGCTTGGCTCAAAGGGCCAGAAGGGGTGTTTCACATAATATCCCTAAATAAAATAAAATTTTAAAAAGCAGAGCAAATTAAAATAGGACAACCCTTCAGTCAGTCAATATGTATTTTTAAATCTAGTTAGAATATTATACAGTTTCTATATTGCATTTATGATCTGGGCACAAAACTTAAAATTCAACAGGTGAAGCAGTGTATATGGAAGGAGAAACAGTACATGTTTTGGGACAAAAGTGTTTTGTTAGAACTGATGAAGGGTCTTCAGCCTGAAACACTGCCTCTATTTATCTTTGCACAGTGGTTGCATGACAGCTGAGTGTTCCGTGCATTTTCTATTTTTATTTTGAATTTCCAGCACCTGTAATTTTTGAATATCAGAACACTTGTACTGCTTACATCCAAACACATTGCCTTATTCAGGACAGGGATGACCGAGAGAAAAGTATGCACATACCTTGTATGCATTTCTCATTCTAGTGAGGATCAAATCTGTCATGTCCTGTGCTGGTTTGTGCCCACCCGCAGTTTTGATTCGAGGACTTTCCTTTTAAACTGAACTAAACATCATGGCTATTGCATGGCCTAAAGACGCAAAACACAGAAGCTGGAGTATTCTGAGTGGTTTTGGGCCCCTTATATAAGAAAGGAAGTGCTGACATTGGAGAGGGTTCAAAGGAGGTTCAAAAATGATTCTGGGATTGAATAGCTTGTCATATGAAGAGTATTGATGGCTCTGTGCCTGTATTTACTAGAATTCAGAAGAATGAGGGGTGATCTCATTGAAACATATCAAATGTTGAAAGGCCTCGATAGATGTGGAAAGGATGTTTCCTATGGTGGGGGAGTATAAGACCAGAGCACACAGTCTCAGAATAGAGGGGCATCCTTTTAGAACAGACATGAGGAGGAATTTCTTTAGCCAGAGGGTGGTGAATCTGTGGAATTTGTCACCACAGGCAGCTGTAGAGGCCAAGTCACTGGATATATTTAAGGCAGAAGTTGATATATTCTTGATTTAGTCAGGGCATGAAGCAATCCCGTAGTTGCTGCTCTCCATTCTGTGAAAGAATGAAGGAAGTAGGCAGGAGATTGGGACTGAATCAGCCATGATGAAATGACGAAGTAGACTCAATAGGCTAAATAGCCTAACTCTGCTCCTGTTTCTTATGGTCTAAGTTAAAACCAGTTGGTGCAATTGGGTTGCTTTCCAGATTAATTAATGCAAGCTAATTAAATTGGCTAAATGCACTGGTGAACTTTTTTTTATTCACACTTATCTAAATGGGTAACTTTTCACATCAAAAGTGTGAATGCCTTCTCATTATTATATACTTGCGTGTCTTCTATGACATTCCTTAGACCACATTTTGGAAAATTTAGTTGTCCTTCTCCTAGCTGCATACAGGCAGAGGCTAAAGAGCAAGGCTGCAGAGGTAAGGACAACAAAGAGGTGTCGTAAAATGGAGAGGAGCAGCTCAGGATTACTTCAGCCATGTTTAAGGACTCATCAGATTATTTGAATGAATATGCCACAATTGTCACAGACTTTATAGAGACAATCGTCGACAAGTGTATCCCCAAAAAACCATTCAGAGTCTACCCTGAGAGGCTCTGGATGAACTAACGAAGTTGTAATCTGTTGAGGGTCAGTTCAGTGTTGTTCAGACATGGCGATCAAGTGAAATACAGGAGGTTCAGGAAAGACCTCTAGAAAGCCATCTTGCCTGTGAAGGGGCAATTCTGGACCTAACTGGAATCACAAAAGGATGGTCGACAGCTGTGGCAGAGTTTGAATGCTATCACCTACTACAAAGTAAACCCAAACGACATATGTAACAACAAGGTTTTGCTCCCAGATGAGCTCAATGCCTCTCATGTTCACTTTGACTGCCAAAAACATGAAGTCAACTTCACAAGCTCCTGCTGCCCCTAATGACCCTGTGATTTCTGTCTCTGAGGTCAACATGAGAACATCCTTCAAGAGGCTGAACCCATGAAAAGCATCTAACCCAGACAAGGTACCTAGCCGAATACTGAAGATCTGTGCTATTCAACTGGCTGGTGTGTTCACGGATATATTTAACCTTTTGCTTCAGCAGTCTAGGATACCTATCTGCTCCAAACAAGCTTTAACTGTACTGGTACCCAAGAAGAACATGGTAACCTGTCTCAATGACTATCATCCAGTAGCACTTACATCCACTGTGATGAAGTGCTTTGAGAGATCGGTGATGAAGCATATCAACTTCTGTCTGAGGAGCTACTTGGATCCAGTCCAATTTGCCTTCTGTCACAATAGGTCAATAGCAGATGCAATTTCATTGGCTCTTCACTCAATCTTGGAACATCTGGACAGTGAAGATGCATAGATCAGGATGCTCTTCATTGACTACAGGTCTATATTCATCCCCTCAAAACTAATTTAAAAAGCTCCAAGACCTAGGCCTCAAATCTTCCTTGTGTGACTGGATCTTCGATTTCCTCACTTGTAGGCCCAGTCAGTTTGAATTGGCAACAGCATCTCTACCACAGTCACCATCACCACAGATGCATCCACACAGCTGCATGCTTATCCCCTGCTCTATTCACTTTATGCTTATGACTGGAAGGCTAAGTACAGCTCCAATACCATATTTACTGTAAGTTTGCTGATGACTCCACTATTGATCGAATCAAAGTTGGTGACATATATCAACATAAAGGAGGGAGATTGAGAAGTTGGCTGAATGGTACCACAACAACAACCTCTCACTCAATGTCAGAAAAACCAAAGAGTTAATTGTTGACTACAGGAGGAAGAACATCGGGATCAGAGGTGGAGAGAGTCAACAACTTTAAATTCCTTGGTGTTATCATTTCAGAGAATCTGTCCTGGGTACAGCATGTAAGTACCATTACAAAGAAAATGTGACTGTACCTTTCTTAGAAGTTAGCGTAGATTTAGCATGTCATCTAAAACATTGACAAACTTCTAGTTTGTGTGGTGGGGAGTACACTGATTGGTTGCATCATGGCCTGGTATGGGAAAACCTATGCTGTTCAGTGGAAAAGCCTACAAAAAGTGGTTAATACACCCCAGTCTATCACAGTAAAGCCCTCCCCACCACTGAGCGCATTTACAAGGAGCTCTTTTGCAGGAAAGCAGCATCCATAATCAAAGACCCCACCCCCATCATCCAAGCCATGTTCTCTTCTCACTGCTACCATCAGAAAGCAGATACAGGAGCCTCAAATCCCACTCCACCAGATTCAGGAACAGTTATTACCTCTCAACCATCAGGCTCTTGAACCAGAGGGTAAAACTACACTCACCCCAACACTAAACAGATTCAACAACCTGTGCACTCATTTTTAAGGACTCTACAAGTTATGTTCTTGATACTTACTGCTTATGTATTTATTATTTTTACTTTTATTCTCTTTTTTGTATTTGCACAGTTTTTTTTACACATTGTTTGTATTTGTTTGCATTTTTATTGATTAAATTGTGTTTCTTTGTATTTACTGTGAATGCCTGCAAGAAAACAAGTCAGGGTGGTATATGGTGACATATATGTATTTTGATAATAAATCTATTTTGAAATTTGTAATTTGAACTTTGACATTACTATAGATGGTAGGGAACACTATCTATTAATGTCTTTGATTTTTCATTGTGATGGTCTTCATTCCCTCTGTAAATGAACATCTTTACTTGCCAATTGGAAAACAATAGACATTTAAGATATAGGGGAAAAATCATAGCCAGCAGCTTTATTGTATATTACTGTGTATTATTTTCAGCACCATTCATAGTTTTCTCCTTTCTATTGCATTATCTCATTGCCTACCCTCCATCCTCTATGCTCTATCAAACCTCAATGCATCTGAGTTACTGCTGCACACATTTTCCACCAAGTAGTAGGGCCTGGAGGCGAAGGGTGCTGTGCCAATTTATCTCCAAGGCAACAATGTTACAATAACAATCTTAAAATTATTTGAATTTCAGACCTCTGTAGGGCCCATCAATCTTAACTTTAGTGCTTAGCCCCCACCCCAAGAGTTCTGTATGTCCACATTGTGCTCAGTGACTAACATTCCTTTCCTTGTTCCTATAATGTAACAATCCTCTGTTTGTGTTTAAACATTAAGTGGGCTTACTTCTCCTTATCTTTCTAGCTTTCTGTAATCACTCCCATCTTTCCACTCCCAGAAGATTTTGATCCTCTTAGATTTGGCATCTGTTTCTGACATAGCACTAGGCATCATGTTGCTGCACTAAAGATGTTATAAATGTAGGCTGTTACTTCCTCACTTGAACAATATGGCAGAAGATGACTGAAGGCTGCACATAATAATGAAGAATTGAGGGGAAAATATGCTTAAGAATTCCATCTTTTGCCTTTCCTTCAGCCACTATGCATTCCCCACTCTATCATATTCACATGTCCTCTTCTCATTTACCTTCCCTCTACCTTATTCTCATCAATCTGCCTTTTCAACTCCATTACTTGTTCCACTGCCATCTGCTTCACTATTATTCACCCTTTTGCTCTACGGTTGTATAATGTGAATCTTCATGTTTCCCCCATTTTCTTTTCATCACTATCTGCTCATCTATCCAACCCATCCTCCCTGCATATTCTTTTTCATGGAATCATTCTTTACATTCAAAATTATTTTTATAGAAATCAAGTGAGAAAGTGGAAAGAAGAAAATGGCTCACTTTTTCTCTCCAGGTTTATGTTTCAAACATGCATGTGATTAAAATTGAGCTTATGTAATTGATCACAAAACATGTCCTGTATGTTTCCTGACCTTTACCACCTCCCGTGAATACCACCTAAAAGATAGAATGGACCGAGTTTTCTAGTCTACATTTTCAATTGAAAGCACTGCTGAGAGCTGTGATTCAAAGCAATAAAAAGGCACTTTATAATTAAGAGATGCAGACTTCCTATAAATGGTATAATAATATGAAATTTCCTGCTCCTGCCAATTTTTGAACTGCCAATAAATATCAAACTACATTTGATAGATTGCCAGTCAGAAAAACAGTCACATTCATTGCCTGAGATTATCACTTGCTGTCCTCACCGGGTACTCACATTGGACATCTTGGCTATTTTGAGTGTGCAGAATTTCTCCTCCAGTTCAGCATCTGTTAAGATTAGTGAACTGTAAAAGAATGAAGCTGACTAGTTATGCTTCCAGATTTCTTGGCCTGTATTTTATATGTATTGGTGGTAACACTTTATTCCATCAGTATATGAACTTCCCGACAAGGGAAAAGAACACCTTGGATCAAGTCTACTGCAATCTTCTTCATGCATATAAAGCCAGCCCTCTGCCACATTTGGGACTCTCAGACCATCTGTCTCTGTCCCTGACCCCAGCATATAAACCACTCAGCTGCAGACAAAGACCATATATGAAGACAGTCAAAGTATGGACTAAGGAGGCTACCTGTGCCCTACAAGACTGCTTCGATAACACAGACTGGGAAGTTTTTGATGAAGGAGGAGATCTGGAAGGGCATACATCAGCTGTTCTTTCATATATAAACTTTTGTGCTGAGAATGTCATGGACACAAAGTCTGTTAAGGTGTTCCCCAACCAAAAACCTTGGTTCAATAGCATGGTGAGGATCTTGCTAAGAACACGGGATGCTGCTTTTAAATCTGGGGATCTACAGGCCTATGGGCAGGCAAGAAGAGCCCTGAAAAGTGGCATCAGAGAGGCCAAGTGCAGATAGAAACAGGGTATACAGGAGTACTTTACCAATAACAACTCCAGATGTATGTGGCAGGGGATAAAGACTCTTACTGGCTACAAGGACAGCTATACAGTCACAAACTCCTCAGATAGGACACTGCCAGACACTCTGAACCAGTTCTTTTCTCACTTTGATAGTCAGAATGGAGAAGTTGGCATCCAGTCAGCACTTACAGAGAAGGATGACCCTATACAATTACACCAACACCAGTTCAGATCCGCCCTGCACGGAGTCAATGCGAGGAAAGCAGCTGGCCCAAATGGAGTCACCGGAAGGATTCTTAAGGACTGCGCAGATCAACTAGCAGGAGTATTTACTACCATCTTCAACCTCTCGCTACTACAGTCTGTAGTCCCCACCTGCCTTAAGTCAGCCACAATAATACCCATACCAAAGAAAAGTACAGTGAACTGCCTTAATGACTATCGCCCAGTTGCTCTAACTCCTATCATCATGAAATGTTTTGAGAGACTCATACTGTCTTATATTAAGTCTGCCATACCTGCTGACCTTGATAAATACCAGTTTGCGTATCGTGCAAACAGATCGACAGAGGATGCAGTCATCACAGCTCTCCACACAGCCCTTACAAACCTGGATCAGGGTAACACCTATGTAAGAATGCTGTTTGTGGACTTCAGCTCAGCTTTTAATACAGTCATCCCCTACAAACTGGTGCAGAAATTGAGCAACCTGGGCCTTGGCAGTTCACTGTGCTCATGGATACTGGATTTTCTGAGTAACAGACCCCAAAGTGTCAAAATGGGAGAACACACATCATCTACTCTCATCCTGAATACCGGTACACCACAGGGGTGTGTTCACAGCTCCATCCTCTATTCTCTTTTCACCCATGACTGCTCTACCATTCACTCCACCAACACCATTGTCAAATTTGCTGATGATACCACCCTAATAGGTATCATATCAGACTGTGATGAGACAGCCTATAGGGAGGAGGTACAGCATTTGACAGAATGGTGTTGTCATAATAACCTGGACTTGAACATCACAAACACCAAGGAGTTGATAGTAGACTTCAGGAAATCAAAGCACGTCGAGCACTCTGCTCTGCACATATACGGGAAAGAGGTGGAGAGAGTAGAGAGTTTCAAGTTCCTCGGCATCCACATCTTGGCTGACCTCACCTGGACTGCCCATATCTCTTATCAGGTGAGGAAGGCCCAACAGAGGCTCTACTTCCTAAGGAAGCTAAAGCACGCTCTCCTCCCTCATCACCTGCTGATCAACTTCTATCGGACAACTATAGAGAGCCTCCTGATGTATTGCTGTGCAGTGTGGTTTGCCAGCGGCACAGAACAGAACAGGAAGGACTTGCAGTGGGTGGTGAGGGTAGCAGAGCGGGTTATTGGCACAACATTACCCTCCCTCAGAGACATTTATACTGGCAGACTTCAAAAGAAGGCTACTTGTATTTCAAAGGATCCCACTCACCCTGGACATCACCTGTTTTCCCCTCTACCTTCTGGGAAGAGATACAGAGCATTAAGGACGAAAACAAAGAGACTCCTTAACAGCTTCTACCCACAAGCAGTGAAATGTATAACACCCCCTTCCCTTCTCCTGCCCCCCTCCTAAGACGGCGGCAGCTAAATGCATCACACTTCCAGGAGTGGCAGGTGTGCAATAGTCCTACCCCCCCATCCATATATTATTAATTTTGGACTGCACTCCTGAGGTTTTAGAGTTTATTTTATGTATATATTCTTTGTCATGCTGCAAAGCATTGAGCTGCTAAACTGTGTTTCATTGCTCCACAACAATGACTATAAAGATATCCTTCTTCTTCTTCTTCTTCTTCTTCTTCTTTAACCCCATTCTGTGTGGAATTGTAGATCAAGCTATATTAACGCATGAACTACACTTACATTTTGCCATTCTGCAAGTCAAGAAAAAGAATCTTGATAGAGATCAAGATAAGCAATCTGGAAAAAACTTAATTTTCCAACAGCTTATGGCTTTTTACTGTTGGAGGAGAATCCACAGTCTTTTTTTTAACATTGGCCTAACAAAATTCCAAGAGGATATTTTTAGACCCTGATTTATTTCTTAACAACTGCCACCTTTGGCTTTATTCACACAGCTTAGCTTTGATCCATGTTGGTAGTGAGATTTCATAGTGGCAATTAAACTGATGGATTTTAACTGCTCTTGAAGACAGCTTTCATATCCATGGTTCCCATTTTGCACAGTCTGATTTTTTTATATATCCATTCATTTACCAAAATGGATGTAACTAGCAAAGCTAACAGTTGTTGTCCAGCCCTCGTTGGTTTTCGTGTCATGTTAAAGGGCACTAGTCAGTTACCTTGGAGAGAGTGGAGAAATGTATAGGCCAGATGTATTAGATTGAAACTGAACCTGAAGGAAACTTGTTCACAGTTCATCTCTTTTTCATGATAGGGAAAGATACAAGTGATCCACATGAGTTTTTAAAATAATCTGTTATCTTAATAGCCGTTTAATAACCATCACAGGAGTTTCTTGGTCCAAATTTAGTGTAATTGGTTTTAAATACTCCAGTTTATTTGGTGGAATTTGTACTCTTGTTCCTGGATTAATAATCTGGGTTCCATCAATACTAGCGTAACCACTCTATCACTCTGCCACTGTTGTTGCCAAGAGCGCCCATTATTAAGAATTGAAAATATTTGAGTCCTAGAGAAGTACAGCGCAGAAACAGGCCATTCAGCCCATCTAGTCAATGCCAAAAACATATAAAATGCCGACTCCTATCAACCTACACCGGGATCATAGCTCTTCATATTCCCACTATCTATGTACCTATCTAAATTTTTCTTAAATGTTGAAATCAAGCTCTCACAACCCGCTGTGTGAGGTATCCCCTCATGTTCCCCTTAAACTTTTCACCTTTTATCCTTGACTCATGACCTCTGGTTGTAGTCCCACTCGGCCTTAGTGGAAAAAGCCTGCTTGCATGTACCCTATCTATATCTCTCATAATTTTGTATATCTCTATCAAATCTCCTTTCACTTTTCTAAGTTCTAAAGAATACAGTCCTACCCTGTTCAATCTTTCCTTTTAACTCAGCTCTTCCAGACCCAGCAACATCCTTGTAAATTTTCTCTGCATTCTTTCAACCTTGTTTACATCTTTCCTATAGGTAGGTGACCAAAACTGCACACAATACTCCAAAATAGGCCTCACCAGCATCTTGTACAACTTGCACATAACATTGAATTATGAAGGCCAATGTGCCAAAAGTTTTCTTTATGATCCTATTTACCTATGGCAGCACTTTCAATGGATTATGTACCTGTATTCCCAGATCCCTTTGTTGTACCACACTCCTCAGTGCCCTGCCATTCACTGTGTAAGACCTACCCTGGTTGGTCCTACTGAAGTGTAAAACCTTGCACTTGTCTGCATTAAATTCCACCTGCTATTTTTCAGCCTATTTTTCCAGCTGATGTGTATCCCTCTGCAATCCACAATAACCTTCCTTACTGTCCACTACACCCCCAATCTTGGTGTCATCTGCAAATTTTCTGACGTAGTTAACCACATTATCATCCAGATCATTGATTTAGATGTCAAACAACAAAAGACCCAGCACCAATCCCTGTAGAGCACAGTATTCGGAGGCCTCCAGTCAGAGAGGCAAACCTCTACTACCAATCTCTGGCTTCTTGCACAAACCCAATGTCTAATCTAATTTACTATATCATCCTGAATGCTGAGCGACTGAACCTTCTTGACCAGCCTCCCAAGCAGGACCTTGTCAAATGTCTAACTGAAGTCCATGCAGACAACATCCACTGCCTTGCCTTCATCCACTTTGTTGGTAACTTCCTCAAAAAGCTCTACAAGATTGCTTAGAAATGATCTACCACGTACAAAGCCATGCTGACTATCCTTAATCAGTCCATGTCTATCCAAATACTTGTATATCCCATCCCTCAGAATACCTTCCAATAAATTTACTAAAACTGATGTCAGACTCACAGGCCTATAATTTCTTGGTTTCTGTTTAGAACATTTTTCAAACAGTGGAGCAACATTGGCTATACTCCAAACCTCTGGTACCTCTCCTGTTGTGAAGGATGTTTTAAATATCTCTGCTTGGGCCCGGGCAATTTCTGCACTTGCTTCCCGTAGGGTCCAAGGAAATGCCCTGTCAGGCCCTGGGGATTTAATCCATCCCAATTTACCTCTGGGTAATGAGGTTTACTCTCACGAACCCACAGATTCTTGCCAAATTGGGAGCCAAATATTAAAGAACATAAACATAGAACAGTACAACACAAAAAAGGCCCTTCAGCCCACAAAATTGTGCCAAACTAATTAAATTATAATCAAATTGCCAGCTAAACTAATCTCTTCTGTCTACACAATGTCCATATTCTTCCACTTTCCTCACATTCATGTGTCTATCTAAATGTCTCTTAAAATTTTCTAATGTATCTAACTCTACCACCACTTCAGGCAGTACTTTCTAGGCATCCACCTATCTCTGTTTTTTTTTAAATTTGCCTGTTACATCTCCTTTGAAATTACCCCCTCTCACCTTAAATGTGTGCTCTCTTGTATTAGACATTACAACCCTGTATAAAAGAAACTGTCTGTAATAATCTTATAAACCTCTATCAGATCTCTCTTCAACCTCTGTTGCTCCAGAGAAAAGAACCCAAGTTTGTCAAACCTCTAATCCAAGCAGCACCCTGGTAACTCTCTTCTACACCCTGTCCTAAGCCTTAACATCTTTCCTGGGGTGACCAGAACATATCTGGAAGTGGTATAAATAGAGTTTTGTAAAGCTGTAACATAACTTCCTGACTTTTGAACTTAATGCCTCAACAAATAATGGCAAGCGTGCCATATGCCTTCTTAACCACCCTATCTAGCTGTGTAGCCACTTTCAGGGAGCTATGAACTTGGACCCCAAGATCCCTCTGCTCGGAAACACTGTTAAGGGTTTCACCTTAAGGCCAATTTTTAACTTAACTGACACATTTATGTGGATTCTAATGCTGTTTTTATGTTTCAGTTGATTTTGTACTATATTATCTGGGCAAATTAGGTTATAATTACTCTCAAAGTATCAGTATAGAAAATGCTTTTGAAGAAGTGTTTTCACTAAACTTCAATTTCTTCATCAATTTTGACTCCTTTATATTGTTCTTTCCTTTTAAACAGAAAGTAATCCTTGAGATAATTATGGATTCCAGATTTTGAATGTTTCAAAGCATATTTTAACAAATGAAGTAAATACTTAGATTTTAGAAATAAATCAAATTAATTTATGCACAGTGATCTAATAAGTGTATTCCTACAGTAGCTGAGTATACTATAGCCCAGTCTTTGCAAGGAGGTTTGAATACAATTGCAGCACTTTGCAAGAGCAGCATTTCTTTAAAACTGAGTCATATGGAAAGGTACTGATAGTTCATCTTGTCCTCATGGTATAGTATTTAGAGTAGAGCAGCTCAGCAAAAATTGCAGGAACTGCATTCATTCTGCTGTGGAAATAAAAAAAAATGTCTGTACGCAATATTGCATGCTAGTTGTATTACAACAATTAGTACCATATGTGGAGAGCTGATCACTTTGAATTCAGGGTCAGCAAATTATGTACAGCTGTCATAATCAAAAGTGCTCACTATATAGATTTATATACTTTCAATATTTGTTAAAAATGAAAAATAAACTATACTAATGAGATTGAAGTACTAGAAAATAAATATCAAAACGGTTCTAACCCCTATTTTGCAGGCACATAGGGAAAACAATGTACTATTTTTGCCATTCCTGGTTGATTTATGCAGAGTAGAACTTTTTCTAGCAGCAACCCCCTCTAGAGCAAAAGGAATGGAGTTGTGGCTGAAGCAGTGGGTTTGGCTTAGGCTGATGACTTTTGCCAATAGGCTGGAGGTTAGCTGGTTTTTTCGACAAGTCAGAGGGAATCTGAGAGAGCTGCCTACCAAGTGATCTGGCATTCTTTATTACACAGCCCTTGAATACCTAAGCCATTCCAAACGGCTGTTCTGCAGTGTATGAGAATGCTTCTCCACCTCTTGCTGAGTACCCCACAGGGCCTCGCCAAGCAGTTTCTATTTAATGTAGAAGCCAGACTTTTCTCATTAAAAGGACATTGGAAGTGCTTCTCTGTTTCTTCTACAGTGGATATTAGAAAGACACAGAAACAATTCCAGTAAAGGTAAATGTTACACTTTTTAAATTTTATGGCCTGTCATAAAAATATTTGTACAATATTACTTTAAATATTTAATTTTGCTACAATGTTACGAGGCTTTTTTTCTGAAGCCAGTTGATCCTGAGCTTGTGTGGTGCTGCAGATTATAACAGGCATTGTTTTTATTAAACACTTTCTATTAAGATGTAATCTCTTCTGCTTTTTAATTTCACAGTCATCATTGCTTTTTGATATATTAAATTACTAAGGCTGTAGAATTTTGAAATGGCAATTTTATTATCATTTCAAGTGGGCTTGTGTAAATAATTGAATCATATTAAAACTGATTAGTGTTATGTTAAATTTTTGGTTACTATACATATGTTAATTGGAAGTAGTTATGAACATAAGGCTTTTATATTTATCTCAATTTTCTTAAACCAAGAAAATATGATAAGCGTATGTGTAGCATTCTAGACATAAATAACCTTTTTCTTTTTTGGGTCAATATGGGTCTTGAATGGGAAGCTGAATCTGTGGGAGTCTAAGGTTTATTTAAGCTTCTGAGTAGAGCTGTATGTGTCATTTCAGCTGTTGTTAGGATTTAAGAGGAATGACAGAATGCAAATGGTGAACCCTCTGACACCTGGTATTGCAGTAAGTTTAAAAATTTTAAGTCAGTTTCACAAAATATCTAATATATTCAGTTCTGTCTCTTTAACTATATAATCTCCAAATTTTTTCTTAGTTGTATAATGTTGAATCCCCAGGATTAAACTTTAGGTACCTTTCATTGAAGAAAACAGAAACATTACCACTGTATTATTAGTTTCTTTTATTTGTCCTATTACTTGAACTGATTAATGTACACCACATTAATGATTTCAACATTGGTCTATATTCATGTGGTTTAATTTTATCCATTGTTAATGATTATCAATGTGGTTTGCTTATAGGAAATAGTGTTGTCTATTTGTGAACAGCTGTTTTGTCCGAATGTTTGGCAGTTAGATAGAGTATTATTGTCCCCATATATTTAATGTATAACCTGTAGTCTTTGTGCAATAATTTGTTATTCTGATCATTGAAACTTTCTTAAATCTCTGGAAAAAATAAAGAGCTAAATAAGAATTGTGAACATGGCAACAAGTTATTTTGAGGCAAGGTTAATCAGTATGTGCTTGAGAATTTTGCACTTAAACTACAAGCACATAGAGAATAATATTTTGATTGTGAATTGTATTGATTTTAATGCTTCTCCAATGATCATTATGTTTCTGTAAATGTAAAATTAATAAGGTAATGGAGCTTTCTAATGACATGTGAATGGTTTATTCAAGTCTGGCATTTAGTTTTTATTGCCATAGATTTATTGGTTGTTCAGGAAACCAGCATCATTTGAATTTAATTATACATCAACTGTTAAAAAGAAACAAAAATAATGTGGTTTCATTGTTGCGATTATGAATTATCATATTTGTACTGGGTTTGATTAATTAGAATATTTCTGCTGCATGATTTGTTTTGCCTTCAGCCATGGCCATATGAGTTAAACCAATTGCTGTGAATTCAGATATATGGTAATGTTATTGGTCTCAACAGTAATTTAACTCTTGGAGATCTGAAAGATATTTTACAGCATTTGAAAAGCGATAAAGTGACCAAATAATTATCTACTACTAGCTTGAAATGTTTTTGCAGCAAGTGAAAAGTACAAGAATCTTATGATAAGTACTCTATTCCTTTCAAAAATGCAGAGCATTTTTTGTAATGTTTAGTTACTGATAATTAACTTTGTATACCTTAAGGCCATTGTTCTGCTTTTCTGATTATGGGCTCAGAAAACACATGTCCTTGAACTATACAAGGGAGAATAGTGTACAGGATGCACTGCTTTACATTTTAGAATTCTGGAGGCAATTAGCTTCAGTTTAAAATGATGATAATCACATCTTAAATGTATGTATGTTTAAGAAATGTATTTAAAATTTGTTCAAAAATGAATTTCAACATAGTGCATTGAGGAGGCTTTTACTAAATTTCATTTGTCTTTTTGAAAGCACAAACTAACTCAAGGTGTAAGACATCTTGAAAGTAGTTTGTCATGAAAATAGTTTCACAAATTTTGACTTATTAAACAAAAAAAGGAGAATATGGTAGCCACTATAAAGATAGATTTTCATATTTTGTGGAATAATTCCTTTATGTTGTGTGAAGGTCTGAATTTCAAGTTGTAAAGGAAACTGAATATGTATTTGACATAATACATTCCTAATTAGTGAATAATTCATGATTCTACTATCACTGAAGTCTTTGTCAGCATACTTCCAGTGTAAGTGATAGTGTAGTAAAGGCAGTAGACAATTATCAGTAACTTACTGAGCTGGAACAATCACATTAGCACGAAGAAGCTTGTGATGAACAGTGACCATCTTTAGCAGACGAAAGGCTGGAGGCAGCATTTATGGGTAGCAGGAGAAGCAGTCCTGTTCCTCATGGCTCACAAAGGAGATCATTACTTCCAAATTTTCTGAGCTCTGGGAATCCCAGCTAGTGAGAGGTTACATTAAAAATGGGTTTTCAGTTGCACCATGGAATTGTGATTTAAATTATGATGAAAATTCCCATTTTCCAAAATAGTATGTATGTATGTAAATTATTTCTGTAAACCATGGCAATTGGCTGATGAACAGATAGGTCAAGATACCAATCCAATTTTGATTCCTTCCCTCCCTATCAAGGGGATGGGAGGTTAATATTTCAATCCATGCATATACTTTATTATGATGATTATGAAGATTTTGTTAACTGTATAACTAAACCATATTTTAATAACAAAAATCACTATACCATACCTGGATGTACAAGTTGATTTACCCTTGTACCAGTTTTGGTAGGTTAATTGTCTACAGTAAGTGGTAACAAATTGGAGAGGTAGCGGGGAGATGGGTGAAATGTTGATATGAGAGGAAATGAATGGATTATAGTACAATAATTGCAGAATGGGATTACTCTGAGAGCAGGAAGAGAGTCATTGAGCCAAATATCTTTCTTCAATGTCATTAGGAAATAAATGGAAATGCCTTTCCTTCTCAATGCCATTGCAAGTAGTGGAAACTGCAGAGAATGCGAGTTGTGGTCTGGATTGGAAGTCAGGAGGGAAAAGAACAACAGTAGATTGAGGGGGTAATGATAGGGAATAAGAAGTCGGGACATAGATCTCACTGATGAGGTGATCAGTGTGGGTAGGGAATCTCAGCATGTAATGAATTAGATGCTAGAAAGCACTTGGGGTGTAGGTGAGAATAATCAGAAACAAAAAAACCTGGAAAAAGATTTAAGCTCTCCATCAGTAGCACAAATAGCACTTGAACTAATAGTGAAACATGTCTCAGTTCTCCAATTAAGATTTTCTACATTGTGCTTTGCCTGTATTTACATCATCCTTGTCTCCTAGGTACAATCTTGTGCATCAAAAAGATATTTGATGTCATTGTGCATGTAATATGCCCTCACTATGTGCACACTTCATTTCTGGTGAAAACTCCATGTCTAATTTTTGGTTCAGTACCAACTTATAATTCGCTTGATCACATTTTGTGATTTTTTTTTTAAAAATGCAGCACCATGTAACAGAAGATTTGGCCCAACATCTTCCCAAGTCTAGTTGGCTAACTCTCCAGTTAAATACTATGCTGCTGACAAATTTCTTCCTGTTTAGGGAAATTGTTTCTATATGTGTGTTCTTCGTGTCATTTGTGGCTCAGTTGCTGAACTCTTGTCTGAGTTAGAAATTTGTGAGATCAAGTTCCACTCTAGAGAGATGAACATATAATCCAAAGTGACACTGCCATTGTTGGGTGCATTGAGTAAATGCTGTGCTGTCAGAAGTGCTGTCTTTCAGATGATAGGTTAAGTCAAAAACCTATAACTCTTCCAAGTAGATGTAAACACTCTCTTCCACAGATCCAAGGGGATTTATCCTTGGAGTTTTGCACAATATCAATTCCTTCTTCTGTTTCACAATAATAAATTATTTGGCCTTTAACACTGTTGAATGCCGTAATTTGTTCTGCACCAATTGGCTGCCATTTTTCCAAATTACAAGAGCGAGTACTGAAAGTATTCAAGTGAGTATTTGGTGACAACCCAAAGACACGAAAGATGCAGTGTAAATTCATGTCTTCCTTGTTCTTTGTTTTGTAATCTGCTGTATACATTGTGCAGTCCTGTTGATCAAGTTTTTATGACATATAAATTGACTCTCAGAATTTTGATTTCTTCACAACGTAAAATGCAGCTGATGGAGGGAGTATTGCAATTGGTTATACTCCAGTATACTATTACCGCTCTTGAATCATAGGGGATAACTTCACTTGCCCCATCATTGAAATGTTCCCACAACCTAAGGACTCACTTTCAAGGACACTTCATCTCATGTTCTGATATTATTGCTCATTTATTGTTATTATTTCTTTCATTTTCTATTTGCACAGCTTATTGTCTTTTTCACATTGGTTGAACACCCAAGTTGGTGCGGTCTCTTATTGATTTTATTATGGTTATTATTCTATTATGGATTTATTGAGTATGCCCATACATAAGTCACCTGGGCCAGATGAAGTGCACCCTAGGATTCTGAAAGAGGTAGCGGTACAAGTTATGGAGGCATTAGTAATGATCTTTCAAAAATCATTGGACTCTGGCATGGTGCCAGAGGACTGGTAAATTGCAAATGTCATTCCACTCCTTAAGAAAGCAGTAAGGCAACAGAAAGGAACCTGTATTCCGGTTAGCCTGACCTCAGTGGTTGGGAAGGTGTTAATGATGAGGTTTTGGAGTATTCAGTGACCCAGGACAAGATAGGACAAAGTCAGCATGGTTTCCTTAAGGGAAAGTCATGCCTGATGAGCCTTTTGGAATTATTTGAGGAGATTACCCATAGGATAGATAAAGGGAATGCAGTAGATGTTGTATATGTGGACCTTCAGAAGACCTTCGACAAGGTGCCACACATGAGGCTGCTTACTACATTAAGAACCCATGGCATTCCAGGAAAGTTACTGGCATAGTTAGAGCATTGGCTTATTGGTAGGAGGCTACAAGTGGGAATAAAAGAATCCTTTTTTGTTTGGTTACCAGTGACTAGAGACATTCCACAGGAGTCATTATTGTGACCGCTGCTTTTTATGCTGTATATCAATGATTCAGATGATGGAATAGATGCCTTTGTTGCCATGTTTGCAGATGATACGAAGATAGGTGGAGGGGCAGGTCGTGTCGAGGAAACAGGCTGCTGAAGGACTTAGACAGATTAGAAGAATGGGCTAGGGAGTGGCAAATGAAATGCACTGTTGGAAAATGCATGGTCATGCATTTTGGTAACAGAAATAAGTGTGCAGACTATTTTCTAAATGGGGAGAAAATCCAAAACCCTGAGATGCAAAGGGACTTGGGAATCCTTGTGCAGGAACACTCACAATGCGCTGGAGGAACTCAGCAGGTTATTCAGCATCAGTTGAAAAGATTAGTCAACGTTTTGGGCTGAAACCCTTCGTCAGGACTGAAGGAAGAACTTTGGGGAGGGTTTGAAGAATGCTGGTAGTTGAAAAAACCAGTAATTTGAAAGACAAAGGGGTGGGGGAGGGGAAGCAGGGAGGCAATTGGCAGGAGAACAATGCGCAGTAGTAGAAGGAGGCGGAACTATGAGGGAGGTGATGTGAAATAGGGATAGAGGAAGGGAGGGGGAGGGAATTATCGGAAGTTGGAAAATTCTATGTTCATACCAAGGGGCTGGAGACTACCTAGACGTTATATGATGTGTTGCTCCTCCAACCTGAGTTTAGCCTCATCATGGCAGTAGAGGAGGCCATGTATGGACATATCTGAATGGGAATGGGAAGCAGAGTTAAAGTGGGTGGCTACTGGGAGATCCTGTCTGTTGTGGCGGTTGGAGTGGAGGTGCTCGATGAAGCAGTCCCCCAATCTGCGTCGGGCTTCACCGATGTAGAGGAGGCCGCACCGGGAGCACCGGATGCAATAGATGACCCCAACAGATTCGCATGTGAAGTGAAGTGTTGCCTCACCTCTCCCGCACAATCACCGCCCCTATCAACTCTGGAGACCTTCCATCCCCAGCCGCTAAACTCATTATTCCCACACCCCGTACCGCTCGGTTTTACCTCCTCCCAAAGATACACAAGCCTGACTGTCCCGGTAGACCCATAGTTTCTGCCTGCTCCTGTCCAACCAAACTTGTATCTGCCTACCTGGACTCCATTTTGTCACCCATAGTTCAGTCCCTCCCCACCTACATCTGCGATACATCCCATGCCCTCCACCTCTTCAATAACTTCCAGTTCCCCGGTCCCAACCGCTTCATTTTTACTATGGATGTCCAATCCTTATACACCTCCATTCCCCATCAAAAAGGCCTCAAAGCCCTCCGCTACTTCCTGGATAATAGACTTCACCACTTCCCCACCACCACTACCCTCCTCCAGTTAGTGGAACTGGTTCTCAGACATAATAACTTCTCTTTTGGCTCTTCCCACTTTCTTCAGACTAAGGGTGTAGCTATGGGAACTCGCATGGGACCCAGCTACGCCTTGCTCTTCGTTGGCTATGTGGAACAGTCTGTACTCCAAACCTATTCTGGTACTGCTCCCCAACTTTTCCTTCGATACATTGACAACTATATTGGTGCTGCTTCCTGCACCCATGCTGAGCTCGTCAATTTCACCGACTTTACTTCAAACTTCCACCCAGCCCTCAAGTTCACGTGGTCTATCTCTGACACTTCTCTCCCCTTTCTCGATGTCTTGGTCTCCATCTCTGGAGACAGACTGTCCACTGACATCTTCTACAAACCCACTGACTCTCATAACTACCTCGACTATACCTCTTCCCACCCCACCACATGCAAAAATGCTATTCCCTATTCCAGTTCCTCCGTCTCCGCCGCATCTGCTCCCAGGATGAGGCTTTCCATTCCAGGACATCTCAAATGTCCTCTTTCTTTAAGGATCGTGGTTTCCCTTCTATGGTGATCAATGATGCCCTCACCAGCATCTCCTCCATTTCCTGCACTTCGGCCCTCACCCCATCTTCCCGCCACCACAACAGGGACAGAGTACCCCTTGTCCTCACCTACCACCCCACCAGACTCCGGATCCAGCACATTATCCTCCGCAACTTCCGCCACCTTCACCAGGACCCCACCACTAAGCATATCTTTCCCTCTCCGCTTTCCGCAGGGATCGATCCCTCCGCGACTCACTTATCTGCTCGTCCATCCCCACAGATCTCCCACCCGGCACTTATCCCTGTAAGCGTAACTGCTACACCTGTCCCTACACCTCCTCTCTTGCCACCATTCAGGGCCCCAAACAGTCCTTCCAGGTGAGGCAACACTTCACCTGCGAATCTCTTGGGGTCATCTATTGCATTCGGTGCTCCCGGTGCGGCCTCCTCTACATCGGTGAAACCCGACGCAGATTGGGGGACTGCTTCGTCGAGCACCTCCACTCCATCCGCCACAACAGACAGGATCTCCCGGTAGCCACCCACTTCAACTCTGTTTCCCATTCCCATTCAGATATGTCCATACATGGCCTCCTCTACTGCCATGATGAGGCTAAACTCAGGTTGGAGGAGCAACACATCATATACCGTCTAGGTCGTCTCCAGCCCCTTGGTATGGACATAGAATTCTCCAACTTCCGGTAATTCTCTCCTCCTCCCTTCCTCTATCCCTATTTCACATCACCTCCCTCATAGTTCCGCCTCCTTCTACTACTGCGCATTGTTCTCCTGCCAATCACCTCCCTGCTTCCCCTCCCTCACCCCTTTGTCTTTCAAATTACTGTTTTTTTCAACTACCAGCATTCTTCAAACCCTCCCCAAAGTTCTTCCTTCAGTCCTGACGAAGGGTTTCGGCCCGTAACGTTGACTAATCTTTTCAACTGATGCTGACTGACCTGCTGAGATCCCCCAGCGCATTGTGAGTGTTCCTATGACAACAGCATCTGCAGATTATTTTGTGTTTAATCCTTGCGCAGAACACCCTAAAAGTTAACTTGCAGGTAGAGTTGGTGGTGAGGAAGGCAAATGCAATGTTAACATTCATTTCAAGAGGTCTGGAATACAAGAGCAGGGATGTGATGCTAAAGCTTTATAAGGCACTGGTCAGGCCTCACCTTGAGTATTGTGAACCGTTTTGGGCCCCCTCATCTACGAAAAGATGTGCTGTCATTGGAGAGGGTCCAGAGGAGGTTCACAAAGATAATTCCAGGAATGAAGGGGTTATCATATGAAGAATGTTTGATGACTCCTGAGTCTA
Source organism: Mobula birostris (assembly GCF_030028105.1). Classification (NCBI taxonomy): domain Eukaryota; kingdom Metazoa; phylum Chordata; class Chondrichthyes; order Myliobatiformes; family Myliobatidae; genus Mobula; species Mobula birostris. The sequence goes on along the minus strand of NC_092385.1, from coordinate 30,942,684 downwards.
TACTCGCTGGAATTTAGAACGATGAGGGGGGATCTCATTGAAATCTTTCAAATGTTGAAAGGTCTAAGCAAAGTCGATGTGGAAAGGATGTTTCCCATGGTGGAGGAGTCTAGGACAAGAGTGGACAGCCTCAGGATAGAGGGGCATCCATTTAAAGCAGAGATGTGGAGGAATTTCTTTTGCCAGAGGGTGGTGAATCTGTGGAATTTATTACCACAGGCAGCTGTGGAGGTCGGGTCAATGTGTGTATTTAAGGCAGAGCTTAATAGGTTTTTGATTGGACATGACATCAAAGGTTACGGGGAGTGGGGCTGAGGAGGGAAAAAAGAGAATCAGCCATGATTGAATGGCGGAGCTGACTAGATGGGCCAAATGGCCTAATTCTGCTTCTATGTCTTATGATCATATGGTCTAAAATGAATCTGTAATGTATATGTGATAAATATGTGTTTTGATAATATATTAACTTTGAACTTTGAGATAACTGATTTATTGGTGATGAGGAAATAACTATTATTGTGTGGAAGCTCCACAGTCTAGGGTCCTGCAGCCCCTCAACATTAAGTCCTGCAGCCCCTCAGTGTAAGTCCTCTCCAACACTTGGAGGTTGTATCGCCCCAGGAGGCCACACAAATGGCAGTAGTGCCTTGTACATAGAATGTGCTAATATTACCAATGTATAGAAGTTATAAATATACACACAGTAGCCACTTTATTAGGTACATCCTGTACCTAATTAAGTGGCCACTGAGTGTATGTTCATGGTCTTCTGCTGCTGTAGCCCTTCCACTTTAAGGTTTGACATATTGCGCATTCAGAGATGCTCTTCTGCACACCACTGTTGTCAGGCATGGTTATTTGAGTTACTGTCACCTTCCTGTCAGCTTAAACTAATCTGGCCATTCTTCTCTGATCCCTCTTGATCCCTCTCATTAACAAGGTGTTTTTGCCCCCAGAACTACTACTCACTGGATTTTTTTTTGTTCTCGCACCATTCTCTGTAAACTCCAGAGACTGTTGTGTGTGAAAATCCCAGGAGATCAGCAATTTGAGATACTCAAACCACCCCATCTAGCACCAGCAATCATTCTGCAGTCAAACTCAATTAGATCACATTTCTTCCCCTTTCTGATATTTGGTCTGAACAACAACTGAACCCCTTGACCATGTCTGCATATGTTTATGCATTGAGTTGCTGCTACATTATTGGCTGATTAGATATTTACATCATCGAGCAGGTATACCTAATAAAGTAGCCACTGAGTGAATAGACACATTGACACCATAAGTGTAGAAAAGACCATGCACTGTTGTTCTATAACTTTATTGAACCTCATTTATGTCATTGAACCTCCCCTTTCTAAAGGAGAAACCAGTGAACCACTGACAAAGTTAATCTACCATCATTATTTGAGAAGTTGTTGGAATCTATTTTTCTTGAAATGGTACCAGGGTGTTGAAGATTGGCAGAATCAGTATGGTTTTATTACAAGGAAATGACATTTGATTAATCTGTTTTATTTTGAGGTTGTAACTAGCACGATATGTTAGGGTGAACCGTTGATGTGATGCATTTGGACTTTTACTAAGATGTCCCATAAAAGATGATCAAACCAAATTAAAGCACGTAGTATGAGTAACAACATACTGACTGGCATTGAAGCTTCATTGACAGGTAGAATTCAGAGAGCTGAATTGAGTGGATCACTTTTATGTTGAAGCTTTGACTAATGGGGTGCTCCAGGAATCAATGTACAGTTGCTCTTCACTATACTGTATATAGATCAGTGATTTAGATGATGGGAATCAAGTGTAATGTATATAAACATTTTATAATTTTGGTGGCAGTGTGATCCATAATCTTATTGAATGATGAAACTGGCACATGGTACTGTAGACTATCTCCAATTCTTATGTCCTTTCTATTACAGTTGTCATTAGTCCAATCTTTCACCATAAGACTAATTATAAAAATAATATCACAAATAAACACACAAGCTAGTTTAGAAAATGGCTTCCCAAAGTTTGCAATCTACCAACAGAATTGCAGTCACTGTCTGTTGTCCACCACTTAAAAAAAACTTTATTATTGGCCTTAGGAAAGGAACATGTGTATAAGATTAAAGACATTTTTTTAACTCTCCAAGCTTAGATGCAGGCAAATATTAATGCACATATCAAATAACAGGCCACATGTTAGTGCAAAATCAAGGTACTGACAAAGCTAGAAATATGAAATTAAAACACAAAAAGCTGCAGATTATAGAGTAATTTTTTGTGTAAGAAACATGGAAGGATAGTGGAGTGGAGAGGAGAAGGATGATGAGGAAGTTCAGTTAACCAGCAGATCTGTTCAGTTTTAGTTGCTTAATTATGTGTGTCATTCATGCTTCTGAGAATGGGGTGAAATTTACATTTTCACTCCACTTTTAGTTCATTGAGGAAGCACAGACTTCCTCAAGATGCTCAATATTAATTTCAGTAGGAAGAAATGACTGCAGGGATAATGGTAAGTGCAAATCAAAATATTTTTTATTTGACTGACTTGATTTAATTGTGTTCTGTTGACTTTTTTACTGTAGTGTACTCTTAATCAAATCACTTCCCTTATTTCAAAACAATCTAATAAGCACAGGTATATATTTTTTAAATCTTGTATAATCATAGCAGCCATCTTAGAGTATAATATTTCTTATTTCAATAATGATTTATGAAACTAGAAATTTCTATCTTAATGATTCTAGCAACAAGTTTTAATATCTTTTCAAATTTAGTTTGCCTTTCATACAAAAAAATTCATTCTTGCCTCCTCATTTCTATACAACAAACTATAATTTTACTGCTGTGGAAATGCCTGAATAGGGCAGAAGAATACTTATGTACATCTCATGGGGAAATAATTACCAGTATGCTGGCTGGTGACGTGGCAACTAGAAATCTGATTTTCATTTCCACAGTTAGTATACCATACAGAATTATACACCTTTTATCACCTACACTTGGATGCAGCCTTAGAATCTTTTGAAAGCTATCTGTCAATTGCAAGTGTTAAAATGTGGTCATTTTGTATTTGTAAGGTATTAATAAGCTTATCCTTTATAATATTTCAGCTGACTGCTTAATCAATGGATCCTGTTTTCAGGAAATTGCAATATTTGTTGCTGGTCTATCTGTAGCTGAAATTGATTTTGTTGTATGCTGTAATATTTTAGATATGTTATTTAAACCAGAGTTTGTTGATTTTACATATTCTTAATTTATTGCACGTCACATAGCTATGAAGTTGTTGCATTAAAAAAAAGAAACAATAAGCAGAACTACAAAGCTCAAAGACAGTTTGCAGCAATCTACAGTATGTGCTAATTTCTGCCAAAAATAGCTTGCAGGAGTTAAGATGTAAATCTAACTTCTTACAGACGTGAAAGGTATCCAGCATCTTAACTATTTTAAGGACAAAAATTAAAATAAAATTAAGCTGATAGTTGCAATCAACAGTTAAACACTTTTCAAAAATCATGCCTTTTTATTGTGCTGAGATTTTATTTAAAGTAAAGCACAGATGGGTTGTCTTTCAGAAGGATGATTGCTTTTGTTATATTTGCTTAATTCTTGAACTAAACAATGTGGCTATTTTGTTTGGGGAAAGGAGAATGGAAAGAGTTAGCTGATTCCACTGGAAATGTGAAACAGATTTTTTAAAAATACATATTTGACAACCTGTTGCAAATATATCAAATCAGACAAAACCTGAGCCCATTATAATGCTTTAAGCAGCATTATTGGCCAAATGAATGTAATATGGTGGATTCCAGTTAATTGGGACACATCAGGACCAGTACATTTTGACCTAATAAGATGGCTACGCCAATTAGCCGAAGTTTCATGGAAATATTTTAAAAGCTATAAAAAATGACCATTTAACTGAGTAGCCAATTATGTTTTTAAATGAAAATAGAACAGATTAGAACACTATCAATACAACTACAGTACTATAATACTATGTATTAGTTCTTAATAGTTATTGACAGAGAAATTAATCCCGTGTATGCTGCCGTGTGCTTTTCATTAACTGTAAATGAACAAAATCAGCACAAACACTTAGTGTAGATATATCGTCTGCCTTCATACATTCCATTCGACAGATGCATCCTCAAAATCTTCACGGTGTAGTGTTTAACAGTCACGCAAGTGCACACAAGTGACGCTAGTTAGAAATTTTCAGCAACAGACTCCTATCCCAATTAAATGGCATAGTGTCCCAACTAAATGAAGAGAATCCCAGCCATTTTCTCAATTTAGTGTTTGTTATTTAAGAATCGGCCCAAATAAGTCACTGCCTCGATTAACTGATGGTCCAATTAACTAGAATCCTCTGTATTTATAAGCACGCTACTTTTCCCTAAGCAAAATACATACTACAGTTATATATTTGTGCTTAATTCTTGAGGTGCTGTACTTATAAATTTCTGAGGAATAATTAATAAAGCATGGAGGGAGAGAATTTGATCTTCTTTACTAATAAATAGCTACATATAATTTTGCATAATTCTGAAGAGACGTTACTGTCTATCATGAAACATAAACAACAGGAATTCTATCTTCTTTGTCCTCTAAGTGAAAACTCTGAAACAGTTGAGCATACAGAATAAGAAGATAGATGGATTATCTCTGGTCATTGTTGAGCTTGGGTAGCAGGAAGGTTGCCAGAATGGACTATAGCACTGTTGAATTAGTGAAGGGAAAATTAGTCACAGTTTCTGCTCTTGATTGCTATCCAGCAATCCTGTTGGATGTGTGTGGGTGTACTCGATTAGTACAGCACTTGGTTTATCTTTGTAATTCTCTCTAATCAAATGACCTATGGTTACTGCTGAGCCTTGTGCATGCACAATGATTATTTGCATGAAGGGAGAGTGGGCAGTCAGTGACTGTGGAAACACATGAAGAGATGAAATTGGAAGAGAAAGAAAACATGGGAAAGGCTCAATTATTTCATCTGGAACAAACATTAAACAGTATTGCATAAAATAGTCATAATTATATCACTTTTAAGATGATTCTAATAACAAAATGTATGATCATTAAGCTAATATATACAAACTTTAATTTTTTTGTCTATACTTTTCAAATGTAATTTTAGGTGGCAGTGGTTTTAAATGAAGTGGTTACAGCAGAAAGGAAATAATGTTGCGATCTGGTTTTGTAAGAATCACAACAGTAATTAGCAAGTCTGCCTTTCACACATAAGGCAAGTATGATGGTATGTTAATGACCTTGTGGGAAGCCTGCTGAAAGGAAAATAGAGGCACAGATGCAAAGCAGAATGTTCCAAATCATTCTTAAATATATTTGGTGCAAAGGACTGCATCACTGATGATGCAGGCATTCGAAATCCAAACAAACGTTATGTAAATCAAAACCATTTAAAGCTAGCACAGCAGGAAGAAAAATAAGAATTCCGATAACAAAGTGGAATACATTTTTTCATTTGCTTTCATATTGTGCTTAAGCTTTGATAAAGCTATAATTACAAGAATCTACATAGTTAAAAATTGCTGTCCCCAATGATTTCTTTCTCAGCCTGCAGAAATTCAGAAACATAGAAAGACCTATTGAGTAAGTGATTCAGTAATCTTTCTGGCACTGTTCTCCGTCTCGTGGTCATGCATTTATTCCAGACGTCTTGATATTTAAAGTTTCTTCGTATTTTATGTTTTATGGTTTTCACTTTACAGTTAGTCTTTCTGATGAATAATAGCTATTTGCATAATTGATCTTGTTTTTCATAATGAAGCATTGATTATTATTCATACTAGAAGCTATTTTATCTCTTGAACTAAATGCACTGGATTAAATATTATCTTTTATTCATTTTAATTAATGTTCAAATTACATGAAAGTGTAGTTATTTCATTCATTGAATGCTTAGATATGTTAAATATTTTGATTTAAGGTATTAACTTAAGTAGTCTGTTTTCTGATTTCTCCTTTGCATTACGGTTATAGAGCATTATTTTAACTAACCTTGACTGAATTTAGCATTAAAATGTAGTAAGCACTGACTATTCTATGCAAAGGAGCAGAAGTGTTGTAAATGCTATATATGAAATCACCACCATGTTGTAGAAGGGCAACCATGTTATTCACAGCACTGTGTAGTTGCATGATTAATTCTCGTAAATAAGCAGTTAGTTACAACATTTAGTTTTAAATCTTAAAGTGGTCATGTGGAAATAATGGAGTTTTAATTTGTAACATTACTGACCTTTCAATTTATGTAGTAATTTTACATTATTTTAGCAAATAGTTCATATTTAAATGCATATATTTTTGTACAGTGATAAATGAATACTTTAATAGTACAAATCAGTGGGTTTTATTGATTTATAAACTGTTCAGATATGGGCAAGGAATAACCTTGAAAATCAAAATGACTGCAGATTCTGGAAATCTGAAATAATGACAAAAAGTTCTGGAAAAAGTCAGCAGGTCAGGCAGCATCTGTGGGAAGAGAAATAGTCAACATTTTAGGTCTGTGACCCTTTGTCAGAATTTGTCATGTCTCTGAGGTGGATGTTCTCTTATTTGTCATCCAAAGTGTAAATTTCTTCAATGCTAGAATTCTTTTAGAGTGATCCTGTTTTCCTATTTCTTAACAACTTGCTTATTAGTCTGCTGTTTATTACTTGACAGAACAGTGGACTACAGATAAACGGGCCTTTGGTTAATTGGAGTAGCCACTTATTTGGGACAACTCTTAAAATGCAAAACCAAATTGAGAAAATATCTGGGATTCCCTTCTTTTATTTGGGACATTATGCTGTTAATGGGGCAGGAAACTTCCCAGACATGATCAGTTGAGCATACTTGTGTGGCCACTTAACGCTACACCATACTTAGAGCAAACAGTTTTTAAATAGCGTCATTTGTGTGTGTTTGTGTTTAAAAGAAAATAGTGATTGTCACTGATAGTTGGCGAGAAATAAGCAGTAAGACAATTCTGACCTGTTTTGCTCACTGCAGTTTCAAACATTCAGGCTTGGAGATGCCAGAAGCAGCCAGGAGTGAAATTGAAACCATTTCACTACTTCAGCTACGAAGAATTTGAAGGTATCGATAAGCATCTGAATGTTACGATGAAAATAAAGATTTGGAGGATCCAGTTATTAACAGCATTGTGTGAAGGCAGTCCATCATCTGCACTAGATGACTGTGCTGATGTTGTTCATATACAGTCAAAAGAATGCGTGTGAATGAATTCCTCTGTCGATAAGTATTAGGAATTAATACACAGTCTTATAGTACTGTAGTGGTATCGGCAGTGTTCTAATTTGTTCTGTATTTCATTTAAATACATAATTTGTTACTCCTTTCAGTTAGTCCTGATGAAGGGTCTCGGCCCAAAACGTCGACTGTACCTGTTCCTAGAGATGCTGCCTGGCCTGCTGCGTTCACCAGCAACTTTCATGTGTGTTGCTTGTTACTCATTTGTCTTTTTTATACCTTTTTAATTATTTCCATAAAACTTTGGCTAATTGGGCAAAAATGTACTGGTCCCAATGTGTCCGAATTAACCGGAACCCACTATATATGGTGCCTCACACACAGTCATCTCAATTTTCTAGTTTGCTAAATCATATTCTTTATCTCATCAGGAAATCTGATTGTTAAATAGACAAAGCTTTACTTTAAATGGATTTCAGTTACTTCTGTTTTAATGGGCCAGATTGTTGAATCCACTGACCCATTGGTTGTCAGCTTTTACTTTCTTTTCAGCTCAGCAAGTGGCTAAGCACAAGAAAATGTACAGTAGGTGCTGAAGTCTGGAGCAAGAATCAAACTGCTGGAGGAACTTAGCGTGTCAAGCACCACAACTTTGCTTCTACAATACTTGACCTGCTAAGTTCCTTCAGCAGTTTGTTTGTTTGTTGAGCTAGGTTGTTGGAGATGCTTGACATGCCATAGCCTCCTATATCCCCTCCCCCTCAGATTTCACAGTCCCTTGATGGTGCAAGAAACAAGGAATCTTCCTACCTTTCTGTTGACCTACAATCTCCACTGGCAGCAATCCAAAGTCCCTTGGGAATTTTCACTGCTTATGGACTTCTAAACGATGTGAGGCCTCATGCAAGTGAGATATAGCATTTCTGGGAGGGGAGGGGTGAATCTGCATTTAATTTAATATTTTACTTTTGGCTTCTTGTATTAGAGCTTAGCATAATATAAGATCCATCCACCTGGATGGTCTGTGCAGATCAGGGCATGCAAGAAGACAAGAGCTGTATGTGTTTGTTTAATATTTAGTGAATTGGAATTGGTTTATTGCTGTCACATGTACTGAGATATAAAGAAATGCTGGTCTTGCATACTCATCATACAGATCAAATCATTACACAGAGCATTGAGTAGAACTATAACAATACAGAATAAAATGTAACAGCTACATAGAAAGGGAAGTGCAATTAAACAAGCTGCCAGATCATAGCAAGGCATCACAATGAGGTAGATTGTGAGGTCGAGAGTCCAACTTATTGCACCATTCCATATTCTTATTACTGTGGGTTAGAAGCTGTCCTTCAGACTGGTGATGCATGATTGCAGGCTTTTGTATCTTCTGCCTTATAGGAGAGGGGAGAAGAGAAACTCTCTGATGGGATCTTTGATTTTTCTGGCTGCTTTACAAACAGAGTCCATTGAGGGGAGGCTGGTTTCTATTATGTGCTGATCTGTGAGTACAATAAGGAACAGCATTGAGCAACAGACAGAGGGAAAGTAAATCATATGTTGACAAAGCTCAGTCCTTTTCTTCCATCTGGAGTCCATCTGATATATGGAGTTTACTGAATCCTTACACAGTTCATTTCTAACATTACCATCACTCATTGTGAACAATTTCTGCCATTTTGTATTGATGCCCTATAATCTTCCTTACATATCACTGTCTATTACATTGAAGATCATGTGGTGATTTCACATTCCACCAAGCAAAGCTAGCATATTAGACAAATTGATTTGATCAAGATATTGGCAGTTTTGAGCTAGATTATTTAAAGCCCTTTATGAGTCACAGATCATTAATTGTAATTGAGCTAGCCACCACTGCTGCCTGAAAAAGTAGTTCATTTTAGTAATACCAAGGTACTAGTGTCCAAAATTCTGATACTGAACATAATGATATGAAATGCTTGAATGGAAACATAGAAACATAGAAAATAGGTGCAGGGGTAGGCCATTCGGCCCTTCGAGCCTGCACCGCCATTCAGTATGATCATCCAACCCTGTACCTGCCTTCTCTCCATACCCCCTGATTCCTTTAGCCACAAGGGCCATATCTAACTCCCTCTTAAATATAGCCAATGAACTGGCCTCAACTGTTTCCTGTGGCAGATATTTCCACAGGTTCACCACTCTCTGTGTGAAGAAGTTTTTCCTCATCTCGGTCCTAAAAGGCTTCCCCTTTATCCTTAAACTGTGACCCTTCGTTCTGGACTTCCCCAACATCGGGAACAATCTTCCTGCACCTAGCCTGTCCAATCCCTTTAGAATTTTATACGTTTCAATAAGGTCCCCCCTCAATCTTCTAAATTCCAGCGAGTATAAGCCTAGTCGATCCAGTCTTTCATCATATGAAAGTCCTGCCATCCCAGGAATCAATCTGGTGAACCTTCTTTGTACTCCCTCTATGGCAAGAATGTCTTTCCTCAGATTGGGGACCAAAACTGCATGCAATACTCCAGGTGTGGTCTCACCAAGGCCTTGTACAACTGCAGTGGTACCTCCCTGCTCCTTTACTTGAATCCTCTTGTTATGAATGCCAGCATACCATTCGCCTTTTTCACCGCCTGCTGTACCTGCATGCCCACTTTCAATGACTGGTGTATAATGATACCCAGCTCTCGTTGCATTTCTCCCTTTCCTAATTGGCCACCATTCAGATAATAATCTGCTTTCCTGTTTTTGCCACCAAAGTGGATAACCTCACATTTATCCATATTAAATTGCATCTGCCATGAATTTGCCCACTCGCCTAACCTATCCAAGTCACCCTGCATCCTCTTAGCATCCTCCTCACAACTAACACTGCCGCCCAGCTTCGTGTCATTCGCAAACTTGGAGATGCTGCATTTAATTCCCTCGTCTAAGTCATTAATATATATTGTAAACAACTGGGGTCCCAGCACTGAGCCTTGCGGTACTCCATTAGTCACTGCCTGCCATTCTGAAAAGGTCCCATTTATTCCCACTCTTTGCTTCCTGTCTGCCAACCAATTCTCTATCCACATCAATACTATACCCCCAATACCGTGTGCTTTAAGTTTGCACTAATCTCCTGTGTGGGACCTTGTCTAAAGCCTTTTGAAAATCCAAATATACCACATCCACTGGTTCTCCCCTATCCACTCTACTAGTAACATCCTCAAAAATTCTATGAGATTCGTCAGACATGATTTTCCTTTCACAAGTCCATGCTGACTTTGTCCGATGATTTCACCGCTTTTCAAATGTGTTGTTATCACATCTTTGATAACTGACTCTAGCATTTTCTCCACCACCGATGTTAGGCTAACCGGTCTATAATTCCCCGGTTTCTCTCTCCCTCCTTTTTTAAAAAGCGGGGTTACATTAGCCACCCTCCAATCTAATGCATCCACTATTTCTTGAGCTACTTCCTTAAGCACTCTGGAATGCAGACCATCTGGCCCTGGGGATTTATCTGCCTTTAATCCCTTCAATTTACCTAACACCACTTCCCTACTAGCATGTATTTCCCTCAGTTCCTCCATCTCACTAGACCCTCTGTCCCCTACTATTTCCGAAAGATTATTTATGTCCTCCTTAGTGAAGACAGAACCAAAGTAGTTATTCAATGGTCTGCCAAGTCCTTGTTCCCCATGATCAATTCACCTGTTTCTGACTGTAAGGGACCTACATTTGTCTTAACCAATTTTTTTCTTTTCACATTTCTTTAAAAGCTTTTACAGTCGGTTTTTATGTTCCCTGCCAGTTTTCTCTCATAATCTTTTTTCCCTTTCCTAATTAAGCCCTTGTCCTCCTCTGCTGGACTCTGAATTTCTCCCAGTCCTCAGATGCGCCGCTTTTTCTGGCTAATTTGTATATTTCTTCTTTGGAATTGACACTATCCCTAATTTCCCTTGTTAGCCACAGGTGCACTACCTTCCCTGGTTTATTCTTTTGCCAAACTGGGATGAACGATTGTTGTAGTTCATCCATGCGATCTTTAAATGCTTGCCATTGCATATCCACCATCAACCCTTTAAGTATTATTTGCCAGTCTATCTTAGCTAATTCACATCTCATACCTTCAAAGTTACCCTTCTTTAAGTTCAGAACCTTTGTTTCTGAATTAACTATCTTAATGAAGAATTCCACCATATTATGGTCACTCATAATATATGCTTAACAGAATAAATGCTTAACAGTATATTTTTACTTCAATTGCTCCTCACTGAACAAAGGATACCATTTGGTGTATCTGCATTTAACTACTACTTTTTATAAAGTAGCACCCTTTATTTAAGAATAGTACTTTGATTGTGTTCAATTGTTAAATCATAAATCATTAAATAAATATAACATTATCCATTGTGATACAAAGTTTTCTGTCATCAAAGTGAACAATTCTGCTGCCATTGATGTGCAGAAACTCACATGATCTTCCACATGCTAATTCAAGCCAATGTGGCTTCGAATTCTGTAGTGAGCACTTCTGCATCAGGAGTTCAGCAGGAACAGTGAGGCTTTGCCAAGTGATACAAAGTTTGGCTATTACTGTTAAATAAGTCAGTGTACAGTGAGTCTGATGATGCAGCCTAAATTTAAAGTTCATTTGACATAGAACAACATGAATACTACTTATGAAATAAATTAACACAATTTTGAGGAAACATTTTGACAATTTAAATATTGATCGTTGGTATCACAATTAATCAATAATTGAACTATAATTCAATTCAATCACTTTCTATGAGTAAAGCTCAATATATTTGCCCAGTGATTCTGAAATAAGCAATCTGAATGTCCAATGATGAAATATAATTCAGAGAAATTATAATTTTGGTATAAATTTTACTTGTAGTTGTTTTTAAATGAGTTTTAAAAAACCTGATTGGATGAGGACTAACCAATCAGGAGGGACAGATGACAATGGTATAAATACCACCAGACTAGACATGCCCAGGTATCATCCCTGATAAAGATGGCAGAGTGTATCATCAAAATGTTGGTTAAAATCAATGCCTGTACCCGGCTGGAAGCTCAAGAAGGGTTTATTCGTAATATATGCCTGGAAAGCACTAAATCCTTTTACCAGTTTAAAAATTGTCCATTAAAATATTTTTAAATTCTTTGTTGCAGAAAGGAAACACATAGAAAACATTGAATATTAGAGGAAATATGCTTGCTTTTTCAACTGAAAAGCTCAATAGTTTTAAAGTAAATTACTTGACAAATATGTCATATTTCACAAGATATCGTTCTTGTGCATGTTTCTAGGCATTTTGTCCTAGATGTTCAACTCCACAACATGCAAAATTGTGAAGAAGAAAATTGTTTTGAAGTGATAATAGCCAATTTTATACACATTCTTGAGTGAATTAATGGCAATAGCCATGGACTTATGGTGGATGTTTTTCCAGCATCCAGGTTGTCTAAATAGTGCAACACCCAGTGAGATATTCTGAAACAGAACTGCATATTCTGTACAATGCCAGATAAACCAAATTCTAACTGTGCTGGACATTCATCTGAATGTGATTTAAAAGATCATGCACATCTGTCCTGAAATCAGGAAGAGCATTGCACAGCATTCCAGAAAATAAAGGAGATAAGCTAACCCAAATTAAGATCCTAGTCAAAATATCTCCAGATGGTTTCTGCAGATTCCCACTCAAAACTGAGCAGTGTAAATTTCCAGAAGAAATTCTACAAAAGAGAAATGACTTCCTATCTTTCTCATCAAAAATATGTAAAAGGCACCTGAATAAAGAAATGATACCTAAGTTTTAACTTCACCTCTCTGATCTCAGGAAGTCACTGCGAGGTCACGATACATCCGTACTCAATCAGCTATCAGAGTTTGGCAAACAATGAGTGCATGCTGCAATAATAAAGCATTGGTAGTGTCTCTACGGGGAATGGGAGTTGGAATAGAGAGAATTAAGGAGAAAGAATCCTGATAAATGTTCTGAAGAATATGCACATTCCTTACACAAAGACACTTGTAGCAGTCTGTTGTCAGGAAATAGTCATAAAGAAATATGACATGGAAACAGGCTTCTTGGGCAAACGAGTCCACATTGATCATCAAACATCCATCTATACTAATGCTACATTAATTTCTTTTTGATTCACCCCACATTGTTTTTAACTCTACTCGGATTCTACCATTCATCTAAGTACTAAGACAATTTACTGTTGCCAATTAATCTACCAACCCGCACAACTTTGGGAGATGAGAGGAAACTGGAATGTCTGGGGGGAATCCATCGGGTCACTGAGAGAATGTACAGACTCCACACACCCATGAACAGGATTGAACTCAGAGATATGGAAATGTAATGCAGTGAATCTACTAGCTGAGCCACATAATGTGTGTAAGGGCACAATTGTCTATGAATGCCTGCACTATTGAAAACCCAGCAATGGCATCAAATATCCTTTCCAGCTGTAAATACAAAATATGTATTCACCTGAAATCAAGGGTTCACCATTTTTCCAGTAGAACTTTGGACTTCTGCAAAATAACAGTAATCGGCAAAGTGTTATTGATGGAATGTGCATCCTGAAAGCTCTCATAATTGCCTTCAGTCTTATATGAGATTCTACCTCCACTAGCTCCTCAGGTGGTATTTCAGCCATCCTGAAGGTGAAAATCTTCAAATGCCCTTACCTTAAACCTATGGCCTTTTATTTATTTATTGATATCTATACTAAGGGGAAAAGTTCATCCCTCCATCCATCCATCATTTCTTCTCATAATTTTATATACTTTAAACAAGTCTTCTGTCTAGCCTTAAATGCACCCAATGACCCAAGTACAAGGCTGAAATTCCCGTAAGATTCCTTTAACTATAAATTGATCATAGACTCAGTTAAAGAGTTCAGAATAATTAAAATAAGCATAAAGTTGCAGAACATGATAGTTGAAAAATAAAATTCAATACTGTAAATCATTGACCTGCCTGATAAATTTTTTTATCATGAATAAGATGATACCAGAGAATTGAAGTAATGAAGTAATGTTGCAGCTGTACAAAACCCTGGTTAGTCCACACTTGCATTATTGTGTTCAGTTCTGGTCACCTCATTATAGAAAGGATGTTGAATCTTTAGGGATGAAATTTATCAGTATGCTGCCTGGATTGGAGAGCATGTCTTGTGAGGATAGGTTGAATGACCTGGGGCTTTTCTCTTTGGTGTGAAGGAGGATGAGAAGAGACTTGATAGGGGTGTACAGGCATATATCAAGTGGACAGCCAGAGACTTTTTTCCCAGGGCAGAAATAGCTAATACAAGGGGCATAATGTTAAGGCGTTTGGCAAAAAGTAAAAGGGGATGTCAGAGGTAAGGTTTTTATGCAGAAAGTGGTGAGTGTGTGGAATGCACTACCAGGGAAGGTGGTAGAGGCAGATACATTAGCGACATTTAAGAGACCCTTATATAGGCACAAGAATAATAGAGAAATGAAGGGTTGTGTGGGAGGAAGGGGTTTGATTGGTGCTAAAGTAGGGTAAAAGGTTGGCACATCATCGTGGCCAAAGGGCCTGTACTATGCTATAATGTTCTATATCTTATGTTCTAAGATGAGGTAAGATTAGCTTTATTTATCACATGTACAGTACATGGAAACATGGTGAAATGTGTTGTTTGCGATGTTAGGCTGTACACATACCATAAAATCTCCCAGCAGAGAGGGAGGCTATTACATCCCTTGCACCTTTGCCAAAACTAGAAAAAGATTCCATGTTTGAATGATCAAAAAATTCATCATGGATGATAATGCTCTGATGCGTACTAATTTCAGTACAGTAATTTCAACACTCAGGTGTTATGAGGGCCATTCTGTTTTCTTTGACAATAGTTGAAAAGTTTCTATGTGGGCAGTAGGGAAGCATATTAAGTTCCTATCAAAACTTAGTTAAAAATATATCCAAAATGTAATGGGATTCTACAAATAGTTGATCCCACTGATATCATTGATGTTGGAAATCTACCCACATTGTTCCTCATGTAATATTACAAAGTTTATCATTAGATTTCAGGGTTATGTATTTATTAACCTTTATGTAAATGATTTGTATAAACCATTCATTGCATTAATTTTTAATAGAGAAAAAAAATTGTTGGCATCATTAAGTTCCAGATTATTTGATGAAAGAAACCTAAAGTAGAAATAAATTATGTTGAAGCACAGAAAGCAATTTTCAAGATAATTTTGCAAGTAGTGTATATAAATGGAATAGATTTTGTGTTGAAATTAATACTTAAAAAGGGAAACAAAAGCTTACAAAAATATACCTTTGACTTATAATTAAAATTGCATGTATAATCCTTTCATGCTCTTTCTAGGGTTATATAAAGCTGATCCTTCAAAAGAAAGTAAAGAACAATAGGCTCTTTAAAATGCCACTTCCAGCTCACTAGGAGCCCACCAGCTTCATTCTTTTAAAATGTAGGAAACAGCAGCAATCCAGTTGGCTTTAATTCAGAAAATTAGCAATTGCCATTCATTTTACAAGGAGCAGAGCTTACTTGGCAGTGTTAAAAAGCATCATAAAGCCGTGCAAAAGTCATAAGAAATTAAAAATGGCATAAATAATAGTGTTAGTCTCTGATGGATGTACGGTAATATACCATTACCAAGGTGAAGGTTTGCCAGAAAGTTTGGATGATATCTAGTATTAAGTGTAATTGCTGGATCCAGTTTACTATCATATCTCTGTTTCCATCTATTTACCACCTTCCACTCAAGCATCAAACCATACTTTGAGAGGGGCAGTACATATTTCACACTGAATATTTCCACCCTGGATGGCGAATTGGTCAGTCAGTCTTTATTGAATACAATACCACATCTGATCACATTCCTGTAGCAAATAGATGCCAGATTATATCAAACCTATTCAAATTAACACAAAAGCTATTAAAAATAATTTAAATATTTTGTAACACACACAAAATGCTGGTGGAATGCAGCAGGCCAGGCAGCATCCTGACGAAGGGTCTTGGCCTGAAACGTCGACTGTACTTCTTCCTATAGATGCTGCCTGGCCTGCTGTGTTCCACCAGCATTTTGTGTGTGTTGCTTGAATTTCCAGCATCTGCAGATCTTCTCGTGTTTGCGTTTTTAAATATTTTGTATATTTGTTAGTCAAATTTGAAAATTTAGGGTAGAGAAAATCTATCTAGTGATTTCTGTGCCAAGGAGGTGAGAATTATCAAATTTGAATTCTTACTCTGGCTCAATCGTAGATCTGAGCTAGCCATGGTATATTGATGATTGAATATGTAGGCCAAAAATCTCTTAAAATGACAACAATACTAATGGCACCCGCTGTCATTTATATACAATAAGCATAATATCCCAAGGTGACAGGATGATGTGTAGTTAATTATAAATGTCAACAAATTATTGTTGCACATTGGGCCATTTGACCATTTATTTAGCATCTCACAGTATGTCTCACTGAATGTAGCAATGAGTATTGCTCATTGAGGGACACCTTTTTCATGCAGAGAGTAGTGCTTATATAGAATGAGCTGCAAAAGGAGTGATTGAGGCAGGTACAACAGCAACATTTCAAAGACACCTGAACAGGTACATGGATAGGAAAGGTTTACAGGGATATAGGCATTGTGGTCAGCATGGACAAATTACGTCAAAAGACTTGTCCCTGTGCTTTATTACTCTATAACATTATGAGGGAAAAGAACAAGATTATTTCCTTTAGAATTGAGTTTAATAATGAGGGAAACAGATTCCCGATAATTTATAACAAAATTCCAGAGTTGAAGGGAAGAATTTTCATCGAAGTGAGGTATTAGTCTGGATGTTTTGCTTGAAAGAGGTGGAGACAAACATCTAACTGCCCCTATGAATTTCTGAACCTTCAGGACAATAGACTAAGTGCTGGGAAGAATGATAAGATAATATTATTCTTCTTTTTAAAGCTTTACATGGGATGGATGTGTGTCTCCTCTGTCATAGATTTCTATTATTCTCTGATAAAATTAGCACCGATGTTTCAGCAAGTTATAGCCTGGGGTAATTTTGGCCCACTCAACAAACTGGAAAATAGCTTGTAGCTAGGACTGCTGGTTTTACATCTGGCTAATTTTAATATTGAGGAAGGCATAAAACCAATGATCCATCTGATGTCAAAGGATTTCTATCGGAGGATTGGATTAAAATCATCCACATTGTTCTGGCAAAAGTTAATAGAAAGTAAGAGGGGGGAAAGCCACACATATTGGTCAGAATGTTTCTGGAAAATAACTCTTGATCTACTAGTGGAATCAGCAAATTCCTGGAGACCTCAAAATCAAAATTAACTAGCAATTTATGGGATTCTTTTAATGGGAATATGCATGGTATAAACATTTTAAGTTTTCAAACTCCATTCATAGATAAATACATTTGTTCTCAATCAGTTATTCTATATACTTGTCACAAATTCAGCAGCCAGCTTATTTGTCTTTAATCTATTATAAATTCTGTCACATATTAACAAATAGAACAGTACTGATTAAATCTTCCTTTAGATTAATAAAGACCATTATCAAAGGTGATGTATCTTATAGAAAACCTTAAAGAACTCCACTCATAATGAAACTGCAAGCATATTTGATTGCAGACTAGAGAAAATCTGCAGATGCTTTAAATCCAACAGGCACTCACAAAATGCTGGAGGATTCCTTCTGTATATCGGTGGGACCTGATATAGATTGGGAGGCCGCTTTGCTGAAGAGCGGGATCTCCCAGTGGCCACCCATTTTAATTCTACTTCCCATTTCCATTCTGACATTTCAGTTTATGGCCTCCTCTACTGCCGTGATAAGGCCACACTCAAGTTGAAGGAACAACACCTTATATTCTGTCAGGGTAGCCACCAACTTGATGGCATGAACATCGATTTCTCGACTTCCGGTAATACTCCCTCTCACCATTCCCCAGTCCCTTTTCCCTCTCTCACCTTATCTCCATGCCTACCCATCGCTTCCCTCTGGTGCTCCTCCCCCCTTTTATTTCTTCCATGGCCTTCTATCCTCTCCTCATAGATTCCCCCTTCTCCAGCCCTGTATCTCTTTCACCAATCTACTTCCCAGTTCTTTACTTCACCCCTCCCAATTTCACCTGCACCCTTGTGTTTCTCCTTCTCCTTCCTCCTCATTTTAAATCTACTCCATCTTATTATTTCTCCAGTCCTGCTGAAGGGTCTCAGCTTGAAATGTCGACTGTACTCTTTTCCATTGATGCTCCCTGGCCTGTTGAGTTCCTCAGCATTTTGTGTGTGCTGCATATTTGATTATATTAGCAAAAACTTGTCTGTTGTTCATATTATCTGGTAACCACATAGTAACTAAATATTTCTATTTGTCATTTTCAAGGCATGTTATTAATTGTTTTTCAGAAATAAAGTCCACAGTAGTTTCATTAATGCAGGGTTCTGGAGAGTTGAGGGAATTACTGACCTGTTAGCCTAATGTCAGTCTCAGTGAAATACTGGAATGTATAATGAAATGTGTGATATTAAAATTCTTGGGAATGAATAATAGGATTGAACAGAAACGGTGAATTTATGAAATGGGATTATGATTGACTAATCTGATGAATTTCTTTGAAGAAGTGAGTTGCAGAACAAATAAGCACAAACCAGTGGATATACTGTATTCAGATTTTTAGAAAGCTTTCAATAAGTTCCGAGGAGGAGGTTGGTCAACATGGTTAGAGCACATGAAACTGGAAATAATGCACTCACTAATTGCAAAGAATTGAAACAAGCAGATGTTTCCCTGTGTTGGCAGCCTCTAATCATAGATATCAGTGCTTAGACCCTAGCTATTCATTAACCATATCAATGATTTGGTTGAGGGAACCACATGTCATATTACCAAATTTTCTGATGGTACAAAATTAAGTGGCATTGTGTGTTGTGAAGAAGCCTTCAAGGAGAAGGTAAGCAAAGGAGTGTAAGAATGGCAGATGGTATAAAATGGAGAAACATATTAGATGTGCAAAAAGAAAAGCAAAGTACTTCTTAAATAGTGGTAGATTTGGAAATATTAATGTTTAAATGGAGATAGATGTTTTTGTGCATGTCACTGAAAGCTGCTATGCAGGTACAACAATCAGGAAGGCAGATGATATGTTGGCCTTTATCACAGGAGAATTTGAGTGCCACACTAAAAATGTCTTTCTGCAATTATATAGACTTTGATGAGACCACATCAGGAATATTGTGTACATCTTTGGTTTCCTTATTAGAAGAATAGATATGGTTGCTATGGGAGCATAACAAAGATACACCATCCTGATTCCTGAGATGGTGAACCTGATGTTCAAAGAAAGATTGAGTAGGATAAGATTGTATTCTCTGAAGTTCAGAAAGATTAAAGAATATTTCATTGAAACTTAGAAAAAAATCTTAGAGTTTAACATGGTGTATGTAATGTGTGTGTTTCTCCTGGGAGAGGAATCTTGGACTAGGAATCATAAAGGACTAAGGCATTTAAGACAGACAGGAAGTAAAATTTCTTCACACAGGAGTGGTGAATCTTTGGAATTTTCTACCCTGGAGGATCATAGAGATTCAGTCAATATGTTCTACCAAAATTCCAGTTGATTGGTTGATGGGATTCTAAGAGATTAAAAGGATATGGGGATAGTGGGAAAAATGTAGCTGAGGATGAATATCATCCATCATCTTCGTGAATGATGATAGCTGGATCCGATGACCAAATTGCCTAATCTGCTTCCAGTTCTTATATTTGTGATACTGGATATATTCTCAATCCAATTAACGAGGTAGAGCCAGCACTTTCAAATCCACACTGATTATTTTTATTAATCTTTGTTTGCTAAATGTCTGTCCACCATTGTACAAAATACTTTCCAGGTGATTTTCTGCTACTTAGATCACATTGATCTTTGAGGTAATTAGCTTTTTTTTCCCCCTCAAATAAGATTATTGTACAAGCTTGTCTCTGAGCCACAGGTTTGCATATACCCCTTTATTTTCTTAAGCATCTGTAAATAAATGTTGTGGAATCCTGTAGTATAATATTAGATGAAAGTATTGGTTTATTAATTTGCAAAGAAGCAACTTTAGTTTTATACCAATCCTGAAAAATTGTTCAAGGTAGTATCTTACTGATGAAACTAGCTACAAAGTGTTAATTGACACAGGCTATTTAAATCTGGTAGTGGTAGAAGTAACAGAGTACCTTGCCCACAAAGCAGATTCCTGCAGAAAGTGAATGTCTATAAGTTAAAATAGAATGCTCAGAGCCTATTGCTATGAACCTGCAGGAGTTTTGTTCAACAAGCACAAAGTCCAAAGTTTGCTTTTGCTGGCAAAGCTATTGTTACTAGAGTCATGGATAAAATTAGTTGCACCCAGATTTTCCTCTTTGGTAGTTCCTCAGGAACAAGGCTGGCGTGTTCCTGTGTACTGAGTTGAAGCAGAGAACAGTACAGCACAGGAATAGGCTGATAAGCCCATTGTGTTTGCACTAACCATGATGTCATTCTACCACCTCCCTTGCAATGTATTCCAAGTTATTACACCTCAGCCATTAGTCTCATGAACAAGAGGGGATGGCTTCACTTGCCCCATCACTGAACTGTTCCCACAATTTGTGGACTCACTTTCAAGGACTCTTTATCTTATGTTCTCGATATTTGTTGCTTATGTATTTCTTATTATTATTATTACTATTATTTTTTTTCTTTCTATTTGTACTTGCCGTTTCTTGTCTTTTGCACATTGCTTATCCACTCTGTTGGTGCAGTCTTTCATTGATTCTATTGATATTATTTTCACTGATTCTGTTATGTTATTGGATTTATTGAGTATGCCCATAAATAAATGAATCTCAGGGTTGTATATGGTGACATATATTTACTTTGGTGACAAATTTACTTAGAACTGAGTAAAAAGGAAAATGCTTGGTTTACACGTCTCCTTTAAGCTTGCCCCTTGTCTTAAACTATGTCCTCTAGTTTTTGACATTTTCACCTTGGGATGAAGATTTTTACCTATCCCATCCATGCCTTGTAATCTGTGCTGCCAGTTCACTCCTCAGCCTCTGATGCAAGTTTGTTCAGCTTCTTGTTATAGTTAATACTCTCTAATTCAGGCAACATCCTGATTAACCTCTTCTGTACCCTCTCTAAATCCTCCACATTCTTCCTATAGTATGGGAACTAGAACAGCATGTAATATTCCAGATGTGGCCTGTCCAAAATTTTATACAGATTTGTATTTCCCAAATTTTCTACTCAATGCCCTGAACATGTGGTGGCATCCGTTAGTCTCGCGAGACCATGGATCTGTGCCTGGAAAGTCTGAGTGTCCTCTCCAGGGCACAGGCTGGGCAAGATTGTATGGAAGACCAGCAGTTGCCAATGCTGCAAGCCTCCCCTCTCCACAACACCGATGTTGTCCAAGGGAAGGGTAACAGTCGATACAACTTGGCACCAGTGTCGTCGCAGGAGTTGCCAGAACGAAGTTGAAGGCAACATCAGACTGCCTTAGGGACTCCAGCTCCAGATTTGTCCACAGGGTTTACTCCTGCACAGTGAAGGCCAATATGCCGTATGTCTTGTGTACCATGCTATCTGCTTGCATTCCAAGATCCCCATTTACTTCAATGCTCTTAAGTGTCCTGTCATTTACCGTATAGCTTCCTTTTGCATTTGATCTCCCAAAATGTATCGCCATACTTGTCCAGATCAAATTTCATTTTTGCCATTTCCCCACACAAATTTTCTCATGATCTATATCCTGCAGAATTCTTTTGACAACCTTCTCACTATCCACAGCTCCACCAAATGTTGGGTCATCTGCAGACTTACTAATCAGACCATCTACATTTTTATCCTCATCATTTATGGGTCCTTGCAGAACACCATTTGTCACAAATCTTCAACCTTCACCATTACCCTCAGTCACTGTGACCAAGCCACTTAGACTGAGTAGACCAATGTGATAACCTGCAGACTTTTATACAGACAGGTTAGGAGGTTTTTGACTAGCCAGATGGATGAATATTTTGTTAGGACATGCACTCTTTCTGCCATTTACACCAGTCTTCTGCATGCTTGCGGATACTGTCCTGAATGTTGCTTCTCCACTTTGAAAGGTGAATTGTAAGTGAACCCATAGAAGGTGTTGCACTTTATTTCAAGGAAGTTCCTTTCCATGGCAGCTCAGAATAGTGCTCTTTCCAGCAGTCTGATGTCACAGGTGAGGGTAATGTGACCTTTGAACTAAGTATAATTATTCTTAGTGCTGGGGCAGTTGGGCTGAGAGAGGGGACTAAGATTGGTTAGTTTGTTCCTATAGTGGATTTAACTATATTGCAGAGACATTGTTGGTATTTTTTTGGTGCCGAAGGCCATGCCCAACCTTGCTCAAAGATTCAAAGTATGTATGCAGTATACAATCCTGAGATTTGTCTTCCCACAGACAGTTATGAAACAAAGAAACACCTTGGAACCCGTTCAAAGAAAACATCAAATACCCAATGCGCAAATGGCAAAAAACAAGTGAGAAACTTGAATATAAAACATCAAACCACGGTTCAGTTCAACTTAGTGCTATGTCGTTCATTGACTGCAGGCCACAGAGCCAGTCTGCTCCGGTCAAAATCGCACAAAATAGCAGTAAAAAAAGGGGGTAGCAGAAACACTTCATAACATAGAGTCCAATCCATAAATCATTTGGATTAAACCTTGCCCAAGATCTAAGACTCCATCACCTTCCTCTGGCAGCAGTGAACAAGAGGGAAAGAGAGAGACAAGTCAAATACAAGCACTTTCCTCCATCAGCACTGTGAGGGAAAGAGAGACTGGCCAGCAGCATTGGCTGAAGGGGGGGGGGGAAGGGGGAGAGGGGGAGACACAGGCAGATGGCACTGAACACCTGCTCACCCTCCACTCTCGTCCTATTTGATTTCAATCTTGCATGCACTTTAATCAGTGAGATTGATGAGAAATGCAGTCGATCGTGGTCTTGCATCCTGTCTTCAGGTTCCTTGGCCTCCTGGCTGCTCGCACTGCTTGAAACCTCACTGAACACCCTCAGAGACAGCAAAGCACCAGATCGCTCAATCAGCCCAAAATCACACCTTCAAAATGCAAGTCACAGGTTCAATAATAGCAGAATCATGTTTGAAAGAAGTAGTAAAAGTTGTAAAAGGCATAGTTACGTTAACTGTCAGAACGATATCGCCTTTGGTTGCATTGTTCTCTGGCGCCATCTTCTTCAGCCCTCACATGATTTCGTCACATCGGTATCTTTACAGAACAGTAGTATGTTTCAGTGTTCTAGATCAAACAGGAATGAAGAGTTTAACTGGAGTAATTTTAACCCAAAGTTGCAGGGAAGTTAAAATCTGACACTAAGGTCTATTTATCTCAGCAGGCATTTCCTAACCTTCCTGCACAACTTGCCATGATAACACATTAAGATGATTAATGTTGCTTTGATGTCTCTCTTGAGATTTCTGTCATATCTTTTCATGATCTCAGGGCATGTATTGTTTTTGTAATACGCTCACTAGTTTCAACTGTCAAAGATTTCTAGATAATAGCTCCAACTTTTTCTTAAGCACTAAATATAATATGTCCTCAATCCTTCTGAAGTATTGAGCAAGCAATAAATAATCCCCATATCATCCTTTCCATTTAATAGCAGTGTTTGCAATTGCAGTTTAGAACTACAGTGTATAATGCAAAACTCTTTAGTCATTCTTTAAATTTGATTTCAATAATCATGGTCCTACTTGGAAACTAACAATAGTGGAACATACTTGAACATGAGGCTAGAAAATTCAATACTTGGTAAATGCTATAGAAATAAAGATTAATTTTTCTAACGTTACTTGTCATAAGATTAATTGCATAAGTCCAGTATGAAGTAATTAATCTGATAATGTTTAACTTTTTCACAAAGGTGGAAAGTGATGCAGCAAAATTTAAGTGCCAGTCAAAAGAAGTTCTTAAACCTCAATATGATTTTGTACTTACAAAGCAAAAATTAATATTAGGTTTTAACCAAGACTACAACATTTCTACAAAGTGAGAAGACAATTTACAGTGTGTACTATTATCTGATAAATGTGGTGCTTCTTACACCTTTAAGTTTATTTTTCCATCATTTTGTTAGTTATATTTGTTATTGGAGAATTGTCTTAAGTTTGTGAAAGTTCAAGTTTAGAGTCGATCATTGATTAAGATCACCCAGATTTCATTAGTTGTCCATATAATAAATCCGAGAGGGTACATTTTTTCACTGTAATGACAGTCATACTAAAAATAATTTTTAAAATAAATGCAAGTTCTCAAGGCTATTAAATTTTTACACTCAATCACTATACTTTTTAATTATTGCTCAGCATGGAATACTTTCTGCACTTCTTTCACCAAGTCTAAAGAAATTTAACCACAGTGACCCTCCCAGGTAACAATGAAACTTTGCAAAGAAAGCAGCTTAATTAATCCCAGATTTAGTACTATTGACTAGAACATGGAATATTCTTCAGAAACAGCTCACAGTACAGAGAAAAGGGAAGTATTATGATTTCTCTGGATGATATACAGTGTAATTAACCTTAATTATCTGTAATTGGGAATCAGTGTCCCAATAGATATAATTTAATTTTCATAGAATCATACATCACAGAAGCGCACACTTTCCATAAATACTGCTCATGCTGGCCATGATGCTACCTATGCTGGTTGTATTTGTTTGCATTAGCCTCATACTCCTTTTGTCATAAGGGGAGTGGCGCTGGTGGTGGACCCAAATGCAAGACACAGACACTGAAGTACTAGGAACACGACTAGGAGTGTCAAGCAAGCAAGGAAAGCGGGGAAGAAATGACGCTGGACAAGACACAGGCCCTGGACGAGGCTAGGATACAGGGCCTGGACTAGGACTAGACTAGGAAACAGCGAGCCAGAGACTGGACTGGGACCAGGAAGCTGGGTCTTGGCTTGGGCTCGGACCCCGGATCTAGGTTAGGGCAAGACGTGGCTACAGGATGAGGAGTGGCAACAGGACTGGACGTGAGACTCCTGGACAGGACGAGGGAACCCCGGCATCAGGCTGGGCAAGGTACTCCTGGGCTGAGTGAGGCAAATGGACGGGACGAGAACACGAAGCCTTGACTTGACTTGGTCGAGGGAGAACAGGAACGCAGAGCCTTGGTCGAGGGAGAACAGGACTTGGGGCCAGGGCTTTACACAGAGTCAGGAGCCCTCCTATGGAGAAGGACGTAGGGCCGGGACTCATACACAGAACACTGAGAGACAGAACTCCACTCAAGCAGCAAAGGGCCGGACCTACCCAGCGGAGGCGAGGACACAGAGACAGTTCCCAACTCAAGGTAGCAGCAAACGGCCGGACCTACCTAGCAAAGGCAAGGACTCAAAGAGACAGTTCCAAACAACGAAAGACAGTTCCTTATCTAGACACAGCAAGGCCCCGATCTTGTCCTGGTGGTTGAACCTGACGGCATTACAGGCGAAGGTAGCAGGCGAGGCTTCAGAAGGAAGGGAAGGGAAGGGAACAGTCTAGCAACTGAAGCTGAACCCAGGAGCTGTTTATGTAGCCAACCCAAAATGAGAATCATGTGCCTCAAGGCATCGACAAAACAAGGGAAAACCAGAAAACCTGGAATAAGGATTGATGGACCGGTCTGTGAACCGGAGTGCAGACTTCACGGACCCGACCATGACACCTTTAAGTCTTTTCTAACTAATACCTGTCTAAGTTCCTTTTAAAACCGCAAACACGAGGAAATCTGCAGATGCTGGAAATTCAAGCAACACACACAAATGTTTTTCTTCTAAGAACCTTAATTTTGCTCAAGGTTAGTGCTGCACTGAATGGTTATGTCTAAGATATCATGTATCCCATTCAAGATGATATTCATCTTATGCAGGTTCTCACTTTTTCCATTGATGAAATTATGTAAGATAGGTTGCTATGCACTCAGGTTGGTTTCTGCCAATCTGTTGATCATTTAACTAGCACACATAATCCATCTGAGGTACAGTATCTAGCAGCAACAAGCATATCCTTTACTGCTATTTCAATGGACCTCTGTTTCTGTACACAGACTTTGGACATCTTTGAGGGACTTTTTCCATTCTTAGTAAAATGTTGAGTAATGTGTTAGGGTGGACCTTGGGAAGTAAGGTACTGAAGGATGTAGGTAAGTGTCCATTGTTCTCATCTTCTTGATTTGATGAAATCATTAAACAGTGCAAGACAATGCATTCAAAACAAGAAACATTATCCAACCAATTGCCTTAAACAGCCACTTTCGTGACATCCCAGTGCCACAAGCAGGCAACTGCATCTTTTTACTAGAGAATACCCCTTAGTTTCTCATTAGTCTTTAAGTGCTTTAATTTACTTCCTGCCTCTAGTGCCAACATTAGTGAAAGCCTTAAAAGTAAGATATTTGAATAATGGAGGAATACTCAGTAAGTTGGGATTTATGACGAGTGCTTGGGTGTCTATTTGACTGCTGCAAACTCGATTTAGCAGTTGTCAGTGAAGGCAGAAGGTGCTAGAACCACAATTTATGAATAGCTCAGAATAAGCACATTTTCCATTTCTTTAGTATTTCTATTACAGTTTTGTATACCATTTCACTAATGGAATGATCACCAATATGGCACCCTGATTCGTGGCAATTGTCAAAATGTTGTCATACATATCTGTATATGTAAGACACCCATATGGCAGTGTCTAGAGATCTTAAAGGCATCTAGATAAGTGAGATTCCCACAGTGCCAGGATAAACAGGTTGCAGGTTATCTATGAAGTGCAATGTTATCACATTGATTTAAGAACTAAAGTATTTCTAGCTCAGTATGTTTTGGGATGTCATTGGAATGGTTTCACTATAGCAGTTAGTGTGAGGAATCAAAGTTGAACAGCTTGGCAATAGTGTAAAAGCATAAAACTTGAAACATCTGTGTGAGTGTTGCTGCTAATTTCGGATTTATTCATTTACTTTGTTAAGTGGATGAAGAAAGGAAAAAAGTCATGTGTAAAATTTTATATTACATTTGAGCTTCTGATTCTAAACTTGTAATTGATATCTAATGTTCTTAAAATTCAGTTTTTCTGCCTCTTTCTAACTTAGCAGCTTAAGACAGAATGCTGTCCATTTTTTTTAGTGCCTATATCTACAATACTTTTTTGTGTGCTAGGGTAATGCAGCTGGATTGTTTGAATATAACACAATATTTAACTTCATCTGTGTTTTAATTAGTGTTAAGTTCCCCTCATATACTTTGCAGCCATAATACTGTCTGCTCTAGGAATTAGCCCTTATATAATTGCCAAGGATTCATATGAGGGAGAGCTTTTAACTGTTTAGGTACTGCAATCAAAACTGTTAATGCAAGCTATTTAACTAGTCAGCCACTGAATCTATCATTTTGCTTCAACATACCCCCATACAAGTAATCCATGAGCTTTGATGAATCCAATTTTAGCTTATAATACTTGTACTCTACAAAACCTATAGTAACATACTGTATGAATTGTAGACTACGTTCACAGCTCTGTTTAAACATTTGGCTGAAGAATCAATAAACTGGCCAAAAATATATTTCTGTCTGGTTGCAGAATTTCAAAATTGTAATTTTTAGTAGCCCTCCGAATACAAGTCAAGAACGCTGTATCGAACACGTAATTTAGCAAATGTTTCATTAATTCATAGAGAATTACAGGCATTGCAGAGCCCATTTATTTTATTATGTCAGTTTGTTTATATGATCTTAAAACTGGAAGCCAAGTACAACACCTAAGACCTATATAGGGGTACATTATATTTCAGTCTGTACTTTGCAAATTCTTTGGAGAACCTTTCTTTATTACTGCAGGCTGAATGTGGAAGTAATATCCATGACATGAACAAATACAAATTTGTAGCTCACAGACATGACAAGCAAAACAATGTTGATGGAAGCAGTCGTATTCTATATGGGAACTTTTGCAGATCACCCAAGTTACTGTGCCACCATATAAGGTGTGTCACCATATTGATTTTTCATATTGGTATTTCTGATAGATTGTACTGTATAACAGTCCAGTAACTTCATGTGTACTTTGTTTTTATTTTTATAGTTCTGTAAGTAACTGAATTTAAATTACTTTGTAACATGGTAGCGTTCGATCTTGTGTTTCTAAATATTTAGTCTAGGCCTCCAAGTTGCTACTCCAACCTCGCTCCACAATCATTGATGTTTTGTTTTAATTTGAACACCAAGTATGGCATTAACTATAAGATTTTAAATGTTTTAATCATAGCAAAGATTGTGCTTTGTCACAATTTGAAGTGGTGAAAATAAAATGCATTTTTTACCTCAGTTGATTACCTGAAACATTCCATCTTTTTCTCTCTGTTTGCAAATCTCTGCACATAAGAGGGTTTCCTGAAATAGGTTTAAGTCCTAGGTCCTCTACCTGTGGAAATAGATTCTCTTTATTTACCCCACAGCTACACTAAATGTTTTGAAAACTGCAATAAAACTACCTCTTTAATCCTTTAGCTTCCAAAAAGAGCAATCCTAATTTCGTATGAATATCTTCTCTGAACACATCGTATGTCTTTTCAACACTGTGGTGTCCAAAGTTGTTCACAGTACTCTAGGTGTAGATGTAGGCAAATGGAACATTTCTGCCTATAACATTTCTACTTCCTTACATTAAAGTTCTCTAAACATAACAGCAACTTTGTTGACTATTTTCTATATGAATCCTGTTGATTGTTTTCTCTATGCGTCCATATGTGTGTCCAAAATGCATCCAAAATATCAATTTTCTATCTGCTTCCATACATTTATGGGTGATTTAATACGTTGCAGAGGATACAAAGAATCGTATGAGTTATGACTCGTAGAAGATTGTCAGAGGATATTGTGGGCTATATCAATTGCAGATATGGGCAGAGAAATGGCAGATGGAGTTTAATCCAGCCAAATGTGAGGTGTTGCACCTTAGGAGATCAAATGACAAGATCTTTACCAGTGCTGATGTACAGAAAGATCTTGGAATCCAAGTCCATAACTCCCTGAAAGTGGTGGCAGAGATTGAGGTTGATAAGTGGTGAAGAAGGCAAAAAATGGCATGCTTGCCTTTATTAAATGAAGAATTTAATTCAAAAAATTATGTTGCAGCTTTAAGAAACTCCAGTTAGGCCACATCTGGAGTTTGTTCAGTCATTTAAGTGGAGACCGCCTCTTCGTGACCTCATGGACTCCTGCACACCAAGCCTTCTTGTTGGAAACTGCCTCTGTAAGATCCCCCAAGGTCATACGTATTGTCTGAGTAATATCATCTATCCATCATAGCCTCTGCCGTCCTCTCCTTCTTTTACCTTGGGTTTTACCTAACATGAGAGTCTTCTCCAAGGAAGCCTTTCTTCTTATGATGTGACCAAAATATTTGAGTTTTTGTCTCATAATCAAGCCTCCTAGTGAGCAGTCTGGCTGTATTTCTTCAAGTATTGACCTGTTGGATCTTCTTGCTGTCCAATGAACTCTTAACCCTTTCCTCCAGCATCCAAGTTCAAAGGCGTCAATTCTTTTGTATTCAGTCCAGCTCTCACAGCTGTACATCACAACTGGAAATACCATAGACTTGACTATATGCATCTTTGTAAACAATGCTGTGTCTCTGCTCTTCAGTATTTTATCTAAATTTACCATTGGAGTATTGCATTACTGCACTCAATTCTGGTCACCTATGATAAAGGCTTTAGAGAGAGTACAGAAGAGGCTTACCAGGATGCTGGCTGGACTAGAATGGGATATGCTATAAGAAGAAATTGGAAAATCTTGGGTTGGAAATTGGAAAAATTTAACCAATTTCCCCCGGGATCAGTAAAGTATGACTATGACTATTTGTTTTCTCTGGAGCAGTGGAGGCTGTTGGAAGACATGACAGAAGTTTATAAGATTATGAGAAGTATAGATAGAGTAGAGAGCTAGTATCTTTTTCTCCGGGTCAAAATGTCTTACACTAGCTAATAGGGGTAAGTTGAAAATTGATTTTCAGACTGAGATTTATTTATCACATGTACATCAAATCGTACAGTGAAATGCGTCATTTGCATGAAGAACCAACACACCCAGGAATACACTGGGACGACCTGCAAGTGTCACCACACATTCCAGCTGCAACATGGCATGCCCATTAGGCTCGGCAGAACAGCACAGAACACAACAAACAACAAAACAACAGCAAAGAAAAAAGCCCAGTCCCTCCCTCCCACCCATATGCACCCACCCAACCCATGGACGTACACAGTGATCTGACCCCAGGGCAGGTATTCTTCTTCAGTCTCCAGAACTCAGCAGGTCATGGATTCACAAACACTGGGCCTTTGACTTGTGCAGCGGACTCGCATAGGTTTGCAGACTTGGCACTTCAGTCATTAGGCCTCAACTTTTGACTGAACTTCAGGCTTTGATATGGACTTCTAACCAATCTTTGGTATCAACCAAGACTCGTATGTGCGGAGCAAGATTTTTTACAGAGTGTGGGGCATTTAAGAGGCTCTTTGACAAGCATATGGATGTGCAGACAATGGAGGTATATGGGCATTGTGTAAATACAAAGGATAAGTTTAGTTGGGTATCTAATTACTAGCTTAATTAGTTCAGCACATCATCATGGGCCAGAAGGTTATTTCCTGCACTGTGCAGTACAATTCTATATTCTATGTTTGTCCATGATATTTTATTGAAGTTTCTATTTTATCAAAGTTTCTAAGGTTTGTAAGTTGCTCTGGTTTTTCATCATTTGAAAATCGTCTGCTCTCTCTGTCAGTTTTCTAACGTAATATCTGTTTGCCTTAATTTTTTCTAGCTTTCATTTGGACTTGTAAAGTGCCACCTATCATTGTGTTGTTGTATATGATTTTCTATTTCGCAATCTTAGAAAAATTGCTGAATGGTTGCAACTCCAAATCATATCCTTTCCATTTGTTATGTCCTTGTATCACTGAGTTTAGTTTATTTTACAATTTATGAAGTGTACTCATCATAGAGCAGCCATAGTCAAGTATGACCTAACATTTTCTAAGGTCCGGCACCCTTGCAGAATAATTATCATAAGGACATAAGATTATTTTCACAAACTGACGGTACGGAGACAGGACTCGCTGTCACTGATCTCGGCACATGAAGACCAAGAAGGACATCACTTTAACTGGGGCACAGGCAAACATGAAACAGGCACAAGAATTTTTAGAATCGTGGTTCTCTTCTGATAGGAATAGACAACATCTACGACCCCCCTAAGAGCCAAAGAAATGTTAGCCGATAGAATTCAAAGGTCAACTGAAGGGATAGTCAATCAGGACTGAGGCAAAGGGCTCAGGGGCTGTATAAATGCAAGCACTCCCTGAGAGAAACACCAACAACTGTGCACTGAGGAAGTCACCTCGACTGGTGATGAAATATCTGCAAGCTAGTTTCCAAGCTTGATGAACACTGCAACATCAAACACCTCAACCCGAACTGCCAATATTCACCACCGTCCTGAACATAAGATTATATTGAAAAACACCAGGACACCCAAGTAGCGAGTTTAAGAAGATGATGCATTTGCTTCTGTTTGCAAATTATTTGTGTAGAAATATTTTGCTTGTAGAAAACAAACAAGTATTGATTATTCATAACATTACTTTCATGGAATCATTTTCAACATTTTTTGGATATTTCTGTGTTCATCTACTTTGAAACTTATGTTGATTATTGAATATTACAAGCCCTTCAGCCTACAGTCTCTGTGCCAAAAATGTCTTTTTTATTCATCTATAATCTTGCCAGGTGACTTCACATGTGGAGGTTGAAGCAGGGAGTATGCAGATTTAATTTAGCATAATGTGGATAATAAATGTATGCAAAAAACATGTAATCAATTTTAACTTGTGAAAAGAAATGGAATCGGAATTTCAAAGTAATTCTTGATTCTGTTGGAATATATGTTGGGCGGATTAATACAGAGATGCTAATGGCTCAGGTAGGGATCTACCTACTGCCCATTACACCACTGGCGTTTAGGGCAGCAATGAAGGTCCTACATCTCTGACGGTGTTCATCGTGTCAGTAGCTCGGTTTTCATGACTGTCAGTCATGCAAGTTCTGGGTGGAGGCTCAGCGGTACTGTTGCACTCAGATATAGAAGGATTCTTCATTGCTGTTTCCATAACAATTTTGCTTTTTCTGCCAGGGTTGTTAGCCCTGAGCTGAATCCCCGAAACTGGAGGATGGTGGACCACTCTTAGTCTGGCCTCTACCCTTTGACCTATTTGGCATAGGTGACCCTGCTAACAGCCCTGACTCCAGCCAACATAGCTCTCTGGGTCATTAATAGTTCAATTTAATATCAGAGAATGTATACAATATGCAACCTGAAATTCTTACTCTCCGCAGACATCCTCAAAACAGAAACCTTCAAAGAATGAATGACAGAAAAAAACATAAAAACCGCAAAACCCTCTGCCCCCCTTCCATGCTCAAGCAGCAGCAAAAACATCAATCCTCCCCCCCAACTCCTCCCACTTATTCTAGCATAAAGCATCAGCACTCCCACCACCCGCCATGTCAGCAACAGCAAAGCCCCCAAAAAGAGACCATGGTCTATAGCACATCAAAAATTAACTGTTCACTCGAACATTTTGGCATCGCACAGACGCCGTCTCTCACTAACAAGGGAGAGAGATATATATCGCTGCTTGCATAAACAGTCGCTATTTCTATGTTACAGCCAGTCTAAAGCATTGCTTTTTATTTTGAGTTCCCCAACTCAAAAAACAGCTGCAAACTCTCCCTCACCATCGAGAGAGAGAGACAGCAACCGATCCTTAGTGCAGAGTCCTCCAACAGCCACTCTCTCTGTCTTTGATGATCCAGCTCCTCCCCGCTTCAGTTCATGACACCAAGAATTTGTGTCCACAGTGAAAGGCTCCAGAGATGCCCGACTTCAGGCTGCACCTGGACATACCGAAATGCAGCCGATTGGCGAGCTCCAAGAACGGGAATATGCCATTGTGCAGAACCGCAGTTTTTGAGCGCTGTTGTGGTTCAAAGATCCTGATAGGACCCCAACCACCCTGAAAAGGGAAATAGAGACATTAGAACAGGAAGAACTTAACTGTTTCACTGATGAGCCAGGAGAAGTCACCCACTGGTGCCATATTTAGCTCCGTCCAAACCTAGTTTGCGAGCCTGCAAGCCATGACAAGGTTGTAGTCCTCCTGGAGGAAGGTAAGGATATATGCATCTTAAATTCTATTCACGTCATTGTCCCCTTGAAGGTGATGGAGAAAGTTCCCATGAAGCAGTGCTGTATCACTGAAACTTGTATCAGGAATTCAGTTTTAAAATAGACATGTATTTAGAGTTTACAACAGAAAACCCACATAGCTATTCCTGCTTCAAAATCCTGTCCAATGAATCCTTTAGAAAATTTGAACTTAAGCAGTGGCATTTGTCAAAAGTCTGCAGTTGTTGAGTGTTTTTATGTAGCTCAAATTATAAACAGTGGAACCATGAGGCTGCTTATGATAATAATATAATTGGATTGACTTGCTGAATCATTATCTGCATTAGAATTCAGGAAGTAGATGGATTGTAAGGCCAAGCACTTTGTCTGGATGACAACTCAGATTTGTCAAGGATAGCATACTTCTTTGTCAATGGTTTGTTCTAAAAGAGTAAAATTGGTGTCCTGTGGGGATTTACCATTGGTACAAAGAATGAGAGCCCCTTTTTTCATTTTCATCAGCTGAATGTAAAGTGGAAAATAAACCACAGAGGTCTTTCTGTGTGTAACTATTTGACATATTCTTTGCTCTATTTAAACAGATCACAATCTTCTGTGTCCTGTTGATCCTTGTCTCTGTAGGAAAACATGGTGCAAGTTTATTTCAATTGAAGCATGTCAAAAAGATTGCTATTAAATCTACTTAAGTAACTACCACTGTCAAATCTTACATATGGAGTTGAACAGAATGGTTATCACAAAGCAGCTTGCTATTTAAAATGCTTGATGTGGGGGAGTGAATTGTGAAAACTATCAAACTGCAAAAGAAATACCAATTGACTGCTTGCTATAGAAATCGAATTAATATAGTTCCTTTCATTTTAACCTGTGAAGTAAAGAAATAAACCTTGTAAGTATTTGGATAGATTGTAAAATATGTAGAGTCAGACAGGGAAGGATAATTGATTTCATTTTTAAAATTAAAATCTAGAAAATCTGCTTGCACTGAAATTAGGTGATATCTTTTTAGATCATTTACATAAAAAACATGAAACAGGAGGAGATACATTGAGAAAAATCAGTTTTTTACCTGAGGTAAAGAAGCAAGTTGTTCATTAGAGTGAGGGGAGCTCTTTCAAATCCCTTCCTCACAATCCTATACAAAACAACAGTTGACCCTTCATCAACCAGCAGACTGCTTGACTGCTGAAATTGCCATCAGATTTTAAACTTCTTACTTAACCAATTCTCACTAATTGTCAAATGCTAAGAATCTTTTATATGTCAGTTTATACCTTTTAGATCTCTAATTTTGGCCATTTTTGTCTTCTGCACTAACAATTTTTGCATTTGATCATTTTCATCAACTCCCATTTGAATTGTGGGTCTTATGTTTTTTTTCTTGTGTGTGATTTATTTTTGTTTCAAAGTTCAAAGTAAGTATATAATCAAAAATGTATATGTCCACCATATGCAACCTTGAGATTCGTTTTCTTGTGGGCATACACAAAAAATCCAACAAACAATAGAATCAATGAAACACCGCTCCCTATAGGGCAATAGACCAATGTGCAAAAGGCAACGGACTGTGCAAGTACAAAAGAGGAGGCAAAATAATAAATAAATAATAAAAATCGAGAATATGAGATGAAGAGTCCTTGAAAATGAATCAGTAGGGTGTGAGAACAGCTCAGCGATGGGGCAAGTAAAGTTGAGTGAAGTTATCTGCTCTGGTTCAGGAGCGTGATGGTTGAGAGGTAATAACTGTTTCTGAACCTGGTGGTGTGGGTCCTAAGATTCCTGTACCACCTTCCTGCTGGCAGCAGTGAGAAGAGAGCATGTCCTGAATGGTGGTGGTTCTTGATGATGGATGATGCTTTCCTGCAACAGTACTCAATATAGATGTGCTCAATGGTGGGGAGGGCTTTAACCATGATGGACTGGGCCATATCCACTACTTTTTTCAGGCTTTTCCTTTCATGGGCTTTGCTATTTCCATACTAGGCCATGATACAACCAGTTAATATACTGTCCACCACACATCAATAGAAGTTTGTCAACATTTGAGATGATATGCCAAATTTTTGCAAACTTTTAAGAAAGTGTAGGCACTTCTGTGTTTTCTTCATGATAGGACTTAGGAGCAGGTCTCAGAATGGGTCCTCCAAAAATAATAACACTAAGAAATTTAAATGGCCTGATGCTCTCAGAGATGTTATCAAAGTTCTGAGATTGATGGATTAGTAGTTCAAACTAATTGTAGTTCATATTGGGCTCTTTCAGTTCAATTTTCTTTTTTGTGTTCTGGCCCTTTCTTTCTTGTTGCTGACTGGTGAGCTGGGGGTTTGGGTGATCTGTTAGTTTTTATGCAAAAGAGGGATTGGGTGTGTTTGGGGTTTACGAGTTTCTGTTTCTTTTTTCTTTTCATGTGGTGGGGGGAATTGATGTCTTTCTTTCAACTATTTATATGGTTTTCTGTATTCTATGGCTATCTGAAGAAGAGACATATTTCAGAGTTGTATTCTGCATACATACTTCGATAATAAAATGAATCTTTGAAACTTTAAAATTTCTGATCCCCTGATAAGAAATACCTCATACACCTCTGCTTTCCATCTCTTGAAGTCAATACTCAGTTCCTTGGTCTTGCAGACATTGAGTGAGAGGTTGTTGTGGTACCACTCAGCCAGATTTTCAATCTCCCTCCTATATGCTGATTCGTCACCACCTTTGACTCAGCCAATGACAATGGTGTCAACAGCAAACTTGAACAGGGGATTGGAGCTGTGCTTAGCCACACAGTAATCAGTATAAAATGAGCAGAGCAGAGGGCCAAGCACACAGCTTTGTGGCACATCTGCGCTGATGGAGATTATGGAGGAGACGGTTTTGCCAATCAGAACTGACTGGGGTCTGCAAATAAAGAATCTGTTTGCTCAAGGTGGTATTGAGGCCAAAGTCTTGATGCTTATTGATTAGTATTGAATGCTGAGATGTAGTCAATGAAGAGCATCCTGATGTATGCATCTTCACTGTCCAGATGTTCCAGTGTTGAGTAAAGAGCCAATGAAATGACATCTGCTGTTGACCTGTTGTGCTGGTAAGGAAATTGGAGTGGATCCAAGTCACTTCTCAGGCAGGAGTTAATCCGTTTCATCACCTACCTCTCAAAGCACATCATCACAGTGGATGTGTGTGCTACTGGATGATGGTTATTGAGGCAAGTTACCATGTTCTTCTGAGGCACCAGTATAATTGAAGCCTTCTTGAAGCAGGTGACCTCAGACTACCGAAGTGAGAGGTTAAAGATATTGGTGATCACTCGATCCAGTTTCACTGTTTCATTTTCCTTGTTCTTTTTCTACTAAATTCTGTTTGACTATAATAAAATAAATCTGAGGAATCAGCAGTATTTCACTTTTGTTCTTAAAGCTGTGTTGGGTAGAATGCTGTGTCTACAAATTTACTCTATAAGCATACTTGGAAAAAAACTCTGAATGGCTAGGTTACTGACCAATGCTGGAAGATGCCATTATGATGGAGCTCAGGTTTCTTTTGATTCCCCTTTAGTGACCAAGTCAGCAATGAAAGATACAACTACACAAGTAGGTGTAGTTTTATTAGGTAATTTTATTTAGCCATTAACTAAAAGAATAAAGAAATTAGCAACTCAAGTAACTACAGTTAATTCTTAGCTACAGATCTGATTTTGTGAACCACAGCTTTGCAAAGCAGAATGGCTTCATATATTTTTCCTGGCAGAAAAAACAGGAATATGTACCCTTGTAGGAGAGGAGTGTTGTACCTATATTCCTGACAAATTTGAAAATATTGCAAACTTTGGCAGCATGTATCAAAAAATGGTACATTATGAACTTGGCAACTCGTATCAAATGAGCTATACAGTGCCCTTGTACTTCATTGTGGTTGGTCTTAAAGCCCCATGCCATTCCAATTCCTAAGGGACTCTGTAATTTCCGTGTACTGTTTTTTTCAAAAGTCACCAAATCGGGTTGGGGTGTATGCAAGTGCTCTTACTTGGTCTTTCCCACTGAAAAGACAGTGATGTTCAGAACCCAAACATGAATTTTAGTCATTAGTTTGAGCACATTCATTCCCAAAATAATTCCTAGCAGCTAGCGCACTTCTACCTGAACTCAACATTCTGGGTCTCTTTTTCACTATTAACCTCATCTGCACCTCCATGTTCCTCCAAGTTCCTCTATTTCTTTTTGTTTTCCCTTATGGCCCTCTGGGTGCCTAATATCAAGTAGTACTCAGCACCAGTGTCTAATAATGCTATCATTTATTATTGGTTTCCATTTCCCTCAAAATTTGTAACTGGGGCATATGTATTTGAGAAATCCTTTACGATGACCATTCCCCTAGGACAGGCCTTTCATTCACTTTTTGACCCAATTACAGCTGTTCCCAGCTTTAGTTTCTGAATAATCTGTTCCAGCTTCTCCAGGGAGGGATATAGTCACATGTCTTAGTGGGGGCCACAGGGAGTTCTAAGTACATTTATGATCAAAGTATGTAAGCTATATATAACCTTGAGATTTGTCTCCTTACAAGCAGCCACAAAACAAAGAATCCCAATAGAACACATTAAAAAAGACATCATCAAACACTTAAAATGCAAAAATAGAAACAAATCATGCAAACAATAAAACATAAGCAAATTACATTCAGAACTAAAGTTCACAAAAATGAGTTCACAGACTTGAAGCCAGTCATCACTACAGCTGGTCCAGGAACCCCTAGGTTGCAGACCGTAGCCTCAGTTGAGTGCAGAGAGGAGAAAACCTTGCCAAGCAGCGAGCTCAAAACCGTCCCATCTCTTGCTTCTGGCCCAGCGCTTCAGTTGGCCAAACATTGGCTTGTTCCTTGCTCTCGGACACAAGCCCTGCTGCTTTGATATGCTCTTGGGCCCGGGCTCCACCACCTAGACTTTGCCTCGCCTTGGATCTGCCACTTCAAATCGTAGAGTTGGAGGGTGTTACCCTAGTACCTAAGCCCGCACTTTTCCTTCCACATGGCTTGCATTGCCTTGTAGGAATGCCATCTGACTTCTCTCTTGGCACCTCTGCCTTCATCAAGTCTAGATGTGTTTCTTTGCTTTAGAGGTGGTTTGGTGGTTGCCCACTCATCTTTCTCTACAGCCTTTCCCAAAACACCATTAGGGGCTCTTTCT
The DNA here is from genome assembly GCF_030028105.1 of Mobula birostris. Taxonomy (NCBI): domain Eukaryota; kingdom Metazoa; phylum Chordata; class Chondrichthyes; order Myliobatiformes; family Myliobatidae; genus Mobula; species Mobula birostris. The sequence goes on along the minus strand of NC_092385.1, from coordinate 30,903,945 downwards.
TGCTGATTGCACCTTGCTCTTCCCCTCTATTGCATTTTCCAAGGTTTCCATGATCAGTACCACTTCCCCTTTGATTTTGCTAGCATGAAGGTAGTCAATGCAAACTAGCAATTAATTGTAACACACATAAAAGTTGCTGGTGAACGCAGCAGGCCAGGCAGCATCTCTAGGAAGAGGTGCTGTCGACGTTTCAGGCCGAGACCCTTGGCCTGAAACGTCGACTGCACCTCTTCCTAGAGATGCTGCCTGGCCTGCTGCGTTCACCAGCAACTTTTATGTGTGTTGCTTGAATTTCCAGCATCTGCAGAATTCCTGTTGTTAGCAATTAATTGTACTAGCCTTGCTTGGAATCCATGGTTAAAAGGGGCTCCACCTGGGTCTGTTGGTTCATCTTCATATATGATTCCTTGAATGCCCATTCCCTGCTGCTGCTGCACACCTTGTTCAAGTGTGTTCCACTCTGCAGACTAAATATGCCAGCTTTTGGGACAGGTGTAATGCTGTTAAATAGTGTGCACTACCTGGCTGAACAAGAAACCTGTTGAAGTTCAAGTTTAATCGTCATTCAACCATACATGAATACTGCCAAACAAAACAGCTTTACTCCGAGGTCAAGGTGCAAAACACAATATCAACAGTCTGTGACACATGCACAAAGCACATGTAAGATAGCAGTAAAATACAGTCACAAAAAAATATAGTCCAAGTCGCTGAGTCCATGAATTTTGCAGCAGTCTGCAGTCGAACACAATGCAATTTGTCATCTGCTGAGCAAACATTGGGAGTGCAGCACCAACTCCAGCATGGATGCCACGCAACACCACTTCCAGTGGAGTGCACCGACTTTTGATGCCTCCTCCTGGGAGGCTGCAAACAGGTGACACTGCAGCTTAACACCTAGTCCTCACTTACAACTGAAGCCACGGAGCACCTGTGTCCACCTTTGCCTTTCGCCAATAAATCCATCAATTGGACTTCTGCGTTCCATGCCACCAATGTCCAACTGAGTCTTGCAATCACAAGAAAAGTGACTAAGATGATCAGTCACTGTTAGATTGTGCACCTCCTTTGCACTTCAATGCCTCACTGCCACAGGCAGCATCATGGTCCACTCCAAGTCCAGTCCTTCAGTTTATCCACCAACAAGCAACTTGCTGAGGGGTAGACCTCCAGTACCTTAAGCTTTTAATGTCTAGCAAGGTCTTGTGATCATAAAAAAAAATTTTAAAAAGTCAATAACACTTTTGGTTGACCCCGTTGAAGCCGCTATGTCCGAGTGTGCTGTTACCTTACCAGAACCAAATGGTTCCAGCTCCATATGACTGCTTGATCCAATGATGAGGGCTTATGGATTCTAGCACAGCCTACTCAATGGTGAACGATTACACTTAGATTCCAGATATAGGTTAGCCAGGCATTGGGTGACTCCCCTCACAATGACTATACCTATCCCACAAATCCCTCAGCTCCATTCCACTATAGTCCAGAGTGATGATCTGTCACTGCTGAGCACATCACTCCTGGTTCTGCTATGTCTGATCATCAGCTTCCTCATACTGCCCCCATTTGTCTACTACAGTTTTGAAAGTATGGGTTGCTAAGGATGTTTCTTGTTCCTTCACCCCTCCCCGCCCCCATTGTCATGCGGCCAATCAATAGGTTGATCCACTTTTCCAGTGACAGGGTCAGACCAGATATCCCCATCCCGTGTGTACTGGTCCCAACCGTTCACCATCGTAGCCCGTAGCTTTATTGGATTGGCAATTTTCACAACATTTCTCTTTGGCCAGCGTGGCTCCTGACTGTCCAGCTCTCTCTGCCCATTCTTGGGCTGAGTTTATTGGTTTGTGTGCAACATTCAACTGTCTCCATTTCTCTGCTTCATCTTTCAATCTAGAATCTTTCTAAAACAAGAGAAAATCTGCAGCTGCTGAAAATCTAAGTAACACACACAAAATGCTTTAGGAACTCAGCAGGCCAGGCAGCATCTATGGAAAAGAGAAAACAGTAGTCATTTTGGGCTAAGACCCTTCATCAGAACTGGTGAAAAAAGATGAGGTCAGAATAAGAAGGTGGGGGAGGGAGGAAGAAATACAAGGTAGCAGGTGATAGGTCAAACTGGGAGAGGGGAAGAGGTGAAGTAAAGAACTGGGAGGTCGATTGGTGAAGCAGATAAAGGGCTGGAGAAGAGGGAATCTGATAGGGGAGGACAGAAGGTCATGGAAGAAAGGGAAGGGGAGGAGCGCCAGAAAGAGATGATGGGAAGGTAAGAAGATAAGGTGAGAGAGGGAAATGGGAATGGGGAATGGTGAAGGGGGGAGGGGTTGCCATTACTGGAAGTTCAGAAAATCGATGTTTGTTCCATCAGGTTGGAGGCTACCCAGACGCAACATGAGGTGTTACTCCTCCAACCTGAGTGTGGCTTCATCATGGCAGTAGAGGAGGCTGTGGATTGACATGTCAGAATGGGAATGAGAAGTGGAATTAAAATGGGTGGCCACCAGGAAATCCCACTTTTTCTGGCAGACAATGTGTAGGTACTCAACAGAGTGGTCCCCAATCTATGTTAGGTCTCACTGATATACAGGAAACCACACCAGGAGCACTGGATATAGTAGATGACTCCAACAGGCTCATGGGTGAAGTGTTGCCTCACCTGGAGGGACTGTTTAGACCCAGAATGATACTGAGGGAGGAGGTGTAGGGGCAGGTGTAGAACTTGTTTCACGTGCAAGGATAAGTGCTGGAGGGGGATCAGTGGGGAGAGACTTCTTTTCATAATGTGTTTATTTCTTTTTCTTTCTCCTTAAGTACATCCATAAGTATCAAAGTGCAATTCCAGTGGTGTCCTTCTTAAAGTGGAGAGCCTGCTTCCTGTAACATCTGGGCCATCTGATGAACTATTTTATCTGGCCCTTGTAACAGTTGAGTTCCCCAGGTCTTTGATTCATGCTTTTTTTTTGCTGTTAAATTAGCCTTAGTACCGAGACCTTCAGAGACCTGCCCACCCTGGAATATAAAACTCCTGTGGCCTATTCTTGTCTTTCTTTCCAGGAAACATAGTTTAAAGTGGAATCCTGATGATTATGCCAATTTGTCTCAAACAGAGCTCAGTTTTCTTTTTATTCGTCTCGAGCAACTGAGACATAACTACACAATTAATTAAGTAACTTTATTTAATTCTTAACTAAAAGAACAAAGAAATTAGTAACTCAGGTAACTTTGTTGAACTCTTAGCTACAGCTATAACTTAACTTTTGGCTACAGCTATAAATCTATTCTAACTCAAAAAAAACAAAATTTGTATTTCTTCAGTTGATCCTCTACGAATTATTTAAATGGGGAAAGAATTCAAAGTTCGGAGATGCAACGGGACTTGGGAGTCCTCGTACAGGATACCCTTAAGGTTAACCTCCAGGTTGAGTCAGTAGTGAAGAAGGCGAATGCAATGTTGGCATTCATTTCTAGAGGAATAGAGTATAGGAGCAGGGATGTGATGTTGAGGCTCTATAAGGTGCTGGTGAGACCTCACTTGGAGTACTGTGGGCAGTTTTGGTCTCCTTATTTAAGAAAAGATGTGCTGACGTTGGAGAGGGTACAGAGAAGATTCGCTAGAATGATTCTGGGAATGAGAGGGTTAACATATGAGGAACGTTTGTCTGCTCTTGGACTGTATTCCTTGGAGCTTAGAAGAATGAGGGGAGACCTCATAGAAACATTTCGAATGTTGAAAGGCATGGACAGAATGGATGTGGCAAAGTTGTTTCCCATGATGGGGGAGTCTAGTACGAGAGGGCATGACTTAAGGATTGAAGGGCACCCATTCAGAACAGAAATGCGAAGAAATTTTTTTAGTCAGAGGGTGGTGAATCTTTGGAATTTGTTGCCACGGGCAGCAGTGGAGGCCAAGTCATTTGGTGTTTTTAAGGCAGAGATTGATAGGTATCTGAGTAGCCAGGGCATCAAAGGTTATGGTGAGAAGGCGGGGGAGTGGGACTAAATGGGTGAATGGATCAGCTCATGATAAAATGGCGGAGCCGACTCAATGGGCCGAATGGCTGACTTCTGCTCCTTTGTCTTATGGTCTAATAACTCAAGTTCAAGGTTGCATCTAATTCATTGTGCTGTAATACTATTCAGCAATCGATAATAAGGAGTGCTGCTTATTTATTCTTAACCACTTAGTCTTTGACTGCTGTGGAGCTTCAATACTTCAATGAGCCATGAAGAAGTATCAAAGTCACCAGATAATGTTCATATTTCAGCCTCTGAAAAAGCTGTAAAAATACCTAGAAAAGTCATTACTATTAAACTGTTCAGGGTCTCCTTTATCTCTCCGGAGTGAATAATAACTCCAAATGAGGCAAGACCAGCAATGTGTAATTTACTAGAAACTATGACATGATTTCCAGTAAATCCTGTTACAAGCCTACAGATGTAACCAGAGCCTAAAATGAAACTTCATTCAGCCATACTGTTAAAATATTCAGCCATTTTATAGCTATTGCAGCAGGAAAATCATTAATTCTACTTCATCTTACCACAGTTGGCTATTTTTTTTTGTTGACTAGCACCAATCATGATTTGAATTATTTTTTGTGGTTCTACAGTAATGAATAATGATTATTGATTAATTTTACCCCAAAAAGCAATGCGTTGTAAACTGGCTTTAAAATTGAGTTCAGACTAATAAATTAGAACATTTTACCTTCCAAGTTATACATAGAGTAATGTCAATAATCCAACGTCCAGTTGTTCAGAAATCCTGATTGATTGACATCTGGTTTATCAATTGATCTGGTGGTCTGGGTACAAATGAGGTGTGGAGCCAGGGTTAGAGAATTGGCAGCTGAGGCAGGCATTCAGACCTTGAGTGTGTGGCTGGTGCCAGAGCTGATGTCCAGGACATCAGAGGAAAGGAATGTGAGAGTTAAGGTCTTCAGTGCATATACATTTTTGTGCTCCCTTTAAACTCATTGGGTTTATTGGATACTACTGTGTAGCGTGCAAAATAATGAAATGAAAGTGTGTTGACACATCCAGAAATCTATATCCACAGTCCTGGTCCCACCAAGCCCTTAAAAGTGCAAGGTTATTAATTTTATTGAAATTGGAAATTCAATAGTTGAAATAGAACATGGAAATGATGTCAAATATATAAAGGGTGTTCAAGAATAAAGAGAGTAACAAAAACATATTTTAATACATATCCCCATATTCCCTAAATCAGAGGGAAAACAATTCAATATTGGTAAGTTGGGGTGTACTTCAAAAGGAAAGCACTATAAAAGAATGAGAGTGAGGCAACAGAGGTTGATGTGCTACTGTATACTCTCATCGAAAATTGAATGAAAAGATTATTCATATTCAGTGAATAATCTTATCATGTCGTTATTCATATTCAGTGAATAATCATAGATATAACCACTGCATATTCAGTGTGGGAGTGAGGTAAAGCATTGCAGTGGTAATGCCTACACAAAATTCTGCATTATATGCACAAAGATTTTGCTCAAACACAGTATCATCAAACTGCAACTGCCATGTATCTCTTGTAGCTCCCCTGAGCAGGCTATAAGATCCTGGAGGCAGCTGCAGTTAGAGAGGTCCCAGGGGTCGCAGAGGGAAAATGATTAGGGCGTTGTCTACAGTACAAGCAGGGTCGCTGCAGCAGCTGCAGTGGGAAATTGGCCCCAGAGTGCCACAGGGGGTGTAGTGACAGAAACAGGAACCTGCTCCCCCTGCTGTCTGAAATAACCGGAGCGGCTGGAGTGTGAGAATAACCACTACAACTCACACGAAATCTGAGAGGAGATTCATCTATCTCCTCTCTTCTTCTCACTAACCTATCACTACTCTCTGGTGCCCCTCCTCCTTCCCTTTCTCTCATGGTCCTCTCTGTTCTCCTATCAAATTGCTTCTTTAGCCATTTACTTTTCCCACCTATCACCTCCCAGCTTCTCACTTCACCCTTCACCTCCCCCACCCCCTTCACCTGGCTTCACATATCACCTGCCAGTTTGTACTCCTTTTTCTCCGCCCATCTTCTTATGGCTTCTTCTCCCTTCCTTACCAGTCCTGATGAATGCCCTCGGACCAGAATGTTGACTGTTCATTCCTCTCCATAGATGCCGTCTGGCCTGCTGGGTTCCTCCAGCATTTTGTGTGTGTTACTCTGGGTTTCCAGCATCTGCAGAATCTCTTAATAAATGTGTGTTGTTGGTTGTAGGGAAAGACTCTAAAAGTGAGGTTTCAGCAGAGATTTATGGGAAATTTGAGAATTAATGGAAGGTTGAAAGAGAATGAATAGTGAAAGGGTGAATCCCCTGCTTGGGAAATTAATACTAAAAGGTAAAAACACAAGAAAATAATTTGAAAATTGAGGAATCATGCAGATATGATTTTCCACTAGGTTAATGGAACAAGGAAAGCCTTTCCTCAACTATCTTTTGCAGTAGAGACCACATTTCAACAGTAAGTAGGAATAAATTGGAAAATTAGCTGAAGGGTAGGACCGGCATTGGCACAATGGCCCTAATGGCAGCCTCTTGAACTTAACTTTTTATTTAAAATGCTCCAAATGCCATGTCATTCTTTATTTTATTTGATTAGGCTACTTATGAAAATTTAGCAGTGTTGGCATTATCTTTGCTAATACTACTCATCTATTATTTTTCTTTCTTGGGAAGAGAAAAAAATTAAATAGGAATGCAAATATTCTGTAGCTATGTATTCTAAAGTGGGTGCCTGAAACCAATTCTAAAAAGCCAGAGAGCTTCTTAAAGCTATTGGCTTTTGAAATATCTGCAACAGATGTCAGGTTATTTTTACATCACCCTTCTTGAATTATTTTGTACAGGTGGCACATAGTTCTAGTTCTCTTTGTTACATTTATATTAATTCAAGCCAGAATGATTTCTCACCTATATTTATGCACACATTTGTAATATAACTTAAATAAGAACTTTATTTTTAAAAGCAGCTCAGTTTCTATGAAATGCGTCATTTCCTCTAATGAAAGTAAATTTTGTGTTAAATTTTTTATTTGAACAGAAAACCGACATGTATTTCCATGATTTTATCATTTTTATATCTTTTTGACTTTAAAATTTGAAGAGCTTTTAAAATGTTACCACGGTTATTTGATAGGTGGCTGTCAAGCAAATAAAAGTTACTGTGATTAATCACGAAAGTTAACTCTCTCTTCCCCACATATTCCTCCTCTGTCTCTCTTCACATTCTTCTCCTCAACTCCACCTCTCTCTTGACTCCTCTACCTGTCTCTCCTCTACACTGCTTCCCTCCTCTTTCTATTCCCCTCCACATCCCCTCACACCACTTCATTCGTCCACATTTCCACTCTTTCTTTCCTCCTCACCCCCAACGTCACTGGGTATTGGTACAATACCTAAGTTTTCACTCCAGTGACTTAAAGCAGGAGCTAGGAGGTTTTCATGATCCAAAATCATGACAGATGGTGGAAGAGAAGTGTTGTTCAATGATGGCAGTAGAATGGGATAGAGAATTTAAGAAGTAGAAGCAGGAATCCAGCTATTCATCTGTTCATGCTTGTACCGCCATTCAGTAAGAATCCACAGCTCCACGTTCTTGCACTAACCTCATTTCCCTTGATTTGCTTAATATCTGAAAATCTGTTAGCAGACGGCAGTGTGGTGGAGTAGTGGTAGGAGATATGATGTAAGATCTAAAGCACATAGGCTGCTTTAGCTGTATGCTGGTATTGTCCTATAGTGTTTTTTTTAAACTCTAGTTCAACCTTCTTCCAGTTGAAAAAACATGATCATTTGTAGTTTCATTGCTCACACACAGTTAAAGATGACTTATTGGCATTCACAACTTTTTATTCAGCAAGCATAAGTCTGCTTAATCAGAAAATGACAAAAAATACTAGTTTTAATAATTATTTTTAAGTTTGAAGAAGATGGATAGCTAATTAGTCAGCACTCGTTGGAGAACAGAAAAGAATGGATCTGTGTAATGTATCTTGCATCTCCACATAATCAGTTTGTAGATGTAATTGCCAGTTTACATGTTTGAACTGCTCATGAGCTTGTGTAATGAGTGTAGAGGATTAAAGCTGCTGTTATTGTGATCAGCAGTTACAAGTTTAAATGTGTCTCCAATTCAGCGTGGGAGGTAAAATATACACAAAGAAGTATCTGTTCAGATGCATAATTTAGTGGTCCTAAAACAGGCAGTATTCCAACATTTAAAAAAGGAAGCATCAGTTGGCAAAATTGTTCTCTTGTCCTGCACTCTTAGTTATTCATTTTGAGATTAAGTGAAATAGATGAATTAGGATTCAGATGGTGAAAGAAGTTTCATGCTTTTATTGGAGTAGTTGGAGTAAAGCAAGATAATTTGTGGAGAAGAAGGAGGTATTGTAAAATTTGACCAATGAAAGCCCTCTTGATTCTTATACCTTAAACTAGCCAAATCACATCTATTTATCACACTACTCCATCAATGTATGAACTTTCCCAGGGTGTTGACCCTGAGATCCTTCTCATGACGTTCCAATTAGCGCAGGAACTGTTCTTTGGCATCAGGTCTGCATTTGCACTTGAAGCCTACAGATAGTGTGCATTAAATTAGAGGTTCAAAAATGCCTGAACAGCCCAGGATCAGGTGTTTTGGAATTGGTGAAAAGCTTCGAGAAATAGTAATTTCTTATATTTTATTAGATGATCCATGTCACTCTGATGAGCACTTGGTTGTAGCCATCTACCTATCCCTTCTATAACATTTGGAAACCAGATGGGCTATTCTGTATCTAGGTTCTCAGGCTTGAGCTGGAGGTGAGCAACTCAGCTGGTAGCAACTGTCTGCTCTCCACTCTGAAACTGTTGGGTGAGGATTCCTTAAAAAAGGCGTAATTTGCAAAATTAATGAAACATTGGTTAAAATATTGTCTGATGTCAATTTTTAGTTGCCAACTGATGTTAGTCAGTTACTGGGTTAATTACATGAACAAACTGAGCCAGCTCGAACATCATTTACTTAAAAATAACCCACCTTTTTTTGCCCAGGTTGGTTTGTACCTAGATATACTGGGCCCCTGGCCTCATTGCAGGCTTGGTCCAAACATGGTCAAGAGAGTTGAATTCCAGAGGTGAGGTGGGGGTGACAACAAGGCTGCATTTGATCAAGCTTATTATGTCACAACTCTTCTTAGCTGCTTCAACAATGGCTTTCCTTCCACAATGCCAGAAGTGGGGATGTTTTCAGATGAGTTCAGAAAGCTTAATTATACAAATGAAGCTGCTCCTCCCTGTGTACAGCAAGACCCAGACAACATCCAGGTATGGGCTGATAGCAGGTCAATAACATTCACGCCACAAAATTGCCAGTCCATCAAGAGGGAGCTTAGCCACCTAACTCTGACATTCGGTAGCATAATCATAATGAAGTCCCTCTCCTTCAGCATTGTGAAGATCATGATTAATCAAGATCTCAATGTGTCAAAACTATATGAATACCATGCTAGAAAATCAGATCTGCTTTTTGGATTTCTTGTAGTTACTGACTTAACTCATGATGCCCAAAGCCATTCCACTATTTCAAAGCACAAGTCAGGAGGAATACTGTTTACTTGCCTTGATGAATGCAGAGCCAACAACTTTCAAGAAGCTTGATACAATACAAGGAAAAGCATCCCACTTGTTTACCACTGCATTAACTGCCCTGAATATTTATTAATGAACAAGGCTATGGTGTTTACACATTACAAAATGTACAACAGTTCTGCATCGAGTTTCTCCCAAACAGTGCCTCTCAAATTTATGACCACTGCTACCACTAAAGGTAACAGTAATATATGCGTGGGAGTATCGTCACCTGAGGTTCCATTCCAACTTGTACACCCACCCTGACTGAGAAATGTTCTTGTGGTTCTTCATCATTACTAGATCTTAATACTGGAATTTCCTTTCCAACATCATTATTGGAACAATTTTTAGCATATGGTCTGCAGTCATTTAAGAAAGTCTCGAAAACAAATAGATGGACGCAATAAACGTCAACTTAACCAGTGATGTAGAAGTTCTCAAAATTAATGCTGCATATAAAGCAAACAGTCTGACCATTTTGAAGAGCAGTAGTCAGGTGATAATGGGTGAAAGTTGGTATCATATTTGAATATTGCTCTTCTGAAGTCTTTGAGTTTCAGCTGCACTGAATCTAAATTCTTGACAATCTCAAATACCTCTCTCTCTCCATGTCTGGTGTCATCCTTCTTGTGTCTTTTAATTCACTTTGCAGGATCTGGTGTTGCTGGCAAGGCTGGAATGTGTAAGTATTCTTTGAGAAATGTGTGGTGAACCACTGAGAGCTGAGTGGCTTGTTTAGCTTTTCGGAGAGAGTGAGAAGGCATGGATCTAGAATTACGTATAGGTTAACCTTGGTAAGCTTGGCAGAAGGATGTTAATAAAGCAGATGGATCTTAATAACAACTCTACAGTTGGCAAGCAGCTGGCCCTGGCTCTAGATTGCTAGTCCATAATTATACCACTGCTGAACTTTCATCCTGTTTTCTTCCAAGTGGACCTCCAAAAAACTTCAGATTATCTATAATTTACCTTTTGAATTATAATTCCTCACTGATACCATTGTAAAGTGCAACCTGTAGAAGGCTATGCAACTTTGCTGCCCCTCTGGAAATTGTACTGACAAATTAGATAGGCTTAATATTCAACTGGCAAACTATTAAAATATTCCAACCCTTTATATTAGCATGGTGAGGAAATGTCAAATTCACTGCACTTCCCATCCACTCACAGTCAGGCAATGGTCAAAGTGTTGGTAAGAAGTCTTGACAGAGTAATATATAAAAAAAAAGTAACCTGTCGACGATACGCATGAGTTTGTAGGGTTCTCAGCATTCACTAATAAATATTCATCTTCCAGTTTGTTAAGCTGTTTCATTGCGTGAAGGTGCTTTAAATAGAATATCAATCAAGTCTTCATATCTTGGGTTGGAAGATGTTAAAGTGTTTTGGATTTAGCAATAGAGCTGAAAGAATCATGGATAATGTAATGGTTAATGAAAGTATGGCTTTGATTTGCTAATTAGCTGCATATTGTAGAATTAACAAATATAAAGTTAAAGATTGTGTACATGGAACATCGAAACATACAGTGAAGTTTGTCGATCACGTCAGCAAGCAATACAGTCCAACGATGTGCTGCGGCAGCCCTAAAGTGTTGCCATAATTCCAGTGCCAACATAGCAAAGCCACAAATGATTAGCCCATACGTCTTTGGAATGTGGGAGGAATCCGGATCACTTGAGCAAACCCATGAATTCATGGGGCGAACGTACAAACTCCATTCGGACAGCAGTAGGAATTGTACCCTGATTGCTGGCAATGGTAAAGCATTACGCTAACTGCTCTATCCGGCATAAGTGATACAAGAGGCAAATGCTACAGACATTTAATTGGAAAAATAAACCTTTGATACAAAGAGCCTTCATGCTATTTTCCACACAGATAATGGATAATAAATTCTACTCTGTGACAGAGTACAATTTGTCATTTCTGCCTTGCAGATTGGAAGGCTTTTAGCTAGCTTTGACCTGCCCTGCTAAGAACAAATCCAGAATAAAAGCAGAAAATGCTGGAAATACTCCGTCATGTAGAAATCAAAGTGAATTTATTATCAAAGTACATAAATGTCACCATATGTAACCCTGAGATTCGCTTTTGTGCATACACAATAAATCTAAGAAACAAGATAGAATCAATGAAAGGCCACACTCAACAGGATAAACATCCAATGTGTAAAAGACAATGAACTGTGGAAATACAACATTTTTAAAAAATAATAATAGTAAATAAATAAGCAATAAATATCTAGAACATGAGATGAAGAGTCCTTGAAAGTGAGTCCATAGGTTGTGGAACAGTTCTGTGATGGGACAAATGATGGATGCTGCTTTCCTGTGACAATACTCCATGTAGATGTGCTCAATGGTAAAGAGGGCTTTACCCATGATGGACTGGGCCATATCCGCTGCTTTTTGCAAGATTTTCCGTTCTAGGACGTTGGTGTTTCCATACCAGGCTGCGATGGAACCAGTCAATCTACTCTCCACCACACATCTATAGAAGTTTTCAATGTTTTAGATGTCATGCTGAATCTTTGCAATCTCCTAAGGAAGTAGAGGCACTGCATGCTTCCTTTGTAATTGCACGTACTGTACATGCTGGGCCCAAGAAAGATAACACCTAGGAATCTAAAGTTGCTGACCCTCTCCACCTCTGATCCTCTGATGAGGACTGCCTCATAGACCTCTGGTTTCCTCCTCCTGAAGTCAATAATTAACTCCTGGTCTTGCTGACATTGAGTAAGAGATTGTGGTTGTTACCCAGATTTTCAATCTCCCTCCTATACGCTGATTCATCACCACCTATGATTTGGCCAATGACAATGGTGTCATCAGAAAATTTAAATATGGATTTGGAGCTGTGCTTAGTCCCACAGTCATAAGTATAAAGTGAGTAGAACACACAGCTTTGTGGTGCACCTGTGCTGATGGAGATTGTGGAGGAGATGTTGTTGCCAATCCTAATTGGGGTCTGCAAGTGAGAGGGAAATTGTTAATTTCTAGTGGATGGTCTTTCATCAAAAACAGAGATAAAATTAAATATCAGCCTTTTTTAATCTGCAAAGAAGGGAAAAGGGCAGAGAGAACAAAATGAAGGCCTCTGATGTCAGCTGAGAGTGAGTGGTGACAGCTTGTTAACTGCAACTGATCTGTCAGGAGAAGATGTAAATAGAATGAAAGAGATGAGAGATGAAGCTGTGGTTGTATACTTATTATGTTAGTAGGCCAGTAATGTCTGGATGAATAATCTCAAACACATCTGTTTAAATCCTTCAATGACAGTTGAAGTATTTGTATTCAATTACTAAAACTTAAACATCAAAACAGTAAAAGAGACTTGAAGCATGTCATAAAATCCAGAGGAAATTTCTGGTATATATTTGAGGTTATGATTGTGATTAATTGATAGCAACGGAGTCCTACATTTGACCTCACTGCGGCTGGAATACTATGGGAATCTACTCTTCCATCTTGGTTTGTGGCCAGTATCAAGAACTTAAAGTAGAATTGTGGGCATAATTAGACATAATGAGAACATAGTTTGCCAAATGTTTTTATTTTTGAGGGATTATTGTTCTGTCATGTTTTAACTGTTTTAGTCTCGACATCTCTAAATTGGTTTTCCTAATAAATAGTTTTTCAAATAGATATTATCTTAATAAATATTAACTAACTAAGTGGAATGTTTAATATTTCCCATTTTCCCAGTTTTTCTTTAGTTGCAAGAACAATGTGGACTGCTAAATATTATTTTGCTCTATAAAAATTCCTTCCTGCAGTCCATTCTTCATTAATGATGTTTCCATGTGGCAAAAGGAATAGCAGCCTACTCATAGTTTATCAGTGTATAATTCTATATATGTACATCAGTGACAACAGAGAAGAAAATTAGTAATGCCACTAATCTATAATAATGGCCTAAAACCTGCTGTCAAAGTAGTTTGCAAGGCGAATAATAGATGCTGTTTTTAAATTTCATTTCCTACAGAAACTTCAAATAAAGTCAGATCCACAATGATCCACAGAAACTGGAAAGTTACCCTATTGTTCCACCAAGTCTGAAACTGGCACCACACTACTTGCTCCTAATTCAAATCCATAGAGCTGCATGAAATTCCTGAATTTCCGGAGTAGATAGGAAGCAAATTTGGCACAGAATCTTAAAGTATCTAACCTAAGTCCTACTTTAAAAATGCCTTGTGTTAATTCCTGATATATAAACAGAAATAGCTGGTATCACTTACTATCAGATGTGAAAAAAGAAACAGAATATAAATTTAACATTTATTTAAAATGAATGCCCCTTTCTGTTAATTACTGCTTGTCAACCTGAATGCTGTTAAAAGTTTAACTTTAACCAATGTGAAATCTAACTTCTTAAGGTTTTAACATGTAACTCTTTATTAAACTTCTGTCTTTCATGACAGTCTGTTCCTCTGCAGCTGATTTGAGCATAAATTCTTCATTGTGGCTTATACTTCCTCTTAGTCCTAGTGTTTTTTTTGAATTCATTCACAGGTTATGTAGGTCACTGCCAATGCCAGCATTAATTGTGCAGCCCTAATTATTCTTAAACTGTCATCTTGAATCACTGCAGTCCTATTAGTGAGCACACCATTAGCATGATTGTTTCAGCATTTTCATGCAACTGTAATGAACAAAATGCTAAGTAACTCCAAATGTGACAGTTCTTGATCTGGTGTGAGAGGAGCAGGCGATGTTGTTTCCCCGTTGTCCATCTGGATGCTAGAGTTTGAAAGTGCTGTCAAAGAAGCCTGGCAAGTTGGTACAATTCCTCTTGTGCCTGGTAAATACTACAGTAAAGAGTGCTAGTTACAGACAGGTTGAAGGGACTGCTTTTCCTTGGCACATTCCTTGTGTCGTTGGAGCTGCCCTCATCAGTTTTCAATCCAAATATTTTGTAAGCTTTTTTTACCCCTTTACAGGCACTGAACTTGTAGTTGTAAATAATGGAGACATTTTGGTGAGTCTGGATACGAGTAGCATACTAGTACTAAAGATAGTGCTAGTGCCTCAGCTCCACAAATTTGGGTTTGATGACATTTGCATGTTTTTGACTACGTGGGTTTCTTTTCACACCCCAAAGTTATGTTGATTGATGGGTGAATTAGTAACTTCTAAGTTAATACCCAGTGTGGGTAGCTGGTTTGATTGGATTAATGAGATTTCTCTGCAAACCAGCATGGATTTGATGAACTAAATACCCTCCTACTGCGTCAGAGGAAAATAAAAATACAATATAAGTGTCTAAGTTGTATTTGAGGCAAATACAGATAGGTTTCTAAACTGTGCTGATCCCCAGGATGTTGATAGTCAAAGTTTATGACTAGTACTGCTGTTATTTTCATAATCCTTCATTGCGACAGGTCACATTAACATACCATTGCTCAGAGCCAAAATGAACTGCAGAATAGAATGTGGTGTTTTAAATGATCATGTTTAGCATCTTATCACACAAGCAAATAGAAACTCTTGGACTGGATTTCTCGCCAAAATGTGGAGGTTTTTTGTTGTGCTGTCAAAACAAGTTTATGGTTGCCATCACCATTATTTTTATTTTACGGTACTATCCATCCCATGGCATTTTGCTTTATGCAGCTCCTTTCTTTAAGACTATTTCTGAATTATTAGGTGATACAGATCTTGAAGTGGTGATAAACATCTAAACTCTGCAAAGCCTAAACCTGAGACACAAAGTGAGATGAGAGTCGTCATAACTGTTGTTGACTAAGTTCAAAACTTTTAGTAAAAATGCTGTCTGTGATTCACATATACTGCCACATCTCCTGATTCAGCAGGAAGAACTCTGCGTCAATTGCCTCAATTACAGCAGTGCTTGGCTAAGTACCCAGTGGTGTAGGAGATCACACTGCTTTTCATTACTCCACCTGATTTTTATTACATCACCTTTTCTGTTATGTCCAATGCATGGACACATTGTAGGCAACAAACTCTGCAATGAAGAGACCCAGATCTTACACAACCCTTTCGAGTCTCATGCATCTCCACTGTTTTACTTTGCCATTCCTTCTGCACCAGGCAGGCTGCCAGCTTCTTTGGAAGGTGTGCTAGGGGGTGAGAACATGAGGTACGGGCACGATATCACCAGAAATTTAATTTGTATCTCATTTTGTCATCTTTGAAACGGTCACAGTTATCTCCAGTTTCTTCCTCGTGACTTGTAACATACTACCATGTTTCATCCTTTTTTGTTTTGGTGAGGCTATCCTTTTCATCCAAATAATATTTGTTTGGTCAATAATTATCTATTTCAACAAATGGCAAAATTGATTGGCTGGTTGAACTCTATATTTTATTATCTTCCATTATTTGTTCCAATAATTGAGTATTCCACGGCTAGATTTTCAAGTTTATTGAAAATTTTAGTGGATAACTGTTATTGTATTATTATATTGACATTAACTGATACTTTTTAATTGCATTTGTAATACAGTATATTTTATTCTTTTATGCATTTCAAAGTGATAAATCTCAAATATTTGCTCTTTCTCCCTTTGAGTTAAACAAAATTGTCCTACTGGTAAAATTTGCCATTTAAGAGGCTTCTACTTACATGAAGCCAGCTTTGGTCAGGATTCCTATTCCCGATCAGCTTAATATGAAGTTGAGCCACAATAATTTTTAAAACTACATTCTCACATTACAGAAATTACTATACCAGTTAATAAGTAACATTCCATAAAGTACAATATATATATTTCATAATGTGATTTGATGAGTACAATGTGGCAATAATTAAGTCTGCTCACTTAATGCCTTTTGCAGTTTTAAAAGCAGATTTTACCATTCATTGTTGATTTTTCTTTTCTTTCCAATGCAGATTTTGCTCAGTATCATCATATAAATTCTTGGAAACATTAAAATGAATATTAGATATTCTCTGAATTTTCAGAATAGTTTACTGTAAAACTATTCTCACAGTATTTTGCAGAAGATCTAATTAGTTTTAAGAAATGTTTCATGTGACACATGCATTTGGTTCTCCTTTTAATTTTAAGGCAATCCAAAATACTACTGTCTGCACATATGTAGAACTCATGTCTTAGGAATTGCCATCTTAACCCTTATCTCTTCCAATAAAATAGGAACTTTGTACAGTTAACAAATATGATTTGACTCTTTCTTCAGGGTCTTTAATTAGTTTTGGTAATTATTCTCAGTAACTGGGCTTTGTTTTCAAAGGCAGGAACTGTGTGCTAAAATGTGTCCTCACGCTGAGTGGATGCAAACCAGATGCCCATTGTCTGTTTGGGTCAATATGCATTCTTGATCTAACAAATAACAGGAAATTGAGAAAATCTGGCAAAAGGCCATGGTCTAAGATAAACTGTTCTTTGTATGGAAATCTTTAGTAAAAGTAACATTAAAGAAGGAATCTTGTTTTTCTCAGATTGCTTTGACATACCCACTCAGATTGTCTGTATTTAATCAATACCAGTTGATAAAATATTCATTAAAAGAATTGATTATTTCTTTAAAAGCTATTTAAATTAATTCATGAAGAAGATTGTTTTAGAACTGAAACATACTGGAAATGTCTGTTCCAGCACAGTTTTGAAATCTAATAGCCTTTATGGCATGTCGCTTGATTCATACACTGTAATAGCAAGTCATTTCACATTTATACATATACTAGCTATTCAGGGTTTTCCTAATTGAATTGATTGTTCCTGGCAGCCTGTTTCCCTGACAGCAGAAGCAACTTGGCTCTAACAGATTTAACAACCTGATGAGCCTTAGAGTCCCTGACCTTCCTGGGTTGTACAACATGTATAGGACTGTAAACTACAAAAGGCATACATGCTAGACTATAAAACTGGCTTGAATGCACTCAGCTACTGCCAGAGGCTGTTTGCCAAGTATGTGTTTATATTTAAGTATCCAAGCTTTTAAGCTTCACAGTGAGCACTTCAGTTGTTCCTCCACTGCAGTGAACTTACAAATGGCTATTTTATTTTCGCAGAAAAATCTGTCTTCACTGCAAGTGCCCACGTGAGGAACACATAGTGACAGTGATGCCTTTAGAAATGGAGAAGACTGTGAACAAGCTCATGTATGATTTTCAGAGAAACTCCACATCTGATGATGATTCTGGCTGTGCTTTGGAAGAATATGCCTGGGTTCCTCCTGGACTGAAGCCTGAACAGGTAATGTCAATTTGCCGTTACTATTCGTCATTAGAATCTTTTCTACAATGTTGAATAAACTTTGGTCCCTTTAGCTAATTACAGCACGCATTACTTCCAAACAGATTTTGATCTTTTTTTTGTGAATTCATGCTAATTGAATTTCATTTTATTGAAGTAAAACTTTTTGATGTACCCATTTAGAAATAATCCAATACAGTCTTGGGCTCTGGACCAGAAAACATGTGTAAAAGTAGTACGGAGCTTAAGAAGCTGCAATCACCATTATCTTCAACCAGTCTCTGAAGCTGGTTTTTTTGCAGTGCTTAAACATACTATTTAATAAAGTTCAGGAAGCAGTAACTGTGCTTGTGCATGTCAGCTAGTGTTTAAATTGTTATTTTTATTTTTATATTGTGTGTAATATTTTTATTTAATATTGCTTTACTACACAATGACCAAGATGTGAAAGAAAAAGACATCTTTTACATCTGTGAATGAGAGAGAGAGAGAGAGAGAGAGAGAGAGAGAGTGTGTGTGTGTGTGTGTGTGTGTGTGTGTTGGGATGATTGAAGTAGTCTTTATTTACTTATTAAGATACTGCACGGAATAGGCCTTCTGACCCTTTGAGTCGCACCACCCAACAACTCCCAATTTAACCCTATTGTAATCGCGGGACAATTTACAATGACCTACTAACCGATATGTCTTTGGACTGTGGGAGGAAACCGGAGCACCTGGAGAAAATCCACACATTACACAGGGAGACTCCTTACAATGACGTCAGAAATGAACTCTGAATTCCAACCATCCAAGGTGTAATAGCATCAAATTAACCACTAAGCTACCATGACACCTTCACCTTGAAGAAATGTAATATCCATATTTTTAAGTTTTACCTTTTTAGTTCCATGGTGGGAATGAATCTGATGCCTTTTACACAGATTTGACATCCATGCCCGATAAAAGGTAAAATTCCTTGCAAATTCATTCTTGTGATGCCTTGTATCATACTAAACAAATATTGACCCGGATTTTAAATCAAATTTCCCATTCTCTTAAGTACATTGTGGATTAAATCTTTCTTAATTCTTCTGTAACAAATCAATAAAAGCAAAGCTTTGGGAGTCTGAGTCATTACATGGAAAAGGATCAAGGACAGAAGGTTTTCTCATCCATTCAGTGACAAAACACTGAAAGATTTTAATGCCTGTGAAACAAAATAGCTCAGTTATCCTGAAGTAGAATATTTTATATATAAGTTTAAATGTGATGGTCTCTAGGCTTTTAATGCCCAGCCTCTGTTCAATATACATTTTGAATTTCTTACGATATCTTTGATGTATCTTGAAAATCATTTCAAATATTTACTCTCTTTAGAGTATAGAATTAGATTCTTAGACTGGCTACAAATTTGCATTTCAATTAATACTGAACATAAGAGATCATCTTGGCTAAAGACATTTTGATTTATAAGAAGTCCTTCTGCTGAGCTCTTTATAAATCTTGTTTATAAAACTTACTGTGAAGCATTCTTGTAAGATTGATATCAAGCAGAGATAAAATGCAGTCATTGTTGGGAGCTATAGAAGAAGCATGGTTTCAAAGCATTCAGTGAAACACAAAGAATTTTAGAAAAAATTCCAGGGAATGCTGCATAGTCATAATTGGTTGTCAGTAGTGAAGTAGAGGTTAGAAGAATGCAAAGTAGCTCAAAGACAGAACATGATGGAGGTATTCTCAGAAGTGAATTGGTGACTTTTGAAAGATTGGAAACAAAAGCTGGGGTCTGAAAATGGTTCCTAAGCACCACCAAACTTCAACAATGGCAAGTTTAATACTACGATATTCAAAAATCTTTAAATATCTTTCTCAACACCAGATTGAGAGCTATTTTCCTTGTGTTTTTCTCTTGCATCCTAATTTTATTACTTTATGGCATAAAATCAAAAATAAACATTAATAGAATGTGCAGTGCTTTAGAAGCTATATTATGGGACTAATAATCCAAAATCTTAAAGGGTCCATCAACTTTTGTAAAATCTTGCCCCAGTGCTGAGGCATTTAAGTTGTTGCTTAAATAAATCTGGAATTAGAAAAGCTAGTATCAAAAATGACAATGTAAATTCCTGAGTTATTGTAAAATCCACTTGGTTCACTAATTTCCCATAGAGAAGGAAATCTTTTACTGTAACACTCTCTATTCTGAACATGATTCTAGACCCAACCAATGTGGTTGACTGTGAAAGTTCCAACAAGGAACCCAGTGCCAAAAGGTGATTTACCACTACTGTATTTCCATAGGTACTTAATGATGGACAATAAACACTGACCTTCCTTTTGTTGCCTAAACCCTTAAAGAATAAAAATTAAAATTGAACATTTATTTACAAATATAATTTCCCCAATAATATTTAAACACCATACTCCAACTGTGCCCTGACCTATATATCTATCCAGTCCTGAAAGAAATTATAACCCTATTGCCATTCCTTAGTTTCCTTCCCGAACTATTGCACTTAAATGGATATGCAAAGTGGACATTGTAACAAGGCATTGTCTACCATTTTAATCAGGGAGCTGCTTTCTGCTAGTGTTAGAACTGAAGGAGAGATATAGCGGCCAATTCTAACCAAACAATTGCTGCTGCTGGTGGCCCCCATGGATTTATTATACTTGTATAACCCACCCACGGCTCCAATAATGATTGTTCCAAAGTCGAAGATATGTATTTGATCCTTTATTAGCAATTAGCAAACATACAATCTTGAAGCGATGAAACTAAGCGTACCCAAGTGTAAGTTAAGCATAATTGAGCAGTCAGCAAAAGGTACAACATCCATCGGCTCCCAGTACAAACAAGACTGCCGAGAACAAAGCACAACTACGTATCTAAACCCTACCCTACACCCCACCCATGTGTCTAGTTACCATGATAAATGCAAAACGTAGAATACAATGCAGATAGAAAACAGATGCAGGGCTCCTACAAGAGAGAAACGGTGCCTTATTTAGCGGCGTTTCGTGGTAGAAAACAATCCTGGCCTGTGCTGTGACTTGGTTACAGAGAAAGAAGGATGTTCAGGCCCATGGCAGCAGTCAGGGCTAGGTCAGAGTAATTGGGGTTAGGTGGTGGTTGATGGAAGAGATTTAGGACCAGTGCTGCAGTCTGGAATGGATATAGTGTGGATGCTGTAGAAGGATGAAAGAAAGCTAGAAACCTTAATCTGACATGCATCCTGAATTAATGTTGTGATGGTAGGAGTGATTGATGATGTTCATCTCACCCCACCCCCTCCCTCCCCCAGATAAAGTAGACTAGCTGGATACCTATAACACTGCAAAAGGAGCATTACTCATTCCTGACCGGTCCTCTGTGCCTGAACATTCTTCCCTCCCCCAACCAAGTTACAGCACCACACATGATTATTCTTTAACAATCTTTACCACCACTGATGATTTGCAGGAGGGTGGGCAAATCCTTGAAAGTAACAGGTCAAGTTTCCAGAACAAAACAAAACAACCCCAAGAAATGGTCATTATCACATTTCACTCTGTGGGGAGAAATGGATTTTCAATTGTTTAATGCTGAAAGAAATCAGCATTATAAGATTGAATTTCCAAGCTATTATCTCACAATCTAGCCACATGAAATGCTGTCTGTTTATCTGCCTGCCCAGACTGCTAATATTGTCTGCCTTCCTGAAGTCTTTTATAGACCTTTTTACCAAGTTGGCTATTTTCTGTCAGAAAATTTGAAAATCAAACACATTCCCATAGCAACCCATGCAATGTTCAGTACAGTTTCACACTTTCACCATTCCACCCACTTACTGTCTTGTACATTTGAACATGGAAATCAAAAGTGCTCTGGAGGTCAGCCAGAGGCCAGAGCATTTGATTCCTTCTCTGCCATTACATTCAGCACTTACTGCGGGATTGTAGTTCAATCATGCTGAGCTGGGGAGTTGGATACCTTTTAAATCTGGCTGTCTTTCTTGCATAGCATTGTTCATTTCAATGGGTCACTAGAGTCTGGATTCAAAATATAAGTGTAGGTAAGAGAATTATCTTTGTTTATTTGAGTTATAATTAAAGTATTAATATTATCAGTTAAATGTTATTAAGTCATAGAGAAACAGCATGGAGACAGGCCTGGAGAAGTCTGAAGATGCTGAAAATCCAGAGCAGCACACTGTCCACATGATCATCAGAACCCTCTTTGACATTAATCCTACTCTAAATCCATTTTGTTCTCCCCATATTCTCATCAATGTCTCTAGATTCTGCTACTCATCTACACCGTTTGGCCAAATTACAGTTGCCAATTAACCTACCAACATGCACTTTCTTGTGATATGGGAGGGAATAGAACACCCAGAGGAATCCCAAGGAGACCATGCAACTTCCACACGGATAGCATGAGAGGTCAGACTTGAACCCAGGTTAGAACTCTGCTCACTATAGCACTGTGTCACAATAAAAATATGTTGTAGGTGTTTTTTTGCCAATAATAATTTCTATTTTGTTTAATTGGTTTTATACCTGGTGATTGTACACATTCAGAAGCAGTTCAATGGCTGAAAGCAGACAAGTGACCATTGATAGGATGGTAGTCATGAGGTAGTACCAGGAATTACCTCCTGCCCTGGTTCTTGTAGATTGCCATGCCAACATGACCTGGCAATTAATCTAAAGACAAAGACACAAAACATCCAGAGACACAAAACATCAGTAAACTAGTACTACTCCATCCTTCTCCATGTCCTTTATCATAGGTTTGCAATTTTTTATCCAATTCTCTCCGAAAGGCCACAGTGAACCCTGCCTCTATCTCACCTGCTTTCCTTATATCATTATCAAGTTCCCATTAAGCAGAGTGTTACAATTCACCCATTTCTTTAGTGTCTTTAATTATCCAACCCACCCCTATTCTAAACCTCATCTTTATCACTCACTTAAACTTACACTGTTTGAGCCAAGCCCAAAGTAATCTCAAGGCACACCTTATCTTCTGACTAGACAATTAATCAGCCCCATCCAGAACTCCTGGATGAACCATGAGACCTGCAATCTGCTGAGGGTAGGTCAGAGGCATTCAAGTCCGGTGACCAGGAAAGTTCCAAGAGATTCAGGTACAATATCCAGAAAGCCATCTCACAGGCAAAGTGGCAATTCCAGACTAAACTTGAAACGGCAAAGGATGTTCAACAGTTGAGGCAGGGCTTGGATGCTACCATCTCTTGTAAAGTAAAATCAAGTGACACAGGTGACGACAGGTCTTTGCTTCCAGATGAGCTCAATGCCTTCTATGCTCACTTTGACCATCAAAACATGGAGAAACCATCATGAACTCCGCAGCCCCCGATGATCCTATGATTTCAATCTCTGAGGTTGATGAGTGAGCAGCCTTTAGGAGGGTGAACCCATGGAAAGCATCCGGCCCAGACAGGGTAACTGACAAAGTACTAAAGACTTGGACTGATCGACTAGCTGGAATGTTCACTAAGATCTTTTACTTTCACTTCGGCAGTGTAACCTGCCTCAATGGCTATCATTGATGTAGCACTTACATCCACAGTGATGAAGTGTTTTGAGAGGTTGGGGATGAAGCATATGAACTCCTACCTGAGAAGTGACTTCTATCAGCTCCAATTTGCCTACTGAAGCAACGTGTCCACAGTAGACACCATCTCGTTGGCTCTTCACTCAACCCTGGAGCATATCATTAAGCTTCAAAACCTTGACCACAATACCTCTTTGTGCAATTGGATCACTGAGTTCTTTTTCACCCAGAGAGTGGTGGATATGTAGAATGCTCTGCCCCAGAAGGCAGTGGAGGCCAAGTCTCTGGATGCTTTCAAGAAAGAGATGGATAGAGCTCTTAAAGATAGTGGAATCAAAGGTTGTGGGGATAAGACAGGAACTGGATACTGATTGTGGATGATCAGCCATGATCACAGTGAATGGCGGTGCTGGCTCGAAGGGCCGAATGGCCTACTCCTGCACCTATTGTCTATTGTCTATTCACTTGCAGACCCCAGTCAGTTCAAATTGGCAACAACATCTCCTTCACAATCTCCATCAGCACAGGTCCACCACAAGGCTGTGTGCATAGTCCCCTGCTCTACTTGCTTTACACTTTTGACTGTGTGGCTAAGCACAGCTCCAATACAATATTCGTTTGCTGATGACACCACTGTCATAGGCTGAATCAAAGATAGTGTTATAGGAGGGAGACTGAAAACCTGGCTGAGTGATGCCCCAGAAACTACCTCTTACTCAATGTCAGTAAGAACAGGAGCTAATTATTGACTTCAGGAGGAAGAAACCAGAGGTCCATGAGCCATTCCTCATTGGAGGATCAGAGGTAGAATGGATCAACAACTTTAAATTTCTTGATGTTATCATTTTAGAAAACCTGTCCTGGGTCCAACATGTAAATGGCAATTATAAAGAAAGCACAGCAGCGCCTCTGCTTAGGAGTTTGCAAAAATTCAGCATGACACCTAAAACTTTGACAAACCTATAGATGTATGGTTGAGAATATATTGACTGGCTACAGCTTGGTATGAACACACCAATGCCCTTGAATGGAAAATCCTACAAAAAGTAGTGGATATGGCCCAGTCCACTATAGGTACAGCCCTCCCGCCATTGAGCACATCTACAGAGAGCGCGGTTGCAGGAAAGCAGCATCCATCGTCAAACCCCCACCACCCAGGTCATGCCCTCTTCTTGTACTGCCATCAGGAAGAAGGTACAGGGGCCTTAGGAGTCACACCACCATGTACAGGAACAGTTATTACCCCTCATCCAACAGGCTCTTGAACAAAAGGGGATGACTTCATTCAACTTCACTTTCCCTATCATTGAAATGTTTCCACAACCTATGGACTCACATTCAATCACTCATCATCTCATGTTCTCGATATTTATTGTTTATTATAATATTATTATTATTTCTTTAATTTTGTATTTGCACAGATTGTTGTCTTTTGCACACTGGTTGAATGCCCCAGTTGGTGTAGTCTTTCATTGATTCTATTATGGCTATTATTCTATTACAGATTTATTAAGTATGCCTGCAAGAAATTGAATTTCAGGGTTGTATATGGTGACATATATGTACTTTGATAATAAATTTACTTTGAACACTGAGCTAAACAATTTCAGGTAATCAACAACTCCAGCCTTTGAATCCCTTGTTTCTAGACAACTTTGCTTATTCACAAATTCCTGTACCACCTCCTTTCACTTGTCTCTGCTGTCCCTTTTTTGTTATTTAATCTCTCTGACCTTCCATTCTAATACAAGCCTTCACCTTTATTTAAGCTCCCTCACCTCACTTTTTCCATTCCAAATGATAGGTCATCAAGCTGAGTTATTATCATTAAACCTCTTCCTCCGTCTGCAGTTTCTGTCTGATTTGCTCAATATTTCCTTTTGTGTCTTTATTTTCTACCAAACACTTGACAGTGTTAAGGGAATCAAGACACACAAGCGGGACACTGATTGGTGTACTGCTGCTTCTGTGCCTTATGTTCTTATTGTCAAAAACTATTTTTTACTGAAATGATCTTTGGGATATCTGGATTTCTTTCCTTTTTGTAATGAAATTTCTCTGTTACAGCAGTGGCTCGTCTTAAATGGCATTCAGTTTGAGTTCTGTTTTTTATATGCAACACAACTGAATTGAAAATGCAGCCACAAAAGAAATCAATCCCATTGGATATGGCATAGTGCACAAACTAAGAGTAAAATTGATTCACTGTCCCCATGTGCACAGCTCTTGAAAACATCGATGTGCTGGGTGCACAGTCATGATTTCATTTGACAGGCATTGCTCTTTTGTCAACAGTACTGCATTGATGGGGAACACACTGAAGAAACTGTGTGGATCTGAAGGAAGAATACAGGCCTTAGCAGGAGGATTAAAGTTTGCATTACTTTTAAAGTTATAAGACTGTTCTTAGCTGAACTATTTACAAAGAGAATGCTATTGAAAACAACCATAAAATATTCTCTGATCGCCTGCTCCGGGAAAGGTAACTGCCTTTCCTTGAATGAGCCTTGACTCTGATCCTTCCACTGGATGTCTAATTTGTCAATATGATATGAAATCCAACCATCAATCAGAGACGTGGGGTACATGCCACAATCTCCATCATATGTGGGTTAAAAGGATAACATTTGAACTGACTTCAGTACACTGGCAGCAAATTTCAAATAAGTGCAAATATGTTGGGTGGAAAATGGAAGAACAGTCAAGATAGGACTGGAATAGTCTAATCTGGTGGTAATAAAGGGACATACATCCACTGCATTTAACCCTGAGATTTTTCTTGTGGTGACATGTATGTACTCTGATAATAAATTTTACTTTGAACTGTGGATAGATGAAAGCTTTCAACCACAGATGAGCTAAAGTATAAGTTCAACAAGGTGATTCTCCAAAGTTCTATTGTAATGGTGATAAAAGGGATGAAAACACATTGTAATCAAAAATCACACCAAAAATGTAAGTGTTTCAAAGTACTTCCTGGGATGAGAAAAGTGAGCGAAGTGCAAGTAGACATTTTCTTTTATTTTTCAATACTTAGTCATAGTTCCAATATTTTAGTCATTTTTGTTCAAAATATAATTTGACAGATCTGAGACGGTAAAATTCACCAAATTGTGTTGGATAGAACCAAGAATTGATAGCTCATGTGCAAAAGATTTGAATAAGATTGCTAGGTGGTAACGTTAGATAAGAAATAAGAGAGATTCAGGATAGATCCTTGAGGATCTTGGAAGGCAACCTTGTGAGAGTGAGCACAAAAACAATTGCTGGTGTGATAAACAAGACTAGAACTAAGGAAGAGTGGTTACCCTCACATAAAAATATGGGAAGGACTTGATAGGAAAGGGAATTGTTGGGGGAGGCAGTAAATAGAAAGAGCTTAGAATTTTTAATAGATTAGGATTGGCAATGGACCTTAAAGTGCAGAACAGTATTCAGGATAAAAAGACATTAGTAATGTTAGCCAGCATTGAGTCCCAGAAACAAAGCAGAATTTTCAGTGGTGTTTATATATACCATGAGTGGCCACTTTATGAGGAATAGCTGTACACCTGCTCGTGAATGCAAATATCTAATTGGCCAATCATGTGGCAGCAACTCAGTACATAAAAGCATACAGGCATAGACAAGAGGTTCAGTTGTTGTTCAGACCAAACTTTAGAATGAGGAAGAAATGTGATCTACATTATTTTGACCATGGAATGATTGCCAGTGCCAGACGAGGTGGTTTGAGTAACTCAGAAACTGCTTATTATCTTGAGATTTTCACACACAACAGTCTTCAGAGTTTACAGAGAATGATGTGCAAAACAAAAAGAAATCCATTGACTGGCGGGTTTATGGGCAAAAATGCTTTGTCAGAGCAGAATAGTTAAGTCTGTTTCAATCTGACAGGAAGGTGACACATAACCAAACATGCAAACTAGAGGTCATGGGTTAAAGGTGAAAGGTGAGATGTTTAAGGGGAACAAAGAGTGAACTTCATCATTCAGAAGGTGGTGAGACTGTGGAACAAGCAGCCAATGGAAGTAATGGATGCAGGTTCCATTTCAACGTTCAAGAGAAATTTAAATATGTATATGGATGGGAGAAATATGGAGGGCTATGGTCCAGGTGCAGGTCGATGGGACTGGGCAAGTTAATAATTCAGCGTGGATTAGATAGGCTGAAGAACCTACTTGTGTGCTGTCTTTATGACTCTATAAAGTGGCCACTGTGTGTATATAAAAAATAGAGACTGACGATCTACAACTTCACCGTTACTTTAATAGCAGTTGTTTATTCTCAGGCTGTCTCAGAAAGATATGATCTTACATTCACTAAATTAATAATCCAAATTTTGGATTTTCTTTTCAGCCATGCTCTCATAACACCCTTATTTGCAAGATTCTATTTTACCTGCAATACAAGTATATGCCCATTTCATATTTTCATGGTATTTAGTCACACCTGTAGCTTTCCAAGCAGCTGGTATTTGTGAAAATCACAGAGTCATGTATAATATTTGGATCTTGGATTTAATAATAGAATGCTCATGACCAGAATCAAGTATCTTGCTGTTGTACAAATATTTCTTTAATCTGCTCAAAACGTCGACTCTACTCTTTTCCATAGATGCTGCCTGGCCCGCTGAGTTCCTCCAGCATTTTGTGTGAGTTGCTCGGATTTCCAGCATCTGCAGATTTTCTCTTGTTTGAAATTGGAAATATGCTGTACCCTTACCTCTTTGCCAGCATGCCCATCATCTGTCCTATTGTTCACAACAAAAAACAAAGATAATGTGTTTTGGAAAACAATGAATCTAAGGTTTTTCTTTTAGATTTCCAAGACCAGTTATTTACTTGAATATTTATAGTTACCAACATCACAGCTAACTCATTGACACATTGACATTTCAAATTTTTAGTTTATTGTCTAGATACCAAATGGTTTTAGAAACGCAGCTTCAATATTAGTCCTTTTCCTCAGCCTTTTCAATGGAATTTTCTAAACATGTCTACCCCAACATACTGGTTCTATACTGTATTCATGCATCCTTCCTGAGCAGCAGTAGTTGACTTTATGTTGAGCTCATGGGTTATCCTCCACAAAACAAGAACTGAGGGTCCATTCTGCCATTAGCATGCTAATGAGCACTATAATCAGACACAATTACTTCAGTAGTACTTTTAACTACTTCTGTATTGTGACTGTGATCAAGTTATGACACTGAAGCTGGTGATATAGAAATCTTTATTCAGCACAACATGCCAGCATCATTCTGGATATACTGTCAGCCAAGGCTCACAAACCCAAAGGTACATCACATTTTTATGCCCTTAAGGTCAAAGGTAACAGGTGATTCAATACAATTTCAATAGTTACAATGATATTGTTTACTTCAATACTTTGGGTTAACAAATGGTTGCTTTGAGATACATAGTGGAAGCACATTGTAATTAATAAGACACCTCTGAAGGTCCAAGTACCTTTGGGAGAAACTAATTCTAAAGCCTTTTGATGACAGAGAGCCAGACGCCTGAAATTAATGTTGTCAGGGCTATCTGATTACACAAAAACTATTGATTGCCTATACTTGTGACCATGTTTGATATGCTAAGTGACAACATCCATCTGGTCTGCCAGTTTGCACTCAATAATCTGGCCTTGTTGCCTGGTTTGATGCAAGCCAATTAACTCAAACCCATTGTCTTAATGTTGGTTCTTGCATACGCAATCTCTTAGTTTGTGGGGCAACCTGCACTTTTAACTTCAATTTACTGCTTCCAATTTACGAAAAAAACCTGAGGGATAATTGCAAACTTCCTGAACTTATTTACATTTACAATAAGAACTGAAGACTGGTTCTTGTTTGAATTAATATCTGCTATATTCATATAATTTCAGAATTATGCACTTACAAAATTAACACATGCAAGGTCATGTTTCCAGAAATATTCCCAAAATAATTGCACTTGAAGCATTGTCATGCTAACGATGCAGATATGAGTGAGAAGTTGGGCATATAGGTGAGACACCTAGACATTTTTACCATGCAGAACTCCCAATTCATCATGTGTAGGAGAATGGGTTTTCCATGAACATTCATACTCAAGATATCTTCATCCACATTCTCCCACAATTGCGGGCAGTATTGTGTGGATCTGAGCTTGGAACTGGTGAGGAGGTGTTTTGTGGTAAAGGCAAATGTAGGGGTGACACAGGTGAATAGATGTTTGCAAGAAAGGTGGAAGGAATACTAAGGGGATAAGCAAGATGAAGGGAGAAGTGCTTCTGAAGAAAATGTTCGAAGATTCTATTAGAGGATTGGCAGAATGTTGTGGAAGCATACTGCTCTTCCTGTGAGTGAAGTAGGAGGGACACAAATCAGCAGTAAGCCAAACTCCACTCAACCAAACATGTGAGTTAGGATATAGTGTTCAAGTTCCAGGTGCTGTAGTTGGGCAACACACACACACACACACACACACACACATATTGAGTCAGAGTAAAACAGAGAACGAACCAGAAAGATACCGTATGTACTTAATGAGGCAAACTCATGACAATTAAGTACACATTCATAGGAAATTATGAGTATATGAAGCTAGACTTACATGTAAAATATCCAAAATTATACACAACATGAGTAAGCAATTTTAAAGTACATGAGAAGATTAATATCATGTAAGCATTTATTAAATTACCAAGCCTGGTCAACACTATACCAATATTTGGGATTAAATTTTTACATAATATTAACACAAAATGTTATTCAGATAGTGTTCTCCTTTGTGAACTAAGCCAAAACTTACAGATGATGACTTACGATGGTACAGACAACGGAAAGGCAACACAAGAATGTGTAAATGTGCTTTAGTCTGACTGAAAAACCGCACCAAAACAAAATGGCTGCTCTCCTCATGTGGTCCAACTGAATTTCAAATTTGAAGTCAACAGAGCTATCAGAATCATAAAAGGGGGCAGGGTTATATTTTAAAATAAAAGCCTGAACAGCAGTGTACTGAATATATGGGGCTAATCACTATAGATGGGAACATAGAGAAGACTTCTGACCTACTAGTACCATGAATAGGGTCAGGCCCTTAACCAGACTAGAGTAGGCCTTTGTTCATGAACTCAGCAGCTGCATCAGAATTTCATACAGCTGTCTATTATGCACTGAGAGAGATGCATGTGGAATTTCCAGAAGTGTACTACACACTCACCTATATCATGTGCAAGTCAGGTTTACGTTCAATTTGCAGCCTCAGCACAAAACAATGAGAGAATTAGCCAGCCCTTCTCATTAATCTGAATCTTAATTTTTCATTGGGCAATTTGTGGGATTCTAATTCTATCCTTTCCAAAACAGTTCCTTTCAATTTAAACTACACAATCTTGGATTTGCTCAATCCAATATTAAATCTGATCCTTGAATATTTCCATAATCATATGCCCATTGCCCGAACTATGGGAACACCTGTCAATTGCCACTCTGTCATCTAGCAATCATGTTATTTATAGTGCTATGTTTCTTATGGTTGCTGCATAGTCCAGCAGTGTCAAGCTGAAAGCACGAGGGACATAGAAGTAAATTGTAGCCTTAGGTGGATCTTTGTCAAACAGGACTAAAGGTAGTTTGAAAGATATCTGTAGATCTTTGTCGTAAATCTGATGTCACCTGTTGAAGAAATCACAATAATTCTTAAGGCATAACATTAAGAAATGCTGCTGGCTATATAAATGCTTCCAGAAAGTGGTAAATGGAAGACACGTAATGTGCGTCATCTTTAATCACAGCAAATGTCACTTGGAGAAATATTCCCACCTTGAATAGTGCTGCTTGATTTAATTATAGCCATTGTCAGTAGAAGAACAATTACACATTGCAATCCTGCCTGCAGTTCTCAGTTAAACTCTCTGTGGACTAGAATAAAATGATTTTCTTCCCCAGTTAAACATATTGTTGAGGATATGTTACATGTTACCATTTATATTTCTACAAAGCTGCACCTTTTAAATATAATCTGCAAAATACACAAGATCATGGGTAAGAATTCGGAAATGTTTGTAAAGCAATAATTTAACTGAAGCTGGTCCTATTGAAAGAAAGCATTTTTCTGTATCAAACTTCATTTGACATTATCCATAGGGAAAGGCGCAGTTTCTTTGCCACGTTAATTACAAATCACCTTTGTTTCATCAATTCCCACTTTCAATCAAGCAATTGTTATTTCAGCTGAGAGAAATAGGGGGAAAATATTTTGTGGCGATGGCATAGATCTGTCAAAGAGCAGATGCAGTTATGATCATGTCCTGGAATTTTGAAAATATCACATTTTTGTCCTATATTAAGTCATGAAATTATATACAATTTCCAGTCAGTATTTTGAGAGCAATAGAAAGTATCATACAAGCAAATAAAATGTTTTTTTAATTAGCTAGTTTCTCCAAATGACAGTACTAAAACCAACCCAACCCAACCCAAATCCAAATTGGTTATAAACCAACCCCATCCAAAATTTAAATTGTGCCGAAAGATTTACTTTAAAATTACAAAGTATGCAAAGTTTGATCTAGATGACTGTACTCTTAAATGCTCAAAGGAAGAGAAAAAGCAGCCTATAGTCATTGTTAACAGTGCAAAAGAGAAAAAAAATGCAAAAGCTGGAAATGAAATGAAATGGGGAAAATATTTGAAATGTGTGTTGTATTTAAGCCTTGAAATGAATCTGGGATTTATTACACAAACACAAGAAAATCTGTAGATGCTGGAGATCCAAAGAAATGCACACAAAATGCTGCAGGAACTCAGCAGGCCAGGCAGCATTTATGGAAAAAAGTAAACAGTCGACATTTCGGTCTGAGACCCTTCATCAGGACTAGAAAGGACGGGGGAAGAAGCCAGAATAAGGAGGTGGGAGAAGTGGAGGAAGAAATACAAGGTGGCAGGTGTCAGGTGAAATAGGGAGGTGGGGTTGAAGTAAAGAGCTGAGAAGCTGATTGGCAAAAGAGGCAAAGGGCTGGAGAAGGGGGATTCGGATGGGAGAGAACAGAAGACCATGGAAGAAAGGGAATGTGAGAGGAGCTCCAAAGGGAGATGATGGACAGATAAGAAGAGAAGGTGTGAGAGGGAAACAAGAATGGGGACTGGTGAAGGAGAAGATGGGAGGCAGTTACTGGAAGTTAGAGAAATCGATGTTCATGTTTGGAGGCTACCCAGATGGAATATAAATTGTTGCTCCTCCAACCTGAGTGTGGCCTCATCATGGCAGTAGAGGAGGCCATGGACTGACATGTCAGAATAGGAATGGGAGATACAATTAAGATGGGTGGCCATTGGAAAATCCCACTTTTATGGGATATAATGCTTCATTTCAGGTTTTTTCTCTTTGGATTCCACCATAATTCCTCATTTTACGCACTGTAAGTAGATTATAATTATTTTTACCCACAGTTGTATTCTACTAGAATGACAAGAATGATGTTAAGTATTACTTCTAACCATAAACTATACTCTCATGTACAGGTACACCAATACTACAACTGCCTCCCAGAAGATAAAATTCCTTATGTTAACAGCCCTGGAGAGAAGTATAGAATTAAACAGCTGTTACATCAACTACCACCACATGACAATGAGGTAATTGTAATATTATATAACCTGTTGTATGCACGGTTTGCAATAGACTCAGAATGCCATAAAGTCTTCTACAACATAATAAAAGAAATCCAACGCATCGACATCCAACCTTTGCACTTCTAGATATTTGTGCTTCTCAGTTTCTCAGTTCCTGTCTCATAGTTGTAACAGTGTTAAACTTGTATCTTTTTAAAAACCTTAAATTGAAAATTGACTACATCAAAAACTCTAGCAATAATCATTGTTAACTAGCTCAGTATCATTGATGGAATCACTTTTAACTACATAATTATAAAAGTGCTTAGAGAATCTCTTATGGCTATACAAATATAAAAGTACTTACACGTATATTAAACAACAACTGCACTACTTTCGTAAAGTTAATGTTTTTTTCTGGACTACTTCTGCAGTTATTGCCATTTTATGCTGAGTGCCTGCTTATTGAAAATTATGTTGTGTTGTTGATAAATGTGGCCCGATGAATCTTTAACTCTCCTTTAAAACTTAAAGAATACCATGCAGTTTTATAATTTAAGGATGTAGTAATCTCACTATCCCTAAATATATAATCCACATAGAAGTCACACATAGTTAAACTGTCCAAGAATGTGATGACTAGGTTCATTTGTCAGAGTGACAAGCCGGCAGGATGTTTTTGGGGTGTGGTCTTTCATTGCTTCACTGCTGAGTCACATTCTTCCTTTCAATTGAAAGTGCTCTATTCCTAATTTTTCCAAACAAAATCTCCATATGTTCTGATGCTCCATTGCAGATCAGACTGTACCAACACATCATTTTTCAGAGTGTTTTCATATTTGATAAACTATATATCTATATAACTGTATAAATTATACAACTGAGAGCATCCTGACTGGCTGCATCACTGCCTGGTATGGGAACTGTACCTCCCTTTATCGCAGGACACAGCAGAGAGTGGTGCGGACAGCCCAGCACATCTGTAGTTGTGAATTTCCCATGATTCAGGACATCTACAAAGACAGATGTGAGAGACGGGCCTGAAGGATCACTGGGGACCCAAGCCACCCCAACCATAATCTATTCCAGCTGCTACCATCCAGGAAACAGTACCGCATCATAAAAGCCAGGACTAACAGGCTCCGGGACAGCTTCTTCCACCAGGCCATCAGACTGATTAGCTCACGCTGATCTGAGTGTTTTTCTATGTTACACTGACTGTTCTATTTATTATAAATTATTATAAACTACTGTGATTGCACATTGCACATTTAGACAGAAACGTAAAGATTTTTACTCATGTACGTGAAGAATGTAAGAAATAAAGTCAATCCAATTCAATCATTTTCCTTTGTTATTTTGAATTCTTGGATTAATCAAGGAATCAATTTTAATAGAGCACAGGAAACTGTGGCTTTGTTTAATCTATACATCTACACTAATGATGTGCAGACACAGCTAATATCCCACAACAACAGATGGGGAATTTGAATTAACCAATGTAAGTTTTGTTTAAAAAAAACTATGCCTCTGTAATGATGACCATGAAACTAACTGGTTGTTGTGGAAATTCATGTGGTTCATCAATATCCCTTGGAAAGAAAACTGGCACTCTTCCTGATATCCTCTGTAGGTCCCCTTAAATAGCGAGGCAACAGACTAGGCTGACTCTTAGTGTCAAAGTACAGTAAAAATACACCAAATGGACAATGAAACTTCAAGGTACAAATATGGCAAACATTTCCAAATCTGTCTGACCTTGCACAGACCTCGTGAACATCTGAACTTCACTGTCTAAGATTAGAAAGCTGTTCCATCAACAATAAAGGGACATCCTGGTGCAGCTGAATTTGTGGAATCATATCTTTGATATAACTTCTGAGATTCTTTTGTATGTCCAATCAACTGACATGACAAGCCCACCAAAAATGGCAACGCTTCCGTTTTTACAGTGAGGTGGGATAAGCCCCGAGAATCCTCAACGTTTAATAATTTCAGGATTTCAGACCAAAGCTAGGACTTATTATCATCTCTTACCTTCAAATGATTAATTAGCTCTCCTCCATATTAATCAGCTCTTGGAAAAAGTACTTGGAATAGAAAAGACGCAATGTACTCTGGGTCAGAGACATCTGTGTCTATCACAAAGAGTATCTTCATAACAAAATCACTAACCAAACCTTGAAACAAATAACGTGAGAGAACTAAGGTGGGTGCTAAATATACTTGGCCTTGACTAAACCATCCTACCCAATAACGATTCATTTGTCTGTAAAAGGATTGGCAGTTATCAGCATAGCACAATCCTTATAGAGGCAAACCTCTTCTCAATATTATGCTTATGGAAAGAAATTCAGAACTGATATAGAAACTTAAAGCTGGGCATCCATGAGGACATCTTTGCAAGTGTATTTTACTGTAATTTATAATCACATGGTCTGTTCTATCTATGTTTTACTAAATAGAGAAAGCTTTTGGCATATTGGCCTTCATAAATCATTGAATACAGAAGTTGGAATGTTATGTTGGAGTTGTTTAAGACATGGTGAGACTTAATATGGAGTACTGTGTGCAGTTTTGGTCACCTACCTACAGGAAAGATATCATAAGGTTTAAAGAGTGCAGGGAGGTTTTACAAGGATGTTGCCAGGACTTGAGGACCTGAGTTAAAGAGAAAGGTTGAATAGGTTAGGACTTTATTCTCCCAGAGCGTAAAAGAATGAAGGGAGATTTGATAGAGGTCTACAAAATTATGAGGGGTATAGATAGAGTAAATGCAAACAGGCTTTTTCAACTGAGGCTGGGTGAAACTCAAACAAGAGGTCATAGGTTAAGGGTGAAAGATTTAAGGGGAACATGAGAGGGAATTTCTTCACTCAGGATGGTGAGTGTGTGGAATGAATTGCAAACAAAAGTGGTGGGTGAAGGTTCAATTTCAACATTTAATAGAAATTTGGAGAGGTACTTGGATGGCAGGTGTATGGAGGGATATGGTCTGGGTGCAGGTCCATGGACTAGGCAGATCAATAGTTCAGCATGGACTGGTTGGGTCAAAGGACCTGTTTCTATGCTGTAGTGTTCTAGGACTCTAGGAAAAGGTAGATGTTTTCTTCTCACCCAATTTCATACATCATTTCAATGAGAAAAAAATCTTCTAGCTGAGCACATTGTTTTATATTTAAAACATTTCTGTGATTATGTGGTGCATTTTCAGGTTCGGTATTGCAATTCACTTGATGAAGAAGAAAAGAAAGAACTACGACTTTTCAGCAGTCAAAGAAAAAGGGAAAGTTTGGGAAGAGGTACTGTTAGACCTTTCCCTATAACTATGACTGGTGCAATTTGTGAACAGGTAAGCAGTCATATCTTAAATAAAAGTCATTGTTAACTACCCCAGAATTTGAAGTGACCAGTGAACCAATTCATCTTACTTTAAAAGGTACAGTTTGGGGAAAGAGGGCAGAGGTTTCACAGGAGTAGGCTTTTGTGAAACACAGTTGCTTCAACCTGCTTCCATATTCCATAACTTTATGTAGTTATCATCTAAAAATTAATCATAACTTTTGACAGCATTGTCATTTCTTTTTTTATTTAACTTCCTTTCCAATAAAATGCACTGACTGTTTATTGTGATGAAGTTCCACTTAAACTGGGAGTCAACCAGGAACCAATTTTCATCCCACCTAACATGATGCTGTATGTCTTAATTACTTGTCTAGTCTACCACAGAACACATCCCAATCCCTTGACCTCTAACACCAAGAAAGGAGTGCTTCAATCATGTGGGAATGCTACTTATTTGCATCTGCCCTCCATTCATATTTATTCCTTCAGTGTTGCTGGGTCCAAATCTTACCAAACCCTACTGAAAACACTTCTCCAGAAGTATAATTGATGCATAAAGGGAGCTCACCTCCTCCATCACAGGGGCAATTTTGAATGGTTTTAAACGCTGATCTTGCTAACAAAGACCAGATCCCATAAAATGAATTATTACAAAATAAATGCCATTCTCCATGCTGCTACAGAGGAATAGGTTTCTTCAGTTGGTAAAACTTGCAGCCTAACCCACTTTGATGTTCCTTTCTGCTCTCTCTTATTTCATTGCTCTAGTGGTATCCTAATTCTATCATTTCAAACCAGAATTAAGTGATGACAAATTGCATACTGTAGTACAAAAACAACTTCTGATCAAAGTGACTAGATTCTAACTCTTCTCCCCCTTCATCCCCCACCCACACATCTCTGAGTTGATTGATGATTCTATTTATTCAGGATTGCAGTCCCTGTTAATAATTGGGAAAAATCTACAAGTGGAGAATAATATATAATTTAGCCACCATTTGCAGATTTTTCCAACTGTTAACAGATATTTTGGGCTTCTTCATGTGCTTTACATCTTCTAGTGTTACATACTCCTCAAATGAAAAGAGTAAAAAATACTCTGCTTTCCTGTGATTGCTTATTCTCTTTGAGACATGTTATCAGTATAATCTCATTAGTGACATTTATCTGAACAATACAGGAAGCCCTCGACCAAATCATTACATTTATTTATTTCCTTGTGTTAAGTCCCTGAGCCTCGAGTGACTTAGCTGTTACTCATTGTTATCAAATCTGGGTGCAATGTCTGGATTTGAAGCTTCATCATGCAATGTTTATTTGAAGTTCAGCTCAAAGATTGCAAGTGGAGAGCAAGTAACAAGAGAAAAAATGTAGAAAGGAGCCTTGAAAATGTGCTTGGAAGAGGAGCAACAAAGAAAAATTATATAAGCGTTATTGGTCTTTGCCTCTAAAATGATCCTACGAGTAATGAATTCTCTTATTCTGTGCACACTCTAAATGACAAATCAAGTTAAAAAGTGAGCTTTTCATAAATTGGAGAAGCAACTAAGGTTTATGATTTTAAAATTTGCATAACAATTGGAGCTGTGATCACTAATCTGGATATTGTCTAAAAATTATTTTCTTTATAGTTACGTAGTTGCTGATATTTACCAGGTATCTTTTAAAATGTGAAATGGGCCCTAATGTTATCTTTAATTGTAAATTAGTGTGGAGGACAAATCAGTGGAGGAGATATTGCTGTATTTGCCTCACGAGCAGGCCATGGAATTTGCTGGCATCCCCGCTGCTTTGTCTGTGCAACGTGCAATGAACTGTTGGTGGACCTTATTTATTTTTATCAAAATGGAAAGATATATTGTGGGAGACACCATGCTGAGCGTTTGAAGCCCAGATGTGCAGCATGTGATGAGGTAAGTCAGCTAAAAAGCATTAATTTAAAAGAATAGTTTGTAATATTAAAAAGGTTACTTTTAAGCCTGAATATGATTATGTATGACTAATAAATTAAAACACAGTATTTATCATAATTATGAATCTTTTCCTATTCTGCACAATATCAGAATTCACATTCCTTAAATTATGATCTTATAAGATTCTAAAGGGGAATGGCAAGATATTAAGATATTTTGTCTAATCAAAAATTCTGTAAAAAGGGACATAGTTCCAAGATTAGGAAGCAGTAATTTAAAACTAAGAAGCATTGGAACAACTCACAGAAGGTGATAAATCTCTGCAATTCTCTAACCCAGAGGATTGTGGAGGCTAGATCACCGGGCATATTTAAAGTGTTAGCAGATGCATTTTTGAAAAATTATGGAAGAGATGAGGCTTGCGTCAGATCGGCTGTGATCATGTAGAATGATTAGGCAAGTTTGAGGGACTGAGTGACCTACTCATGCCCCTTGTTTCTTATGTCTTGGGAATGTTCTTGTGCAAGCTAGGCGATACTGAGCTTGCGAGACTTCGGCATTTAACATATACAAACATTCTTTATATTAAAAAAATGAATTCAGTAACTCAAAGTGATTCACAGAAAAAAAATCTATTTCCTGAGCTGGCATTTGTTTTTCAAAGTGTCATCTGATGAAAAAACATATTATTATTGGATTCACCCTGTAAACAGGGCAAAACAACTTGCTTCACTGAGATGCATTATGGACACCAGCACTTCAGTGTACATGCCACTCTCACGTAAAAGACACATAGAATATGCATGGATGATTTAAATTGCCTTATAATACTTCTCATGAATCACCTCACTGAAAATGTAGCATCTACTTCTAAATAAGAAACCTGGTGGCAAAGGTGGGGGACATTCACAGGAAACATAGCTTTAGCGCCTTCACAAAGCACAGTACTTGCTCCATTTAAAGGAGTAGTTATCTGTTGTAGTTTTGCTGAGGAGTGAGGTACTGTTTGATACATCTAAAGGCCACAAGATTCCAGCAGCAACTGTTGTGAGAACTTTGGTAAGCTCAGACGAACACTTAAATTTCATATCACTTTTCCTTGGATATTCGGATGGTGGACACATCTCTGGGTGTGCAGCACAACCATGAGAAAAAGGAGTGGGCCTACAGGCAAAGCAGACATGGCGGGAGACCCCAAAGAACTATAAGCAAACAGTTCACTAATATTTGAGGAGAAATATTAGTAGTCAGTAAGCTTTGCTAAAGCAGTAGTGAGCAAGATCCATTCCCTGCAGAAGAGCACCAGTTCCACACCACTGTCTAAATTGTGCTGACTGTACATATGAAAGTTACCCTGAACTCCTAAATCAGAGGTTTAAGGACCAAATAAATTCCACTTTAACAATCCAAGCAACCCATGTGAAAATGGAGCTCTTACATGCAGGAAGTTGCAAGTGCAGTTATCGTGTGAATGTGTAACTCATGCCATGAAAACCCTTATTGAATTGCAACTGGTGAGTTTATCCACAGAGAATCAGTGATAACTCCAACTTTCAGCTACAACACCACACAGGAGAGTTAGTTCCTTTGATAAAAGAGCTATCTCTCTTTCTGTGGCTTCTCACTCTACTTGGTCAGACTATCTGTTGCTGGTATAACTGGACTAAAGGTCCCTCAGAGCCTGATGAAGAGCATCTCCATATCCTCATACCTGGAGTGATCTGGGAGTACTTGGTGTGGGTTTATATTCTTGTCATTTGTGCTTGCTCGCTATGTATTCACTTTGGGGCACATCTTCTTCGCATGATATCTTGCCAAGGAGGAAGAGCAGACAGGTGAAAAGCTCTCTCGGTTAAGCTGTTAGGGTGCACCTCTTGTGTGGTAGATTTTGCTAAACTTGTGCGTATAGAAGTTATTAGCACTGCAGGTCAATTTAGCATTTAATAATGTTAATGCCATTTAATCGTACTAATGGCATTTAATAATATTAATATAGTACTACTCTAGTACACCAATGAATGCATGCATTATGCTCTCTGTTTCAAGACTAAACAACTATTTTGGGGGCTAGTGTTTGGCAAAATAGTTTCATGGAAGTTCATATTCAAAAGTAAAAATGGTCTCCAACATCTGTTCAGAGTTTCTTGCCTACCACCTGCTATTCTCATTGACTCAGTAAAGTACTTCATCTTGGGCACAAGCCAGTTATACATTGAAGGATCTGTCTCTTGATAGTACCTCTCCCATGAGTATGTTCAGAAGAAAAGTTTACTGTGAAGAAAACTATCTTATATTGTGTTTTATATCATCATAATTTCTAGTCCTATGAAGTTGTGAATTATGCCAAAAGATTTTATCATTGAAACCCCGGTTTCCTTGGGCTGCATACGTCTAGGGAATATACACTCCAGTGAAATCCATGAGATTAGGATGGCTCTTTCATCCCAAACCCCAGTTTGTGTGAATGCTGTGTAATTTGCTACCATTACAACTTGGTGCCAAGAAATAACAGGCAGCACACTGCATACAATTAAAGGAATTATATTTATGAATGTTAACGTAAATAAAGGGTTAGTAAAAAGAAAGAAAAAAACAAAAAGGACCCATTATAATTAAATAGTCAAATGTGCACAAGTTGGAGCTCAACTCTTCCAAAAGTCAAATTCACCAATCTTCAGTAGACCTCCGCTTGCTCTGTCGAATCACAGTTCCACCACCAAGTTCAATCCTATGACCGTTCTCTCCAGTATCTTCTTTCTGCATCTCCTGCCGAACAAAGACCCCAGCTCACACCACAAAAAAAACGCTCCCCTGATTGGATCGCTCATCCATAATCTCTAACGATAACCCAAGCACTGCTTCTACAGAAAGACCATTATGTTAGCAGTGAAATCTTTACTAGGGTACTAGTTACGTCATTGTTGATCAATGCAGGTTTGAAAATGTAACTACCTCTGTGCAACGGTATGTTTTGTTCGGCTGAATAATATCAAATATATATTTATTTTTATAGATAATATTTGCTGATGAGTGCACAGAGGCTGAAAGTAGGCATTGGCATATGAAACATTTCTGCTGTTTTGAGTGTGAAACTGCCCTGGGAGGCCAAAGATACATAATGAAAGAAGGTCGGCCCTATTGTTGTAACTGCTTTGAGTCTCTATATGCAGAATATTGTGATACATGTGGTGAACATATAGGTAAGTCTGACTTTTATATTTATAGAGCATTTAGAACCTCTATGTATTAGTTAG
This sequence comes from Mobula birostris, assembly GCF_030028105.1. Taxonomy (NCBI): domain Eukaryota; kingdom Metazoa; phylum Chordata; class Chondrichthyes; order Myliobatiformes; family Myliobatidae; genus Mobula; species Mobula birostris. The sequence goes on along the minus strand of NC_092385.1, from coordinate 30,862,470 downwards.
CAAATTCAATGATGCTGCCATAGCTGGCATTTATTGTTCATCCCTAATTAGAATTCCAAATGCATTCCACTTCATTGATTGATCTGGAGTCACAAATGGACCAAAACAGGTATGCAAGGCAGATTTTCTTGTCCGAAAAACATAAGTGCACCATTCCTTAAAAACCAACAGTTTAGTGGTTTCATGGTCATTGGTCATTATTACTGATTCTAGCTTGTTGCAGATGTTTTTTTTAAATTTCCCAACTACTGATACAGGATTCAAACTTCTACCTCTTTAGTCTGTCATCCACGCATCCAGGTGTTAATTTTGTAATTTAACCATTATCCTACTATTCTCTGTTTCAGCAAAGAATTACTCCTGCGCATTTTGACATTTAGACTTATATAGTATGTTAAATGGGAGTTTAGAGACAGAAATAAATCAGTTTTTTGCTTTTGATTTTTTTTAGTTATTAGGTCAGAGACCAATGATTTCCTATAAGGGAAATCTGTAAATATTGTGGAAAAAGTCACAAGGTAAATGGAGATGACAGTATGCAGAGGGTTTTTATCTTCAATTGCTCTAGATGGAGCATTCTAGATTCTTTAAATCCTCTTTAAGTAAATTTCACAATTTCTCTCCTTTCTTCAGTAATGATTTCAAATTGATGGTTCCACAGTCAGAAAAAAAGTCTTCCTAGTCACTCTCATAAATTTCTGTAAATTGATTTGTTTTAATTCAATAGCCTTTTAATTGCCCTGTAGTGGAAGTAATACCAGTAGATGGCAAATATATTCCCTGATTATCTTCATTCTGGTGAATCTCTGCTGAATGGTTAGATATCAATTTATAACGTACACAACGATACATACAGTTTCTATTTGCAGCAAGCCAATGCTTTGTACAAATTTGCCCCTATTTTTTTTCTAAGCCCCAACTAATAAAATATAACCCCATCTTTATATAATGGTATAAACTATTTGGACTTTTTCTAAACTTTTCTCTCTTCCTTCCAATACCTCAATGACTCTTCATTGTCTTTCGTTGTTCTTACTTCAAGTATAGTGTGGTTTCACTGTGAGATGTTGGTTAAGTAATCCAGTAACCTGCACTTAAACAACAGGAATTCTCCAGATGCTGGAAATTCAAGCAACACACATCAAAGTTGCTGGTGAACGCAGCAGGCCAGGCAGCATCTCAACTCTTCCTTCAGTTAGCCCTAACAAAGGGTCTCGGCCTGAAACGTCGACTGTACCTCTTCCTAGAGATGCTGCCTGGCCTGCTGCGTTCACCAGCAACCTTGATGTGTGTAATCTGCACTTAAAATTCAGAGATGAGACTTCCCAGCCCTTACACAATTGAAAGATTTGCACTAATAAATTAAATTTGCATTTTTTTAAGTACCTGGTCACATCTAGTTTATTAGCTTGCTTTAGGAAATGAAATCTGTCGTTATCCAGTCTTGGTGAGATATCTTCAGATTCGTGGCAATGTGTATGCCTCTTAAATATCCTCCAGTGTAATTTGGCAAGCTGTTCACTTGCATCAAAGCTGTAACTTGGAAACTTAAGAATAAATTCTGACAGTTCACCTGGTATTCGCATTGGCACTGAATTCAGAAACTGTAAGCTCAAGCCCAGCCCTGTCAATCTTGCACAATTCTCTACATGAACATGTTGGACTGGTGTCTTAAGTGAGCAGAGTAGTTCCACAGACTAGTCAGGTGACATCCTGGCAGAGTTGTACTCTCAATCCTGACTACATTCTGTTCTTAGAGCCCTGAAATTTCACTGATCTCGTTAGCAGGAAGTTATAATTAGGGAGGTAAAAATAGGGCATGTAGAAAACACTAAAATGCAGATTCAACATAGATTTTATAAAGAAACATCAGAATTTTTTAAGGTTTTTTGAGGTTGCAATTTGCAGAATGGATACAGTCAATATTAGAATATGAGTTAATGTCATGTATTTGGATAGATAATATTTGATACAGTCCCACACAAGAGTAATAAACAAAATTAGAGTGCAAAGCTTTGGGGTAATATACTGGCATTGTCTGAGGATTGGTTAAGAGATAGAAAACAGACATAAATTGAGATGCTGGGAGAGTTGGGGTGTCATAGGGATCAGTGATGAAGCTCCAGCTCTTCCCAACCTTATATTCATGATTTGAATTAATATGATTAAAGCTGATCATGCAAATCCAGGCAGAAGTGTGGGCTGTGAGGAGGATGCAGAGGGGTTTCAGGGTGATTTAAACAAGCTAAGTAAATAGTCAATTATATGGCAGAGGGAATATACTGTGGAAGTACGTGAATGCTGAGAGGTAGAAAGGTGTTAGTGTTCACAAGGTGTCTTTTTACATAAATCACTGAGAGTTAACCTGCAGATTTAACAAGTAATTAGGAAGGCAAAAGGAAGTTACTCTTCACTGCAAGACAATATGAGTACAGGAGTAGTTATACAGAGTTCTAATGAGATTATATCTGAAAGTTGATACATCTCATCTCTTATCTCTGATTTGCTGATGGTACAAAGATAGGTCAAAAAGTACGTTGCTAAAGGGACAATAGTGGGCTTCTAATATATATGGATAAGTTAAGTGAGTTGATAAAGATCAGGAAAATAGCGAATAACGTGGAAAAATTGAAATTGGCCATTTTGGGAGAAAGATTTTAAAAGGAACTTCTTATCTAAATGGTGAGAAATGGAGGAGGTCTGTGATGCAAAGGGATCTGTGTGTTCTAGTGCATGATTCATAAAAGCTAATATGCAGGTAAAGCAAGAAATTGGAAAGCTAATAGAATGTTATCACTTCTATCAGGGAAAATTAACTACATAGTAGGGAGGTTTGCTTCAATTACATAGGACATATCTGTTTGGAGACTGAAAATCTGTATACTGTATTGACCTTATTTAAAGAAAGTGGTTAAAATGTAATTGAAACAAGTTAGAGAAGGTAAGTTTACAGGACTAATACTTGGAATGGATGACTTGCCTTGAGAGGAAATGGTGGAGAGGCTAGACTTGTATCTTTAAGAATTAGGTTTTCGAATAGCAAGGGGTGACTTGATCGAATATATTTGATTCTGAGAGTCCTAACAGAGTGGATGTGAAGATGTTTCCTCTTGTGGAAGAATCTAAAAATAGACCTCACCATTCTAAAAATATTTTTAATGCCTATTTAAAAAGGATGTGAGGTGATTTTCGTTATTTCCTCTGAGTCTTTGAAATTCTTTTCCTGATGTGCAGTGGAATCAGTCCTTTGTATACTTCTAAGGTATAGGGAGAGGTATTCTTGATAAGCAAGAATAGGGAAGGCTACCACAAATGGATGGGAATGCAAAGTTAAAATTCACCATGATTTTACAAATGGCAATAGAGCTTGATGGGCTTATTCCTGCACTTGGTATATTGGATTACAAATCTGTCATGTGCTAGTGAATAAACTGTCTGGTGTGTGTTGTCAAGTGAAACAGAGGCAGATTTCCTACATGTATGCTTTCTGAATTGTTCTGTCAATTTGTTTAAATCACTTAATGTTACCCAGTTTAGCCGGGCCAAATCTGCAACAACTGATGTGCTTTTCTTCTAAAATGTAGAAAATGAGATGGTAAAATATTTAGTATCCCAAATATTTGAAAAATTATGCTTTATCCTGAATACAAAACAAATAGGGTGCAGATTTTTTTTGCTTTTAATAGATACAGTAAATAAAAAATAAATTGTATATGGTAGTTTCAAAATAAGTAGCAAGCCAGCAAATGGTAATGGAGTAACAAGTTCCAAGACAAGAGGTGGTAGAGATACAAAGGGGAATCCAGCCTTTATTCTAGAAAGTGGTCATTATTTTGAAACTGGCTGTTGTGTTTCATCTGAGTGCTCCAGTTTCCTCCCACATCCCAAAAATGCGCAGGCTGATTGGTTAATTGAGCACTTTAATTTATCCCTGGTGCCCAGAATCTGGGAGGGATCGATGAGAATGTGGAGAGAGAATAACATGACATTAGTGTACAAATAATGAAAACTGTGCTTAATGGACAGAAGGGATTGTTCCTTTTCTGTACGATTCTGAGGTTTGTACAGGTATTTACAATTAAAACAAATCTATGTGTCTCGTAAGTGGTTAACTATATATTGGCTGAAAACATTGTCCTTGTATAAGTGAAAGCAAAACCATCCAAGATTGCCACTCTGTCAACATCTTTTCTGGAAATCTGAATGTAACTATAGGTACGATCTTGATTTCCGCAGAAACAATGGTAATGATCAGTTGAACAATATTTATTTTATTTGTGCACTTTAGCTCAGTCCCAGAATATGTTTGCAAGCTTTTGGGAGAGCAGTAGGTTGATGGATTAGAATTACTATGGGAAACATAATTGAATATTGATCATCATAGTGTGTGATCTTTAGAGACCATGATTTGTTTTTTGCTGTCAGTTATAGCATTCATATGAAATTAGCCTGATATGTTTGAATATTGATTTTCCTCTGAAGAGAGTGGAACATTGTATGGCTTATTATTTTAAAGTGATCAACTTAATACTTTGTTAACAGTTTATTATTTTCACCACGTGAACTTTTGTCCATGTGATGTCAGTTGTATTTTTTATATGGTACAGATGAAAATAGGACAAAAGCAAGTAAGCAGGCTAAGGTATTTTTCTTTCTGACTACTCTATACAGTGAACTAATATATAAAAAATTAAACTTCATTTTATTAAGGTATTGACCAAGGGCAGATGACATATGATGGTCAACACTGGCACGCTACCGAGTTGTGTTTCTGCTGTGCACGCTGCAAGAAGTCATTACTTGGACGACCTTTCCTACCCAAGCAAGGACAGATATTTTGTTCCAGATCATGCAGCCTTGGAGAGGATGCTAATGGCTCTGATTCTTCAGACTCTGCCTTTCAAAGTGCACGATCAAGAGAGTCCCGGCGTAGTGCTAGAATAGGCAGAAACAGCAGTAAAGTAGAAGATAAAAGACAAACACTTTCACAACCTTCAATGAGTAGGTATTCCACAGATATTGATCCTCTTTCTCAGCAAATGGACATGCTTAGTCTTGCTGGCCAAGCTGCCAGCTTAAACAAAGAGGCACTATGGAAAACCAGAGATACCTATCAATTCGATGATAATTCTACTGAGAGGACTACATTTTCAGAAAGACCTTCTCAGCCTCTCAGCCAATACAGTGTAAGGACTGAATTTAATCCAACACAATGTATAACTAATCAAACTGAAATGTGGGGAAAAGAATTTAATACAAAGAGAAGTTCAACTGCTGCCTTGAAAGATCGTAGTGATAGTTTTATTCAAGAAAAGAAAGATGATTATTATCCTGCAACAGTCAGAACTCAAGAAAGTTTCAGTAGTGCTTCAACCCATAGTATTCCTGAATCTCGATCAAATCCAACTGTGCAAGGATATGAGATGGAAAGAGAATTGATTTCTCATCAGTGTCGAACCAGACATCCAATCAGTGCACTGAGTTTCACCGATCAGCTGACACTTCTGGAACAAACCCCAAGGGAGTCAATCGAATCTCTTGCACTTTCAAACGCAACAGGTACAGTATTAGATCTGATTAATTATTAGTTAAAAGAATTGTATTGGCTAACACCATTACTGAGTTGTAAGGAGGCCACCTTAGAAATAGAATAAAAACTGCATGTTCAATTCCTGATGTGTGCTGAGTCATCTGATCACTGCTAAAAAAACAAGTTCTATTAAGCATGTCCCACATCCATTTTGGCAATGACAAGATGACTGAACACTTACTATCACCACCATTCTCAAAGTTATCAAAGCTTTTGGATGTGGCAAACAAAACTGAGAGAAGGCTATAGACAATAAGGGAAAAATAAACTCTGGGTAATTAGTCCTCCACCCAACTTAGGAGATCAAGATTTGTCCTGAAGATCAACCAACCCATTCTTAGCCCATTGTTTATTTACTTGCCTCTTATTTTGGACAATTTCTGGTCCAGTCAAGAACCTATCTACCTGTCCCTTGAAAGGAATTGTAATTTTAATAATGACTATTCCCCATTCCTTTCCTATCAGTAAAATTAATATTCAATCTTCTCATTATTGTAGAAATTTATGCTGATACTTCTATTCCTGTGAGTCCTGAGTAAATTGGCCAACATGCTAAGCCTCTCTGCATAACAATGTATTTGTTCTTAATGAATCAATGACTGAGTGTTCCAAAACTAGATATAATCCCACCAGGTGTCATTTTACTGACAATGTGTAAAATAGGAGAAAGGTGTCCATTACTTTACGCTCAATATGGATTCTGATTACTTTCAAGTCAAGTTTATTGACATTGAATTATATACATGTATTCTGTCAAACGAGCCATATAATACACAATAACATAGGAAAGTAAGAACTAAATCTACAAATGAATTACGCATAGATAAACTAAGTAAAGTACATACTAACGTTTATAAATTAAATATTGTACTTTGGTTGTAGCCTTTTATAAAGTAGCCTGCTATTGATGAAAATGCATTTATCTAAATTCTACGTAACAAGTTTTGAGTATACTTATATTCATTCACAGTTCAACCTTCACCAAGATAGGATTGTTACTTCCATTCTGTGGAAAATAGGAAATACTCTAGTTATCATAATTATTTGGACTATGATTTAATAATTTTCATTTAACCCTAAGTAGCTTTGTAGTGAGAATTAACAAAATGACCGATGCAAGCAGTGCTGAAATATCTCAAATGTGGAAAGTGAAAGTTAGCCAAAGCAGAGACGTATACGTGGCTCAATCAAGTGGGAATATTGATTTCACTGTAAACATCAAAGTAACAATGGAGCCGTTTTTTCACTATGCTAACTTCATCTGTGCCATCAACAGGTCATTTCACTGGCACACACTCCAGGCGCAAAAGGTCTGGACCCTTCTTCAGTGAATTGAAACATTGTTTCTGGGTCAAACTAGCCTAGAGTATTCAGGAAGAGATCAGACTCAGAGTCTGAAGAGTCAATGCTGTCAGTATCCATGTGGAAGGAGTCAACCTGGTGGACAACTGGGCCTGCACTGGCTGCAGTCTCAGCTGACCTGATCGCCAGTCTGATTTCATCCACCTTGGCCTTTTCTGAATTCAGAACTTCCATCCCATCCTTGCTGGAGCTTTGGTACTCCATCAGTGGGCTGTGGATCCCATTTGCTGTCTTATACTGGCCACTGGTCCTCAAGACACAGATCTTTGATTTTCCCAAACTTTTTAAATTATTCAGGATCTATGTGTCAAAAATGTTTTAAATATTACCAGAATTATTTAAATGTTAAGAGTAAATGCCCACATATGCAGTGTACAAGGACAGTGCACATGTACAGAAGATAATTAAAACATTTCAAATAACTTTCATTTTTACTTGGCAGCTAACGTCTCCTCCCGATTTCGGTGATAGACTTATCCTAATGAATTAAAAATAAGTTTAAAGATCTTTAACAATTAGCTTTATTTGTCACATGTATATTAGACCATAAGATATAGGAGCAGAATTAGGCCATTTCGTCCATCAAGTCTGCTCCACCATTTCATCATGGCTGATCCATTTTTCCTTTCAGCACCAATCTCCTGTTTTCTCCCTGTATCCCTTCATGCCCTGACCAATCAAGACTCTTATCAACCTCTGCCTTAAATATACATAAAGATGGCCTCCACAGCTGCATCTGGCAACGAATTCCATAGATTCACTATTCTCCTGCTAAAGAAATTCCTCCTCATCTCTGTTCTAAATGGACACCTCTCTATTCTGAGGCTGTGTTCTGTGGTCCTAGACTCTCCTACCATCGGAAACAACCTCTCCACATCCACTCCATCAAGGCCTTTCACCATTCGATAGGTTTCAATTAGGTCACCCCTCATTCTTCTCAATTCTAATGAATACAGTCCCAGAGTCATCAAATGCTCTTCATATGTCAAGCCAATCATTTTGAAACATATCATAATATGTGTCATTTGCATCAACGACCATGATTGTGTGCTGGGTGCAGCAATGCTTCCGACTCCAATGTAGCATGCCCACAACTTACTAACTCTTATTAACCCATACATCTTTGGAACATGGAGGAAACCAGAGCACCCAGAGGAAACCCATACAGTCAGGGGAAGAATGTACAATCTCTTTTAGACAACAGTGAAACTGAACTCTGGTCGATTGCGCTGTATAGTGTTACACTAATCACTGTGCTACAAATTACAGTGTAATATTCTGAATAGATACAGTAAACAGATCAGTTGATGGTAACACACAGAATGCTGGAGGAACTCAACAGGTCAGGCAGCATCATTGGAAGTGAATGAACAGTCAGTGTTTCAGGACCTGATGAATGAGCTCAGCCTCAAAACATGCCAACATACTGAATCAGAAGTCCATTTCTTTTAAAACACTAATAGTGACAAAATTTTCCATGATTATTCATGTTTAGGAAGCAATTTTTGAAAACGAATTTCAAACACTGTTAAAGCCATGCTTAGCTTATTTTGAAAAGCTGTTTTAAATTAGGGTTCTATAGACAACAAACTTAATGAAACTCTTTCCTATACATCAGCTGATTTTTAGTATTCTTCGATGGCTGATTATATTTACACAAAATTTAAAAAGCCAAGAAAAATTCATTTTAGAGATTCAGATTCAAAAATTTGAAACTAATTTTAATTTGATTTTGATTATTTTCAGAAGAAATTTAATTCTATTCTTGTATATAAGATGTAGTACTTTATTCTAAACCAATTGGTCAGTCTTTAATGTTACAAATAAATAATTATATTTTCAGCGGCTTCAACGGAAGGTGGTGCCAGGCGCCAAGAGCATTTGTCCAGGTTCTCAATGCCAGATTTGAGCAAAGACTCTGGTATGAATGGATCGGAAAAACTTAGCAACATGGGTACACTCAATTCTTCTGCGAGATTTAGAAGCACAGAGTCCATTCGAAGCCTGAACTCTGCTCAGCAGTACCAGGATCTGCAGCCACCCTTGGACAGACTAAGGCACCCTTTGCAGTATAGACAATCATCTACTCAAGGAAGAATGCCACCAGGGTTTGACTGCCCAGATGGTGCCATAAGCAACCGGATGCAAACTGGCATGAGTGCCAGAATCACACCCATGAGTGAACGGACGCAGAGACGTATGCATAATCAGGAGAACAACTCTCGTCAGCATCGCCACAGGTCAAGGAGATCCAGACGGTCTCGTTCTGATAATGCTCTTCACCTTGCTTCTGACAGACCCTATCAAATGAGGGACAGGTCACACATGTTTTCAGGTGAAGATTATGGTCAGTTACTGATGCGAAGAAACAGCAGGGATGCATTCGGAAATGGTCAGTTGAGGGATCCATACAGTCGGTATCCTAGAACAGCGTCTGATTTGACACTGCAGAACCAAGTAGGTGAAAAGTTGCGCAGACCTTATTTTAACGACCATGATGATTGGTGTTCCACCTGTTCCTCCTCCTCAGAATCTGAGGAAGAAGGATACTTTCTAGGCCAACCCATTCCACGTCCTGTTCAGCTTCGTCCCATCACTAGTGATGAATTTATGTATGGTTATAATTCACCTATCCCTTTATCATCCTCCCTGAGTGGCAGATACCAATCACATTATAGGAAGAGACAAAAAAGCAAGAACTGTGTTATCTCATAACTTTTTGCACAACTTATTTCTAGCAAGAATGTAAACTAAAAAGTTGCACTCGCATTAATTATTAAGAAGTAACATTGGCCAAGGCAATATGACTTATCAGTATTTAAAAGCTACTACAATATTACTGTGGTTAAATGAAGGAGTTTTTTGCTTGCTTTTTCGGTTTGTCTTTTTTTTGTAATATAATATCTAATATACATTCTACAGTTATAGTCTATCAAATGCATAGTAATCATTACTAGAATTCCATTGCCTGCATAGCTGTGAGCATGTTTACAACTTAAGATATTTGTCAATGATCTAATTGTGCACTGTATTTTCCTTTCACTGCCAGTGTTATAGATCAAGTTTAACAATCAATATACCAAACAATGTTACAGAACTGCTTAACCTATTGTGTTTAAAATGCAATGTGATAATTAAAGTTAAAATTTCACTAAGTTAATTATATCTTCTGTACATATCATGCAAACAAGGATTTCTAAAGAAATATTTTTATATTTTGTAATGTAAAAAGTGTTTTGAGGTAGTAGTTCATGCATGTTCACTTTATTTGTGCTGTTTTCAATGGAAATTTATTAAAAAGTTGCATCCTTTAGCTAGTTTTTTTTTGTTTTTTTTAACTTGCAATTTTCAACTAGTTATCTTCAAAAGGGTCATACATTGTATGGCTATTATTTCCATATAATTTTAAAAATTGGTCCAGATACACAATTCATAATTACCCAGTTGGTTTAAGTTTACCTCATGAGAATTTTGTAGTAATGGTTATGTGAATAGTTGTGTTGCCTTCCTTCTCTCTCTTCACCAAACTTTGTAACTTTATTTTGAAAATACCTTCCAAAGACTGGATAAAGGACAAGTAATTTGTAATATTACGGGTACAGAATTCTGCAAACAGAACATTTAACTGATTTCAAATAGGCCATACATTCAAGTAGTGTTTATTATGTCTAAACACTAAATAAAGTAATCTATGCATACCATTTCTCATTTTGGTGAGGAAACCATCTTTGGGAATGGCTGTCTAGATTTCCTGTGCCTCACAGGCCCTGAAGACAACTGCACATGTATTCTTTGCAAAGACAAACCCAAAATGTAAACCTTCAACTTTTCCAGAATGACAAGGATAGCAATATAGTAAAGTTACTGGACTAGCATCTATTGATACAGATACAAATTTAAATCCCATTGTGGTAGTTGAGGAATTAACATTCAAGCAAGTCATTAAAATTGGAATTTTAAAAGCTCAAATTTTATACAAACCCATCTAGCTCACTAATGTCTCTGAGGGAAGTAACATTTGAAGATCTAGCTGATAGAATTGAGAAGGTGGTACCTGTGGATGTGGTGGCTCTTGGTATGCCAGGGTTTAGTCAGAAAGGTTAGGGCACATCTAATTGACATGCACTGGCATAATTTAAGATTTGTTAAAAGAAAGGAAGCAAATAGTGGCAAATAATGTGCCTTTCCCAGTTTGACTGATGATAACTAGTGGAATACAGCAGGCTGTTGACTTTGCATATCAACAAATGACTGAGGCGATCAAATGTCGTACTTTCAAATTTGCTGAATATACTGACTAGATACAATTGTGAGTACATGGAACATAGAAGAGTAAAGCACAGGAACAGGCCATTCAGCCCACAATGCTGTGCTAAACCAGCTAAAAAGCAAATCAAAAAAACCCAAACACTAACCCCTCCTTACCTACACCATGTCCATATCCCTCCATCTTGTATACATCCATGTACCTATCTAAACATGCTTAAAAGTCTCTGATATATTTGCCTCTACCACCATACCAGGCAGTGCATTCCAGGCATCCATGACTCTCTGAGTAAAAAAAACTTACCCCTCACAACCCCCTTGAACCATCCCCCTCTCTCCTTAAATGCACATCCTCTGGTATTAGACATTTCAGCCCTGGGAAACAGTTACTTTCTGTCCACTCTATCTATGTCTCTCATAGTCTTATAAACCTCTATCCGATCTACCCTCAGTCTCGAACCCTCTAGAGAAAACTACCAAAGTTTATGCAACCTCTCGTGATAGCACGTGCCCTCTAAACCAGGCAGCATCCTGCTAGAAAAGTGAATGTAAACAGGCTTTGAGGGAACTTAGACAAGCTAAGTGGGTGTGTCAAAACAAGGGCTATGGAAGAATTGGGAGGTGCACAAAGCAGAAAAGCACTTTTTAAAAAATAACAGATTGGCAAAGGTTAATGCTTAAGGGAAGAGGTTTCCACATTCAGTTTCTCCTGGCTGAGAACCTGGGTCACAGTCTCAGAACAAGAGGAGACCTATTTAGAATTGAGATGAGCAGGAATTTCTTCACTAAGGGAGTGGTGAATCGTAAGAATTTTCCACCCCGCAGGCTGTAGAAGCTGAGTCATCAAATTAATTCAGAACAGATTTCTGGATAATAAGGGAATCAAGGGATACAGGGACAGCGAAATACAACATATGCCACGAACTTGATGAATGGCAGAGCAGAGTTAAAAGTCCAGATGGCCTGCTCCAAAATCTCCAGTTCTTAACTGTACTCTTTACCCTATCTGGCCCATATTTGAGTCCAGACACACCAATGTTGACTTTAACTCCTTAATCAGCTTTGGGAGCAAGTAGAAATAGGCAATATCAACATCTTCTATATGAATAAATAAAAAATATATCTACTCCTAATTCAGACATCCTGTAACCTTTAGGTGATAAACGATTTCTCCTATAGAATATGGGCTTCGCAGGCTGAGTCAACATCCTGTGCTAAATGCTCTTGAGAAGGCGTTGGAGAGCTTAACTCCTTGAACCACTGCAGTCATTGAAGTGTGGCTATTACCACCACGTTTATAGGGAGAGAGTTCCAGGAATCTGACTCACTGACAGTGAAGTAACAGTGTGGCTTGGTGGTGTTCCCATTCTTTTGCTGCTCTTATCCAAGCTGGTAGATGTCCTGGGTTTGGAAACCTTTGTCTAAGGAATATTGGGAGTTGCTGGAGTCCATCCTGCATGAAGTCCAAACTGTTGCTGCTGTGTGTCAGTAGTACGAAATTCAAAGTAAATTTATTATCAAAGTACATACACGTTACCATATACAACCCTGAGATTCATTTTCTTGTGGGCATACTAAATAAATCCATAATAGAATAATAACCATAATGAATCAATAAAATTTAAGTGAGTGAATGGATGTGGATAGGAAGCCTTTCAAGCAGGTTACTATATCCTGTATGGTGTTGAGCTTCCTGACTGTTGTTGAAGCTGCACACTCCAGAAAACAATTATGGAAGTAGAATAACAGTGAATGCTACAAAATACATTGCTATTTCTTAATGCTTTTCTTTGTAAGTCCTTTCTACACTCAGATTTATGTGTGTTAGCAACCAAACCAAAAAATTTGGTTTTCATTAACATTACCTAAATTATTTCAATATCAAGTGAAATAATTGCATTTTGGGATCTTTCCAATCCTAGTCACAACAGCTCGTGAGAATATGCCTTCAGTCAAAGATGTACAAGGTGACTCCGGGAGCATAAATAGCTGAAGATTCGCTTGCACTGATAACATAAGTAAATGGTTTAAAATCCACTGATATTGCTGAAATCAGTGTGCTAAATATTATTTGTTATCTGTAGGGGATAACCACATTGATAATCCGAATTACTTCTGAAGGACACTTGCACAAACATGGAGATCCTGAACTAACCAAGAAGTCCTTGCTGCTAATAACCTGATTGTGCTCGGTGGACTTGCAGTGCAGGACAAACTCACTGAAGACTTGCAACATACTGAATTCAAGTCACTTAAGGCTTGTCATAGTTCAGCAACCACTATAAATGGAGAGGACTGGCTTTGAGGGAGATCGTTGAAATTAAGGTGATTTACATTCTTATAACTGAAGTCACTACAACCTAGTAATTAAATGAATTGTATTATTACAGCAATTTTATTTTTTTAATATTACATTTTTTACAATTTTTAGTATGATTTATAGTTTCTGTGACACTGTCTGCAGTCATAAAAGCCAGGCATTTTTAGCTGTTGAGGTAAATGTAGGGTAGGAGCTGCATTTTTTTGGCTGGAAGGCATAGCATTGTGTTTGGTCTCACCAGTCAAGAACCAAGGTTGATACCTGGGGAGCAGTAGACACAAACAGCCTGCCACCAACCTAGGGAGGCAAGGTTGAAAATTTCAATAGAGAAGAGATTGTACACCACTGATATAAAGCTTTTCTCTACTCCCTTTCTGCTTCTGCCAGGTCATGAACATCAAAACTGACTGTGCAGTATTCAAGACTGTGTAATCAAATATTTCTCCCTAGGTTACCAAAACATAAACTTTGCTCGAAGAGACCAGGAGTGGGCCTGCCAAATCCCTGAAGAGATGGGAGAACTGAAAGGTTGAGAGTGGTGAAGTATGGAGAGAGAGAGAGAAGAAAGAATTGAATGAGTATGTTGAGAAGGTACTGTGGTGAGATGAATAAAGCAAATATGAGGAGCAAACTGGGAACTGTGACTTTAGGGGCATTGAGACTAGGGCAGTCAGGAGATGAAGAAATTTGGGACCTAAATCAAAATCAGAAGTGAAAGGGAACACGATCAAGATATTTAGTGATTTATTGGGGAATCTGCTTGCAACATATTTTCAGGGACAATATTAGGAGTTATAGTAATTCATTAATTAAAGGCATCAGTTAGTCTTGCAAGACCATGGATCTGCGCCTGGGAAGTCTTCACTCTCCAGGGCGCAGGCCTGGACAAGGTTGTATGGAAGACCAGCATTTGCCCATGCCGCAAGTCTCCCCTCTCCATGACACCAATGTTGTCCAAGGGAAGGGCATTAAGACCCATACAGCTTGGCACCAGTGTCATCGCAGAGCAATGTGTGATTACCTTGCTCAAGGACACAACACGTTGCCTCGGCTGGGGCTCGAACTCACGACCTTCAGGTCGCTAGTCCAATGCCTTAACGCTTAACTACTTGGCCACGTACCCACACGTAATTCATTAAACACTACACCTATTATAATCAGTTAATGTGATGGATTAGCGAGTCAAAACTAGTTGGAAGATGCCATGTGAGTTCAGGTTTTACCTTTCTTGGGAAAAGAGTAATTAATTTCATTGGAAAACTTTCTGCAGGGTTCACTCCTTGATTCCCTTGTCCACTTGTCCTTCCCCACTAAACTCCCTCCCGGCATTTATCCCTGCATGTGGCCAAAGTGCTACATCTGCCCATACACCTCCTCCCACACCTCCATTCAGGGCGCTAAACAATCCTTCCAGGTGAGGCAACACTTAACCTGCAAATCTGCTGGGATTGTCCATTGTATCCACTGCTCCCAGTGTGGCACACTACATTGGTGAGACCCATCCTAAATTGGAGGACGGCTTCATTGAACACCTCTGCTCCATCTGCCAAAAGCAGAACTTCCAGTGGCCAAACACTTTAGTTCTGATTCCCATTCCCATTTCAACATGTTGGTCCATGGCCTCCTCTTGTGCCAAGATGAAGCTACACTCAGTGCAGGAACAACACCTTATATTCCATCTGGGTAGCCTCCAACCTGATGGCATAAACATTGATTTCTCCTTCCAGTAAAAAAAACCCTCCCCCTCTCCTCTTCTTCTATTACCCACTCTGGTATCTTATCTCTTCTCACCTGCCTATCACCTCCCCCTGAGTTCCCACCTCCTTCCCTTTCTTCTATTTCTCCTATCAGTTCCTTCCTCTCTGGCCCTGTTCATTCATTTCCATAAATGCTGCCTCTCCTGCTGAGTTCCTCCAGCATTCTATATGTGTTGCTTTGGATTTCCAGTATCTGCAGATTTAATCATGTATAAGAAAGGGTTAATTGTCCAAGCAAAATGGTCAACAAAGTAAGAGTTGAAATGGAGTTGGTAAAAATTCTAGCTTATTGTGCAGAAATATTAAATCTATTAAAAAGATATCATTACAGAAGTATATTAAAACATAAAATGAAACATATTTAAATAATTAAAAACAGTACCCCAAACAAAAAAAAAAAGCATTTCTTGGAACTTCAACTCTTTTAATATTTTTCAGTACTTCACAGATGCAAATCAATTTTCTCCAGTGTAAAACAGTAGTAACCATTTCTTGATCCTTTTGCATCACTTCAAACTTTAAACTTGTACTTTGATCAATTACTCTTGCACCCCTGACAGGATTTCAATGCCATGGCCATGACATAATGATATAATTCCTTATGCAAAGCAGAGTAAACATGTTCTTTATGCACAGAGCCAAACTCGTAGATAATAAAGTTATTTAACATCTTACTTAGATGTCTTTCCACTACATCCCCCGCCCATTTCCATGAGTGCAAGGTGATGTATTTTGGGAAGTCAGATAGGGGTTGGCCGTAAACAAGGTGTCAGGAATATTGATGGACAAAGGGACCTTGGAGTTCAAGTCCATAGGTGCCTGAAAGTAGCAACAAAAATAGATCAGGTTGTGAGAAGGCAAATGTCATGCCTGCTTTTGGACATTGGAGCATAGAGTATGATGTTGAGACATTATATTGCAGCTTCACAAAACATTGGTTAGAACACATTTGGTGCCTGGATTAGAATACTCATAGGTAAGGGCACAGGAGCAGAATTAAGCCATTAGTCCCATCAAGTCTGCTCCACCATTCCATCATGGCTGATTTATTAACCCCCTCAACCCCATGCTCTTGCTTTCTCCCTGTGACCTTTGACACCCCTACTAATCAAGAATCGATCAAACTATGCTTTAAATATACCGGGTAACTTGGCCTCAACAGCCATCTGTGGCAATGAATTCCACAGATTCAAAATTCAAAGTAAAAGTATTATCAAAGTTCACATAGTTCATCATAAACAACCTTGAGATTCATTTCCTTGCAAGCATTCAGAGCAAATACACGAAGCACAATAGAATCAATGTACAGACGAGAAAATCTGCAGATGCTGGAAATCCAAGCAAGACATTCAAAATGCTAGAGGAACTCAGTGTCTATGGAAAAGAGTAGAGTCAACGCTTTGGGCCGAGACCCTTCTTCAGGACTGGAGAAAAAAAGATGAGGAGTCAGAGTAAGAAGGTGGAGGGAGGGGAGGAAGAAACAAGGTGATAGGTGAAACCAGGAAGCAGGGGAGGGATGAAGTAAAGAGCTGGGAATTTGATTGGTGAAAGAGATACAGGGCTGGAGAAGGGGGAATCTGATAGGTGGGTTAGAAGGCCATGGGAGGAGCACCAGAGGAAGATGATGGGCAGGTAAGGATATAGTGTGAGAGAAAACTGGGAATGGGGAATGGTGAAGGGGTGGGGGCAGTATCAGAAGTTCAAGATATTCATACCATCTGGCTGGAAGCTATCCAGATGGAATATAAGGTGTTGCTCCTCCAACCTGAGTTGCAGCAGTAGAGGAGGTCATGGATTGACATGACAGAATAGGAATGGGAAGTGGAATTAAAATAGGTGGCCACTGGGAGATCCTGCTTTTTCTGACGGGTGGAGTGTAGGAGCTCAGCGAAGTAGTCTCACGGTCTACATCGGGTCTCACCAGGCCACACCAGGAGTACCGGATGCAGAAAATGACCCCAACAGACTCAAAGGTGAAGTGTCACCTCACTTGGAAGGGCTGTTTGGGGCCCTGAATTGTAGTGAGGGAGGAGGTGTCGGGGCAGGTGTAGCACTTGCTCTGCTCGCAAGGATAAGTGCATTGAAACACATCACCCAACAGGACAGACAAACAACCGATGAGTAAAAGGCAAATACAAAAAGAAAACAACAAACTGCAAATACAAAAAGGAAAATAATAATAAATAAGCAATAGATATCGAGAATATGAGAGCAAGAGTCCTTGAAAGTGAGTCTATAGGTTGTGGGAACAGTTCAGTGATGAGGTGAGTGAAGCTATCCCCTTTGGTTCAAGAACCTAATGGTTGAGGGGTAATAACTGTTCCTGAACCTGGTGATATGGGTCTTGAGGCTCCTGCACCTCCTTCCTAATGGCGGCAGTGAGAAGCGAGGATGGCCTGGGTGGTGGGGATCCTTGATGATGGATGCTGCTTTCCTGCGACAGCACTCCATGTAGGTGTGCTCAATGGTGGGCAGGGTTTTACCCTCGATGGAGTGGGCTGTATCCACTACTTTTGGAAGCTTTTCCATTCAAGGTGGATGGTGTTTTCCTGTGACAGCGTGCCATGTAGATGTGCTCAATGGCAGGTTGGCTTCACCTGCGATGGACTGAGCCGTATCCGTTACTTTTTGGAGGCTCTTCCATTCAAGGGCATAACAAGCCAGGCACTACCATCTAACTAAAGAAATTCCTCCTCATCTCTGTTCTAAGTGGATGTCCCTCTATTCTGAGGCTGTGCATCCAGTCTCAGACTCACCCACTATAGAAACATCCTGTCCAAATCCTATAACTAGGTCATTCAATATTTAATGCGTTTCAGTGAAATTCCTCTCATTTTTCTAAACTTCAATGAGTACAGAACCAGAGTCATCAAACGCTCCTCATACATTAACCTTTTCATTCCAAGAATCATTCTTGTGAACCTCCTCTGGACCCTCTGCAATGGCAGCACGTCATTTCTTAGATATTGGGTCTAATACTGCTCACCATCTTCTAAGTACAGTATGACCAATGTTTTATAAAGCCTCATCATTACATCCTTGCTGTTATATTTTAGTCCTCTTGAAATGAATTGCTAACATTGCATTTGCTTTCAGTTCTCCTCACTCATCCTCTCATATTATGATCACTGTCTCCTAAAAGTTCCTTTACCTTAAGCTCCTTAATTAAATCAGGTTCGTTAAACAGCACCCAATCAAGAATTGCCGTTCCTCTTGTGGGCTCAAGCACAAGCTGCTCTAAAATGTCATCTTGTAGGCATTTTGCAAATTCCCACCCTTGGGATCCAGCACCAACCTAATTTTTCCAAGTAGGTTTTCCCAATCTTCCTGCATATTGAAATCCCTCATGACTATCATAACTTTGCCCCCTTTACACGCCTTTTCTATCTCCCATTGTAATTTCCATTCCACATCCTGGCTATGGTCTTTAAGCTTGTATACAGGTATAACTCGCATTAGGGTCATTTTCTATCAACAAAGGCACTCCACTCCCTCTGCCTATCCAGCTGTCCTTTTGATAAATGTGTAGCCTTGGATGTTAAACTCCCAACTATGATCTTCTTTCAGCCATGACTCAGTGATACCCACAACGTCATAATATCCACAATGCCCACAATCCCTAACTGCGGTTAGAGATCATCTACCTTATTTCATATACTGCATACATTTAAATTTAACACCTTCAGTGCTGTCTTCATCACCCTTTTCAATCTTGCCCCCATGTTAGACTTGAACTCATCTCACTGATTGCAATTTTGCCCTGTCTTCCGCCTACCCTTCCTCACAGCTTTGCTAAACACTGCAGCTACTTGTATACTAACTTCCTCATCCTCAGCGTTATCACTCCAGTCCCCATCCCCCTGCCAAATTAGTTTAAACTCTCCCCAAAAACTCTCACACCTGCCCACAAGGATATTGGTCCCTCTCAGGTCCAGGTGTAACCCGTCCTTTTTGTACAGGTCACAACTTGCCCGGAAAAGATCCCAATGATCCAGAAAACTGAAACCCTGCCCCCTGCACTAATTCCTCAGCCACAAATTCATCTGCCAAATCGTCCTATTCTTACCCACACTGACACATTCTCCTGTCACTCGTCTCACTATGGAATTCCCTCTCACTACTGAACTCCTCTTCTTCCCCTTCCCTTCAGCGCCACAGAGTCAGACTTAGAACAAAAGACCAGGATGCTGCAGCTTCCCCCTGATATGGCCACAGGAGTACTCTGCACTGGCTGCCTATTCCCTTTCCCTCTCCTGACAGTCACCCAGGTACCTGCCTCCTTTAACTGAGGGATGACTACCTCCCGGTAACTCCTATTTATCACCTCCTCATTCTCTCATATGAGCCGAAGGTCATTGAGTTACAGCTCTAGTTCCTCAAAATGCTCTCTAAGGAGTTGCAGCTCAGTGCACTTTGTGCAGATCTAGTCATCAGGGAGACTGGAGGTCCCACATCTCATACAAAGAACATGTCACTCTCCCCAGACCTATTCTCATTGCACTAGCTATACAAAGAAGGGGAAGAAAGAAACTTAGTAGAAACTTGCTTAGAGTCTGTTCCTGTTCTCACAGACCCTGTTGAGCCACTCTTACAGTGGACCACTCACACAATGACCACTCTGCTTTCACTTTGCTTCTTTTTAGTAGCTCAAATAAAACTCAGACCCCGCAACAATGCCAATCTCTCACTCGCTAATTCGAAAAATGACTCCAGATGGGATACTCTGGCTTTGTTTTCACTGGAATGGAGGTGACTGAGGAATGACCTGAGGCTTATAAAAGAATAAGAGCCATCGATAGGATATATAGTCAGAATCTTTTCCATATGCTTAGAGTATCAAAAGGAAGGCATTAGTTTAAACTGAGGGAAGGAGTTTTAAAGGCGATTTCAGGGATAAGATTTTTTTATACAGAGGGTGTTTGATATCTGGAAGTTCAGAGGTGATGGTGCAATCCAATGCAATTTCTATGTTTGAGATAGATTTAGATGGACACTTAATTAAAAAAGACATTGAAGGATATACACAGAGTGCAGGCAAATACTACTACTACTAATAATAATAATAACTTATTTATTGAGCATGTTTCATATAGATGATATAGTTTAAAGTATGGGATAAAGTGTAAATATGAAAATAAAATTAAAAACTAAAAAAAATGAGAATAAAGAGAAAAGGATGTTAGTTAAAAGCAAGGTTAAATAAACAGATTTTGAGCTGACGTTTAAAAGTGTAAAAGTTTAAAAGTTTTAGGGATTGAATTTCACAGTTTAGGAGCATATTTCAAAAAAACTGACCTACCAATTATATTTTGAGAGAGATTGTTTAAATTTAGGAGACCAGATGCAATTCACATGGGAATTCCAAATATGGCATTGTTTAAGTTCAAAAGTTCAAAGTTCAAAATAAATTTATGATTAAAGTACATATATGTCACCATATACTACACTGGGGTTCATTTTCGTGTGGGCATTCACAGTAAGTACAAAGAAACACAATAGAATGAATGAAAAGCCTTACACAACAATGACAAACAACCAATGTGAAAAAGACACTGTACAAATACCAAAAGAAAAAAACTCTAAATAATAATAACAGATAAATAAGCAATAAAAATCAAGAACATGTCGCTAGTTCCCTGCTGTTTTTCTAGGAAAACCACAAGTATTTTGGTTATTAAGTCCCAATAGAAGAGATCAAATCTAAAACTATGCTCATTTTAAATGTATAGACACAATTTATATATGTTCTCAGGCTGAATGTGTGCAAAACGTGTTATAATTGTTTCATATGTGCAATCAAACAGGAAGTTTCCAAAAAAAATAACATTTAGCTGAACATAATCATTCTCATCGGCTAGTTTCTGTGACCTAAATGTACAGAATACCTACCAAGTACTCCTTGAAATGGTAGGCACTTTATCGGAAATACCAGATAAAACAGACAACAGCTGCATTCTGAGCTCTCTCCCTATGGATTTCAGTGGACAGCTGTATGCATGATAAATACTCCAAAGATGTTGTGGTTGGCATTGAGTCAGTGGTTATGCTTATCAGATGTGGGAGATGAAGCTGAACATTCCAAGGAGGACTCAAAGCCAGATTTTTGTTTGAATTCAGTGGAAAACTTTTGTTTTAAATTGAAGTATTCCATAATGACTTAAAGATAAACTTCAGTGTCACAAGTACATATTAAACTTGAAACACTCGGTAGAATGCAGATCTTTTGCAGAGCACAATACATGCTATCCAGTATGCACTTTCTTTGAAAAGAGGGCATCTTGCCAAAAAAAACTTTTGCAAGATTGAAAAATGCTTAGGAATATCAAATTGTATCCATGAAGTCCACTGTAAAAAACTGTAATAATTTGTCATTTGACGGGCACAGACTGCATCTTCAAAGCAGTTCAAAAATGTCCCATGTGGGAGTGAAGACTCCTTTGCTAGTTAATATCCTCAAATGAAATTTGCTTGGTATAAAACTACTACCTGCATACATAACCTATGTCAGCTAATAAAACTAACCTGCAGTGAGATAAATTTAGCAATGCAGTCACTTGACCTTTTCAGTATGTGTGGGTTACAAGTTGGTAATGAGTTACTGTCACTAGCTTTTAATTAAACAACCACATTTACTATCCTATTGCTTTCCTCACCATTTGTCTCCATATTCAATTCTCACCAAAAGTTCTGGTTAATCTGAATATATTTTCTTTTCCGTTTCAATTTTACTTCAAGTGAAATAAAACTATTCATCCTGAAGTAATCCTAGAGAGTGAGAAAACACGAGTGAATAAATCCAGGATATCAGGATATCCTCATTCTTCAAAGAACAGAATTTCCCTTCTTCCACCATTGATGCTACCCTCTCCCGCACTCCCTCCATTTCCTGGACATCCACCCTCACCCCATCTCCCTGCCGTTTCAACGGAGATAGAGTTCCTCTTGTCCTCACCTACTCTGCATCCGACACATCATCCTCAGCAACCTCTGCCATCTTCAACGGGACCCTACTACCAAACACATCTTTATCTCCCCCACACTCTCCACTTTCTGCAGGGAGCAATCCCTCCATGATCTCCATGGTTCCCATATCCATTCGTCCCTCCACACTAATCTCCCTC
Source organism: Mobula birostris (assembly GCF_030028105.1). Taxonomy (NCBI): domain Eukaryota; kingdom Metazoa; phylum Chordata; class Chondrichthyes; order Myliobatiformes; family Myliobatidae; genus Mobula; species Mobula birostris. The sequence continues at coordinate 30,840,054 of NC_092385.1, read as the reverse complement.
CTGGTACTTAAAAAACTGCTACTCTTGCCCATTCACCTCCTCCCTCACCTCCATTCAGGGCCGCAAGCAGTCCCTCCAGGTGAGGAGACACTTCACTTGCAAAACTGTTGGGATCATCTACTGTATCCCCTATTCCCAATGTTGCCTCTTCTATATCGGTGAGACCTAATGTAGATTGGGGGACCATGTCGTTGAGTAATATCACTCCATCCACAAAAAAGCAGGATTTCCTGGTGGCTAATCATTTTAATTCCACTCCTCATTCCCATTATGACATGTCAGTCCATGGCGTCCTCTACTGCCATGATGAGGCCACTCTCAGGTTGGAGGAACAACACATATTCTGTCTAGGTAGCCTCCCAACTGATGGCTTAGACATCAATTTCTCCAACTTCCAGCAACTTTTCCACATCCCCCCCCTTCTTAAATTCCCCACTCTGGTTCTCCTCTTACCACTTCTCTTCACCTGTCTATCATCTCCCCCTGGTGCCCCTCCTCCTTTCCTTTCTCTCATGGTCCACTCTCCTCTCCTATCAGATTCCTTCTTCACTAGCACTCTACCTTTTCCCTCTATCATCTTCCAGCTTTTCACTTCATCTCCCCTCTCCCAACCATCTGGCTTCACCTACCACTTTTTAGCTTGTAATCTTTCTCCTCCCCCAACCTTCTTTTTCTGGCATCTTCCCCCTTCCTTTCCAGTCCTGAGAAAGGATCTTGGCCCAAAACGTTGACTGTTTAGATGCTGACTAACTTGCTGAGTTCCTCCAGCATTGTGTGCGTGTTGCTCTCGATTCCAGCATCTGCAGAATCTCTTGTGTGTGTGTGTGTGTGTGAATAAACCCCAGGACTGGATGATAACCTGTCCCAGAATCACCAGGACTGGATGGTATGCAATGGAAAGCAAGGGAGTAAATTAGTGGAGACCGAAAAAAAGACCTTTGCTTATTTGTTAGCCATGGATAAGGTACTGGAGGACTGAATGGTGTTCCTTTATTTAAAAAGGGCAGCAGGGAGAAGCCAATCAGCAATCCACTGGTGAGCCTTACTTCAGTGATGGAGAACTTATTGGAGTAAAATCTATAGAATGCAACTAAGTAGATTAGTTGTGGGCAATATGGCTTTGTAAGGGGAATTTCAGCCTTGCTGGTTTAGTTGTTTTTTGAGGAGGTAACTAAGGAAATTTTAAGGTAGATATCGCCTCAATGTACCTTAATAATACATTTGGCAAGGACCACATAGTAGGCTAGTCCAGAAGGTTCAGGCACATGGGATCCAAAATGAGTTGGATAATTGAATCCAAAATTGGCTTAGTATTACAGGGCAGAAGAGTAGTGATAGAAGGATGTTTTATCGATTAAAAGCCTGTTACTAGAATATACTACAGGCAAAGATGCTGGGGTGTTTCCTCTTTATGATATATGTTAATGATCTCAATAAGAAAGTTGGAGGTATGATTGCAAGTGACAAAAAAAAAACTGGTGGTGTTGCAGATGGCAAGGAAGGTTGTCAAAGGTTACAGCAAGATGCAGATCAGGTAGAAAGCTAGGTGGAGCATTGGCAGGTGGGGATTAATAGAGACGCCTATCCAGAAATGAGGCAGTATTGATTGATAAACACTTTCCTTCTTAGGTTAAGACACAGAATATAAGAGTTTATATTGGAACTTTACAAAACGCAAGTTGGTTGCACTTGGAGTATTGTGTGAGTTCTGATTGACATAGCATACACTAGGAAAGTCATAATTATGCTGGAGAGATTGCAGAGGAGGTTCACCAGGATGCTGCCTGGATTGGATGACTTTGGGTGTGGGGAGAGATACCGTGTTTTTTTTCTCTGGAGCAACGAAAGCTGGGGGTGGGGAGTAACCTAATAGAAGTTTATAAAGTTGTAAGACACAAAGATACGGAAAAAAGGGTAGTTATCAAAGACAAGAGGCCATCGGTTTAAGGTGAAAGGAAGAAGGTTTAAGGAGGTTCTGAGAGGTAAACTTTTTCTACACTGAGAGTAGCTGATATCTGGAATGTACTTCCAGAGCTGCTGGCGAAAAAAGAGACAATTACTTCAATTAAGAGGCATTTAGACAGACTCAAATAGGCGAGGTGTAGAAAGAAATGCTCTTAATGTGGACAAATCCTAATACTATAGATAGGCAAAGGAATCTGCATATACATTGAGGTCCAGTTCTGTTCCATACAATGCTGTGACTCACTAATAATCGTATTATAGAAAGAGACAATCTACAGCTTGTAGTCAAAAATTGAACTGCACAGAGTTCCTTTACATTGAGACAATTGTCAGATACAATTTCTGATTAACTGTCTAGTGGTTCTGAGTTTAGGCAATTAAGTTGAGGGGGAATTCTTTATCTTTTTTTTATCTGGAATATAGCAATTAACCACCTCAAAGGTTTGTCACCAACACTGATATGGACTCTGGCCAGTGCTGAGAATTTGACATAGATTTATGTCTGTAATTTCCCCATATGCTGTTTGCTGCCTAGTTTCTAAAATGTTGGGAAGCCAAGAGCCTTTCGACATGGAGTAAAAGAAATGGGAGTCATAAACATTTGGACTGATTTTATGTACCTCACAGTGACTGGCTTTAAAAGAGTAGCAAAAGATGGAATCTCAAATAACCACAAGAAGTGTTTGATATGTAAAAAACAGGATAGGAACAGAACTCTTAATGAACATTTTAAAGCTTTAAATGTTAGAACAGCAACAGAGTAAATCAAGCACAGATGGGAAGGATCATGTCACCACAGGATAGTTACAAGAGTTCCTTTAGGACTTCCTTGGCGCAATCATTCAACTCCACCATTATGACCATTCATCCATCGGCAGAGATAGGGATATTTATTGGTGGTTCCCTGGTGTTTAATTCCGTTCACAATTCCGTGAATAATGAAGTAGTCTGTGTTCACTTGCAGCAGTATTTAAGGATGTGCTGATATGTGAATGTTACATGCTACACAAATATCAGGCAAAACTCATCTCTTTCAAGAACTATCTTACCATCTCCAGTTGCTATTGAATGGCAGGACCATCTCTGAGACCACCACAGTTATTATCCTGGGTATCTCCAACCGCATCAAGCTTCATTGAAATGATTATGTGTGTATTGTAGCTGAAACCATCACTCGTGTATTGTAGCTGAAACCGTCACATGTGTATTGCAGCTGAAACTGTCACGCACGTGTTGTATCTGAGACCGTTGCACGCATATTGTATCTAAAACCGTTGCGTGCGTATTGTAGCTGAAACCGTCGCGTGTGTATTGTCGCTGAAACCATCACACATGTATTGTTGCTGAAACCGTCACGCGTGTATTGTAGCTGAAACCGTCACGCATGTATTGTAGCTGAAACCGTCACGTGTGTATTGTCACTGAAACCGTCACGCATGTATTGTAGCTGAAACCGTCATGCGTGTATTATCGCTGAAACCATCACACATGTATTGTAGCTGAAACCGTCATGTGTGTATCGTAGCTGAAACCATTACGTATGTATTGTAGCTGCAGGAGAAGGGCAGCAGCTGGGAGTTTTATGGTGAATGATTTAGACCACAAGCCCATGGGACAGAGGAGCAGGATTACGACATTCAGCCCATCGAGTCTACTCCACCATTCCACCATGGTTGATTAATTATCCCTCTCTACACTGTTCTCCTGCCTACTCCCTGTAACCTTTGACATCCTTACTAATTAAGAACCTATCAACCTCTGCTTTAAATAAACTCAATGACTTGTCTTCCACGGCTGTCCGTAGCAATGAATTCCACCCAGTTTCCACCTGGCTAAATTCTTCTTCATCTCTATTCTAAGGGGACATGTCGTTGTCCTGAGGCTATGTCTTCTCATTCCCCAAAGCTTTTTCCCTGGTATGCAAGTTCTGATACTGTTATGATGGAGTACTCTGTGGTTGCCCAGATCAGCAGGTTTCCAATGCCACAAAACCCACAGAAGGTACCGCAGAGGCTGGCCGACTCTTCTTCAACATCCCCTTCCATATAGTGACTTCAATCATCATAAAGCACAAAAGATGCCAGGCACGTGGGAGCACCACCGATGCAAATCCCCCTCAAAGTCCTAACTCCATCCTAACTTGAAAATATGTAAATATTCTCCTATTCCATGTCAAAATACCAGAATCAGGTTTATTATCACCGGAACTCATCACAATAAAGGGAGCTTCACCAGGCAGACTGCAGCTTTCCATAATCACCTCAAAAAAGGGACATTAAATACTGACTTGGCCAGCAGTGCCATCATGCCATGAATTAATATATTTTTTTGAAATATGTATTATAGGAAAAACAATCAAAGGTTCATAAGGAGAAAAGGGGAGCAGAGGGTCACAGTAGAGTACTAAAGCTCTATGTCTGGATTAGAAGTTTGAGAGGAGGGGACTTCACTCAGGTCCCCTACCCAAGTACAAAAAGGGAGCAGTGGGTCATGGCAGCATAATGGAGCTCTGACCAGTGACCAATCTGCATTTGAGATTGATTAGCAAGAGCAAATTAATGAAAGGCAGGCAGGGGCAAGTGCAGCGGCCATCATTGCAGCTGGCGCCATCTGAGTGGATAGAGTCAGAGTGGAGATCTTGAGGCTTTAGCTCTTCGAGGCTTCGGTCAGAAAACGCAAAGAAAGAGAAAGGCTCCAGGTTATGATTTTTTTCTCCTTCCCTTCTTTATATCTGCTCAGCTTAGACAGTAGAGATGCCAGGCAGGATAGTCGAATGCTCATCTTGTGGGATGTGGGAAGGCAGGGAGACCTCCACTGTCCCTGATGATAAGTGCATCCAGCTGCAGCTTCTAACAATCCGTGTCAAGGAACTGGAGATGGACCTTGATGAACTCTGGATCATTTGGGAGGCTGAGCGGGGTAGATAGGACATATAGAGAGGTAAGAATACAGATGGAATACAGTGTCAAGAAGTGTATGATCATGCACTTTGGTAGAAGAAATGAAAGGATCGACTATTTTCTAAATGGAGAGAAAATACAAAAAAAAACTGGAGTGCAAAGGAACTTAGGAGTCCTTGTGCAGGATTCCCTAAAGGTTAATTTGCAGAATGAGCCTGTGGTGAAGAAGACAAATAGAATGTTAGCATTCATTTCAAGAAGACTAGAATATAAAAGCCAGGATGTAAGGTTGAGACTTTATAAAACAGGGGTAAAGCCTCACTTGAAGTATTGTGAGCAGGTTTGGGCAACTTATCTTAGAATGGATGTGTTGAAACTGGAGAGGGTTCAAAGGAATCTCACGATAATGATTCCAGGATTGAATGGCTTGTCATATGAAGAGAGTTTGATAGTTCAGGGTCTGTATTCACTTGAATTCAGAAGAATGAGGGGTGACCTCATTGAAACTATTGCATAATGAAAGGCCTTGATAGAGTGGATAGGAAGAGGATGTTTCCATAAACCTTAAGACCATAAGATAGAGGAGCAGAATTAGGCCATTTGGCCCATTGAGTCGGTCCCACCATTTCATCATGGCTGATCAGTTTTCCTCTCAGCCCCAATCTCCTGCCTTCTCCCCGTATCCCTTCATGCCCTGACCAATCAATAATCTATCAATGTTTGGTTTAAATGTACATACAGACTTGGCCTCCACAGCTGCCTGTGGCAAAGAATTCCACAGACTCACTACTCTCTGGCTAAAGAAATTCCACCTCATCTCTGTTCCAAAAGGACGCCACTCTATTCTGAAGCTGTGTCATCTGGTCTTAGACTCCTCTATGGTGGGAGAGTCTAGACCAGAGGACACAACCTCAGAATAGAGGGACGTCCTCTTAGAACAGCAATGAGGGGGAATTTGTTCATGTGGAATTCTTTGCCACAGGAACGGTTTTCATCCCTCTGGAAAAGGGGAAAATTAGACTTAAAACTAAAGCTAAACGGTTCAGAATGATGACAGGAAGAACTTTTGCATATTGGGTTGTCTGTCAGTCTTTCTGTGAGTGTAGTTTTTCATTACGTATATTATGTTTTCTCTTCAGTTTCCCTTTCACCGTCCAAAATAAATCTCACCATCCAAGCAAATTTGCATGTGTAAATTAACAATCCTGGCCTTGGATGTACACAGAGAACAAATGGATGACTGCAAAATATACATACACAAATCATTGCGGCCACACAGTTCGCAAAGTGCTGACTCCACATTTAATATTTCATAACCCTCCTACTTAGCTCAAGTTATGCCTTGAAGTCATTAATTGCCAAGGGGATGGAAATATATGAAATAATGTCATAACAGGAATACTATTAGCTTTCTTGAATCTGTTCCACAATTCAACTTCATTAACCCATATCTTGGCTGCATTCTCTTTCTTGGCTCTATGACATAACAAAAAATATCAACAACTGTTCTGAATTGATATGACTTTTGAAGGAAAGAGTTTCAGAGTTCCATAGTTCAGAGTTCAAAGTTCAGAGAAAACTTATTATCAAACTATGCATATGTCACCATATACTACTCTGAGATTCAGTTTCTTGTGTGCATTCACTGTAGAACAAAGCAATACATAAGAATGAAAGAAAAACTGCACACAAAGTCTGGCAAACAACAATTGTGCGAAAGTTCTTCCTGACATCATCCCAACCTGCTTAACTTTAATTTTCCCTTTTTTCCACGGGGATGAAAATAGTTTCTTACTACCCATATTTAATGCGCGCGCGGTCACCTCATGATTTATGTTTGAGAGTCCACAAAATATATGATTTGAGGTTTCTTTCACTTGTGCAACTTTGAATGTTTTTCTATCAAGAAACTTTAATAATCCTATGACTATTTTCAGCCCACACCCCACACAAATTACATCACAGGCATGTTAATCTTATGACTGTATTTCTTTCAGATGCTTAAATCATTTCATTTATTGAAGGAAAGGCTTATGAGTAGTGGCCCAGCCACTGTACAACATCTTCAGGTGTCCCTAATAATTGTTTGAGAAAATATGTCAAACAAAAAGTGCACCTGAATACATTTGCCCCACAATATCTCCCATGGCCCTTTAAGACCTAGAAAATTTAACTTCCGACTCATGCCCCCACACAGGCTCTTGAAATAATTTTGATGCAGGCATCAATGGAATTGGATAAAGACTCTGATCATCTGAACAACAATCTATGACTAATAATCATCCATGTCTGTCACATACTTTAAAGACAAAGCTTACTGTTGTGTAGGCTCTGCAATATTTCACAGTATGTCACAGCTAGCAATTCAAAATTAAGGTTAGTCACCAATATTAGAAAGGCAACCTCTTTCTTCACTCAATGAAAGCAGTTTACGGCGAATAGAAAATGAGATAAAATACCCAAATAACCTGTTTTGGTGCTGTCACCTCACTTATCCTTCTCCAAGTTGTATTAAGTGATTTTTTAGATCTACCAGAAAAGAAAGATCAAACTTTAATCCTGCGTACAACTATCAGCCTTCGTGATATGCTCAATTAACACTCAATTAATCAGTAACAATTAGATGCATCCATTCATGAAGCTGATAATGCAAGAAATGACAGATCTTCTTCCACTCAACCTACAGCAGAGGAAGACCTGGAAGGACAATGCTCATTTTGTTAGTCCCAAAGCTAATTTCTCCCATGACAGTGAGCTAATGGTCCTCCCCTCTTGCTGCCACAGGAGCGATCTCTCTCTCTCTCCCTTGTTAGTGAGCGGGAGGGCCTGTTGCAATGTCAAGGTGTTGGGATGAACAGTACTTTTTGATGGACTATAGATCATGGTCTTGCTTGCATATTGGGTGGTGGAGGTGCTAATGAGCAACAAGAAAATGAAAGTTATATATATGTTTAAAGTGATGTATTTCTGAACATTTTTGACCTGCACAGCTATCTTCCTGGTGCAAGATAATGAAAAGATCGTCCTGAAATACTTACAGATGATGTCTACCTCTACTCGATTATTCCCACCACCACCACACACACACACACACCACGTATGCAATTCATGTGTTAAAGAATATGGATGGAGCACAGCAGGCTGATGGCCAGAACTCCCATTTCATTGCTCGCAAAAAAGGGGCTTAGCAATTTCAGTTGCGGGAACTACATCATAGACTGGAGTTAACATCTATGCTAAGAGTAAGTTTCAGTTTGTAAGAATCTCTTATTACATATTTCTAGCTGACACTTCGTAGCCTAGGATGTTTAAAGTAGGTTTCAGCTTGCAATTCTCTTGAGAAACACTTTTGTTTCTATAACAAAGGGAACATTGCTAAGCAACTTATTCAAAAGTTGATGAACAAATGATATTTCTCTTTGGAAAGTCTCACAGGATAGTTGTCAAAAAATCTGAGTTAACAGATGTGTGCTGATTGTCTGTGATTGCTCTCCCACTATGGAAGGGTCTCCAACATGGGCAGGCAGTAATAATTTCTCATACCAATTGTGTGACTGGAATTTGATTTTGAATGACACTTGCATGCACAGAGGACTTTTGACAATATCATATGCTGCAGCCTTTGGATGTTTTGGATGTTCATTTGATCCATTTGGGCAGCACTATTGTTTCAAGAGCTTGCTATTGTGTCAAGAGACCTCACACTTTGAAAGAACTGTCATGAATTGAATTTTTTTTTAAGCGTGTCGTATCAGACATTTAGCCATTCTTGTCCGGCACGTGGCGTCAGGATTAACCAGGTCAAGTTATGAACGTTCCTGACTCGACCCTTGGATTTTTTACGAGGCCGAGTGGCTAGCTTGACACTCAACCCGGCACAGATGGAAAACGTGCTCAGGGGTGGCCCGACCTGGATTCGAACTCGGGAACCTTCGCTCTGGAGTCCGGCGCTGATCTCACTGCACCACCAGCCAGCCTATGAATTGAATTGAATTGATTTTGTTACTTACATCCTTCACATACATGAGGAGTAAAAATCTTTACAACACGTCTCCGTCTTAATGTGCAAGATGCAATCTATAGTAACTTGTAATAAATAGTACGTACAACAGAACGGTCAATATAGCATAGAAATACAATTGTATCGGCATGAATTAATCAGTCTGATGGCCTGGTGGAAGAAGCTGTCCCGGAGCCTGTTGATCCTGGCTTTTATGCTGTGGTACCGTTTCCCAGATTGTAGTAGTTGGAACAGTTTGTGGTTGGGGTGACTCGGATCCTCAATGATCCTTCGGGCTCTTTTTACGCACCTGCCTCTGTAAATGTCTTGAATAGTGGGACATTCACATCTACAGATGCGCTGGGCTGTCCGCACCACTCTCTGCAGAGTCCTGCGATTAAGGAAAGTACAGTTCCCATACCAGGCAGTGATACAGCCAGTCAGGATGCTCTCAATTATGCCCCTGTAGAAAGTCCTTAGGATTTGGGGACCCATACCAAATTCCTTCAACCGTCTGAGGTGAAAGGGGCGCTGTTATGCTTATTTCACCACAGAGCCAATATGTACAGATCATGTGAGATCCTCGGTGATGTGCATGCCGAGGAACTTAAAGCCGTTCACCCTCTCAACCCTGGATCAATTGATGTCAATAGAGATAAGCCTGTCTCCCTTCCTCCTGAAGTCCACAACCAGCTACTTTGTTTTTGCAACATTGAGGGAGAGATTGTTTTCTTGACAACACTGTGTCAGGGTGATGACTCCTTCTCTGCAGGCTGCCTCATTATTATTTGAGATTAGGCCAATCAATGTAGTATTGTCAGCAAATTTAATTAGCAGATTGGAGCTGTGGGTGGCAAGTGATAAGAGTGGGCTCCCTCACATCTGCCCCTTTGACCCTCAACACAGTTGCCCCTCAGGGCTCTGTCCTAAGTCCCCTCCTTTACTCTCAGAATACCCATGACCATGTAAGACTTTTTAAGGACGAATGCTCCCACCATTAACTTTGTGTGTCATTTTATCTTCTTGCACATAAATGAACTGACTTTATTAGAAAATAGATTTGAAAAAGTTTGAAAATTCAAATGCTTCACTAATGACATTGCTCAATACCAGGATTGAAATTCAAGTACAAGCAGTTGCCAATGGGAACTAAGTGCCACTTGCGCTTTAGTCAGTTTACAAGGATGATGGATGGGAAAGTGAAACCGACAAGGTGCTTGGCAAGTGTCAGAATTTTCTTTTCATTCTGTCAACAGTGGCCCACTGAGTGGCTAAGTAACACAATGAATGGCTAATTCACAGGAATATCAAGCATCATGTGATCTTATGGCATAGGTTGTAGTCCTGTTCCACTTGCATTCACTCTCTCCGCATTTTACATCTATTACACAGTCTCATACTCCACATCTAATTTTCCATGCAGCAGATGCCCAATGGACTTGAAATATCAGGAAACCATCATCCTATTTTCGGATTCCTGAACAAAAGCTCAGCATACTGGATTAGGGACACTGTGAAACAGAACTTTAATTCAATTTCCAAATGTATTACTTTTTTTGAATAAACACAGAAAGAGTAGTTTAGGTCTGAGGCACAATGCCTGGTAGTTTGGTGTTTCCCACTGATTTACTGAAGCCAGGATAATACTCGGTGGAAACTGTACCAGAATCAGAATCAGGTTTATTGTCACCGGCACGTGTTGTGAAATTTGTTAATTTAGCAGCAGCAGTTCAATGCAATAGAAGAAGAGGAAGAAGAATAAATAAACGACCATATATGTGTATTGAATAGATTAAAAATCGTGCAAAAAGCAGAAATAATATATATTTTAAAAGTGAGGTAGTGTTCACGGGGGTTCAATGTCCATTTAAGAATCGGATGCTGTAAAATTATTAGTCCATAATGCTGTAAGCTGCAACCTCTGTTTCTTCACAGAGAAATTCCCTGTGGAAGATTATTCTTAGAATAAGATTGATTCAAATAAAAACATAGGTAAATTAATTATAATGGCAATTATATTTACCCATTGCAGAGAGAAACAGTCCTTATAGGATCCCAGATACAGTTAAACATATCTAGTTCAGACAATGACTTCTGACTTATTTACACTAACAAAATCAGGATTAGATGGTGCTATAGAAATAAACTGAGTTGTTGCTGGTGGTTAATCTGCTAAATCTCCTCAGATTGAACAGTTAATGTGACAGAACTTGCTAAAGATATCCTTATGCTGACATGGATGACAGGAGCAGAAAATAAACCTCCTGTCGTGAATTTTTATAACACCTCACATATCAAAAATTTTAGAAGGAAGTGATTGTTATTGAAATAGAATCAGGAATAATTTAGAGAGATGACTGAGGAGTAGTGAATTACTTGACCTAATTGTCATTCATCTCTCCATGACTTTGGTGGGTGTCACCACAATATAGTTCTGTATTTTGAAAAGTCTACAATAGGGCAGACTGCTACCATTCTCTATAAATACTTAACAAATTAATTTGCTCAAAAATAACATCCAGTGTCATCTTCAATTTACATTTGTACCGATGTAGTCAGCAGCATCAGAATTAAATGCATTGCCATTCTACAACTATCAGGCCACATATGTCCTCTACAATTCCAGCACCATCAGCCAAGTCACAAAGATTGTTTCAGTAGTGATTGTTGTGGAATAACACGTTAAATATTGAACTTTACTGGAAGATGAGGCATCAACCTGGTAAGGTTACAACACACACAAAGCAGCATGATATAAAGAGCAAATAAATCCCAAACTAATGAATTAGGTCAAAAATAATTGATCATACTAAGACATTATACACTGATCCCAGACGGCATTCTGATAGGGCTGCTGAAGAAGATGTAAGCTTCACTACTCAAATGTTTCACAGTAAGTACAAAATTAACATCCAATAAACAGTAGGAAAAATTGCCCAAGTATTTTCTGTCCACAAATAGGGCAAATTCATCTCAGACGATCCCTTTCCAGTCAAATTAATCATAATCATCAAAACAGATGTAAGTTAAAAATGACGCTGAAGAGGTAATAATGGGGGACAAGCAAATGGCCGATGAACTGAATAAGTATTTTGCATCTATCTTCACTGTGGAAGACACTAACAGTATGCCGGAAGTTCAAGCATGTCAGGGGATAGAAGTGAATGAAGTTGCCATTACTAAGGAGAAGGTTCTTGGGAAACTGAAAGGTCTGAAGGTACATAAATTATCTGGATTAGATGACCTACACCCCAGAGTTCTGAAAGAGGTAGCTGAACAGATTGTGGAGGCATTAGTAATGATTTTTCAAGAATCGGTAGATTCTGGCATTGTTCCGGATGACTGGATAATTGCAAATGTTACTCCACTCTTCAAGAAGGGAGAGAGGTAGAAGAAAGGAAGTTATATGCCAGTTGGTCTGACTTCAATGGTTGGGAAATTGTTGGAGTCGACTGTTAAGGATGTGGTGTTGGAGGCACATGATAAAATAGGCTGAAATCAACATGGTGTCGTCAAGGGAAAATCTTGCCTGCTGGAATTCTTTGAATAAATAACAAGCAGAGTAGACAAAGGAGAGCTGGTGGATGTTGGATTTTCAGAAGGCCTTTGACAAGGTGCCTCACATGAGGCTGCAAACAAGTTAAGAGCTCATGGTATTACAGGAAAGATACTAGGGTGGATTGAGCATTGGCTGATTTGTAGGAGGCAAAGAGTGGAAATAAAGGGAGTCTTTCTGGTTGCCAATGAGTAGTGGTGTTCAACTGGGGTCTGTGATGTGATTGTTTTTTTGCATTGTATGTCAATAATTTGGATAGTGGAATTGACAGCTTTGTGGTCATGATTGCAAATGATATGAAGATGGGTGGAAGGGCAGGTAGTTTTGAGGAAGCAGGGAGGCTGCGGAAGGACTTAAACAGATTAGAAGAATGGGCAAAGAGGTACGAGATGAAATACAATGTCAGGAAGAATATGGTCAGGCACTTTGGTAGAAGAAATAAAAGCATTGACTATTTCTTAAGTGGAGCGAAAATTCAGAAGTCCGAGGTGCAAAGAAATTAGGGAATCCTTGTGCTGCATTCTCTAAAGGTTAACTTGCAGGTTAAGTCGGTGGTTGGGAAGGCAGATGCAATGTTAGCATTCATGTCAAGAGGACAAGAATATAAAAGCAAGGATGTAACCTTGAGACTTTATAAAGCACTGCTGAAGCCTTACTTAGAGTATTATTAGCAGTTTTGGGCTCCTTATCTAAGAAAGGAAGTGCTGACCTTGGAAATGGTTCAGAGAGCGTTCACAAGAGTGATTATGGTCATGAAAGGGTTACCATAAAAGGACCAATTGATGCCTCTGGGCTTGTAAATCACTGGAATTCAGAAGAATGCAAGGTGATCTCATTGAAGCCTATTGAATGTTAAAAGGCCTCAAAAGAGTTGATGTGGAGAGGATGTTTCCTATGGTGGGGGAGTTGAGAACCGAAGGGCAGAGCCTCAGAGTAGAAGGATGCTCATTTGAAAGGAACTTCTTTAGCTAGAGAATGGTGAATCTGTGGAATTTGTGGCCACAGGCAGCTCGTGGAGGCCATCATTGGGCATACTTAAGACAGAGGTGATAGATTCTTGATTAGTCAAGCGATGAAGTGATACAGGGAAAAAGTAGGAGACTGGGGCTGAGAGGGAAATTGATTAGACATGATGAAATGGCAGAGCAAATTCAATGGGCCAAATGGCCTAATTTTGCTCCTATATCTTATGGTCTTGTTGTCTTGTCAACCATATTCTCTGTAGGCACTTACTGATGGTCAGGTGGACCTTCAATGGGACCATTCAGCTTATAACTTCACCACAGCCTTGGTCCAGATACAGTCATAGACTGTATTTCAGAGACGAGGTGAGAAACTTATATAGATGTGTGCTGGAAAGTACATAACCGGCTGTATTACAGCCTGGTATGGCAACGCCTATGTCCTTGAATGGAAGATCCTACAAAAAGTAGTCGATACAGCCAAGTCCATCATGGGTAAAGCCCTCTTCACCATTGAGCACATTTACATGGGACAGTGTTGCAGGAAAGCAACATCCATCATCAGGGACCTCTACCACACAGCACGTGCTCTCTTCTCACTGCTGCCACCAAGAAGAAAGTACAGGAACCTCAGGACTCACACCGCCAGGTTTAGGAACAGCTATTACTCCTCAACCATCAGGTTCTTGAACCAAAGGGAAAAACTTCACTCAATTTCACTTGCCCCATCACTGAAATATTCCCACAACCTATGGCTTCACTGTCAAAGACTCTTCATCTCATGTTCTTGATACTGATTGCCTGTTTATTTATTATTAATACGTATTTATTTACCTTTGTATTTGCAGTTGCACACTAGTTGAACACTGTGCAGTCTTTCATTGATTCTATTATAGTTATTATTCTATAATGGATATTGAGTAAGCCCGCAAGAAAATGAATTTCGGGGTTGTACATGGTGACATATATGTACTTTGATAATAAGTTTACTTTAAACTTTGAACAACTGCTCTTGACCCATTGTTTGCTCCAGTGTAGCATCACAGAGCTTTGTATATCTGAAGTCAGTGAGGATCAGGTTTGGTGGAGAAGTGTGGTGGGTTGAAACTCCTTAGAGTTAAGAATCATGCATATCATTAAGAACATAGAACATGAACAGTACAGCATGGATACAAACTTTTCAGCCCATGATATTATGCCAAACTAATTAAGCTTGCAATTAAATGCCTAACTAAAATAATCCCTTCTGTCTGCACAATGTCCATATGCTAGGACTGTGATCAAGGTCACTGGAGAGACACTGAAGCCTTTATTCATCACAACCAATAGATATTCGCCTGGAGACTCTCTCAGTAGTCTCACAAAATCAAAACTACATCACATTTTTATACCCTTAAGATCAATATACCTTCAATAGTTACAATGACATCATTTAATGTCGTATGGACCCGAGCGGCGAGCTGTAGAATGATGGGCTCCAAGATTCCCAGAGCACGTGTATTTGTTCATTGTTGTCTTAAGCACACTCGTTAAGCCCTTGAGAATTCTGTTTAATCCTATCAAGTTCATTTTGACTAGCACAGGTGTTCCACAAACTTTGACTATTAAAGCAGACTCCCAATTAGCGCTTATTATGGGGTCCTTGTATTGAGACTGACTTGTCTTATGTTGCTGCTCAGTCGAGCCACTGATTTCTATTGGAATTCCTATGTAAGAACTCTTGTTTCTATCTCTGCATATGGGAGCCTGTGATTCCTGTGGACCTGGCCAGCACATGCCACCACAGAAGGACATCGAGATCAGTAGAGCCAGCGGAGGTTCAACAGCAGTTTATTCTGGAGGCAACTAATTCTAAGTGTCCCGAGTTAATGTTCCGAGTGTCCCAAGTCTACAATCTGAGTGTAAATTCCAAACTATTCCAGTTTATATTCAAGAATTTTTCCAAGGTTCTCTAGGCTGACAAGGTTTGCTGCAGCCCCCATGGTATACTATGCTTCCGAATTACATACTGTTTCAAAGTTATATACTATGTTCATGAGTTATATGCAATGTTCCCGAGTCATGTGCAATGTCTCGAGTTTACCAGCACTGTCTCGAGAGCATCAGGTCTGTCCTGAGTTTACTATCCCTGTTTCAAGCTCATCAGAGCTTACTGGCTCGTCAGGTGTTAGCTTTGGGTAAGGAGGTACTGTCATGAACTCTGCGGGCATGTGCTGCAAGCTATATAGTGTTGTGCCCCAAAGTTTCTGAAGTATCTGTATTTGTTCATTGTTGTCTTAATGAAAGTCATTAAGCCCTTGTGCTTTCTGTTTAATCTTGGCAAGCTTATTTTGACTGGTATGAGTTTTTCATATACTGTGATTTTTTAAAGCGGATTCCCAATTAGCATTTATTGCATGGTCCTTGTGTTGAGAATGATTTGTCTCGCAGGGTCACTTGGTCAAGCCACCAACGTTCTGTTGGAATACTCTTGTATAAACTCTTGTTTCCGTATCTACATATGGGAGTTTGTTGTTCTTCTGCACCTGGGTTCAGTCATTGCTAGCGCGCACTGTGTCAGTTTACTTCAATATTTTGGGTTGACAAAACTTCCTTTGAATTACATATCTACAGTGAGAGACATCTCTGAATGTTCAAACACCTCTGCTTGGACAAACTAATTGGCACAGCTTTTCTAAAAACCTCTGAAGACAGAGTCAAATGCCGAAGATTAATGTTTCTGCAAGCTGGCTCCCTGAGTATGCAATACATTAGTTATTTGATGTGCTATATGATAGTACCTGTCTGGTCTCCAAGGTTCCTTGAACTTGTTTACAATGATGCAAATTACTTAAAACCATAGTTGCCTGAATTGATGAAGGTCAATTAACACAATCCCATTGTCTTAATGTTTGGCTGATGCATATGCAAACATTATGGTCACCATTTTCCAAATCATATATTTTAGTCTGTGGGCCAGTCTGTGCTTTTAACTTCAATTTGCAGCTTGCAATTTACAAATTACATTAAGAACTGAAGACTGGTTCTTGCTTGAAATAATATCTGCCATATTCACATAATTCTAGAATATTCCCTAACACCATATTTCTATACATCCACATGCCTATCTGCTGAGCTGAGGCCTCTGTCAGTCAGAGTTAAGAATGGATATTGCATCTTAGCTGTCTAGATATGCAAACCTGGGCAGTACAATATGAAGAGCATGCTGTTGCCCCTGTAGCAAACTCCCCGTCTCCACGCAACCGATGAACCCAAAGGAACGGCAGAGACTGATACAGTTTGGTACCAGCAGCATCGCAGGAGTTGCCAGTCAGCGTTGAACTCAATGTAGGACTGTCTTAGCGACTCCAGCTCTGGACTTTTCCCTCGGGATTTACTCCCAAAGCCTTCCCCCTGAGTGGGTATAGCCACAAGACAGAGGAAGCTTGAGATCAGAGTTTTCCTTCTCCTAGATGAGCTGCCAACCATGGCTGATGAGCCCCATCTGCCTGAAGCGGCTGGTTTTAAGGCGCCAGTATCCCACATTTGCCCCTTCTCCTGTCAGTAGAAACTGTTCTGCCAGGCTTAGTAGCCAGGCCAAACGCGAAGGCCAAGAGCTGGACTTGGTTGTCAGAGGCTATTTGAGGCGCATACTATTAGGAACATTTAATAGGTGGTGGGAGCTTGTCCCCATTCCCACCCCCGGCGATAACAACCTTAAGGAACCAAGCTTATCTAAGAGCCTCTTAAGTGCCTCCCTCATACTTACCAATGTGTAAAAGAAGGCAAATTGTGCAAATACAATAAATAAACAAATTGGTAAATAAATAAACAAACAAACAAACAATGCCGAGACCAAGAGTTGTAGAGTCCTTGAAAGTGTGTCCTGAGCTTGTGGAATCATTTCAGAGTAGAGGTGAGTGAAGTTATCCATGCTGGTTTAGGAACCTGAAGGTTAAAGGGTAATAACAGTTCCCAGTGTTGTGGGACCTAAGGCTCTTGTATCCTCCACCCAACAGCAGCAGTGAGAAGAGAGACATGGCCTGGAGGATGAGGGTCTTTGATGATGGATGCTGCTTGGTCAGTGTTGTTACAGTTAATTGAAAAGAAGAGGAAGTTTAACTGGTATGACTAAACCTGAAAGTGGAAGAACACATTTGTACTACAGATTGCCATTTTGTAACATGTATTACAAAACATTTCTACCAAGGGATTGAGTATGAGCAGGTTCAGATTCAAATGTGATCTTTCCCATGGTTTATCAGTCTGTTAGTATTTGGTTTCCTGCTCATGGGTATTTGCATACTGTCAGTTGGACAAAGTATGTCAGGGCCTTTATTTTCATGGAGTGAATTGCCCAGTCATGCTAGACAAATTGATATTTATTTTATTAAGGACTCTTTAAATTGGGCCAGTTAGTGAAAGAAAACTATCCCAGATTCTTCTTTCACTCATAAGAACATTGCAGAGAGACATGCATGCAATATAGAAAGGCAACTGAAAATACTGCCGTTGAAGTGCAAAATGAGTGGGAAGCTGTGGTGAACCACGACTTGAAGAAAGATATTGTGAGTGTCTAAAGTGGCAAATTCCCAATCTCTTCACATGTGCACTGTATTCAGTTTGATGACCGCTTAGAGCAAGATCACGAGTGATGAATTTCACAGTGAATCCAGAGTACTTCGAAAATACTTTGAGCATGATTTTTTTATTTAATAAAAGGTTCTGGCCTTTCAAATAACCTTCTAGGTTCTCCATCTATTTATTTATAAACCATATGGTTTTTGCTGCAGGGAGCACATCACAATCTCTGTCTTAGTTGTATTTGTCCAGCTGTGGTTTTCAGCCAGCTCCATAAATCAAGGGTTGACATTAGGAGGGTAACAATCTGAAGGGGCAGAGCAACAAATGCTAGTCAGAACACAATTAAGATACTGAGCTGAATTAGTTATTAGGAATGATAATGAGGCAATGCCACCACTGTAATGGTCATCCCTTGTGCCCATGCACGTACAGATATCAGAAAGATTCTGTCCAATTTACCATTGTGAACCTTGTCTTTAGATTTGCATTAAAGTGTAAGAAGGATGTGAGGAGGCAGCAGCTACCAATGAAGTAACTGTAAAGTCACCAGAAAAACTTAGGCTGGTGTCCTCAGGTGTTAAGTGAAAATTAAATAGAAAAGCAATAGACAATTATTGCCAAAGAGCTTTTGTCTCAAATTTACAGGATGAGTTTCATTCCTTTGCTAGTTATTTATTTCCATTTAAAAATAAAATGACTATTCATTCCAACCATCGCTCAGTTCAAATGGATTTTCCATCAATCTCTATCAAATGAGATTTGTATGTTGTAACTCCCCAGCACACAAGAACAGATGCTAATCTTAATTCCACTTTTCATAGCTTGAACATTTTGCCAGCCACATCCACCCAAACATGTTGCACTGCACTCACTGAGAAACCCCTCTGTCTTACAGGGCTGAATCAGCAGGTGAGAAGCAGTGGGAACATAATCTAATCACAACTAATTTTAAAACATGGCCACATCTGCAATAGCCACAAGCAAGTATGCACCACAAGATTCACAAAAAGCAGTGTCATAATGACCAGAAACTCTGTGTTAAATGATTATATGATGCATGTCTTAACAGCATGGAGAATACTCCCCCTTTTCTTCAAAATGGTACTGTCCAATGTCATGCATCCACCTGAAACAGGCCTCAGCTTATTATTTTATCCAGTGAAGGCCCTTCAGTCCCTTAGCTCTGCACTAGAATCTATCTTAAGTGCTCAAGTACACCATAATTCCCTCCAGGCTTGACAAGAAGCTCAGAAACCTTGGCCTTCACCCTGTCTCGTGTGGCTGGATCCTGGACTTCCTGTCAGATTGCCGGCGGGTGGTAAGAGTGGGCTCCCTCACCTCCAGGCTCCACCCCTCTGACACCCAACACAGGAGCCCCGCAGGGCTGTGTCCTAAGCCCCTCCTTTACTCTCTGTATACCCATGACTGTATTGCCCCCCACAGCTCCAATCTGTTAACTTAATTTGCTGACGATACTACGTTGATTGGCTTAATCTCAAATAATAACGAGGCAGCCTACAGAGAAGTCATCACCCAGACACAGTGGTGTCAAGAAAACAACCTCTCCCTCAAACTTGTGAAAAACAAAGGAGCTGATTGTGGACTACAGGAGGAATGGAGACAGGCTAACCCCCTATTGACATCAATGAGAGGGTGAACAGCTTTAAGTTCCTTGGCATACACATCACCAAGGATCTCACGTGGTAAAAAGCACAAGAGCGCCTCTTTCACCTCAGATGGTTGAAGAAGTTTGGCATGGGCCCCCAAATCCTAAGAACTTTCTATAGGAGCACAATTGAGAACATCCTGACTGGCTGCATCACTGCCTGGTATGGGAACTGTACCTCCCACTGTCGCAGGACCCTGCAGAAAATGGTGTGGACAGCCCAGAGCATTTGTAGATGTGAACTTCCCACTATTCAGGACAGGTGTGTAAAAACGGCCCGAAGGATTATTGGAAACCCGAGTCAACCCAACTACAAACTGTTCCAGCTGCTACCATCTGGGAAACGGTACCGCAGCATAAAAGCCAGAACCAACAGGCTCTGGGGCAGTTTCTTCCACCAGGCCATCAGACTGATTAATTTATGCTGATACAATTGTATTTCTATGTTATATTGCCTGTCCTGTTGTACATAAATTGCATATTGCAAATTTAGATGGAGACGTAACATAAAAAATTTTACTCCTCATATATATGAAGGATGTAAGTAATAAAGTCAATTCAATTCAAGTATCTCATGTGAGGCATGAACAATAAATCTTTTGAACAGAATGCTACCTAACGAAGCATAGCTGATGTCTCAGAGGTAAGCATAGAACAGGGTATTTAGAGAAATGTTTAAATTTAAGGAGACAGAAAAGATAAAGAGAGGATCTGAGCACTGTGTTCATAATAGTCAGAAATTATGTAAGTATTTCGTTTCCAGAGTATGCAACTTAGATGCTGTGAATCCTTGATCAGGATGCATGGCAGGAACAAATAAGTTAGGGGCAAGCGGAGCAGCCTTTGTTAGAGTGGACAGTGTTAGAGTGAGGATTTTGAGGCTTAAGCTCTTCGAGGCTTAGATGAGGTGGGGCTTGAGTGAGAGAAGGTAAAAAAATGGTAGGTAGACTTTTATCCCCCAGTTTATTGATTATTTTCCTTCTTTATGTCTGCACAGTTAGAACAATAGGGATGCCAGGCAGGACAGATGAATACTCCTCTTGTGGGGTGTGGGAAGGCAGGGAGGTCCCCAGTGTCCCTGGTGACCACGTCCAGCTGTGGCTTCTAACACTCCACATTAAGGAGTTGGAGCTGGAACTGGATGAACTCCGGATCATTCGGGAGGCTGAGGGGGTGAAAGATCAGACAAATAGTGACATTGATATATCAAGGTGTAGGACACAGGAAACTATGTGACAGGAAGGGGAAAGGGGTTAAGGAGCCAATGCAGAGTACCCCTGTGGCCATTCCTCCTCAACAACAGATATACTACTTTGGATACTGTTGGGGAGTATGATAAAAACAGAGGAAAGTCATAGTGGTCAGGTCTCTGGCATTGAATCTAGCTCTGTGACCCAGAAGGAAAGGGGGAGAAGGAGCTAGCTGTCGTGACAGGGGATTCATTAAACAGGGGAACAGAAAGGAGGGTCTGTGGACGAGAACAAGATTCCCAGATAGTATGTTGCCTCCTGGATGCCAGGGTCCAGGACATCTCAGATCGACTCCTCGGCATTCTTAAGTGGTAGGATGAGCAGCCAGTGGTTGTGTTCCATGTAGGTACCAATGACGTGGGTAGGAAGAGTGATGAGGTTCTGCAAAGTGTGTTCGGGAAGTTAGGTGCTAAGCTGAAAGGCAGGACCTCAAAAGTTTGTGTGGTCAGCATCGCTACCCATCACTACACGTGCTAGTGAGGCCAGAAATAGGAAGATGATACAGTTCAACACATGGCTAAGGAGCCGGTGTAGGAGGGAGGGCAACAGATTTTGGATTATTGGGCTTTCTTCCAGGGAAGGTGGGACCTGTACCGAAGAGTCCGTTTGCACCTAAACTGGAGGAGGACTAATATCCTAGCTGGAAGGTTTGCCAGTGCTGCACGGGTTGGGGGGGAGGGGCGGTCCAGGGAATGGGAATCAGAGTGCCAGGACAAATAGTGGAGAGTTTGGGAAGGCAGATATTGTTAAGATCTCAGACAAAGTCAGGAATCAAAAGGTTAAGCGTGGTGGGACTAATGCCCTGAGCTGAGTATACTTCGACACAAGAGGTATTGGAGGAAAAGCAGATGAACTCAGGGCATGGATCAACACCTGGAATTATGATATTGTAGCCATTAGTGAGATTGGGTTGCAGGAGGGGCAGGACTGGCAGCTTAATATTCCGCGGTTCCGCTGCTTTAGAGCAAGAGGGATTAAAGAGGGAGGGTTTGCATTACTAGTCAGAGAAGATGTCACAGCACTGCTCAGTTAGGACAGATTGGAGAACTCGTCTAGTGAGGCTTTATGCATGGAACTGAGAATAAGAAAGGTACGACCATGTTAATGTGGCTATATTATAGACCACCCAACAGTCCATGGGATTTAGAACAAATTTGTAGAGCGATCAAACACTGTTTGTTGCAAGAAACATGAGGTTGTTATAGTAAGTTATTTTAACTTTCCATGTATCAACTGGGACTCCCATACCGTAAAACGTCTAGAAGGGATGAAGTTTGTCAAATGTGTTCAGGAGAGTTTCCTTAATTAGTACAGAGAAGTCTCAACAAGATAGTGTGTGATACTTGATCTGTCATTAGGGAATGAGACAGGGCATGTGACAGAAGTTTCCCCATTTTGTATCTTGTGATCATAATGCCATTAATTTCAAATTAAATATGGAAACAGTTAGTTCTGGTCCATGGTTGAGATTCTAAATTGGGGAACGGCCAATTTTGATTGTTTTGGAAATGATCTGGCAAATATGGATTGGGATAGGCTGTCTTCTGGCAAAGGTGTACTTGGCAGTGGGAGGCCTTCAAAAGTAAAATTTTGAGAGTACAAAGCTTGTATGTGCCTATCTGAATAAAAAGTAAAGGTAACAGGTTTAGAGAACTTTGGTTTTTAAAGGATATTGAGGCCCTGGTTAAGAGGAAAAAAGGAAGTGTATAGCAGCTAGGAACAAATAAGATACTTATGGAGCATAAGAAATGGAAGAGAATACTTAAGAAAAAAATCAGGAGGGCTAAAAGGAAGCATGGGATTGCTCGAGCAAACAAGGTGAAGAAGAATCCTAAGGGATTCTACAGATATGTTAAGAGCAAAAGGATTACAAGGGACAAAAATGGTCCGCTGGAAGACCAGAATGGTAATTTATACGTGGAGACAAAACAGTGCAGGGGATCTTAAATGGATTTTTTTTGCCTTTGTATTTCCTTAGGAGATGAACACAGAGTCTATAGAAGCGAGGTCATGGGCCCTATACAGGTTACAGACGCGGAGGTGTTTACCGTCTTGAGGGAAATTAGGGCAGAAATTATAGGGGGCCTAGCAGAAATATTTAGATCATCATTAGCGACAGGTGAGGTACCGAAGGAACGGAGGATAGCTAATGATGTTCTTTTGTTTAAGGAAGGCTCTACGAATAATCTAGGAAATTATAGGCCGATGAGCCTGACATCAGTCGTGGGAATGTTATTAGAAGGTATTCCAAGAGACCGGATATATGAGTATGTGGAAAGTCATGGACTAATTAGGGATAGTCAACATGGCTTTGTACGTGAAGGTTGTGTCTAACTAATCTTATAGAGTTTTTTTTTAGCAAGCTACCAGAAAAGTTGATCAAGGCAAGAGTGTGGATGTTCTCTGCATGGACTTTGACAAAATCCCACATGGGAGGTTGGTCAAGAAGATTCAGTCACTCAGCATTCATGATAAGGTGGTAAATTGGATCAGATATTGGCTTTATGGTTGTCTCTCTGACTGGAGGCCTGTGACTAATGGAGTGCCTCAGGGATCAGTGCTGGGTCTGTTGCTGTTTGCCATCTGTACCAGTCATCTGGGTGGTAATATGGTTAACTGGATCAGCAAAATTCTTTATGACACCAAAATTAGGGATGTAGTGGACAGCAAGGAAGACAATTTGAGCTTGCAGCAGGATCTGGATCAGCTGGAAAAATGGGCTGAGAAATGGCAGATGAAAGCTAATGCAAATAAATGCTGCCCTTCTGTAGGGCCAGCCAGGGTAGGTCTTACACATTGAACAGCAGGGCACTGAGGAGTGTGGTAGAACAAAGGGATCTGGGAATACAGGTCTATAATTCCTTGAAAGTGATGTCACATGTAGATAAGGTCCTAAAGAAAGCTTTTGCCACATTGGCCTTCGGTATAGGAGATGGGATGTTATACAGGCATATGAGTTGCATGAGGCCTAATTTGGAGTATTGTGTGCAGTTTTGGTCACTTACCTACAGAAAAACGTAAATAAGGCTGAAAGAGTACAGAGAAAGTTTACAAGGATGTTGCCGGGTCTGGAGGACCTGAGTTATAAGGAAAGATTGAATAGCTTAGGACTTTATTCCTTGGAGCATAGAAAGTCGAGAGGAGATTTGATAGATGTATAAATAAACTATGAGGGGTAATAGATAGGGTAAACGCAAGCCGGCTTTTTCCACTTAGGTTGGATGGGACTACAACTAGAGGTCATTCGTTAAGGGTTAAAGGTCAAAAGTTTAAGGGGAACATGAGGGGAAACTTCTTCATTCGGAGGGACGTGAGAGTGTGGAACAAGCTACCAGTGCAAGTCATCCATACAAGTTTGATTTCAACTTTTAATGAAAATTTGGATGGGTACATGATTGGTAGGGGTATGAAGGGCAAGGGTCCAGGTGCAGATCAATAGGACTAGGCAGTTTAAATGGTTTAGCATGGACTAGATGGGCTGAAGGGCCTGTTTCAGTGCTGTACTTTTCTATAACTCTGTGACTGTATTTCTGCGAGCCAATGTATCTGTAACTAATTTTAAATTATGACCAAGTTTTTTTGATGTGTCAAGTTGTCGAGAGATAGCTTACTCATTCAGAAATGATGCAGCAGATGCTGAAATGGCATTTAAAAATTCACATTTG
Organism: Mobula birostris; assembly: GCF_030028105.1. Classification (NCBI taxonomy): domain Eukaryota; kingdom Metazoa; phylum Chordata; class Chondrichthyes; order Myliobatiformes; family Myliobatidae; genus Mobula; species Mobula birostris. The sequence goes on along the minus strand of NC_092385.1, from coordinate 30,815,527 downwards.
ATAAAGGAAAGGTAAAAGAGAAGTGAGGATAAGGCATAACAATGGAGTTTAGTTGCTGTAAATCCCAGTAAAGTGGGAATAGAAAATGCTAGAAATTCTCTACCGCTCAAACATCAGCTATAGAGAGGGGACAATTGATCTTTCGTCAGAAAACTTGTGTTGAACCTTGAAGCTTACCTCTCTCCTCATGCACTGGTAAATTCAACTATAAATGTCAAATATGTGGGATCAGGCAAAATAGTCATGGAGCATATTAGGACTGACTGGATAATAATGTTTGGAATAATCTACAAAGCTTTATTGTTCAGCTTGTGCTGGAGCTGACGTCTGTTGTTCATCAAAAGTGCTGGTTACTCACGCGCTGCCCCTCCATTATCCCAGCTACTTCCTGTGAAATGTTGATTGCTGAACAATGCCTGAATACAAATGGTATATAACAATTCTTTTACTGTCCCAACAGTGAAATTCTGTAGTATGGATATATGCCATCTGAAATTTCTGGGGCTCAGGTTTACCAATGACAATGTATTAATAATAGTGAACAATGTTAAGTTTATGTGGTTGTTCCCATAGAATAAACTATCTTGGTTTAAGGTGGCACTGGTGAAATACAGCAACAACTTGCTGCCAGCCTACAAAACTATTTTATTATTAACACATTATTTTCTAGAAAATAATCACTGCAGTCAATAGCTTGAAACTTCCCTTCTGGAGTTGAGCTTTTGAACTGCCTATACAACCTGACATTTTTGTGGTTTGAACTGAACTCTCAAAGGTGCAGGACATACGCAGTGTGAGATGTACAGGCTGAATGGAGGCAGTGGGGCTCAGGCCTGAGAGCAGGGAATGAGCTCGTGTTTGGTCATTGATGGAGCGGACTTAGAGCTGATTCAAAGCAGCAGAACCGAGGTGATGCGAACGGAGGCAAGGCAAGCCAAGGTAAGGCAGTGTACGTGTGGGAGGGTTCAAGCACGAGAGCGAGGAACAAGCCAGTGTTTGACTGACTTAAGCGCTGGGCTAGATTGGAAGGGTCAGGTACAGGTCTAGTGGAGGTGGCAGGTGCCGGGTCTGATTGTAAAGGAACCCTCTGTTTGGCCGATTTAAGTGTGGGGCCATATTGAAAAGGTGAGGGTGTCAGGGCCAGAGGGGAGTGATATGCTGGTGTTCTGCTCACTTCTTGTGAGGTTTACTTGTCTCTGCACTGAGCTGAGGCTGTGGCCTGCAACTAACGGGCTCCTGGATCGGCTGTGACTGGCTTCATATCTGTGGACCCACTTTTGTGAATTTCAGTTCTGAATGTTATTTGCTTACTTTTATTGTTTGCATGATTTGTTTCTCTCTGCACGTCAGGTGCTTGACAGATTTCTTTTTAATGGATTATATTGGGTTCCTGTGTTTTGTGGCTACTTGTGAGGAGATGAATCTCAAGGTTGTATGTAGCATACATACTGTGATATTAAATGTACTTTGAAATTTGAACCAGTAGAACTTGCTTTCCATTAAACCTGAGCAGTGGGTTATTGCCAAAGTGTTGCTTCTTGCTTGGGTTATGACATCAGCAGCACTTGACTGGGGCCCAATTCACTCAGCAGAACGACTGGCACCAACACTACATGAGATAATTCATTTCTGCAGTTACATTGAGAAAGATTTGTCTAGGTGCTGATCAAGAACAGGCCAGGTTGTGCCAGCCACTTTCTGTATATGATTTTAGGTGATCTGAGCATTTGGTTAATGATAGGAATAGGTTTTTATTAGTTTGCAATGCTTATGATTGCAAATGATTCTGCCAATCTGTGCAATTACGTGTCAGGATGGATAATTGAATTCGGTTCATGGGATATGACAGGTAGATGAAGTGGCTTTGTCAGCAGATGGTGGATGTTAAGCTGTTACCTACAGAGCCCTTCACTCCATGATAAATATTTCTATCCCAAAAGCTTCAACAGTGAATCTTGGCGGCCTGCATTCAGAGACTAAACCACCATCTGTGGCACAATATTACCGAAAGATCACGTCTGGAGATGGATGTAACCTGTCAAAAATCAGTTATAAAATTCTGCCCATCAAGATTTTCAGAAGGTGAAAACCAGAAATAAATGGCAATAGGCTTGAAAGACACAAAAAACATTATACATTCTAAATATAGTGTTTAGACATAAACCATATACAACATGTTTTGTATTAATTACACTATTTCTGCCAGTAGCGATTTGGAAAAAGAAGTAGAGCAGCTCAGGGAAGGGAACACAACATGGGCCGTTTGGGTTCAGAACTGAGGAGGTGCGTGATTTTAGGGACTACATTTTTGCTGACAGAAGTTCAGTTCCAATAAAAACCTTTACTGGAGCCAACCAAGCAGCTCATTTGAATGTCACTCTTGTCAATTTTTGACACTGGCTGCAAAATAGAATGTGTGTGACAGAAGTGAAGGGAAAAAAAGCGAAGAAGCTAAAATGCAGTGAGAAAGAGAAGTGTTGGATGACTGGAACCAAGAACTGGCAGAGGAAACGCGCTGTGAGTGAAAAGCTCTGCTTTGGTCAATATAACATGATTCTTATTTGTTCAGATGGAATCAGAAAGCAGTTCCATTGTTTCTGTCTCCCCATCCCTTGATTTCCTGTTACATTGTCAGTTCTGTGACAGCGGACATCCTCTTATCATCTTAACCAATGATGCATTTCCAGTGAGAAAACCTAAACACCAAGGAAAAATTAAAAGAACGAGCTGAAACTGCGATGATATGGAGCTCAAGGCATTGGATTGATACTGTTATAAATGGTGAAGGAACGGTTATCTAAAACAAACTATCATGTCTTAGATGGACAAGGAGGGAGACAACAACTTTGCCAATGAAAGTTAAATTTTAAATGGCTTCTGAATTACCATCAGTGAGGTGAGCATGGCAGTGCTTTGAAAGGAAAGGATATACAAGAGATGGTGAATCCAAAGAATGCCAGAGAATAGGTGATTGAACACAAAATGGTCAGGATATTTGGAAAATATCTGGAGGAGGAGGGAATTTGCCCTGCAGAAGGATGTAGGCTCTGCTGATACTGAAAGGGGTGATGTCAACACTGGGAGATGGAGGGAACTGGAAACTGCTGAAGTTGTATATAAAGTAAGGATAGATATTTATCATTTATAGATTTTTATAGATATTTATAGATATTTTTAGAGATATTTATGGATATTTAAAGTAAAGATAGATATTTACCACACATTGCTCTGCGTTGACACCAGTGCCAAGCTGTATGGGTCCTAATGCCCTTCCCTTGGACAATATCGGTGGCGTGGAGAGGGGAGACTTGCAGCATGGGCAACTGCTGGTCTTCCATACAACCTTGCCCAGGCCTGCACCCTGGAAACCTTCCAAGGCGCAAATCCATGGTCTCATGAGACTAACGGATGCTAATAATAATAAGATATTTATCTATCTCTACTTTAAATATATCTAATGAAATATCCTCAGGGTTAGATACTTGCAGAGGTTACTATCCTCTGAGAGAAAAAAATTCTTTCCCTCTCAGTTTTAAATGACTGGCTGTTTGGTAGCTATCTCCTCTTAATCATTATTCTCACACTCATGAAAACAACTCAATATCCATATGTCAAACTTCCTTAGGACATTATATGCTTGAACAAGGTTCTTATTCTTCTAAAGGCCCAGGAATATTGCTCCAACTGCCTAGCAACTCTTGACAGGACAACCTTTTTAGCTCAGAAATTGGTTTTTGGAGCAGCTTATCCAATGTTGTTATATTCTTTTTAAGTTAAAATTTAGGTTACAGTATCATAAACTCTGGGCTCAATTATATCTCACATTGATTATCATAAATATTACATACTTACCCTTCTTCAACAATTATAGGATTCACTTTGGAATACCTTTGCTCTTAGTCTTACCTTTGCTCTAACTCTTATTATATAATTCTTAGAACCATGCACTTACACTGCTTCCACAATATCACCTTCACTTTGGAGATCTTGGCTCATGAATTCTGTCTTCAAAACTATACCTATAACTCTGTATCCATGGTCTTTCCACTATCTGCCCTTTCAAACTGCACTGGGAGAAACCCCATCCATGCCCCAGGTCTTTTGTATCTCACCATTCATCCAAGAGTAAATCACGTTGTGGAATTGAAATTATCCCATAAATTAGCAAAAGGATGCATTGATATTCAATCTATTTTCTGCGATCTGTTTCTTCAATTCTTTATTTACCATGGTCCTTCTCTATTTGAAGCTAACTGTGATGGAGGACTGAATCAGTGCTTTCCTTTTTATTGCTCAAGCTGTAATATTTCATGGTGTATCTTTTGGGAGACCAAGTGATCGCTCCTATGCATTCTGTGGTGGTGCATAATCCCACACACATAGTTTTGATAGTTAATACAAAATGTTTTCTAGATCTTTTCACTATAATCCATATAGATACACTGGAATGGTCGAGCAAACCACTTTCATGCCGAGACTAGGATACAGAAGCCAATGTTGTTTCACTATTCAAGAAAGGTCCTAAAAATAAACCAGGATATTATAGACTTGTGAGATTGACATCACTAGTGGGAAAGTTATTAGTAGGTATTCTGAGGGACCAGATATATAACGATTTGGATTGATATAGACTGATTAAGGTAGTCAGCATGGCTTTGGCATTGTGGGTCTCACGTCGAAGGCTGGTTAAGAAGGTTCAGTCACTCAGCATTCAGGATGAGGAAGTAAATTGGATTAGACATTAGCTTTGTGGGAGAAGCTAGAGAGTGGTAGTAGATGGTTGCCACTCTGAATGGAGGCCTGTGACTAGTGGAGTGCCGCAAGGATCAGTGCTGTGTCCATTGTTGTTTGTCATCTATATCAATGATCTGGATGATAATGTGGTTAACTGGGTCAGCAAATTTTCAGGTGACACCAAGATTCGGGGTGTAGTGGACAACAAGGAAGACTATCATGTCTTGCAGCGGAATCTGGGCAAGCCGGAAAAGTGGGCTGAAAAAAATGGCAGATGGAACTTGACGCAGACAGGTGCAAGGTACTGGACTTCGGTAGGACCAACCAGGGTAGGTCTTACAAAGTGAACAGTGGAGTGCTGGGGAGTGCAGTAGAACAAAGGGATCTGGGAATATAGCTCTATAATTCATTGAAAGCGGCGTCACAGGTAGACAGGGTCATAAAGAATACTTTTGGCACATTAGCCTTCATAAATAAAAGTATTCAGTACAGGAAATGGGATGTTATGTTGAAGTTGTGTAAGACATTGGTGAGGCCTAATTTGGAGTATTGTGTGCAGTTTTGGTCACCTACCTACAGACAAGAGTACAGAGGAAACAAGGTTGAAAGAGTACAGAGAAAATTTGCAAGGATGTTGTCGGGTCTGGAGGACTTGAGTTGTAAGGAAAGATTGAATAGATTAAGACTTTATTCCTTAGAACATAGAAGATTGAGAGGAGATTTAATAGAGGTATACAAAATTATGAGGAGTATGAATAGAGTAAATGCAAGCAGGCTTTTTCCACTGAGGTTGAGTAAGACTACAACAAAAGGTTATGGGTTAAGGGTGAAAGGTGAAAAGTTTAAGGGGAAAATGAGGGGAAACTTCTTCACTCAGAGGGTCGTGAGGGTGCGGAACAAGCTGCCAGCACAAGTTGTGCATGCAAGCTTGAATTCAATGTTCTAAGAATGGATAGGTACATGGTTGGTAGGGGTATGGAGGCTATGGTCCTGGTGCAGGTCGATGGGAGTAGGCAGGTTAAATGGTTCAGCATGGTCTAAATGGACCGAAAGGTCTGCTTTTACACTGTACTTTGCTATAACTCTATGACTCTACGTCACAGCCTAAGGATAAGGAACGTGACAAGGATTTTTTTCACCATAAAGAGTGAAATTCTCGACTACAAATAAACATTGTTGCAAAATCATTAAATACATTCAAAGAGTTCAATATAGTTCATATGTCTAAAAAGTTCAAAGTGTATGAAAAAGTGGGACAACAGACTGAATTTGGATGATTAGCCATGATCATACTGAACAGAGGAGTAGTCTTGAAGTGCCAAATGGCCTACTCCTACTTGTATTTTCCATGTTTACATTTTCAGTGTTTAGATGCATTGAATTCAATTATTATAATCACAGTGATGTTGTCATTGTGGGATTATCTGACCTTCATTGCACTATGGTGTGTGGTCAGTGAATAGCGTGAATGCATAAATTGGTGAAACCTTGTTACTGTCGTACTGCTGAAACTCAAACAATCCTTAATAACTAATAGCTTAACCTTTCACTGCTCACTTAATCTTGTCCGTGTTACAGTGACTACCTCAGAGAAACAATGAAGAGTTGCGAAGAATTTTATAATAAGCCAAAGATGTGAACAGTTCAAAATAAATGTAAATCTGTTCATCTCTCTTTTCCTTAAAGATATCTGCAATCTTGCACAAATAACTAATCATTTCAAGATCTACTGCAATTTTTGGCTGATCTCATTTTAACCAATACCAGATTTGGATTTGTTAATTCAATCTTATGCTAAAACACAGTGAAACATTTTTTTTTACATGACCTTATTGTTCTACTGCACCAGGGGACATTTTATTGTATTGTCCAGAATGGTAAAAAAAATGTATATGGATCAAGGAAGGGGAGAGAGGTGTCAGAAATGGCTTGATTTACTTGGTCCATTTCTAACACCTCTTTCCCCATTTCTCGATCTCTCTGTCTCCATCTCTGGGAACAAACTGTCCACTGATATCTTTTATAAACCCATTAACTCTCACAGCTATCTTGACTATACTTCTTCCCACCCTGTCACCTGTAAAAATGCTATTCCCTTTTCTCAGTAACTTTCCTCTCTGTTCCCAGGATGAGGCTTTCATTTCCAGAACATCAGAGGTGTCCTCCTTCAAAGAACATGGTTTCCCTTCCTCCACCACTGATGCTCCTGTCAACTGCATCTCCTCCGTTTCCCAAACATCCAGCCGTCCACAATCTTCCTGCTGCCCTAATAGGGGCAGATTCTTCATCCTTATCTACCACCCCATGAGCCACCACATCCATCACATCATTCTCTATGAGTTCCACCACCTTCAACGGAATCCTACCACCAAACATATTTTTACCTCCTTCCCACCCACCCTCCACCCTGTCCAGTTCTTTGTTTTCTGCAGGAATTGCTCTCTCTGTGAGAATAGTTCAGGTCCATAAATCTTTGAAAATGGCACATCTTTACCTCCCACACACCACTCTCTGCTTCCCACAGGGATTGATCCCTCCGGGGTTCCCTTGTCTATTCATCGCTCCCTTCTAATCTCCCTCCTAGCACTTATCCCTGGAAGTGGAAGAAGTGCTACACCTGCCCATTCACCGCCTCTCTCACCTCAATTTAGGCCCCAGCTAGTCCTTCCAGGTGAAGCAACAGTTCACCTACAAATCTGTTGGGGTTGTCGTTCTGCATCCAGTGCTCCTCAGACCTGATGTAGATCAGGGCACCATTTTGTCAAACACCTTCACTCCAACCACAACAAGCAGGAATTCTCAATGGCCAACATTTTGATTCCAGCCCCCACTGCCATTCCAACATGTTGGTCTTTGACCTTCTCTCCTGCTACGATAAGGCCACCCTCAGACTGGAGGAGCAACACCTCATTTCATCTGGGTAGCCTCCAACCTGATGGCATGAACATTGATTTCTCTAGCTTCTGGTAATTTTCCCCTTTCCCTTTTGTGCTTCTTCGGTTTCCCACTCTGACTCTCCTCTTACCTCTTTTCTTCTCTTTAACTGTCTATCACCTCCCCCAGCGTCCCTCCTGCTTCCCTTTCTCCCATGGTCCACTCTTCTTTCTTATCAAATTCCTTCTTCTTCAGCCCTTTACCTCTTCCACCTTTCACATCTCAGTTTCTGACTTCATCTCCCATCCCCTACCCATCTGGATTCACCTATCACCTTCAAGCGTGTACTCCTTCCCTTCCCCCACCTTCTTATTCTGGCTTCTTCCCCCTTCCTTTCCAGTCCCAACAAAGGACTTTGGCCCAAAATGTTGACTGTTTATTCCTTTCTATAGATGTTGCCTGACCTACTAAGTTCCTCCAGTATTTTGTATGTGTTACTATTGGCTAGCACCAAGGCAGCTTGTAGTTGACAGAGATTAATTAGAATCAGGCATTAGAGTAAGAGATTTTCTTCAGGCATAAAATATTCAGTGTTACTTATTTATGTTCATTAAAGCAAAGACTTGGTTAATATCAGGATTGATCATGGGAAGCAGCAGGAAATGTTTGTGATGTTCAAGTTCCACATAATGACTGTAACAAATGACAAGTACCTTCCTGTGACCTCCAGTTATTATCACCAATGTTAAGTCCCTGCCATCAACACTGATCAGCAACTTAAGAGGACTTCACATGGAACATGAATGCAAGAGTGAAGAAGGCTTCAGGTATTCTGCAATGAATAACTTGTCTCATTAGTTTTTCAATTCTCTCCACTTTTAAGGCTTGAGGAGCAGATGTTGTGTGGCATTTTTGAATAGTGGTTAGTATCATGCTATTATAGCGCCAGTGGCCTGGGTTCAGTTCCACCCCTTTCTGACAGGAATTTGTACATTATCTCTGTGACCACATGTGTTTCCTCTGGGTGCTCCGATTTCCTCCCACACTCCCATTCCTAGGATATGCAGGTTAGTAGGCTAATTGATCATTGGGTGTAATTGGGCTGTGGGAGCTTGTTGGGCCAGAAGCACCTGTAACTGTGCTGCATCTCTAATAAATAACAACATGATATTTATCACACTGTTATTATTGGATAGGATGGATTTTAGATCTGCTGGCAAACTGAACTGAGTATTATCTCAACAAAACTAAAAGAACAAGGATCAGACAGAACATCCTTCAGTGACCATGGTCATAGGTGACCCAAGGAAAAATGTTGCTGTTTACCAATTCATTGAGGTTACTTTAACAGCAGCTCTGTCCCTTCTAACTGAGAAAATAAATACCTATAGTGGAACCGTCCACTATACACCACCGTCTCCACATTCTTCAAGTCTTACACCATCCTTATTCTGATGTTTATTGCCATTTCCTCATCATTGATGGTGATTTGCAGGACGTTAACCCAACAACAATTTGGAAAAAGGTATCACCATATGAAGTTCAGCACTTCAAGAGGATCTCAGGTCAACATGGGATGAGCAAGTGCAGTCTAGTCACATCTCAACCTCTTCTCCTCTAAGAAAGAATTAGAAGTTACAAAGATGTGCAGCATTTTAAATGTTATGCCAGAAAGTGAAAATAAGAACATTAGACAGGTAGGTATCTATGTTTAGTGCCTTTCATTGTTAACAGTGACACGGTGGAAAATCATCTACTTTATTCCTGTTATTGGACAGGCAATCAACACCTAACTATTTTTATTTACAACTTTAAAAATTCCAATAAGATCTCCAACCTTAGTTATCAAAGTTATACATAAACAATAACAATAATGAGAATGGTATGACAGTACCAAAGGACTCCTTAAGGAGGATTACAGTTCTACCTCAGGTATATTTAACGTTATTCCAGGAAACTCATTTCAGAAATACTTTGTGATTCCACAAATACTGTTAATGCATTTTCCTCAAAAGAATGTTGAAAGCTGCAATGAGCACTAAAGAAGACGAAATCATTTTTTCAGAATCAGAATCAGGTTTAATATCACTGGGATATGTTGTGAAATTCGTTAACTTTGCAGCAGCAGTACTATGCAATACTATACACAATAAATCAGCAATGACTGAATGGCAGAGCAGACTCAGTAGGCCAAATGGCCTAATTCTGCTCCTATGTCTTATGGTCTTTTAAATATAGTAAAAACCTGAATTACAGTATGTATATTGAATACTTAAGTTAAAATAAATAAGGCAAAAACAGAAATAAATAAAAAAGTAGTAGTGTTCATGGGTTCAAGGTCCATTTAGGAATCGGACGGCAGAGGGGAAGAAGCTGTTGCTGAAGCGCTGAGTGTGTGCCTTCAGGCTTCTGTACCTTCTTTCTGATGATAACAATGAGAAGAGGGCATGTCCCGGGTGGTGGGGGTCCCTAATCACAGACGCCAACTTCCTAAAGCACCTCTCCTTGAAAATGTCTTGGATACTACAGAGGCTAGTATCCAAGTTGGAGCTGACTAATTTTACAACTTCCTGCAACTTACTTTGATCCTGTGCAGTAGCTCCCCCACCCCCCGCCATACCAGACATTGATGCAGCCATCAGGATGCTCTCCACAGTACATCTATAGAAGTTTTCGTCTGTCTTAAGTAGCAAACCAAATCTCTGCAAACTCCTGGTGAAATATTGCTGCTGTTTTGCCTTCTTTATAGCTGCATCAATATGTTGTGACCAGGTTAGGTCCTCATATATTGACACCCAGGAACTTGAAATTGCTCACTCTCTCCACTTCTGATCTCTCTATGAGGATTGGTCTGTATTCCTTTGTTCTACCCTTTCTGAAGTTCGCAATCAGCTCTTTGGTCTTGCTGATGTTGTAGTGCATGATTGTTGCTATGGCACCACTCAACTAGCTGGTAAAGCCCTTTCGTCACCATCTGAAATTCTGCCAACAATGGTTGCATCATCAGCAAATTTATAAATGGCATTTGAGCTATGCCTGGCCTGACACAGTCATGGGTGTAGAGAGAGTAGAGCAGTGGGCTAAGCACAAATGCCCGTGGTGTATCAATGTTGATTGTCAGCCAGTTGGAAGTATTATTTCCAATCCACACAGATTGTGGTCTTCCGGCATTTATCCATTACTCATGTTTATATGAAGTATTTTTAATTATGTGTAATGAATAGTTGCATCATCATTGATATTTTTTCATTTAGGCATCACCTAAATAATTAAAAACGACAGCATTTAACAGATAGTTGTACAGCAATTGCCTGGTTACAAGATCCTAGCAATTGAAGGAAGAATAACAGTTTCTGTGCTTTTTTCGGTGCTTGGGTTGCATCCATCCTCTGAAGTTTAATGTTGAGGAGTTAGAAGGGTTATCAGGAAATCAATGCTTTCCTATTTATACAAGCCATTGTAAAAAAAAACAGTTAAAATGAATCGCTGTGAATCAGATTTTAGAACAATTCTGCATAGCATAATATAAGAACATATGAATGACAACCACATGAATCCTAACAGCCTGCAGATTGTAGTATGCCATTAAACATTGTCCCATGTCTCCATGACAGTTTGAAGCAGGGTAAACTTTGGCATTTTCCCGTTCTCTGCCATGCTTTTTCCTTTGTGGGTTCAGCAATGGTTTGGGGAGAAGAGAAGAGTGGGCTCGCAGTCAAAACTTTAATTGTGTTTTAGAGTGATGCTAAGTTTTTCAGTTATTGGGAGACTAGGGTCTGACTGAATCATGGTGGTAAGGGAATTGTGAAATTTGGGTTAAATAGGGAGCAACGGATCATCATTGGTTTTGTTGGCTTGATGTCAGAGCCATTTGGAGAAGAATGTGATTGGAGGGATGATGAAGTAAGTCAGAGATCTGTTGGTGGGAAGGGATCAATCCTAGTTTGGGGATTTTAGTGGGACTAAAAGCTAAAATGCACAATGGGGTCTCAATCTGTTCCGCAAGACTTGGTTATTCTGAGAGCGTTGAAAGATGGTTGATCCTCTGATATCTATCAATGCTAATCTCATCAAAAAAACCTAGGCAAAAATAACCCACAAATGGCCAAATTCTTACTTATTTTATATAAAATTGCCAAAAAATATTTTGATCCATTTCTAACAAATGAATCTAGTCTAAATATAAATTGATAGAATCGTGCAAAGTACATTTGATGCAAGTTTAGGGATGAACAGTACTGCCCTTCCAATCTTATGGGCTTGCAATGATCAAAGGAAACCCTAGGTTTCTCACATTGAAGTAACCCATTTTGAGCTGCAATATTTGTTCTTAGCTATTCAAATATTAAATATGTTTTTTTTTGAAATTGCCTTATAGATCATTTCTGAAGCAACATTGATTAAATGGTTATTACTGGAAATAGTTCTTAAGTGCACGTTAGAAATCACTGAAGCAGCTCATTGGAAAGGGGTGTAGTTTAACTGGTGATTCACAGTTTGCAGTCAGCACATTATCTAATCACTGTACTAGCATCATAACCCAGGTCTGAACAATAACTAAAAAATACAAGTCATCTCAGCAGAATCCAGCATCATCTTAAACACCATTTTATGGCCAATATTAAACTAATTTTACAGAGAGTAAAATGGTAGATATATATTTTTGTAATTTTTGGAATACATTTTAGCATCATTTATTTCACAAATGATAACTAAACATTTGAGGCTTTCTATCTGAATGTAGACCACAGATTTTTGTATTCTACAGCAGAATTCATAGCAGCATTGATAATTCGGTTTTCTTTATTTTCAGAATTATCTTCAGATTTTTAATGGAGGTTTTGAGTTTTATTCATATCTAATTTTGGTGTGAGCTTCATCATACTAGATGCCATTTCCCCGAGAGGTCATATAAAAAGTGGGTAATACTGATTGTTAAAATGTATACATATACCCTACCAACAAGCTGTAGTGTACAACAGGAAGTGTGATTTTTCATGTTCCAGTTAAATAGATTCTGTCAAAAATAACCAGCTGCTGTTCTCTGACTTATCCCATGTCAAGGGCTTTCAGAATAACTAAGGTACCTTCCCAATTTAGGAAGAATAGAAATAAAGTATACTAAATCTTAATCTGCAGCGTTTCCACCTTCCATTTAATTGATTGTAGCTGCCTGGCCGCAGAGAATCTTACGTTACCAACACAAAGCTCCCTGTGGTGAGTGACCGGTAATTTAGTCATTGTTTAGTGGAAGGTTATAAACAAAGCCCTTTAGTCGCAACAGGAATCTAAGGAAGTTTGCTGTTAAGGTTTTGTCATCCTGACAAGATGCAAGTTTAGTCAGTTGTTCTCAACCAAACCATATATGGTGAATAAATTGTTATGCAAAGTGTGCATGGGTACACGTCACTTCTTTCCTTCAGCTTTTAAGGACATTGCCCTGTTCTAAGCATAAAAGAGTGCCTCTAATTTCACTGACATTACATACCATCTTCTGATGGAAAGTCATTCTTGCAATTGTGGCCATATCCTGGGGTAAAACACAGCTTGGCCATTTTCCCCTTGTTTTTTTACATGTAGTGCACACATTCAATTGCATTGTGCCAAAGTAAATGCGGTTACACGATCCATTCCAAACAAATGAGCCCTAGTCCAGCTTTTAATTTACAGAATTGTGAAAAGCTCATTTGATAAATTTTACGAATGAAGTACTTCTTACAGTTGCAAGGCTGTACTTCCAGGCATAGCCTTATGTACATGTGTGTTAATGCACTGTAGTAAGAAAGCATCTACAAAGTAATGCTCTTGTGTTTTAAATCCATTTTTCTCCCCTACACTCTCTCAAAAATTGACCATTTCATCTGTAACTGTTGATCCCATCACTCCCTCAGCCTTCCTTCTCTCAATCAGAAATTGCCTCGGAATCATTGGCTCTGCCTCCCTCAAATGCTGGATCTTGCTCTCTGCCTCCTTATTAGGACACCAGGCCCTCTCCTGTCTCCAACAACTATCGTCCCCAATCACGAGGAACCCACAATCCTTGACCCTCTCCCCTCACAGCAGTTCTTCTCCAGCTTGTCACTGGCCACTCTCCTCTCTCAATTATCACTTTCTTCCTCTTACAACCCTTTCTCAATCATCTCTCCTCACCCTTGATAAGTCTAAGCCCTGGTGGAGGTGAGCAGGCAGGTCACTCATCTCGTAAAAAACCTGAGGCCAAATTTCAGGTGATAGTTTTTGACACCAGTGTGAATTAACTTCTCGACCTCTACATCTTAAAATATCATGATTCATTTAATTGAAGTTGGTTTTGTATTTCTGCCCTTCGTTCATTAGTTTGTTTCATTCATGAGAATGAGTATCAAAGACAGTCACCACATTGACAGCTTGCTCTTGTAGACCCTTGTAAAAGTATACATATCTATTAAAATAATTCTTGATAATTTCTTGAAAAAAATCACAAAATCCCTGATTCGTGTTATCCTCTTTTCCTTCAAACATCTGTGATTCCATTTGGTATTTTATAAACACAGCTTTTAATGGTTCTCCTTATTATTTATCATGGATTTATGTGCTTCTTATAATGCATTTTAGCTCAAGTTAAGTTTGTCTAAGCACCCAAGCAGTCCAGCTGCTGCTACACTTGTATTTATGAAACTATGTCAAGGATGCAACCTAATCACCTCTGACTTTTTCCCATTATTTTTCCACTATAATATCTGATTTTTGTCTAATTGAATTCCTTACTCTCTGGCTGGAATGTGTACTTCCCCAGTCAAATAATTTTGATTTTAGAACACAGAACAGTACAGTACAGTGCAGACCCTTCAATCTATGTTGTTGAACTTTAACCGACGCCAAGATCAATCTAAACCTCTCTCCCACTCCTCCCTTTATTTTCCTTTCATCCATTTGCCTAAGATTCTCTTAAATGTCCCTTATGTACCTTCCACTTCCTCATCCAATTCATTTTCGGAACTTCCAGAACAGATCACTGCAGATCACCACTGGTCACTGACTTCCAGGCAGAATATGCTCTATCTTCTGCCTTCTTTGAGCAAGCCAATTCTGAATCCATGTAGCCAAGTATCCTTGGATCCCATGACTCCTGACGTTGTGAGTGAGCCTACAATGAGGAACCTCATCCAATGCCTTACTAAAATCCATGTGCACCGTATCCACTGCTCTAACTTCATCAAATTGCTTTTCACTTTTTCGAAGAATTCAATTAAGCTCATGAGGGAAGACCCAAATCAAAAGCCGCATATGAACTAGGAGATTCATAGTCTGCTGAGGGCTGGGTCTGAGGCATTCAAGACTGGTGATCCAGAACTATACAAGAAGTCAAAGTACAATCCATGAAAGGCTATTGTAAGAGCAAAGAAACAATTCTGTTTGAAGTTAGAGATGGAATCAGATGCCCATTAGCTCTGGTAGGGTTTGCAGACCATTACTTCCTACAAAATGAAACCTAACATCATGAGTTGCTGTGATGCTTCAGTCCCACATGAGCTCAATTCCTTTTATGCTCACTTTGAAAGGGAAAATAAAACCACCACCTGTCAGGAACCCTGCAGCATCTGGTGACCCTCTGATCTCTGTCTCAGAGGCTGATGTCAAAACATCTTTCAAGAGGGTGAACTTTCACAAGATGTCAGGCCCTGATGGTGTACCTGGTAGGGCACTGAAATTCTGTGCCAACCTGCTGGCAAGAGTGCTCAAGGACCTCTTCAATCTCTCACTGCTGCATTTGCAGCTTTCCTCCTGCTTCAAAAGGGTGCCAATCATGCCAGTGCCCAAGAAGAGCAGGGAGAGCTGTCCCAATGACTATTGCCCAGTGGCCCTCACATCTACTGTGATGAAGTCCTTTGAGAGGTTGGTCATGGCCAAAATCAACTGCTGCCTATGCAAGGGCCTGGACCCACTGCAATTAGCCTTTCCTCACAATAGCAACACTAGTGGCAGGCTGCTGTTTACTGATTACAGCTCAGCGCTCAACACAATCACACCCTCCATTTTAATCAACAAACTCAAAAACTGGGCTTCTGTACCTCCCTCTGCAACTGGATCCTTGATTTCCTCACCAGCAGACCACAGTCAGTGCAGTTTGGAAATAATATCTCCTCCTTGGCAACAGCCAACACTGGCACACATCAAGGTTGTGTGTTAGCCCACTGCACAACTCTCCTTACACACACAACTGTGTGGTGAAGCTCGAGTCAAATGACAACCTATAAGTTTGCAAATGACACAACTATTCGGCAGAATTTCAGGTGATGAGGAGGAGTACAGGAGCAAGATGGATCAGCCGGTTGAGTAGTGTAGCAACAACAACCTTGCACTCAATGTTAATAATACCAAGGAATTGATTGTGGACTTCAGGGAGGGGAGCTCAAGGGAACACACACAAATCCTCATCAAGGGATCAACAGTGGAAAGTGGAAGCAGTTTCAAGTTCCTGGGTGTCAACATCTCTAAAGATCTATCCTTGGCCCAACATTATCGAAGCAATGACTAAGAAGACATGACAGCAGCAATATTTCAATTTGAGTTTGATGAGACTTGGTATGTCACCAAAGACTCTCGCAAATTCCTGCACATGTACCATGGAGAGCATTCTAACTGGTTGCATCACCATCTGGTATGGAGGGGCCACTGCACAGGATCAGAAAAAGCAGCAGAAGTTGTAAACTCAGCCAGCTCCAACATGGGCACTGGCCTGCCCAGCATCGAGGACAACCTTCAAAATGGCTTTCTCCATCATTAAGGACCCCCATCACCCTGGACATGCTCTCTTTTCATTGCTACCATCAAGGAGGAGGTACAGGAGCCTGAAGACATACATTCAATGTTTCAGGAACAGCTTCTTCTCCTCTGCCATCAAATTTCTGAATGGATAATGGAACAGTTATCTATCTCACTTTTTTGATTTTGCTCTCTTTTGCAATGTTTATTTAATTTAATTTTTTATATCAACTTCTCATTAGTAGTTTATAGGATTATTATTATTATGTATTGCAATGTACTGCTGCCACAAAACAATAAATTTCACAACATATGCCAGTGATATTAAACCTGATTCTGACCTACCCCTCATAAAGCCCTGCTTGCTATCTCTACTCAGACTATGCTGGTAGATCCTGTCTCTGAAACCTCTCCGATAGTTTGCCTTCCACTAATGTCAGACTCACTGATTTATAACGTCCAGGATTATCTCTGTTACCTTTCTTGAACAAAGGAGTAACATCTGAGACCCTCCAATCTTCTGGTACTACTCCTGTGGCCAGTGAGGATGCAAAGATCATCAGGAAAAGCACAGCAATCTCTTCTTATAGTAACCTGCAGTATATCGCATCAGTCCCCAGGGATATCTATCCTAATGCTTCTCAAAAGTTCCAGCACATCCCCTTCCTTAATGTCAGCATGTCCCAGCATATTAGCTGTTCTACGCTGTTCTCACACTCAAGGTCCCACTCGCTGGTAAATACAGAAGCAAAGCTTTCATTAAGGACCTCCCCTACCTTCTCTGACTCCAAAATTCAAAGTAAATTCATTATCAAAGTAAATATGTGTCACCATCTACTACCCTGAGATTCATTTTCTTGTGGGCATTCACAGTAGATGCAAAGAAACACAATACAGTCAATGGAAAAACTACACACAGAGATGGACAAACAACCAATCTGCAAAAGATGATAGACTGGGCCACATCTACAACTTTTTGTAGGCTTTCCATTCAAGGGCATTGGTGTTTGCAACCAGTCTATATGCTCTCCACAGTGCATCTATAGAAGTTTTTGGTGACATCTCGAACCCCTTACAAACTTCTAAGAAAGTAGAGGCACTGCTGGGCCTTTTTTGTAACGCACTTATGTGCTGGACCCAGGAAAGATACTCTGAAATGAAGGCATGTTTCCTCTTTCATCTCTGATTGGTCCTATCCACACTCTAGACATCTTCTTGTTTTCATATACGTGAGAATGCTTTGGGGCTAGCCTTAATCCTACTCTCCAAGGCCTTCTCATGACCTCTTCTTGCTCTCCTTGTAAGCTCCTTCCTAGCTATCTAATAACACTCTAGAGCAGGGGTTCCCTTCCTGGGGTCCTTGCTTAATGATATTGACCCATGCCATAAAAAAGGTTGGGAACCCTTACTAGCAGTCCTGACAGATCCATGTTTCCTAAATATTAAGTGTGCTTCCTTCCTTCTCTTGACATAATGTTCCACATTTCTTGTCAGCCATGGTTCCTTCACTGCCTCAGTGGAACAAATCTATCCAGAACCCCATCCAAGTGCTCCCTAAACAACCTCCACATTTCCATTATGTATTTCCCTGAGTATATCTGTTCCCAAATTACACCCCCAATTTCCTGCCTAAAAGCATCATAATTAGCTCTTTTCCAAGTAACTACTTTTGCATACTATTCAGGGCTATGGTAAAGGTGAAGGAATTGTGGTCACTGTCTCTGGAATGCTTGCCCATCAAGAAATCTGTTACCTGACCAGGCTTATTGCCTGGTATAAGATCTAGAATGACCTCTCCTCTAACTGGCCTGTCCACACAATGTATTAGGAATCCCTCCTGCACACACTTAACAAAATCTGCCCCAGCTGTAAAACTATTCTGCATTAAGATACGATAAATTAAGTTTGCAGTGATTTTTTACAAAACATTGTGAACAATTATTATGCCTTAACAATGGATTTCAAATAATACCAGTAAAATTGGCCAATATAGTATCTCCCTTGAGAATACTATAATGATCTGTGGCAGATATTTATTTGCCTTTGGTTACTGGTGATGAGAGTGGAAGAACGTCAGCTGCTGGTTATTAGTACTCACTTTCTGGCATTGAGATTCACTTAATTCAATCGTACCCAATGTTGGATGGCTGAATCCTTCACACCCACCATTACGGCTACTGTCCGGTAAATTTCCCACTCCGAAGATTTTTGTCACCCCTTTCATGACGATTTATGACTCAACTAAGCATCTGGAATTCTAGATGCCATAAAGTAGGAAGAAACTTCTTTTTTTACTCATTCATGGGAAAGGAATATTCACGTCAACACTGACATTTGTACTCTCTCTATAGTTGTGCCTGAACTATGGAGATAGTTGCAAATAAATTACGTTGTTGGGTTTGCAGTCCGAGCTAAGGGCTACGGTGGCCCCTCTAGATAAGTAAGGATAGTAGATTTCTTTCCCCGAAGGATATTAAAATAGATCAAATAGTTTCATGGTTATTCTCATTGAGACTAGCTTTTTGTTTTAAAATTCCAGATTTAATTGCTTGGATTTAAATTTCCCAGCTGCTGTCTTGGTATTTAAACCCCTGTCTCTAGATTGCTGGTTCAGAAATATTGCTGCTGGTTACTGGGGTAGAAATTAATCTGTGCATAACATAAAATGGTGGTGTTGTATCATCTGCAGTTATAAACCGAGGTCAGCACTCAGCTCTATTGACTGAATATCATGTGCAATGTGTTCTTCACAAGTGGTGTAATGGCTCCTGTATTGAACTGACATCCAAGATCATTTCGGAATCAAAAGGTCTCCAATGAAAGGAAGGGTGAACAAATTCAGTACTTGGAGTCAGAGGAACCCAGCAGAAGAGATCCCATTCCAGATATAATAAAATCTATTTTATCAAATGATATGGAAAAGGTGCACAATTGGTTAATATCAACAACAAAATTTCTGCATTCCTAAAAAAAATAACAGGATGTTCATACAGAAATACTGGATACATTTTATATTAACAGCTGGATCTTGTTGACATAAGATTTTGAAATGTCTTTATCTTGGAAAGGCTACATGTGTGGATAATGGGTGTGTATTGTTTTAGTACCAAAAAAAATATCACATTGCTGTTCCCCAATGGTTCATCTGGTGAACAAAGAGAAGTTGAGACGTTTAGACCAAGAAATTTCGAGCTTCAGTTCTTGGTCTGTGCGAAGCTTACAGACCTGAGCCAGACAGGCAATAAGTATTTGTTCTCAGCGGTACTAGGTTCCATGCAGGCTTATTTCACCCTCTTTCTATCCTGCTTTGGGCATGCTTTTACCTCCCAGGCCGTAAACTAAGGAGGAAGGAAATTATCCAATGAGAAGATATTAAGACTGGCCGTATGCTCTTTAAAATTTAGAAGAGGTAATCGCAGTGAAAGATACAAAAGTTTTACAGAACTTGACAGGGTAGATTCAGTGATGTTTCCCCTGGCAGGGAAGTCTAGAACTAACAGTCACAGAATCAAAATGAGGGCCTGACCTGTCAGAGTTAAGCTGACAAAAAATGTCTTCACCAGAGGCAGTAGGTGACTAGGTAATGAGTCTATTTAAAAGGCAGCATGGTAGAATAGTAGTTAGTATAAAACCATTACAGTGACAGTGACCTGGGTTCAATTCCATTGCTGTTGGTAAGGAGTCTGTATGCCCTTCCCTTAACTGCGTGGGTTTCCTCCAGGAACTTTGCTTTCCTCCCACATTCCAAAAACCCACAGGTTAGTCGGCTAATTGGTCACATGGATGAAAATGGACAGTGCAGGCTCGTTGGGCCAGAAGGGCCTGTTACCCTGCTGTCTCTCTAAATAAACTTAGAAGAAAATAAATCGATCAATAAGGAGTCAATGGATATGGCTTAGAATAGATCAATAAGGTGAAATTGCAGGCGTTTATTGGAAAGGCGAATCAGACGTGGGAGGACAAATAGCTGACTCCTGCTCCTTCTTAAGGACAAAATGAAATTATGTCGGGAATTTACAGAGGTGCATGCAGGAAGGACAGAATGATCACAGGAGGTGAAGAACAGAGCTAATTATTAGAAATAGAATGAAAGAAGAGCTTACAGAAAACATTAATTGGGCTTTCATTTATGCAGTGTCTTTCATGACTACGGATTGTCTCAAAAAACTTTGGTTGTCCACACAGTTCTTGTCCTGAGGTAGATGAGTATTGGTGACTATGCTGAGAAAACCATGCTATATCTAACAGGAAGGAGAGTCCAGATGAAGAGTCTCAATCCAAAACATTGACTGTTCTCTTCTCTCCATAGAGGCCACCTGGCTTACAGAGTTTCTCCGTTGCCTTCTGTGCTGCTCCGGATTCTAGCAACTGCAGTCTTGTGTCTCTCAATATTTAACGGCATTTTTAATTTCTTGTCAACGTCATCTCTGAATGGAATAATGAAGACATCCAGAAAAGCACAGGAAAGCTATTAGAGAATTGTACTGAAAAACAAACCCACCTTCACCTGAATAACTGAGTCATTCCACTAACAGCAGTTCAGCCTAATGAATCACAGAAGCACTAGATTGTTCAGGAAAATCACAAGATAGAACAGCTCTGCTCATATATTCTGAGATGATGTACTGTGACTCTGAAGTCTCAAGCACTGTTCAAAAAATGTGATTTACACAATCTTTGACTGGAAAAGAACCCTGAGATGTCAGTGTTTTTACTTCATGACACTCACTTATTTGAGCTCTCTAATTTGGAGACAACATATTGATTCAGTGGAGTCCTAGCATGAAATCTGTCTATGAAATGATTCCACATGAAGTTCCTGCTCTACAATGCTGCATACATTGTGTTAATAACATTTGAGGAATTTCACTTTGACATCTGAATGTACCCAGGAACAAGCAGACAGGTTTACTATAGAGTGAGAGGGATCAATGGACATCATACTTCCAGCAGGGTGCCCAATTGATGTCACAAAATGATGTCTGATTCTGTCTAATGCTAGGAGATGCTCAGGGGTCACTATACTGTTCCTCATCTGCCTCAATAACACTCCAATAGCTGATTGGAAGATCTATACTCTGCCTAATGATAATATTGGCATTTGGAGATCCTCCAAGATCTAGGAAAGTCCAGAAAGCCCGGTGCTTAGTCAGCCATAGAAGAAGGTGGTACAGAAAACCCAAGCACAAGTAATATCTACCAATATGATATTTGTGTAATCAAAACAACAGGAAAAACACTTCCACGACAACAGGGGCATTTATACAAATCATGGCTAATATAAAAACATAAGAAATAGGAGCCCATTTGGCCCGTCGAGCCTGCTCCGTCATTCATTAAGATCATGGCTGATCTGGCCATGGACCCATCTCCAACTACTTGCCTTTTTCCCATAACCCTTAATTCCCCTACTATGCAAAAATCTATCCAACCTTGTCTTAAATGTATCTACTGAGGTAGCCTCCACTGCTTCATTGGGCAGAGAATTCCACGGATTCACCACTCTCTGGGAAAAGCAGTTCCTCCTCACCTCCATCCTCAATCTACTACCCCGAATCCGGAGGCTAGGTCCCCTAGTTCTAGTCTGGCAATAGTCAGTAACACCGCAGATGGAGGCACATATACTCAGTGGTCACTTTATTAGATACCCCTGTACACCTCTCGTTAATGCAAATATTTAATCAGCCTATCATGTGGCAGCAACTCTATGTGTAAAAGCGTGCAGATGTGGTCAAGTAGATCTGTTGTTGTTTAGAGAAAACATCAGAACGGTGAAGAAATGTGATCTAAGCGACTTTAACTCCAACGTTCCCTCTGATTTGTAATGACCAGTGTGCACAAAAATCCTGTGCTGTGCAATTTTTTGCCCAGTGACAACAACATGTGTGCACTGAATAATTTCTTCAATATAAACTGTAGAAATACGCCAGTTCTAAAATCTGCAGACAAGTCATCGCAAACTCCACGTTGTCAACGTCAGAAAATGGAAAGGGAGATGTGATTGTGTATGATCGTAGAATATACTTAACATGCCAACAAGGTAGAGGGTGACAACCTTTTGTGTGCAGTTTAAATTCCTTTGTGCGCTAGTAGCAAAAGATATGTGCACATGCACACATGCACGTCTTTGAGGGAAATATTGTTCAACTGGGGAATGACTGTTGGTGTCAAACGGGGTGGTTTGAGTATCTCAGAGACTGCTGATCTCCTTGGACTTTCACACACAACAGTTTCCATAATTCACAGAGAATGGTGCAAAAAATCAAAAAAAAACATCAATTGAGCAGCAGTTCTGTGGGCGAAAATGCCTTATTAATTGAGAGGTCAGAGGAGAATAGCCAGGTGCTTCAATTTGACAGGAACATAGCACATAGTAGAGTACACCACACGAACAGGCCTTTCAGCTTGCAATGTTGTGCCAAACCAAGTAAATTAGTAATTAAATGGCTAACTAAATTAATCTCTTCTGCCTACACAACGCCCATATCCTTCCATCAACCTCACATTCATGTGCTTATCTAAATGTCTCTAACTAGAACATCAACAGCACAAGAACACAGAAGGAAAGTGACAGTATCTCAAATAACCACGTGTTGAAACAGTGGTGTGCAGAAGAGCGTCTCTGAATGCACAACACGTGGAACCTTGAAGTGGATGGGTACAGCCGCAGAAGGCCACAAACACACACTCAGTAGCCACTTTATTCGGTACAGGTGGTAAAGTGGCTACTGAGTGGGCACAACACACAGGACTCAGCCCAGTACTAACACAGTGTTACCATGGCAGCTAAGCAGCCTGGGGAATATATTCTATCATAGTTGTCTATTGTTGGTTAAACACTGCAGTCCATTATAAATTTCATGTAATCTTATGTTAGAGTTCAGTACTCACACATGGCTGTACATGTTGTTTAGGAGGGGAACTCCAGAAGTGCAGGGATAAAGGGATTATTTAATATTTATACATTAGTGATTTGTTTTTCTGACTGCTGCTACAATTCCACACATGTTTGGTGTTTCCAATAGTTATCTTAATTTCCAAACATCTGCAGAGGAGTGGAGATGCAGGCGCTAAGATGAATCTTCCAGGACTTCATAACTTTTGCATAAACCAGGTGGTCTCAGACACGGTTCAATTCAGTGGGTGCTCTTTGCAGTACTATGTCACTGGGACAATCAGGAAGCTGTATGGCAAACAGGAGAAGGGAGAGGAGCAGAGGGTTTGCAACTCTGGATTATATCCAGCCAGGGCTTCGGGGAGTATTTCTCCCCTGGGAACTCCTGTAAGGAATAGAGAGTGAGAGGTCCACGCTTCGATAGGCATGTCTTCGCAGCAACCTGCGGCTGCTGCAGGAGCAGCTGCAGTCTTGGAGCAGCACGAGCCAGTGCATCGCCAGTCATTGTGGTAATGAACATTTGTGCTTCTGGCTTCTTCCAGGCTGAAGCCAGAGGTATGTGCAACCTCTCGCAGTCTGCCATCGCACAAGTCACACAGCCTCTTTATTCCAAGAGAGTTAATTATATTTCATTCTCTCTTGCCAGAGACCAGAGGGCTGTGTAAGCAACGGCTGTACTAGAACCATAGACTCCCTCTTGGCACAGGGTGCCACTGACTGCACACGCATCACTTTATTGGCATCATGCCAAGCCTGCCTTGTACCAGGGTTGAAGGAGCTTATATTCCCTTGACGTCCAGCTGGTTCATAAAATGAGTCACATAGGTCACTGCCTGCTTTTCTGGCAGCTACTTTGATGTCTTTATTCTGTAGAACTACAATGCATCAGCTGGATTTGAACCACTGCAGCAAACCAAAAGAAGACAGATTGACAAAAGCTATCACTACATTGTGACTGAAGGGTGGTTGTAATTGGGAGCTGAATGTCCAAGGTTACGCATTATATTAAAAGGATAGGAAGGTAGGCAAAAGGGGTGGCTTGGCTCTGCTGGTAAAGAATGGGATCACAAAATATTAGGAAGATGTGACATAGGATCGGAAGATGTTGAATCCTTGTGGGTTGAGTTAAGAAACTGCAAGGGTAAAAGGACCCTGATGGCAGGTATATACAGACCTCCAAACAGTAGCTGGGATGTCAACTACAAATTACAACAGGACATAGAAAAGACATGTCAAAAGGGCAATATTATGATAGTCATGGAAGATTTTAACACGCAGGTTGAGTAGGAAAATCAGGTTGGAAATGAATCTCAAGAGAGTGAATTTGTTGAATGCCTTTGTGATGTTTTTTTAGAGCAGTTTGTCGTTCAGCCTACCAGGGGATCAGCTATACTGATCCCCTGGTAGGCACATTATGCAATGAACCAAAGGAGAATAGGGAGCTTAAGGTAAAGGAACCTTTGAGAGACAGTGATCACTATATAATTGAGTTCAACTTGAAATTTGAGAGGGAGAAAGTAAAGTCTGACGTAACAGTATATCAGTGGAGGAAGGGAAATTACAGTGGTATGAGAGAGGAGTTGGCTAAAGTAAATTGGAAAGAGATGCTGGCACGGATGACAGTAGAGCAGCAATGGCTTATGTTTCTGGGAAAAATGAGTAAGATGCAAGTTAGATGTATTCCAAAAACAAAGAAATACTCAAATTGCAAAATAATACAACCGCAGCTGATGAGGGAAGTCAAAGCTAATGTAAAAGCAAAAGAGAAGGCATACTCCAAAGTCAAAATTAGCAGGAAGAGAGAGGATTGGGAAACTTTTAAAAACCTATAGAAAGCAAATAAAAGAATCATTAGGAGGGAAAAGATGAAATATGAAAGTAAGCTAGCAAACAATATCAAGGTAGAAAGTAAAAGCTTTTTCAAGTATATAAAAAATAAAAGAGAGATGAGAGTGGATATAGGAGCACTAAAAATGAGGTCAGAGAAATAATAATGGGGACAAGGAGATGACAGATGAACTAAATGACTATTTTGCATCAGTCTTCACTGTGGAAGGCACTAGCAGTGTGCCAGGTGTTGAAGGGTGTGAGGGAAGAGAAGTGAATGCAGTTACTTTTATAAGGGAGAAGGTGCTCAAAAAGCTGAAAGGCCTAGAGGTACATAAGTCACCAAGACCAGATTAACTGCACCCTAGAGTTCTGAAAGGGGTAGCGGTACAGATTATGGAGGCATCATTAGTAATGATCTTTCAAGAATCATTGGACGCTGGCATGGTTCCAGAGGACTGGGAAATTGCAAATGTCACTCCACTCTTTAAGAAAGGAGGAGGCAGTAGAAAGGAAATTATAGACCAGCTAGCCTGACCTCAGTGGTTGGGAAGGTGTTGGAGTCAATTGTTAAAGATGAGGTAATGGAGTACTTGGTGACACAGGACAAGATAGGACAAAGTCAGCATAGTATTCAGGGAAAATCTTGCCTGACGAACTGTTGGAAATTTTTGAGGAGATTACATGTAGGATAGATAAAGGAGGTGCAGTGGATGTTGTATATTGGACTTTCAGAAGGGCTTTGACAAAGTGCCACACATGAGGTTGCTTACCAAGTTAAGAGTCCATTGGATTACAGGAAAGTTACTGACATGGTTAGAGCACTGGCTGATTAGTAAGAGACAGTGAATGGGAATAAAAGGATTCTTTTCTGTTTGGCTACTGGTGACTAGTGGTGTTCCACAGCGGTGGATGTTGGGACCTCATCATTTTATGTTGTAAATCAATGATTTAGATGATGGAATAGATGGCTTTGATGCCAAGTTTGCAGATGATATGGAGATTAGCAGAGGAACAGGTAGTGTTGAGGACCGGAAGTTGGCAGAAGAACTAGACAGATTAGGAGAAAGGGCAAGAAAGTGGCAAATGAAATGCAATGTTGGAAAATACACGGTCATGCACTTTTATATAAGAAATAAATGTGCAGACTATTTTCTAAATGGGGAGAAAATCCAAAAATCTGAGATGCAAAGGGACTTGGGAGTCCTTGAAGAGAACACCCTAAAGGTTAATTTTCAGGTTGAGTCGGTGGTATGGAAGGCAAATGCAATGTTAGCTTTCGTTACAAGAGGTCTAGAATACAAGAGCAGGGATGCAGTGCTGAGGCTTTATAAGGCACTGGTGAGGCCTCACCTTGAGCATTGTGAGCATTTTGAACTCCTTATCTAAGAAAAGATGTGCTGGCATTGGAGAGGGTTCAGAGGAGTTTCACAAGGATGATTCTGGGAATGAAAGTGTTATCATATGAGGGACGTTTGATGGCGCTGGGTCTGTGCTCACTGGAATTTAGACGTATGAGGGGGGGATCTCATTGAAATCTTTCGAATGTTAAAAGGCCTAGACAGAGTAGATGTGGAAAGGATGTTTCCCATGGTGGGTGAGTCTAGGGCAAGAGGGCACAGCCTCAGGATAGAGGGGCATCCATTTAAAACAGAGATGCAGAGAAATTTCTTCAGCCAGAGGACAGTGAATTTGTGGAACTTGTTACCACAGGCAGCTGTGGAGGCCAGGTGGTTGGGTGTATTTAAGGCAGAGATTGATAGGTTCTTGATTGGACATGACATCAAAGGGAGAAGGCCAGGAACTGGGGATTGAGGAGGGAAGAAATAGGATCAGCCATGATTGAATGGCGCAGCAGACTCGATGGGCTAAGTGGCCTAATTCTGCTCCTATGTCTTATGGTCTTTTGGTCTGTTCTCCAATGGCATGGCTCGTGCACAGGTGCAAAACCACTAGTAGACTTTCTGTCTTACTGCATGAGATCTGATGGATCACAACATTGATATGCAGAAACAATCCTCTCATTGTCTGGACATGTCCTGCAGTATATAACAGAACAGGAGTACAGATAACATCACAGACTGTTGCATGTTCCACTGTTGTTGTCATGGGGAGATAGTCCTTGCCACTAGAAACACAATAAACTCCTGATGAAAAAGAGGAAGGGAGGAGAAAATGCAGACTGTGCCTTCCTTGTCTTTAGTCCAAGAAAAATCAATCTGACAATCTAAAATCCTCAGTCACCAAGAACCCATACTTAACTTTTCCTGTTTGGGTTCAAAGGATATATAATAGTCAAGACAAAATAAACATTCCAGTTCAGACTTACAGTGAAGTTCATGATACATTGCAATTCATTATCCACACGCATTTTTGTGGTGCCTGTCCTGCGAACGTCTTGCTATTCCAATGCCGTCACATGGCCACCCCTGTGGCCGTAGCATGGATGGTGAGGGGGAGGAGGCTTCACGGGGCTGTTGGCCAAGAACACTCAGTTGTGCTCAGGGCAGCACAGCACGGCAGCAGCAGTCTGAGCCGGCTGGCTGGCTGAGGGATAGACTGAGGTTCAGAGCAGGGTAGCAGTGCTCACAGACTGAAATCTTTTTGAAGGAAGGCAGCATTTTCTCACTCCACAGAGCTTCTCCACCTTCCATGTAACAATACTCAAACAGTCTTATATCCTGCTAGGTTCAGCTTGGAACCTATTACGTAAGCCAACATCATCAGAGGACGGCAGTCTGAAGTTACACTGCTCGCCCTAGACAACAATTGTTGCCGCTTAGTTCATGTCTCATTGTACTTAAAATGAGAAAGATGCAAGGCCAAGGTAATAATGTAAATAGGCAGGGACGCCATAATTGATGACTTCAGCTGGCTGCAGTATCAGCAACAGTCATTCCTGTCTGGTGGCAAGGGGTCTTACAACTGTGTTGAGTTAGGAGAACAAAGTGACGGATTATGGCTCGTCATTGATAAATGGGCTGGCAGTTATGATGGGGGTGTGGTGTACGGAGCCATGCACATGACTCCCTCCCTTTGGTGGATTATCACTTTGAAGATGCATTCATTGGCCTTGATTTGGCACCACATCCAGATCTTGGCATTGACCTCCACAGCTACTCTCCCCCTGCCTTAGGAGCAGGGGTCTGAAAGGCACTCATGGCCACAGAATCTCCTTCCCACTTGACCTCTCTTCACTGAAGTTTCAGTGTGGCATTCGGGAAACCTTGGACCTCATGCTTGTTGTTGTTCAACCACTCTTCCATGTTTCAGAATCAGATTCAGGTTTAATATCACGGGCATATACCGAGAGATTTGTTAACTTAGCGTGCAATACATGTTAAATAACTTTAAAACTACAATAAGTATATGTATGTATATTAAATACTTAAATTAAGTAGTGTAAAAACAGATATTTTTAAAAAAGTAGTGAGGTAGTGTTCATGGGTTCAATGTCTATTTAGAAATTGGATGGCAGAGGGCAAGAAGCTGTTTCTGAATCGCTGAGTGTGTGCCTTCCAACTTCAATACTTCCTTCCTGATTGTAACATGAGAAGAGGACATGTCCTGGGTGGTGAGCGCCCTTGGTGATGGAAGCCGCTTCTCTGAGGCCCAGCTCCTTGAAGATGTCTGGAGGATAGTAACCATAACAGAGCTGATAAATTTACAACTCTTGGCAGCTTGCTATGATCCTGTGCAGTTGACACACCACACTCTCCCCACCCTACCAGATCAGGTTCACTTCCTGCCACAGTGCATCTTCCCATTAAATGCAGGCAACATTGAAAAGGCACCATGTTCAGTGTTGTCTTCGTGTTGATGTGTCCAACCAATCCACACATTCATGGCAATTCCATGACCTGGACAATATATTCACCCTCAAAATGCTGGAGGAGCTCAGAAGGTTAGGAAGCATCTATGAAGAGGAATAAACAGTTGATATTTTGGGCCAAGATCCTTCATCAGGACTGAGTCCCGATGAGTCCCAGTTAAGGTCTTGGCTGAAAACATTTATTCCTTCCCATAGATGCTGCCTGATCTGCTGAGCTGGTCCAGCATTTTGTGTATGTTATTCTGGATTTCCAGCACGTGCAGAATCTCTTGTTTTAATATATTCATCATTAGCTCACTCCCCTCATACTTTCGTTGAAGAATCTATTAGCTTTTGATGTTAAACCAAAAGTTTTCCTGGCATCAATTATTGTTCAGAGAAGTGAGTTCCATTCTCTAGATAAAGAAGAAAAGAAAGATTTACAGATATATGCTGCCTTTCAGAGCCCTTTCACAGCTTCACAGCCAACAAAATACTTTTCCAGTACGGTTACTGTAGTGCAGGAACAGTAACCAGTTTGTACACAGCAAGATCCTGCAAGTGCCACGGTACTAACCAAATCTTTTTGTTCACATGAATGGTGATGCTAATCCTGTGGAAAACTTTAAGAGTTTGAGTTAGTTTACTTTATTGTAATGTTTATTTATTTTTATTAGAAATTTATTGTGTATTGATTACATTTAATAAATATTTTATCTTCCCCAGCCAGAGGACCTGGATAAACCAGTAGATCTGTCAATCTGCTGAGGGCCAGATCAGCGGTGTTCGGGTCTGGCAAACAAGTAAAATACAAGGCGGCCAGGTACAACCTCTGGAAAGCCATCTCACATGTGAAGTGGCAATTCTGGATCCATCTTGATTCATTGAAGGACGTTGGATGGCTGTGACAGGGCTTGAATGCTATCACCTCCTACAAAGTGAAACCAAGCAACATAGGTATGTGATAACAAGGATTCGCTCCTGGATGAACTGAATGCCTTTTATGCTCGTTTTGACCATCAAAATGTGGAGGCACCTTCATGAACTCCCACTGACAACCCAATGATTTCAGCCTCTAAGTCCAATGTGAGAGCATCCTTCAGGAAAATAAACCCACAAAAAGCATCTAGCCCAGTAAGGGTACCTGGCCGAATACTAAAGACCTGTGCTGATCAACTGGCTAAATTGTTCACTGATACGTTTAACCTGTCACTTTGGCAGTCTAAGGTACCCACCTCAAAAATACCAGTGCCCAAGAAGAACGTGGTAGCCTGCCTCAATGACAATCATCCAGTAGCACTTACATCCACTGTAGTGAAGGGCTTTGAGAGGTTGCTGATGAAGCATACAATCTCCTGCCTGAGGAGCAACTTTGATCCACTTCAATTTGCCTACCATCACAAAAGATCAACATTTCACTGGCTCTCTATTCAGCCCTGAAACATCTGGTCAGCGAAGATGCATACATTAGGATGCTCTTCATTGACTACAGCTCTGCGTTCAATACCATCGCCCCCTCAAAACTAATCAATAAGCGCCAAGACCTGGGCCTCAGTACCTCCTTGTGCAACTGGATCCTCGATTTTCTCACTTGCAGACTCGAGTCAGTTCAGATAGGCAACAACATCTCCCCCACAATCACCATCATTACAGGTTCACCACAAGGCTGTGTGCTTAGTCTCCTGCTCGACTCACTTTATACTTACGACTGTGAGGCTAAGCACAGCTCCAATGCCATATTTAAGTTTACCGACGACACCACTGTCATTTGGCCAAATCAAAAGTGGTGACCAATTAGCACATAGGCCGGAGATTGAGAATCTGGCCGAGTGGTACCACAACAACAACCTCTCACTCAGTGTCTGCAAAACTACAGGAGGAGGAAGCTGGAGCTCCACAAGCCAGTCCTCATCTGGGGATTAGGGGTGGAGAGAGTCAGCAACTTTAAATTCCTCGGTGTTATTATTTCAGAGAATCTGTCTTGGGCCCATACGTTTGTAATGGCTAAGTGGCAATACAAAGACGCACGGGAGAACTTCTGTTTTTTAGAAGCTTGTGCAGATTTGGCATGTCATCTAGAACTTTGACAAACTGCGACAGATGTGTGTTGCATCACACCCTGGTCTGGAAACACCAATTTCCTTTAACGGAAAAGAACTACGGAAGGTAGTATACACAGCCCGGTCCATCACAGGCAGTCCCACCCCACCATTGAGTGCATTTACAAGGAGCACTGTCGTAGGAAAACAGCATCATAAAACATGGAACAGTAGAGCTCAGGAATAGGCCACTTGGCACACAATGTTGGGCCGAACCGGCTAAAATGTAAGTTAAAAACACCCAAACACTAATCCCTCCTGCCTGCACAATGTCCATATCCCTTACATCCTTACATCCACGTGCCTATCCGAACATCTCTTAAAACCTCTCATGAACTCGCCTCCACCATTATACCAGGCAGCACACTCCAGGCATCTACCACTCTCCGAGTAAAGAACTTACCCCTCACGTCCCCCTCTCACTTTCAAAGCATGCCCTCTGGTATTGGACATTTCGACTCTGGGAAACAGATACTGTCTGTCTACTCTGTCGACACCTCTCATAATCTTATAAACCTCCATCAGATCTTCCCTCAGCCTCCTCCGCTCCAGAGAAAACAACCCACCTTTACCCAGCCTCTCATTATAGCACATGCCCTCTAAACCAGGCAGCATCCTGGTAAACCTCTTCTGCACCCTCTCCAAAGCCTCAACATCATTCCTACACTGGGGTGACAGGAACTGTATGCAATACTCCAGATGTGGCCGAACCAGAGATTTTTTATAAAGTTGCAACATAACCTCTTGACTTTTGAATTCAATGCCTCGACTAATAAAAGCAAACATTCCATAAGTCTTTTAACGATCTTATTGACCATCATTAAGGATCTGCCACCATGCAGCCCGTGCTTTCTTCTCACTGCTGCCATCAGGAAGGAGATACTGAGGCCACGGGTCCCGCACCACCATGTTCGGTAACAGTTACTACCCTTGAACTATCAGCCTCTTGAACCTGAACGGAGAGCTTCGTTGATGAATTTTGTGGTACTTCTACTTTGAAAAAGGCACACTCGACAACTTCACGCCCAAAGAAACAACCTTACCTCGAACGTCAAAATCGTTATGTATATACAGAGGCTTTCACAACCCGAACGGCGTGGCGGGAGCACTATGTACAAAGCACACCAGAAGTAAAAAGAACGGAAGTAAACCCCACCCATGATCCTAATTAGTATTAACTTACTTTTAATAATGCTCACATTACAACACTTCTCCCCCTTTAAAATCCAACATCCCCAAATGTAAAAAACAGTCGTGTTGTTAACTTGCGTACCCCTGAAAACTTATACTAGTATCTCAGCAACAGTTTATCAATACAAAACATCTGGAAAACATGACAGATCCAACATTCAATCTAACAACAACAAAAAAATACTGTTCCGTCAAAGATTCTGTCTGTCAGGAGGTTTACGAGTGTGCTGTGATCTGCGCACTACCCCCGGTGACCCAGCGGGCAGCGCTGGTGAGGGTGTTTTGTGTGGATCTGTTTTTGGGGGCATGAGAGGGGTCTGTGTGTCTGCATGAAAATGTCTATCCTCTTCAGGGAACCCCAACCCCTCTGCCAGCATCTCGCCCTCTGGTAAAGTCAATGGTGGACATGTTTCCACCATAGTCTGTCTCATAAATGGAAACTCTATGGAACTGTCTGCCTCTGAGCCGGTATCATGATGCAGGTGCACATGGACCTGATGCCTGTGAAAAACATGCCCATCAGTCAGCTTAACAACATAGGAGACAGGACCACTCTGCTTAAGAATAACCCCAGGCAGCCATTACTGATTGTTTCTCACATAGACATTGTCATCCAGTTTTAACTGTCTCTCTCGCGCATGTTGATCATGTCCCTCCTTCTGCTTTTCCTGCTTTCTCTCCACTTTTGCCTTCATGTCCAGGCGCAGCAGGTCCAATCTTGACTTGGGCTTACGCCTCATCAGCATCTCTGCTGGAGTGCGGGCAGTCATAGTCTGTGGCTTGAGGCAGTATTTAAACAGGAAACATGAAAGCCGAATGCTAAGAGAGTCCCCTGTCATCTGCTTCAGGCCTTCCTTCACTGTCTGAACAGCCCACTCAGCCAAACCATTTGAGGCTGGGTGGAAAGCGGCCATCCAAATGTGATGAATGCCATTCTGCTGCATGAACTCACTGAACAGCTCACTGGTGAACGTCGGGCCAGAGTGTGAGGCAACCCGTGGACTGCAAACACTTGCCTGAGTTTGTCTATGGTTGAGGGGGCTGTGATGTTGCTCATGATGTGAGCTTCGATCCATTTAGAATGCGCATCTACCATTACAAGAAACATCTGCCCCATAAAAGGGCCAGCAAAGTCCAAATGTAGCCTAGACCAGGGGTGGTCTGGCCACTCCCATGGGTGCAAAGGAGCTGGTGGTGGCATATTCTGATTAGTCTGACATTGTGTGCATGATCTTACCTTGTTCTCCAGATCCTGATCCATTCTTGGCCACCAAACATAGGATCTTGCAAGGCTTTTCATTCGAGACACCCCTGGATGAGTCTCATGAACTTCCTCCACAATCTGTGAATGGCCAGGGGAAGGCATGATGACCCTCGCCTCCCAAAAAATGCAGCCATCCTGCAGACTGAGTTCTGTCTTGCGTTTGGCATAAGGCCTCAGTTCCTCTCCTTCCACAAATCTGAGCCAACCTTGTAAAAGAAAAGTCTTGACTTGGGACAGGACTGGGTCCCTCTCTGTCCACTGCTTGATCTGGGTCGCCTTTACAGGTGTGTCTGACAGCCTCTCCAATGAAAACACAGTTTCTGGAGGCACATATGTAGTAACAGGCTTCTCAGGTAAAGGTAGTCGACTCAGTGCATCGGCGTTTGCATTATCCCCACCAGCTCTGTATACTATGGTATACTGGTAGGCTGACAATGTAAGAGCCTAATGCTGTATCCTGGCTGAGGCTAGCGGTGGGATGCATTTAGTCTAACTGAACAGGCACATCAGTGGTTTATGGTCCATATAAATTGTAAATGCGTGTCCATAAAGGTACTGATGAAAGCATTTGACCGCAAAAACAATGGCCAGTCCTTCTTTGTCTAGCTGTGAATATCTCTTCTCAGCAGCTGTCAGGGTACATGAAGCAAAACCAATAGGCTTCTCTGAACGGTCCTCCATTACATGTGAGAGAACTGCCTCGACTCCACAGGGCGAGGCATCGCATGCAAGGGTGATCTCCTTGTCTGGGTCACAGTGAACAAGCAGCTTCGCTGAGTGGAGGAGTTCTTTCACTTCCTTGAAAGCTTTCTCTTGCTCTTCACCCCACTGCCACTTAGTGTCATTGTGAAGCAGCTTATACAGTGGGGTCAAAACCCTTGAGAGGTCAGGAAGAAACTTGCCATAATAATTCACCATGCCTAAAAATGATCTGAGTTCCGTGACAGTCTTAGGGCTTGGGGCCTCCTTAATAGCTCTCACTTTGTCCTCCACAGGGCAAAGCCCCTCAGCTGTGATCTTGTGTCCCAGGTAAGTCACTCTCGATGCCAGGAACACACATTTTCCGCGTTTCAACCGCAGCCCTGCGTCTGAGAGCCTCTTCAGCACCCGTTCTAAGTTAGCCAGATGCTCCACCTCCGTAGCCCCCGTGATCAAAATATCATCAAGCTGCTACGTGCGGAACCCCCTGCAACAGAGTGTCCATTATCCTTTGGAAAATGGCAGGACTGGACGCCACTCCAAACACCAGGCGATTGTACTTGAATAATCCCTTGTGTGTATTTATTGTGACGTACTCCTTTGAATCCTCGTTGAGCAGCAGCTATTGGTAGGCGTGGCTCATGTCCAGCTTTGTGAACAGCTTACCCCCTGACAGGGTCGCAAACAGGTCATCCGCCCGTGGCAAGAGGCCTGATTCACTGTAAGCTTATAATCCCCACATATCCTCACCGTTTTGTCTGCCTTCAAAACTGGAACAATGGGAGCCGCCCATCTTGAAAACTGGATGGGCTCAGTAATGCCCGGCCTCTGCAAGCGTCCCAGCTCCTCCTTGACTTTGCCTTTCATGGTAGAGGGCACCGTCCTGGGCTTAAAAAAATGTGGTGTATCCTCAGGGTCGACATGGAGTTTCACTGTCACGCCCTTCAGTGTGCCCAGCTCGTCCCTGAAAACGTCACTGTTCCACTGCAGAATGTCCTTCGTCATGTGCACATACTTAATTTCATGCCAGTTTAGCCGGATTTTGTGAAGCCAATCGCGACCCAAAAGACTGGGTCACCTGCCCTTAGCTACCACTAGCCTGGCTTCAGCCTTCTGACCCCCGGCTGAAATGTCTACATATAACACCCCTAAGTGAGGTATGGGCTGCCCCGTATAGGTCCTGAGTTTGAGCTTTGACAGTCTGATGGGAGGCAAGTTGGACCGCCATGTCCTCCTGTAGGTCTCCTCACTAATGACCGATACAGTAGCCCCTGAATCAATCTCAGACTTAATGTCCTTTCCCCTGACAGTGACCGTGGCATAATATGGTTCAGGTGGTTCCTCATCTGTTTCCACTCCAAACATG
This sequence comes from Mobula birostris, assembly GCF_030028105.1. NCBI lineage: Eukaryota > Metazoa > Chordata > Chondrichthyes > Myliobatiformes > Myliobatidae > Mobula > Mobula birostris. The sequence continues at coordinate 30,780,022 of NC_092385.1, read as the reverse complement.
TTGTAGGCACACGCTGCCTCTTCATCTGCTTCTTCTAGATGGTGTGTGGCCGCCTGAGCCTGTTGAGCTTTCCCCTGCCCAGGCTTAATCTTACCCTTTGAACTTCTGCATCTTTTAGCTAAATGTCCCTTTTTGCTACAAGCATGGCAGACAGTGTCTTTGAATTTGCAATCATTTGCATAGTGCAACCCTCCACACTGGAAACATCCCACCTGCTTTGCCTGTTTACCAGTCTCCCTCCTGACTTGGTGCACTGCCGCTAACTGCTACCCACCCGCCCCCCCCCCCCCCCATGTCCTTTCTGGATATCCTTGACATTATTAGCAGCCATCTCCATGCCTTGGGCAATCTCTAAGACTTTCTTGAAAATCAACGGTGGGGTTTCCCCTAACAGGCGGCGTTGTATGCCGTCATTATTAATGCCGCATACTAATCTATCATGGAGCATGTCTTCCAACACCGCTCCGAAATCACAATGCTCCCACAGCTGCCGAAGTTCAGCCACAAAATTGGCCACAGACTGACCTGGCTTCCTGAAACGGCTGTGAAACTTACACCGCTGGACTATCACAGAAGGTTTTGGATTGTTCTGGTTCCCCATGAGCTTGACCAGTTCGTCAAATGGAATGTCCCCTGGTTTCTGCGGTGTGGCTAAATTCCTTATTAGCTTGTAAGTCTTTGCCCCACACATGCTCAGGAGAATAGAGCGCTTCTTAGCCTCCTCAGTAATTCCATTAGCACAGAAAAAGTGTCCCAACCTTTCCTCATACTCCAGCCAGTCCTCCGTTAACTCCACAAATTCAACGATAGTCCCAAACGTAGCCATCTAAATGTGAGGCCCCTTATCGGCGCTGCTGCCCCCGCTCGAAACATGCCAACACGTCCACAAAACCAGTTTACTTTATCACCAAAAATACGTGGTGACTTCTACTTTGAAAAAAGGCACACTCAACAACTTCATGCCCAAAGAAACAACTTCATCTCGAACGTCAAAACCATTATGTATATACAGAGGCTTTCACAACCTGTACAGCATGGCAGGAACACTATATACAAAGCACACCAGAAGTAAAAAGAACGGAAGTAACCACCCTCCCCCCCCCCATTATCCTAATTAGTGTTAACTTACTTTTAATAATGCTCACATTACAACAAATTTGATTAAGATCACTTGTGAGCAATGCCATATCACAATTAGGCAACGTTCCTTTGTGAATTAAAAACAGAACAGTCAGTAACCCAAGCAGTATCTGTGGAAAAACAAATAAATCAATATTTCAGTCTGGTGACCCCTCTTCACAACTGGGAGAACAAATTCGTTTTCAGTGCAGGGATGGGTAGAATGAAGGGAGTTTCTCTGATAGGGCGAGACTTGAGGCAGCCATTACATCTCTTTGTCTGGGTTACATGTTGTTAATAGCAGGACTTTGGGACATAATAAATGAAAAATCGAGCCAAAGCAATGATAGTTGTAGTACAGGAAGAAAAAAATCCATAAATGCCTAAAGCTGGAAAATTCAATAAAGTCTGGAATCAATATCAAATTCTCCAATTATAGAGATATGTTTGGTTTGTTATTGCCAATAGATAGTCACTCTTTGGACAGGGTTCTTCTGCATTATAACAGAAATGTTGTAACGATGAAAAGCATGATGTTTATTCTTATTAAGTTGAAAATGCATCAGACATGTAAGCAGGTATCCTAGTGAAATTTCTGCAGTGAGTAACGTGACCTGAAATGGATGCAATAATGTTTCACACTGCATTATATCCAGCTTCAGGTGAATAGTGCTGGATTTCACAAAGCTATTTCAGGGTAATAATATCTGGGGATTTTCTTTAAACTTATATTAGTTTTGCATCATGTTACATTCCTTTTTGCACATGCTCATTGGTTTTCCTTCATGTATCCCATTAACACATCTTCACAGTTTCCTGAGGTCTATTTAGGTATTATTACATTGAACAGCTCTTTAATCTCTAAATTTACCAATCGACTGCTTCTTCTCTCTTTGAACTGCTCGTCAAACTCTGTTGATTTGTGAGTGTTCAACATTTTACTTAAATCTATTTCATCGTTCAGTATACAGCATCTGCCCGGTGTTAGTTAGTGATGACTGGGCCCTGAAGTTATTGAAACCAGCAGCAGAACAAAGTTGGCACATTGCCTGCTTTAAAATCTATTTGTGCAGACAACTATCGCAATCCTTGTTTTCAGTGGTCAATGAGTTTACTCCCCACATGTTTCCAAATACTCTTTGATCTCACAGGATCCATCCTTACTCAATAATCTCAGTCTCCCTCACAGTCTATTTGAGATTAAAGGAGGAGATTACGATAATGCCTCAAAGTTCACAACTGCATTCCAGAGCATTAACTAACCACATGTGGAGCAATAAGTAATTAATCAAATATAAGGTCAATATTACTGGAAGACTGGAGAGTGACCTTTACTCTGTCCTTCTTTACTGGAAGACTAGAGGGTGCTAACGTTGTCTTTATTCAAGAAGTGCTTCAAGGACAAGTTAGGGAATACAAACTGGTAAGCCTAACATCAATGATGGGAAAGTTACTGCAGGGGATTCTGGGAGACAAGATCGATCTGCATTTGGAAAACTGGTTAGGGATAGTGTTTGTGAGATCATGTCTCACAAATTTGAATGAGTTTTTTTTTGTAGAGGTGGCTTAGAGGATTGATGAGAGCAAGATGGTTTACATTGTCAACATGGACTTTATTAGCAAGGACTTTGACAAGGTTCCACATAGTTGTGTGGTCAGGAAGATTGGATCAAATGGGATCCAAGGTGAGTGAGCCAATTAGATATACAATTGGCTTAGTGGTAGGAGTCAAAGGGTGGTAGTGGAGGCTTGTTTCTCAAATTAGAGACCAGTGATCAGTGGTGTGCCATAGAGTTCAGTACTGGGTCCACTATTATTTCCCATCTATATTAATGAGCAGGCATAGTGAGTAGATTTGCAGATTACACCAAAATTGGTGATATAGTGGACAGTGAAGAAGATTATCTAAGATTCTAAGGATCTATATTAAGTTGGAAATTGGACCAAGGATTGGTCAATGGTACTTAACTCTGATAAAAGTTGTATTTTTTTTTAGATTATGAGGACTCATTAAGAAATGATACAATATTCCTCTGGTGTGATATCACAAAACACAGAACAGACCAAGACTGAAAAAACCAACAAAACCACATAATTAAAACATATAGTTACAATAGTGCAACAATACCATAACTTGATGAAGAACAGTCCATGCCACAGTAAAAGAGTTCAAAGTTTCTCGAAAGTCCCATATCTCACACAGACAGGAGAAGGAAGAAACTCTCCCTGCCATGCCCGACCACAGTCCGACTCTGAATCGTCCGAAAACTTCGAGCCTCTGATCAGCCCTCCGACACCGAGTACCGAGCACCATCTCTGTCCGAACGATTCAACCTCAATCTCGGTCGCCAGCAGCAGGCAAAGCCAAGGATTTTGAGGCCTTTTGAGGGAATTTGGAAAGTTAGACCAGGTCAGGATTTACACAGCAACTGGCAGAGCCCTGGAAAACATTGCAGAACAAAGAGACCAGGGGCTCCAAGTGCATAGTTCCTTGAAAGTAGTGACATAGAGAGGTGAAGAAGCTGTTCAGAATATTTGCCTTCATCATTCATCATTCAGGGCACTGAGTGTTAGAGTATTGTGCGCAATTCTAGTTGTAGACCCTAAGAAGGATGTCATTAAGCCAGAAAGGGTGCAGAAACAATTCACAAGGATGTTACAGGACTGGAAGGCTTGAGTTAAAAGGAAAAACAGGACATTTTTCGTTGAAGCATGGGAGGCTGAGAGGAAACCTTATACAGGCATATGAAGTCATGAGGGACATAGGGAAAGTCTTCATTCCAGGATAGAAAGATCTAAGACAAGAGTGAAAAGGTTTAGGGTGAGAAGGGAAAGATTTAAGGTGATTTTTTTCATACAGAGGGTGATGGGTACAAGGACAATGAAAGTCATAGAGTCAGGTGAAATTACAATGTTTAAAGGAGGCAGGTACACGGATAGGAAAGGTTTAGTGGGATTTGGGCCAAAGGCGGGCAAGTGGGACCTTCATAGGCAATCTGATTGGCATAGTTAGGCCTGTTTCCGTGCTCTATAACTCTAACTGTAAAACTCTAAACTTACTGAAGATAGAAGTGAGAAGATGAAGTGCCCAAATCTCTAAAAACTCTTTTCACAGCCAACTCTGTTTTGGTACTTCTTAAGTACAAAAACAATAACAACATGTAAAATTAGCAACTTTTTTTAAGGAATCTGATTATGTTCATCTTCTCGAAGTATATTCTGATCATAAAATACCTGTTTTCTGCCGAAGACGATATGTACTTGAATGGGAAGGACCGATTTCAGGTTTATTCAGGTTCTCAGATCCATCGCTGTCAGGCAAAGCTTTTAACATGCTACAGCTTGCAACATCTGACTTTTTAAAGAAGCTTTGAGAACTTCAATGATGAATAGAAAGTTTGTTTTTTCAGAATGTGGAGCGATATTGCCCAAGGAAATGGGTGTAAGAACAACAAAAAAAAAGTTCAGAAAAATTGAGAACTTTACATCGCTGGAAGTAGGAATGCAATTAAAATTCCCATCAAACCCCCTTCTCTGTGCTTGAAATTCATTTGAGAAAGATATTCAAGTGCAGATCTGATAATCACCAGGAAGTCAGAAATCATAGCATCAACTTCAAAGTTCTAAAGTAAATTTATTATCAAAGTACATATACAGTATGTCACCTTAAACAACTCTGAGATCCATTTATTTGCAGGCATTCACTGTAGAATAGAGAACTTGGATGACCCCAGAAGACAGTAGGAAATATATCAAAGAACACCTAGATCATATAGTGACATAAAATGGATGAAACACACTGCATGCATCTGAGTCTGTGGGTCCAATTAAAGTAATCCAATTAAGGAGCAGTGCGGGGTGGAGAATTCAGATTAAGACTCTGACAGAGCAGCTTTTAGTTCACTGTGTTTAGCCTCCTCCCTCCTCTACCCTTGTTTATCAATTGGCATTACCGCTGATGAAAGCTCCTAGGAATTTAATGAGCTCATTGATATCCCACTTCAGAATGTTTGGGAGAGTTTCAGTGCTTGGAAGTGAAAAATTAAAAACAGGTGTATTACAGCATTCAGTCCACCAACAATGAACCGACAAAAATCCTATGCCATTCATCTCAGAAAGCAGGTGGCGATAACCTTCTAAAAATTCCTGTCACATGCCATGGTAATTTTGAGCAGAGATTATCATTGATTGAATTGACTTTATTACTTACATCCTTCATATACATGAGGAGTAGAAATCTTTACGTTACGTCTCTGTCTAAACGTGTAATGTACTAACTAATAAATAATTATGGACTCCTTTTAAGAGAAATTACGTTCTGTTGCTTATTTATGTGTATTCATTGTTTTACCTTAATTAAAGTACAAGGAGACATTTTGAAATAAATGAAGCATCTTAGAAAGTCTGTTGAAAAATTATTTACATTAATCTTTTAAAAAGACAAAAAAAAATCATTATTTCTAAATAATGATTTTTTGAAATACAACCATTTCCTAACCAAATATTGATGTCTACACCCAGTCTGTGAGGATTTCAAAACATATCATCCTGCATCACATGTTCTTGCAAGCTGGTGTGAGATGTCTCCTGTGAAAACATCTCACTGCTCTTGGGTTGCAAGAACTCATTCATTGCTTCATTTGGCAGTAAAGATAATCATTATGTATCTTTTTTATCTTTTCATTATGGGAGAGGTTTAAAGAATAAAGGGGCCACACTGCATGCCATTCTCCATGTGTTAACAGACCAGCCGGACTCTCTAGTCTCACTCATCACCTCCCAAAGGAGGTGGTGGAAGCTGCAAAGAGATGTACAGGCAAACAAAAAGAGGGCGAGACCATCGTTTCCATCAGAGTTGGTTAGCGAGCAACTGTGGGATCTGGGCCGTTTGCCAACACTTAGGCCAACCTCGGCCCACCTCCAATGATAGCTACACACGTCGTGCCAGCCAGGGTTTAACCTGGCACCTGGCATCCCAGCACTGAGTGGCTGCTGCATGCATTGCCCCGGACTCACCCCAGCCCCAGCCCTCAGGGGAGACTTCTCCACACCAAGGTATGGGCTGTTCATCGCTGGAGAAAGGCCAGGGAAGCCAAGAGCTTGTGCCAGTTTTCTGACGCAGCAGAAAGCAGGCTTGGAGGACTTGAAGTACAGCAGGGTAAGTATGTGTGAGCATTCACACCGGGGGGATTAAGAGTGTTTTAACAAATCAGCACTTCTCCAAATATTGCTGAATAGCTACCTGTGTTAAACATTTGAACGCAATGTGTGAATTATCATAAGCAATCAGGCATATTGCAGATAGGTTCAGAGGATCAAAAGTCTCCCCAGCACTTCCCCCACCTGAATCCATAGCTCATCATCCCACCTCCCTCATCTGGTTCTACTATCAACTACCAGCCTCTGTCTCAAATTCAAAGCATATCAAGGGTAAAATAGTGTTAAATGAAAATGCCACACGTAAGTTTTACAGAGCCCATCCGATTCCTTATACCATTCATGATAAAGTAGCCAGTGAGCTATATGGCATGGAGGCTGAAGTAATTCTTTCCAAGATTGATTGGAGCCCATGGGCAACACAGGTGGTCCCGGTAGCCAAGGAGAATGGGTCTGTCAGGATCTGTGACAGTACTGAAAGTAGATCTATGCCCTCTACACAGGATAGAGGATATTTTTACAAACCTTTCCAGAGAAAAACACTTCAGCAAAGTGAACTTAGCTGAGGCCTACCTACAGATGGAGATGGAAGAAGAGTCCAAAGTGCTTCTCACTGTAAACACTCACAAAGGACTTTATCGCTCAAATAGGCTTATTTTTAGAGTAACATCTACACCCGCATTCTGACAGAAAACTATAGACCAGGAGCTACAAGTCTGCCCGGGCACTCAGTGTTACCTGGATGACATCATTTTTACCAGTGAGGATAAAAAAGAACATCTCTAAAATCTCAAAGCAGTGTTAAAAATCTTAGAAGGTTATTGGCTCAGAACACAAAGTGTCAAGTGTGAATTCTTTAAACTAAGCATCAGTCACTGTGGTCACACCATTGATATACAATTACAACACAGTGTGCTGAGAAAATTCAAGATGTGATGGATGCCCCAAGTCCAAAGGATGTTTTATAGTTGTGGTCCTTTTTAGGATTTATCAATTAGTATAACAAGTTCCTGCTAAGCTTGGCTACTATGCTCCATCTGTGCAGTCATTACTACAAATCAGGAAGAAATGGCAATGGACGAAGTACTGTGAGGTGACTTTCCAAAAGGCAAAGGAAATGGCACTGTGTTCACACATTATGATCCACATCATCCAGCAAAGTTTTCCTGTGATGCTTCACCTTATGGTATAGGTGCAGTCATAACACATTACAAGTGACTGAAGTAAACACCCCACAGCCTTTGCATCACAACCCTTACCACTTGCAGAGAAGAATTATGCAGAGATTGACAGCGAGGCCTTGAATCTGGTTTGTGGTGTAAAACATTTCAACCAGTACTTATACAGGAGAGAGTTTACCTTCAATGCTGATCATCACTGCTGGTGTCCATTTTCAAAGCACAGAAAGGTATTCCACTAACAACAACAGCACAAATGCAGAGATGGGCTCTGTTTCTTGGAGGACACATTTACAAGATTGAATTCAAGAGGACAACTGATCATGGAAATGCTGATGGATTGTCCTACTTACCCTCGGGAAAGGAAATACTTGAAAAACGTACAAAAGAGGACACTCCTCGGGACGCGTTCTCCCTAATGCAAATTAGAAGTCTTCCTATTACAGCAGAGATGATCCAGAGAGAAACCAGAAAAGACCTCACACTGCCTTAGGTCTCCATGGCAACAGGAAATGGCTGGAATGTGCAGTAGGAATACTTCTACCCCCATCTTCATCAGTGAAGCGATAAACTTGTCCTTGACAGACATTGCCTTATGTAGGGATTGTGAATTGTTGCACTATCCAAACTAAGAGCTAAGGTACTGGGGGAAGCTACATGCAGGTCATTTAGGCATGGTTAACAGCAAAGTGTTGGCTCAAAGCTTTGTCTGGTGGCCCAGGATAGATCATCAGAACAAGCAGCTTCCCATGCACTGTTTGGGATGCCAACACATCGAGAAGAAAGGTGTCCCGAGCTGTCAGAACCAATTCCTGCAGTCCCCGAGTCAACTCCTACAGCCACCACAAAGGAGGCCCCAGAATCTGAAATTGTTTCACTGCCACAAGTCTCACCTGCCAAGCAGGGTGACCTCCTAAATGAGGAGAGACATTATCCCACAAGAGTAAGAAATCCTCCATAGCAATTATTTCTTCTGGCCTGAATGGGACAATTTAAATTTAATATGCTGTCTATGTCTATATAGTAAAAGTAAAGGTATCTGTTAGTCTTGCAAGACCATGGATCTGCGCCTGGAAAGTCTACACTCTCCAGGGCACAGGCTTGGGCAAGGTTGTGTGGAAGACCAGCAGTTGCCCATGCTGCAAGTCTCCCCTCTTCACAACACTAATGTTGTCCAAGGGAAGGGCATTAGGACCCATACAGCTTGGCACCAGTGTCGTCGCAGAGTAATGTGTGATTAAGTGCCTTGCTCAAGGACACAACACGTTCCCTCGGCTGGGGCTCGCGGGCCTTCAGGTCGCTAGTCCAATGCCTTAACCACTTGGCCACGTGCCCACACATCTATATAGTAGTTGTATTATACATGCAATTTCATTGTATCTTGAGTTGAAGTTATTGCTAAGCAGGGAGGAGTGCTGTGTTTTAATATTCCAGTAATGTTTGAGTAATATTGTAAATATATTGTTTGAGTCAGCATTCTTGCTTGTTTAAATAATTCATTACATAAATGTACATGAATGGCATATGTCATCATGTCACTACGTCGTACGTGTACATTTCACTAAAGTAAAAACAAAACTAAATCTAAGTTATCTCCTGGCTTCGTGTTATTCTTTTCAGTTTCTTTTTCTGTTTTGGAGTTATAAAACATAATAAAGGGGAGAAGGCAGGAGAATGGGGTTGAGGGGGATAATAAATCAGCCATAGGGGAATGGCGGACCAAACTCAATGACATGAACAGACTAATTCTGTTCCTATGTCTTATGTCCTTATCTGGCATTCCATTATTTCCACTGTTCATTTAAAACAGGGGTTCCCAACCTGGGTTCCACAGACCCCTCGGTTAATGGTAGGAGTCCATGGCATAAAAGGGTTGGGGGCCCTTGCTTTAAAACAATGAATTGGGCTGTCATAGTATCAGTATTGGTCTTAGTGTAGTTATCTATAAGTAAAGCTTTCCTTCTTTCAGCTCACTGAGTGTATTTTTCCAACTTTGTGTCCGGAGTGCTAATGTATTGTTTATTGTTTCATCCGCTGTAGGAGACTTTTGTTTGGGATTTCCTGAATTGCCTTTCAGGGGAAATTACACTACAATTACATAGAAATTCACATCTATCTTTCCAGACAGAACTTTTATTTATCTGTCTGATTTAAAGCATGGCAAAAAAAAATTATTGCTATCAAGCTACGGAAATCTCAATTACTGACTCACCGGTTAACCTCTGAACATCAATCTATTGGGCAGAGGCTGTTCCATCAGAAACTGCAAACAAAACTCGAGTGAAATTGCCTGATTCCAGGCTGAATGCTGGTAAATCTTATTTGAAAATATCTTCCATGTAAACTAATGCCATGGTCAAATCATCAGCAAGAGCATATTTGAATATCCCATTATAAACATCCTTACAAAATATATAAGGATTCAGCTTGCAATAGCATAGTTTGCCTCCTCTGGTTCAAGCCCTCTCTCTCAGAGAGTACCATAAGTGCTCATTACATGCGACCCCATTATCATTTTCTTTGAGTGAGCGCTTAAGGATGTTCTCACTGAAAATGGAATAAGTATTCACAAGCAAATGCTATTTTCATAAGGGCTGTCCTTTTAAAACTGGATGTCACATATAAACAACGTAGATTAAATTAATGCCCACAATGCCTGTTCCTCCAATACCTGAAAACGAAACATTGCTACTCAGTGACATCCTTACTGTCTCTACCCATAAGATATATTATTGTCCTCTAAGCCCAATCCAAATAAATCAAGCTATGCACTTCCATTAATTCCTCTTCTGGCCTTTGATAAGCCCAACTATTTTATAATGTTAGGCAAGGTTAATATGAATCTGCTGTCCTGACTCAGAATCGAGTGTGGAAACAGGCCCTGCCATGCCCGGCCGCCACATGGCATCCTAACCTTAAGTGCAGCCTGGCTACTGGTAGAAAGCAGAAAGCTGATCTTGTGCAGAGCCCTGTTACTGATGTCCAATACCCAGGCAGCTTGCCAATCTCCTTCACTGGAGGACATCCAATGGAAATGTCACTCCCAAGCAATTTTCTCTTAGCCTAATTGCTTCCATCTGAAACAGACAGGAATTTCCTGACCTTAGCAGGGGTGCCCCAGAGAAATGCGTTAACTGTAGTTCCGAGTTCAAATCTGCAACAGTCAGGAAAAGGGAAAGAAGGGAAGACTTACATTTTGTTCTCAGTTCCAGAACATCACAAAGCAACTTACACCAAGTAATCCACTTTTTGAAGTGATGGAATGTAAAAAATGTTTGAACCAATTTGCATTGCAAACCCCTCTCAAACAACAGTGATAACAGCCAGACTATCTATTCTTGCACTGTTCATTGAGAGATAAATATTAACCAAGACACAGAAGTGAACTGTCCTGTTCTTTGAAATTATGCCGTTGGCTCTTTCACAATCACCTGGGTGGCCTCAGTTTGTTATCTCAGCTGGAAACTGACCAGTCCAGCAGTGTCACTAATGTGAAGAGAATTGCCTTTAAAAGATGTATCTAGAACAGAGAGGAAACATGAATAGGTGATATTTGTGTAGGGCAGATCTGCAATCTTCGATGATTATTAGAAGCAGTGGTAAGGAAAGACCAAATAATTTTGGGGGTAAAAAAAACAGACATCAAATACAATCCAATGCAACACACACAAAATGCTGGAGGAACTCAACAGGTCAGGTGGCAACAATGGAAATGAATACGCAGTTGATATTTGAGTCGAGACCCTTCTTCAGGACTGAAATCCAGTGCATCCTGAATGTCTTATCCAACTGATTTATTTACTAATTTTCTCAGCTCCAGGTATTTCTTGAAAGGTCAGCAATGAATACTATGCTTCAGTATTCACCAGGGAAAAAGACCCTGGCAATTGTGGGGATGAGTTACGCAGACTGGGATGCTTGAGCATATAGACATTAAGAAAGAGGATGTCCTGGAGTTTTGAAAAGCATTAAGTTGGATAAGTCATTGGGACCAGATGAGATATACCCCAGGCTATCGTGGGAAGCGAAGGAGGAGATTGCTGAGCTTCTTGCAATGATCTTTGTGTCATCAATTGGGACGGGAGAAGTACTGGAGGATTGGAGGGTTGCAAATGTTGTTCCCTTGTTCAAGAAAGGGAGTAGAGATAATCGAGGAAATTATAGACCAGTGAGTATGACTTCAGTGGTAGGCAAGTTGTTGGAGAAGATCCTGAGAGGCAGGATTGACAAACATTTGGAGAGGTATAATCTGATTAGGGATTGTCAGCATGACTTTGTCAAGGGCAGGTCATGTCTTACGAGCCTGATTGAATTCTTTGAGGATGTAAAAAAAACACATTGATGAAGGTAGATTTGTTGATGTGTGTTGGTGTCGGAGAGCATTTTCCAGCATTGAGGGTTTACGAGTCCACCAAGCAAAGTTGAAGTGCTATTCCATCCCAGTGGATGAAGATGAGATTTCTTCACCAAGCACAGATGATGTGGTCTTTTCAACCACTGATTCACAAGCCACAGCAATTCACTCTGGACAGCGTCATCATACTCCACGTCAGGCAGGAGATAACCCAGGTCAGGTTTCAGACCACAGTACCCAGGTAGATTCTTCGCATGATAGCAGTGGTGAGGAGGTAGAGAAGAAGAGGAAGGTCAAGTGGTCAGCAATGACAGATGAGAAGGCTTGGCGTGTGTTTGATGAGGATATCAGTATGATGTTGGAGAACACTCTCAGGGGAACATCAAAGAGAAAGTTGGAAGTGATGGGCGATATGATTTACAATGTTGGAAAGTACAGGTTTGGTTTGGTTGAGTTGAAGAAAACAAAGCCTACACAGCAACCAAGCAGGTGCCAGAAGGAGATTAGTAGGTTGAGGAGAGAGCTTAGATCGTTGAGACAGAGGTGGAAGGTAGCAAGTGAGGGTGACAAGCCAGGGCTTGCTGATCTCCGAGAGAATTTTCGAATAAAGTTAACATCACTCCGTCGTGCAGAGTCACAATGTAAAAAGAGAAAGAAGAGAGAGAAGGCAAGAAAGTCGTTCTTTGAGAACCCTCACGAGTTCACAAAGAAACTGTTTGAACAAAGTAAGAGCAGGCAGCTTAACATCTCTCAACAAGAACTTGAGGATCACCCAGCAAGCACTTACTCTAACGAACAGCAGGAGGCTCCTTTGCTTGACATTTCAGGGCTTGTGAAGCCTACCAGGCCAGGAGTGAAGTTCGATCTGTCAGAACCCAAACTGACAGAAGTCGAACGGTTCATCAGAAAGGCAAGGTCAGGCTCAGTGCCAGGACCTAATGGAGTGCCGGATAAGGTGCTCAAGAAGTGTGAACGGTTGAGGAAATACTTGTGGAGATTGTTAAAGGTGGTGTGGAGGCAAGGTGTTGTTCCTTTGTCATGGAATGAGGCTGAAGGAGTATACATTCCGAAGGAAGAGAATTCTTCTACTTTGAATCAGTTCCGACCAATTTCACTCCCGAATGTAGAGGGGAAAATTATGTTTGGCATTCTGGCAGAAAGAATATCTTCATCTGTGATTGAAAATGGATTAGTAAATACATCTGTGCAGAAGGCAGGAATACCAGGCTTCCCAGGATGCCTTGAACATTCTAGTATGATATGGCATACCATCCAGCAGTCAAAAAGGTTGAGAAGAAATCTGGCTGTAGTTTGGCTTGATCTGGCAAATGCTTATGGTTCTGTTCCCCATGTCCTGATTGAGTTTGCGATGGAGTTCCTATGGATTCCTGCAAAGGTGAGGAACTTTGTTATGCAGTACTACAACAATTTCCGGATGAAGTTTTCCACTCAGCAGTTTACAACAAGGTGGCAGAGCTTGGATGTTGGAATGCCAGTGAGATGTGCAATTTCACTCATCCTTTTTGTGTTAGCCAAGGAGGTTATTGTGAGGGCTGCAGAATCAGTGGGACCAGGTGTCGCACTTGATGGCGGAGAGGAGTTACCACCAATACAAGCGTTCATGGATGATCTCACCCTTTTGGATCCCAGCACGGAGGCAGTGGAAAATGTACTATCTAGACTTGAGGAGCTAATGGATTGGGGAAGAATGAAGTTCAAGACCAAGAAGTCAAGGAGCCTTGTTCTTAGGAGAGGAAAGCTGGTTGACTTTCATTTCACCCTTCGTGGAGAGGAGATTCCATCCATTCAGGACCAACCAGTTAAGAGCCTTGGGCGATGGTACACAGAGGAGCTAAGAGACACCAAGAGGGTTCAAGAGACAGCAGAACAGATTAGCAGAGGTCTGATGTCTGTTGACAAGTGTGGCTTGCCTGGAAAGTTGAAATTGTGGTGCTTGCAGTACGGACTGATGCCACAGATAATGTGGCCGCTAACTGTTTATGAAGTGGCAATGTCCCACGTTGAGGCAATGGAACGGAAGATCAACAAGTATGTGAAGAAGTGGCTTGGAGTACCGAGCAGCCTCACCAATGTTGCAATCCACAGTAGCCAGACAAAGCTTACCACCCCAGTGCAATCCCTTGTTGAGGAAGTCAAGGTAGCCAAGGTAAGATCATTCTTGATGCTTCGAGACTCAAAAGACCCTGTCATCAAGAACACCCAGCCAGATGTGAGATCAGGCAGGAAATGGTCAGCCCGTGTAGCAGTTGATGAGGCAGAGTCCAGATTGAAGCACAAGGAGAGGGTTGGGGCTATCCAGCTAGGCCGCCAGGAACATGGATGGACAACCCACAAGTGGTGGTCATCTTCTACAGGTAAGGAGCGCCGTGAGCTTGTAACACAAGAAATATGGCGGTAGAAGAGGAGAAGAGGTTAACTAAAACAGCTGGCCTGGCCAAACAAGGGGCTTGGACCCGGTGGGAAAGTGTTGAACAACAACACCTATCTTGGAATGTTCTGTGGCAGATGGAACCGCTCCGCGTTTCTTTTCTATGCAGAGCAGCATACGATCTGCTCCCAACACCTGCCAACCTCAGCACCTGGTATGAAGATAAGACAGACAGGTGTGCTGCTTGTGGCGAGAATGGAACACTTCAACATATCTTGAGTGCATGCAGAGTCAATCTTTCCAGCGGCATGTACACTTGGAGACATAACAACGTTCTCAAAGTTGTAACAGAAGCGGTTGAGCAGAGAGTACTGCAGCACAACTTATCTCATGCCCCATGTTGCACAGAACATCGCATATCATTTGTGAAAGAAGGCTCCAAGTCAAGGGTGTACAGCGCAGGCTCACGATCAAGCATACTTTCCTCAGCCAATGATTGGTGGGTCAAGGCCAACCTGGCCGGGAAACACAGTTTCCCAGAGCAAATAGCTTTCACCACATTGCGTCCAGATATAATTGTATGGTCTGACAGTAGTAGAGAAGCGGTTATTGGTGAACTCACAGTCGCCTGGGAAGACAACATCGATGAAACCCATGAGCGCAAGTTAACCAAATATGCAGAATTAAGATCAGAGTGCAGAGACAGAGGGTGGAAAGTCTCATGCTATCCATTCAAAGTAGGCTGCCATGGGTTTATTGCGTTCACACTCCAGAAGTGGCTGCGTGACCTTGGCTTCACTAGAAGGGAGATCAAGTCAACCAGCAGGGCTGCAGATGAGGCAGCAGAAAAGGGATCAGCATGGGTGTGGACCAAGTATGTCCAGAGGGGCAGATAGTCAGACAGTGTATACATATCTTGAAAACTCTTCAATAGTTGCATAGACACCTGAAGAGCAGACTATCTGTTAGATGGAAGTGACCAACAACTCTGATAGAGGCAGATGCCAAGTTTTTAAGCTCACCAGTGGGAGGTGGCGCTTTAGCACTGCTGGCCTACCACCTCGAGGGAGTCTTGATCATAAGCGGGCCAAAACTCCGGAAGACAGGTGGCAGATCAACTGATGATCCCACTGGTGATAGCACAGGACAGTTAACATCTTAGTCCATGTGTATTTTGTAACTCTAGAGCAGTGGATGTAGTGTATATGGATTTCAGTAAGGCATTTGATAAGGTTCCCCATGCAAGGCTCCTTCAGGAAGTAAGGAGGCATGTGATCCAAGGAGACTGTGCTTTGTGGATCCAGAACTGGCTTGCCCACAGAAGGCAAAGGGTGGTTGTAGGTGGGTCATATTCTGCATGGAGGTCAGTGACCAGTGGTGTTCTGCAGGGATCTCTTCTGGGATACCTCCTCCTTATGATTTTTATAAATGACCTGCATGAAGAAGTAGAAGCGTGGGTTAGTAAGTTTGCTGATGACACAGAGGTTAGGGGTGTTGTGGATAGTGTGGAGGGCTGTCAAGGGTTACAGCAGGACATCGATAGATGCAGAACTGGGCTGAGAAGTGGCAGATGGACTTCAACCCAGATAAGTGTGAAGTAGTTCATTTTGGTAGGTCCAATTTGAAGACAGAATATAATATAAACGGTAAGACTCTGGGCAGTGTGGAAGATCTGACAGATCTTGGGGTCCATGTTGATAGGACACTCAAAGCTGCTGAGCAGGTTGACAGTGCTGTAAAGAAGGCATATATTGTGTTGGTATTCATCAACCATGGGTTTGAGTTCAAGAGCTGGGAGGTAACGTTACAGCTATATAAAACCTTGGTCAGACCCCACTTGGAGTACTGTGTTCAGTTCTGGCAGAAAGGATGTGGATACTGTAGAAAGAGAGTGTAGAGGAGATTTACAAGTATATTGCCTGGGTTGGAGGGAGTACCTTATGAGAATAGGTTGAGTGTACTTGCCCCTTTCTCCTTGGAGTGACGGAGGATGAGAGGTGACCTGATAGAGATGTATAAGGTGATGAGAGGCGTTGATTGTGTGGATAGTGGGATGCTTTTTCCCAGGGATGAATGGCTAACATGAGGGGGAATAGTTTTAAGATGCTTGGAAATAGGTACCAAGGGGATGTCAGGGTTAAGTTTTTCACACAGAGAGTGGTGGGTGCGCGGAATGCATTTCCGGCGGCGATGGTGGAAGCGGATACAATAGGGTCTTTTAAGAGCCTCTTAGATAGGTACATGGAGCTTAGAAAAATGGAGGTCTATGTGCTAGGGAAATTCTAGGCAGTTTCTAGAGTAAGTTACATGGTTGGCACAACATTGTGGGCCGAAGGGCCTGGAATATGCTGTAAATTTCTATGTTCAATGTTCTATTTACTGTCCATCATTTAATGACGTACCAAGGTGAGCACTTGAACAGGCTCAGCATAGAAGACTACAAGCCACGTGCCAGAAGGTGGGATTAATGTTGGGTGCCACTGGTCAGCATGGCTGTGGAATATGTGATTCCATGACACAAAAATTGCCTTTGAGGAGGGGCTGAAAATCTCCTTCTTGAACCACTGCAGTTCTTCAGATCACAGTGCTACAGAGTCAGGAGTACCTGGACTTAGACCCAACAAGGAAGAAAGCATGGTGATTATACTTCCAAGTCAAGCTGGTGGAAAACTTGTTGAGGACTCTGTAAATAGTGATGGTCACAAGTGCCGGCTGCCCTTAACGATCTCAGTAATAAAGGTCGTGAATTTGCCTTTGATGCCCAGGTTGGTCAGATGCTGCCACAAAGTTAAAGGAAAATTACTCTCACCTCTTGAACTCAACGCCTTGTCTATGTTTGCAGCAAGGCTGTGAAGATCTTCGAAGTGAACTGGTTTGGCCAAAATCTAAACTGGACATTGCTGAGTTCAGTTTGATAACACTTTCTATCACTTTGCTGTAGTACACTAATTAGGTGGTAATTAGCCAAATTAGATTTGTACTCTTTTGTATGACTGCAGTATCCCTAAACAAACCACCACATTACTGGGTAGAGACCTTATGTGTAACTGTACCTCAAAAACTTGGCACGAGATACAGTAGGCTCTGGGTCACTAGTCTTCAGCATTACAGATAGATGCTGTCCAGTCCAGTGGTCTTTGTTGTATCCCGTGGTATCAGCCATTTCCTGATTTCACATGGAGTGAATTAAATAGGCTGGAGGCTGGCTTTTGTAATGGTTGGGATCTCAGGGGGAGAAAAGAACAAGATGGATCATCGATTCATTACTTCTGAGTGAACATGGTCATGAATGCTTCAGCCCTGTCCTTGAGCACTCACATGCTGGTTAGTCAGGATGGTCACTCTTGGACATTCCTCCTGTAAGCTGTTCAGTTGTCCATCACCATTCCTAACTCGGTGTGTAGTAAGACTGGAGAGCTTGAATTTGATCCGTTGCTCATCAATCGCTTAATTCTGTCTGCTTCATGCTGCCTGTGTTATTTAGCATTTAGAATGTGCCATGTTACAGCTTCACCAAACTGGCACCTTGTTATTTTAGGTTTGTCTGGTGATAATAAACCCTCAGTAATTTACTGATTTCCTTCGTGCATGTTGAAAAGCTTTTAAAACTGGAAAATTATATTTTTGGCAAATGGCTTTGCGTAAAAGTGCTCCAAACGCTGTGTGCATATCTGCTGGTTTTTGTTAGCTAAATATAGGCTTGTCCTTCGTTTTAGGTATGGAAGGGACTTGTCTGCACTTCACATCAAGCCCTGGGAATGTTTTAACAAGTCTTTAGCTGGTTTGTTAGGAAGATCAATGCTGGTTGCTAGAAATAAACATTTGCATAGATCAGAGCTTGTGAAGGTCATATGAGACTGCGCTAACTTTACATGAGCTTTGAGTTTATAAATAGTGCTGCCTCAGCATGATATCACACTCAACCTATTCACTTTGCTACTAATTACAAACATAGCACAGGATACAGTATACTCATGCAAGTTCATTGTTTGTCAGTAACTTTTACAGAAAGGCACATTAAGTGGTCTTAAGGTACCATTTTTAATGTCGGTTTGTTAGATGTGTGGGAGGGTGATGTGACGTGTGGGGGAAGAATCTGGTATTGCATGAGAAAACCAGGATGTAATCTCAGCACATCCATTACCGGTGTTTGAGCTCAGCCAGCTCATTATCATCTCACTGCCAAAACTGACGATCAGTGCATTGTCTGTGGACAAGGAGGACCTAAACGACATAATCTCAACTCTGTGACCTGAATGGCCAATTGAAAAGCTGAATTTGAAAGAGCAGGAGAGAAAGGAGTTTGCCAGTGGATTTTAGGACACCCAAAAGCATCACTGTGCTTTAATAATGCTTCCCTATATACTGCTGCGGGCAGTGAAAGGTTAGGGAAAGGCATTCTTCCGTGCCGATGAATGGACACAGCTGATCCCTTGGTTGAAGCTGAGATGTTGACCAACCAGAACAACAGTCTGCAATCATAGATTCAGTTCACAACCCACATTAGTGATTAGTCAGAAAGAGGAGAACGTTAGCACTCACGTTGATGAGGGTGGAAGGAGCCCTAGTGTCCTTGCAACATACAAGGGGTTAAGGCATTGCTATCTACTTAGTGGCATCTAACCACGTGGCATAGCGGTTACTGCATTGCTTTACAGCGCCAACCAGTGATCACCAATCAAGGTTCAATTCCCGTCAGTGCCTGTAAGGCGCTTGTACATACTCCCCGTGACCACGTGGGTTTCCTATGGGTGCTCTGGTTTCCTCCCACATTACAAAGACGTACGGTTAGGGGTTAGTGAGTTGTGGGCATGCTATGTTGGCGCTGGATGCGTGGCAACTCTCGCGGGCTGCCCAGCACAATCCTCGCTGATTTGATTTGATGCAAACGGTACATTTCACTGTTTGCTTTGATGAACAAATAACAAATAAAGCTAATAATAGTAATAGCAATAACAATAATAATAATAAGCAATGCCGTGTATTCACCCAGATCCTGCTATATGCATTCGTGCAACTCAATACTTTCCCCCATTATGCTCCCTATGCAACTCCTTTTTCCACTTGTCCCCCCATTGATCTCCCTCCTGGTACTTATCCTTCAAGCGGAATAACTGCTACACCTGCCCCTACGCGTCCTCCCTCACTACCATTCAAGGCCCCAAACAGTCCTTCCAGGTGAGGTGACACTTCACCTGTGAGTCTGTTGCGGTCATATACTGTATCCAGCGCTCCCGGTGCGGCCTCCTGTATATCGGTGAGACCCGGCATATATTGGGAGACCGCTTCGCCAAGCCCTTACCAGAATAAGTGGGATCTTCCGGTAACCACCCATTTCAATTCTACTTCCCGTTCCTCTTCTGATATGTCAGTCCATGGCCTCCTCTACTGCCACAATAAGGCCACACTCAGGGTGGAGGAGCAACACCTTATATTCTGATTGGCTAGCCTCCAACTTGATGGCATGAACATTGATTTCTCAAATTTCCAGTAAGTGCCCTGTTCTCTCTCTCCTTCGCCATTCCTCTCTTTGCCTCTCTCACCTTATCCCCTTACTTTCTCATCATTTCCCTCTGGTGCTCCTCCCTCTCCCTTTCTTCCATGACCTTCTCTCCTCTCCTATCAGGTACCCCCCACTCCCCCACAGCCCTTTATCTCTTTCAGCAATCAACTTCCCAGCTGTTTACTTAACCCCCTTCCCCCACTCTCCCAGTTTCACCTATCACCTACCACCTTGTACTTCCTCCCCCCCCACTCCCCCGACTTCCTACTCCAACCTCCTCCTTCTTTCCAGTCCTGATGAGGAGTCCCGTCCTGAAGTTTCAGCTTCTCCATAGATGCTACCCGGCCTGCTGAGTTCCTCCAGCATTTGGTGGGTGTTGGTTTGGATTTTCCAGATCTTAAGACCATAAGACCATAAGACAAAGGAGCAGAAGTAGGCCATTCGGCCCATCGAGTCTGCGCTGCCATTTTATCATGAGCTGATCCATTTTATCCTATTTAGTCCCACTGCCCCGCCTTCTCACCATAACCTTTGATGCCCTGGCTACTCAGATACCTATCAATCTCTGCCTTAAATACACCCAATGACTTGGCCTCCACTGCTGCCCGTGGCAACAAATTTCATAGATTCACCACCCTCTGACTAAAAAAATTTCTTCGCATTTCTGTTCTGAAAGGGCGCCCTTCAATCCTGAAGTCATGCCCTCTCGTACTAGACTCCCCCATCATGGGAAACAACTTTGCCACATCCACTCTGTCCATGCCTTTTAACATTCGAAATGTTTCTATGAGGTCTCCCCTCATTCTTCTAAACTCCAAGGAATACAGTCCAAGAGCGGACAAACGTTTCTCATATGTTAACCCTCTCATTCCCGGAATCATTCTAGTGAATCTTCTCTGTACCCTCTCCAATGTCAGCACATCCTTTCTTAAATAAGGAGACCAAAACTGCCCACAGTACTCCAAGTGAGGTCTCACCAGCGCCTTATAGAGCCTCAACATCACATCCCTGCTCCTATACTCTATTCCTCTAGAAATGAATGCCAACATTGCATTCGCCTCCTTCACTACTGACTCAACCTGGAGGTTAACTTTAAGAGAATCCTGTACGAGGACTCTCAAGTCCCGTTGCAACTCAGAACTTTGAATTCTTTCCCCATTTAAATAATAGTCTGCCTGTTTATTTTTTCTGCCAAAGTGCATAACCATACACTTTCCAACATTGTACTTCATTTGCCATTTCTCTGCCCATTCTTCCAATCTATCCAAGTCTCTCTGCAGACTCTTCGTTTCCTCAGCACTACCGGCCCCTCCACCTATCTTCGTATCGTCAGCAAACTTAGCCACAAAGCCATCTATTCCATAATCCAAATCGTTGATGTACAATGTGAAAAGAAGCGGCCCCAGCACGGACCCCTGTGGAACACCACTGGTAACCGGCAGCCAACCAGAATGGGATCCCTTTATTCCCACTCATTGTTTCCTGCCAAGCAGCCAACGCTCTATCCACGTATGTAACTTTCCTGTATTTCCATGGGCTCTTATCTTGTTAAGTAGCCTCATGTGTGGCACCTTGTCAAAGGCCTTCTGAAAATCCAAATTTACAACATCCACTGCATTTCCCTTGTCTAGCCTACTGGTAATTTCCTCAAAAAATTGTAATAGGTTTTTCAGGCAGGATTTTCCTTTAAGGAATCCATGCTGAGTTCTGCCTATCTTGTCATATGCCTCCAGGTACTCTGTAACCTCATCCTTGACAATCGACTCCAACAACTTCCCAACCACCGATGTCAAGCTAACAGGTCTATAATTTCCTTTTTGCTTCCTTGCCCCCTTCTTAAATAGCGGAGTGACATTTGCAATCTTCCAGTCTTGCGGAACCATGCCAGAATCTATCGATTTTTGAAAGATCATCGCTAATGCCTCCGCAATCTCCACAGCTATTTCTTTCAGAACACGAGGGTGCATTTCATCTGGTCCAGGAGATTTATCGACCTTTAGCTTATTCAGCTTCCTGAGTACTTTCTGTGTCGTAATTGTGACTGCGCACACTTCTCTTCCCTGCCATCCTTGAGTGTCCGGTATCCTGCTGTCTTCCTCAGTGAAGACTGATGCAAAATACTTGCTCAGTTCCTCTGCCATCTCCTCATCTCCCATTACAATTTCTCCAGTATCATTTTCTATCGGTCCTATAGCTACTCTCACCTGTCTTTATATACTTGAAAAAGCTTTTAGTATCCTCTTTGGTATTATTTGCTAGTTTCCTTTCATAGTTAATCTTTTCTCTCTTAATGACCTTCTTGGTTTCCTTTTGTAAGGTTTTAAAATCTTCCCAATCCTCTGTCTTCCCACTAATTTTTGCTTCCTTGTATGCCCTCTCCTTTGCTTTAACTGTGGCTTTGACTTCTCTTGTCAGCCACAGTTGCATCCTTTTTCCACTCGAAAATTTCTTCTTTTTTGGAATATACCTGTCTTGCACATTCTTCATTTCTCGCATAAACTCCAGCCACTGCTGCTCTGCCGTCTTTCTCGCCAGTGTCTCTTTCCAGTCAACTTTGGCCAGTTCCTCTCTCATGCCACTGTAATTTCCTTTACTCCACTGAAACACCGACACATCAGATTTCGGCTTCTCTTCTTCTAATTTCACAGTGAACTCAGTCATGTTATGATCACTGCCTCCTAAGGGTTCCTTCACCTCAATCTCTCCAATCACCTCCGGTTCATTACACAATACCCAATCCAGTACAGCCGATCCCCTAGTAGGCTCAACAACAAGCTGTTCTAAAAAGCCATCTCGCAGACATTCTACAAATTCTCTCTCTTGAGATCCTGATTTTTCCAATCTACTCGCATGTTAAAATCCCCCACAATTATCATAACACTACCCTTCTGACAAGCCTTTTCTATTTCCAGTTGTAATTTGTAGTCCACATCCCTGCAGCTGTTTGGAGGCCTATAAATAACTGCCATCAGGGTCCTTTTACCCCTGCTATTCCTTAGCTCAACCCATAAAGATTCTGCACCTTCCGATCCTATATCACCTCTTTCTAATGAATTAATATCATTTCTTACCAATAAAGCTACGCCTCCCCCTCGGCCTACCTTCCTATCCTTCCGATACACCGTGTATCCTTGGACGTTCAGCTCCCAGACACATGCATCCTTTAGCCAGGTCTCAGTGATGGCCACAATATCATACCTGCCACTGTAGCTGTACAACAAGATCATCCACCTTATTCCTTATGCTGCGTGCATTTAAGCACAACACCTTAAGACCAGTATTTGATACTTTTTGCTTTGATTCCACTGCAACTTTATTGCACTGCAACTCATCCCAATGGCTACACATTTGCCCCATCACCTGCCTGTCTTTCCTGACATCTTTATTGCTCACTAACTTAGATTTATTTCTGTTTTCCCCTTCCTCCGCTCTATCATTCCAGTTCCCATCCCCCTGCCAAATTAGTCTTCTCATGTTTGTCATTACTTTCCCCTGTTAAATCAACTTATTGTGCTATTCCTTGCACCTCTTAACCATAGAAAAGGCACCACCCTCTTCTTTCTATGCACTCTCCCAGCTCCTCAGATATCCAACCGATAAAGCTCTTCCCTCTTATCCTTCGGCAATTTCACGCTTCTCCCTGACTAGTCACTCTTTTCCATTGCACCGCAGTGCTGTGGCTACCATGTCATGTAGTAGATAAAACACGCACTTTCAGTGAACGCATGCTTTGGCAAACAGCTCCTGTGTGTTAAATTCTGTGTGCTGAAGCATCTCTTTCCAAATGGAACAGTATTATCCAGAGGAGAACAGAACATTCCAAAGCAAAGACAACTTATTCCATTGTGCCAGGTGTCAACAGTTTATCCCATTGCTTGTCTTGTAAAGAGAGATTGTTCACCCTCCTTGTACTTTTGCTTTCAGTCAATCTCATTTCCAACTCCTGCAAATTACCAGTTACTCTTTTCTACTTGATATTCTTATCCCAATACCACCCCTTCAGCAGAACACTATACTCTGTAATCTTCAAAGTACTTTGATTGTGCCGAATAAATTATTAAAATGAGGACACCAAAATAAATAGCGTGAGTTTCCCCCATGCTACTGGTAGGCCGCAACCCAGAAGAGTTACTTATCACACAGGCAGCTGTTGCTCAGTTGGTACCATTCTGCACTTGTGGTTTCAATTCCCACTTTAGAGGTCTGAGCTCAAAATTTTTAAGTTGACTCTCCACTGCAAGGCCAGGGGAATGCTGTTCTATTGAAAGTGTCGACTTTCCGAGGCCCTGTGTGCTCTCACAGACTTTCATAAAACCATAGCAGTATCACATTGAAGAATAGGAAGATTAACCCCAGCTAATTACCAAACCCTCAATCAATCCCTGAACCACAGATTATCTGGTGATTATTATACTGCTGTTTATGAGACCTTGCTTTGAGTGACTTTAATGTTTCTTACGAGGAATCAGTGGGCTATACTTCACAATGTTTTGGAATATCCAAAATGGAAAGTGAAAGACACGATTTAAATGTGCCTGTTTCCTATTTGCTGTTTCCTGTTCAATATTCAACAATGTTGCTTGTTTTCACGAACCATTGTTATAGAATATTGTTGGTTGTGATACTAGGCACACCACATCTCAAAATTCAGATAGTTCTATGACCTTTCAAGAACCAAATTCACTTGATGTTCCTTAATGTATCAAACTTTTACTATATGCCTACAATATTATAGTTAGGATTTACATTATTATTAAGATATTAAAGAGATACTTTTAGGTGTCTCTTTAATAAGGTATAATGAAAATAAATGTTTAGTCTCAAGAACACACAATTTGGAGCAATTTGTTTAATATTCTACCTTTAATTAGTTTATTTATTATAAAGGATAAAGTATCTAGGGTGTACAATTAAACACTCCGAAACAAAATGCAACTCTCAATATTAAATTATGTTCTCTGTTGCATTAATTTATTTATTGTCAAGACATACAATAAAATACAAAATTATATTTTGACATACTACTTATCAGTAAGATAAATGTGCATTCATTCATTGCCTTATCAAACAGGAATAATTTCTTTATTCAAATTATAACCCGATATTCAAAGAGCACTTTAGGCTTGAGGCTTTGTGACTTGCTGACATCTCATTTAAATTTAATTTAATTTTTTCCCTAGGTTATCTGGATGATTCAGGCCTGTGAATGTTATTAAAAATGTCAACTCTGTCTGAGTGTCAATAGCAATACAACTATTATAAATTAATGTACTTGATACATTTTGTGAAGATTGACAATCGGGAGATTATGGGTGTAATGAAATAAATAACAGCTTAAAATGCATTAAAAATCAAATTATTTAGTTCCAAAAAATCTTTGTTTTCTGGATTGAATTGTCTACATGGCAGTGCAACTATGAGAATGAGCAGAATTTGGTTTGCCGCATTAAGTTCTTTGCATGACCTACGTGATCCCAGCAGGATCATATCAAGGATCTGATCGCCTTATTGATTGTGCATTCAGCTTATTCAGTCAGTACTGGACAGACAACAGAGATCCCAGATTTAACAATACTTTGTGGTATCTCAATTCAGCTTGAGCTCTGGAACTGGTTACAGTGCTCCGAGTTCGAGGAAGACAAAATCTGAGTGGAGTTTTAACTCTAACTCAACACACAAGTGACTAAAGTGCAATGGGGCTACAGACAAAAATGTAATGTGAAAACTGGAGTGCAGTCCCGTGGAAACTGGACTGCACTCCAATGTAATATCTCATTAACCCTCTTTGTCACTGCTGATACATGGATGAGAGTCACTAGGGGAGATACGAATGACCACATGAGGTGGCCTTCCTGGAAAGGAGAGGAGATTGTTTGGTCGCATGATACCTGTGATGCTAACATCACTTTGGAAAAATACTTTTTTTTTGTAAAAGACATCTAAACATTCTGCTATTGATCATTTCTTAAAATTTGAAAGATTCCCCTGCAATAGTATACATTAAAATCATCAGTAAATTTAGAAATACCACCAACAGGAACATGAGAAAACCATAGATTTTATATTACATGACCCGCCCCAGTATCACTCACATCTACGGTGATGAAATGCTTTGAGAGGTTGGTCATGACTAGACTCAACTCCTGCCTCAGCAAAGACATGGATCCACTGTAATTTGTCTATCGCCGCAATAGGTCGACAGCAGGTACAATCTCAATGGCTTTTCACACACTTGGATAAATCAAACACCTATGTCAGGATGCTGTTCATCGACTATAGATCAGCACTTAACACCATCATTCCCACAATCCTGATTGAGAAGTTACAGAACCTGGGCCTCTGAACCTCCCTCTGCAATTGGACCCTCAACTTCCTAACCGGAAGACCACAATCTGTGCAGATATCTCCTCCCCGCTGACAATCAACACTGGGGTGTGTGCTTAGCCCACTGCTCTACTCCCACTTTACCTATGACTGGTGGCTAGGCATAGCTCAAATACTATCTATAAATTTGCTGATGATAGAAGCATTGTTGGTAGAATCTCAGATGGAGACGGGAGGTCATACAGGAGTGAGATATGCCAACTAGTGGAGTGGTGCCGCAGCAACAACCTGGCACTCAATGTCAGTAAGACAAAGGAGCTGATTGTGGACTTCAGGAAGGGTAAGTTGAAGGAACACATACCAATCCTCACAGACAAATCAGAAGTGGAGAGAGTGAGCAGTTTCATGTTCCTGGGTGTCAGGGTCTCTGAGGACCTAAACTGGTCCCAACATATCGATGTAGCAATAAAGAAGGCAAGACAGCAACTATACTTCATTAGGAGCTTGAAGAGATTTGGTATGTCAACAAATACATTCAAAAACATCTCTACTGTGGAGAGCATTCTGATGAGCTGCAGCACTGTCTGGTATGGAGGGGATACTGCACAGGACCAAAAGAAGCTGCAGAGGGTTGTAAATTTATCTTGGGTACTAGCCTACAAAGTACCCAGGACATCTTCAAGGAGCAGCGTCTCAGAAAGGCAGCATCCATTATTAAGGATCTCCAGCACCCAGGGCATGCCCTTTTCTTATAGTTACCATCAAGCAGGAGGTACAGAAGCCTGAAGGCACACGCTCAACGATTCAGGAACAGCTTCTTCCCCTCTGCCATCCGATTCCTAAATGGACATTGAACCCATGAACACTACCTCACTTTTTTCATATGTATTATTTCTGTTTTTGCACGATCTTTAATCTATTCGATATACATACAGTATACTGTAATTGATTTACTTATTTATTATTGAACTGCTGCTGCTAAGTTAACATATTTCATAACACATAAAAGGCATCCATTAGTCTTGCGAGACCATGGATCTGTGCCTGAAAAGTCTTCACTCTCCAGGATGCAGGCCTGGGCAAGGTTGTATGGAAGACCAGCAGTTGCCCACACTACAAGTCTCCCCTCTCCACAACACCAATGTTGTCCAGGGGAAGGGCGTTAGGATCCATACAACTTGGCACCAGTGTCATCCCAGAGCAATGTGTGATTAAGTGCCTTGCTCAAGGACACAACACGTTCCCTCGGCTGGGGCTCGAACTTACGACCTTCAGGTAGCTCGTCCAATGCCTTAAACACTTGGCCACGTGCTCACATATAACACATGTGGGTGATAATACACCTGATTCTGAGCTGGCTCTGATTAAGTCACTATACATTTTCTTTGAAGGTGAAGCTGTGCTTTAGCACCAAAATGGTTCAACAGTGTTAAAGATCAATATTGTTTTTGTATATGCTGAAATGATAACTAAGATTTTTAAAAAATGTTTCTGTCTTGATTATGGTATTGTTTATATTAAGAATGTTTGCCCCTTCCTGGGATTCTTCGTTTTGGTGGCCTAACTTTAAGAACCATGTAGTATGGATTATTAATCTGGATAATACAGTAAAGGCGGAATATTTAAGCAACACACACAAAATACTGGTGAATGCAGCAGGCCAGACAGTATCCATAGGAAGAAGCACAGTCGACGTTTCGGTCTGCAACCCTTCGTCAGGAATATTTGTTTACCAGAAGAACTCATGGAAGAATTTTTATGATGCAATAGCCTCACTGGAATTAAGAGATATGAACATATTTCAAATGTTTTTCAGACAGTCCTTGCCTTGCCATTGTTCCTGTCCAATTCTGCTTTCAGTTCCTTACAGTTGCTAGGTTTAGAGATAAAGCGATTATTTTTGTTTCATCTGTGCCTTGGTTATGTTGTAGTGATATCAATAATTTAAATGGTTGGGTTATGCAACATTACAAACAAAGCTTGCATCATGGAATGAATTTTAAACTGTAACAAATTGCTGATTTGTCCCCAGCTCATTACCAATAAAGGGCAGTCCTTGGTCTGAGGCTGTATCACAATACAAATTTACCTGCAACATTATGAAGACTGGCAATGTATGTGGTCCCCAGCAATCAAAATAAAATAAATGCACTGACTAGGATAAGAAAAGAGTGAAATTTTCAGTTTCTCGTCTCCCTCTGATCTCATCGATAATATCTCTCAATAGACCTACTCCCTTAATCTGTTGTTGATTGCCATGGCAACATGTGTGTCCTATATTTTCTTCTCTGTTTTATTGCCTTCTCTAAAATCTGACCTTTAACATAACAGGACAGTTTAAAGAGTTGTTTTCAGTTCATATAAAAAAACATATGCATTAAACTAAAATGTATTATTCAAATCTATTCTATTGCAGGTATCCTGACGGTCAGGCTCATCACAGATTCTGCCGCTTGTTTTTAATATGTAGCTCAGTCAAGAATCTAGAACATATTTTTATCCTATTTTCATTGCTTTAAATTAACAAGAATATCTGGGCTTTGCTGTTCATTCTACATTACCCAACACTATGCTTGATGACATTCTTTTCTACCACCTGTAATAAATTCACACACCTTCAGTTTTTCAATATTCTTCTCATCTTGGTGTTATTGAGATATTTACTATGCATCTCCAAACAAAGCATATAATGTAAAATATGAGTTCCCTATGACGAGTAAGTAGCATTTTTATTATAGATTAATATTTGCACTGGTTTCGTAGTGAGCATTTGCCAAACATTTCCCCAGTTTTCATTGATTTTGATACTGAAGACTATTTATATTTAATCATAGCCCTGATTTCTCTGACAGCTCAAAAGCAGCCACATGCAGGTTAATCTAATGGCTTTGATTACAGCTCTAACCACTGACTAGCAAAATAGGCCTCAACAATGCCATGGATCATTCTCACTAAATTGGTCTGATGCTGGAAATAATTTACAGCTTTATTGCTAAATTTATCTTTGTCTTCACAAAGGAACATTCTCCCTTTATCGCTTCTAATACACAGGACTATGCTATCCTTCCAACATAATATTATAGAAATAATTAGAGAGTATAGGCTACTATTACTGAATAACATGGAATTTGAAATCATTGCTTTTTCCCCCAAAAATATCATAGATTAATTTTCAGGAACCAAAGATGATAGACAAACTATGTGGAAACGAACTCCATGACTAGACCTTGCAGGTCAGCAAACATCTGAGGAAAATAACAAATCATACAAGGACTGGCAGAAGAATGTTTTCTATGTTTGTACATCTTTTCTTCAAACCTCTAAAGGGACAACTATGAATGTCTTAGTCAAAGATCATTGACTTGAAACATCTCCACAGAGGCTACTGTCCTGCTGAGTGTTTCCAGCATTTCTCTTTTTACTTGTAGTGTTTACTGTATTTTTGCTCTTCAAGTTAAATGTCCTGTTGAGATACAAATAATTAGATGGCTGCATGGAAGATGTCTTGTTAATTAATCATCTTTTAAGATGTTATATCCTTGAGATCTGACTGGTGGGAATTCAATGGTCAAGGTCGATGGGAAAATATTGATCTAAGGTTTGTTCACATTAGGGAAATCAAGTTCACTACAGAATCTGATGAAATAATTTATGAACATAATACCCCTGAAATGCAATTCATTTAACAGTTATCTTTAACCTGAATATTTAAAACAAATTTAATCTTCCTGCCTGCTTTATGCTAACATTCTTTTGGAAGTTTACAGTTTAATGCTAAAGCAAAGCTGATTTTATAGTAATGGCTATTTAAGTATCAAAAATCCTCAGCAACGTAATACATATGCGAAATGCTGCAGATGTTTAGAATTTGAAATGAAAAAAGAAAATGCTGAAAATACTCAACAGGTTAAGCTGCACAGGTGGAGAGAGGAACAGGGGTAACATTTCAGGTCAATGGCCTATCACAAAAACTAGTAAAAGTTAGAGATCTAAGGCACTGGAAACAAACAGCTACCCAAAATTTCATTGGATTTGTGTTGTACGCTAGTGATGGAGAATTCAAAATAGCACGAGAATTAAAAAGGTAATGAACTGAAAGCTTCTGGCCAAATGCAAGTCTTCAGTAAAGTTATTATCCAATCTGCATTTAGTCTCCCTTAGTGTAGATGAGCAATGAAACAGCATGCTAAATTAGTCAAAATAAAAATAAACTAATTTTGTGCTTGAACTGAATGTCTGAGAGCCTGGATGGAAGAAGCTCAAAGGACAGGTGTTCACCTTGTGGGACATGGAAAGGGTTTTGTAAGTATAATTGGGGGTGTTTTGAAGGAAACGATCTCTTTGGCATACTGATAGAGGAGGTGTTGGTGTGATAATGTGCTTGGTATGCATCAAGTTGCAAGTGGTGAAAATACATAGTGACCTAGTGAACGTGAAGGTTGGTGAGAGGGAAGATGATGATAAAGGGAATTTTGTTATGGATCTGGAAGGAAGGGTAGAGTTCTGGATAGTGGGATGAGTGAGAATTACAGATTCAAGAATAGTTTTAACCAAGATGCAGAGAATTCCTTATCAAGGAAAAAGGGAAGCACAGTTCTGGCATCATCTGAAGAGAAGCAGGAGAGATAGGGAAAAGGCAAGAGAGAAAATGTTTAGTTGAGATAGCTGAAGGCATTATTTGCCTAAGGTCACTAGAAATAGAAATAGGCAAGTCAAGGAAGGGAAGAAAAGAGTTCGAAGTGAGGGTAAGTTAGAAATCAGAAAGAACAGGTAACAAAATCATCAATATACAAGAAAAAGAGTACGGTAATGTCTCATGTAGGATGAACAAAGACTTTTCCAAGTATTACAAAAAAGATAGCTTTGACAGGATCTACATCAGTTGCCTTGACAACTCCTTTTATTTGGAGAAATTTAATTGATTTAGAGGAGAAGTAACTCAGAGTAAGAGTAAATGTTGTCTACCAGAAGATGGCAGGGGGGTGAAGGGGAATTTGTTGGCTCAAAAGGAGAGACAAACCCTTTGTCTGATATATAGGGGATGGAAATGTTGAAGTATTTAATGTATGCATTGTGAGAATCAGTATATATTCAAGAATATCTGTCCTACATGTAATAAAATGTAATAATTCATCATAGCGGTCATGGTTTCATTTCAGTTCATTTGTGACACATGAAATGATCACAATGTCAGAGAAGCAGTCTTGAGACATTCTCAGCAGTAGCCCTTAACCTTTATGCAAATTAAACCAGAGAGCTACAACAGCAGGACCCCAGGCGAATCTTCAACCTTGCATACAGATTTTGGGTCACTTGTCACTGGCAGTATGCCTCAGTTAGGTTCTGGCCTGGATGGTGATAAACCAGCAGATCAGAAGCAGACAAGGTCATCGGGCAGAGAAAGTAATCAGGAGGTTCACAGCAGGTGAAGTAACTGGGATAGAGAGTTAATCAGGAAAGTGAGTAGAGCTAGGAGATAGGGAAGGACTAAAGAAGTGATGAGAGAGAAGGTTCAGTCAGAATCATGTTTATTATCACCAGCGTGTGAGATGTGAAATTTCTTAACTTAGCAGCAGCAGTTCAATGCAACGCATAATATGAAAAATTAAATAAATAAATAATCAATCAATCAATTGCATAGATCAAAAATTGTGCAAAAAACAGAAATAACATATATTTAAAAAGTGAGGTAGTGTCCAAGGGTTCAATGTCCATTTAGGACTTGGATGGCAGAGGGGAAGAAATTTTTCTTGGAGAAACTGAAAGGTCTGAAGGACTCTCTGGCGTACACCCCAGGGTTCTGAAAGAGTTGTTGAAGAGATCGTGGAGGCATTAGTAATGATCTTTCAGGAATCATTAGATGGTTCCGGGAGACCAGAATACTGCAAATGTCACTCTGCTCTTCAAGACGGAAGAGAGACAAAAGAACGGAAATTATAGGCTGGACAGTCTATCCTCAGTGTTTGGGAAAATGTTGGAGTCTGTTATTAAGGATGAGGTCTCAGGGTACTGGAAGTTACACGATAAAATCGTGCCTAACAAATCTGTTGGAATTCTTTGAAGGAATAACAAGCAGGATAAACAAAGGAAAATTAGTTGATGGTGTGTACTTGGATTTTCAGAAGGCCTTTGACAAGGTGTCACACATGAAGGTGCTTAACAAGCTAGAGCCCATGGTATTAGAACATAGAAGATAGAACATAGAATAGTACAGCACAGTACAGGCCCTTCGGCCCACATTGTTGTGCCGACCCTCAAACCCCGCCTCCTATATAACCCCCCACCTTAAATTCCTCCATATACCTATCTAGTAGTCTCTTACATTTCACTAGTGTATCTGCCTCCACCACTGACTCAGGCAGTGTATTCCATGCACCAACCACTCTCTGAGTAAAAAAACCTTCCTCTAATATCCCCCTTGAACTTCCCACCCCGTACCTTAAAGCCATGTACCCTTGTATTGAGCAGTGGTGCCCTGGGGAAGAGGCACTGGCTATCCTCTCTATCTAGTCCTCTTAATATCTTGTACACCTCTATAATGTCTCCTCTCATCCTCCTTCTCTCCAAAGAGTAAAGCCCTAGCTCCCTTAATCTCTGATCAAGGGTATTACAGGAAAGATTCTAGCATGAATAAAATGGTGGCTGATTGGCAGAAGCAGAGAGTGGGAATAAAGGGAACCTTTTCTGGCTGGCTGCTGGTAACCAGTAGTATTCCACAGGAGTCTACGTTGGGACCGATTATATGTCGGTGATTTGGATGATGGTATTGATAGCTTTATTGCAAAGTTTGCAGACGATATGAAGATAGGTGGAGGGACCGGTGGGTTAGAGGAAGTAGAGAGGCTACAGAAGGACTTAGAAGATTGGGAGAATAGGCAAAGAAATGACAAATGGAATACAATGTTGGAAAGTGTACTTTGGTGGAAGAAATGAAAGGATTGACTATTGTCTAAAATGGAGAGAAAATACAAAAGTAAGATGCAAAGGGACTTGGGAGTTCTTGCACAGGATTCCCTAAAGGTTAATTTGCAGGTTGTGTCTGTGGTGAGGAAGTCAAGTGGTGAGGAAGGAATGGCAAGTGTTTCTGGGAATAATGCAGAAGGTGCAGGATCAGTTCGTTCCAAAGAGGAAGAAAGATCCTAAGGGGAGTAAGGGGAGGCCATGGCTGACAAGGGAAGTAATGGACAGTATAAAAATAAAAGAGAAGAAGTATAACATAGCAAAGACTAGAGGGAAGCCGGAGGATTGGGAAACTTTTAAAGAGCAACAGAAGGTAACTAAAGAGGCAATACATGGAGAAAAAATGAGGTACGAAGGTAACCTAGCCAAGAATATAAAGGAGGATAGTAAAAGCTTCTTTAAGTATGTGAAAAGGAAAAAAATAGTTAAGACCAAAATTGGGCCCTTGAAGACAGAAGCGGGTGAATTTATTATGGGGAACAAGGAAATGGCGGACAAGTTGAACAGGTACTTTGGATCTGTCTTCAGTAGGGAAGACACAAACAATCTCCCAGGTGTAATAGTGGCTAAAAGACCGAAGGTAGTGGATGAACTGAAGGAAATTTATATTAGGCAGGAAATGGTGTTGGATAGACTGTTGGGTCTGAAGGCTGCTAAGTCCCCGGGACCTGATGGTCTGCATCCCAGGGTACTTAAGGAGGTGGCCTTAGAAATCGTGAACGCATTGGTAATCATTTTCCAATGTTCTATAGATTCAGGATCAGTTCCTGTGGATTGGAGGGTGGCTATTGTTGTCCCTCTCTTCAAGAAGGGAGGAAGAGAGAAAACAGGGAATTATAGACCGGTTAGCCTGACGTCGGTGGTGGGAAAGATGCTGGAGTCAATTATAAAAGATGAAATTACGACACATCTGGATAGTAGTAACAGGATTGGTCTGAGTCAGCATGGATTTACGAAGGGGAAATCGTGCTTGACTAATCTTCTGGAACTTTTTGAGGATGTAACTATGAAAATGGACATGGGAGAGCCAGTGGATGTGGTGTACCTGGACTTTCAGAAAGCCTTTGATAAAGTCCCACATAGGAGATTAGTGGGCAAAATTAGGGCACATGGTATTGGGGGCAGAGTACTGACATGGATTGAAAATTGGCTGGCTGACAGAAAACAAAGGGTAGCAATTAATGGGTCCCTTTCGGAATGGCAGGCGGTGACCAGTGGGGTACCGCAGGGTTCAGTGCTGGGACCGCAGCTGTTTACAATATATATTAATGATTTAGATGAGGGAATTAAAAGTAACATTAGCAAATTTGCTGATGACACAAAGCTGGGAGGCAGTGTGAAATGTGAGGAAGATGTTATGAGAATGCAGGGTGACTTGGACAGGCTGGGTGAGTGGGCAGATGCATGGCAGCTGCAGTTTAATGTGAATAAATGTGAGGTTATCCACTTTGGTGGTAAGAACAGGAAGGCAGATTATTATCTAAATAGAGTCAAGTTAGGAAAAGGGGAAGCACAACAAGATCTAGGTGTTCTTGTTCATCAGTCACTGAAAGCAGGCATGCAAGTATAGCAGACAGTGAAAAAAGTTAATGGCATGCTGGCCTTCATAACAAGGGGAATTGAGTACGAGAGCAAAGAAGTCCTTCTGCAGCTGTACAGGGCCCTGGTGAGATCACACCTGGAGTACTGTGTGCAGTTTTGGTATCCAAATTTGAGGAAGGACATTCTTGCTATTGAGGGAGTGCAGTGTAAGTTCACAAGGTTAATTCCCAGGATGGCGGGTCATATGTTGAAAGATTGGAACGACTGTGCTTGTATACTCTGGAATTTAGAAGGCTGAGAGGGGATCTTATTGAAACATATAAGACTATTAAGGGATTGGACACGCTGCAGGCAGGAAGCATGTTCCCGCTGATGGGTGAGTCCAGAACCAGAGGCCACAGTTTAAGAATTAGGGGTAGGCCATTTAGAACGGAGTTGAGGAAAAACTTTTTCACCCAGAGAGTGGTGGATATATGGAATGCTCTGCCCCAGAAGGCTGTTGAGGCCAAGTCTCTGGATGCTTTCAAAAAAGAGATGGATAGAGCTCTTAAAGATAGTGGAATCAAAGGTTATGGGGATAAGGCAGGAACTGGATACTGATAGTGGATGATCAGCCATGATCACAGTGAATGGCAGTGCTGGCTCGAAGGGTTGAATGGCCTACTCCTACACCTATTGTCTATTGTCTAAATGCAATTGTAGCCATTTTAATTAGCCTCCGCAGTAACATAGAAGTCGAAACCCCCTTACACTATGTTAGTATTCATTTCAAGAGGACTAGAATATAAAAAAGAAGGGTGTAATGTTGAAACTTTATAAAGTGCTGGTGGGAACTCACCTGGATAATTGTGAGCAGTTTTGGGTCCTTTATTTTAGAAAGGATGTGCTGAAACTGGATAGGGTTCAAAGGAGGCTCATGAAAAGGATTCAAAGATTGAATGGCTTGTCATATGGAGACCTCTTTGAAACCTATCAAATGGTGAAAGGCTTTGATGGAGTGGATGTGAAAAGGATGTTTCCTATAGTGGGAGAGTCTAAGACCAGGGGACACAGCCTTAGAATGGAGATGAGCCACAGAATGGAGAATCTGCAGAATTCTTTGTCACGGGCAGCTGTGAAGGCCAAGTCTTTATGTATATTTAAGGCAGTTGATCAATTTTTGATTGGTCAGTACATGAAGGGATTCAGGGAGAAGGAAGGATATTGGGGCTGAGAGGAAAATTGGATGAGTCATGATGAAATGGTGGAGCAGACATGATGGGCCAAATGGCCTAATTCTGCTCCTGTATCTTATGGTCTTATAAGGGCTGAAGTAATCAAGATTGGGAAAGGCTTTTGGGAGGGAATAAAGCAACTGGGACAAAGAGAAGCATATAACGAGGAGATGATCAAGTGAGAGATGAAAGTGACTGAGAAATAGAAAAGTAATCAAGACAAAGGTGATGAAGATCAGGGAAGATAATCATCAGTAAGGAAGTTGATTGGGAGGTCATGTGGTGATTATAGGTGGAAGTAATCAGATTGGAGCAGTGGGGTGGAGATGATTGGGAGACAGAAGAGACTATTAGAATGACATATGTTTTGAATTCACCTTTGTTACCATTCTGTTTGATATGCAAGCCCTGGCAATTCCCTAACCAACTGAAATTAAAAGGCTAACACTTTGAGACCTGATTTCAAAACCTCTGACTTCATCATGTGACACCTATCATAGGATATTTGATCATCCATGTCTAAAATGTTAGGCTCTTTATTTTTATATACCCATGTTGCCAAAATATTCTTAGATATTTTCATTCCATAAGAAAAAATTGAGTATCATTCAGAATCTAAGTACTGTATCAGTTTTATTTTAAAATTCATAGGACAATCTGCTGCAAATTATTGAAGGTATGATATAAACATACACCATAGTAAAAGAATAAAGCTGCAGCTCTTCAGGCATGATGCCACCTCGAGGCAAATAAAATGGTGTTACTTCATACATTGCTTTTAAAAGAAATTGGCTCTCTCTTTTGCAAAACAATTCAAAATAATATGACAAATGCCATGCAGTGGTCAGAAGAGGCCCAAACATTTACGTCACAGCAAGAGGTGTCTGCATTCTTCAGTGAGTCACAAATTTATTTTTGACATGATATAAATTGAATAAAATCTAGTCTGCTCCTAGCAATTGTTATGTCTGCTTAAATGTCATTTAAGCTTTCACGGCTCTTGATGTCATAGTAGCCACCTAGGTAATATTTCATGAATAATACTTAATATGCTGGTGTACATTTTCAGCTTTCACCTTCATGAATCAAATGGCTGTATTAAACCTTAAGCTATATCAATTTTATTAATCCTATTTATGGCAAATATCACCACCAAGGAATTAAGAGCAAAATTATCTCTAAGTATTTTGAAAACAAAAGGAGGCAGCTTCCAGTTACATTCTGCCAGCGTAACTGAGACTATAATGACACTTAAACACATGTGACTTTGTGCCATTTTGCTACCTGACTCTAAAGCACTAATTTTCGTTCAGACAGCACCCAAGTAGGTGGGGCCATGATAGATGGCATATCAGTGTTAAGACCAGAAATCCTTTGGAGATAAGTTGCATGGTTCCCATTAATTTTTAAAACATTTTTAAATGTAGAGATCCAGCATGGTAACAGACTCTTCCTGCCCAGTGAGTCCATGCTGCCCCAACAACACCAACCTGCCCAATTAACCTACTAACTCTTATGTCTTTGGAATGTAGGAGGAAACCAGAACACCCGGAGGAAACCAACAGAGAGACTGTTAAAGTTACTTACAGATGGCAACGGGAAATGAACCTGTAGTAGATTTACTCTAACTGCTATGCTACTGTGCCATCCCAAACTTATTGGTGCCAGCTTATTAACAGGGAGCCCACTTCATGTGTGGCCGGCACCATTTACAACTTGGCTCCTCTGCTTAAGCTTGTCTACGTCGGTTCAAGGGAAGTGCATCGTGTGTGGATTATGAAGCTATGAGAGGTTATAAGACCCTTTCAGGTTGTGGTGATGGTGTCAATGACCCAAAGTAATAAAGAAATGTGTCCCAACATTTTCTGATCCTGCACTGGGGCTTTGGTGCAAGAGG
The DNA here is from genome assembly GCF_030028105.1 of Mobula birostris. NCBI lineage: Eukaryota > Metazoa > Chordata > Chondrichthyes > Myliobatiformes > Myliobatidae > Mobula > Mobula birostris. The sequence goes on along the minus strand of NC_092385.1, from coordinate 30,742,385 downwards.
TGGAGAAAACAGAGACAGGCCTGTTAGCAGGAAGACCATAAGACATACTGTAAGAGCATAATTAGGCCATTCAGCCCCTCGCATCTGCTTTGCCATTCCATCATGGCTGATTTATTATCCCTCTCAACCCCATTCTCTTGCCTTCTCCCCATAATCTTTAACACCCTGAATAATCAAGAACCTATCAACATCCATTTTTAACATACTCAATGACATGGCCTCCACACCGGTCTGTGGCAGTGAATTCCACAGATTTGCTACCCTCTGGCTAAAGAAATTCAACTAATCACTGTTCTAAATCTCTACTCTCTGCGTCCCTCTATTCTAAGGTTGTGACCTCTAGTCCTAGGAGGTTTTCCAGGCAAACTGCAGAGGTGATGGGTACAGAAAGCAGAGAGAATCAAAACTAGGGGTCATTCACTGAAGGCACATGAGCTTCTAAACATTAAAGATCTCATCCAAATGGTTCGTGTCAGTGAATAATTTTTCTAGCTACTATCCTCCAATTTTCTAGTCTCCTACCCTGTTCAGACACAACAAACTGTCACTCAGCTGTCAATCAGAAATTGTGCAACAGGTCATCCTTACACACTGAGTACGAATCCACAATCCTAACTCTTCAATCAATGTCAAGGGCATGCTTAGCTCACTCTTGAAGAACAATGTTTCAGACAATCAGTGGGTGAGAGAGCCTAGCAGCAGAATGTTACCCATATGGAGGAGAACTTTGGCTTTCTTAAGGTTGTGAGAGAAGGGCCCCCTGCACCTTGTCAGCTCAGCCGGCCCGAATCCTCTTGCTCAGTCTTGGTCAAGAGTTAAAATTTCAGTTGGTTCCCTATGATTTTTGATACCTGCACTTCCAGGTGAGAACCAGGACCTGCCAGCTTCCATCAGCTCCTAATAAGGCTGGATGACTTTAACTATCTCCTGATCATGGGCTGCTTATCCCACTCCCATCAGGGAGGAGGCTACAGTCCTTGCCAATGTTGGAGCAGCCATCGGTGAAGTCATGGACAGCAGTAAAACTGAAGCAACTGGAGACGGTAATGTACTTACTTATGTATAACTATGGTTGACACAGTCGAAAGGAGGGATCACAAAGAGAAAGAGAAGAGCTGCTCTAGCATATACAGTAAATTGTGTATATAACAATGCACATGTGTGTGTCATTTACAGTGCAGATCTAATCTGTCTCTGTTCCTCTCTTCTACTTTTTAGTGCAATTTAAGCATTTTTGACTATTTGAAAAGATACAGAGAACCGCAGATTGTGGTGAAGAGAGGGAGCATATTAAGAAGTTCAATCCATCACCTTGTGCAGATTGAACTTTTGAGGAGTTTAGGGGGCAAAGGGAACAATAAGCAGCACATAAGTACAGGAAGTCAAAAGTTTGTCAATGTCACAACTATTGTTAGCAGAATTTCAGATGGTGACAAGGAGGCATACGAGAGCGAGATACGTCAGCTGGTTGAGTGGTGTAGCAACAACAACCTTGGACTTAATGTCAGAAAGGCCAAAGAATTGATTGTGGACTGAAGGAAGGGGAAACTGAGGGCACACACACCAGTCCTCATCGAGGGATCAGAAGTGGAATGGTTGAACGGTTTCAAATTCCGGGGTGTCAACATCTCTGAAGATCTATTCTGGGCCCAACATATTGATGCAATTACAAAGAAGACATGACAGCGGCTACATTTCATTAGGAATTTGAGAACTCTTGGAATATCACCGAAGACGAGCGAATTTCTACAGATGTACTGTTGAGAGCATTTCAACTGGTTGCATTACCATCTGGTATGGAGGGGCCACTGCACAGGATCGAACAAGGCTGCAGGAAGTTGTAAACACAGCCAGCTCCGTCATGGGCACTAGCCTTCCCAGCATCGAGGAAATCTTCAAAAGGCAATACCTCAAGAAGGCAGCATCCATCACCTCTTCTCATTGCTACCATCAAGGCATACCTAAAGACATACACTTAACATCTCAAGAACAGCTTCTTTTCCTCAGTTGTCAGATTTTGCAATTAACAATAACATCATGAACACTACCTCTATCTTTTGCTGTCTTTTTGCACTACTTATATTTTTTATGTATATTTATTGTAATTTAGTTTCTTATTACCATGTATTGCCACAAGCCAACAAATTTCATGACAGGATATCTTGTGAACTTGAGACATAAATGCTGGAAATACTTAGCAACTCAGGCTGCATGTGTGGAAGAAAAAAGTGTGGTAAATGTGTAATGGTTTGTGAAATTAATACATTTGAAAGGCATCCCATAGTACACATTATTTGAAGTTATTGATCTAAATGTTGAGTCTGGAATGCTCTAATTGTGGAAGATGAAATACTGCTTCTCGATCTTAAATTAAACATTTTTACCGAGTGTAGAGGCCGAGGGCTGAAGTCAATTTGGGAGTGAGATGGAATTCTAATAACTGGTGACTGGAAGCTCAAGATCAAATTTGTAAATCGAAGGGATCTGCTTTGGTCTCTGTAATCTGGAGAATATAGCATCAAGAGTAGCCAATGTAGTACAGTAAATTCAAAGAAATACAAGCAGGTTGTTGCTTCACATGCGAAGACTTCTTGGGACCTCAGATGGTAGGAAGAAAATCAAATGGCAGCTGTGGTATCATCTGGATAGAAGGTAACTCAGACTCAGAGGATAGTGCAATCTTAGGGGAGCAGAAGTTACCAACAGTAATTTCTGGATTTCTGTGTTTCATTACTCATGTAGTTATACCAGAAGTTGCTGTCATTTTCACAGTGCAGAGATGACATATGTTGGAAGTTACACTGTTATTACAGTTGCAAACTTTGCCTCATTATCTTTCTAATCTGGTTCATCTCACCATTGCACTCCATGTTCTGCACTCCTGCGACTATCACACTACACTCTGATCCTGACCCAGAACTGAACTCATTGTCCTGGTTAGCAAGTTCAGCTCTCTCTCACAATTGATTCTCTATTTCCTCTTTGCTTGCTTATTCTAGATTCAGATGGCTTAAATAGCTTTAGCTATTTATCTCTGCTTTCTCTTTCCGCTTTACTCTATGGGAGCCCTCCTCTCTCATGGTTCCTTATCACCTTCCTTTTGTTGAATACCTCACACAAGTATTTTTGTACGTGGCAATTGAACTTCTCTACTAATTTCTAACATTATGATCCAAGAAGGGAAATAAAGTTATGTAATCTTTAGGTCAGCTGTGATGTAACTGTAAATGTGCTCATTGATCTGCAAGAGAAGTTATTTCTAGAAGCAACCTCTATCAGTCATTGTGCTGTATATCATTATACCTAGATAGTTGTTAGTCAGAGATGTGATTAATTTCATATGTCATCCACTTAGTTCTTTGTTCTGCTTGAGAGGTTCAGCCTTTGATCATGGCTACATGGACAGTACAGCTCCCTACTTTCAGTACCACTTTAATTACAGGTTTTCAGATAAATGCATGACTGTTCTGTGAATCATTTTCTTTATTATTACTCGAGCAGCACCTAGCATTTACAAGATGCTGCAAAGATAGCTCTTATAAATGTGTACCAGCCACCTTTTGCAGCTATTCACAATAAGATTACCATTTATGCTCTGTGGTCCGTTCCCTATAGGAAGATGAGTTTATATGTGACCCTCACAATCAAAAACAAATGGAGACTTCCATTTGATCAATCCTGGCTTGATCTGGATTCAGATTACAGAGGCAAAAGGTTAATGTCTAATCCCATGGTATTATCCTTCTAAGTAAAATAATGCTTCTTACAACTACCAGAGTTAACATCAGAGGATGTCATACAACTGCAGAAGCTTTTTATGAGTTATTGGATAATCCTTATTTCATGAAAGAACTGATGCCATATCTTGATTTTTTTTTACCATTTTCTTTTGTTTGGGAGCATTTTACTCTGTGGTAATTATAAGCAGTGACTATCAGAAAGATAATTCTTTCCTATTCCAGTAAACAAAGGTCATGAGACTACTGGCAGAAAGTTTCAGAATTATTTTATCCAAAGCACATAATCTATAATAAATGAAAATGAAGAATAATGTATGAACATAAACAAGGAATGAATGAAGAAAATAATATAATTCCAATATTGCTACATTTTTTGCTACATTTTTAGCGTTTAAGCGTTTTAGAGTTTAAGTATAACATTGACTGTTTAGCTTGCAATACTGTGGATGCCTACTGGGTAACTACTCAGATATCTACCACATATAAAGTGAAAGATCTTCATCTTGGAAGTCACTTGCACTCCCACTGTCAGCATCTTGGACCTTCCTCTTGGCCATTTCAGTGAGAGCCAGCTGCTTCCAGGACTTCTGTGTCTCTTGCTGCTGTGTCCTTTGAAAATAATCACAATAAATAGAAGGGGAAAATTACTCTTCCACACTCCTATCTGTCTTGACTGCAACTCAGCCACAGTTTAAAAGCTCATCCCATACTAGGTAGGGCCTTAATATCTATACTTCAAAATTGTCCGTTAAGTGCTTTAAGCATTTTGTAAGTTTGTGCATTATAAATACAATTGCTAATTTCCTATACATTTTATTTTATACCCATGCTTTATTATAAAGATAGAAGTATAGTACTGATGGAAAAGTTCTACACAGGTTCCATCTCTGCGAACTGTTCATAACACAGACAGTCTGCAAGTTCAAAATGCAGCTGTAAACCAGGAGGCAACACAGCATGTGATGCCTGCAGCCACACACCAACTGGCAGCTGCATCCCTTCATTCTCCCAGATGCTCGCTCCTATGTCTGGGCTGTGCATAAATCGGGCATTCGCAACCTGTATTTAAAATGATTATGAAACCTTGAAAAAAAGAGATTAATGCATGTTTGGTAATTCTTGGGTTTTATGGACATTGGCAGAGACTGAATATAAATGGTGGAGGCTGAAATGGAGGAGAAGGAGACTACAACTGAGGAGTTCTACCACCTTTTGCAAACTGAATTCCCCTTCAGTAGCCTACCCCTAACTTTAAGGTCAAAGGCCATTATTTCTCAATTTACTAGCAATTTAAATGGTTTTATCTCTTCTTTAACAAATCTTTCACTCATTTTAAACACCTTAACTCTAAGTCTTCTATACTTTAAGTGAACACAAGTTAAACTAATGCAATTTGGTCTCAAAATTTAATCACATAGCACCACTTTCATTCTTCTGATTTGTCTGCACTGCTCTTCCTCCAAACTCATTATATCCTCCTAACAGGGGTTCACAAAAACTTCTACAATTCTAGCATGATTTCAGTCACATTGTAATCCAGTCCACCTGAGTTTCTGTTAATGTTCCATTTGCTTTTCTAATATTTTTAACTATTCACGTTCTTCTCATTGTTTCCTAAATCACTCCGTTCATCCTCACTTTTTAATTGCTCCCCTCATAGCAAACATAACTGGACGACAAATTTTTTCAAAAGAGTTGCTTCCAAAGAATTTTTTTTGTTTATGATAGACCACTTGAAGCCGAACACAAATATAATTTCAGACTACCTGTATCACAAAGGAATTTGGAGAAACAAGAAATTAACTTTTATTGAGTATAATGCATTTAATTGCATAATGGTGCTAATGCTTTGCAGTAGTTTAAAGAAACTAAAGATGTTTTGTTGATGATTTTCATTTGTACTCAGTGTCTGAGGCTTCTTGCTCAGTATCCAACAATAATCAGTCAGCATTGATGGATTCCAGTTGCTCCAATACTGTTTCTCCATGACAGCAATATCCTGGTGAAACTTTTCACCATGTTCAAAACTGACAGCACCATGATTTGCAAGGAAGAAATCAAAATTGGAATGCAGAAGATGAATCTTTAGTGACATGTTACACTTCATAGTTTTGTATGCTTGAAGCATGTTGTTAACCAGCTGCATGTAGTTTGGTGTTTTGTAGTTGCCAAGAAAATTTTCAACAATGTACTTGAATGCCTTCCAAGTGATTTTCTCTGGTCCCACTAGAAGTTCTTCGAATTGCCCGTCGTTGATGGCCTATTTAATTTGCGGACCAAGCAAAATGCCTTCTTTAATCTTAGCATCAGTTATTCTGGGAACCATCTGTCTCAAATATCAAAATGCTTCATGTAAGTTTATACATTTTCCAAAAACTGCCCTGCCTAAGCATGCCCAGGCACGCCTGAACAATATAGAAAACTTCTCAGTTTACATTGTGGTCAGCATTTTAATTGAGTTGAATTATGAATTGAAATAACAAATACAGGCAATTTCATAAAAAATGGTGCATGATAGGGAAATTTCATGGTGGTTGTCATGATCAACAGGCCAAAATCCATAAGACACACCCAAAAGTATTCGGGAAGCAAAATCTTTGTTGTCCAGTGGATTCTGAGCTCTTTCTGTTCAGGATAGCCTCACGTTTACCTACATTGACATCCACTTGCCAGAACTTTGCTGCTGCCTCAATCTATCAATGTTTGTTTGCATAAAATATTGTACAAAACAATAGTGTCATCAGCAAGCCTGGATATATGGTTCACTATGCCATATCCACCATTGATAAAAGTAATGATCTTAGTCCCAGGTATTGATTCCAAGGAGTTGCTAATCCTGCTCAATAGAATACATCCCCATTATCCTTATACTTTGTCTCCTCACTCCTTGTTAATTCTCTACCCACATCTTCCGGTTGCTTCCATTTCTGTGCACTTTCATTTTGCTAATGATTTCTGCTGAGGATGACTATTAAATTCTAAAATTATTCAATAAACTTCCTCAGAATAGATTATTAGCATATAATAGTATTCATGGACACTGAAAAACATATGTATAATTGCAAAGAACTTCAATGAAGTTCCTTACACATGCTTAAACTTTTACAAATACATGACACTCCATTGATATTTGTCAAGTGCTTCTGTCGCAGATGACAGATTTTAGTAACTCCCCCACAATTGCAAGTAATAAATCTACAATTTCTGATTTTCTCTTCTCTAGCCTTTTGAAAATATGAGGGGACCACTGATAATTTTCCAATCAAAGTGGACAACGCACAACTCAAGATCACGAATAAGGTATATCCACTTGTATTTTCTCTGACAGAGTCAGCCGCTGGATATTGTTCAGTTTCCTGCCCTAGAATTCCAGCCCAGCATGTGCAAATATTGGGTTAAATCCTCAAAAGGAAATTTTAAATAGCATGTGCACAAGAATGCATTTTGCATTGTCCCATATTGTCATTGGTCAAAGAACAGCTATGGCAAGTAGTCTGGTATATCAATTGGTTCTGTTTGGTCAGTGTATTTGAAAATGAATAACATGTTTTAAGATTTCACCTGTAAAGCTAACATAAGGTTTGATATCACCACAGATATTGTGCCCTGATTCTCCTGTGGTCCCTAATGTTATTTTGAGTTTAATGGTTACCATTCTCCTGAAGCAATCTTATGTGAATGTAACTCTGACATTTACTGTATGATCAGACTGCTGCCATCTATATAAGGGGAAGCTGATGAATTGTTTGGTTGAAATGTAAACTGCTAACCTCATATTTGTCCTTGTAGAAGGAAATCTGATGGATGCAGATCACTCCTTGTGGGCACTTGGATAACTGCCACGGACTGGAGGGGCGTGGCCTGTGGTCGCCCTGAAAAGTGCAGTAAAGTTCTGCTTTAGTGTCTCCTTTGAAAATGACATGTCATCATGCGGTCCAGTCATCTCAGCTGAGACATCTGTCTTGGAAAGCAACTGGTTCTGCACTGACGATATTACTTGGCTTTGTCCCTGCTCCCTTCCCCTGGAACATACACATTCACTGAGATTCCTGAGAACATCCCATGCTAAGCCTGGAAAGGAAGAACAAAGAACAAACCAGGGAAGTAAATGCAAATACTTCAAAATCTTCATTCCCTTTATCCATTCCAAGAAATAACATGCTTTCCACAGGAGCTTTAGAATTCCCAAAGTCAAGGTCCACCATAGTTCCCATACTGGAGTATGATGGCATTTATCCACCACTGGAATTTGTACTTTTGTTGATGTCAGGTGTGTCATGTAATGATTACTGCAGCAGAATTTTGGGTCAACCTGTGGGAAAGATAAGTCTATAAGACCACAGAATTTTGGTACTCCAAACTACCAAGAAAATATTTAAATTCTCAACTTAGCTTGGGAAGTCAGCTTAAGCTTTGTTGCTTTGTAACTTTCTCTTGAAACTTCACTGTCACCATGATGTGAACCTGTTAAATCAAGCTGGATATTTATCCTTTAGATGGAGAGCTAATACCTGTGCTTAGGCTTGGGGTGGTAAAAATGTATGGTGATCCCTTCTCAGGAGTACTGTCCTCCTCTGAGGGGTTTTCCTTGCCCATTGTTTCTGAAAAGGGAAGAAAGAGAAATGAGGCATGAGTTAGTCAAGGGTCATTAACCCCTGAAAGAAAACTATTGGAGCTGCTGTGAATTAAAAGCAGAATGTGTGTGTGTGTGTGTGTGTTTGTGTTTGGAATGAGTATAAAAGGTATTATAATTGGGGCTGCCATTTGGTTAAGGAAATGATGCATTCAGGAAATTGTTCAGATCACTGACAGGATGGAGTTAGATCTATTAACAAAAGGTAATGAGAGAGAAAAGGATATAAAAATCACAAGTTTGCTAACCTGAATCCCTGCTTATACGTTGCATCACCACAAGCAGTGACACTTCCTTTGAAGGATATGTTCATGCTGTACAAAGGCCTGGTGTGGAAAGTGGGTGGGTTGTCTGCCTAGCGTGATCACGCTGGCAGTCTGCCAATCAAATATTCACACAAGAATAATGAAACACAGACCAGCATTCCAGTGAAGCCACAAAAAAAGGAAATTTAATTTATATTACAGTTAATCAAATAAAAGACTCATTCGAATCAACACCCGGTGAAAGAAAGAGCAGGAATTTTTTTTCAGGGCCAGAAGATGTGCCAAAGTCCAATTCAGCCAATTAGTTACTTATGAAAAGCAAGGTCCAATAAATAGCAGATGACAGAATTGGTTTTTGGCTGTGATGATCAAGAGGAGAATGCTCGCTAAAATCTTGGCACACTTCATCCTTCCTCTTCAAACTCTATCAAGGATCTTTAATGTGCACTAGAAAGATGAGGCCTTAGTTTAATTTTTCAGCTGGGAGGTGGACAAAGTTAAGTAAATTTTATTGGCAACAGTAGTAAATATGTAGCTACTATATAGATCAGATAAAGTAGATAGATAAAAATATAATGCCCATGCCTAATGGAAAGGTAAAATCTGTGACAAAAATATATATTTTGTTGCATAGTTTCACAATAAATTGCAACAATTTGAAGATTGTATTAATCTGTTCATTTTCTAAGAGATAGTGCTGTTCATTATTAACTTGGAGAAACTAAAATGGAAAAATAAAATTGATTTTGGGCTGACTGCCTCACCCTTGGCGAACTTTGTGAAGAGACCAGCAGTAGGAAAGGGGACTAGCTGTGGACAGTGAGGGGATAAGGGGCCTATTAAATTGAGGGGTTAAGTAAAAGAGTAAGCCTTTCTTTTCTTTATCAGAAACCATGGCTGGAATTTTCCTCTTGGATAGGAGCGTAATCCAATCCATCACACCTGACTTCACTTGTAATCAAAGAGTAATAATAGGTGGGATAGCTATTTCATCACGACCTGATTTTGTCTCTTGTTGAAGTTTGCAAATGATAAGCTAAACAACCACTCAGAGAGCAACAAAATGCTACCTTTAAACCAATCATGTCTTCCTCTAATTGCAAGCCTTCCACTATTCACATGATAAGTTTTCCAGCAATGTTTGAGAGGTTAAATTCTAAACTAATTTTTATTACATATCTTTGCCTGAAAGAGGTATATAATTGTGCCATTTGTCATGCTCAACTCTTCTGATCACTGCAAATTCTGCATTAAGTTTCATATGACTACAGCACCACCTTATGACTATTTGAGAGACAGCTGAAAAGAGATTACTGCAATTACTGGAAAGGAATGGAAGCTTGAATTACCTTGAGTGTCTCAGGTTTCTCTAATAAAATGATTTGTATACATAGCTGACGGTTTTTGTTTTCAATTTCTCTTTTTCAATTAATGCAGTTATGTCCAGAATAAACCTTTTGAGAATACATATGTGGTGCAGACTGAACGTATGGATACAGAAACTGAAATGGAGGCCCATCTTGATGAATAGGGTCCGGACCAAATACACTTTATTCCAACACATTACTTGCAGTAAAGACGGGTGAAGCTGGAAACACAACTTGAGTGATGGTGCATTTCCAGTCGTTTCTGTTTCAGCATCGAATAATAAGGAACAGAAATTTGGGGAACAGATAAATCCATTTGGCCATCATTTTGTTACAGTATTTCTGCTGCAGTTCTTATAAAGCCTGATTAGGTCTCAAATTACTTTGTCCAATTTTGGGAATTGCCAGTTCATTTTGGGAAGGTAAGGGGATATGATGGTTCATTAGACTTAGATAAAGGTGTATAGTCAGAAGTAGTAACCAAAGTTAGTATAAATAACCAATAAAGTAATATGCAGAATTAAGATCAGAGTGCAGAGACAGAGGGTGGAAGGTCTCATGCTATCCATTCGAAGTAGGCTGCCATGGGTTTATTGTGTTCACTTTCCAGAAGCGGCCACATGACCTTGGCCTCACTAGAAGAGAGATCAAGTCAACCAGCAGGGCTGTAGCTGAGGCAGCAGAGAAAGGATCAGCATGGGTGTGGACCAAGTATGTCCAGAGGGGCAGATAGTCAGACAGTGTATACATATCTTGCAAACCCTTCAGTAGTTGCATAGACACCTGAAGAGCAGACTCTCTGTTGGATGGAAGCGACCAACAACTCTGATAGAGGCAGATGCCAAGTTTTTAAGCTCACCAGTGGGAGGTGGTGCTTTAGCACTGCTGGCCCACCACCTCGAAGGAGTCTTGATCATAAGCGAGCCGAAACTCCGGAAGACAGGTGGCAGATCAACTGATGATCCCACTGGTGATAGCACAGGACAGTTAACATCTTAGTCCACATGTATTTTCAATTCTAAGTCACCAAAGTTCTCATCAAGTCCTGGTACATGCTATCTAACAGCACTGTGCAATAACTTCACTAGGACCACAATGGATTAAGGCGATGGCTTACCAGCAGTTTCTTAAGGGTAATTTGGAATGGGTAATAAATGCTGGCTGTGGCAGGAGTGCCCCAAAATCGTGAAACATTGCTTATCAGAACAGGATGCAAAGTTTATAATATTCCTTTAAATTTTACAGATTGAAGTTATCAAGATCTTTAAAAGGTTGAAGCAATTGATAATGTAGACATAAGGAATCTGGTTTGTTGGGTAATAGATCAAAAATAAGGGATTTAAACAAAAGCAGGAGTGAAGTCAAGTTGCTGTTTTTACAAGAAGGAGGATGAAAATCTGGTACTCAGTCACCAACAGGCTGAGATGAACTGAAACTTTCTATTTGAAGAACAATGGATTCTCTTTGTACAATAATGGATTTCGGCAAGGACAGAGCAGCCATAATTCAATTGTACAAGGAGCTCCTGTTCTATGTTTCTAGCCCCACTTCAAGCATCGTTTACATGACTAATTAAATGGTCAGCAGATATGTCTTCCTGTGTTAGAATTTGAGATATTCTCAGGGTAAACAATGTACAGAAAGTGCAAAGGTTGTCAAGATGAACTTTTAAAGGCTGAATTAAAGAGTTCCTGCCAACAAATAGGACAGAGATCTTTAAATAGGAGTGAAAAATGCTCAGGTAACATTTACTCTATAAACCATATTTATTTATCATTGAAGCCTTCCTTGGTACTAACCTTCTACATAAGCTATGAGTCCCTGTGAATCACAAACATAAACGTGGCAGGTGTGAAAAAAATTATAGCTTGATATCAGAGCGTGATCATCAGGAGAAGACTATGGTTCACCCGAGACATATTACACAGTCCATAAACATCTAGAATGTGTCATTCCACTACACTTTGTCATCCCCTAGAACAATTTTCTTGTTTTATGTAAGTTCATAGTTTTTGCTCAATTGTTTACATGAGTCACACCAAGCAAAAGATTCTGTGCAACAAAATCTGTCCTTAAGATCTGTTTTTGAAACAGAACAGACTTCTTTCTCTCCTTCATCTATGCAAAGAAGTTGGGCTTCAAATCATTACCCACTCTATATGCTAACCTAAAGACCCCTTTGCCTCTCAGTGGTCATTGTCAAGTGAAGATGTTGATATTCATAGGCACTTTCTGTTTGACTCCAACCTCATTTAAAAACAAATTATTGGGCTACTGTACATTGTGTCTTATTGTAATAGTCTCCGCCAAGTCCACCTTGTACTTTAAAGCTTAAACATGCCTTTCTTGAGTTTATTCTCCTGTAAAATTGCTATCACAAGGAGCAGTTATAGCAAATAACATGGATGTATTTAAGCATAAGCTAAATTTATTTATTTATTTATCCATTAATTCGTTTCTTTATTTATCTATTGAATTCAGCGCAGAATGGGCCCTTTTGGCCCTTCGAGCCATGCCACCTGGAAACCCCCAATTTAACCCTAGCCTAATCACTGGACCTTTTAACCTATGGTACATTTTTGTACTCCAGGAGGAAACCGGAGTGCCCGGAGGAAACTCACTCGGTCACAGGGAGAACATACAGGTGAAAATAAACATATGAGAAAAGAATTGAAGGTCAAATGTTCTGGTTCTCTATTGCACACTCTACATCATTTTTTGCAGGCTCGCTGCTCAGGTTGTGCAGATGTTCACTGAATTGATTTTCTTTCACCTTTATACAACTAACACCATTGCACTGCCCAGATTCCTGAAGTGTTGTAAGCATCATGAATGTGTCAGAGGTCAGGTATCGGGTATCAGATTGAGAAAGTGTGACATAATTACCCATCTCCCTTCTTGTGATTGTGATGATCTGCAGGAAAATGGTGAGCAGTATTCCTTTTGGATCAGGAAGTGGAAAAGGGGTGGATGAATGTGATTCTGTATTCTTCATACAGTTGCCAGGGCAACAGTGTAGGTGCGTAGTCAGTAGTCACAAGAAATATAATTCCGGGCATACAAATGGAATTGCTTTAGCCCAGCAGTTTCACAGCTCCCACTGACAGCACAGACACACACAGAATACTGAAATTTAACTTTAATTGATGACCGTAATATTATACATAAAGGAAATGTGCATGCACACAAGGCCAAGGAAATAATTTGCATTGGGCTATCTGAAAGTGTTCTTTTTATTACAAATATCAATTATTGACTATCACATTTCATGGAAGGAAACAGCAATACAGCTAATACTTCAATATAAAATCATAATGCCCTAGAATTTCTGACCAATTATTAACATTTGAGTATGTTGTTGGGGAGTAGGTTCAGTCTCATTCAACCTAATAAAATGACATCACTACAGTAACACACATCAAAGTTGCTGGTGAACGCAGCAGGCCAGGCAGCATCTCTAGGAAGAGGTACAGTCGACGCTTCGGGCCGAGACCCTTCGTCAGGACTAACTGAAGGAACAGCTAGTAAGAGATTTGAAAGTGGGAGGGGGAGGGGGAGATCCGAAATGATAGGAGAAGGCAGGAGGGGGAGGGATGGAGCCAAGAGCTGGACAGTTGATTGGCAAAAGGGATATGAGGGGATCACGGGACGGGAGGCCCAGGGAGAAGGAAAAGGGGGAGGGGGGAAGCCCAGAGGATGGGCAAGGGGTATAGTGAGAGAGACAGAGGGAGAAAAAGGAGAAAGAGAAAAATAAAGTGTGTATATAAATAATTAAATAACGGATGGGGTACGAGGGGGAGGTGGGGCATTAGCGGAAGTTTGAGAAGTCAATGTTCATGCCATCAGGTTGGAGGCTATCCAGACAGAATATAAGGTGTTGTTCCTCCAATCTGAGTGTGGCTTCATCTTTACAGTAGAGGAGGCCGTGGATAGACATGTCAGAATGGGAATGGGATGTGGAATTAAAATGTGTGGCCACTGGGAGATCCTGCTCTCTCTGGTGGACAGAGCGTAGGTGTTCAGCGAAACGATCTCCCAGTCTGCGTCGGGTCTCGCCAATATCTAGAAGGCCGCATTGGGAGCACCGGATGCAGTATATCACCCCAGCCGACTCACAGGTGAAGTGTCGCCTCACCTGGAAGGACTGTCTGGGGCCCTGAATGGTAGTGAGGGAGGAAGTGTAAGGGCATGTGTAGCATTTGTTCTGCTTACAAGGATAAGTGCCAGGAGGGAGGTCAGTGAGGAGGGATGGGGAGGATTAATGGACAAGGGAGTCGCGTAGGAAAGCGGGGGGGGGGGGGAGTACACTACAGTAAACATTTCTCCATACATGACATGCATGGCAATGTCAAGAATGGGAGAAAACTACACTGAGGCCCTTTATCTTTGCACCTGATTATCCAACCTTCATGTAGTTTATATTAACCTACAGCTTCCTTCTGCACAGAAATTCAGCATAGACTATTGACATTTTCCTTTTGTTATCGTGAACACTTTGTCCTTAATAGGTAATAATTGTTGAGTTCACTATTGAGGGACAGTGTAGAGCACACCAGGATGCCAGCATGCAGACTACTGAACTAAACTTCATTGATCTCCCAGCTTGAACAATACGTGGGAGTGGCTAACAGAGTGGTGTAGGAATAACACTATTAACTACCACGACATCTCCTCTTCTTGAAAGAAAAGAAAATCTAGGTTTGTACTTCTTGTCTATAGATCTGCATTGAAATTATAATAACTGGAGTTGAGTGATTCAGTTCACTTTGCCCATCGTACATACCTCATGCTCCTTATGTAAACATAAAGAATTGCCAACGTTGTAACTGTCTTTCTCTTTGTTTTAACGGTCTCTCACTCTCTTCGTATAAAAAAAAGTATTGTCAACATTATAATTGTCTTTCTCTTTGTTTTTAACAGTCTTTCTTTCTCTCACTTTATTTTCCTACTTTTTTCACCGATTCTTTTTTTTAAGAACAGTCTAATTTTGTGAAATGTTTTCAAGATTAGAGCTCTTTTTAAAAAAAATACTAAATCTAATGGAGGTCAGGTTTCTCTACCTGAACACTCTGGCAAAGTAAGAGAATTATTCTGCCTCTTTAGTCACTTTCTCTAATCTATTAGTCTATGGAGTATATCTCTGTGGCGGGACAGATAAATGACCTGCTCTGGTATAGTGTTGGAGTGGATGGTTGAACAGGTGCATCCACCTCAGGTAAGTTATCCACAGTTTATTATAATATGTCTACTTTTGGATGTCGCTTGAAGGCAATGCCTAGCAACACTGGCCTTTTCTCAGCTCATGCTCATGGTGCATACATTTAGCAAATAAGCATAAGCAGTTTAGGTTGATAGTCTCTGAATATTTTCATAGATATATGCAAACAAGAACAGGCTTATTATAAATTCTTTCCTGCTGGGGATCTTACATGGACTGTAGCACCCGTTCATTGATAATCCCACTTCTGAGTCCATGTTGTGTTCATTATTGAGGGAGAGTGCAGAGCACACCAGGATGCTAGCATGCAGGATATTCTACTGAACTTTATTGATAACCCAGTTTGTAGAATATGTGAACTCCTCCCATGTGGACGTGGCAGCGTAGGAATAACGCTATTAACTACCAATACAATAACTACTTCTTAAACAACCAATTTGTAGATCAGCATTAAATTTTGTTGTTCTTCAACTGTTTCAAAATATATAAAGGTCGATCATTCATGCAGTCATTGAGTTATGCAGCACAGAAACAGGCCTTTGCCTAACTCGTCCCAGCTGACCAAGGTGTCTACCTGAACTAGTCCCATTTGGTTTTCTAACCCTTTCCTATTCACGTACTTGTCTAAATGTTGTTTAAGCATTATAAGTGCTCCCATCTCTACCACTTCGTCTGGCAGCTCAGTTCCATATTGTCACTCATGCCTTAGGTCCCTTTAAATCTTTCCCATCACCTTAACCCATACCTGCTAATTTTAGACTTCCCCGCCCTGTGAAAATGACTGTGACTTTTCACCACATCTAAATCCTTCCTGATCTTACAAAACTCCAAAAGGTCATCCTTCAGCCTCCTTTGCTGCAAGGAAAACAATCCCCACCTATCCAACTCAAGCTCATTTCCAACAATATTATTGTGAATCTTTTCTGCTCCTTCTCTAGATTAATTATATCCTTCCAATAATTTGGCAACCAGAGCTGCAGTATATACTGCAGGGAGCTAGACTAATCAGATCAAAATTTGATTCTTGAAATCTCACAAATTAATTCATTTGTCCATAATGGCACCAGATGTCATTAAATTATAAAGTGGCATTATAATTGTGCCAAAATGTTTCATTACAAACACTGAAAAATACATGCTATAAGAACAAAAGTTTGATAGGAGATACTTAACTGTAGTTATAGGTTGTCCTTTGATTAATTGACACATTTTGCTTGTAGGGAACAGCTTCTCCAATGTCTATCCAGACAAATTTCAAAAGTGAAGAGGGTTTTCCCAGTGTAGAATGAAAGGGGTAGACTGAATAATCAAGACTATTGGTCTAACAGATAGAAATCAACATGTTGGTAACAATTCTGATGAAAAGTGTAAATCAAAATTTAAATAGACAAAAAATCATTCAAGAGTTTGCAAAGAACGTTTTGTTCAACTAATTTGGGGCCAGAGCTTTGTCAAAGCTGTATAAGTAACATTTTTAAAATATCTCACATTTAGGACTATTTAATTTAATTTACAAGCTATTGACATTAAATTAAATTGATGAAACTTTCAAATAATAATTACAACTCATAAAAATAATACAACAAATAAGCAAAATCAAACTATTTTTTAGAAATACTCTTTCCCCTAATTTGCAAGCCTAGAACCTCCATTGAAATGAATGGTTTACAGATCCTGTACAGTGTCTGAATGGTACAGAATCTGAGAAATGTGGGGTAAGATACTTCACTCATCCAGGCTGCCATCCCCCCATGCTTCATATCAACCACCATCATCCCTATACCAAAGAACTCTACACCTTCAGAACTGATGCCAATCATCATGAAGTGCTTTGAACGGCTGACAATGACACATATCAAAATCCTACCTACCACATTGAACACTCACCAATATGCTTACTGACAGGAACACTCTGTCATGGGTACTGTAGCGTCTGTCCTGCACCTGGCCCTGAAACCCCTAGAAAACAAAGACACCTACGTCAGAGTGCTGTTTCTGGATTTCAGTTCGGCATTCAACACTGTTGTCCACAGACCTCGGAGAACAAACTCCCACCCCTCGGTATAAATACACCACTGTGCAACTGAACATTGGAGTGGAGGGAGGAGAAGATGGCAGCGTGACACAGCACGCGCGGCCGTTCCGAATGATATCGATTATGTGTTAACTAGGGGGCCGTGCACAATCCGGATTTGATGGAGACAGCCGTGAGAAGCACGGAGGAACACCTGGAGTAACTTCTGAAATGCCAGCTTCACTGCCACTGCTACTGCACGATCGAGAATCTCCGGAGACGAAGGCCCCAAATCCTCGGCTTTGCCTATTGCCTGTTGCCAGGGCCGGGGTCGAAGCGCTTGGCAGAGATGGTGCTTGGTGCTAGGTGTCAGAGAGCTGGTCGGAGGCCCAGAGTTTTTGGACGGACTCGGAGTCGGACTGTGGTCAGATGCTTCCAGTATACTGCATCGGCAAGTTGGCGGCGCTGGAGGTTTACCATCTGTGTGAGATGATGGGACTTTCAAGAGGCTTTGAGACTTTTACCGTGCCATGGTCTGTTCTTATCAAATTAAGGTATTGCTTTGCACTGTTGTAACTATATGTTACAATTATGTGGTTTTTGTTAGTTTTTAAGTCGGTTTGTCATGTGTTTCCGTGATATCATTCTGGAAAAACATTGTATCATTTCTTAATGCATGCGTACTAAATGACAATAAAAGTGGACTGCGTGTCCTCATAATCTAATCTAATCTAACCCTGGCGAAAAGACCTCAGACAGTCAGGATGCAAAACCGCTCCTCCCCCGTCTTCCTCAACACAGGAGACCTCCGGGCCTGCGTGCTGAGCACATTGCTGCACACTCTACTCACACACGACTGCACGGCCAAACACCCAAACAATCACATCATCAAGTTCACTGATGACACAACAGCATTGGGACTAACCACCAGCAACAATGAGATGGCCTACAGAGAGGAGGTGGAAGAGCTTAAGGCCTGGTACCAAGCAAATAACCTCTTTCTTAATATCAACAAGACAAAGGAGATGGTTATCAACTTCAGGAGAACTCACACCATTCACATCCCCCTTTATATCGACGGCACAGCAGTGCAAACTACGAGCTGTTTCAAACTCCTGGGACAGCACATCTCACCCAACCTCTCATGGTCCCAGAATACATCCTACACGGTCAGGAAAGCTCACCAATGCCTCCACTTTCTGAGGAGGGTGAGGAGAGCTGGACTTTGCACATCCATACTCACATCATTCTACTGATACACAGCAGCAAGAGCCCCAACAAGGTCCATCACTTCATGGTATGGAAACTGCACTGCGACCGACAGGAGGGCTATACAACAGGTAGTCAAAACTTCCCAGTACATCACTGGCACCAGCCGGCCACCATCAAGAACATACTGTATATACAGAAAGATGGTGGAAAAGGGCCAGTAATATGATGAAGGATCCGACACTTGCACGTGGACTGTTTGTCGCACTCCCATCAGGGGGGATGCTACATGGCATCCAGACCAAGACCACCAGACTCAAGAACAGTTACTTTCTTAAGCAGTAAGGCCGATCAACACTTCCACTCACTAACTCCATCACTACTTTATTATTTCCCATCAGTCACCTTATGTACAGCCTGGTGTCACTTTATGGACATACAATCAATCGATGTCTATAAGCTATCTTATTTATTGATATTTATTGTGTTTTTGTTATTATGGTGTTCTTTATTGTTTATGGTTTTTTGTGCTGCATTGGATCCGGAGTAACAATTATCTCAATAGACAATAGGTGCAGGAGTAGGCCATTTGGCCCTTCGAGCCAGCACCACCATTCACTGTGATCATGGCTGATCATCCACAATCAGTACCCTTTTCCTGCCTTCTCCCCATATCCCTTCACCGTGCTATCTTTAAGAACTCTATCTAACTCTTTCTTGAAAGAATCCAGAGAGTTGGCCTCCACTGCCTTCTGAAGCAGAGCATTCCACAGAACCACAACCCTCTGGGTGAAAAAGTTTTTCCTCAACTCCGTTCTAAATTGTCTACCCCTTATTCCTAAACTGTGGCCTCTGGTTCTGGACTCCCCCAACATCGGGAACATGTTTCCTGCCTCTAGCATGTCCAATCCCTTAATAATCTTATATGTTTCAATCAGATCCCCTCTCATCCTTCTAAATTCCAGTGTATACAACCCCCAGTCGTTCCAATCTTTCAACATATGACAGTCCTGCCATCCCGGGAATTAACTTCGTGAACCTATGCTGCACTCCCTCAATAGCTAGAATGTCCTTCCTCAAATTTGGAGACCAAAACTATACACAATACTCCAGGTGTGGTCTCACCAGGGCCCTGTACAATTGCAGGAGGACCTCTTTGCTCCTATACTCAACTCCCCTTGTTATGAAGGCCAACATGCCATTAGCTTTCTTCACTGCCTACTGTACCTGCATGCTTACTTTCAGTGACTGATGAACAAGGACACCTAGATCTTGTTGTACTTCCCCTTTTTCTAACTTGACACCATTCAGATAGTAATCTGCCTTCCTGTTCTTGCCACCAAAGTGGATAACCTCACATTTATCCACATTAAAATGTATCTGCAATGCATCTGCCCACTCACCCAAACTGTCCAAGTCACCCTGCATTCTCATAACATCCTCCTCACATTTCACACTGCCATCCAGCTTTGTGTCATCTGCAAATTTGCTAATGTTATTTTTAATCCCTTCCTCTAAGTTACTAATGTATATTGTAAATAGCTGCGCTCCCAGTACCGAGCCTTGCGGTACTCCACTAGTCACTGCCTGCCATTCTGAAAAGGACCCATTAATCCCTACTCTTTGTTTCCTGTCTGCCAACCAATTTTCAATCCATGTCAGTACTCTACCCCCAATACCATTTGCTCTAATTTTGCACACTAACCTCCTATGTGGGACCTTATCAAAGGCTTTCTGGAAGTCCAGGTACACTACATCCACTGGCTTTCTCATGTCCATTTTCATAGTTACATTCTCAAAAAATTCCAGAAGATTAGTCAAGCATGATTTCCCCTTCATAAATCCGTGCTGACTCAAACCTATCCTGCCACTGCTATCCAAATATGCCGCTATTTCATCTTTTATAATTGACTCCAGCATCTTCCCCACCACTGATGTCAGATTAACTGGTCTATAATTGCCTGTTTTCTCTCTGCTTCCTTTCTTAAAAGGTGGGATAACATTAGCTACCCTCCAATCCACAGGAACTGATCCTGAATCTATAGAACATTGGAAGATTATTACCAATGCGTCCACGATTTCTAGAGCCACCTATTTAAGTACTCTGGGATGCAGACCATCAGGCCCTGACCATCAACCTTCAGTCCCATCAGTTTACCCAACACCATTTTCTGCCTGATGTGAATTTCCTTCAGTTCCTCTGTTACCCTAGGTCCTCTGGCCACTATTACATCTGGGAGATTGTTTGTGTCTTTCCTAGTGAAGACAGATCCAAAGTACCTGTTCAGCTCGTTTTCCATTTCCTTGTTCCCCATAATAATTTCACCCGTTTCTGTCTTCAAGGGCCCAACTTTGGTCTTAACTAATTTTTTCCTCTTCACATACCTAAAGAAGCTTTTACTATCCTCCTTTATATTCTTGGCTAGCTTACCTTCGTACCTCATCTTTTCCCCCGTATTGCCTTTTTAGTTATCTTCTGTTGCTCCTTAAAAGTCTCCCAATCCTCTCCCAGTCCGCCAGAGAAAGCAGGATCTCCCAGAGGCCACATATTTTAATTCTACATCCCATTCCCATTCTGACACGTCTATCCATGGCCTCCTCTACTGTAAAGATGAAGCCACACTCAGATTGGAGGAACAACACCTTATATTCCGTCTGGGTAGCCTCCAACCTGATGGCATGAACATCGACTTCTCTAACTTCCGCTAATGCTCCACCTCCCCCTCGTACCCCATCAGTTATTTATTTTTATACACACATTCTTTCTCTCACTCTCCTTTTTCTCCCTCTGTCCCTCTGACTATACCCCTTGCCCATCCTCTGGGTTCCCCCCACCCCCGTCTTTCTTCCCGGACTTCCTGTCCCATGATCCTCTCGTATCCCTTTTGCCTATCACCTGTCCAGCTCTTGGCTCCATCCCTCCCCCTCCTGTCTTCTCCTATCATTTTGGATCTCCCCCTCCCCCTCCCACTTTCAAATCCCTTACTCACTCTTCCTTCAGTTAGTCCTGACGAAGGGTCTCGGCCTGAAACGTCGGCTCTACCTCTTCCTAGAGATGCTGCCTGGCCTGCTGCGTTCACCAGCAACTTTGATGTGTGTTGCTTGAATTTCCAGCATCTGCAGAATTCCTGTTGTTTACAATGGTGAGGGGTAATGTTTGAGTAATGTTCAGTATAGTGAGGTATTTGAAAAATTAAAGTTGTTCACTAGTCCTGCAACATCTGAAATATTTTCAAGTTTTCAAGGTACAAATATAAAGCATGTAATGAGATGCCAGAGGAAGCATTCAGTCATCCTTTTTCTGAATATGATAATATAGTCAGACATTGCAATTGTAGCATGTTCTTGGATGAACTGTTGGGGTATGGATTAGAGTGAGGATTGGCTGATGAGTGAATACAAACCAAGCTTGCTAATACGTTTGGGAGGGTGAGCAGGATTTCCTATTGTGGTAGAAATTACATTGAATAACGTGAGAGATTAAGACTTAGTGATAAAGCATTGTGTGAATTTGCAGCGGAAATGATGGCAGCCTTGAATGCAGCAGCTTTTTCTGGACTTGTTAATATGACAGCCAAACTCAGCTTTGGTGGGAAACCAGCAAGATCTGGAATGTGGGAGAACCATGATTATAAAAAAGGAGGAGGCACTGATATCGATGTCAAGGAAGTCACACTGAAGTGTTTGTCCATTCAGGACCAACCTGCTGCTGTAATCTGAAAGAATTTGATTTACAAGTTTTTGCATGGTTTACAGGTAGGGAGAAAAAGAGAGGGTGCCTTGAATATAGTAAAAGTAGATTAAGATTAGGAAGAATTATTGCTATATTTACACATACTGATGGTGACAGATAAGAAGACCACATTGAATATAAAGCTACCATAAAGATAAATGGTGAAAGTAGTGAAATGTGAAGCAACAGCAGATCACTCACTATGTGGTAGGACACCTACAGGCACAACTTTACCCCAGGACTGCTAAATAAAAGCAATGCCCCATTTTGCACGTAATCCAGAGAAGTGCTATGAATCCTAGAAGAGGTAAGACACACTGCTATTCCGCATGAGGAGATCTGCAGATGCTGGAAATTCAAGCACTCCTGACGCTCTGTCCGCCAGAGAAAGCAGGATCTCCCAGTGGCCACACATTTTAATTCCATGTTCCATTCCCATTCTGATATGTCTATCCACAGCCTCCTCTACCGTCAAGATGAAGTCACACTCGGGTTGGAGGAACAACACCTTATATTCTGTCTGGGTATTCCTGATGGCATGAACATTAACTTCTCTAACTTCCATTAATGCCCCTCCTCCCCTTTTTACCCCATCTCCTATTTATCTATCTATCTATCTATCTATCTATTTATTTATTTATTTATTATTTTTTCCCCTTTTTTTCTCTCTCTGTCCCTCTGACAATAACTCCTTGCCTGCTCTCCATCTTCCTCTGGATCTCCCCTCCCCCTTTCTTTCTCCCTAGGCCTCCCGTCCCATGATCCTCTCCCTTCTCCAGCCTCATATCCCTTTTGCCAATCAACCTTCCAGCTCTTAGCTCCATCCCTCCACCTCCTGTCTCCTCTTATCATTTCGGATCTCCCCCTCTCCTTCCCACTTTCAAATTTCTTACTATCTCTTCTTTCGGTTAGTCCTGACAAAGGGTCTCAGCCTGAAACGTCGATTGTGCTTCTTCCTATGGATGCTGCCTAGCCTGCTGCGTTCACCAGCATTTTGTGTGTGCTGCTACTCAGCATGACAGGAATGTTGAACTGCAGATAATTAAGCCTGATCATACCAGAAAACTGACAGTGGCAGACAAGAACTGGATTAGTGTATATGCAGTTAACACAATCTGTTTTGAGCTGTATACTCAGTGAAGCAGCATGTAAAAAGGAGCAAACTGCCAGGTCTCTATTCTCTCCAGAATCCACCTCTGATCTGACCCAGTGAAGAGACGAAAGGAGACAAGAACCCAAGCAAAATAATGGTAGAAGCTGAGATAAAATCTTTGAGCACCTTTGAGATAAAACCATGAGTTAACAGCAGGAAGCAATGTGGCTACTGGAAATGAGGTTAGGGTCACATTGTAAAAAAAAATCTCTCTGGGGTCAAGCATGTAAGTTTTAAAATAAAGCATAGATATGAAAGGAGCTGTATATCAGATGAATAGAGTTAAGTGACTTGGAGATTTGTGTGCTTTTATTCATTACACTTCTGTCTGTTGGATAATAACCAACCAATGTGTACCATCGACTGTACAAAGAAGTATGTAACTTGGATTGAAAGCCTGTTTCCTGTCACTCCTGTAACTGACATTTGGAGGCAGTGGAGCTGTACTGCCAACCCGGAGCCGGCGGCGCTGTAGCGGGAGCCGGTGGGTCCGAGGGCTCTCGGTACGGTAGGGCGAGTTTACCGTGCGGAGCCTGGGCCGAGAGGAGGGAATATGCCGCTGGAGAACCTGGAGGATGAGGGTCTGCCCAAGAATCCGAATCTGGCTATCGCTCAGGCTAAGTTTCTCCTCACCCTCGACAGGCACCGAAATGACCCCAAAGTGCAGAGCGAGCTGATGGAGGCCGTGAAGGAGAACAGTGAGTTGGGGCGATCTGCAAAGTCACGGGGAGGCCCCGGTCCGTTTGCCCTGTCTCCTGTCCCTCTCCTCGAACCGGCCCGGCCCGAGTGCCTTATCCCTGTCACCTCTCGCCGGCCCAGCCCTCGTGCCCCGTCCCTGGTCCCTGTGCTGGGACAAGCCCGTGCCCCTTGTCCCGGCTCTTCTCCCTAGCCCGGTCCGGCATCTCCTGTGGTTGTCACCTTACACATGTAGCCGGCTTTGTGATGACGGGACTGCTTTCCTCCATTACAAGTGGTTTGGGCTGACAGATACTTGCGTTTGGGTAACAACGAACCCCTCCAGCTTGTCATAACACCCACCTTCCCATATGTAATTTGGCTGCTAATCGCTGCTGTATTGGAGTTCAGAGAGACCTGGGTGGATAAAGTTAACCTGGTTACGTTAAGCCTTTGCGCGGATTGATTTAGCCCATTGAAATGTTCCTGAAGCCTCTGTCACAACCCACACCAATACTGCTTGCATAGTTAAGTGCTGTTGGTCTAATTCAGACTGAATATTTGGAACTCAACATGCTGTGGCTCTGCACTAGTCACGGCCTCCTTTATTGTCAACGGGATCTGGTTTAATTTTCCCTGTTCGTTGTTTTATATTATTAACCAATCCTCGGTGCACATCAGTATATTACCCATAATACCATGACCCCTCATTTTAAGAACCGTTTGTGTGATCAAATAAGGCTCTGTCTATGTTTCCTGATAGTTACAAAAAAAAAGCTATCCAGCAGAATTGACCTTTTCATAATCCACGTTAACTGCCCAATCCTGATTTCATTTAGAGACCCAGCACCGTAACAGGCCCTTCTGGCCCAATGAGTCTGTGCTGCCAATTATGCCCATGTGACCAATTAACCCACTAACCCATACATCTTTGGAATGTGGAAGGGAACGCATGCAGTCACAGGGAGAATGTATAACCTTCTTCCAAACGACAGTGGAATTGAACATAGGTCACTGACACTGTACCATTGTTATGCTAACCACCACACTACTGTGCTGCCCTCCTTTTCTAAGTGCCCTGTCACTTCACTTATTGACTGACTGACTGGCAGACATTTAGTGTGGAATTGAACTGTGTTGCCAAGCAGCCCCTGATTAAACCCTAGCCTGATGGTGGGACCGTTTACAATTACCAAAAGACCTACCAACTAGTACATCTTTGGATTCTGGTAGGAAACTGGAGCACCCAGAGGAATCCCACGCAGTCGCAGGGAGAATGGACAAACTCCTTACAGGCAGTGGTGGAAATTGAACATGGGTCACCTGTACCGTAATGCGTTGTGCTAACCACTATGCTACTGCATGGCCCTTAATCCTGATTCTATATGGAGTAAAATCTACTTAGCTGTTAACAGACATTCCTGTTCATACTTTTGTATTGGTTTGCTTATAAACAAAGAGGAACAGTGTAAAATCCTTGAATTCCTATGCAATGATATGTTTTATAGATATGGCTCCATACTATGAACAGCTCTGCAAAGATGTTGGGTGGCCAGTGGATGCAGACCTCTTGAGCAAAATGAAAAAAGCAAATGAGGAAGAATTAAAACGCCTGGATGATATACTAGAAGATGCTGAAAAAAACCTGGGAGAAAGTGAAATCAGAGATGCTATGATGGCTAAGGCTGAGTATCTGTGTCGAATTGGTGACAAAGTAAGAATTATGGCAATTATCATAACAATTACTTAGTGAGGGTACTATATAGTTTGGAAGCAGCAAGGTTTGCTAATGTTAATAAGTTGTGTCCACTAATTGTATAGCCCCAAGGTGATCCTTGTTTGTGTAAAATTGAGTTGTGTTGTGTTGAAGGATATTTCAATTAAAAAGTTGTATCATAACCCTCATTAATGAAGAATCCACTTTTGGATTAGACAAAAATTGGAATGCAGAATTCTACCACTTTGGTAGACCTATATCTTTAATACTATGTTCCATACATTCAAGGTAATCCTCTGGCACACGTGCACTCACTTTATAACTTACTGTGTGATCAGTTGTGGTTGTTTGGCAGATTCATTGTTCTATAAAATCTGATACTTTGTTTGGCTAGTACTTGTAGCTGCTTTATACTTTTAGTAAGCAAAAGGTTTCTGTTGCACATGCCTAGTCAGCTTTGATTATGAGCATAAATATTTGCAGCAGTTTACTTT
The DNA here is from genome assembly GCF_030028105.1 of Mobula birostris. NCBI lineage: Eukaryota > Metazoa > Chordata > Chondrichthyes > Myliobatiformes > Myliobatidae > Mobula > Mobula birostris. Next base: position 30,716,166 of record NC_092385.1, on the reverse strand, counting down.
TCACAAAGCAGATTGTTGGCCGGGTGTTGTGACAATGTCAGGAATCAAAAGGTTGAGCTTGGTGCAACTAATGGTCTGAACTGTATATATTTCAATGCAAGAAGTATTGTAGGAAAGGCAGATGAGCTCAGGGCATGGATCAGAACATGGAATTATGAGTTTAAAAGTGAGAAGAGTTTAAAGGGAGACGGTTATTTTTTCAGCGGTTTGATTGGGGCATGACTGTGTAAGCGCGTGGATGTCAGCCAGTGAGAAAAGTGAGAAGAGTTTAAAAGGAGACACCTTATCGAGCGGGCAATGGAGTAGAAGGAGACAGAGTAGAAAGGCTTTGGCTCAACGGGACTTCGGCGATAATGGGTCAAGGCGAAGTAGGTTGCCTGTGTAGAATACAGACAGGAAGTATGTGTGTGAGGCTGGTGTTCTGTGCTCGGTGTCAGATGTGGGAGGTCCTGGGGTTCTCAGGCTCCCGGATGGCCACATCTGCACCAGGTGTGTCCAGCTGCAGCTCCTTGGGTACTGTGTTAGGGAACTGGAGATGCAGCTCGATGACCTTCATCTGGTCAGGGAAAGTGAGGAGGTGATAGAGAGGAGCTATAGGCAGGTAGTCACACCGGGGCCTGGGGAGACAGATAAGTGGATAACATCAGGAGAAGGAAGGGCAGGAGTCAGATGCTAGAGAGCACCCCTGTGGCTATACCCCTTGGCAATAGGTACTGCTGCTTGAGTACTGTTGGGGGTGGGGGGGAACAGCCTACCTGGGGGAAGCAACAGTGGTCGTGCCTCTGGCACAGAGTCTGGCCCTGTGGCTCAGAAGGGAAAGGAAGAGAATGGCAGCAGTTATAGGGGACTATAGTTAGGGGGTCAGACAGGCAATTCTGTGGATGCAGGAAAGAAACACTGATGGTAGTTTGCCTCCCAGGTGTCGGGGTCCGAGATGTTTCTGATAGCATCCACGATATCCTGAAGTGGGAAGAAGAATAGCCGGAGGTTGTGGTACATATTGGTACCAATGACATAGGCAGGAAAAGGGAGGAGGTTCTGAAAGCAGACTACAGGAGTTAGGAAGGAAGTTGAGAAGTGGGACCACAAAGGTAGTCATCTCGAGCCACGTGGAGTATTCGCAGAGAACGGGCACTCCGTCCTACTTTTTATCTCCACACTCCTCCTTCCCCCTTTTCTCATACCAAACTGTTGGACTTTTTGCTCTTCCCCCTGCCTGCGACTATGCTCGCTTCACAATGAACTCAAAGAGTACTAAATTCAAGAAAAAAGGCGATTTGGCGGCTGGCTTGACAGTAGAGGCTATCTCCAAGCTACTAGAACAATACCGTGAGGCGTTAGTGGCCGAATTTAAATCTTCTTTTAGCCGGCTGGAAACAAAACGACCAAATCCAATGCAAAGTGGAGGACCACGGCCAATGCCTACCCTCTCTCGAGCTCCCTACGGACGACCTGAGCCAGCACATCAGTGAGCTGGAAAATGTCTGCTTTAGCTTACGTGAAAATAATATCAAGCTAATGGCTAAAGTTACTGACCTGAAGGGCCGGAGCAGGTGGCAGAACCTACACATCCTGGGCCTGCCGGAATCTATTGAAGGCGGGCATCCTCTTGAATTCTTTTCCAGTCTGCATTGTGAGATCTTTGGGAAGGAGACGCTCCCATCCCCGCCAGAGATTGATAGAGCCCACTGTTCACTAGCAGCTAAACCAGCCCCAGGACAGAGACTGTGTCTAGTCATTCTTCGCCTGCACTGCTACCAGATTAAAGATATCCTGGTTAGAGCGGCCCGGCGGAGAGGCAAGCTAGAATATCTCAGCCAGCAGATTCAGGTTGTGGAGGACTACTTTCCCGAAGTTTTGAGCCTGCAAGCCAAATACAGAGAAGTAATGATGGAGCCATACAACTGAGGACTCAGGCCTTCTCTACTATACCCTGCACGGCTCCGTATCACACTTCCCAGCGCTGACTAGAAGTGGCTAAGCTCAGTAGACAAAGCATGGAAATGCATCGACAGCCTCCCCACTACACTGAATTCTTCATAAAATACTTTTCTCCCATACCCTCTGCCAGGTAACGTTAGCAGTGCTTGGATAGCGAGTTCTGGTCTGACTTGGCCAGGTTAGGTACTGACTACTATGATAGGTGGAACAATATTCACTCAGACTGCTCTCTCTCGAGTATTTCCTTTTACCTTCAATTCAGTGAACTCTACAACCTTTCGTGGGAAGAGCACTGGACAAAGTGTTTATTTTTTACTTTCTTCAAATATCAGTTTATATTTCTGTGTTGTGGTTCATTTTTCAGAGCCATGTTTAATAAACTTTGGAGGAATTGTTTTGTCTCTCACTAAGCAAAATGTCAGTTTAGGAGTGTTGAATGCTTACTGTTTCCTTTAAATATCAATAACGGAGTTGAAGATGACGCTGTGAGTGACAGGAAGTTGTACTGTTGGGTGATCATTGTTCTTGAGAGCTTGCTGCTATGCTCTCTGGCAGCTGTCTTGTTTGCGGGGGTTTGGGGGAGGGTACCCCAATGCCAGTGCTGTTTTAAGAACCCTTAGAAGTCCTTGTTATACAGGATTTATTTCTGCCGTTACTTTTTATTATACATTTTTGCCTCAGAGCTGATACCCGAAATCTTGACACCGTTTATGCCTGTATCTCTTTTAAAGGAGAATGGTTAGTTCGTTAAATTTTGTATGCTGGAATGTCAAGGGGCTGAATTACCGTTAAAAGAAGGAAGGTTTTTCTCACATCTCAAACAGTTTAATACACCAATTGCATTTCTATAAGAAACACGTTCGCAGTTCTGACAATTCCTGTCTTATGTCACGATGGGTGGGACAGCACTTCCACTCCACTTTTCAGGCTAAAGCCAGGGAGGGGTCTCAATTCTCATAGATCAGAATGTTCCCTTTGAGCTCCACAATACAATATCAGATACAAACAGCCGTTTTGTCATTGTCTCGAGCAAATTATATACTACATCAGTAGTGTTGGCTAACATATATGTTCCTAACTTGGATGATGTGGACTTCTTTGTACTTTTTTTTTTCTGCACTGCCTGATCTGAGTTCATACTCTCTTATACTAGGTGGATAGTATACTCCAGCTGTTGGTTAGATCCAGTGCTGGATCGATCGTCTCCTATTTCCAGAGTACTAAGCAAATCTGCCTCATTCATTCAGTCCTTCTTCTCCAACTATGGCATCTCTGATGTATGGTGCTTTCTCCACTCAAATAAGAGAGAATATTCTTTCTTCTCACACGTCCATCACACCTTTTCTAGAATTGACTACTTTTTAATTGATAACCAGCTGATTCCATCAGTCCATTCCTGTGTTTGTCAGAGTATAGTGATATCAGACCATGCTCCGGTGTCCTGTCTATAATTCTTCCTGGCTTTCGTCAAATAAATAAGCATTGGCGTTTTAATTCCACCTTACTGTCAGATAATGATTTTGTAAAATTTATGGAGGACCAGATAATCTTTTTCCTGAATACCAATACGTCACCTGAAACCTCAAGCCTGGTTGTTTGGGACGCTTTGAAAGCATACTTCAGGAGTCAAATAATTTCCTACACTGCGAACTTGAAAAGAAAGACCCATAAAGAATGACTAGATCTGGCCAATCAAATTAAAGAAATAGGCCAACAATATGCTCAAATTAAAAATCCAGAGCTGTACAAAAAATGAGTGGAACTTCAAACTAAATTTGATCTTATTTCCACCCACCCAATTGAATGCCTACTTTTGAAGAGCAAGAGCCAGTTCTATATCCATGGTGATAAATCTGGTAAATTTTTAGCCAACCAATTAAGGGGTCTCAAAGCCAAACAACACATCACAAAAATTCGAATGGAAAATAGAAGCATCACCTCGAATCATTCTGAAATCAACGACACACTCGGGAAGTTTTACTCTCGGCTTTACACTTCTGAATCCCCGGATGATAACATTTCGGTCGAAAATTTTTTAAACAGCTTAAATATCCCCACACTTTCTCCTGATCTCAAAATGAGACTGAATGAGCCAATATCATTAGAGGAAATATCGTCAGCCATCTCGTTACAGCAGACTGGTAAATCTCCAGGACCCGATGGATTCCCGGTAGAATTCTTTAAATCATTTTTGTCACTGCTGTTACCTCAACTAACCTTGGTTTTATTTGATTCGTTTAAACAAGGTAAGCTGCCAGCATCATTTAATAAGGCATGCATCATTATTCTAGCGAAGAGAGGCAAAGATCCAACACAGTGCTCCTCATACAGGCCAATCTCTCTGTTAAATGTTGATGTCAAAATCTTAGCTAAAGTTTTGGCCCATAGACTGGAGAACATCCTATCCTCAATTATTTCTGAAGACCAAACCGGTTTTGTCAAAAACTGCCTCCCCTTTTTTAACATACGCCGTCTATTAAATATTTTATATTCACCTTCAGTTGGGATCCCTGTATGTGTCATCTCCTTAGATGCAGAGAAAGCGTTTGAACGTGTGGAATGGAATTACTTCTTTGCTGTTTTAGAAAAATTTGATTTTGGATGAAGTTTTATCACGGTGTGGCGGGTGGCCAGGGCGTTGGACTAGCGATCTGAAGGTTGTGGGTTCAAGCCTCAGCCAAGGCAGCGTATGTGTCCTTGAGCAAGGCACTTAACCACACAATGCTCCAGTCTACTCAGCTGAGAATGAGTACCGGCAAAAATGCTGGGGGTTAACCTCGTGATAGACTGGCTAGACTGGTGTCCTATTCCTGGGGGGGGGGGGGGGGGGGAGGAGTCTCGTACTGTCGCTTCACGCCATGGAAACTGGCATAAGCACCGGCCTGATGGGCCACAAGGCTCATGACAGACTTTTAATCTTTTATCATGTGGATTAAACTGTTATATTTGCGTCCCACCGCCTGTGTTTTGACCAACTCTCAGCAATCCCAACCTTTCAACCTCAAACGTGGAACCCGCCAAGGATGCCCTTTATGCCCTTGACTTTTTGATCTGGCCATAGAGCCACTGGCGATAGTGTTCCGCAGTTGTGCGGACCTGACGGGGGTTTGGAGGGAGGAAGTTGAGCTCAAAGTCTCCCTTTATGCTGATGATCTTTTACTTTTTATATCAAACCCGATCACCTCCTTAACAAATTTAGCCAGTTTTCAGGATACAAACTTAATTTACACGAGCGAACTTTTTCCAATAAATGGAGAAGCACAGGCGTCAGAATTCCATAACTTCCCCTTTAAGGTAGTGAATAACCAATTTACTTACCTTGGCGTCACAGTAACAAGGAAACAAGTGTCTTTTTGGAGAAAATTCCATTAATTTGTTAAATCATACAAAACAGAGCCTAGCAGAGTGGTCACCCCTGTCCATGTCCCTGATGGGCCAAATTAATGTTGTCAAAATGAACATCCTTCCTAAATTCTTATACTTTTTTCAATCCATACCAACTTTCATTCCTAAAGCCTTCTTTGACTCAGTCATATCGTCTTACTTATGGAAGGGCAAGCGTCCCCGACTGAATAAAGTCAATCTTCAAAAATCTAAAAGTGTTGGGAGCATGGCTTTGCCCAATTTTCGCTTATGTTACTGGGCAGCTAACGTAAGCTGTCTCATCTTTTGGTCTTATTTTTACAACCAATCTGACTGCCCATTATGGGTGGCAATGGAGCTGAACTCCATTAAGAATTTCTCCATCTCCGCACTTCTTGTATCTGCACTCCCTTTTCTTACGCCTAAACCAATTGTTAATCCTGTTATCAGGCACACCCTGAGAGTATGGGCTTAGTTCAGAAAGCCATGGTCTCCATGGCTTCTCTCTTTCAAGTCCTGTTCTATATAATCATCTCTTCCAGCCTTCTATACATGGTACAACATTTCAAGACTGGTACAGAAAGGGCATCAGGCGCTTTAAAGATCTTTTTATGGACAACTGCTTTGCATCATTTGAACAACTGCAAAGTTTAACCTACCCAACACTCATTTCTTCAGATATTTGCAAATTAGACATTTTATCAGCCCTTTGATATCAAACTTCCCTGAGGTACCCGACACAGACGTCGTTGATATGTTTCTCTGCATGAATCCATTGTGCAAAGGTCTAATTTCTACTATTTGCGACAAGTTAGCGGTCCTGATGCGAGCCCCCCTTGACAAAATTAAAACTGCCTCGGAGCAAGATTTGAATTTCTCACTGTCAGAAGATTCAGTTCCTTAAGTTAGTTAACTCAACCTCTTTATGTGCCTGCCACTGTTTGTTACAGTTTAAGGTGGTACACAGGGCCCATATGTCTAAAACTAAATTATCTCGCATTTACTCGGATGTTAACCCCTGCTGCGACAAATGCAAAAGGGGCAAGGCTTCCCTTATTCACATGTACTGGACATGCCCTAGCTTGGAAAAATACTGGAAAGATGTTTTCCAAACTCTATCCCAAATACTTAATTATAATTTGGAACCTAACCCTTTTATTGCTCTTTTCAGCACCTCCAGCAAGGGGGACACGCATCTAAGTCCAACCAAACGTCGCACACTGTCTTTTGCCTCTCTTTTGGCCAGGCGTGCAGTCTTGCTCAGGTGGAGGGATGCTGCCCCGCCCACCCACGCTCAGTGGCTCAGGGACATCATGTCCTGTCTAAACTTTGAGAAAATCCATTATTAAGTTTTCAACCCAGACAGAAAGTTCCAAAAGATGTGGGGACCCTTTCATGAATATTTTCAGAATTCCCATCCTTTCTTCCTTTCCTCTGCACATAAATTCCTGACTTCCAGCATTTCCCAGTAAAATTCTATGGACCCAGACTTGTAAACATACAACAGTCTATGTATTAGGAAAATACGCCTTCTCTATATGAATGCATCTCTGTGGGGACAAAGATTCTGTTTAACCCTTTTTGCTAATGCAATGATGGCTTGGAGATGGGGATTGGGAGGGGTGGGTCGGGGCAGGGAGGCAACCAAAACATGACTGTACTATGGGTGCATCTCTTTCATAGATGTGAATTGTACATTCGATACATTTGTTATGAACTGCACAAACCTCCTTTATACTATGTTCGCTTTATCTAAAAAAACAAATATTTGAAATAAAAAAGGTAGTCATCTCAGGATTACTGCCTGTGCCATGTGACAGTGAGTATAGGAATAGAGTGAGGTGGAGGATGATTGTGTGGTTGAGGAATTGAAGCAGGGGGCAGGGATCCAGATTTCTGGATCATTGGGACCTCTTTTGAGCAGGAGTGACCTGTACTAAAAGGACAGGTTGCACTTGAATCCCAGGGGGACCAATATGCTGGTGGGGAGGTTTGCTAAGGCTATTGGGGTGAGTTTAAACTAGGATTGCTGGGGATGGGAACCAAACTGAAGAGACTGAGGAAGAGGCAGTTGGCTCACAAATAGAGAAAGCTTGGAGATAGTGCGAGAGGGAGGATAGGCAGGTGATAGAGGAGGGGCACGCTTAGGCCGATGGTTTGAGGTGTGTCTATTTTAATGCAGAGAGTATTATGAACAAAGTGCATGAGCTTAGAGCATGGATCACTACCTGGAACTATGATTTTGTGGCCATTACAGAGACTTGGATGGCTCAGGGGCAGAAATGGTTACTTCAAGTGCTAGGCTTTAGATGTTTCAGAAAGGACAGGGAAGGAGGCAAAAGAGGTGGGGTGTGGCACTGTTCAGAGATAGTGTCACGGCTGCAGAAAAGGAGGAAGACATGGAGGAATTGTCTACAGAGTCTCTGTGGGTGGAAGTTAGGAACAGGAAGGGGTCAATAACTCTATTGGGTGTTTTTTATAGACCACCCGATAGTACCAGGAACCTCAAGGAGCAGATAGGGAGACAGATTCTGGAAAGGAATAATAATAACAGGGTTGTCATGGTGGGAGATTTTAATTTCCCAAATATCGATTGGCATATCCCTAGAGCGAGGGGGTTAGATGGGGTGGAGTTTGTTAGGTGTGTTCAAGAAGGTTTCTTGACAATATGTAAGATAAGCCTAGTAGAAGAGGAGAGGCTGTACCTGATCTGGTATTGCGAAATGAACCTGGTCAGGTGTCAGATCTCTCAGTGGGAGAGCGTTTTGGAGATAGTGATCAGGGTTCTATCTCCTTTACCCATAGCATTGGAGAGGGATAGGGTCAGACAAGTTAGGAAAGCATTTAGTTGGAGTAAGGGGAAATGTGAGGCTATCAGGCAAGAACTTGGAAGCATAAATTGGGAACAGATGTTTTCGGGGAAATGTACAGAAGAAATATGGCAAGTGTCCAGGTGTTATTTGCTTGGAGTTCTGCATAGGTACATTCCAATGAGAGGGAAAGGACGGTAGGATACAGGAACCATGGTGTACAAAGGCTGTTGAAATCTAGTCAAGAAGAAAAGAAAAGCTTACGAAAGGTTCAAAAAACTAGGTAATGATAGAGATCTAGAATAGAATATCTTTATTGTCATTGTTGTGGAGCAATGATACACAGTTTAGCAGCTCAATGTTTTGCAGCATGACAAAGAATATATACATAAAATAAACTCTAAAACCTCAGGAATGCAGTCCAAAATTAATAATATATGGATGGGGGTGGGTAGGACTATTGCACACCTGCCATTCCTGGAAGTGTGATGCATTTAGCTGCCGCTATCTTAGGGGGGCAGGAGAAGGGAAGGGGGTGTTATACATTTCACTGCTTGTGGGTAGAAGCTGTTAAGGAGTCTCTTTGTTTTCGTCCTTAATGCCCTGTACCTCTTCCCAGAGGGTAGAGGGGAAAACCGGTGATGTCCAAGGTGAGTGGGATCCTTTGAAATACAAGTAGCCTTCTTTTGAAGTCTGCCAGTATAAATGTCTCTGAGGGAGGGTAATGTTGTGCCAATAACCCGCTCTGCTACCCTCACCACCTGCTGCAAGTCCTTCCTATTCTGTTCTGTGCAGCTGGCAAACCACACTGCACAGCAGTATGTCAGGAGGCTCTCTATAGTTGTCCAATAGAAGTTGATCAGCAGGTGATGAGGGAGGAGAGCGTGCTTTAGCTTCCTTAGGAAGTAGAGCCTCTGTTGGGCCTTCCCCACCTGATAAGAGATATGGGCAGTCCAGGTGAGGTCAGCTGAGATGTGGACGCCGAGGAACTTGAAACTCTCTACTCTTTCCACCTCTTTCCCGTATATGTGCAGAGCGGAATGCTCAACGCGCTTTGATTTCCTGAAGTCTACTACCAGCTCCTCGGTTTTTGTGATGTTCAAATCCAGGTTATTATGACAACACCATTCTGTCAAATGCTGTACCTCCTTCCTATAGGTTGTCTCATCACAGTCTGATACGATACCTATTAGGGTGGTATCGTCAGTAAATTTGACAATGGTGTTGGTGGAGCGAATGCTAGAAGATTATAAGGCTAGCAGGCTTAAGAAAGAAATTAGGAGAGCCAGAAGGGGCTATGAGAAGGCCTTGGTGGAGAGGATTAAGGAAAACCCCAGTGCATTCGATAGGTATGTGAAGAGCAAGAGGATAAGACATGAGAGAATAGGACCAATCAAGTGTGACAGTGGAAAAGTGGGTATGGAACCGGAGGAAATAGCAGAAGTACTTAATGAGTACTTTGCTTCAGTATTCACTACGGAAAAGGTTATTGGTGAATGTAGGGATGACTTACAGTGCACTGAAAAGCTTGAGCATATAGATATTAAGAAAGAGGATATGCTGGAGCTTTTGGAAAGCATCAAGTTGGATAAGTCACCGGGACCGGTTGAGATGTATGCCAGGATACTATGGGAGGTGAGGGAGGAGATTGCTGAGCCTCTGGCAATGATCTCTGCATCATCAATGGGGATGGGAGATTCTGGAGGAATGGAGAGTTGCGGATGATGTTCTATTATTCAAGAAAGGGAGTAGAGATAGCCTAGGAAATTATAGACCAGTGAGTCTTACTTCAGTGGTTGGTAAGTTGATGGAGAAGATCCTGAGAGGCAGGAGAAGATCCTGAAAGGCAGGATTTATGAACATTTGGAGAGGAATAATGTGATTAGGAATAGTCAACATGGCTTTATCAAAGGCAGGCCGTGCCTTTCGAGCCTGATTGAATTCTTTGAGGATGTGACTAAACACATTGATGAAGGTAGAGCAGTAGATGTAGTGTATATGGATTTCAGCAAGACATTTGACAAGGTACCCCATGCAAAGCTTATTCAGAAAGTAAAGGAGGCATGGGATCCAAGGGGACATTGCTTTGTGGTTCTAGAACTGGCTTGCCCACAGAAGACAGAGTGGTTATAGACGGGTCATATTCTGCATGGAGGCTGGTGAACAGTGGTGTGCCTCAGGGATCTGTTCTGGGACCCTGACTCATTGTGATTTTTGTAAATGACCTGGATGAGGAAGTGGAGGGATTGGGTAGTAAATTTTGCTGATGACGCAAAGGTTGGAGGTGTTGTGGATAGCGTGGAGGGCTGTCAGAGGTTACAACGGGACATTGGTAAGATGCAAAACTGGGCTGAGAAGTGGCAGATGGAGTGCAACCCAGAGAAGTGTGAGGTGGTTCATTTTGGTAGGTCAAATATGATGACAGAATATAGTATTAATGGTAAGACTCTTGGCAGTGTGGAGGATCAGAGGGATCTTGGGGTCAGAGTCCATACGACACTCAAAGCTGCTATGCAGATTGACTCTGTGGTTAAGAAAGCATACGGTGCATTGACATTCATCCATCGTGGGATTGAGTTTAGGAGCCGAGAGCTAATTTTGCAGGTATGTAGGTCCCTGGTCAGACCCCACTTGGAGTACTGTGCTCGGTTCTGGTCGCCTCACGATAGGTAGGATGTGAAAAGCATAGAAAGGGTGCAGAGGAGATTTACAAGGATGTTGCCTGGATTGGGGAGCATGCCTTATGAGAATAGGTTGAGTGAACTCTGCCTTTTTTCCTTGGAGCGACGGATGATGAGAGGTGACCTGATAGAAGTGTATAAGATGATGAGAGACATTGATCGTGTGGATAGTCAGAGCCTTTTTCCCAGGGCTGAAATGGCTAGCATGAGAGGGCACAGTTTTAAGGTGCTTTGAAGGTACAGAGGGAATATCTGGGGTAAGTTTTTTATGCAGAGTGGTGAGTGCGTGGAATAGGCTGCTGGTGATGGTGGTGGAGGCGGATATGATAGAGTCTGTTAAGGGACACCTGGATAGGTACAGTGGCATGCAAAAGTTGGGCACCTCGGTCAAAATTTTTGCTGTTGTGAACAGTTAAGTGAGTAGAAGATGAACTTAACTCCAAAAGTCATAAAGTTAAAGATGAAACATTCTTTTCAACATTTTAAGCAAGATTAGTGTATTATTTTTGTTTTGTACAATTTTAGAGTGAAAAAAAGGAAAGGAGCACCATGCAAAAGTTTGGGCACCCCAAGAGATTTGAGCTCTCAGATAACTTTTACCAAAGTCTCAGACCTTAATTAGCTTGTCAGGGCTGTGGCTTGTTCACAGTCATCGTTAGGAAAGGCCAGGTGATGCAAATTTCAAAGCTTTATAAATACCCTGACTCCTCAAACCTTGTCCCAACAATCAGCAGCCATGGGCTCCAGCTGCCTAGCACTCTGAAAATTAAAATAAATAATGCCCACAAAGCGGGAGAAGGCTATAAGAAGATAGCAGTGTTTTCAGGTAGCCGTTCCCTCAGTTCGTAATGTAATTAAGAAATGGCAATTAACAGGAATGTTGGAGGTCAAGTTGAGGTCTGGAAGACCAAGGAAACTTTAAGAGAGAAATGCTCGTAGGATTGCTAGAAAGGGAAATCAAAACCCCTGTTTGACTGTAAAAGACCTTCAGGAAGATTTAGCAGACTCTGGAGTGGTGGTGCACTGTTCTACTGTGCAGCAACACCTGCACAAATATGACCTTCATGGAAGAGTCATCAGAAGAAAACCTTTCTTGTGTCCTCACCACAAAATGCAGCATCAGAAGTTTACAAATGAACATCTAAACAAGCCTGATGCATTTTGGAAACAAGTCCTGTGAACTGATGAAGTTAAAATAGAACTTTCTGGCTGCAATGAGCAAAGATATGTTTGGGGAAAAAAGGGTGCAGAATTTCATGAAAAGAACATCTTTCCAACTGTTAAGCATGGGGGTGGATCAATCATGCTTTGGGCTTGTGTTGCAGCCAGTGGCACAGGAAACATTTCACTAGTAGAGAGAAAGAATGAATTCAATTAAATACCAACAAATTCTAGAAGCAAACATTGCGCTGTCTAAAAAAAGCTGAAGGTGAAAAGAGCTTGGCTTTTACAACAGGATAATAATCCTAACACACCTCAGGATCCACAATGGACTACCTCAAGAGGCGCAAACTGAAGGTTTTGCCATGGCCCTCACAGTCCCCCGACCTAAACATCATCGAAAATCTGTGGATAGACCTCAAAAGAGCAGTGCATGCAAGACAGCCCAAGAATATCACAGAACTGGAAGCCTTTTGCAAGGAAGAATGGGCGAAAATCCCCCAAACAAGAATTGAAAGACACTTAGCTGGCTACAGAAAGTGTTTACAAGCTGTGATACTTGCCAAAGGGGGTGTTACTAAGTACTGACTATGCAGGGTGCTCTAACTTTTGCTTCGGGCCCTTTTCCTTTTTTATTATTTTGAAACTGTAAAAGATGGAAATAAAAAAAAGTAATTTTGCTTAAAATATTAAAGAAATGCATCATCTTTAATTTTATGCCTTTTGGAAATCAGGTCATCTTTTACTCACTCAGCTATTCACAGTAACAGAAATTTTGACCGGGGTGCCCAAACTTTTGCATGCCAATGTATATGGAACTCAGAAAAATAGAGGGTTATGGGTAACCCTAGGTAATTTCTAAGGTAAGAACATGTTCGGCACAGCTTTGTGGGCCGAAGGGCCTGTATTGTGCTGTAGGTTTTCTATGTTTCTTTGGCAGAATATAGTATTAATGGTAAGGATCAGTAGGATCTTGGTCCGAGTCCATAGGACGCTCAAAGCAGCTGCGCAGGTTGTCGCTGTGGTTAAGAAGGCATACGCTGTATTGGCCTTCATTAATCGTGGATTTGAATTTAGGAGCCGAGAGGTAATGTTGCAGCTTTTGGACCCTGGTTAGACCCCACTTGGAGTACTGTGCTCAGTTCTTGTCGCCTCACTACAGGAAGGATGTGGAAGCCATAGAACCATTGCAGAGGAGATTTACAAGGATGTTGCCTGGATTGGAGAGCATGCCTTATGAAAACAGCTTGAGTGAACTCGGCTTTTTCTCCCTGGAGCGACGGAGGATGAGAGGTGACCTGAAAGAGGTGTATAAGATAATGAGAGGCATTGATCGTGTGGATAGTCAGAGACTTTTTCCCAGAGCTGAAATGGTTGCCACAAGAGGACACAGGTTTAAGATGCTGGGGAGTAGGTACAGAGGAGATGTCAGGGGTAAGTTTTTTTACTCAGAGTGGTGAGTGTGTGGAATGGGCTGCCAGCAATGGTGGTCGAGGAGGATATAATAGGGTCTTTTAAGAGACTTTTGGATAGGTACATGGAGCTTAGTAAGATAGAGGGCGATGGAGAAGTCTAGTAATTTCTAAGGTAGGAACGTGTTTAGCACAACTTTGTGGGCCGAAGGACCTGTATTGTGCTGTAGATTTTCTATGTTTCTGTGATATAGTAGCTATTAGTGAGACTTGGTTGCAGAAGAGGCAGGACTAGCAGCTCAATATTTCAGGGTTCTGTTGTTTTAGAGCCTGAGGGATTACAAGGGGAGCAATGGCATTACTCGTCAGGGAAAATGTCACGGCAGTGCTCAGTCAGGACGGATTGGAGAGCTCATCTAGTGAGGTTTTATGAGTGGAATTGAGGAATAAAAAGGGTATGACCATGTTAATGGGGCTATATAATAAACCACCCAACAGTCTCTGAGGGATTTAGAGAACAAATTTGTCGAGAGATCACAAACTGTTGCAAGAAACGTATAGTTGTTTGTTATCCTAAAGCCAACTTACTCCAGTTGGCTTTAGGATTCGTTTCCAAGCCTCTCAGTTTGGACCTTCTGAGGATCCCAGGTACTCACATTTTATTGACTCTGCCTCTTGCCGCTTCTCCCGTCAAGCTCTGAAGGCGACTCTCTCCACCATGAGGAGGTACTTGGTGTCCCTATCCCAGACTCTTCCACACCTTCGGGACACTTTCTTCGCCGTCTGTAATGGTCCTACCCATTATTTCATCCTCCGTCGGATTCACGCCTGCAATCGCCGTTTTTTTGACTTTGTCATGTTAGGCAAAGATCGCAAGATCCTACATCTACGGACTCCAGAGCCTGCCGGCCCTGAAACTAGCAGGCATGAACTTCAGATTGCGGCCCCTGCCACTGATCTCGGCGGCTCCAGCACCTCAGGGCATATTCAAAACCCGGACTCCAGCAAGGACCATGGACACCTTCACAGCGATTGCGCAACCACCAACTGCGACTCCAGCCTTGAACTCCAGGCCGGGTCTTTATGTGCTGCTGTTGTGACTCCCGTCTCCCCTTCCCCCACCACCACTCTGCAGCCCCGTCTTCCTCAGATCCCACCGTCAACTCCTGGGCCCTCGGAGGCTCCATCTTCCTCTCACCTCAACCCTCCCCTCTCCACTGACACCCCCAGCCTCCCCCCTCCCCCCTCTGATCCCAGCTCTCATCCGTGCCGGGTCTTTACCATCCCCTCCGACCTTCAACTGTCGGAGGCAGAACGCTCTGTTCTCAGTAAGGGCCTCACGTTTGTCCCCCTTCGCCCACACCTCAGCGAGTTCCATGTTCGCCATGATGCGGAACTTTTCTTCCGCCGTCTCCGTCTCCGAGCCTACTTCTTCGGCAAGGACTCTTCCACCCCCACCAATGACCCCTTCTCCCGTCTTCAACCCTCCTCTTCTTCATGGACACCCCGCTCTGGTCTTCTGCCTGCTCTGGATCTCTTTATCGCTAATTGCCGACGGGACATCAACCGTCTCAACTTCACCGCACCTTGTCCCCATTCCAACCTCACTCCTTCCGAACGCTCTGCTCTCCACTCCCTCCGCACTAATCCTAACCTTATTATTAAACCCGCCGATAAGGGGGGTGCTGTTGTAGTCTGGCGTACTGACCTCTACCTTGCCGAGGCACAGCGACAACTCGCGGATACCTCCTCTTATTTACCCCTCGATCGTGACCCCACTAAGGAGCACCAGGCCATTGCCTCCCACACCATCACCGACTTTATCCGCTCAGGGGATCTCCCATCCACTGCTACCAACCTTATAGTTCCCACATCCCGCACTTCCCGTTTCTACCTCCTACCCAAGATCCACAAACCTGCCTGTCTTGGCCGACCTATTGTCTCAGCTTGCTCCTGCCCCACCGAACTCATCTCTGCATACCTCGACACTGTTTTATCACCCCTTGTTCAATCCCTTCCAACCTATGTTCGTGACACTTCTCACGCTCTTAAACTTTTCGATGATTTTAAGTTCCCTGGCCCCCACCGCTTTATTTTCACCATGGATGTCCAGTCCTTATATACTTCCATCCCCCATCAGGAAGGTCTTAAAGCTCTACGCTTCTTTTTGGATTCCAGACCTAATCAGTTCCCCTCTACCACCACTCTGCTCTGTCTAGCAGAATTAGTCCTTACTCTTAATAATTTCTCCTTTGGCTCCTCCCACTTCCTCCTAACTAAAGGTGTAGCTATGGGCACCCGTATGGGTCCTAGCTATGCCTGCCTTTTTGTTGGGTTTGTGGAACAATCTATGTTCCGTGCCTATTCTGGTATCTGTCCCCCACGTTTCCTTCGCTACATCGATGACTGCATTGGCGCTGCTTCCTGCATGCATGCAGAACTCGTTGACTTTATTAACTTTGCCTCCAACTTTCACCCTGCCCTCAAGTTTACCTGGTCCATTTCCGACACCTCCCTCCCCTTTCTAGATCTTTCTGTCTCTGTCTCTGGAGACAGCTTATCCACTGATGTCTACTATAAGCCTACTGACTCTCACAGCTATCTGGACTATTCCTCTTCTCACCCTGTCTCTTGCAAAAATGCCATCCCCTTCTCGCAATTCCTCCATCTCCGCCGCATCTGCTCTCAGGATGAGGCTTTTCATTCTAGGACGAGGGAGATGTCTTCCTTTTTTAAAGAAAGGGGCTTCCCTTCCTCCACTATCAACTCTGCTCTTAAACGCATCTCCCCCATTTCACGTACATCTGCTCTCACTCCATCCTCTCGCCACCCCACTAGGAATAGGGTTCCCTTGGTCCTCACCTACCACCCCACCAGCCTCCGGGTCCAACATGTTATTCTCCATAACTTCCGCCACCTCCAACAGGATCCCACCACTAAGCACATCTTTCCCTCCCCCCCTCTCTCTGCATTCCGCAGGGATCGCTCCCTACACAACTCCCTTGTCCATTCGTCCCCCCCATCCCTCCCCACTGATCTCCCTCCTGGCACTTATCCGTGTAAGCGGAACAAGTGCTACACATGCCCTTACACTTCCTCCCTTACCACCATTCAGGGCCCCAAACAGTCCTTCCAGGTGAGGCAACACTTCACCTGTGAGTCGACTGGGGTGATATACTGCGTCCGGTGCTCCCGATGTGGCCTTTTATATATTGGTGAGACCCGACGCAGACTGGGAGACCGCTTTGCTGAACATCTACGCTCTGTCCGCCAGAGAAAGCAGGATCTCCCAGTGGCCACACATTTTAATTCCACATCCCATTCCCATTCTGACATGTCCATCCATGGCCCCCTCTACTGTAAAGATGAAGCCACACTCAGGTTGGAGGAACAACACCTTATATTCCGTCTGGGTAGCCTCCAACCTGATGGCATGAACATCGACTTCTCTAACTTCGGCTAAGGCCCCACCTCCCCCTCGTATCCCATCTGTTACTCATTTTTATGCACACATTCTTTCTCTCACTCTCCTTTTTCTCCCTCTGTCCTTCTAAATATACCTCTTGCCCATCCTCTGGGTCCCCCTCCCACCTCCTTGTCTTTCTTCCCGGACCTCCTGTCCCATGATCCTCTCGTATCCCCTTTTGCCAATCACCTGTCCAGCTCTTGGCTCCATCCCTCCCCCTCCTGTCTTCTCCTATCATTTTGGATCTCCCTCTCCCCCTCCAACTTTCAAATCCCTTACTCACTCTTCCTTCAGTTAGTCCTGACGAAGGGTCTCGGCCTGAAACGTCGACTGCACCTCTTCCTACAGATGCTGCCTGGCCTGCTGCGTTCACCAGCAACTTTGATGTGTGTTAGTTGTTTGTTGAGGTGATTTTAACTGTCCACATTGACTGGGACTCCTATTCTGTAAAAGGAGATAGAGATTGTCATATACATTCAGGAAAGTTTTCTTAATCAATACATAGAAGTCCCAGCAAGGAAGTGTGTGATACTTGATCTTCAGTTGTGGAATAAGACAGGGCAGATGACAGATGTTTATGTAGGGGAACACTTTGCATTTAGTGATCACAATGCCATTAGTTTCAAAGTAAGTATGGAGAAAGGTAAGTCTGGTCCGTGGGTTGAGATTCTGAATTGGAGAAAGGCTAATTCTGATGGTATCAGAAAGGATCTGGCAAGTGTGTATTGAGACAGTCTGTTTTCTGACATCAGTAGTGGGGAAAGTTATTGGAAGATATTCTAAGGGACCCAATATATGAATACTAGGTAGTCAGCATGGCTTTATGCGTGGTGGGTTGTGTCTAACTAATCTTCCAGAGTTTTTTGAGGAAATTACCAGGAAAGTTAATGAACCCAAGGCTGGATTTTAGCAAGGGAAAGGCCTTTGACAAGGTCCTACCATGGGAGGTTGGTCAGGCAGGTTCAGTCACTTGGCATTCAAGATGAGGTAGTAAGCTGGATCAGACATTGGCTTTGTGGGAGAAGCCAGAGAGTGGTAATAGATAGTTGTCTCTCTGATTGGAGGCCTGTGACTAGTGGTGTACCATAGGGATTGGTGCTCGATTGTTTGTTGTTTGTCATCTATGTCAGTGATCTGGATGATAATGTGGTTAACTGGATCAGCAAATTTGAGGATGACACAAAGATTGGGGGTGTAATGGACAGCCAGGAAGACTGCGCTTGCAGCAAGATTTGGACCAGCTGGAAAAATGAGCTGAAGAATGGCAGATGGAATTCAATGCAGACAAGTGTGAGGTGTTTCCCTTTCGGTAGGATCAACCAGGCTAGGTGTACAGTGAATGGAAAGGCACTGAGGAGTGTGTTAGAACAAAGGGATCTGGGAATACGGGTCTGTAATTCATTGAAAGTGGTGGCAGGTAAATTGGGTTGTAAAGAAAGCTTTTGGTACATTTTGAGTACAGGAGATGGGACATTATGTTGAAGTTGTATAAGATGTTGGTGAGGCCTAATTTGGAGTATTGTGTGTAGCTTTGGTCAGCTACGTGCAGAAATGATGTAAGTCAGGTTGAAAGAGTGCAGAGAAAATTTACATGCTTCTTGCCAGGACTGAAAGACCTGAGTTATAAGGAAAGAGTGAATAGGTGAGTACTTCATTCCTTGGAATGTAGAAGATTGAGGGGAGATTTGATAGGTATACAAAATTGAGGGGTACAGATGTGGTAACTGCTGGCAGGCTTTGTCCACTGAGGTTGGGTGGGGCTACTCCTAAAGGTGATAGGTTATGGGTGAAAGCTGAAAAGTTTAATGGGAGAAACTTCTTCACTCAGAGGAACATGAGAGTGAAAATAGGTGGCAGTGCCAGTGGTGCATGTGAGCTCAATTTCAACATTTAATCAAAGTTTGGATAGATACTTGGATGGTAGGGGTATGGAGGGCAGTTAAAAATTACACGTGGACTAAGATGTTAACTGTCCTCTACTATCACCAGTGGGATCATTAGTTGATCTGCCACCTGTCTTCAGGAGTTTCGGCCCGCTTATGATCAAGACTCCCTCGAGGTGGTGGGCCAGCAGTGCTAAAGCACCACCTCCCACTGGTGAGCTTAAAAACTTGGCATCTGCCTCTATCAGAGTTGTTGGTCACTTCCATCCAACAGATAGTCTACTCTTCAGGTGTCTATGCAACTACTGAAGAGTTTGCAAGATATGTATACAGTGTCTGACTATCCGCCCCTCTGGACATACTTGGTCCACACCCATGCTGATCCTTTCTCTGCTGCCTCATCTGCAGCCCTGCTGGTTGACTTGATCTCTCTTCTAGTGAAGCCAAGGTCACGCAGCCACTCAAGAGCTAATAGACAATAGATGCAGGAGTAGGCCATTCGGCCCTTTGAGCCAGCACCGCCATTCACTGTGATCATGGCTGATCATCCACAATCAGTATCCAGTTCCTGCTTTATCCCCATAACCTTTGATTCCGCTATCTTTAAGAGCTAATAGACAACAGACTGGAAAGTGAACGCAATAAACCCACGGCAGCCTACTTTGAATGGATAGCATGAGACCTTCCACCCTCTGATCTTAATTCTGCATACTTGGTTAACTTGCGCTCATGGGCTTCATCGATGTTGTCTTCCCAGGGTACTGTGAGTTCACCAATAACCACTTCTCTACTGGTGTCAGACCATACGATTATTCCTGGACGCAATGTGGTGAAAGCTACTTGTACCTGGAAACTGTTTTTCCCGTCCAGGTCGGCCTTGACACATCAATCATTGGCTGCAGAAAGTATGCTTGATCGTGAGCCTGCGCTGTGCACCTTTGACTTGGAGCCTTCTTTCACAAATGATATGCGATGTCCTGTGCAGCTTGGGGCAATAGTCTGGTTACTGTTCGATGGGAATAGGCCACTTAAATGGTTTGACATGCACTAGATGGGCCAGATGGCCTGTTTCTGTGCTGTACTTTTCTATGACTCTAAATTGATAGTTTTGGATGCAGGATATATTCTGGTATGGGGGTGGAGCAGTAAATTGGATCTTAATGATTGGATTGATTCTGGGAAGGCTAGTGCTGATGTTATGTGTAAGACTGGTGGTTTTTTTGCAGGTGAAAGCAAATAGTTGTTATGTAATCATCATTAGCCCTTTCACCTGGAATTATTCCAAGTTACAGAACGGGTAGGCAACCTACGGCCCGGAAAGGTATTTTGACCGGCCCGCGAGCAAGTATTGAGATACTATGCTTATCCGGCCCACGAGCGATTTTTCCTTATTCTTAGTGTTTCACGCAACCACACTGATGGACGTGCATGGCGTCTTGTTACACTGGCCCCAGGTTCCGTTTTGTTCCAAACCAAACACTGGTATATACGAATGACAGAAAGGCAGACTACCTTACTAATATATATTAGATACTCTCCATGCATGCACAGGTTTTCAGGTGGTATCGTTCAAATTTGTAAACCGAAACAGCGTCACTGTGTTTTAACAAGAAATCCACGCTAAATATCCAGATATTTACATGTGCTATGATACTTGTGGAATAACTCACGTTGCCATCGAAGCTGGAAAGAATCGCAACGCTGAAGCAAGGGAATGACAGCAACGGAAAGAACGAGCAGCAGGCACCTCAACTACAGAGCCTTCACACACTTGCCCCATGTGTGGGAGGTACTTCCCATCCCGGATTGGACGTCAGCCACCTCCGGACACACACACAGTGTTTGTGCATGCAGGTGAAGGAGGCAGTAGAACCTGAATGTTACCATTGTTTTTCTCACTCAATACTCACACTACTGAGTCAGAGACTGCTTACTTCAGTTTCACTGCAATGAGTTGAGCACGAAAAGTTGAAACTCTGGATGTGGAACCGAGGAGCCACTGGACTGCCAGGAGTGTTGCCTTTAAACAAAGCTCTGTCTCCTTCCTTAGACAAAAGTTATAGGCAGTATTTGAAGTGTACCTGGTGTCTAAACCAATATTTATCCATTAACCAGTATCACTGTAATATATTCTCTGGTCACCATTGCATTATATTTAAAGAATTATGCTCTGCACCTGTATCATATGTTTGATTGTTGTTTTGGTTGGTTTCAGGATCATGTGAGGTTGAAATATAACCCCAATTTAATATTGAAAAAATAGTTTAATAAGTCCTGATATACCTGGTTATAATTTTATTGCCTACTTGGGTTTCATATTTATTTGAAAATAATTGAGTTGAATATTATTCAATCAAGTCAAGAGAGTCCTGCCAAAGGATTTCGGCCCAAAATGTTGACTGTACGTTATTCCATAGATGCTGCCTGGCCTGATGAGTTCCTCCTGCATTTTGTGTGTGTTGCGTTGAATATTATTCATATTTGTCACTTGGTAAATATTAAGTTGTTTGGAGCTTTTGAAGTAAGTAACTGATATTGTGGAAAAATGTTTAAACTTGCTCAATGTGTGACTTTACTAACCATTTTGAGTCAGTGCCTTCATTCTCAGATTTTATTTTGTTTTATTTAGGAGGGTGCTTTGACAGCCTTTCGAAAAACATATGACAAGACTGTTGCTCTGGGACATCGCCTAGATATTGTGTTTTACCTGCTGAGAATTGGCTTGTTTTACATGGATAATGATCTGATTACACGTAACATTGAAAAAGCTAAAAGGTACTTTTTAAAAAAGAGATACAGTACAGAACAGACCCTTCTGCCACAACGAGCCTCTGCCACCCAATTACACCCATGTACGTAGGTTAATTGGTCACATCTTTCGAATTTGGGAGGAAACCAGAGCACCTGGAGGAAGCCCACAAATTCACGGGCAGAATGCAAAAACTCCTTCCAAACAGCGATGGAATTGAACGCAGGTTGCTGGTGCTGTAATGGGGTTACACTAACTGCTAAACTACTGTGGTATCCTGGGGTTCAGGGTCTCTGTGTCATCCTCACGGGAAAATCACTCAAGCCATGGCCACACCAGCATTTGTTGCAGTTGCTTCATGTGCAACTGTTCATTTTCCTTCAATTCATGTGAATTCTGTAGTGTGTCCCTTGGCCTATCTTCCTATTCAGTGTTTGGCACTGAGCTGTACACTTGGATGTCAATATTGTTCTGTATCGCAATCATGAGAGACGATCACATTCATAATGTTTTAATGTTTCGTTTGTGATTAGAATTCATGTGTGAGATATAAATTGGATAGGTAATGCAGCAGATTTGCATGCAGTATATTGAATTTAACTTATTTAAGCTAATCAGTAAAATAACACCGATGGAATCAACAGAGCCCAAAATGTTTGTAAGATGGTTTGAACTTAACTGTTATTTTGTGGGTTGTGAATTGATGGACATAGATTAACCATAATTACCAGTGGCATTGTCATTTTAATTCTGATGTAGCATGGAAGCATGTTTGCAATTTATTTGAAGAATTAACCAAAACTAATAAATTTTATTTTTTAAGTGTATTTCATGTGTACCCTTTTGCAGTTTAATTGAAGAAGGTGGTGACTGGGATAGAAGGAATCGTCTGAAAGTTTATCAAGGGATGTATTGTGTAGCAGTTCGAGACTTCAAGCAGGCTGCAGAGCTATTCTTGGATACTGTCTCGACATTCACTTCTTATGAACTCATGGATTATAAAACCTTTGTAACTTATACTGTTTACGTCAGCATGATTGCATTGGAGCGGCCAGACCTTCGAGAAAAGGTAAGTAATATGATAGTGTAATAATTTAAATTAGATTGTTTTGTCGATGCATTTTTATGGATATGTATGCGAGAAGTTGTTAAGGAATCAACATTAACATCAACCATTGACATTAGCCATTGGTATTTTACTTTGGAGAATTTCTGATCTCCTTAACTCCAAGGTATTGTCCATCTTAAGTCTGTGCTCTGTTTTAACATGTGTGGTGTTGGGCTGGCCAAAATTGTATCTAAGTAATGTCAGTATTAAAAAGATTGTGGTGTTGGATGTCTCGCAAAACATCAAGGTGAATAATACCCAGGGCGTTATGGAATCAAACTCCCAATACTGAGGAAAGCAAGGATGATGTTGCTGAGGCTTTGACAGAGATAGTTGTATCCTCTGGTCTTCTGGTGCCTCACCTGTGGGTAATATTATTCCTTCGGTGAAGACGTGCAGTGGGAAAACTTGGAAATTGTAAGCTGCTCAGACTTGAGAATTATTGGAGAAGATTCTTGGGACAAGTTTTATGCACAATTGGTAAAGTTTGGACTTAATAGGGATAGTCAGCATGGCTACGTGGATGTCTGTTAAGCAGTTGACAAGCTCCTTCATGGTGGGCTGATCCAAAAGATTAAATTGTATGAGTTGCACAATAGGTTGATAAACTGGATCCAAATTTGGCTTCAAAGGCACAATGGTCCTGGTCTGTGTTTCTGAGTGCAGGTCTGTGACCACTGGTATTACACAAGGATCAGAGCTAGGACTTCTATATTATGTAATACATGTTAATTATTTGAATTAAAATGTTGGTTGTCTGCTTAGTAAATTTGCAGATGATAGGATTAATGAAGTTGTGAATAGTGAGGAAAGTTATCAAGAGGTCATTTGGAAATTTGGGAGAGAAATAGCAGATAGGGTTTAATCCGGACAAGTGAAATGTTGATGTTGGGGGTGCAGATGTAAGAGTAAGAAGAGAAGAGAAGAGAAATTGCCTTTAAACTCACGAGAGAGCATAGGCCATCAACTTTTTGCTGTTGATGTTGCTGTAGCAGGCAATTTCTTTTTTACGAGGTTGAGTTGCTAGCTCGACGCTCAACCCAGCACGGATGGAAAGCGTGCACAGGAGCTGGCTGGATTTGAACTCGGGAGCTTCCGTCCCAAAGTCCATCACTGATGCCACAATGCCACCAGCTGGCAGGTATGAATAAAGTATACAGTAAAAAGCAGAGGATTGGGAAGCTTTTAAAAACCAATAGCAATAGTAAAAAAAAAAATACCATAAGGAGACAAAAGGTGAAATACGAAGTTCAGCTAACCAAAAGTATCAAAGAGGATACCAAAAGTTTTTTAGATATATTAAGAGTAGAAGAGAGATGAGCATGGATATTCGATTGCTGGAAAATGACACAGGAGAGATAGTAATGGGGATGGATGGCAAAGAAACGGCAGATGAACCTAAGTATATTACGTCAGTCTTCACTGGAGAACACTTGCTATTTGTCAGAAATTCGAGTGTGTCAGGAGGTAGAAGTGAGTGTAGTTGCTATTACTAAGGAAAAGGTGCTTGGAAAGCTGAAATGTCTAAAGATAGATAAGTCACTGACCAGATGGATTACACCCCAGGGTTCTGAAAGAGATGGCTGAAGAGATTGTGGAGGCATTAGTAATGATTTTTCACTAGATTCTGGAATGGTTGTGGAGCTTTGGAAAATTGCAAATGTCATTCTACTCTTTGAGAATGGTGCGAGGCAGAAGAAAATAAATTATAGGCCAGTTAGCCTGACTTCAATGGTTAAAAGATGTTGGAGTCCATTATTAAGAATGAGGTTTTGGGGTATATGGAGCTGCATGATAAAGTAGGCCAAAGTCAGCATGGTTTCTTTAAGAGGAAACCTAGCCTGACAAATCTGTTGGAATTCTTTGAGGAAATAACAGGCAGGGGAGACAAAGAAGAGTCAGTGGATGTTGTTTTACTTGGATTTTCAGAAGGCCTTTGACAAAGTGCTGCACATGAGGCTGCTTAACAAGATAAAAAGATATTGTAGGTAAGTGTATGGTCATGCACTTTGATAAAGGAATAAAGGCATAGACTGTTTTCTAAACGGAGAAAATTCAAAAATCAGAGGTGCAAAGGGACTTGAAGTCCTTGTGCAGGGTTTCCTAAAGGTTAATTTGCAGGTTGAACTTGTGGTAAGGAAGGCAAATGCAATGTTAGCATTCATTTTGTAAGGACTAGAATATAAGAGCAAGGATGTAATACTGAGACTTTATAAGGCAATGGTCAGACTGCACTTAGAGCCTTGTGAGCAGTTTTAGGCCCCTTATTTAAGGAAAAAATGTGCTGGCATTGGAGAGGGTCCAGAAGGGGTTCATAAGAAGGAAGAATTAGAATTTATTTAAATCTTACATAAATCCCAAAACATGAGGGAGTTAAAATCTTTGCATTATGACTCCATTGCACTGTACAGACATGCGAATTTCGAAGTCTAATGGCTTGTTGAAAGAAGCTGTCCCGTAGCCTGTTGGTCCTGGCTTTACTGCTGTAATGCTGTGGTACTGTCCAGGAATGAAAGGGTTAATGTATAAGAAGCATTTGATGGTTCTGGGCTTAGAGGAATGAAGGGGTGGATCTCATTGAAACCTATGGAATATTATGAAGCCTACAGTGGATGTGGAGAGGATGTTTCCTATAGTAGGCTTGTCCAGGGCCTGAGGACACAGCCTCAGAATAGAGGGACGTCTATTTTGAACAGAGAATAGAAGGCATTTCTTTAGCCAGAGGGTGGTGAATCTGTGGAATTCATTGCCACAGACAGCTGTGGAATATATTTGGGTATATTTAATGTAGAGGTTAATAGGTTCTTCATTCGTCAGGGCGTCGAAGGTTACAGGGAGAAAGCTAGAGAATGGTGTTAAGCAGGATAATAAATCAGGCATGATGGATTGGCAGAGCAGACTCGATGGGCTCCTATGTCTTACTGACTTGTGGATCCCAAAAAGCACTGATGTGTAGAGGGACTTAGGAGTGCAAATCTGTGCTCCTGTGAAAGCAGCAACACAGGTGAATAGACGATGAAGTCAAGATGCCTTCATCCTTTATCAGCTTTATTTATTTATTTATCACTTGAACATCAAAACATACAGTGAAGTGTGTCATTTCCATCGAACAACCAACACTATCAAGTGTTGCCGTACATTCTGGTACCGACGTAGCATGTTCACAAGGTTCAGCCAGACAACACAAGTAGCCCCAACCCTCTTCCCACCCACCCACTCACACATACAGTCAGGCTGCCACTGGTCCTCCCACCTATAGTCCTTGGCCCCGGACTCTCAGACTCATACCACCAGGCTTCCAATCTCCAGTCCCTTGCCTAGACTCACTGACATTGGGCCTCCAACCTCTGGACTTCGTCAGTCTCTGGGTATCAATCCCAAGACTTGCCAGTGACAGGACTTTGACCTCCTAGTTGCAGTCTCCGATCACTGACCTCTGGTTTTCGACCCCAGGACTACTTGATCATAGGCTACCGACCTCAAGACCTGCCAATAGACTTTGTGCCTCCAAACTACGGACTCACTGACCTTGGGCTCCAACTCCAGGACTTGAGGACTGTGGGGATCACTGGTCCTCAATCTCCAGTCCTGCAAACTTTGTCTCCCAGGTGGCTTCTGAACTTTGAGCCCTCAGTGTTGAATCCTGACCCCCATCTCCTTCCCCCCAAGTCTACATTCACCCTGACCTCTCGTCCCCAACTGACTGGGATTATAAAAACTGGGAGGTCATATTGCATCTGCATTAAATTAGTTAGCCCACATTTGGATTTCCAAGCAGCAAACTGATGAAAACATGGTGGCTTTGGAATAGGTGTAGAAAAGATTCACTAAGATGTTGCCTGAATACAGCATGAAGCTACAAGGAGAGGTTGGACAGACTTCAATTTTTTTTTGTTCTCTCTAACTTTAGAGGGTATAAAATTGCACAGGATGAAAGTGGGCCTTTTGGACTAACTTGTCCACATCAATCAATGGGATCTCTTCACCTAACATTTTTCAGCCTGTTTCACCAACATCTCTTTACAGTTTAAGACTATCCTCCATATCATTATCAATTATGTCATTCACAAACTTACTGATTTTGCCTCCGATAGTCATTTCCAAATTGCATGCACATTACAAATGGTAAAGGTCCCAGCTTCGATCCTTCTAGGACACTTTTGGTCACTGAGATCCAGTCACAAAAACATCTCACTCTCTGTATTCTATTGCCAAACCAATTTTGAATCCAATTTGTGAACTTGCCATGGATTCCAAGAGCCCTACCTTTTGAACCTGTCTTCTGTGTGGAATCTTGTAAAAGGTTTTACTAAAATCCATGTAAATCACATCTACTGCCCTGCCCTTATTGATACACTTTAACTCTTCAGAGAATTAAATGAAATTGGATATACAGGATCTGCTCGTATCTGATGTAGTCATTACTTTTCTAAGTGATTAATCCACTCCCACAGATTTTTCCCTACCATCTTCCCTGCCATTGTTAATAGGAACACAGGTTTATTATTACCACACTTTTCATTGCTATCTCCCTTGAAAAGGGAGACCATATTTACATCTAGTCATCTAGTATGTTACTGGTTTCCAGTGAAGGTGTGAAGTTCTCCAATAGACCCCAACTAAAATTATGAGAGACATAGTGTAGCCAGTGTCTCCATCTCCAGGATGGAAATGACAAATACTAGAAGGCAGAGGTTTTAGATGAAATAAAGTTTAAATGAGATTTGTGAGGCAGTGTTTTTAAAAAAGCATAGATAATATTAGGCACTGGAGGATGCTGCTGAGGGAGGTAGTAAAAGCAGATAGGAAAGCAGTGTTTAAGATTGAACATCCAGGGAATAGAGAGAAATGAACCGTGTGCAGGCAAATGAATGTATTGGCATCATCATCTGCGCTGGTGTGGTGGTTCAGAGAGTGTTCCTGCTGTAGTATTCTGTGTTCATATCTTTGATCTTCAGTCGAGTTTTTTGTTCCTGCCCTACATCAGGAGCCAGAATATGTTGTTTCTAATGTAGGTTAAATAAGACCATTTTATGTTTGAAATCAGCTCAAATTCCCAAGTTCTTGTGTAGATATTAGCCATTTGCAGATGACACAAAGTTCAGAATGGAGAAGGATGTCATAGGATGCAACAGGATATAGGTTAGTTACAGATGTAGATGAAATTAATATAGGATTAATCTGGTTTTCTGGCAACATGCTACTATAAAGATTGTTCTGGTTGTTTACTTTTTGTGACATTGCTCTGATCAAATTATTTGCCACATTTTCCCATTAGACGGGACTATATAGGCAAAATTCTACATTTGGATTTACAGGGTGGGGGTGGTGAGTTTGCATTCCTCAGAAACAGTCCATGCTGCAATTTCCTGTACTGCGAACCATTGTCATCTGCACATGTGTCAAGAAGCACGAGGAAAAAGTAATTTTCTCCGTATCTCCAATTTTTAGATAATGAATTGTGTAACAATAAATTTTGACTGCCCAGATGGTCATAACATGGGGCTTGCCTGTATTTTGGAAAGTAATCCATTGCTTATGAAATACTTTGGGATATCCTAATAATGTAAACAGCTATGTAAATGTAAATAATTTCTTCCTGTTTCGGCTTTGCAACAATTTTAGATCCTTTGTCTCCTTCAAACATTGATGTACTCTGAAAGGAATTATTGTAAGGAAAGCACGGGTAACTGCCAGTAGTTAGTAAATATGTATTAACATAATAAGTACAGAAAAGCAGTTGGCACTGTGCATTTAAATCTTGCCCAGTCTGGTCTAACTTTGACTCAGAGTCTTATGAGAATAATGATGTGTTATCTTAATCGAGTTCCTAATAGTATATTATGGTACATCTAATGGGATGACTGGTGTAGGAAATGGGAGGTGAAATATGTTTACGACTGAGCCACATTGTCATGACACAGTGAGAAGTATCTTATTCACCTGGTTACCATCTTCTGGGAGTGCCTTCTAGTACAGGGAAAATCTTACCTAGGCACTCATCGCTTACTTTGAAGAGAAGGCAAAAATCTATAAACCTGATTATTTTGCTAATTGCTAAGGTAAAGTCATAGAACATTACAGCACAGAAACGGGCTCTTTGGCCCATCTATTCAATGACATACTATTATTTTGCCACCTGGACCACCTTCTGATCCACCTCTAGTCCTCTCATCACTGCTCCCTTTCCCATACCCTATTTCCTCTGTCACTCATTTTCATCTTCCTCCTGGTTCCATCCAGCTGCTCCAGAACGTTCACTTTCAATCTGCCCACATCCCTTATTTATCAGAATACAATACTTGTAGCCTTTGCATTCCTATCTTTGCTTATCTTTCCTGTCTCTACCTTTTATTCTCCCTCACCCCAACCGGGCTCCATCTGCAAATGTTCTTTTGCTAAGCTGTTTCCATTTATCACCCACCTAAAGCTGGTCCTCAATCTGGGCTAAATTTAAATGCAGTGTTAACTGCTTTTCTGTAATTGTTGTTATGATCCATACACAGGGCCATTAGTTGAAGATTATGGGAGAATATGCATTGTAATTGGGACATATGCCCTTTGTCCAGTTTATAGGAAATGCAAAACAGTAAAATGATCTACAGCAAAAAGACAAGATAAATATAGGTATCAACTACAAAAGGAGAAGATGGTGGAATGATTGATAAATAATGTCAGGCGATAGTAGGATAAACAAAAAAATGTAGAAAAAAGATGTGTTTTGTTAAAAAGGTAGATGGAAGAGTTTAGGAGAGAATTCCACAAAGCATGTACAAGAATACAGAGTCAGATGTACAAGGGCTCAGATTATGGCAAGGATGGAGATCGGTGCAAAGATTTAGTGGGATAAATTCATGGAAACAAGAGGATTGATACATTAATCCCAGTTCTGGATAAGGGCAAGCTGCTGCAAACATTTGAACTTAAAGGGTGCAAATTGAGGTGACACCAGTTGGCATCAAAGTATTTTAGTCTAGATCCAAGGATAACTATTAGATATAACTGCATCTGGTCAAGCTGGACATGGTTTAATGATATACCATTGACCACTCCATTAAATGTGGACTTGGTATTCAGGCACTGATTCATTTGGCAAGGCTAGTTTGAACACATTAGGTCTTTAATTGGACATTACATTGCTAGCTGATGATCCAGCAGTTAACTGAGAAAACATTTTGTTGTTGAGCAGAGTTTTGTTCTTTCAGATATAATGTACAACAAGTATGTGACTTGGATAGGTACATAGATGGGAGCCAGGCTGGGGAGTGGAGGGGAGAAAATTTAAAGATGGTGACAAGAAGGGTAAGCAGGAATGCAAAGGCTACAAGTTTTGTATTCTGATAAACAAGGGAGATGAGGGCAGATGGAAAGATTGGAAGGGGATCCGATCCAGTGGGTGAAATGTTCTGGAGTAGCTGGATGGAACCAGGAAGAAGATGAAAATGGGTGATAGAGGAGGGAGGGTATGGGAAAGGGAACAGAGGTGGGAGGACCAGAGGTGGAAGAGAAGGAGGGTGAGAGGGGAACTCAAGAAATAAAAGGTTACCTAAATCTGGAAAATTCAATGTTCATACCATTGACTTATGACCACATATGCAGAACATGAGGGGATGTCCTAATTTTCATTGGACCAAGCACAAACAGGCTGTTGTGGGAATGGGGAACTGAAACTGTGTGCAACCAGGAGCTTAGGATGACAATTCTGAACAGTGTGCAAGTGCTGAGCAAAACAGTGAACTAGAATGCACTTAGTTTAGTTGATGTAGAGACCACAACAAGAGCGTCAAATGCAGCAGACAAACATGGAGGAGGTTTATCTGAATCTCTGCCTCATCAAAGGACTATCTCCGTCTCCGTGTAGGATTTTATGAATAAAACATGCAAGAGTAATTTTATGTACTTATCAGTTGCTGCAGCCCTTCCATTACGAACAAACCAAAAGCAGTCACCTTACACTGACATCACTGCATCAGACACTGTCTCTTAAAATGAATCCAACTCAATGACGCTGTTTGTGAATGATGTAAAACAGATTCTATTATGAACAATATGTGTCATTTGTCACCCACTATGTTACCCTGTAATGGTTTCCCCCACCCTAAAATTCACTAAAGCCAACATTGTGAGTCTGTCTAGAGCTTGTACGAGCCACCTGGCTTGGATCCTATGTACCTTGGTTGGAGTAACAGCAGGTGCCTCTCGCTCGTCCAGAGGCGGAGAACAAGCTAGCTCGCAGTTAATTTTTACAATGTCTCCTGAGACGGTGATGTGCCTCTCATGTGAGATGTGGCGGTCTTGGGGGAATGCCCCTCTCCTGCAGAGTCACATCTGCCAGAAGTGCATACAGCTGGGCAATCTGGAAGACCGTGTAAAGAATCTGGAGCAGCAGCTGGATGACCTTCGACTCATAAGGGAGAATGAGGCAGTCATAGATGAGAGCTACAGGGAGGTAGTCACACCTAGGCTGTCGGAAGCAGGTCGTTGGGTGACAGTCAGAGGGGGGAAAGCGAAGGTGAGCAGACAGGTAGTGCAGAGCACCCCTGTAGCCATTCCCCTGAATAATAAGTTTACCGCCCTGGATACTGTTGGTGGGGACGACGGACCAGGTGTGAGCCACGGTGGCAGGGCCTCCGGCACTGAGTCTGACGCTGTGGTGCTGAAGGGTGGGACGGAGAAGAGGAGAGCTGTCGTCATTGGAGACTCTATAGTCAGGGGAGCAGACAGGAGATTTTGTGGACATGAGAAGGACACCCGCATGGTTTGTTGCCTCCCGGGTGCCAGGGTCCGGGATGTCTGTGACCGGGTGCACGACATCCTGGTACAAGAGGGAAAGCAACCAGAAGTCGTGATGCATGTTGGGACCAATGACATAGGCAGGAAGAGGGATGAGGTCCTGAAGTGTGAGTTTCGGGAACTAGGCAGAAGGCTGAAGAACAGTACCTCAAGGGTGGTGTTCTCAGGATTGCTGCCAGTGCTACGTGACAGTGATGGTAAGAATTGGAGGAGATGGCAGTTGAATGCGTGGCTGAGGAATTGGTGCAGGGAGCAGGGTTTTAGATTTTTAGATCATTGGGATTTCTTCTGGGGAAGGTGGGACCTGTACAGATTGGATGGGTTGCACCTGAACTCGAGGGGGAGCAATATCCTTGCAGGTAGGTTTGCTAGCATGGTTCGGGAGGGTTTAAACTAATTTGCGAGGGGAATGGGACCCAGAGCGATAGAGCAGTGAAAGAAGTGCATGGAGTAAAGCCAGATCTAACATACAGAGAGGCTTGGAGGAAAGAGAAGCAGAATAAACGGTGTAAAGACAGTAAGGTAGAAGGGCTGAAATGTGTATACCTCAATACAAGAAGCACCAGGAACAAAGGTGATGAACTGAGAGCTTGGATACATACATGGAATTATGATGTAGTGGCCATTACAGAGACTTGGCTGGCACCAGGGCAGGAATGGATTCTCAATATTCCTGGATTTCAGTGCTTTAAAAGGGATAGAGAGGGTGGGAAAAGATGAGGAGGGGTGGCATTACTGGTCAGGGATACTATTACAGAAAGGGTGGGTAATGTAGCAGGATTCTCTTTTGAGTCAATATGGGTAGAAGTCAGGAAGAGGAAGGGAGCAGTTACTGTATTGGGGGTATTCTATAGGCCCCCTGGTAGCAGCAGAGATACAGAGGAGCAGATTGGGAGGCAGATTTTGGAAAGGTGCAAAAATAACAGGGTTGTTATCATGGGAGACTTTAACTTCCCTAATATTGATTGGCACCTGATTAGTTCCAAGGGTTTAGATGGGGCAGAGTTTGTTAGGTGTGTCCAGGACGGATTCCTGTCACAGTATGTGGACAGGCCGACCAGGGGGAGTGCCATACTAGATCTAGTACTAGGTAATGAACCGGGTCAGGTCACGGATCTCTCAGTGGGTGAGCATCTGGGGAACAGTGACCACCGCTCCCTGGCCTATAGCATTATCATGGAAAAGGATAGAATCAGAGAGGACAGAGAATTTTTAATTGGGGAAAGGCAAATTATGAGGCTATTAGGCTAGAACTTGCGGGTGTGAATTGGGATGATGTTTTTGCAGGGAAATGTACTATGGACATGTGGTCGATGTTTAGAGATCTCTTGCGGGATGTCAGGGATAAATTTGTCCCAGTGAGGAAGACAAAGAATGGTAGGGTGGAGGAACCATGGGTGACTAGTGAGGTGGAAAATCTAGTCAGGTGGAAGAAGGCAGCATACATGAGGTTTAGGAAGCAAGGATCAGATGGGTCTATTGAGAAATATAGGGAAGCAAGAAAGGAGCTTAAGAAGGGGCTGAGAAGAGCAAGAAGGGGGCATGAGGCGAGTGGGGTAAAGGAAAACCCCAAGGCATTCTTCAGTTATGTGAAGAAAAAAGATGACAGGAGTGAAGGTAGGACCGATTAGAGATAAAGGTGGGAAGATGTGCCTGGAGGCTGTGGAAGTGAGCGAGGTCCTCAATGAATACTTCTCTTCGGTATTCACCAATGAGAGGGAACTTGATGATGGTGAGGACAATATGAGTGAGGTTGATGTTCTGGAGCATGTTGATATTAAGGGAGAGGAGGTGTTGGAGTTGTTAAAATACATTAGGACAGATAAGTCCCCGGGGCCTGACGGAGTATTCCCCAGGCTGCTCCATGAGGCGAGAGAAGAGATTGCTGAGCCCCTGGCTAGGATCTTTATGTCCTCGTTGTCCACGGGAATGGTACTGGAGGATTGGAGGGAGGCGAATGTTGTCCCCTTGTTCAAAAAAGGTAGTAGGGATAGTCCGGGTAATTATAGACCAGTGAGCCTTACATCTGTGGTGGGAAAGCTGTTGGAAAAGGTTCTTAGAGATAGGATCTATAGACATTTAGAGAATCATGGTCTGATCAGGGGCAGTCAGCATGGCTTTGTGAAGGGCAGATCGTGTCTAACAAGTCTGATAGAGTTCTTTGAGGAGGTGACCAGGCATATAGATGAGGGTAGTGCAGTGGATGTAATCTATATGGATTTTAGTAAGGCATTTGACAAGGTTCTACACAGTAGGCTTATTCAGAAAGTTAGAGGGCATGGGATCCAGGGAAGTTTGGCCAGGTAGATTTGGAATTGGCTTGCCTGCAGAAGGCAGAGGGTGGTGGTGGAGGGAGTACATGCAAATTGGAGGATTGTGACTAGTGGTGTCCCACAAGGATCTGTTCTGGGACCTCTACTTTTCGTGATTTTTATTAACGACCTGGATGTGGGGGTAGAAGGGTGGGTTGGCAAGTTTGCAGACGACACAAAGGTTGGTGGTTTTGTAGATAGTGTAGAGGATTGTCAAAGATTGCAGAGACATTGATAGGATGCAGAAGTGGGCTGAGAAGTGGCAGATGGAGTTCAACCCAGAGAAGTGAGAGGTGGTACACTTTGGATGGACAAACTCCAAGGCAGAGTACAAAGTAAATGGCAGGATACTTGGTAGTGTGGAGGAGCAGAGGGATCTCGGGGTACATGTCCACAGATCCCTGAAAGTTGTCTCACAGATGGATAGGGTGTTAAGAAAGCTTATGGGGTGTTAGCTTTCATAAGTCGAGGGATAGAGTTTAAGATTCGCGATGTAATGATGCAGCTCTATAAAACTCTGGTTAGGCCACACTTGGAGTACTGTGTCCAGTTCTGGTCACCTCACTATAGGAAGGATGTGGAAATATTGGAAAGGATACAGAGGAGATTTACCAGGATACTGCCTGGTTTAGAAAGTATGCATTGTGACGACAGACCAAATTATCAGAAGATTGATGCCGAGAAGAGGACAATGGGGAAACATTCAGAAATGTTAATGAGAGACGAGAGGGATTAACGAAAAGGAGACACAGTTCCGAGTATTGTCAGAGACCGGTGGCTTTGAACCCTGAACTGTTTGAAGTTTGATGGACAGGCGATACCCCAGCAGGGGGATAAAAAGGGACAGGTTCGCTAAGGCAATAGACACACGACACCACGAGGTAACGAGACCCTGGAAGCGGTGTGCCCCCACAAGTTGGTGGGAGTTTTGGAGGTCTGGTTGCGGGACCAGCCATAGACGCACAGGGTAGAAAGATACGGTCGGGCGGGAACCCGGTGTGGGTGTGTCTGCCCTTGCCTGGGTGCTGGGTTCACAGCAGAAGAACGATCGTATCTGGAACGGAGGGGTCACAGTCGGTGACCTCAGAAGAAATTACAAAGGGCTCGCCCGAAAGCTAACTGCAAGGAATATCGAAGGTCTGTTTGGAATCCGTTTTGAATATTCATTCGCTTTCGCTCTCTCTCTTCTCCCCGCCCCAACGGCACAACAGCGATTACTGTGAACTGAACTGAACTAAATTGAACTGAACCTTGCGTCACTTGAAACTGATCATTTACCCCTAGACTGCAATAGAGCTTGATTGATCCTATTGTCCTAGATCTGTGTACATGTGTGTTTTATCATTGCTAAACTGTTGCATTTATATCCTTTTGATTAGAGTACTGTGTTGCTAATTTCTTTAATAAAACTTTCTTAGTTCCAGTAATCCAGACTCCAACTAAGTGGTCCATTTCTGCTGGTTTGGCAACCCAGTTACGGGGTACGTAACAGCATTATGATCAGAGATTAAAGGAGCTAGGGCTTTACTCTTTGGAGAGAAGGAGAATGAGAGGAGACATAATAGAGGTGTACAAGATAATAAGAGGAATAGAGTGGATAGCCAGCGCCTCTTCCCCAGGGCACCAGTGCTCAATACAAGAGGACATGGCTTTAAGGTAAGGGGTGAGAACTTCAAGGGGAATATTAGAGGAAGGTTTTTTTACTCAGAGAGTGGTTGGTGCGTGGAATGCGCTGCCTGAGTCAGTGGTGGAGGCAGATACACTAGTGAAGTTTAAGAGACTACTAGACAGTTATATGGAGGAATTTAAGGAGGGGGCTTATATAGGCAGGGTTTGAGGGTCGGCACAACATTGTGGGCCGAAGGGCCTGTACTGTGCTGTACTATTCTATGTTCTATGACACGCATATGGTCATGTTGTGATCTGGGGGTTTCATAGTGGACCCATCAGGTCTTGGTGGTCTAGTTTAAGGTGATCTAGAGAAATACATTGGGCTAACCGTTCCTGTCTACAATAAAATACTTTTCACCCCATTCCAAAACATGGAACAAGCCTTCATAAAGTGTTGATGTGCATCATGGCAGACAAAAACAAGTTATGTGAAACATGGGTCAAATGGAACCCAAGAATGCTGTATGCCATGATGAAGTACAGTACTGTATGAAAGTCTTGGGTTCATGTATATCAGGGGTCCCCAACCTTTTTTGCAATGTGGACCGGTTTATTATTGACAATATTCTTGCGGACTGGCCGACCCGGGGTGGGGGGGGGGGGGGGTGCTGGTAGGGTTGCTATCGGACAAGAGTAGCGGTCAAATATGTTGTGTTTACCCCGAGTAAGACTACAATGACCATGAAGCCTTGCGCGGGCACTAGTGCGCATGCGTGATACGTGCCGATTTTTTTCTACAAATCATTTTTGGCAATTCTGTTGGGGGGGCTGTTAATCACGATCGGAATATAGGTGATAAGTGGCTAATACACTCAATTTCGTTTCTAAAAGGGTTTATCTAACAAACTTAATAGTAAACACACAACGCATATTTTCCTCGCATGAATATAGTGATAAGTATTATCAGGGGAGGACAGAGGAGCCTGAAGTAAGTGTTGAACGAACTTGCAGTAGAAGTAGTAGTAGAGGCAGGTTCGATATTATCATTTAAAGAAAAATTGGATAGGTATTTG
Source organism: Mobula birostris (assembly GCF_030028105.1). Lineage (NCBI taxonomy): Eukaryota > Metazoa > Chordata > Chondrichthyes > Myliobatiformes > Myliobatidae > Mobula > Mobula birostris. The sequence goes on along the minus strand of NC_092385.1, from coordinate 30,679,803 downwards.
GACAGGAAAGGAATGGAGGGTTGTGGGCTGTGTGCAGGTCGGTGGGACTAGGTGAGAGTGGCGTTCGGCATGGACTAGAAGGGCAGGGATGGCCTGTTTCCGTGCTGTAATCGTTGTATGGTTATATAAGTCACTTAAATGTCAATAGCATCATAACATTTTAAGTAACGTTTGGGTATTAAACACATAGCACATAATTTCCCCGTATGAACATATAAAATCATTGCAACACACCAATATCGCTGAATCAGTAGGAGCCCTGGGCTTGTTTCCCTGCAACAAGACGGTCCTATCGAGGGGTGATGGGAGACGGCGATACTCGAAGGGGGTTCCTTATGTCCAGTCTATTTCGCAATTTAGTTTTCGTTGCATTCATTACAGAAAACTCCGCTTTGCAGCGATATGATGTTGGAAATGGAAGCAATGTTTTCAGTGCTTTCGTGGGTATCTCAGGATATTTAGCCTTGACTTTGATCCTGAATGCTGGCAGAGATGTTATGTCAAACATACTTTTCAGCCCGCCGTCATTTGCAAGCTCAAGGAGTTGATCTCCTTCCCGCGCTGACGTGGATGATGCGTGGGTAATGACCTCGCGTGCGTTCAAGCTCAACAGTGGCTGTGACAGGGAATGAGGAAAGGTGCAGCTGACTCATATCGTTTCCTCGCGGCCCGGTAGCACATGCTTTGCGGCCCGGTGGTTGGAGACCGCTGATGTATATAGTTAGGGTGCCAAAAACTTTTACACAGTACTGTAGTAATTTTAGTTATTGTACTGTATTGCTGTCACACAAACAACATGGTGTATGTGAGTGATGATAAACCTGATTCTGATAATGGGTCTCAATTGTGGACCGAGAGTGGGAAGGAAACGGGGGGCTGCCTGTACACCAACTCAGCTGCAGAGGACTGCAAATCCTATTTTGGAGCCATTCTGAGCCCCAGCAGGAGTCACGGGAGACGATCGTCCGTCAGGGAGCCACTCACACAGGCCATTGGACTGTGGGTGATAATGCTGCGGTGTGATGCAATTTAACAGCGTGGTACTGGGTCTTTGCGGCTGAGATGTGGACGATGCGAGTTGGGGACCGCGGTTGGAAGAAGTATCAGATGGAGTGCTGAACAAGGCAAGCCAGTTTTGATGAATGCCCAAGCCACATTCTCAGCCGTCATCGACACTAGGGGGACAACCTCTGGCCACCTGGTGGTACTGTCCACCATGGTAAGGAGATGCATGAAACCTTGGGGGTGGGGGGAGAGGACCAACCAGTTCCATATTGAAATGGTCAAACCATCGTGCAGGAACCTCGAAAGATGCTGATGGAGCCAAAGCATGACTTAATTTTCATCTGCTGACAGTCATCAGCTGCACTCCAGTAGTGGAGTCCTTCCTAAGGCTGTGCCACACAAATTTTAAAGCACCCACTTTCTGGGAAGCTTTCCCACCCAGATGAGAAAGGCTGTGAATGGAGTTAAAAACATTAAGCCTCCAGTTTGCAGACACTGTGGGGTGAGAGCGACCAGTTGACACATCTCAAGGAAAGAAACTCTTGTGTTTCTGAACTTGACGTGAGCCAAATGCGGGCCCTTGACTGATGACCTGTAAGCCTGGACCTCTAGGTCGGTAGCTTACTCGGATGCCATGCAAGCGTAGTCAGCTCCACTGTGTATGGCATCAACAGGAGGCCGTGAGAAACAATCAGCCATTGCATTATTTTTTTCCTTTTATGTCCTATTATGTCAGTTGTGTATTCCAAAATGTAGGTCAGGTGGCATTGTGCTTTGGCCATCGTGTGCTTGACAGGTTTGTGGTTAACAAGTGCTGTGAAATGCCAAACCTAGAGTCAAAAATGAAAATGGCAGACAGCTGGACAGAGACCAAGAAGCTCACAGTCAAACGTGCTGAACTTCCTCTCGAGGAGGGGATGCCAGATGAAAGCCAGCAGTTGCCACATGCCGCCAACCAACTGTTCTTGCACAGCACCTCAGCATAGTCTGAGGCATTGGTAGTGATGGCTATTTGGGGATTGGGTGCATCAGTAGGGTCACATTCAAAAAAGCTTGTTTGTCGTCATCAAATGCTCTGTCATGTCTAGTGACCACTTAAGCATACATTTAGGAGCACTGCCTATAAGAGTACTATGTAAGGGGAGCATAAGTTTAGCGGCTTACAGAATGAACCTGTAATAGGAATTCACCATACCTAAAAACTTTGTGTTTTGATAGTGTGGGGCTGTGGCAAGTCCATAGTGGCGCTTTTGACAGTAGAGGTGTCATAACTTCTGTGGAGATGCAGTGGCAAAGAAAGTCAATAGTAAGCAACCCGAAATGACATTCAGCAGGGTAAATAGCCCATGAAAAGTATGCGAAGATGTGATGTGTTTGGCTTTGGATGAGCTGGCGCAAGTATGCTGTCCAGAAAAAAGTCTTTTAACACAGAGTCCATTAGTCACTGGAATTTTTCAGCCCAGATGGCATGTGCAGAAACCCAAATAGACCAGATGGGGTTATAACAGCAGTTTTGGGAAAGTCATCAGTGCACACAGGCATTTGGTGGTGGCCCTTTAGAAAAAAATTATCTTTCTGGCTAAACGTGCCAGAAAGCCTTGAATATGTGGGACAGGTAAAGGTGGGGAGGTAGTGGCCTTGCTAAGGCAGCAGTAATTGCCACATGGACAGCAACCACCATCTGGCTTGGGGATTATGTGGAAGGGTGAAACCCAAAGACTAATTGACCTGCACCCAATGCCAAACATTTCCATGTCAGCCTACTCAGCCTTCATGCTGACCAGCTTTTCTGAGTACAGACTACTTGCACAGGCGTGGACTGGTGAGCCAGTCATGGAAATGTAGTGCTCGACCCCATTCTTTGTGTCTGTAGCGGAAAATGTGGGCTTGCTGAGGCTTGAGAATCACCCAGCAGGCAAGTGAATTCACATGTGGTGGTGCATGCACTAGCCAGAGTCATCAAGGGAAACTTAATGGGGGTCCAGGTAATGACCCAGTGTTTTTTGCATCCTCAACCTAACAGTTCTTAAGATCTACTCACAGTCCTTTGGCAGAGTTTCTAGCAACTTCAGCCAAGACAAGGCCCCCTGTGTGTTGATGTCCACTGAAGCAGTGTCACGCATCGTGTCCCATAAGTCTGGTTCCTGGTGCTGTTGGTGGCCCATCGCAATCTGCCTTATAATCAATGGGCAATGCTGGCAGCACACTGTAATGAACAATCACCAACCCTGGCAACTGGAGTCCATGGCAGGCACAGACTTCCAGTGTCCTGATGCTCCAGCACTGTCAAAGCTGCATGGCAGTCAGTACTTCTTGGCGTTCATGCCAAAGTGTGTGTGGTAAAAACACAGACCTAGCATTGTTCAGTTTGGAGCCATAGGCATGAGTCTTCTGGAGGCTCTGCTGATAGTCTACACTCAGCCTGGCAAAGGTGCATAAGTACTATCAGCCATTTTAGCAAGCTCCCTATAGTCCTTCATGGGTGTATTAGCGAGGGCTGTGCAAACCTGATCAGGAATTTGATATGAGTTATAAATAAATGATTCCATTTGCAGAAGGGATGGAAACTAATTAGCAAACATTCATGATAATTGGCAATTGAGACAAAGGTGACTTATTTTACAATGACTTGTAATTTGGCATGTATTGCCTTTGGCTTTGTGGAAACAGTAAAATTTTAAAAATTATATAATTTGGGGGCAGAAGGAAATGCAAGGGGCAGGAAAGTATTCTTAATTGAATAATTCTTTTTAGAAATAACATGGACAGTGGATAGAATTGCTACCTGCATTCTGTAGCATAGCAAATGATAACTATCTGCTGTGAAAGACCCAGTAATGGTTCATCCTCAAGCAGCACGATAGACCACTCTCCAGCTAATTACCAATAATTAAAGAATTCAAGAACATTTTCAAAACTATATTGAGTGTAAAATGTAAGGTAGGAGAGCCTATCAAAACTGTTTTCTGTTAAAGAAGTTTCACTTACACTCTATCACAAAGCTGTTGACAAAATTTGATAGATTTTACTAACAACAGAGTAAACTGACAGATAATTCAGATCAGATACTTGCTATGGAGAGATAAACATACTTCAAACTGAGGGTATCAGAACTAAGTTAGATTTTTGTGTGTTTTTAAGTATACAATAATCTGAATTTGTAGGAATTTTCTTTCTAGTAAGCATTACATTTTTAATTAATTGAACAGTACTAACTTCTCAATTGAGGATTTTTTAATATCAACTGAGGATGAAAATAAAGAACATTATGCTGTAACCCAGGTGGCACCCCATCTCCATATTAGTGTTGATTTATTAGTATGATTAAGGATTTAAATTGAGGGTTATTTCCATAAATGACTAAATGTATCATTGAAGTACTTAAGTTATGAAATTATTCAAAAGTGTGAATCTTGGTTTAAAAACTAGCTCACATTCTTAATTATAGCTAGACTATTGATATAAACATATACTCCTTCCACAGGTAATGAAAATATAAGAGCCCTCACACCAAAGGCTGTGGATTCTAATTAATTGATATTTTCAGAATAGAGATTGAAAGACTTTTGAGTGTATCGAGGAGAGGTTGATGTAAAAGATATAAATCCTGCATGAAGCCCATCATATTCTGCGTGATGCAAACTGTTGAGAAATTCAATTGAGACTTTGTTTTAAATTAGGTCATCAAAGGTGCAGAGATCCTTGAAGTTCTGCATAGCCTTCCAGCAGTCCGACAATATCTGTTTTCATTATATGAGTGCCGATATGGTGTTTTCTTCCAGTCTCTTGGTGAGTACCTGTTACCTTTGGCTTTGTGGAAACAGTAAAGCCACTTTTAAACTATAGGTTAGGCATATAGAATGTTAGTATCAAAATAACTTCACTGGTAACAAGTTTATCGCAATGAAAGATGATTTTTAGTCAGTTTTTGTAGTGTATGTTCTATGTGCATATTAAAAAAATTCTTAATAAATGTGTTTTTCTCTTTAGCCACAGTAGAACAAGAATTAAAAAAGGACTGGCTCTTTGCTGCTCATTATCGCTACTATGTACGTGAAATGAGAATCTTAGCATATAGTCAGCTCTTGGAATCATATCGTTCATTAACGCTTACCTACATGGCTGAAGCCTTTGGTGTTGGTGTTGAGTTCATTGATCAGTAAGTAATTTTATATCTTGAGTATATTGAATTGAAACTTTTACTGACATTGAACATCACAGTATGGGCCCACGATGTTTTAACCTACTCTAAGATTATGGCCCTCCATGTGCCTGTCTGAGTTTCTTAAATGTCCCTAATCTATCTGCCTCCTCAACCATCCCTGGCAGGGTGTTCTACTGTGTAAAACACAAAACTTATCTCCGACATTCCTCCTCTCTTCTCCCCCCCCCCCCCCCCCCCCCAATTACCCTGTATTAGTCATTTCTGCCTGGGGGTGGGGGAAGGGTCTGACTATCCACTTGATTTATGCTCATCCTCCTCTGCTCCAATGAGGAAAGTCCTAGCCCATTCAACCTATCCTTATATAGGACATGCTTTCTAAATCAGGCAGCATTATAGCACATGTCTGCACCCTCTCTAAAGCTCCCACATTCTTCCTATAATGAGGCAACCAGACAAACACAATATTCCAAGTGTTCAGGGTTTTATAGAGCTGCAGCATTACCTTGCTGCTCTCGAACTCAATCCTGTGACTAATGAAGGCCAACACATGCTCCTCAGCAACTTTTATCAATTTGTGTGGCAACTTTGAGGGACCTCTACACTGTTAAAAATCCTGACATTTTGTTTTACTTTTAAATACCCACATGATTTTAATATTTTGTCTGATTTAACTTCCTTGAATATATCAAGCCTTCTTGACATGTAACCTTTAACTCTCATTTGGTAACATTCATAAGAATATTGATAGTAATCTTCAACATCTGTGCAAGGCTGCTGAATAATGAAATCAGTTGAAAATGATCTTAAATCCAAGACCTGTTCCTCACCAGATATTGATTAAGCATACCACTAAGGGTACTGCTTCAAGATTAGTTTTATACTGGGTGGTTACTTTCTCCAATATTTATTAATGTTAGTAAAACTTTTTGATTTACAGGGAACTCTCTCGTTTCATTGCTGCTGGTAGACTACATTGTAAAATAGATAAGGTGAATGAAATAGTAGAAACCAACAGGTATGTGTTACAGAAAGTTGACAAGCTTTCACCAAATTTTTCTTACAATATTTTAACTTGCAAGTATTACTGACCTGATTGTTAATTTTGACTAATTACAGGCCTGACAGTAAGAACTGGCAGTACCAGGAAACCATAAAGAAGGGAGATCTGCTATTGAACAGAGTCCAAAAACTGTCACGAGTAATAAATATGTGATCTGTTTAATGGATGATGATAACTGTCTACAATGGCCATTTAGCTTCTGAATTGTTCTAGTTATTTCTCTTAGTATTTACAAATCATGGGTTTAGTTGGTGCCATTGTTTAACCTTTTATGTATGACAGACTTCAAAGTTTACTTGGCTGTGTAAACAATTTGAGCAACTGTATATAAAATAAACACCTGTTTTCAAATTTGTCTCCAGTACTTTAAAATGTTGATTTCCCATTTTTAAAATTGTGTTTAAATTTTGTACTGGGAAATTAAATGTTTTCAACTGCCTTAGTTTTCTTCCCACTATCATTTAGGTCTGTGTTATTTACACCTTTTGAAACATAGCTGAAACACATCACTTTTTACAATCTAATAAAATAATGTTTGAGTCCAAACATAGAACTCATTTAGGAGGGTAAGCAGCTTTTCAGTTAATTTCCTCCCCTTCTCAATCAAATTTATGGAGGAAATTAAAAGAGCCTAAACTGGGTTCTAGGCAGCAACTATCAAGTATATATCAGCAGTTTTCTGAAGTTAGAGAAGCAAATGGCACTAACAAATGTTATTTGCAGAATGGATGATATTAAATATGAGGTGATGTAGTCAAGTACAAATGATACAAAGCAAGAGGGTTGAAAAGCAACAAGATCAAGGTGTGGAAATTACATTGTTATATTACAAAAAGCATAGCAAGGCACATTGAGTAATAATTTAAAAAATAGTTAATGTGCAACAATTTTAGCCAAAGCTACAGTTTGAGTTTAAATTTTTTAAAAAGATAACCTAAAGGTCACAAAAGATTCCTTATCCCCCGATAAAGAACCATTTCCTTTCTTTACTACTGACCATGTCTAAATTAGTTTCCTTTTGCAGGTGGTCAATGGAGTGTATCAGCAATTTTACTCCACCATTACATTCATCTCTCAAACTAAACTACACAACAGAATCCTCTATATTAATGTAATAGCATTTTGCACTTGGACTGAATTAACAGGATTTTAAAGGAGAACATGGCAGAAATCTTATATGCAGTTTCAAATGAACCATAGCATCCTAATTTAAATTTTAAAAGCAGACCATCCTAAAATATGAAATTGTACCAGGCAATGATCCATAAATTAAGTTTCCTACCCAAGCCAAACTGTCACTTTATCAGGGTTAAAATCAACATGTCAAGGCTTTAGTAGATTTTGTATTTTAATTCCCAAATAGTAGACAGAGACTAGATTTGTTATAAATAACAGTATAAATTATTTTTATTTACAGACCTTGTTACAAAACAAATAGACTATACATTTTCAAATATCGAAAGATTCTGACCCATGACATTTGTTCATGAATTATACAGCAGGCAACACAAAGTCCAGCTGATACCATAGTGACCCAGTGCGCTTCATTATGCGTACTTCTGAAACTATTCACACTATTACACAGGAGGTTGCTTTTAGAACCAAGCTCAGAACAGGAGCAAGATGCTTTGCTATCAGGCGTACATTCACATTTGAGATGTGTAGTGTTAAACTCTTCACATGTCTCTATTGCTTTTGTCATTGCAATTGTTTTATTCCTTACATAAACCTGAATCAGTTCAGGTTTGAGTGCCTATTAAGACAAGAATACTTGTGTTCTAAATGATCAACTCAGCATTTTAAAATAACTCATGAATTTTCAGTATGAGTATAGGTTTTGCTGAGGAACTATTTTATGGGAAGACATACTGTTGACATTGTATTTTCTGGAACATTTTCTAACCCTATTTAATCAACAAAGAACTTTAGGAGATACTCAGCAAAATCCAAGATATTTCCTTTCAAAAAGGCACCATCACCTTCAAAATTGTCACGATGAGAATATTTACATTCCAGTAGTATTAGATACTATGGGACCATGGGTAAAGCTCAAAAGTACAATTATTTTAATGAGCCAAGCTGAACATCAATAGTGCTTTAGACCTCTTTCATAGTCAAAATTATTTAAAACATGGTATTTCAACAAAGGTACAGAAATGTAAAGGCCTTTTTGTTTTGCTCTTGGCTGGTGGTATAACCACATACAAATATACATACAAATCAAAAATTGGTTTCATTTCACAAGTGAAAGATTTACTGATTCCAAATTATTTTAAAGTTTAAGCATAATAAGAAATATTAGGAACTCACTAGGTGGAAAAAACCAAGCTCCTAATCAAAAGTGAACATTTAAATATTTTTAAATGCTCATTTTAAACAGTCATTTTGAAGCAACTATCAGGCACTTTAACTTTTGACTAAAAGCTGCAAAATGTTCAAGTGGTTTTTCAGATGGGTCTGGGATGGTTTTTATTAATGATTTTGTTACACTGGGAGTTAGACAACAAATGAATATATATTAGTGAAATAGTTTTGAGGCTCTCTTCTCTTCTCTTCCCCTCCCCCACTTCCAAAAAATAAATCATTTCACTCCCAAGTTCCAAAATGGATGAAAGTTTTTATAAAAAGTGCCCCCAAAAATCTTGTACTGCAGGTATTTTGCATTAACTGGGCAGTGAATATCTAAACAATAAGGTACATTTACCTGTTATTTATTAATTCCTAAATAAATAAATACCAGATGATTTCAAAATTGTACCAAAACTGGATATAAGAAAATGACCTGTGCAAAAATACATATTTAATATGTACAATTTTAACAAAATATGCATTCTGAAATAGGGATATTTCCATACTTTTGTATAATCCATTAAACAAGAAAATTCAAAATAAAAGGTACAAAAATTGTGACATACTTTATCTCTTAGCTTGTTGAAAATTGGGGTAAGAAAACAGAGTTACAATTGGTAACTGTACCAAAGGAACAAGCTAGCTTCAGTATAAGCCAGTTTTAAAATATCTACTTGGATGCAAAAGGTGTGCCATTTATTACAGCAGAGAGGGGCATTTTTCTTTCCTTTAAGAATTTTCTTAATAGCCTTTTGGAAATGGCATTATTATCAGCGTGAACTGTTCTGTGAATAACTGCAAAATGTGGCTCCTTTTATTGTTTTCCTGCCATTTATACAACAATGATTCTAAGAGTATTTTAGCTATACACTATTTTATATTTTTAAAATTTATATAGAATTCACTACACTGCCCACAAAAAAATTAAGGTTAACTGGGCAAACTGTATTAGTGTATGCTCACATTCTCCAGACTGTGCATAATTTGTCCTAAAATCTAGATTTGGGAGAAAAAGACAACACTAAGCTGACATTGCAAAAATTTGCTTTCTTCTGATATGCTCCCCAATTTTTAGACCAACAGGGAAAATGTTGAAAAGTGTGCAAATATTCACTAAAGTGGTCATTTTAAACATTTTCATGGAAATTTTCATTTCAATTTCATTTTGAAATCCCTGATTTAACATATCTTTTGTTTATTTGACAAACTTACAACACCATCCCTTTTTATTAAAATTTATTCCAAAGTGGGAGTATGGATATAATCTATTAGTGCAAAAAATATTGTGGACTACTGATAAGCCATTAGGGGAGGAAGCAGCATACACTAAAATTTTATTCTCTCACCTTTTAAAACAGGCTGCAAATGCCACCGAACCCCAGTAATTTGTACTATATACACAGTACAAAATAAATCCACGTCATAATGTCTTATTCATAAACTTAAAATTGGTGCATCTGTAGTCCCTACATGATGCAACCTTTTCCAGCTCTCCAGTCTGCTGTATTTCTAGCCAGGGATTAGTTAGAATTTACACAATTTTTTTTTAAGTACTCGCTATAAGCAAATCATTTGCTGGACTAACTTCCCGTTGTTATTTTATTTCCACAATTTTCTGCACAAAAAAGCCAAGATTTGTGGATTTAACAAAAAAACATCAAAATATCAACCTGACACAAGTCAGCATACTTGGCAACTGTTTAGTTCAACTGTAGACAAAGTACACACATCTCTTGGAAAAAATAAATACAACATATCTGCTCTGTGATATAAATTTCCAGTAGATGTTAAGGGGCTATGGAATTCCCATTAAAATAGTAATTATGCTTAAACATTTGGCAGTTCAACATCCAAAACTGTAGCAAATGCACCCATCAGCAGTAAATAGTTAAAAACTGAACCTTTGCATAATTCTCAGATCAGTAGTCATTCTTCTATCTACGTACCTAATACTTAATACTGATTTGAACAACTGCAAGCCCAATTTTATCCATAATGTCCATGTCAATTCAATTTAAAACGTGCCACCACATAAAGTGACATTTCCACAAACTTGGCTTCTGAACCTGTATACAATTTTGATTCTACTGTCCACAGACCTGAGGAACAAGGGAAGTTGAGAAAACTCCAAGGCTTCTTGCAGTTCAGAGTGCCTATTTTTCAATTTTCAAAAAAGATGTCCAGTTTCTTCCAGAAGAACATTTGTTATCATGGTCGAGCCTTTGGCTGAAAAAAAATAACGGTCCAATCATTAAATTCACAATATAAACACTAGAAGACTGCTTACCTAATTTAGCTTACAACAATCCCTACTCTTAAAGAAAGCACACTGAAAATGAATTAATAAATAAAGCCAGCATTAATTGCCCTTTGGAAGATGATGGTGGGACACCCCAAAGCACAACAGTTCCATGCTGTAGGCAATTCCGGAATTTATACTCAATAACAGTGAAGGAATGGCATTTTATTTCTAAGTGATTTGGACAGATCTACAGAAAGTGGAACTCACAACAGTTGTAGAGATCAGAATCAGCACAGAAAGAGGGTCTTTAGCCCATCGCATCCATGTTAACTACTGATTACCCGCCTAGAGTTACCCCATTTACCAGAACTGTGTTTTATATATGCCTTACTAATTCAAGTATTAGTCTAGTTACTACTAAATGTAAGAGTATATGTTCCCCACTCAGATACTGCATTCCAGATTTTATCCACCTTATTTGAAAAATTCTTCCTCACTTCCCCTCTAAACCTCATCTCACTTACCCTAAGTAATAACTTCTGACATTTCTATTATGGTAAGATCCAAGTGGCTGTCTGATAAGTCACTGATAAAACAAAGTTTAAAATTATTCAAGCACAAAAATCTCAAGTTACCTTACCAGTGCTTCAAGGATCAGGTTGTTAAAAAAGCTGTAACAAAAAACTACCTGTCATGGTACGCCAAGGTGTGTAAAGTGAATATGTAGTTGTGAAAGACATGTCAATAGACCAGACTGCTGTGTACTGAAAGCTATCAATCTTTTTGAATATCGTTGGAGCTGCCTTCAGACTGGCCATCACATTCCAGACTGGTGAACCACCTGCTACAGGATGCCCAGCCTCAGACTTCGAGTTTCTGGTCAATGGTGACTTGTAGAATATTTCTGGAGATGGAAATGCCATTGCAAGTCAAGAGTGGGTTGCCAGAATATCACAGTCTTAAACTTGAGGTACATACAGTAAGTTGCTTACCATTTATCAACCCAGGACTGAAATATTTTTATGTTATGCTGGCATGGCCTGCTTTATTTTCTATAGAGTTGCAAATGGAAATGAATTGTTTAGTCAATGAACATCCAACTACCTGGCAAAGGAAGGTCATCCATGAAACTGACATGGCTGGGCCAAAGATACTGCTCTGATGATGTCTTCATAAAATGATCAGCCTCCAACAACTAAAAATTTTCATTTTAGCAACAAATATTAATTTTAAAGGTTCTTAAACAGAAAGAGCAACAAAAGACATTTTACCCTGCATCACCCAATTAGCCTGTTACCTGATTTTTAATAAAATGCTTTTAATGGAAATTGGTGCATATTGAGGTTTGCTCAGTAATATTGTAAATAAAAAGACAGGAATCATTTAACAATAAAAGACAACTGATCACCTCTAGCCAAGAATGTTGTTTACAAGTGAAATGCAATAGTTAAATTTTCCATATGACCAAATAGAATTCAGAGAAGTCTGAGAATCGGAGCGGGAGTGCAGAGGAAGCCATTTTGAATTTTTCATTTTTTTTCCATTGGCGTTCAGAGAGGCGGGACTGCGCAGGCATGTGACGTCGGGCAGTGAAGCGCAGAAGACTTAAAAGGAACAGAGCCATATACAGCGGGCGGTGGAGTGAGCCGGGAGCAGAGTGAAGGCTTAAGGGCTTTGGCGGAAACGGGCGAGGCAAGGAAGGTTTGGTATTCATTTTTTGTTGCTATTTGAGGAGAGGGGGAAGTATGAGTGGGAGGGCAGCTTGTTGTTCTCGGTGTCGGATGTGGGAGGACGTGGAGTCTCCCAGCCTCCCGAACGTCCACATCTGCGCCAGGTGCGCCGAGCTGCAGCTCCTAACAGACCGTGTTAGGGAACTGGAGCTGCAGCTCGATGACCTTCATCTGGTCAGGGAGAGTGAGGAGGTGATAGAGAGGAGTTACAGGCAGATGGTCACACCGGAGCCACAGGAGGCAGACAAGTGGGTCACGGTTAGGAGGGGGAAGAGGAAGAGTCAGGTAATAGAGAGTATCCCGGTGGCTGTGCCCCTTGTCAATAAGTACTCCTGTTGAGTACTGTTGGGGGGGACAGCTTACCTGGGGGAAGCAACAATGGCCGTGCCTCCGGCACTGAGTCTGGCCCTGTAGCTCAGAAGGGTAGGGAAAGGAAGAGGAGGGCAGTAGTAATAGGGAACTCGATAGTTAGGGGGTCAGATAGGTGATTCTGTGGACAGTCTGGAGACCCAGATGGTAGTTTGCCTCCCTGGTGCCAGGGTCTGGGATGTTTCTGATCGCGTCCAAGATATCCTGAAATGGGAGGGAGAGGAGTCAGAGGTCGTGGTACATATAGGTACCAATGACATAGGCAGGAAAAGGGAAGAGGTCCTGAAAGGAGAATATAGGGAGTTAGGAAGGGAGTTGAGAAAAAGGACCGCAAAGGTAGTAATCTCGGGATTACTGCCTGTGCTATGCGACAGTGAGAGTAGGAATGCAATGAGGTGGAGGATAAATGTGTGGCTGAGGGATTGGAGCAGGGGGCAGGGATTCAAATTTTTGGATCATTGGGACCTCTTTTGGCGCAGGTGTGACCTGTACAGAAAGGACGGGTTACACTTGAATCCTAGTGGAACCAATATCCTGGCGGGGAGGTTTGCGAAGGCTACTGAGGAGACTTTAAACTAGAATGGTTGGGGGGGTGGGAATCAAATTAAAGAGACTCGGAGAGAGGAGGTTAGATCACAAATAGAGAAAGCTAGTAGACAGTGTGTGAGGGAGGATAGGCAGGGGACAGAGATCAGGAGCACTCAGACCAAAGATGTAGGGGATAAGGAAGAAAAAGATAACTAAGTTGTTTGCTCCATTAAGGATAAACAGTAAGAGATGGAGAGTTTCTTAAATGCATCTATTTTAATGCTAGGAGCATTGTAAGAAAGGTGGATGAGCTGAGAGCATGGATTGATACCTGGAAATATGATGTTGTAGCTATTAGTGAAATGTGGTTGCAGGAGGGATGTGATTGGCAACCAAAATATTCCAGGATTTCGTTGCTTCAGGTGTGATAGAATAGGAGGGGCAAGGGGGGAGGTGTTGCATTGCTGTCAGAGAAAATATAACAGCGGTGCTCTGGCAGGATAGATTAGATGACTCGTCCAAGGAGGCTATTTGGGTGGAATTGAGGAATAGGAAAGGTGTAGTGATGCTTATAGGGGTGTATTATAGACCACCTAATGGGGAGCGAAAATTGGAGGAGCAAATTTGTAAGGAGATAGCAGATATTTGTAGTAAGCACAAGGTTGTGATTGTGGGAGATTTTAATTTTCCACACACAGACTGGGAAGCCCATTCTGTAAAAGGGCTGGATGGTTTGGAGTTTGTCAAATGTGTGCAAGATAGTTTTTTGCAGCAATACATACAGGTACCAACTAGAGAAGGGGCAGTGTTGGAACACCTGTTAGGGAATGAGATAGGGCAGGTGACAGAGGTATGTGTTGGGGAGCACTTCGAGTCCAGTGATCACAATACCATTAGTTTCAATATAATTATGGAGAAGGATAGGACTGGACCCAGGCTAACTTTGAGGAGATGCGAAAGGATTTAGGAGTGGATTGGGACAATTTGTATTATGGGAAGGATGCAATAGAGAAATGGAGGTCATTTAAAGGTGAAATTTTGAGGGTACAGGATCTTTACGTTCCTGTTAGGTTGAAAGGAAAGGTTAAAAGTTTGAGAGAGCCATGGTTTTCAAGGGATATAGGAAACTTGATTCAGAAAAAGAGAGGGATCTACAATAAATACAGGCAGCTTGGAGTTAATGAGGTGCTCAAGGATTATAAAGAATGTAAAAAGAATGTAAAAAGAATCTCAAGAAAGAAATTAGAAAAGCTAAAAGATATGAGGCTGCTTTAACAAGTAAGGTGAAAATAAATCCAAAGGGTTTCTACAGTTATATTAATAGCAAAAGGATAGTGAGGGATAAAATTGGTCCCTTAGAGAATCAGAGTGGACGGCTATAAGTGGAGCCAAGAGAGATGGGGGAGATTTTGAACAATTTCTTTTCTTCGGTATTCACTAAGGCAAAGGATATCGAATTGTGTAAGGTAAAGGAAACAAGAAGGGTAGTTATGGAAAGTATGACAATTAATGAAGGGGAAGTACTGGTGCTTTTAAGGAATATAAAAGTGGATAAGTCTCCGGGTCCGGACAAGATATTCCCTAGGACCTTGAGGGAAGTTAGTGTGGAAATAGCAGGGGCTCTGACAGCATACTTCAAATGTCATTAGAAACTGGCATGATACCAGAGGATTGGCGTATTGCTCATGTGGTTCCATTGTTTAAAAAGGGTTCTAAGAGTAAACCTAGCAATTATCGGCCTGTGAGTTTGATGTCAGTGGTGGGTCAATTGATGGAAAGTATTCTTAGAGATGGTATATATAATTATCTGGATAGACAGGGTCTGATTAGGAACAGTCAACATGGATTTGTGCGTGGAAGCTCATGTTTGACAAACTTTATTGAATTTTTTGATGAGGTTACTAGGAAAGTTGACGAGGGTAAAGCAGTGGATGTTGTCTATATGGACTTCAGTAAGACCTTTGACAAGGTTCCACACGGAAGGGTAGTTAGAAAGATTCAATCGTTAGGCATTAATATCAAAGTAGTAAAATGGATTCAGCAGTGGCTGGATGGGAGACGCCAG
This sequence comes from Mobula birostris, assembly GCF_030028105.1. Taxonomy (NCBI): domain Eukaryota; kingdom Metazoa; phylum Chordata; class Chondrichthyes; order Myliobatiformes; family Myliobatidae; genus Mobula; species Mobula birostris. The sequence goes on along the minus strand of NC_092385.1, from coordinate 30,664,290 downwards.
AGCGTAGTGGTGGATAACTGTGTGTCAAATTGGAGGACGGTGTGTAGTGGTGTGCCTCAGGGATCTGTACTAGGTCCAATGTTGTTTGTCATATATATTAATGATCTGGATGATGGGGTAGTAAATTGGATTAGTAAGTATGCAGATGATACTAAGATGGTGGCATTGTGGATAATGAAGGAGGTTTTCAAAGCTTGCAGAGAGATTTAGGCCACTTAGAGGAGTGGGCTGAAAGATGGCAGATGGAGTTTAATGCCGAAAAATGTGAGGTGCTACATTTTGGTAGAACTAATCAAAATAGGACATACATGGTAAATGGTAGGGCACTGAAGAATGCTGTAGAACAGAGGGATCTAGGAATAATGGTGCATAGTTTCCTGAAGGTGGAATCTCATGTGGATAGGGTGGTGAAGAAAGCTTTTGGTATGCTGGCCTTTATTAATCAGAGCACTGAGTATAGGATTTGGGATCCAATGTTGAAATTGTATAAGGCATTGGTAAGGCCAAATTTGGAGTATTGTGTACAGTTCTGGTCACCGAATTATAGGAAAGATGTCAATAAAATTGAGAGAGTACAGAGGAGATTTACTAAAATGTTGCCTTGGTTTCACCTCCTAAGTTACAGAGAAAGGTTGAACAAGTTAGGTCTTTATTCTTTGGAGCATAGAAGGTTGGGGGGGACTTGAAAGAGGTGTTTAACATTATGAGGGGGTTGATAAGAGTTGATGTGGATGGCTTTTCCATTGAGAATGGGGGAGATTCAAACAAGAGGACATGAGTTGAGAGTTAAAGGGCAAAGGTTTAGGGGTAACATGAGGTGGAACTTTACTCAGAGAGTGGCAGCTGTGTGGAATGAGCTTCCAGCAAAAGTGGTTGAGGCAGGTTCAATGTTGTCATTTAAAGTTAAATTGGATGGATATCTGGACAAGAAAGGAATGGAGGGTTATGGGCTGAGTGCAGGTCGGTGGGAATAGGTGAGAGTAAGAGTTCGGCACGGACTAGAAGGGCCGAAATGGCCTGTTTCTGTGCAGTAATTGTTATATGGTTAAATGACTTGCAAACTTTTTTTCCAATTAGGGAAGAGGGTGTGCTTAAATATCCACAAGGCCCCCTTTTCCTTCTCCCTGGGCCTCCTGTCCCATGATCCTCTCATATCCCTTTTGCCAATCACCTGTCCAGCTCTTGGCTCCATCCCTCCCCCTCCCGTCTTCTCCTATCATTTTGGATTTCCCCCACCCCCTCCCACTTTCAAATCTCTTACTAGCTCTTCTTTCAGTTAGTCCTGACGAAGGGTCTCGGCCCAAAACGTCGACTGTACCTCTTCCTATAGATGCTGCCTGGCCTGCTGCGTTCACCAACAACTTTGATGTGTGTTGCTGTTGTTTATGCAAGCTACCTTCAACAGAATTGGTCTTTGTATTAGTAGAGACATGTTGGACTATAAATGCAGCTTGCCAAGCCCAAGAAATTTGTAAAACTCCTCAGTCAACTTTTTCAGTACGAAAACTATTAGATTGCTCAGATACAAAAGTCCTTTAACCCCATTTTCCCTGAACAGCTCCTTATGGATTTCACTTGTTGTTCGATAAGACAGATATTCTTGCTGACAAAGTAGGGTTGCTGCTAAATTCTGACCTCCAACATTGAAACAGAATACAATATAAAAACTTAAATTATTAACATTCTTCACAACATGAAAGCATCATTTTTGTTATATTTCACAGATAATACCAAGAGTACTGCACTAATCAAGAACAAATGAGATAAAGTTATAATTTTGGTGCAAAGTCCTTGATTTTCAAGAACTTGTAGGCTGTTGTAGGAACAAATAGATTAAATAGGACAACATTAAAGGCAATAGAAATGTTTGCATAACAATAGTATAATTTAATATTTGGCAAATTCCAAACCTAACCAAAATCATATGGTGGGAACAGGATTGAGAGGTACTCTTAACACATGGCAACTTTGTCATACATTTCTATTTCATACCTGATGGAGGAGAGTGTTGTTGGAAATCCCTGGAGTTCCTGGGATCATACTAGCCTGCTTCGAATGAACATTGTTTACCACAGGTGATTTGGCGATCTTGTTCGATTTGTTACCAGTGTTTATGGTGCTTGAACCTGGTGAGCTTTTCCGTTTCTTCCCTTCCAGCTTGTCCAGTGGTACGTGTGGGTGTGAAAAGCTACCATGCAAGTTTGCAGATTGTTCGCTGGATTGATGGACAAATGGCCCTAGTGAAAGAGTGGAATCACTACTGTTCATAACCACACTCATCCGTTTAATCGATTCTGCAGGAATCCCCATTTGAAGCCCTTTTCCTGACTGGTCATGTTTGAAACCTAAAGAATTAATTTTGTTTGTACAATTGAGGCCAATGTTGTGGGTACTGCTGTGAGATGATGAGACACATGATGAGTAATTAGACGTCCCTAGACTTCCAGAATTCACACAATTTTTCTTCAGAGATTCTGCGGAATGAGTGGAAGAATGCAATGGCAGTGCAGAAATATTTCTTCTCTTCTTTCCAGAACTGCTGCTGTTATTGTTGCTACTGGAGTTACTATTACTGTTACTGCTGGTAGATGAAGGGTCTTTAGGTTTAAAAGACTTGCTGGGTTTCACTTTTTGAGGTTTATTAAACACATGTGAAGGAACGGAAGAAAGCCCAGAAGGCATCACAGAAGGTGAAGATATATGTCTAGATTGCATACAATAAGCAGGGTCCATGGCGCCCAAGGCAGCAGGGTGAGCATTCAGAGTAGTTGCATATGATAGCACAGATTTACTTTCGATTGATGTAAATGGAGAAGAAACCAACACTGGAGATGTCAATGAGGAGGACACTGTTGTAGAGGAGACAAAACCTGCAGTATTGACACTGGAATGCGACTGCTGTGAGGGAATCATGCCAGTGCTGTGAGGGACTGACTGTGTCGATGTTGGACTATCCACTGCAGGAGGAATTTTTCTGAAAGAGATAAAAAATCAACATTTTTTTTAAACTTTCAAAATTGAGTATTTTAACTGAAAACTGACTTCACAAATACCCATCTAGACAAAAACTTGAAAAAAACAATGATTTAATTTAGCCACCATTATCTATCTAGTTAACAGATACAATTAAAATTTAAGGTTTAATATTTTCAGCTTGTAGAGTAATAAAATTAATCACTAAATTAATCAATCTACAATATATTTTTATTTTCAGAGGTCTAATCTTTTGACTTTAAAGAATAATCTCACCATTTCAGTTTCACAGTCTCCTTACATTTTCATTATCTGCTCTATTTGCAGATCTCAGGCTATTTGGTTTATTCTCTCAGCTCTATCTGACTATGAAGAAGTTTCCTCTATATTGTTCAGATTCTGTGTTGAATCAATATTTATCCAGAGTGTTCAGCATATTACCCAGACAGGGTGGATTACTGGACAACTTTTGCAATTTTGGAAGTTACCTTTTAGCAAAAGATGAGATGCAAGTCGAGGCTGCACATGCAGTCAGGTTGATATGAAAGATTCCATATGTGAAAAGCAGCAGAGGAGTTCTCATGGCTTCCATGTTGAGTTTTCTCAAAACCTTCATTTGCATACTGCCTCTTAGCACTTGGGAACTTGTCAGTTATGAACTTATGCACTGCCTCAAACTAGTACCTTGCTTAGCCAAGTAGATATTAGATATTTAGATATTTCCCTCAATGAACTATACACAGGAAGACTGGAGCCACTGTTTTCCTCTCTCTATATATATTTTTTATTTTTTATATATATATATATATATATATATATATATATATATATACATACACACACTGTATATATATATATATATATATACACATATACACACACACACATATATATACACACACACACGCACACACATATACGCACACACACACGCGCACACACACGCATACACACGCACATACACACGCACATATATATATATATATATATACACACACATATATATACACACACACATACATACACACAGTTGAAGTCATAAGTTTACATACACCTTAGCCAAATACATTTAAACTCAGTTTTTTTGCAATTCCTGACATTTAATCCTAGAAAACATTCCCTGTCTTAGGTCAGTTAGGATCACTACTTTATTTTAAGAATGTGAAATGGCAGGATAATAGTAGAGAGAATGATTTATTTCAGCTTTTATTTCTTTCATCACTTTCCCAGTGGGTCAGAAGTTTACATACACTTTGTTAGTATTTGGTATCATTGCCTTTAAATTGTTTAACTTGGGTCAAACATTTTGGGTAGCCTTCCACCAGCTTCTCACAGTAAGTTGCTGGAATTTTGTTCCATTCCTCCAGACAGAACTGGTGTAACTGAGTCAGGTTTGTAGGCCTCCTTGCTCGCACACGCTTTTTCAGCTCTGCCCACAATTTTTTTTTTATATTTTATATATATATTAAACCCTGACACCTGATTATGCCATAATATTCCTGATTATTCCATAATACTCCTGGCTCTCCTCCTCCAGTCTATTCTCAATAGAATTAAGGTAATCAAAATTCTCATGCGCTGCCTCACACTGTCATGTTTACTCATACTCCTGTGATATATTTGGATCAAAAGTTTTCACCCTTGGTTTCAAATCCATCCACAGACCTTCCTTCAATCTCATCGTCTTACGTATTACCTCACAGAAGGAATCCGCTCAGCCCATCAGGTCCATGTCAGCTCCCAACAAACCTACCACTCCTTATTTTCCCAGTAGGCTTTCAACACATTCTAACCTCCTGTTAACCTAATTCATTTCCCATATAGCTGCTAAGTAGTAATATTCTGTGGCCATTGCAATTACAAGCACATCTTGGGAAGCAGAACAAACCCAAACCCATCAAGTGGAAACCCACAGAATCATGGGGAGAATATGCAAACACTAACGTCTGTGAATCCCTGCCAAACAAGCCTTCAAGATAATGTGAACACACCCATTTTTGGTCCCGTGTGTACATCAATTTTATTACCAGTGGTACCAACCCTTGAGCTGCCCCAATCCTCTGTTTTTGAAGTCCTCTCTATACCTTACTGTGTCTGTACCTTTCTCTCCTCCAGGACCAGATTTGTGAACACTTTCCCCAACTCCTCTTGAGGCCTAGCGTAAAATTTTGATAATGATTTTAAGAAGAAATTTGGGAAGTTTTACAAAGTGAAAGGCATTATATAATTATATAGTTATATGGAATCCTGAGCAATATTTATCAATAAACCATCAATAAAAGCAAATATCTGGTTGTGGTCTTTCATTGTCGTCCACAGGACCCTGTTGTGTACAAACCAGCTACTTCATTTTTCAACCTATAAATAATTAATTAACCATCTTCTGCAACGTCTGATTGAATTTGCATGGAACAACTTTCATAAGTCTGAAAATGGAAAACCTTAACTTTTTTTTGTTATGTACTTACTTCCACATCTGTGAATTAAGATGTTTTTCAACCATGGAGCTAAATGCACAACGAAAGTGGTCCCATCGTCTGTCAAACACAAAGCAGCCTCGGCCAATGTGTCGGCTTCCAAAGGCGCAAAGCTAATTCAAAACAAGATTGTTGAAGAAAAATTCAGAATGATTGAAGAAATTGGGATTAATTTATTGGACAAGTTACACAGAATATTATTTGTTGACAGAAATAATTCAAACATATGCAATATTTGATATTAAATGACACAACACTGAACTTTTCCAGCTATTTTTACAATGTCTAACATTGAAGAACAAAATATCTCGTTTTGCTATTTGCTAAACTCACAGCTGCTGGTCGAGGGTGATGTCCAGAATAATGGCAGTCTAGCTTTTCTACCAATTCCTCTTTCTCTTCACATTCTCCCTCATCACTAGACAACCTAGACACCGAGTCTTGTCCAACAAGTGAGGGGTGAAATTCATGTACCGATGCAGTATCAGTGATGGTATTGCCACTGTGCTGTAATGAACTGGCAGGCCTTCAAAAAAAAACAAAGTTAACACTTGTGATCAGTCTCTGGAAAGATCTAGAATTTTATACCAAATACATCAAGAAAGACAAGTTTGTTTTGCATTACAAATAGCTTGTAACAGGACCCACGTCAAAACCAAACATTAACTTTTGAGGCATACAGCACTGCATAAAGTTCTCACTTTGCCAAATCATTACCAGATAGAATATGTTTACAAAACCATGGGTGAAAAGGGATAGAAACAGGGACCATTGGTCTGACTAAATATGGAAAATGACTAATTATTGATCACAAAGATTACTTATTGTATTCAATCACTTATCATATTTATATTAAACTCATCAGAAATTTGCCTATCCCTTCTACTATGGTTGTGGTCAGTAAGCAAATGGTAAGTTTGAATGTTTATCACTTTTTAAAAGTATATTAAGACCTCTAAATGATCTTGTATTTCAAGAGCATGGCTTGCAGCAATCCGCAAGACTCACAGCCCCTTCAGCCTTCTAACAGGATCAAGGTTACTCAGTTCAGGTGACACCTGATTCTAAAATTCTATCAAAAATCTATCAAGTACAGCAGGAGCCCCCAATTTTTTTTGCACCACAGACCCGTTTAATATTGACAATATTCTTGCGGACTGGCCTACTGGGTGGTGGGGGGGGGGGGGGGGGGAGAGGGTGGCTGCTCAAGCAGGGTTAAACTCACCTCAACATGTCTTTTACAATTAGGAATGCCAACTTTCACACTCCCAAAGAAAGAACAAAAGTAGCAGTCAAATCCCAGGAAACTTGTGTTTACCCCATAAAGGACTACTATGACCATGAAGCCTTGCGCGGGCACCTGTGTGCGCATGCGTGACATGCCAGTATGTGACGTGCGCATGCGAGTAGGCGCCGATTTTTTTCCACAAATCGGTTTTGGCTTAATCTTCCCGACTACACTGTACATACATTATTTCTACTTTATATGTGTACTTATCATATCATTCCTGCTTTTACTATATGTTAGTGTTATTTTAGGTTTTATGTGTTACTAGACAATGGGGTGACCCGTTGGGGCACCCCTTGAGAGGAGGGTAGGGCAGTCTGATGTGACCAGAATGAACATTAAATTTTCCTGAATACTATTGGCATCTCTTTGATTTGGAAATTAAAGAAAAAGAAACTCAGCTTATTAAAGAAGAAAGGGGTATAGCAAGACAAATGTGACCAGAATGAACATTAAGTATCCATGAAGTAAACTTGAAGGAATCAGGCTTGCTGGGTCGGGTCTGGAATTAAATGTCCGATGTAATGATGGATTTTGCCTTGAATAATCACAGAAGGATTCCATCAATTCCTAGTTGGCATCAAAGGATGTCATTTGGAGGAGGCAATTGTATTGTCTGATGTTCTTCCTGAACTTGTTTGCAATAGGTTCATCATTGCTGTACAAATTGAGGAGTTCATTAGGTAGAGGCTGCAAATTGCCTATCCTGACCTGTCCCTTCGTACAGCAGGAATGTGCGGTTTCTCCAGTGAATAGGAAGGCACGACAGTGAAGGCATACTCTCGTCATCGAACCAACATCAGCAGAAATGTGATGGCATGCGAGTCCTGCATTTTGCCTTGCTCTTTCTCTGTCGAGGTATTGTCATCGAAAGTGGCCATTGTTGTCTTGAGCAACTCTCGCAATAATTATTCTGTGCTGCATATTCTTGAGTTGATCTTTCCTTTTCTTCTCTGTCTCTTCCTCTCTCCTCCTTCTCTGCCTGTTTTTGTCATTCTGGAGATGCACAGCCCTTTCATCCTTCGTCTCTTCATCTCTACCATTTGTTCTTTCTCTCTGATCCTGGAGTCGTGCGGCCCTGGCCTGATCGGATTCTTGTTCCCTCCACAGTCTGTGCCTATTGTTGTCATTTTGGAGATGTGCATGCCTGTCCTCCTCTTTCTCGTCTTCTCTCATCTTTTTTGTCCTGACTCTTTGATCCTGAAGTCATGCGGCTCCGGCCTCATCCGATTGTTCTCTCCCTCTTCTTGCTGCTTCCCGATGACGTTTGATGTCATCTCTTGACCATAATGTCCCCCTTCTCTTTCCACGCGGCATAATTAGGCTATCCATACATTTTTACCCTAGTGCCGGATAGGAAGCAGTAACACCAAAGCCTCCAAGCTGCTGAGGCTGGCCGTGCGCATGCGTCGGGCTGTGACGTTGCGGTCTCCATGGAAGGTGGAAGCGGCTCTGTGAGCATGGTGAGGCGCTGCTGAGGCTGGCCGTGTGCATGCGTCGGGCTGTGGCATCCCGATTTCCATGATGGCTGATCGGGTCTCGGGTGAAAGGCAGCCTGCTGATTTTTGGCAAATAAGCAATTTTATATGAATATATAACCCTGAACTTTGCCTGCATTCTGTAAGTTAGTGCATTTTAATTCGATTTAGCCAAAAAAAGTGCCGCTCTGATGCACCGTTTGCGCTAATTGGAGGTCACAAACAGACAGACAGACAGAGCGTGTGACCAGAATGAACATTAAGTATCCATGAAGTAAATTTGAAGGAATCAGGCTTGCCGGGTCAGGTTTTAATAGTATATAGATTTGGTAGGTTATTTTTTGGGTCTGGGAATGCTCAAAAATTTTTCCCATATAAATTAATGGTAATTGCTTCTTTGCTTTATGCCATTTTGGCATGAAGGGTTTCAGAGGAACGCTCTACCTTAGTGGGGGAAATACGGAACGAGGGCGATCCTGTATGGGACAAACCAATTTAGCCCAATGTACAGGATGTCCTGGCAAATACGGGACAGTTGGCAACCCTGTGTTCAAGTTCAACAGTGCGTGACAGGGAATGAGGAAAGATGCAGCTGACTCGTATCGTTTCCTCACGGCCCAGTAGCACATGCTTTGCGGCCCGGCGGTTGGGGATCGCTGAAGTACAGTCTTAGAGAAACAAACATCTATTATCTCCTATAGCAGAGAGAGTATGCAATTATAAATCTGAGTGAAGACTTCCTATGATCTGTCCTTGACATATGGTCCTGTATTCTTGAGTGTTCACAGTGAACATATTTCATGATGCCGTACTTTCGAACACCTTCCTGGAAGCGTATCCATGATTAGCGTTAGGGAAACTGATGTACCAGTATGCAAGTATTAAACTATTAATTTAACAATTTAGCAAAATGAGCAGTTTATAGGCAAGTGCACACTTCTAAACCCAATGCTTTTGTATGTCCAAATTTTGCAAATGCACTTTATTGGTGAATTTATCACTACTCAAGTCCATGATCCTATTGACCCATTAAGCAATTATCTTGAATTATTTTTCCCTTTGTTTCAAAATCATTGAAGACTTGCACCAATACAAAATCTACTTAATATAATGCCAATTATTTTTTCATGACTGGTTTTAAAGAACGTATTAAACTACTGACCTACAACACAAATCTATGCACTAGGGGCTGTCATCATAGACACTATTTCTTGTTTGAATTGAGGTGTAAATAATCCTGTCAGACAGTCCATACAATTACTTTCAAAAGTGCAATTGGGTGAAACTGACAGAAACATAATTAAACATTTGACATTTCATATCTGTGAACAGACCTGAAAGTACTTGAATATTTACTTATTTATTTAGAGATACAGTGTGGAATAGTTCCTTCCGGCCCTTTGAGCCACACCACCAATTTAGCCCCAGCCTAATCACTGGACAATTCACAATGACCAATTAACCTACTAACCAGTACGTCTTTGGACTGTGGGAGGAAACAGGCGCACCCAGAGTAAATCTACACGTGGACGGGGAGGACATACAAAACTCCTTACAGATAACTTCAGAAAGGAACTCTGAACTCCAATGCCCCGAGCTAAAATAGTGTTGTGTAACCACGACGCTATAGTGGCACCTGAATTGAACATTTTGAATGCTTAAGTGGAGTTGAACTGTTTAAAAAAAAATAATCTGTAGCAGGTAGGCAACATTAATGGAAGATTCAAAATAAAGGATAACTATCATTCCAATTTGCAAATGTTCAGTTACAAGTTAATACATTACCACTACAGTACCATTCATTGCACCAATTCAGACGCATTAGACAAAAGTTAAAAGGAAAGATACTTGAAGACAATACACAACCCCTAATGTGTGCTAACTCTGCCTGGACACATTCCAAGCAGTTTTACCAACTGGCCTCTCTAGTCAGAGACTCAAGGTGAAGCAAAACTGGCTATAAATTGAGCAACCAGTGCAGAACCCAAGTTTTCAATTAGGCTGTATACAAAAATCACAAAGGGCTTGTACAAATAGAGCCTTTTTTCCAGATTTATAGCAAAATCACAAAAAGTTACATGATATTATGCAAGTAACATGGACAACAACACTATGTTTGCTCTGTCCTCAAGTTTCTTTTAAAGATGATAATCACTCAAGTAAATCACATTCACAAGCTTTCAGAATTTTTGTGATTTTTCAATGTCCTCTCCATCAAAACAGCTATGTTGGTCCAATGCTGGACACCAAATCATACTGTATTTGATAGTTCAAGCAAACTAGATAAAGACAGCTCAATTAAAGAGAACATTCCATCAAACAAATTGTCACAGGGGTTCAGGTCGAACTTGCAGGAAATTATAACTACTAAATTCTGATCGTCAAGGTAAGTTATGTTCAAATTCATCTATAGTTAGAGATTGAACAATACTTGCAGTTTAGTTTGTAAGAATGACTGCAGACAGGTACAGAGAGGTATCTATCAGCCAATGCAGTTAGGGGATAAATTGTGTAAGGTATTGGATTTATATCAGCATGCAACAATTTGTAGGTTTATATCATATTTTTAATAATTTTGAATAAAATGTTATACTATTTAAATTTTATTTATTTGAGCTTTTTTTAAAAAGACTACATGAACTTTGTAGCAGAGGTCTCTGTTATGGGGCATTATAACCCTTGACCAGATTTTTCTCAAAAGGATAAATTCAGGATGCACAAGAAAACTACCTACACCTCCAACCTCAAAAATACATATGGAACTCAAATTTCCTTATTCCTCAAACTGCAAGTTACCTGTTAAAAGTATTTGAAAAACATTTTAAAAATCCATTTTTATTTCTTATACTTGTGATTTTCAGCAGGGTTCCCAGTTGTAATTAGAAAACTGATCTTCAATTCCTCGAGACTCCAAAACAATCAATGACAGATTTGTGTAGCCTAACCCAGAATGCTGGGCTAATTTAGATGAATGCAAGTTTGAGTGGCTTGCAAAAGTGAAATCCAACAGCTGGGTGCTGCACCTGGAGGTGGTTTAAACTAGAGTTGCAAGAAGGTGGGAGACAGGGTGCCAGAACAGGAAGTCGAGTGGTTGTGGAGAAAAATGTTATCAAGCCTAAATAGAAAGTCAGGAATCAAAAATTTGAACATGGTGGGACTAATGCAAGAAGTATTGTAGGAAAGTCAGATGAGCTTTGGACATGGATCGGCATGTGGAATTACAACATTGTGGCTATTAGTGAGACCTGGGCGCAGAAACAGCAACTGGCAGCTCGCCTACTGAGGCTTTATGGGTAAAATAGAGAAATAAAAAAGGAATGGCCACATTAACAGGAACGAAACTATATTATAGACTATTTAACAGTCTGCAGGATTTAGAGGAGCAAATTTATAGAGAGATCACAGACTGTTGCATGAAACATTAAGTGGAAATAGCAGGTGATTTTAACTTTCCACATATTGACTACTATAATAGGGCTAAATGGTAAAAGGTTTGTCAAACGTCTTCAGATAAGTATTCTTAAACAGCACATGGAAGTCTCCATGAGAGAGAGAGTGCGATACTAGATCTCTTATTGGAGAATGAGACAGAGCAGGTGACAGAAGATTCTGTAGGGAAACACTGCATCTTATGATCATAATGTCATTTGCTTGAAGATAATTATGGAGAAGGATAGGTCTGGAACTTGGGTTGAGATTCTAAATTGGAGAAGGGACAATTTTTATGGTATCAGAAAGGATCTGGCAAGTTTGGATTGGGACAGGTTATCTGGCAAAAGCATACTCGGTAAGTGGGAAGCCTTCAAAAGTGAAATTTTGAGAGACAGAGTTGGCATGTTATCATCAGAAAAAAAGGCAAGGATAACAGATTTAGGGAACTTTGGTTTTTGAGAGATATTGAGGCCCTGGTTAAGAATAGGATGATGATAATAGTATTGGAAGGTAGGAACAATTATGCACTTGAGGAATATAAGAAATTCAAGAGAACTCCTAAGGAGGAAATCAGGAGGGCTAAAAGGCGGCATGAGGTTGCTCTAGCAGACAAAGTGAACAAAAATCCTAACGAGTTTTACAGATATATCAAGAGCAAAAGGATAGCGAGGGGCAAAATGAGTCACCAGGAAGATTACAGTGGTAATCTGGGCATGGAGCCAAGAGATGGGGGAGATCTTGTATGAGTTTTTTGCATTTGTATTTACCCTGGAGACAGAGACAGACAGAGAGTCTACCAAAGTGAGGCAAAGCAGCAGCAAGGTCATGGACCATATACAGATTGCAGAGGAGGTGGTGTTTGCAGTCTCAAGGCAAATTAGGGTGGTTAAATCCCCAACCCGACAAAATATTCACTCATGCCCTGTGGGAGGCTAGTGTAGAAACTGCAGGGGCCCTAGCAGAGATATTTAAAACAATCTTAGCCATGGGTAAGGTGCTGGAGGATTGAATGATAGCTAATGTTGTTCCACTGTTTAAGAAAGGCCCTAAGATTAAGCCAGAAAATTATAGGCTGGTGAGCTTGATATCAGTAGTGGGTAAGTTATTGGAAGGTATTCTAAGGGACTGGATATACAAGTATTTCAATAGAGGGGGACTGATTAGGGATAGTCAACATGGCTTTGTGCGTAGTAGATCGTGTCTAACCAATCTTAAGACTTTTTCGAGCAAATTACCAGGAAAGTTGATGAAAGCAAGGCAATGAATGTTGTCTATGTGGACTTTAACAAGGCCTTTGAACGTCCTGCATGGGATGTTGGTCAAAAAGGTTCAGTTGCTCTACATTCAAGATGAGGTAGCAAATTGGATTAAACATTGGCTTCATGGGAGAAGCAAGGGAGTGGTTGTAGATGGTTGCCTCTCTGACTGGAGGCCTGTGACAAGTGGTGTACCATAGGGATCGGTGCTGGATCTGTTGTTGTTTGTCATCTATATCAATGAGCTGGATGATAATGTGGTTAACTGGATCAGTAAATTTCTGGATGACACCTAGACCGGGGGTGCAGTGGACAGCGAAGAATACTATGAAAACTTGCAGCAGGATCTGGACCAACTAGAAAAATTAGCTTAAAAATTGCAGGTGGATTTAACGCAGACAAGTGTGAGGTGAGGTGTTGCACTTTGGGAGAACCAAAAGGTAGGTCTTGCACAGTGAATGGTAGGGCACCAACAAGTGCTGTAGAACAAAGGGATCTGGAACACAGGTACACAACTCATTGAAAGTGGCATTATAGATAGATAGGGTCTTAAAGAAAGCTTTTGGCATTGTCCTTCATAAACCAACGTATTAAGCACAGGAGTTGGAATGTTATGTTGAAATTGTGTAAGACGTTGTTAAGGCCTAATTTGGCATACCGTGTGCAGTTTTGGTCACCTATCTACAGGAAAGATGTCAATAAGATTGAAGGAAAATTTACAAGGACTTTATTCCTTGGAACATAGAAGATTGAGGGGAGATTTGATAGAGGATACAAAATAATGAGGGGTACAGATAGGTTAAATGTAAGCAGACTTTTTCCATTGAGGTTTGCTGAGACCATAACTAGAGGACATGGGTGAAAGGTGAAATAATTAAATTGACCATGAGGGGAAACTTTTCAGAGGGTGGTCAGCATGTGGAACAAGCTGCCTGCGCAAGTAGTGGATGCAAATTCGATTTCAATATTTAAGAAAAATTTGAATAGGTGCATGGTTGGGAGGGCGATGGTCCAGATGCAGGTTGATGGAACTAGGCAAATTAATGGTTCAGCATGGACTAGATGGACCAAAGGGCTATTCTGAGCTGCAATGTTCTACAATTCTATGAGCTTCAGTTGGTTCTATGTACACTCAGAATCTCCACTAATTTTTATTTGCCTGATTAATTTTACACAAAATACTAATGATCTCCATCAGGTTTAGTGCATACTTTGCATCATATACATTTTTAAGCTTCATTATCCGTTCAAGTTTACCATACCTTGGAAGACTTGAATTGTTAAATTTGGTTTTTCCAGACACCGTCTGTTTTACATCCGATGCAATATTTCCATGGGAATTCTGATGCAATTCCTGGGAAGGTTTAGATGGCGAGGGATGCGATTCCCTGAGAAGGGGTGTCTGGTGATGATGTTCAGAGATTCTATGCGATTCTTTTTCCCTGGGTTTGTTTTTGTGCTCAGCCAACAATAGGTCAAAATGTTTCCTACGACCTAATACTGCTCTCCGTTGGCTCAAGGAATGTGTCTGAAAAGAAAAAAAATATAAATTTCTAAATATTAACCTTAACATTTATATTTACCTTTCCATAAATAACTTCAAATGCCTATATTATACAGACTTGTACAGATGATATATAGACTATATTATTTTGATTACATTTTGAATAATACATTTAGCATTTATTAGAAATCAGATGACAAATAATAAGCAAGTAAAGCGGTGTACAATTAAGATAAAAACACTCAGTACAATTCAGGGAAGAAAGGGAAGAATTGAGTTTTGTGTTTGAAATTGTGTCACTTTGTCAATTCTTGTCTTCGTGTTCCTAGTCAGAGCTCAACCATTAACTTGAAAATCAATTAGCAGACTATGAAAATTTGCTTGCAAACTAGGAACAATTCTACAGAACAAGTTATGTAAAACAACTGACAAAATAATCCTCTTCTCACAACAGTGGCAGCAAGCAAGCCATCATTTTTTATAAAAGTGACAAAGCGCAACAGTAACCTACCTTGCATGTCAAAGACCTTGTACATGGTTTCTTGGTTTCAAGATCAACAACACCACAGTGTCTGTTTGGGTCAAACTCCCGCTCTGTAATAAAGCAATGGAATAAATTGAATGGATTGTACAGAATATACTGATTTTCTGTTTTGTTTTAATGGGGAAAAAGTGCCAAAATTGGGCTGTCAATCAGACATGAAGACTCAAATGAACATCTTTCTTTTTCTTATGCTTTGTTGTTCCTTCTCACCAAAACTATTACATCTTGTACATTTAAATAGAAACCTCTGGTTACTCTGTCCATCACATCTATTACAGTTGAGCTTCATGTTAATGAGGGTTTTTTGTCACCTACAATCAAGTTAGAAAAACAAAATAATATGCAAACTTCAACAACCCTGCATATGAAGGAAATGTGGATATCACTATTTAACTAGGTAATGTGCAGAAGAATCGGGTCAGATGTTACGTTTCAAATGATAGGTGACTATGAACTAATCAAAGCACTCAAGACTAAATAATCTTGACAACGGTTAACTACAACAACCAGCTACATTAGCCCAAACTGCAATTAAGCATTCAGACAGATGAGGAGAAGTATTTCTTTCCCTGAAGGATACAAGATACCCAGATGAGATTTGCCGTGATGGTTGTTTCATGGTAACCACCACAGGGAATAAACTTTTTTGTTTACCCCAGATATATTTACGTGATCACAAATTCCCCAGCTGCCATGGTGGGAATCCATGAATCACAAAACTGAGTTCCATTCAGTTAACTACTGCACTGTCATTCCCCTAATGAAATAATGCTTTAAAAAGCTTCTCTTTTTATCTCTAAAAGTTACAGAAGTTCCATTGTACTATGAATGACTACTCAGACTCACCTGACAGCCTCTTATGAGAAGAGGGCTTCTTGATATTTTTACCATCTTCAAGTTTCTTTTCTGAGGATGAAGGAGTTGACAGAAGATTTTTACCATTGGGTATCTGTCCAGTGGAGGGCAGGGGTGCCTTTGGTATTGTAGGACTATTAAGGCCAGTTTTTATTGAAGCACTCACAGTGGCAGAATTAATGGGAACAGGCATCATTTTCACTGATGTGCCATCGATCTTCACATTAGGATGCACCTTGTCTGGTTTAACCACAGAAGTCATGCTGCAGAATATAATGATTTTCTTTTTAAAAAGCTGGAAACATCATATTTTACACATTTGGTGTTAAACTAAAACATAAAATAACTTGCTTCTCTATTGACACTTCTGGTTGGAATTAAATTCATACAAAGATCAATCTAGAATTTTCCTAAACTTTCTTATTCCTAATTCCTTAATCCTTGCCAGAAGAACTTTGCACCTGGGTCAGGAAACAGCTTAATACCTTAAATTGTTCATTCATATCATCTCCAATAAATTGGCATGTGCATGACTTATTCCAAATGGATTAGGAGTACAAATGTGGTACTTTTTAAATAACCATTCCCTTAACTTCCAGTGCTAGTATCTTCTATTTCAACTGATATCTTGGACAATCTTGGTTAGCCAACAGTACAGTAGGAGACCATCCTCAGGATACCAATGCTAACTTTGGTTAACCTGAGGATTCCCCTGCCAATCTCTGCGCTCAATCAAGGAGAAACCAGATTTGCATTCAGTTACAGGAAACAGGCAGAGTGAGGACACATGGTCATGATAGCACAACCAGCAGAGCTACTGCCTCAGAGCTCCAAGAAGCCAGATTCAATCACGACTTCTGGTGGTGCTGTCTGTGCTGACCATGTAGGTTTCACCTGAGTAAGACCATAAGACCATAAAACATAGGAGCAAAATTAGGCCATTTGGCCCATTGACTTCGCTCTGCCATTCAATCATTGCTGATCCTTCTTTTCCCCTCCTCATCCCCACTCCCTGGCCTTATCCCCATAACCTTTGATGTGTGTCCAATCGAGAACCTATCAAGCTCTGCCTTAAATACACCCAGTGACCTGGCCTCCACAGCTGCCTGTGGTAATAAATTCCACAAGTTCACCACCTCCTGGCTAAAGGAATTTCTCCGCATCTGTTTTAAATGGATACCTCTCTATTCTGAGGCTGTGCCCTCTTGTCCTCGACTTCCCCACTACAGGTAACATCCTTTCCACACCTACCATGTCTAGGGCTTTCAACATTCGAAAAATTTCATTAAGAACTCCCCCTCACCTTTCTAAATTCCAATGAGTACAGACCTAGAGCTATCAAACGTTCCCCGTGTAGCCCCCCAGCCACCCTCAGGGTCATGGCTCGCTGTTGTCTAGACCCTGAGGTTGGCCGGGGGGCTATACCCGTGTCACCCTTTCATTCCTGAAATCATCCTTGTGAATCTCCTCTGGACTCTCTCCAATGCCAGCACATCTTTTCTTAGATAAGGAGCCCAAAACTGTTCACGATACTCAAGGTGAAGCCTCACCATTGCCTTATAAAGCCTCAGCATCACATCCCTGCTCTTGTATTCTAGACCTCTTAAAATGAATGCTAACATTGCATTTGCCTTCCTCACCACCGACTCTACCTGCAAGTTAACCTTCAGGGTGTTCTGCACAAGGCCCCCCAAGTCCCCTTGCATCTCAGATTTTTGGATTTTCTCCCTACTTAGAAAATAGTCTGCAGATTTATTTCTTCTACCAAAGTGCAAGACCATGCATTTTCCAACATTGTATTTCATTTGCCCATTCTTGTCCATTCTCCTAATCTGTCTAAGTCCTTCTGCAGCCTACCTGTTTCCTTAATACTACCTGCCCCTCCACCAATCTTTGTATCATCTGCAAACTTGGCAACAAAGCCATCTCTTCTATCATCTAAATTATTGATATACAGGATTAAAAAAGCAATCCCAACACCGACCCCTTTAGAACACCACTGGTCACTGGCAGCCAACCAGAAAAGGATCCTTTTATTCCCACTTGCTGCCTCCTACCAATCAGCCAATGTTCTAACCATGTCAGTAACATGGTAAACAGCCTCATGTGTGGTACCTTGTCAAAGGCCTACTGAAAGTCTAAATATACAACAGCCACTGCATCCCCTTTCTCTATCCTACTTGTAATCTCCTCAAAGAATTTCAACAGGGTTGTCATGCAAGATTTTCCCTTAAGGAAACCATGCTGACCTTGTCCTTATCTTGTGTATTACCAAGTACTCCTCAACCTTAACAATAGACTCCAACATCTTCCCAACCACAGAGGTCAGGCTAACTGGTCTATAATTTACTTTCTGCTGCCTCCTCCTTTCTTAAAGAGTGGAATGACATTTGCAATTTTCCAGTCCTCTGGAACCATGCCAGAGTCCAATGATTTTTTGAAAGATCATTACTAATGCCTCCACAATCTCTACTACTACCTCTTTCAGATCACTAGGATGCAGTTCATCTGGCCTGGGTGACTTACATACCCTTAGGTCTTTCCGCTTTTTGAGCACCTTCTCCCTTGTAATAGTAACTGCACTCACTTCTCTTCCCTCATATCCTTCAACCTCTGGTACACTGCTAGTGTCTTCCACAGTGAAGACTGATGCAAAATAGTCATTTAGTTCATCTGCCATCCCCTTATCCCCCATTA
This sequence comes from Mobula birostris, assembly GCF_030028105.1. Lineage (NCBI taxonomy): Eukaryota > Metazoa > Chordata > Chondrichthyes > Myliobatiformes > Myliobatidae > Mobula > Mobula birostris. Next base: position 30,645,786 of record NC_092385.1, on the reverse strand, counting down.
TTGTTTCTCTGGCCTTATTTTCTAGCAGTCCTATATCCACTCTTATCTCTCTATTTTTTACAGACTTGAAAATGTTTTTACTATCCACGTTGATATTGTTTGTGAGCTTGTTTTCATATTTCATCTTCTCCCTCCTAATGAATTTTTTAGTTGTTCTCTGTGGGTTTTTAAAAGCTTCCCAATCCTTTATCTTCACCCTAATTTTTGCTTTGTTGTTTGCTCTCTCTTTTTCTTTACTTTCCTCCCACATTTCAAAGATGCGCGAGCTGGTGGGTGAACGCCTTTGTGAATCACCTTGAACATGCAGGTGAGCAGTAGAATGTGGAGTCTTGTTAATGTGAACGTGCAGGTGAGTAGTAGGACGTGGAGTCTTGTTAATGTGAACGTGCAGGTGAGCAGTAGGACGTGGATTCTTGTTAATGTGAACGTGCAGGTGAGTAGTAGGACGTGGAGTCTTGTTAATGTGAACGTGCAGGTGAGCAGTAGGACGTGGATTCTTGTTAATGTGAAAGTGCAGGTGAGCAGTAGGACGTGGAGTCTTGTAAATGTGAACGTGCAGGTGAGCAGTAGGACGTGGATTCTTGTTAATGTGAAAGTGCAGGTGAGCGGCAGGACGTGGAGTCTTATAAATGTGAACGGGCAGGTGAGCAGTAGGACGTGGAGTCTTGTTAATGTGAACGTGCAGGTGAGCAGTAGGACGTGGATTCTTGTTAATGTGAAAGTGCAGGTGAGCAGTACGACGTGGAGTCTTGTAAATGTGAACGTGCAGGTGAGCAGTAGGACGTGGATTCTTGTTAATGTGAAAGTGCAGGTGAGCGGCAGGACGTGGAGTCTTATAAATGTGAACGGGCAGGTGAGCAGTAGGACATGGAGTCTTGTAAATGTGAACGTGCAGGTGAGCAGTAGGACGTGGAGGCTTGTTAATGTGAACATGCAGGTGTGCAGCAGAACGTGGCGGCTTGTTAATGTGAACGTGCAGGTGTGCAGCAGAACGTGGCGGCTTGTTAATGTGAACGTGCAGGTGAGCGGCAGGACGTGGCGGCTTGTTAATGTGAACGTGCAGGTGAGCGGTAGGACGTGGAGGCTTGTTAATGTGAACGTGCAGGTGAGCAGCAGGACGTGAAGTCTTGTTAATGTGAACGTGCAGGTGAGCAGCAGGACATGGAGGCTTGTTAATGTGAATGTGCAGGTGAGCAGTAGAATGTGGAGGCTTGTTAGTGTGAATGTGGGGAGAATAAAACAAATGTAGACTACATAGTCAGCACAGCTGTTTCGGTGCCTTATAGGTTATGAGAAGCAGGAATTAGTGCAAGAGAAGAAATATCAGATTATTAAAATATGACATAGAAGTAAAACAGTTCTACCCATAATTATTACTATTTAGTAATTCTGAGTTAATGAGTTTGTGATACAGCGTGGAATTGGCCCTTCCTAGCCTTCACCCACATCCTGGCCTCATCATGGCACAGTTTCACAATGACCAATTAACCGGTACGTCTTTGGACTGTGGGAGGAAATCCACACGTTCCAGAGGGAGGACGTACAATCTCCTAACAGGGGTGCCAGAATTGAACTCAGAATTCTGGTGCCCTGAGCTGTCAATAGCTTCGCACTAACTGCTATGCTACCGTGACACAATTTTCAGGTGGATTATGGAATCTGAATGTTTATTTAGAACCCCTATACAATTATTTTATTAAAAGGTTTTGGACAATAGCATGAACATAGAAAAGTACAGCACAGAAACAGGCTCTTTGGCTCACCTGTCTGTTTATGCGTCTGCATGAATACCTCTTAAACATTGATATTGTGTCTGCTGCTAACACCTCTTCTGGCAGCATGCTTCATACTTTCCTGACACATCTCCCTTAAATGTCCACTCCTCACCTTAAACCTAGACATTCTGTTATATGATATATCCACCTTAGAGGAAATGGGTGTTCACCTTCCCCTATTTATGCCTCTCATAATTTCATATACTTATATCATTGCCCTTTTGCCTTCAACACTTCAGAGAAACTGGTCCAAGTTTGCTCAAACTGCCCTTGAGGTTCTTCCTCCTCTTCACCCTCTCCAAAGTTCCCACATCCTAGATAAGGGGTAGGCAACCTTAAGCACAAATGATTTTCTAGCATGCGTTATTCATTAATTTGAGGCAAAACATAACTAGATGTATTTAAATGGATAATTCCCATATTTCAAGTTTTTTATGGCACTTATCTGGCCCACCGTCCGCTCATTAATACGCAAACCAGTCCACAGAGGCAAAAAGGTTGCCGACCCCTGTCCTAGATGATTGGACTTGCATACACTACTCCAAATGTGGCCTACCGAAGTAATATACAGCTGCAACAAAACTTCAACTTTTATACTGAGTACCTCACTGATCAAGCCAAACCTGCCATACACTTTCTTTTCACTCTAACCAACTGTTTTGCCATCTTCAGGGAGCTATGGACTTGCACATCAATGCTCTTAAGGGTCCTACCATCTACTGCATACTTTCCTCCTGAATTTGACCTCTCAAAATGCACTTGCCCAGATTAAACTCTGCCACTTGCCTGTCCAACTTCTCTACTGCAGCTTTTTGACAACCTCCCTCGCTATCAGCAACTCCACCAATTTCTATGTAATCTACAAATTTATTACTCAGACCAAGTATATTTTAATTACTAGATATATAATATAAAAACAGAGGTTCAGGCAGGCATTGATTCTCGTGGAACACCACTGGTCACTGATCTCCAATCAGAAAAAAAGTCCTTCTACATCTACCCTCGGTCTTCTATAACAAAGCCAATTTTGCAACATATCCAATATATTAAAACTGAGTGTTTAAGAAAGGACACAAACTAGTTCAAGGTTAATTTTGTAATGGTTACTCTGCTTAGTAGTAAACCTTCGCAATAAAGGACATAGATAATCAAATTCATAAGTTGAGTTAAGATATCTGAAAACAGAGGTGCTGAAAATCAACACATGTTGAGAAAACTTTGCAGCAGGAGTAATTTGTGAACAGCAAAAAATAAGAGTACACACTACCAAGACAAAATCTGCAGATGCAGGAAATGCAAGTGTAAGGGGTTCTTCTTTCATGTTACTTGCTAAGGCTAATAAAGTGGCTTCTCTGTAATGTTAACTGCTGATGTAAGGGGTTCTCTGTAGCAGCATGCTTGGGTTATAATTAGTGATAACGGGACTTGTAGTCATTTGCTAACCAATTGGGACAGACGTTATTCTTTCTTGTGTATCTGAAAGCTGTTGTTTGCACCGGGATTTGGTCAGAACGTGCCATGGGGATGAAGAGAGAAGATGCACACGAAGAGATGCTGTGAGCTAGCTAGAGCAGCAGACCTAGAGCGGGACTCGCAGAGTTCGGAGGAAATCGAATGGTGGACCGAATTGTATCATTTCTTAATGCATGCATTACTAAATGACAATAAAAGAGGACTACGTGTCCTCATAATCTAATCTAATATATTGTGTGAGCTCCAATGAGTTATTTGTGCACAATCTGTCTAATTATTATTCTTGGCGCTTTTTTATTTTATATTTTGGTTCTCTTCTAATCCCATAGTTCAAGTATGAGTTATAAAATCTTAACACTGCATCCTGTGTACGGCTTGTCATTACGGGGTACTGATTTGAAACAGGGGACACATCGCACAGCATTCACCCAAACGAGAGTTCAAAGGTTTGGTCGGGCAGGGGGTTATCACCCTGAGATCATAACACTAGGCAAAGCGAGTGTTACACAAGCAACATGCACAAAATGCTGGAGGAACTCAGCAGGCCAGGCAACATCTATGGAAGAAAATACAGTCAACATTTCAGGCCGAGACCCAAGGAAAGATTTAAGCTTCTTCAGGGTAAGAGTCCCAGGAAGAAGCTTTGCAGTTAGTAATCAAATCACAAACAAGGGAAGATGTATATTTCTTCAGGGTAGGCATAAGGGAAGATTTAAACTTCTTCAGGATAGGCATTACATGTACACACTAACCTTTTCTCATGGTGCATCCTGCCATGATGAACCATGTAAAATGGTCTGTTCATACCACCAATGTGAAGTTTATCTTTGGGAGATTTTTGTATCTTGGAGCTGGATGAAGCGCAGTTGCCACCAGAAGAGCGACTATTCCCACAATCACTAACACTTCTGCTCTTTGAGAGCGTGGAAGGGTAAGAATACGTAGAAGATGGAGGAGTTACAGGTGGTTTGCTTGATGTACTGTGTCTTCTTTCTGTTGAGAGAAAATTAAACAATTCAGTGTTAACAATCAATATGAATTTCAAAAGGTTATTATTTTTCAAGAAGCCTCAAACTCTTTGAATTCTAATGCTTTTTATGTAATAGTAAAATACCGCGGAAACATCGAGTTAATTATGGCAAACTAAAACTGCTTGCTGTCAAGCCGATTGCTGCTAACAAAGATTTTTAAACTCCTTTTACAATTTCTCCACATTTAATAATGCTTTACTTTGTACCAGACTAATTAAAGAGGTTTAGAAAATAGTGTTGTGATGGAATCAATGGATCATTGTAATATTTGTCAAGGGCTACAATAAGCCAAAGATAAAAGTCATCAGTTAAGCAAGCCTTTTTAGGAGTTGGATCCACCAACAAAGGAACATATGTAAGTACAGGAATTCCCCTGGTTATGATAAACTCTTTGTAAACTGAACAGTTTGCAAATCAGAAGTGGGGTTATTTAGCAAGTTCCAGCACGGCAGAAGATGTCTGCAGCCACTGACAAAACCATCCTGTCAGTGTCCCAACATTCATTTTTGATTCTGGGTTACACATAAGCAAGGGAGAACCAGTATCTGAAATGCTCATGATCCAAAAGGTAAAGAGACAATTTCTTAAGTGGAAGAAACATGTGAGCTGGTTCATGTTGTCAACTAGAGGATTAGGGATTTCCTTCAATCTACAGATATTGACGTTAACCTCCAAATGTTAATGCACACACAAGAACAGACCAAACAGCTTTACAATCCTGCCTAGCCATTTATTACAATAATGGCAGATCAACTCCACCTCTATGCCACTATTCCAGAGATTCACCACCATCTATTTCAGTTTTAAATGCAGTTGCACCAACATCGTTTGCCACTCTCCAGAGTGCAGTTGCTACTCCTCTGGTGGTTACATCACAGAGGAGAATGATACAATAAAGTATTTGGTCAATGGTGAACCTTCCAGACCATGGCCAGAGATTCCATTAAGTATAGGAGCAAAGAGGTCCTTCTGCAGTTGTACAGGGCCCTGGTGAGATCACACCTAGAGTATTGTGTGTAGTTTTGGTCTCCAAATTTGAGGAAGGACATTCTTGCTATTGAGGGAGTGCAGCGTAGTTTCACAAGGTTAATTCCTGGGATGGCGGGACTATCATATGTTGAAAGATTGGAGCGACTAGGCTTGTATACACTGGAATTTAGAAGAATGAGAGGGGATCTGATTGAAACATATAAGATTATTAAGGGATTTGACAAGCTAGAGGCAGGAAACATGTTCCCGATGTTGGGGGAGTCCAAAACCAGAGGCCACAGTTTAAGAATAAGGGGTAGGCCATTTAGAACAGAGTTGAGGAAAAACTTTTTCCACACAGAGGGTTGTGGATCTATGGAATGCTCTGCCCCAGAAGGCAGTGGAGGCCAATTCTCTGGATGCTTTCAAGAAAGAGTTAGATAGAGTTCTTAAAGATAGCAGAGTCAAGGGATATGGGGAGAAGGCAGGAACGGGGTACTGATTGTGGATGATCAGCCATGATCACAGTGAATGGCGGTGCTGGCTTGAGGGGCCGAATGGCCTACTCCTGCACCTATTGTCTATTGTCTAATAGTACTCCAGCTGAAGGGCATGGAGGATGGTCACTTTGTTAAACTGACAAAAGTTTAGGTATTCCCTGTTGCTTCTTTAGGCTGATATGGACTACTTCTACCAAAAGAGTTATGAGCAGTGTCGTAAGATAACCTTTCTACAGTTCCTGCTAAATGCAATTGAAAGTCACGACACGCATAGCAGCTGATGTTAAATTGCTCAAGCTAAAGGCAACTCAGTGTGCTAGAACTGTCCTTCAAAGCCATAATAATTGCTCTAACACTATAATATAGGGCACCTTCACCATGAGTGTGTGAACGTTATTTGCCAATTGTATGGAAATACCAGTTTTAGCAATCATGACTGTAAAATAAGTGGAACTGTCCTCTATCACTTCTTGTTCTTGCTGAGCGACCAAGCTCAATGAATTTCATTAATCACATTGGGGCAGGACAAACTTAAAACCATTAAACTTTTTGTTGATGATTTTATAAAACAAAAACAGTGCAATCAAGATCATTTTTAAAACCATCGAGAATGCCGTGTTAACGCTGCTACCCATGGCAAATTAAATTTCCCTTTGCACTATATCACGCTCTAATCTCACCATGCTCATTTCTAAAGGCTGCACAGGCTACAAGCATTTAAAAATGATCAGAACACAGCTTGTTAATCAGAACCACAAAATCTACTCTAAATTTAAATGACAAATTGATGACAAATTGTATGTAAAGCTTCACTTCACAAAACTCCAACTGACTTTATTTCAATTATACTCTGAATTGCATCAAATTAAGTTCCACAATGATCTGTGGGGGGGGGGGGGGGGGAAGAAAACTCAAATTGTCAAATAACTTTAATACTACCATTTCTGCCTGAGCTAAAGGAAGAACTTGAGCTAATACAAGAAGCAAAGTTTAAATGAGCATTAAAGCAAATGGGTGATAGCATTTTAAAGAAAGTAAGAAACTGCCCCTTTTAACCAAATGGACCCAAAAGGGGATAGGGACTTTAAAATAAATAACAAATTCCAACATAAACCCAGGAACTCAACATTGTTCATATAAACATAAATGATTCACCTGTCAGTGGTAGGGCCAATTGAAACACTAAGACAATTTTTTACCTGGAAAACAAATGAGCGTTTCACAATTTCATTTTCACAACCTATTTTATACCTTAAATTAGAAGTACACAATAATCAATATTTTTATAAGCATCCCATTGAACTTTAAAGTATATTGTTTAGCTGTGCTCATCTTCATCTCCCATCCATGCTATAAGTTCAAAAAATATCTTTTGTTTCCATTTACTCTGAAATTTAGTTTTGAATGTTTTAAAGGGACAGATTTAAAACATTGACTTTGCCCATATTTCCAACACTAAACCTGGAAGAACTTGAGAATGAAACAAATCAGTAGCTCTGCAAACTACATTGTTAAATGAAAGCACTGCAGACAGGAAGATGGGGAGAAAGAACATCCAGTTCTAAAGAAACAGTAAAACACTGGGAGTGTACATCAAAATTTAATGAGTTCATGTCAGCATCATGAAATATCAAACACTCCATGTGCAGTTTTATTCGACTTAATTTCAAAATATCCTAGGAACACAGTTTCATTACAAATAGATGCATGTTGCTTGGTCTTTATTGACTTTTTATTGCCGTCTTTATCAGGAACATTAAAAATTTAACCCTTTTGCAGAAAGCACCTTGCATGGAAAAGGCAACACTTGCTCTTCAGCAGGCCAGAGAAAATTAGCAAACACACACCTTTGTGTTTATTGAAATGAGCTTTTAAAAGTAATAACAAAAGTAAAAATACAGACACTAAATATTTTCAGTTTTCTGCAGGGGCAAAATAGAACTCCTGTAGAAATTTCTGGTTGGGTTGAGTCGTTCTCCGATCTTGGCAATCTATCTGCAAATGCTTCGTCACCATACCATGTCTCCATACGGAGGCAGAGGGACGGGACGGGGGGACGGGAGGGGAGGCAGAGGGACGGGACGGGGGGAGGGGAGGCAGAGGGACAAGACGGGGGGACGGGAGGGGAGGCAGAGGGACGGGGCGGTGGGGGAGACAGAGGGACAGAGAGATAGAGACAGACCAATAGATTCTACAATACAAACTTCAGCACTTTAACAGAATTCACTGTATAGTTTGCTCCACTTCCCTTTACCGAAAAGCACTTAAATAAAGTGAGAGTGGTGTGGATGCAACACGGGTAACAACTCTTAACCCCGTACTTTGAGATGATGTACTCTGATTTACTTGCGCCACTTGGGTTGTTAAAACAAACTATAATGGTTTTTAATTGTAGATTAATCACAGTAAAAGAAAACAGAACATGGACATTTCAGATTCACACTAACCTTCTGAAAACTCCATGCTGACCTGGGCGTTCTGCCAAACTATTCTCATGCAATTTACACAAGAAATTCCAATTACAAACAGTAACCTAACAGACAACGGCACAAGCTGATCCAAGGAATCTTCACAATAACACCCAGTTACAATTTGCTTGCTCTTTGACTGTGAACTGGCATGGATGCCTCATATCATAACGTATTTACTCATTGAAGAACATGAATCATGCTAGGGATTATGTAATACATGCAAACAGTGATATGCTCAGACATAAAGGTCCTGGAGGTCAAAGTGGTTAAAATATGGTCATAGAATTTAACTGGAATTCATCTTTGCAACTGTTATGCAGTTTTGAAATCCTAATATGACCTTTCTTTTAATAACAAAATATTTTGTGAACTGCCAGATGACTAACACTATTGGACACCCAGATACGTATACTGTAACCATTGCTGAATATCGTGCAATAAATCCATTGCCAATTCAAAAATACAGATTAGCTAGGTGTGAGGAAACAAACAAAAGTTAACTAAAAGTGAAACAGAGTTAGTTCAAATGATGTATTATCCAGTCTTGTCAATAATGTTTATCAGGGGCACAGTAGTGATTTTCCATTTGAATGCCAACATTCTTTTATTCTCTGTTATTAATGGTGCAAGTGATAAACTAATTTCAGTTTCATCGTATCAGAATGTCTTTTCCCCACCCACGCTTGTGCTTAAGAACTGATTTCTTCCTGACCAGAAGGAACATCAAAATCATTGTACATCCTTGAGCTTAACAAGAACATGAACCAAATGTCCTTATTACTTCAACTGAAATAAGTGAATCTGAATTATCAAAACACCCACAGTGACAGAATCAGACAAGAGTCAACAATAAAACATAGATATCTGCATTGGAGAGCTATGAATATGGTCAAGCGAGTTGATTCCACAAGATTGGAAGAGACTTAAAATCTTCCTCAGTTAAAAGCTTGTATACAAGTAATAGGTTATAGAGAAGGTTCGAAGAAGAAAAGACTACGACGGGATACAAGTATAAACAGCAATTAAGTTAAATCTTGAGAGGCTGGTGGATCACGAAACCCATTAGGTGAATGGGCATGCAGCTGCTGAGCAAAAAGTAATATTAGAAAGATACAGGAAATAGAATTCTGGGACACCCTACAGTGCAGGCAGGATGAAAGAGGAGATTGCAGCTACAAAACACCTGGAACAGTCATATCCAGAACATGATAGATACATGGAGCAAAGTGTCAGTAGCTGATGAAAGAATGAATGGAAGTTCAATAATGTTCAAAGAGGAATTGGTCTATGGAAATTATTTGAAGCTCCGCTCAGAATCAAGAGGAGATACAAATAACCAAGTCTGGTTCAGCTTCAGATATTGATTCAACATCCTTTACAGGCTCATGGCAGACAAGAAATCAGAGGCACAGGTCTGAAATTTCAGGTGGTACCAAAGTCATTGCTTTAAGTATCTAAAATTCAATTGGAAGAAACTAAGTTTTGTCCATAAATCTTTAAATTGACAATTTTTTTTTTTACAAGATTTATTAAATATGAGCATTCGTCAATACAGTAGTAAATTAAAATAATTCTCAGGCTAAAAATTAGGATACAAATCTTTTAAGAAATGAAATGTTACAACTGAATGTTAGACAAGTAAATATCGTCCATGATATTATAATGTAATGATTGTTTGCCAGTATTACCTCACATTCATATCTGAACATTCACCGTGAACAATTTGACACGTATTCCAAATATGAATTCATCAAACTCGTTAGATTCTGGACTAGTTCCTGAGGATTGGAGGGTGGCTAATGTAACCCCACTTTTTAAAAAAGGAGGGAGAGAGAAACCAGGGAATTATAGAACGGTTAGCCTGACGTCGGTGGTGGGGAAACTGCTGGAGTCAGTTATCAAAGATGTGATAACAGCACATTTGGAAAGCGGTGAAATCATTGGACAAAGTCAGCATGGATTTGTGAAAGGAAAATCATGTCTGACGAATCTCATAGAATTTTTTGAGGATGTAACTAGTAGAGTGGATAGGGGAGAACCAGTGGATATGGTATATTTGGATTTTCGAAAGGCTTTTGACAAGGTCCCACACAGGAGATTAGGGTGCAAACTTAAAGCACACGGTATTGGGGGTAAGGTATTGATGTGGATAGAGAACTGGTTAGCAGACAGGAAGCAAAGAGTGGGAATAAACAGGACCTTTTCAGAATGGCAGGCAGTGACTAGTGGGGTACCGCAAGGCTCAGTGCTGGGACCCCAGTTGTTTACAATATATATTAATGACTTGGATGAGGGAATTAAATGCAGCATCTCCAAGTTTGCGGATGACACGAAGCTGGGTGGCAGTGTTAGCTGTGAGGAGGATGCTAAGAGGATGCAGAGTGACTTGGATAGATTGGGTGAGTGGGCAAATTCACGGCAGATGCAATTTAATGTGGATAAATGTGAAGTTATCCACTTTGGTGGCAAAAATAGGAAAACAGATTATTATCTGAATGGTGGCCGATTAGGGAAAGGGGAGGTGCAACGAGACCTGGGTGTCATTATACACCAGTCATTGAAAGTGGGCATGCAGGTACAGCAGGCGGTGAAGAAGGCGAATGGTATGCTGGCATTTATAGCGAGAGGATTCGAGTACAGGAGCAGGGAGGTACTACTGCAGTTGTACAAGGCCTTGGTGAGACCACACCTGGAGTATTGTGTGCAGTTTTGGTCCCCTAATCTGAGGAAAGACATCCTTGCCATAGAGGGAGTACAAAGAAGGTTCACCAGATTGATTCCTGGGATGGCAGGACTTTCATATGAAGAAAGACTGGATGAACTGGGCTTGTACTCGTTGGAATTTAGAAGATTGCGGGGGGGGGGGGGGGGGGAGGATCTGATTGAAACGTATAAAATCCTAAAGGGATTGGACAGGCTAGATGCAGGAAGATTGTTCCCGATGTTGGGGAAGTCCAGAACGAGGGGTCACAGTTTGAGGATAAAGGGGAAGCCTTTTAGGACCGAGATTAGGAAAAACTTCTTCACACAGAGAGTGGTGAATCTGTGGAATTCTCTGCCACAGGAAACAGTTGAGGCCAGTTCATTGGCTATATTTAAGAGGGAGTTAGATATGGCCCTTGTGGCTACGGGGATCAGGGGGTATGGAGGGAAGGCTGGGGCAGGGTTCTGAGTTGGATGATCAGCCATGATCATAATAAATGGCGGTGCAGGCTCGAAGGGCCGAATGGCCTACTCTTGCACCTATTTTCTATGTTTCTATGTTTCTATCATACAGTACAAGAAGGAAGCAGGAAATTGAGTTAATTGCCCAACACAAACAATGCACACTCTCAGGGTAATTCTGGACCAAGACTTAGGATGCACAAAGGGTATTCTTTTGTTGATTTTAATTCAGTCAAGATCTGTGGGAGATACTTTGTTCATTAAAAAAAAACTTCATATGAGTTGTCACTTTAAAACACAGCTAAATATCCTAAAGAATTTTACATCTCTAATAATGAGTTAACATTGATTAAGTTTTTAAAGCACTGTAGGGTCCTTTGTTGATTTTAAAGCTTTTCACCACCCTGATTAACATTTTAATATTTTAATGCATGAAAGTAACAATCCAAGCTTGCAATCCACCTTAATACAAGTTTGATTCATTTTACTTCATGCCCCCTAATTCCATCTTCCCAGTTTAATTTAAAAACTGGCAAGCTAATTTTTATAAGATTTACTAAAGCAAGTACTCTATAATGTGGTAGAAGCAAAAAGAGTACTGCATAAGTAATATTTTGGCAAACATTTTCAATACTTGCAAAATTAATACCTTCATTGTTATCTAACGGACGTTTTATTTTCTTGCTGAACTGCAGACATTTCTTGAATTTTCCTCATATTTCCCACCTATTACACAAGAAAATCATGTTCTGTTCTACACTGCCTCTAGTACTAGTTAGTCTGAAGTGGACACTGTATTAAGAACTGAGAATTTTAGGCAGAAGTTTCACCTATTTAACCAAAATACTAAGAGAATAAAATATCAAAAAATAATGCAAAATATTCAGTGAAGTTCATTTCCAACTTGAACAATGATGCTCAAGTTAAATAAACTTTTTAGCAAATTACTAAAAATCCAATTTATTCCTGCATTTAGGCAATGAGGTTGATTCCTTAATGCCCTAAATGACTAGTTGCCCACTTGCTCCTACATCACATTGTTCCAGTATTTCCCTTAGGTCTCTGGGTGCTTGGTTTCAAGCATTTCTACAAAAGGCATACCCTTGAGCTTGTATCCACCTGCTTCATATTTGATCCAGGTCAGAATAGTGCTGCTGTTTTGGGAATCCGATATCAGACATGCAAATAACATGGCAAGCCTCATCTACCTAAGCAGCTCATGGCAACAAGTACTTCAATTCTGGAGAGGTTGGCCTGGGGGAAGATATTAGTTCCAGCAGAAGGATTTTAACAAGGCAGTGTTGACAGTAATTTTCCAGTTCCTCAAGGTGTCATCTGCAAGTAATACAGGTTTCAAAAACCTACAGGGCTGAGATCACCGGTGCTGACAAGCCACAAGTTGTGTACCAGTGTTGTATTATAGATTCCTTTTTCTCAATCAACCAAAAGATTTGCTAGACATGGAAGGTTATGGTATGGATATACCGGAATTGGTCCATACATCAGCCCATACTGATGATGACAGGAATGCCAAATGCCTTCTTTTCCTCTCTGCCCACCTGTGTTGCTACTTTCAAGGAAATAAATATGTAACTTTTGGTCTCTGTGTTCGACAACGCTCTCCAGTGCCCTGTGATTTACTGTTTAAATCCTGCCCCAATTTAACTTGCCAAAAATGCAACACTTCATATTTGTCTGAGTTAAATCCCATCAGCCATTTCTTGTCCCACCTTCCCAGTTGATCTAGCTCCTGTTGTATGTAATCTTAGATCATGTTTTTCCCTGTCCATTATACCACCAATGTTGGTGTCATCTATGAATTATGCCACCTGTACGCTCATCAAGTGTCAGTATATGACTTGCAATTTCTTCCTTGGCATCCCACAATGTCCTAGGATAAACCTAGTCAAGTCCCAGAGATTTATCTACCATTATATGTCTTAAGGCCACCAATACCTTTTCCATGACATGGATACGTTTCAAGGATTCACCACACCCTTCCCCAAATTTCTGTGGCCCTGTCCACAGCTAACGTAGATGAGAAATATTCATTTAAAGCCTCTCCATCATCTGTGGCTCCAGACGTACACATAAAATGAACCAGAAGTGGAACTCTTCTCTCAGTAGTTACCATATTACTCTTAATATGCTTAAAAAATCTCTTGGGATTCTCTATTCCTTGATGCCCTCTAGATTTTCATTTTAAGTGTACTCCTATATCCTTTATATACCTCAAGAGATTTGCTTATACCTGACATATGTGTATTACATTTTCTTGAGTCTCAATATCCCTTATCCTACCTGCCTTGCCCCTCACTCTAACAGGAACATGTTTGCCTTAAACCTTTCCCATCTTATTCTAAAGCTTTTAGCTTGCCAAATGTTCCTTTACCTGTTAACAGCCTCTCCCAATCAACACTTCCAAACTCCTGACTCAATCAAAATTAGCACTGTGCTAATTTAGGAACTTAGTTTGTGGACCAGTCATATCTTTTCCATAACTGTTTAAAAACTTACAGAATTATGGCCATTGGTCCTAAAGTGGTCCATCACTAGCACTTCAGTGACTTGCCCAGCCTCTCTTTCCACAGGAGGTCAAATGTTCGCCTCTCTTTAGTTGGGCCATCCATATACTGCTTGAAAAAACTTTCCTGGGCACGCAAAGCAAATTCTGTCCATTCCAATCCTGTAGCAGTACAGCATTCCCAATCAAATTATTACAACTTCATTATTTTCACAACTACATTCTTTCTCCATACATTTTTACTCTTCTAATTCCAGCTGACTACTGGGAGCCTATAGAATATTTCTAAGTTCCACTCATATAGCCTCACAAGACCCTATCAATATCCGCTTTAATATACCTAATGACTTGGCCTCTACAGCCAAATTTAAAAATGAATTCCAGTTTCACAACTCTCTGGCTAAAGAAATTTCTTCGTATCTCTTTTTCTAAAGGAATGCCCCTAAATTCTGAGGCTAAGTCCTCTAATCCTAGACTCTCATACTAACGGAAATATTCTCTGCATATTAACTCTTTCTAAGCCTTTCAATATTTGGTAGGTTTCAATGAGATCCTCTTCATTCTTCTAAATTCTAGTGAGTGCACCCAGAGCCATCAAACATTCCTCGTACATTAATAAACCTATCATTCCCAGGATTATTCGTATGAACTCCCTCTGCACCCTCTCCACAATGCTAGCACATCCTTTCTTAGATATAGGGCTCAAAACTGTTCACAATACTCCAAATATGGTATGATCAACATCTTATAAAGCCTCAGCATTACATCCTTGCTCTTACAGTTTTCTTGAAATGAATGCTAACATTGCATTTGCTTTCCTTGTACTGAAACCACATGCTCTGGTTCTCCACTCAAAGGAAACATTCTCCTCGTATTTACCCTGTCTAGCCTCTAAGAGTCTTGTAATGTTTGAACAACATCAACTTTTGTTCTTCTGAACTCCAATTTGTAGTAATCAAATCAGTTTTAATATTTCCTTGCATATGTCCTACTGAAGATTCTCTGAATAGACTCTACTGAAATACTTTACCCCAAAGAGGGATGTTTGTTTGTTCAGAAGTGCATGTACTCTCACTGGTTGCAGTTAGATTTCCACTTTTCTACACCAACTCCACTGAAATAAACAGCCTGTATTTCATTTCGCTTTCTTTTACTTGCTATGGGCGTGCCTGCTCTTTGTATTCTGCACATTGATTCCAAATACCATTTCACTTCCCTTTTTCAAGCCAATGCTTAGTAAACTACAGTAGTCCCACTTTGATCCATGTGGCAGCCCACTGGTGACAAGAGAGGCTGCCTATGAGCAAATCCTCTACCCAATGTATCACCTCTAGCCCAATGGGGTCTTACTTTGTGATAACCTTTGTGATGCATCTTTTCACACCCCTTCAGGAAACTCAAATACAATGTCTCCTAGTTTGGCCTCTGTCCAATCCATTAGAAACACTTAAGACATAATGAGGATCGTTTGAGCGTTTGAGGTTCTGGGGTGTACACAATTTCCCCTTCATGCTGATTCTGTTCAAGTTGGTTGCTTTTCCAAATACGCTATCATTTCTTACATAGTAGTTGTTTCTAGAATTACTTAACAAATAGATGTTTGGCTCACAAGCCTGCAGTTTGCTTCCGTTTGAATATAGGTGTCAACACTGACAGTTTTCCAATCCCCTTGTTATAGTGCCAGAATCCAGTAGTTTACTTGTAGGTTTTCCTACATCACGAACTCCCACATTCCTTGAAGACCTTATGATTTCAGTCTCTGAGGCTGATGTGCAAGCATCCTTCAGGAGGGTGGACCCACAGAAAGCATCCAGCCCAGATGGGGTACCTGGTCAAGTACTAAATACCTGTACTGATCAACAGGTTGTTGTTTTCACTGAGAACCTTAACTTCTCACTTCGGCAGCCTGAGATACTTATCTGCTTCAAGCTTCAACTATACCAGTGCCCAAGAAGAGCATGGTGACCTTCCTCAATGACTAACACCCAGTAGCACTTGTATCCAACAATGATGAGAAGTTTTCAGAAGTTGGTGATAAACATATCAACTGCTGTCTGAGAAGTGACTTAGAATTGCTCCAATTTGCCTATCAGAACAACAGGTTCACAGCAGGTTCCATCTCAATGGCTCTTCACTCAACCCTGGAACATCTGGACAGCAAAGATGCATACATCAGTATGTTCTTTAACCACAGTTCAGCATTAAAAGCTACCATCTCCTCAAAGCTAATCAATAAGCTCCAAGACCTTGGCCTCAATACCTCCTTGGTATTGGATCCTGGATTTTCTCACATGCAGACCCTAGTTAGTTCGGATTGGCAACCTCTCCTCCACAATCTTCATCAGCACAGGTGCACCATATGGCTGTGTGCTCAGCCCCTGCTCTACTCGCTTTACACTTATGACTGTGTGACTAAGCACAGCTCCAATGCTACGTTCACTGTCACCTTTGACACCACTGTCGGGAGATTGAAAATTCGGCTGAGTGCTGCCATAACAACAACTTCTTACTCAATGTCAGCAAGTCCAAGGAGCTGATTGATTTCAGAAGGAAAGCAGAGGTTCATGAGCCAGTCCTCATGGGAGAATCAGAGGTGGAGGAGGTCAGCAACTTTAAATTCCTTGGTGTTATTAGTTTGGAGGACCTGTCCTGGGCCCAGCACGCAACTATGATGAAAGCACGGCAGCACCTCTACTTCCTTAGGGATCTGCGAATATTCAGCATCACATTAAAACTTTGACATACTTCTATCAACATGTAGTACAGAGTATATTGAAAGGCTGCATTACAGCCAGGTATGAATATACCAATGCCCTTGAATGGAAAATCCTACAAAAAGTACTTTATACTTTATTGTCGCCAAACAATTGATACTAGAATGTACAATCATCACAGCGATATTTGATTCTGCGCTTCCCGCTCCCTGGATTACAAATCGATAGTAAATATTAAAAATTTAAATCATAAATAGAAAAATAGAAAAATGGAACGTAAGGTAGTGCAAAAAATCTGAGATGCAGGTCCAGATATTTGGCGGGTACGGCCCAGATCCGGGTCAGGATCCGTTCAGCAGTCTTATCAGAGTTGGAAAGAAGCTGTTCCCAAATCTGGCCATACGAGTCTTCAAGCTCCTGAGCCTTCTCCCAGAGGGAAGAGGGACGAAAAGTGTGTTGGTTGGGTGGGTCGTGTCTTTGATTATCCTGGCAGCACTGCTCCGACAGCGTGCAGAGTGAAGTGAGTCCAAGGGTGGAAGATTGGTTTGTGTGATGTGCTGGGCTGTGTTCATGATCTTCTGCAGCTTCTTCTGGTCTTGGACAGGACAACTTCCATAGCAGGTTGTGATGCACCCTAGAAGAATGCTTTCTACAGTGCATTTATAAAAATTAGTGAGGGTTTTAGGGGACAGGCCAAACTTCTTTAGTTTTCTCAGGAAGTAAAGGCGCTGGTGGGCCTTCTTGGCAGTGAACTCTGCTGGGTTGGACCAAGTCTGGTCATTTGTGATATTGACCGCGAGGAACTTAAAGCTTTTGACCTGTTAGTAGTGGACATCACAGGAAAGCAGCATCCATCATCAGGGACCCCCATCAGCCCGGTCATGCTGTCATCAGGCAAGTGGTACAGGAGCCTCAAGACTTACACCACCTAGTTCAGGAAGTTACTACCTCTCAACCATCAGGCTCTTGAACCAAAGAGGATAACTTCACTTGCCTCATGATTGTGATGTTCCCACAACCAATGGACTCACTTTCAAGGACTCCATCTCATGTTCTTGATATTCATTGCTTATTTATTACTTTTTGTATTTGCAGTTTATTGTGTTCTGCACACTGGTTGAAAACCCCAGTTGCTGTCTTTCATTAATTCTATTATGATTGTTATTCTATAGATTATGAATCCAAGAAAAAGACTTTCAGCATTGTATATGGTGACCATATACACACTTTGATAATAAATTTACTTTGAACTTTTTCAACTCTTCCCCTACCTCCTAGCTTCACTGTCTATGGTAGTCTGTTCCTCCCTCAGAATCCTTCATTACGAAGATACACTTTGACAAAGTCATGAATTCTCTCGTACTGTTTCCCTCTTGCCTTTTCTGTGAAACTCCTTAGCCAACACAGTGGGTAACTCTATGCTTACTCCATTGTGGATACAAGAGACCGCAGATGCTGGAATATGGAACAAAAGCCATGGGTTAAGGAGTGCGCCTGTGGAGGCAAAGGTAAGGTCAATGTTTCCAAACATAATCCTGTACCCTCAGTAACTTCTTGTCATAGTTACACATCCCACTTTGATTAATTCAATCTACAAGACTGAAGTACCCTATAATTATTGCACTGCTCTTTCTAAACACTGCTATTACTTGTTAAGTTGTTCTCCTTTCCAGTGTGACCATTGTTTGGGGATCTAAATTTCACTCCTATTATTCAAGAGTCTTCTTTCCCACTAAAATAGACTCAACATGTTCTAAGCCTAGATTCTCCCTCACAACTGTATTTACTTCATCCTTCATTAGCAGTGCTGCTCCATCACTCTCTCCTCTCCATCCACCCTTCCTAGTAGTTAAAAATTAAGCTCTCATTTTGATCTCTTTGCAACCACTCTCTGGCTTGACCATCACAGCATATCCATTTACCTTTCTTCTACAGATGCTGCATACACTAAGACACACCCATTTGCCTTTTTGTCATTTTTATTCATCATATAGTTTCGTTATTCCCATTTGTTCTTAGATTTTCTTTTATTTTTACAGTTTTTACAGTATTATTTTCTCCCGTTTTTCTTTCCCTTCCCATGGAATGGTATGGGGGGGGGGGGGTTCGATCTCCATGCCTTTTTCCATAGATGCTGCCTGACTTGCTAAACTTCTCCAGCATTTTGTGTGCTTTGCACTGGATTTCCAGCATCTACAGATCTTCTTGCGTTTGTGGTCCGTGCCATTCTTGTTTAAAACCCTCCCCAACAATGCTAGCAAACACCCATTGATTGGAACTACACCTTCATGTCTGACGTAAACATAATCTCATTCTCCCTCACGAGATCTTTATATCCTCATTGTTAATATGTAATACACACTGGACTTATTCTATACACACAGTCCCAGTAATGTAATAAATCACAAACAATTGTGTTACTAAACCATGTACGTCTTGTTTATTTCATTAATTATACTGCTTATACATTTACATATACAGTGGATTCCAATTAATTGATATACATCAGGACCAGTACATGTTGACCCAATTAAGCAGCTGCCCCCATTAGCTGAAGTTTCATGGAAAGTTAAAAAGATAAAAACGACAAACTATTTAACTGAATAACAAATTATATATTTAAATGGAATACAGAACAAATTAGAACACTACCAATGCTACTACAGTACTAAAAAAAAAGTACATTGGTTCCTAATACAAACGTTTGTAGTTATTGACAGAGGAATCATCCAGTTTAAGCTGCCGTGCATGGGGTGTCCCGAGAGTGGTAGCACCTCTGCTGAAGGGACTTGTTGTGACAATTCTGCAGCACCTCACTCACCTTTGGTCCCACTGGACACTCAGCTCACGCCTGTTGCTCCAAGCAGCTGCTTCTATGCGACAGACTCTACACCCTGATATATCACTTCGACAGGTGGGCTAAACTAGGTGAAGGTAACTGGAGGGCCTCATATTGCTATCAGTTAGGGACATGCCTGTCCTAGCATGTGAAGACACCTTCAGGGAGTGGTGTCTCAGAAAGGCGACACCCATTAAGGACTCCCATCACCCAGGGCATGTTGTCTTCTCATTGTTACCGTCAGGAAGAAGGTACAAAATCCTGAAGGCACATCCTCAACAATTCAGGAACAGCTTCTTCCCTTCATCATTATCATCATCATCATCATCAGGCATCATGCCCAGTTTGAGCTTTGACTGCCATGGCCCACATATTCCTGTTTTGGGTCAAGTGAATCAATTCATTGGTATTCATTTCCCATTCTCTGGCTGCTGTCTCCATCATCATTTGTCTTTGTCTTCCTCTTGCTATCTTCCCTTCAATCTTTCCCATAATTACCATGCATTCTAATTCCTCTTTCCTAATCACATGCCCAATGAAGTTACATTGCCTTTTCATGATCTTATACATTATTTCTCTTTTTGTGTTTGCTCTGTTCATGACATCCTCGTTAGATATTCGTTTGTTCATGATATTCTTTGCATCCTCCTCAAAAACCACATCTCTGCTGCTACAATTCGTTTCCTCATGTTACTAGATATTGTTCAACATTCTGAACCATATAACATAACTGGATAGATGTAACATTTCAGTACTCTGAGGCGGGTTGTCATGCCTAGTTTAGTATCCCTTCACCATACGATTCCTAAATGGATATTGAACCCATGAACACCACCTCACTTTTATACATACATTATTTCTGTTTTTGCACTATTTTAATCTATTCAGTATACATAGATTTTCAGCAATTTATTTACTTATTCTTTCTATATTATGTATCACATTGAAGTGCTGCTGCTAAGTTAACAAATTTCACGACTCATGCTAGTAATAATAAACCTGATTCTGATGAGATCTCACAGCCAGGAAAGCGGTTCTGTAACGCTTTGTGAAGGGTGAAGGGCATGATAAGGCACAGAAGAATTCATGGTCGCTCACTGCAACCAAGGAAAACCCCAGTTTGTGACAAGTCCTAGCACCACTGAACCCAGACTTCCTAGATTGAGAGAGGAACTGTCCCAGTGCAATGGCATTTCCACTTCAAGAACTCCCTCGCACAGTTATCATCAGATATAACAGACAACCAACATGCTGCTGCGTTCTTTCAATTGACTGTGCTATTTTTGTTCATTTCCAGCCACCTAGGGCAGGTAACGAACTGCCTTCATATAATGCTTTTGATGAGTACATCATCCAAATCTTCATTTTCATTGTAACATTCAAGATGATTGTCAATACCTTCAAATTCTTCATAGTTCCTAACTTTAAGTAGTGAAATCATTTCAATTTTTACTCCCAGCCATTTCTGGCATCTCCAATGCTTTAAACTACAGTGAATAAAAACAGTTCTGAATTGCTGCTATTTCTTGCCAACTACTCGTGACAAAACTCCGTGCTTTTTGAATACAAACACACAAAAATGACATCAGTTAAAACTGTTCAAAACACAGTAGTGTCAAATGGCCACGCAAGTTCACCTGACTGATGTTAATTAAAAACTGTTTAGCAAACATCTCCAGTCCCAATTAAGTGGCATAGTTCCACAAATAAATGAAGGGAATCCTAGGTATTTTCCTGACTTATTTCGTGTTTTTTTTTAAAAGAGTTGTCCCAAACAGGCAGCTGCCCCAGTTAACCAATGGACTGATTAAGTGGAATCCACTGCAATTTCATAGAATTGTGTGCTATTCTATTCTACCCTTCAGCTAGTTCCTGTACTATTATAATAGTTTGTACTGAGGTCCACACCAGAGTTAAATTAATAAGTTTTCATACAGAACCTAATGAAAATCATTTGGAACTCAGACACATTGTATCAATATGCTTATACCAGAATGGTGCATATGATTTCCACAAGGTAGGAAAGTTTAGAAACCCAAGATCTTGCTCCTCTGAATTAAAGTTGGTGTTAGTTTTATACATATAACTATATGGAATGGATAGAATGCCAATGTGTCTATTGTGTCAGTCTGTCCCATCTGTTGGCACCTTCCGAGTTTTCACTAATTATTCCAATGATTAACGTCATCTCACAGACAATTGGAGAATTCTTATGAATTATTGAGGTGCAGGCAGATTTTACCAGATCTTCCATCTTGCTTTCAATGAAGTAACTTTTTTTTTTTACTTTTTTAACTACTTTGTAGATAAGGTACATTAAGAAAATGTCCAATTTGAAATATTTATCCTAAAGTACATTTAATTATTACACTCTCCTTCAGTTTCAGGTTCATTAGCAATGTATATAGTTTTCACATCTGGTTGCATCTAGGGTACTGAAGAATGTTTACTGCACTGTCATAGCTTCCGAAAACAATCTTCAATAGCAAGAAAAACCTAACCATGAGAGAGTAAAAGATTGTAGATTAAGACTTAGTTCTATTTATTCCTAAAACAATGTAATTTATTATCTTCAGTAACTGAAGATTGATATCCAAAATAAAATTAATTACAGCAAACTCTAATTCTGGTCGAATGGGACACATTAGGACCAGTACATTTTGGCCAATTTAAGCAGCTGCCACAATTGGCTGAAGTTTTACAGAAGTAGTTAAAAAGGTAAAAAAAAAACTACGAACTACCACTTAACTAAAAAAGATTGCAGAGAGACATTAACAACAGGAATTCTGCAGATGCTGGAAATTCAAGCAACACACATCAAAGTTGCTCTCGGCCTGAAACGTCAACTGCACCTCTTCCTAGAGATGCTGCCTGGCCTGCTGCATTCACCAGCAACTTTGATGTGTGCTGCAGAGAGACATTGATAGGTTGCAGAAGTGGGCTGAGAAGTGGCAGATGGAGTTCAACCCAGAGAAGTGTGAGGTGGTACACTTTGGAAGGACAAACTCCAAAGCAGAGTACAAAGTAAATGGCAGGATACTTGGTAGTGTGGAGGAGCAGAGGGATCTGGGGGTACATGTCCACAGATCCCTGAAAGTTGCCTCACAGGTGGATAGGGTAGTTAAGAAAGCTTATGGGGTGTTAGCTTTCATAAGTTGAGGGATAGAGTTTAAGAGTCGCGATGTAATGATGCAGCTCTATAAAACTCTGGTTAGGCCACAATTGGAGTACTGTGTCCAGTTTTGGTCACCTCACTATAAGAAGGATGTGGAAGCATTGGAAAGGGTACAGAGGAGATTTACCAGGATGCTGCCTGATTTAGAGAGTATGGATTATGATCAGAGATTAAGGGAGCTAGGGGTTTACTCTTTGGAGAGGAGGAGGATGAGAGGAGACATGATAGAGGTATACAAGATATTAAGAGGAATAGATACAGTGGATAGCCAGCGCCTCTTCCCCAGGGCACCACTGCTCAATACAAGAGGACATGGCTTTAAGGTAAGGGGTGGAAA
Source organism: Mobula birostris (assembly GCF_030028105.1). Classification (NCBI taxonomy): domain Eukaryota; kingdom Metazoa; phylum Chordata; class Chondrichthyes; order Myliobatiformes; family Myliobatidae; genus Mobula; species Mobula birostris. The sequence continues at coordinate 30,622,813 of NC_092385.1, read as the reverse complement.
GTTCAAGGGGGACGTTAGAGGAAGGTTTCTTTTTAAACTCAGAGAGTGATTGGTGCGTGGAATACACTGCCCGAGTCAGTGGTGGAGGCAAATACACTAGTGAAATTTAAGAGACTACCAGACAGGTATATGGAGGAATTTACGGTGGGGGGGTTATATGGGAGGCAGGGTTTGAGGGTCGGCACAATAATGTGGGCTGAAGGGCCTGTACTGTGCTGTACTATTCTATATTCTATGTAACAATTATGTATTTAAATGAAATACAGAACAAATTAGAGCACTAACAGCACTAGAGTACTATAAAATTATGCATTCATTCTTAATAATTATCAACGGAGGAATTTTTCCACTGTATGCTGCCATGTTCCTTTGATTGACTGTAAATGAACAAAAACAGTGCAGATAATGGGCTACCTTTAAGCAATGCTATTGATGATTGCATCCTCCAAATCTTCACTTTCATTTATAACATTCAAGATTATTGTCAACTGCTTCAAAATTCATCATAGTTCCTCACTTGAAGTAGTGACAATATTTCATTTTTACTCCTCATTGTTTCTGGCATCTCCAAGTTTTGGAATTGAAGCACTTTTCTATTGTCTAACTGCTTATTTCTCCCCAACTATCAGTGACAGACATTACTACTTTTGAACACAAGCACACTCAACTGACACCATTGAAAAATTGTTCACTCTAAGCATGTGTGATATCTAACAGCCACACATGTGGATGCAGCTGATGCTAGTTAGAAACTGTTCGGCAAGTCTCCTGTCCCAGTTAAGCAAAGAAATTCCCAGTTATTTTCTTATCAATTTTTATTCTTTAAAAGTTGTCCCAAATAAGCAGCTGCCCTGATTAACGGATGGCCCAAATAACCAGAATCCACTGTACTAAATTATGTAAAAAGAGAGCAAAAAATAGGGGGATAATATTCACGGGTTTATTGTCCATTCTGAAATTTGAATGCAGAGGAGAAAAAGCTATCCCTAAAATGTTGAGTGTGTCTGCAGGCTCCTGTCCCTGCTCCTCTGACGGTAGCAATCGGAAAAGGGCACGTCCTGGGTGGTGGGGGTCCTTACTGTTGGGTGCCGCCTTTTCAAGGCATTGCCTTTTGAAGATGTCCTCAGTGGTGGGGAGGCTAGTGTCCATGCTGGAGCTGGTTGACTTTACAACCCTCTACAACTTTTTCCGATCCTGTGCAGTAGCCCCTCCTTACCAGACACGATGCAATCAGTTAGAATGCTCTCCATAGTACCTCTGTAAAAATATGCTGGAGTCTTTAGTGCCATCCCAAATATCCCAAACTCCTAATGAAACATAACCACTGGCTTGCCCTCTTCATTAATTGCATCAATGGTTGGGGTCCAAAACAGATCTTCTTCAGAGATATTGCCACCCAGGAACATGAAACTGCTAACTCATAGATAAGACATTTAGTTCCAGAAACCAGGAGTCTTCCAGTCACACTCTTACAATCATATTGGCTTGAGATGCTACTCAGTGGCATCTTAGGATTTTTAGGAAACACAATGGTGCTGCTGTCTCACAGTTCCAGCAAGCTATTCCATCCTGACTTCCACGGCAGCTTATGTGGAGCTTGCATGTTTTCCTTGTGACTGAGTTTCCTCCGGATGGTCTGACTTTCTTCAACATCCAATAGAAAGACAGGCATCCCCGCACTACAGATTGTGACTTTCTGTAATGCAATGCCTCCTTATTTGTGCTTGTGCCCAGAAGCTAGAGTTGAAAATAAAAAGCATTTACTTCTCCTTCATACATTCCAGAGACTGAGCTTTATTCCATCTGACATTTTGTGCAGTGATCTGCGAATTCTGTAAGGGCAAGTATCTGTTAACTGAATGACTACATGTGGGGTTCACAGGTTAACTGGCAACAAAAAAAAAAATCTCTATGGCAGCCGGGCAAGAGAAGAACCAGGAGTTAATGGGCAGAGAGAGAAAAGATTATAAAGAAGTGGAGGAATGGGACAGATCTATGAGCCAGCATGGGAGGAAGCTTCCACCAATCATGACTATCAAGGAAAATACTGACCAAGTAGACCTCCAAAACTTTCCTTCTTAATTACTCCCATATTTCACTCTACTGTTCAGGTATGCTGATCCCTGTCCCACTGCGATCTATCATCCTTTTCATGTTTCCCATCTCTCCCTCTCCTGCAGCTGCAAAAAAAAAAGGCGGAGATCCATTTATGCTCAAACATTTCAACAACAGGTTTAACATGTAAATTAGGTTACAAGGTTTGCACTTTCATGTCGTTCCAGTTTCCTCTGTAAATGTGAAAACAAAAAAACACTTTACCAACAGCTAAATCTCTCATTTCCTCTACAAAATATATGATTCATTCTCATTTTAGCTCATCTCTACTCATCATGTCTGATATAATTAAAAATTTACAAGCCAAGTTATGGGGAAAGCAAATCACAATACTTTCGATTATTGTCAACCCGAACTCCAACAATATACTCAACTTACACAAATGCAATACCATAGGTCAGGAAGACACTTGTTAAATGACAACTGTGCCCTGAGATACAACTGGAGTTAAAACTGCGCTACACCATTTCAACAGCTATAAAGATTCCTGGAGCTTCTCCAGCTCTGACAATCTTCCATCTTGCCCATTCATAGATCATTTGGAACAAAGAAAATTTCTAGGTAGGGACAGTGCAGGCTGGATTTGGAGTGTGAATGGACAACTTCCATTCCTAAATGGACATTGAAACTGTGAACATTACCTCACTTTTTTAATATTATTTCTGTTTTTTCATGATTTCATGATTTTAATCTATTCAACATATGTATATTGTAATTGATTTTTTATTATTACAATTTTATTTTTTTCTCTTCTTTTATATTATGTATTACATTGAACTGCTGCTGCTAAGTTAACAAATTTCACAACACATGCCAGTGATAATTAACCTGAATCTGAAAGAGGGAAAGGGGAAACGCACTGAGACTGCAGGAAAGGGCTCAGTCTAACTAAAGCTACTGTAAAATTAAATTCTATTGGTTATTTGCATCTTGGATTATTCAACTAATACATTTCTGGTTAGATTTTAGATAATAACATGAAAAGAGGTAACATTTTATTATGCTCTGTGCAAATAAAATCTAAACTAATCTTGTTCTATCCATAATGCACATCTCCCAATTCATAATTTACAGAATACCTCACAAACTACTTGCTGACAATTAAATAAAAACCTCAATCTAATCTATTTTCTTTACTACATTTTGAAGTTGTATTGTTTATACCCTGTAGTTAAAGCACAAGATCTAAATTTCTCCTCAAGAACAGAAGAATGATGGAAAATAGAATTTATGGGTCTGAATTCATTAGATGCTGACTTGCTGTTTACTCCTGTTGAAGAGATGAGAAATGGGGGTTTCAGGCTCAGGATAAAAGGATGATTCTGGGGATGCATCTTCATTCAATGAATCTTTGCAGCCCTTTTCAGCAGCAGTATATAGGATTAGTCAAATTTTGTGCTTAAGGTAAGGATCAATAAATTTATGGACACAAAAAAAATGATTTAAAATAAACAGCAGGTAGTGGGAGGTAAAGGAGTGGATTTGAAGTTGAGGTCCTGCAATTACTTTATTGAGAGAAGGAGAATCAGAACATGACATAATCCAACCCCTACCTATGACTGGAAAAAAATCAGGCAGGAAAATGAAAGTTGATTTCTATAATTGTGCAATTTATCTCAGATAATGCTCACAACTCACCACCTTTATTACTAATATTACTTCAAAAGTGGCATTTGTGTCATTATGATGAAGCTCAGTAAATACTAAAATATTTAATCATCCTGTGTGTTATGCTGTCTGAATCATTGCTTCATCAGAAAATATAAAAGCTATTAAACCATGATGTTCAGTTGTGGATTGTACTGTATCTTTTCATTTGCGGAATAAGCTCAATTCTAAAGTAAATCTCTACTGAAATTTTCTAGAATTGTCTTTAAAATGCACAATTAGAACTGTACAGTATCATAAGTCAATAACAGGAAAAGCTAACAGATCCTCACTTGTTAGATTAATAAATGAGTATTTCCAAATTGGTAAAATAAAACACACAAAAATAAACACGTGATCAGTTTACTTTGAGCACAGAACATGAAGGTTTTCAAAGCATTGAGCAAGGAGGTGATTTAGTTTTGCAAATTGCACCTTGAATCTCGAAATCACCAACCTACACTTCAGTGAGATTATTTGCTGGGGTAACAAAATCAACAACCATATTCTCAAATTCCCACACTACAAGTTCCTGGGCATCAACGTCTCAAAGGATCTTTCCTGGGCCCAACATATTGATTCAATCACGAAGACACACATTGGCTGCTCTACTTCATTAGGAATTTGAGGAGATTAGTATGTCAAAGACATGCAAATTTCTATAGATGTGCAGAGGAGAACATCCTGATGCTTTGCATCAACCTTTTGTATGGAGGCTCCGTCATGGGTTCAATCCTCTCCACCACTGACCACATCTTTAAGAGATGTTGCATTCCACCATTAAGGAACCTCACATCCCAGGACAGGCCCTCCTGTTGTTACTACCATCAGGGAGGAGGTAGGAGAATTGGAAAATTCATACTCAACAATTTAGCAACAGCTTGTTCTCTTCCACAGCTCCAAGAGGACTACCAGCTTCTTCCGCCAAGCTAGACTGATTAATTCATGCTGATACAATTGTATTTCTGTTATATTGAATGTCCTAATGTACAAACAAGATATTACAAATTACTATAAATTGCACATTGCATATTTAGATGGAGATGCAGCATAAAGATTTTTACTCATGTATATGAAGGATGTAAGTAATAAAGTCAATTCAATTCAACATTGTTGTGGTTTGGAGGTTTTCATGCTTTAATGACCTGGAAAGCTATGCTGGCTACATTCAGGCTTCTCTGCTTTGGCTCTTGGTAGGGTTATCCATGCCAAACAGGTCAAAGGATAGTAGTCCATTGGCCACCAGCCCTTCAGGTTCTGGGCGGGAGAGTGGGGTTCAGCTCAGGGCTAATAACCCCCACTGGTAAAACAAAACTGTTACGGAAACAGCAAAGAAGAATCCTTCTACATCTGAGTGCAACGGTATTCCAGAGTCTCCACCTGGGACCTGCATGACCGACAGTAGTGAAAACCAAACTACTGACATAATGAAGGAACTCCTTAACACCGCCAGAGATGAAGGACCTTCAATGCTGCCCTAAACGACAGCGGTGTAACAGGCAGTACATAGGTGTTCCCTTCCACTATTAGATTTTTGAATTGTCTATGATCCCATGAATTCTACCATATTATTCTTTTTTTTCTTTCGCTAATTATTTTTGTAATTTATAGAAAAGTGGTGAGGGAGCTACGACGGTGCCAAAGAGCAGCTTCTTTGAGCTCATCTGTGGAAACGGCTGAATTTATACCTTATGTCTTTTTTTCTTCAAGTTGGATGGGTTCTGTCAGTGCCCTTGACCTGCAGCTGCACTCAAACTGCAGCTCTTTACAGTGATGGTTCCCACTCCTAGGGTTCACTGACTGGCTATTTTTCGATATCCCAAGGGATTGGCCTAGAGGATGAGTGCACCCTCAGGGTTCCAAGCCTTTGAGGCCCTGAGGACGAGCCGATCCTATACCAATGCCGCTGATCGAAGCGTCACAGGAGAAAGCTGAAAATCAGGAACAGCGAATCAGCTGTTGGAGCTCTCTGTACTCAGCGAATATATATATATCTCTATCTCTCTCTCACTCACACTCTCACACACACACTCTCACACACACTCACTCACGAGGGAGGGTTTGCTGCCAATTCTCTAGTTGGAGAACTCGGGGTAAAAAATGATGTGGCAGAACCTTTAACACCATAAATCAGTAAGTTGTTTTGCTTTTGTTGGTCTCCCCTCTTGCGCTGTGACACCTCTCTGCCCCTTTATTAGAGACAGCGGGAACCTGTGACATGTCAAATTGGTCAGGAGAATGTTTTTTTTTGTACTGCAGATCATGTTCTCTCATGGGGGGGCTTTGTTATTGCTTGCTTGTTGGGTGGTAGGTGCTAATGCTCTTTGCTGAAATGGGGGGGAAGGGGCTTTGCAGTGCTAATGTTTTTACTGTCATTCATTTTTTGGGGTATTCTGTTCATGTGGATGTCTGCAAAGAGCAAGAATTTCAGTTTGTATATTGCATACATTCTTTGATAAATGGAACTACTGATCTTTGTCTTTGCACTGAACTACTGCTGCAAAAGAAATTTTGCATCATTTGTCAGCGACAATAAATCTGATTCTGGCACCCAACATGACTGATTTTGAGGAAAAAACTGCACGGAAACAAAACTTACTTTTCCTTCTACTTGCTTTACAGAATGAAGTCACTAGCAAGACCAGCATTGACTACTAACCCTACATACCTTCAAGATGGTGGCAGTGAGCCATCTTCACAAACTGTGCAGTCCACAGGTTCAGGTACTGGTAGCGTTAGTAGCAAAGGAATCCAAGAATTTGGACCAACCTTCAATGAAGAGGCAGTGGCAGACTTCAAGACATAGTGAATGAATTAGGAAGGGATGCCTATGAGATAGCTTTTTAGAGCAGCTTGTGGTTGAGCCCACTTGGGGATCAACTACTCTCGATTCGGTGTCGTGTAATGAACCAGATTTGGTTATGGAAGCTTATGGTAAAGGAAACTGTAGGAGGCAGTCATCATGACATGATAGAATTCAGGTGAGAGAGGTGGGAAGCTAAATTCAGATGTATCAGCATTAGAGTGGAGTAAAGTGAATTACAGAGGCATGAGAAGGGAGCTGGCCAAAGGTGATTGGAAGGGGACACCAGCAGGGATGATGGCAGAACAGCAATGGTTTGAGTTTCTGGAAGCAATTTGGTTGGCACAGGGTAGATACAAGGTAGCTGGCAAGGGAAGTCAAAGACAACATGAAAGCAAAAGAGCGGGCATATAATAGAAAAAAAACAGCAAGAAATTAGAGGATCGAGAAGCTTTAAAAAAAAAACTGACAGCAACTAAAAAAACCATAAGGAACAAAAAGATGAAACATGAAAGCAAGCTAGCCAATGGTAGCAAAGAGGATACCAAAAGAATTTTCAGATACATAAAGAGCAAAGGAAAGGTGAGAATAGATAACGGACCTATGGAAAATGGTAATGGGTGACAAGGAAATGGTGCATGGATTGAAGTACTACTTTGCTTCAGTCTTCACTGTGGAAGACACTAGCAGTATGCTGGATGCTTGAGAGTGTCAGGGGGCAGAAGTGAGTGCAGTTGCTATTACTAGGGAGAAGGTGCTTTTAGGTACAGGTGTCCCCAGCTTTTCGAACGTTCGCTTTACGAAACCTCACTGTTACGAAAGACCTACATTAGTTACATGTTTTCACTAACAGGTGTCTTCACTGTTACGGAAAAAATCAGCGCGTGAAAAAAAGCAGCGCGCGCCCCGAGCAGCCAAGCTCCTCCCCTGGATTTGGAATGGCATTCTCGCCGGCATTGCTTAAACACGTGCTTGTGAGCACCCATTAGCAAGATGAGTTCTAAGGTATCGGAAAAGCCGAAAAGAGCTCGTAAGGGTGTTACACTTAGCGTAAAACTAGACAGAATTAAGCGTTTCGATCATGGTGAACGAAGTAAGGACAGAGTGAGTTTGGCTTGTGAAAGTTGCCGAAGATGATGTTGAAGAGCTTTTCGCATCCCATGACCAAGAACTGATAGATGAAGAGCTGATACAATTGGAAGAGGAAAGGATAACAATCGAAACCGAATGCAGTAGCGAAGTGAAGTTGTCCAGGAACTGAACGTGAAGCAACTGCATGAGATTTTCGCTGCAATGTTAAAGTACGACTTTAATTTTGAAAGGGTACGTCAGTTTAGGGCATATTTGCAGGATGGTTTGAGTGCTTACAAAGAACTGTATGATCTAAAAATGCGCGAGGTTAGCAGTCAAGCAAGCCTTCAGCAGACAACGAACCTCCACTTTTGATATCGAGGCAGGCAGTCACAGGAGAAGATGAGCTGCCTGCCCTGATGGAAACAGACGACGAGATGACAACCCAGTGTCTCATCACTCCAACCCCATGAGCCGCGGACAGATACCGATTCGTGGAGAATGCAGCGGTAGCCAGGAGGCACACAGCACATCTTTAAGAAAAAAGCCAAAATAAACATGTTAATTAATTAGGTGCCACCCGGCACGTAATTGTCAGCCCAGATCAGAGGCGATGCAATCGCACCTAATTAATTAGTTTGTTTATTTCGACTTTTTTCTTAAAGATGTGCTGGGTGCATCCCAGCTACCGCTGCATTCTCTGCGGGTCGGTATCGGTTCGTTGCCCGGAGGGTGGGGGCCACTGCACCACCCCAACCTCCAACCACTCAGCCTAACACACCATCATCAGTGTGCTCGGTACTGTCTCAATTCCGGTAAGTGATATTACACTGTACATACATTATTTCTGCTTTATATAGGCTGTGTATTCTTGTGTTATTTGGTATGATTTGGTAGCTTCATAGCTTTCTGGAGAGCGCTTGCGCCGTGTTTCTGCCAACAGCACTTGCGTGAGATTTTCGCTACGGAGAACAGTGTGGCAAAGATTGTGGAAAAGTATTTCTACTTTAGAAAGGCTGTGTATTTATCATATCATTCCTGCTTTTACTATATGTTACTGTTATTTTAGGTTGTGTGTGTCATTTGGCATGATTTGGTAGGTTATTTTTGAGTCTGCGAACGCTCACAAATTTTTCCCATATAAATAAATGGTAATTGCTTCTTCGCTTTATGACATTCCGACTTATGAACCACTTCATAGAAACGCTCTACCTTCGGATGGTGGGGGAAACCTATATTGTGAAGTTTTCATACTTTTTGCAGCTTTCTCATTTTTTATTATGTCATACTTTTCTATATTTAATTAACTCTTGTATTTTACAGACATATCTGATGTTCGAATGTCTGACAATACAATCTGAGTCATTTCACTGCACCAGTGCAACAACGGATACGAATAAAGTCCGTCTTTACAGTTAAAGCTACTTTATCAATATGTTTCACATGGGACTAGTGATCCAAGTTGTCCTATTCCATTGTGCCTCGTCTGTGGTAAGCAACATAAAAATGTAGCAACGGCTCCTACAAAATTGAAAAGACACCCAACTACAAATGACACGCAAAAGTACTGGTTATTTTAAATGGCAATTGGAATCTCAAAACAAATACAGTAAGGTGCTTAATGAATACTTTGCTTCAGTATTCACTACGGAAAAGGATCTTGGCGATTGTAGGGATGACTTGCAGTGGACTGAAAAGTTTGAGAATGTAGATATTAGGAAAGGGGATGTGCTGGAGCTTTTGGAAAGCATCAAGTTGGATAAGTCACCGGGACCGGATAGGATGTACCCCAGGCTTCTGTGGGAAGCGAGGGAGGAGATTGCTGAGCCTCTGGCAATGATCTTTGCATCATCAATGAGAACGGGCGAGGTTCCGGAGGATTGGAGGGTTGTGGATGTTGTTCCCTTATTCAAGAAAGGGAGTAGAGATATCCCAGGAAATTACAGGCCAGTGAGTCTTACTTCAGTGGTTGGTAAGTTGATGAAGATCCTGAGAGGCAGGATTTATGAACATCTGGAGAGGCATAATATGATTAGGAATAGTCAGCATGGCTTTGTCAAAGGCAGGTCGTGCCTTATGAGCCTGACTGAATTTTTGAGGATGTGACTATGCCATTAATAAAGGTAGAGCTGTAAATATAGTATATATGGATTTTAGCAAGGCATTTGATAATGTACCCCATGCAAGGCTTATTGAGAAAGTAAGGAGGCATGGGATTCAAGGAGACATTGCTTTGTGGATCCAGAACTGGCCTGCCCACAGAAGGCAAAGAGTGGTTGTAGACGGGTCATATTCTGCACGGAGGCCGGTGACTAGTGGTGTGTTTCAGGGATCTGTTCTGGGACCCCTAGTCTTTGTGATTTTTATAAATGACTTGAATGAGCAAATGAAGGGTTGGGTTAGTAAATCTGTTGATGACACAAAGGTTGGGGGTGTTGTGGATAGTGTGGATGGCTGTCAGAGGTTACAATGGGACATTGATAGGATGCAAAACTGGGCTGAGAAGTGGCAGATGGAGTTCAACCCAGGTAAGTGTGAGAGGTGGCTCATTTTGGTAGGTCAAATATGACGGCAGAACATAGCATTAATGGTAAGACTCTTGACAGTGTGGAGGATCAGAGGGATCTTGGGGTCTGAGTCCATAGGACACTCAAAGCTGCTACAGGTTGACTCTGTGGTCAAGAAGGCATACAGTGCATTGGCCTTCGTCAATCATGGGATTGATTTAAAGAGCCAAGAGGTAATGTTGCAGCTATATAGGACCCTGGTCAGACCCCACTTGGAGTACTGTGCTCAATTATGGTCGCCTCACTATAGGAAGGACGCAGAAACCATAGAAAGGGTGCAGAGGAGATTTACAAGGATGTTGCCTGGATTGGGGAGCATGCCTTATGAAAATGGGTTGAGTGAACTCAGCCTTTTCTCCTTGGAGTGACGGAGGATGAGAGGTGGCTTGATAGAAGTATACAAGATAACGAGAGACATTGATCATGTGGATAGTCAGAGGCTTTTCCCCATGGCTAAATTGGCTAGCATGAGAGGGCATAGTTTTAAGGTGCTTCGAAGTAGGTACAGAGGATATTTCAGGGGTAAGTTTGTTTGTTTTTTTACGCGGAGAGTGGTGAGTGTGTGGAATGGGCTGCCAGCGGCGGCCGTGGAGGCGGGAACAATAGGGTCTATTAGGAGACTCCTGGATGGCTACGTGGAGCTTAGAAAAATAGAGGGCTATGGGTAAAGACTAGGTAGTTCTAAGGGTAGGGACATATTTGGCACAGCTTTGTGGGCCGAAGGACCTGTATTGTGCTGTAGGTTTTCTACGTTTCTGTGCTTCTATGTAAGCTTTTGTTAATAAGGTCACAGTCAGTAAAAGGTTTCAGGAAGCAAGTTATTTAGTAGCAGAACTTATGACCCAGAAATGGAAAAGTCACACAATTTATGAGAACCTAATAATGCATGTAAAATTATAGTGGGTAAAATACTAGGACAAAATGCAGTACGAGAAACTGAAAAGGTTTCACTCTCAAACACTATGATAAGTTGACGTATTGATGATATATCACATGATGCTGAAGAGGTATGGTGTGATAAACTGAAAAACAACAGATTCTCTATCCAGGTTGATGAGTCAACAGATTTCACCAATAAATGTCATGTTGTAGCATTTGTCAGATTTGTAAACAATGGTGAACTTCAAGAGAACTTTTTTTGTTGCAAAGAGTTGCCGGAAACAAGCAAAGGCCAAGATATATTTAATGTTTCATCTTTATATCTGGAAACAAAAGGTCCATCTTGGAGGAACTGCATTGGCAACTGTGTTGCTTTGGCTTATGGTTTTTAGTAACTTTACTATTCAACATTGTCAATAATTTTTCATGTTTTCATGAGTTAAAATCAATTTACAATCTTCATTTAAATTAAATCTACCGAGCCTACCTTCAGAAAAATTAAATCCCATTTTGGCTTAAGCCAGTTATTTAACAGAAATTTATTCTTCTTCCCTTATGAGTTTTTAAAATTTATAAAAAAGATTAATTTCAAGAAAGGTAAGCTAAGCTTAACTACCTGTTTTTTCAAGAAAGGTTTGCTAAAAAAAAAATCATTCATTATTCAAAAGAGCATGGATAATTATCTTTGGATTGTTTTATCTACAACTTACCGAATCACACTAACGTACCATGAGCTGTAGATATAATAATTTTTTACGCAGTATTTCCTGAGACTTGAAAATTATTTCAATGGTTCTTCCAAGGCAAAAAGGTTGAAAAAGGCTGATATAGGGTGTCATTCAATGCCAGCTACCCAGCCTTTGTCACACTCTTGTAGCATATAAATAATATGGATGCTCCAGTTGAGCTTCTCAAGAATGCCTGGAGTTGGTGATAGAACACAGAAAGCTACAACACAATACAGGCCCTTCAGCCCACAATGCTGTGCCCAACATGTACTTACTTTAGAAATACCTAGAGCTACCCATAGCCCTCTATTTCTCCAAGCTCAATGTACCTATCCAGGAGTCTCATAAAAGACTCTATTGTACCCGCCTCCACCACTGTCGCCAGCAGCCCATTCCACGCACTCACCACTCTGTGTAAAAAAAATTACCCGACATCCCCTTTGTACCTATTTTCAAGCACCTTAAAACTGTGTTAGCCATTTCAGCCCTGGAAGAAAGCCTTTGATTATCCACATGATCAATGCCTCTCATCATCTTATACACCTCTATCAGGTCCCTTCTCATCTTCCGTCACTCCAAGGAGAAGAGGCCAAATTCACACAGCTTACTCCTGTAAAGCATGCTCCCCAATCCATGCAACATACTTGTAAATCTTCTCTGCACTCTTTCCATGGTTTCCACATCCTTCATGTAGTGAGGTGACCAGAATTGAGCCCCATACTCCAAGTGGGGTCTGACCAGGGTCCGATATAGCTGCAACATTACCTCTCGGCTCCTAAACTCAACCCCACGATTGATGAAGGCCAATGCACCGTATGCCTTATTAACCACAGGGTCAACCTGTGTAGCAGCTTTGAGTGCCCTATGGACTCGGACCCCAAGATCCCTCCAACCCTCCACACTGCCAAGAGTCTTACAATTAATACTATATTCTGCCATCATATTTGACATATCAAAATGAACCACCTCTCATATTTACCCGGGTTGAACTCCATTTGCCACTTCTCAGCCCAGTTTTGCAGCCTATCAATGTCCTGTTGTAACCTCTGACAGCCCTCCACACTATCCACAACACCACCAACCTTCGTGTCATCAGCAAATTTACTAACCCATCCCTTCACTTCCTCATCCAGGTCATTTATAATAATCACGAAGAGTAAGGGTCCCAGAACAGATCCCCGAGGCACTCCACTGGTCACCAACCTCCATGCAGAATATGACCCATCTACGACCACTCTTTGCCTTCTGTGGGCAAGCCAGATCTGGATCCATAAAGCAAGGTCCCCTTGGATCCCATGCCTCCTTACTTTCTCAATAAGCCTTGCATGGGGTACCTTATCAAATGCCTTGCTGAAATCCATATACACTACATCTACTGCTCTTCCTTCATCAATGTGTTTAGTCACATGCTCAAGAATTCCATCAGGCTTGTAAGGCACAACCTGCCTTTGACAAAGCCATGCTGACTATTCCTAATCATATTATGCCTCTCCAAATGTTCATAAATCCTGCCGCTCAATAACTTTTCCATCAACTTACCAACCACTGAAGTAAGACTAACTGGTCTATAATTTCCTGGGCTATCTCTACTCCCTTTCTTGAATAAGGGAACAACATCTGCAACCCTCCAATCCTCCAGAACCTCTCCCGTCCCCATTGATGATGCAAAGATCATTGCCAGAGGCTCAGCAATCTCTTCCCTTGCCTCCCACAGTAGCCTGGGTACATCTCGTCCGGTCCTGGTGACTTATCCAACTTGAATGCTTTCCAAAAGCTCCAGCACATCCTCTTTCTTAATGTCTATACGCTCAAGCTTTTCAGTCTGCTGTAAATCATCCCTACAATCGCCGAGGTCCTTTTCCCTGGTGAATACTGAAGCAAAGTATTCATTAGCTACCTCCGCTTTCTCCTCCGGTTCCATACACACTTTTCCACTGTCACACTTGATTGGTCCTATTCTCTCATGTCTTATTCTCTTGCTCTTCACATACTTGTAGAATGCATTTGGAGTTTCCCTTAATCCTGCTCGCCAAGGCCTTCTCATGGCCCCTTCTGGCTCTCCTAATTTCATTCTTAAGCTCCTTCCTGCTAGCCTTGTAATTTTCTAGATCTCTATCATTACCTGGTTTTTTGAACCTTTCATAAGCTCTTTTCTTCTTGACTGGATTTTCAAAAAGCCTTTGTACACCATGGCTCCTGTACCCTATTATCCTTTCCCCGTCCTATTGGAACGTACCTATGCAGAACACCACACAAATACCTCCTGAACATTTGCCACATTTCTTCCGTACATTTCCCTGAGGAAATCTGTTCCCAATTTATGCTTCCAAGTTCCTGCCTGATAGCCTCATATTTCCTCTTACTCCAATTAAATACTTCCCTAACTTGTCTGTTCCTATCCCCCTCCAATGCTATGGTAAAGGAGATAGAATTGTGATCACTATCGCCAAAATGCTCTCCCACTGAGAGACCTGACACCTGACCAGGTTCATTTCCCAATACTAGATCAAGTACAGCCTCTCCTCTTGTAGGCTTATCTGCATATTGTGTCAGGAAACCTTCCCCAACACACCTAACAAACTCCACACCATTTAAACCCCTTGCTCTATGGAGATGCCAATCAATATTGGGGAAATTAAAATCTCCCACCATGACAACCCTGTTATTATTGCATCTTTCCAGAATCTGTCTCCCTATCTGCTCCTTGACATCCCTGTTGCTATTGGGTGGTCTATAAAAATAAAAAACTCAGTAGAGTTATTGGTCCCTTACTGTTCCTAAGACTCAGTAGACAATCCCTCCACGACTTCCTCCTTTTCTGCAGCCATGACACTATCTCTGACCAGCAGTGCCACGCCCCCACCTCTTTTGCCTCCCTCTATGTCCTTTCTGAAACATCTAAAGGTTGGCACTCTAAGCAGCCATTCCCGCCCCTGAGCCATCCAAGTCTCTGTAACGGCCACAGATAACAATCCCAGTGAAGACGTATTAGAACTCTCCAGTTAAAAATGGCCGCTTGTATGGCACGAGCGTTACTTGCACATAAAAGCTCGTTTCTGTTTTTTTAATCAGGGTCTTACTACATTTAAACATGGACTGTTTCATTTTCTGATGAATTGCCAATATATTAAAAAATTGTACAATGAACAAACATCCCCACTTCCGTACTTACATAACGTCATTGATAAAGCAGCTAAGGTGGTCAGACCATAGACAATGTCCAGAGGAACTTAAGGCAGGGATGCCATATGCATGGGAAGACTGATCTCCAACAACCATATCCATTTTCTTCCAGCAGAAGTTCAACTAAATAATTGGAATGCCTTTCCCTTAATGCTTATTGAATTCAGTTTTATTTGTCCTAAATTACCACACTGGAGTCAAACATTCTGCAATGTCATGGAGAGTTTGTCTTGTCTTGCCTTGCCTTGCCTCTGGATCTGTGCTCCATAATTGAACATAATACGGTACTGAATGGTCCAGGCAAAATTCAAACCAAATATGGCAAGCAGGATAAATGGAAAGAATAATTTAATGGCACCATTTACAATACCCATCAATACTTATTAGTCCATTGCACATCACCAGCTGAGGCCGAATAAACTTACACTGGACAGGACATAGCCATAATGTGAGTTTCACAATTACAACCAATTGAGAATTTGCACTCAAACAAAAAATTGTTTGCTAAATGCTGCATTTTTGGAAATTTCTTAGAGAAAAATCTACTATTGTGGAGCAAGGAAGTCAAGTTCCTTCAGTGTACATCCGTTGTGGTCACAGATGATTAACAGATAAGTGAATGGTGCTCTAACTTTTAATCACTATCTTCTACATGAAGTGTTGAGAGTTCCTTGCTGTGAAGCTAGGTGAACTGGTTACTTTCAGAGCACTGTTTTCCAATGAATTCAGAAGTGGGATTATACTGCTTTGTTAATTTAGTCAAGAACCTGGAAAAACCTCAGGTTCTTCTAAGATCTGGTTTATAGTTTGTCAACCTATCCAAGCAAAAGGATATTGCACTGCAGTGAGGCAGATAGGTGGAACCAGGAGGTAGTGCTAGAGTAGCCTCAGTCCTTGAACTTGCCCAACAGGTCTGAAATTTTTAGTCATGTGAGGACGAGAGTGGGGTTACTAAGGATGAGTAACCAAATCATGGCACCCTGATTAAGGGAGCTATTCAAGAGGGGTGAGAGAGAGAATTGAGGAGCTGTAGTTATAATTGAAGATAGATTGCCTAAATGATTTGGATCCAATCTAATCTACTTACCATCACAAAAGGTCAACAGCAGATACCATTTCATTGGCTCTTCATTCATCCTGAGAACATCTGGACAGTGATGATGCATAGTTTTTCACTGACTAAAGCTCTGCATTCAACTATCATTCCCTCAAAACTGATCAATAATCTCTAAACCTTGCCTTGTGCAACTTGAACCTCCATTTCCTCACTTGCAGACAATAGCCAGTTAGGATCGGCAATATCTCCTCCACAATTACTATCAGCACAGATGCACCACAAGGCTGTGCGCTTAGCCTCCTGCTCTACTTGATTTATACTTATCACTGAGGCCAAGCACAGCTCCAAGGCCATACTTAAGTTTACTGACAACACCACCGTTGTTGATCAAATCAACGGCCTTGCTGATTAGTGTCAGTACAATAACCTCTCACTCTACATCAGCAAAACCAAAAATCTGATTATTGACTACAAACCTTCACAGCCAGGACATGTGGTACAAATTACAACTGGAGACAGAAAAGCAATATTATGACAGTCATGGGAAAATTCAATATGCAGTTAGATTGGGAAAAACAGGTTGGTGCTATATCCTAAGGGAAGGAATTTATAGAGTGATTATGAGATACAGTAGCTTTTTAGAGCAGCTTGTGGATGAGCCCACTAGGGCAAAGGAATTCTGGATTGGCTGCTGTGTAATGAACTAGACTATTCAAGAGCTTAATGTTAAGGAACCCTGAGGAGACAGTGACAATAAAATGATAGAATTCTCCCTGCAGTTTGAGTGGGAGAAGCTAAAATCAGATGCATCAGTATTACTGTAGAATAAAGAGAACTACAGAGGCATGAGAGAGGAGCTGACCAACATTGATTGGGCAGAGACACTGGCAAAGATGGCAGTAGAGCAGCAGTAGCTGGAGTTTCTGGGAGCAATTCAGAAGACACAGGATTAGTTCATCCTTAACCAGAAGCATTCTAAAGGAAGGATAAGGCAACCATAGCTGACAAGGGAAGTAAAGACAGCACAAATGCAGAAGGAAGGCAATACAATAGTATAGCAGGGATCGCTTCCTATGTGTTTCCTTTGTTCATTCATCCTTCTCTGCTGATCTCCCTCCTGGCACTTAACCTTGTAAGCAGAACAAGCACCACACCTGCCCCTACTCCTCCTCCCTCACTACCATTCAGGGCTCCAAACAGTCCTTCCAGGTGAGGTGACATTTCATCTGAGAGTCTGTGGGGATCATCTATTGTATCCGGCGCAGCCTCCTGTATATCGGTGAGACCTGATGTAGATTAGTACACCGCTTCGCCGAGCACCTACTCTCTGTCCACCAGAAGCCGGATCTCCTAGCGGCCACACATTTTAACTCCACATCGCATTCCCATTCTGACATGCCAGTCCATGGCCTCCTCCATGGTCATAATGAGGCCACACTCAGGCTGGAGCAGCAACACCTTATATTCTGTCTGGGTAGTCTCCAACCTGATGGCATGAACTTCCGGTAATGGCCCCTCCAACTATCCTCACTATTCCCCATTCCCATTTCCCTCTCTCACCTTATCTCCTTACCTGCCCATCACCTCCCCCTGATGCTCCTCTCCCTTCCCTTTCTTCCATGGCCTTCTGTCCTCATCTATCAGATTACCCATTCTCCAGCCTTGTATCTCTTTCACCAATTAACTTCCCAGCTCTTTACTTCACCCCTCCTCACCTCCCAGTTTCATCTATCCCCTGCTACCTTGTATTTCTTCCTCTCTTCCCCCCACCCCCAAAACCTTCTTACTCTGAATTCCCATCATTTTTCTCCAGTTCTGATGAAGGATCTCGGCCCAAAATCTCAACTGTACTCTTTTCCATATATGCTGCCTGGCCTGCTGAGTTCCTCCAACATTTTGTGTGTGTTGCTTGGATTTCTAGCATCTGCAGATTTTCTCGTTCGTGATGGCACAATTCATTGGAATGCATTGCCTTAAATCAGACACTTAATCCCCCTGTAGAAAGTTTACATACTCCAACTCTGATGGGTTATCCTGATATACCAATAGACACCATGGATCAAAAGTTTAGTGTTGCTAAATTAGAGTTTAAATTTTGAAGTACTTTGCTCAAAAAGTATTTCAAAATTTTCAACTTTTATTCCATCAACGTTTTTTTTCAATGCAAGCACCAAATTTTAGGTCGTCGTGAAAGCTGACAAATATGTTGTCATAATTAAGTCTCCAATACCATCACTGAATTAAGCTATATTTTTCCACTAAATGTAACCAATCAAGTACTTATCACTGATAATTCATTAGGAAATCCAATAGATAAGTTATTGGCAATGCCTTCACAACATCTTAATGAAAATAATTCCAGATGGTTATGCAACTGTTGGAGATTTTACAAAACAAAGGAAATTTACAGCAATGGAAGACCAACTCCCTTTGCTTTTAATTAAATTCAAGCTGTTTGTAACACTATGAACATTTTAAACCAGGTTATTTTATCAACAATTACCAACACCGAAATAATCAACCTCCAGCAAATATCCTATTCAGTTTCACAAGTACACTTTGCTGCCATTGCTCTTGGCAAAACAGTTCACTTTCTAGTACACAAACCTGTGTTATGTTCTAACAGAGCAATTCTCAATTACAATTAGGTTTAAAGTCAAAATAAAGCATCTCTTATCGTAGAATTATACAGCACAGACTCAGACCCTTAGAACTACCTCGCCCATGAGGACCAAGTTGTCTAAATGACCCAGAACCATTTGTCCACATCCCTTTAAAGCAGGGGTTCCCAACCGGGAGCCTATGGACCCTTTGCTTAATGGTATTGGTCCAGGGCATAGAAAAGATTGGGAACTCCTGCTTTAAACCTTTCCTGTCAATGTAACTACACAAATGTCTTTTAATTATTGAAATAGTATCTGGCTCTACCACCTCCTGACAGCTCATTCCACATGCACTCCCGCCCGCTGGGTAAAAAAATTTGTCCTCAGGTCCCTTTTAAAACTTCCTCCTCTCACTTTAAATCTAAGTCGTTTAGCTTTGGACTCATCTACTCTTAAGTGAAGATATATTGGCATTTCACCTCATTGCTGCCCTCATAATTTTATAAACTTCTCTTAGAGTCACTCCTCAGCCTCCTTTACTCCAAGGAGGGAAGTCGCAGCTTATCCAGTCTTTTCTGAAAAAAACATGGCCTTCAGCCCCAGTAGATTTTTTGTAGCCTCTCTAGTTTAATGACAGGCCCCCTATATAGCATGGCTACCAGACTGCCCATCTCCAAACGTGGCCTTTATGTCCTGTACAGATGTAGCATGACATCCTAACTTCTGTACTCAATATTCTCAGTGATGAAGGCAAGTATGCCAAATACTTTCACCAGCACTGCAAACATGTCACTATTTCAAAGTACAATGTAGCTAAACCCTTTGGTCTCTGTTCAACAACAGCCCTGGGCTCCATCGACTACTGTGCAAATTCTGCTCTGGTTTGCCTGCCGAAATAAAACACCTCTCATTTATCTGAATTAAACTTCATCTGCCATTCCTCAGCCCACAGATCAAGTGGATCAGCATTCCGTTATAAACTATCCCACCCCCTCACCCCCAACTGTCCACTATACCACTAATTGTAATGTCACTTGCAAATTTACTAACCATGGCACCTACAATACCATCCAAATTGTGAACAGAAATCATGGACAACAGACACAGCAGTGATTCCCACTGGTCACAAGCCTCCAGTCTGAGAAAGCAACCTCAACCACAACCCTCTGACTGTCAAGCCAATTTTTCATCCAATTAGCCAGCATGTCCATGTGATCCAGACTAACTACCATGTGGTATCTTGTCAAAGCATCTAAAGGGATTGTGTTTCTTAATAGGGAGACACAGTCATCACTTGAATATACTACTCCACTTGAGCAATTGGAAATAATCATTTTATTGAATTCAGCTAATTTTGACGTTAACAGACATGTGATGAAGCATTTCTTTTTCCAACCTTTCTACTTTTCATACCAAGCAAGCTTTCCTGGTCATAAGTGTCAAATCTATACTATGGTAAATCAACAAAACAAATGAAATTGTAAAGAAATAGCAATGGGGACACACTGTCACAGTTCAAGTCTACAGAGAAGATCCTGTAGTGTGGGGGGAAAATAATTAAGGAACGTTATCCATGTGCATCAACTCAAAACCACAAGTAATATATTTTTTTTAAAAAACAGAACATTTTAAGAGTAAACACTGAACTCACCATAATGTGCTTGAAAGGCCTGGGGCTTTACAACCTGATTACAATGGTTACACATCACCAGATAGAAATCATCATGTGCTGGACAGTGGCCAAATATTGGCATATCTGTGCATAAAAGACAATGAAGATTAAATTTTGCCTTTTAGTAAGTTCATTAAATCTCAAACCATGTTCAAAAATGAAATACAACAGTACTTAAAGCATATTTTGTATTTTTAAACTAGGTACAATATTTAATGACATGCACATTAATGTCAAGAAAACAATATATTTTTAATCCAGAACCTTTTCAATAAATGATAGCTACAATCTGACATCAGAGCTTCAGAACTAGGAGCAGGAGTTGGCCATCTGACCCATTGAGCCTGCTCCACCACTCAATAAGATCATGGCTGATCTGGCCATGGACTCATCTCCACCTACCTGCCTTTTCCCCATAACCCTTAATTCCCCTACTATGCAAAAAAAAATCATATTACTTCAACATTGTATTTAAAATAATATTGTTTAATTTCAAGTTTAGAATAGCACGGTCAAGTGCAGACTCCAGCAAATAATAAGAGAAATTGTGCATTTCCCTTTAACTTCAGTCCTTCATAAGGCACCAAAATACTGATAATCTCAGTGGCAACACAGTCATGAGTTAGGTCAAATATTGTTGGCATCAGTCAACTCTTCCCACAGTAGGCTACACTAGTCATACATACCGTGGTATGGACTCACCTATACAAGAAAATACTATGCGATAGGCTACAACATGTAAGAAAACTGCACTTTTGACCAAATGGATCCCAGCCCAACTGAATAACTCTCTCCTTCTTTGCTTCGTGCCACTTCCATACAAAATTTCTGCTTCGGATAGATACAACTCTTTTAAATCACACATTTAAACCACTAAACTGTTTGCATCATGCCAGTATGTGTACAAAAGGTAACAATGGTTACAGTGCTGTACCGAGTAAACAATGGTAAAGAGTCTCCTCAAGGTTTTGCCAAATCAGAACCACCAAACCCTGCCGAACCTGGTAACTATTGAATGATAACGAAAAGGTGCAACTCCCTCCTGGATCAAAATGTCCATACATTTTCTCCCTTCTTGATACCCCACAAGTCAGCAACTCAAGAGTCAAAATGTTTTAAATTAGAAACATTTATTACAGCTAAAGTAATCTCTAATCACACAGATGTCCACAAGTGGAATTTTCCTAGCATCTTTATATTTCTACATTTGAAAATTTTATGTAATTAATTCACTACTTTCAATAAATTAAAAGAAACATTTCCATCTCCTTCTGCATCAAGTTGGCACACATTTTCTGGAATTTATGCCTCATCAAGGTGTATACATTCAAAATGAGAAAATGTTTAGTCAGAGAAAAGAAAAGATGCCCAGCACATCAGAGTAGCAACCCATTATATAAAATTTTAATTAAAACCACCTAATGTTTATTTTCCCCACATTCACAATTCTGGTCTAGTTCAGATAAACTTTGTTCCTGCAAAGAATTGTTAATAGAATCAGCATGTTAGTAGCACTCCAACAAACAAAATCTTTTCATTCCCAAGCACCTATTGTAAAATTCATACCTTTTCTCACATTATGTCATCCCGAAATTTAGTAGCTACACCAGTGGTGGCCTACCTTAACTGCCAAGGACCCACACTCCAAAATTCTTCAACTTTTTCCCTTCTTGACAATGCATCTTCAAACTTTTATAACTAGGCTTTTAATTAGCTACGATATCTAATACAGGTTTCCCCCGCCATCCGAAGGTAGAGCGTTCCTATGAAACGGTTCGTATGCCGAAATGTCGTAAAGCGAAGAAGCAATTACCATTTATTTATATGGGAAAATTTTGTAAGCGTTCGCAGACCCAAAAGTAACCTACCAAATCATGCCAAATAACACATAAAACCTAAAATAACAGTAACATATAGTAAAAGCAGGAATGATATAATACACAGCCTATATAAAGTAGAAATACCTTTCCACAATTACTGAACTGTTCGCCGAAGCAAAAATCTCAAGCAAGAGCCATCGGCAGAAAATCTCACGCAAGCGCTGTTGACAAGAACACGCTCTCCAGTAACCTTTAAGCTATGAAGCTGCCAAATCATACCAAATATCACGTAAAAATACACAGCCTATATAAAGTAGAAATAATGTATGCACAGTGTAGTATCACTTACGGGAATCAGGAAGACAGCGAGCACACTAATGATGGTGTGTTAGACTTGTCGGAGTTTGGGTGGTGCAGTGGCCCCCACCCTCCGGGCCGCTGAGCGATACACTGCCGCCAAGAACGCAGGAGTCCAGCGGTAGCCGGGAGGTACACAGCACATCTTTAAGAAAAAAGCCGAAACAAACATGCTAATTAATTAAGTGCCGCCCGTAATTGTTGGCCCAGATCAGTGCCGATTTCCAATTGCGTTGTCTCTGATCTGGGCCAACAATTACGTGTCGGCGGCACCTAATTAATTATCATGTTTATTTCGGCTTTTTTCTTAAAGATGTGCTGTGTGCCTCCCAGCTACCTTTGCATTCTCCGCGAATCGGTATCTGTCCGTGGCCTGGGGGTTGGGGTGGTGGGACACTGGGGTGTCATCTCATCGTTTCTTTCCATGAGAGCAGGCAGCTCATCTTCTTCTATCTCTGCCTGCCTCGATGTCGAAGGTCGAGGTTCGTCGTCTGCTGTGGCTGATGTGGAAGGCTTGCTTGACTGCTAAGCCTCACGCATTTTTCTATCACACAGTTCTTTAATAAGCACTCAAACCATCTTGCAAATATCCCCTAAACCGACGTACCCTTTCAAAATTAAAGTTGTACTTTATCATTTTCATTCGGTTTTGATTGTTATCCTTTTTTCTTCCAATTGCATCAGCTCTTCATCTGTCAGTTCTCGGTGATGGGCTGCCAAAACCTCTTCAACATCATGTTCGTCAGCTTCCACAAGCCAAACCCACGTTGTCCTTACTTTGTTCACCACGATCAAAACGCTTAATTATGTCTAGTTTTACCGTAAGTATAACACCCTTACAAGCTCTTTCAGGCTTTTCCGATACCATAGAACTGCAAACGGCTGCTCACAGGCACGTGTTAAAGCAAAGCAGTTCCGATTCCGGGGGAGAGCAGTTGCTCAGGGCGTGCTGCCTTTTATCGCACACTGATTTTTTTCGCGCGCTGTATTTTTTTTCCATAACAGTGAAAACGCCTTCTGAAAGCAAAAACAGGGTACTAATGTAGGTCTTTCGTAACAGTGAGGTTTCGTAAAGCAAACGTTCAAAAAGCAGTGGGACATCTGTATTGCTGTCAATTTTCTACTTATCAATATGCATATGAAGCACAGTGAAACGCTCTTGCTAAGCAAAATGCAAGGCATATATTGCTACAGTTTAATTCCAAAATACAAATACAAATCCAGTTCCCAAGATCTAAAATAGCGAACATATTATTTTATCGCCCATCTTACTAAAGGCGACAGGAGGGAAAAGCAACAGCAACCATCAGCTCCAAGCTTAATCGTAAGCCCACAAGAGACAGTAGCAGCATTAGGCCATTTGGCCTATTGAATCTTCTTCACCATCTCATCATTGCTAATTGATTATTCCTCTCAACCCCTTCTCCTCATAATCTTCAATGCCCTGACTAATCAAGAACGCATCAACCTTTGCTTTAAATATACCCAATGACTTGGCCTCCACAAGCATCTGTGGCAGTAAATTCCACAGATTCACCAGCCTCTGGCTACAGAAATCCCTCCTCATATCTGTTCTAAATGGATGTCCCTCTATTTTGAGGCTGTCCCCTCTGGATCTAGAGTTATCCTCTACAGGAAACATTTTCTCCACAGCCACTCTATCTAGGCCTCTCAATATTCAATAGGTTTCAATCAGATCCTCCCCCCACCAACTCTTCCCCCATCCCCAAATTCTACTGAGCTCTGGTGAGTACAGGTCCAGAGCCAATAAATGCTCCCCATACGTTAACCCTTTCATTCCCAGAATCATTCTTGTGAACCTCCTCTGGATCCTCTCCAATGTCAATATATCCTTTCTTGGTTAAGGGATCCAAAACTGCTCGCAGTACTCCATGCAGACTGACCAATACCTTACAAAGCCTCAGAATTACATTGCTTTTATATTCTAGTCCTCTTGAAATGAATGGTAGCACATTGCATTTGTCTTCCTTACCACTGACTTAACATTCAAGTTAACCTTTAGAGAATACTGCACAAGGACTCCCAAGTCCCTTTGCACCTCTGATTTCTGATTGTCTCCCCATTAGTCCTTCTACCAAAGTGCCAAAACCCATATATAGCTACAATGCACTGGTTTGATCAATGTAATAAGAATCTAAAATATGATATTCCGAAGTAATGTTAGGTAGGTCACCCTGACCTGGAATAGATACAGACCCAGGCATTGAAACTTTATCAGAAAAGACCCACCTCCAATACCATATAGAGAGTTGTGGCCTGACAATCTCTACAGCATGGGTCTATGAACAGCAAACAAGCACCCTCCAAAGACAGAAACAGTCGCCAAGTCCAAAACAAAACAATCGTCAGTTCATTTGATTACAATACCAAGTCAAAATGATTTCTCCCCCACTTTGGCAAGTTCACAATTGGCAATTCATTTTGGCTGCAACAGCAAATGTTAAAGTCAATTGAAACAAGTAATCCAGAGATTCTATCAGTTGTTTTTTTTCATGGACTTGACACACATTTGTAATGGAACAGGAACTTTCATAGAAATTCACATCATTCAGCCAATGGTACTTGCCTATGGAGTAAATTGGAGATTAATAAAATGCTACATGATCCCTCAGTGAGAGGTTCTGTAGCATTTTTATTGTACATAAAATTTTAAGCTACGGAATTGAGCAGACACATAATGTGTGCTGAGCTAATATCAATATTTCAGAAACCCCAACAGCAGCACCATCATCTTGGCTGCACATAGCAGGGAGACCATGGTGATTCAATTTACAAAGTTTCCAGATGTTGACAAAATTTAATATCAGAGCAGAATATCGCTTAATGTCAAGTGTAACAACATACACAAAATGCTGGAAGAACTCAGCAGGTCAAGATGGCGACAGCGAACGATTCCTCAGGCGACATCTTCCAGATAATCATTACAGCTTTTCCATGTCTTCTACTTATTCTTTTTATTTTAACTTTGTTTTTAAAATTGATGGAGCTGGTGACTTACAGTCCGCATTTCAATCGAGTAAGCTAGTGCTCTGCTGTCCCTGACAGAACTCCAGGAGAGAAATGTGAGCACAAGCTACCATGAGGAGAAGCTCAGAGGCAAGGCAAGGGCCACGATCGACTACATTTCACACCGATTAAAGTGGCAAGGTAGATTGAAACTTCGAGGGGAATACAAAAGAGAGCAAGCGGTTCTCAAAGGGGTTGCCGGTTTGTGTCACTGCCCTACCACTGGTTCGAGTCGTCACCAATGGGGTCACTGGTTCGAGTCACTTCCCTCTGAGAGGCTGCTGGTTCATGTCACTGCCCTCAGAGATGTTATCAAAATTCTGAGATTTATGGATTGGACTGCGGTTCATATTGGCCTCTTTCAGTTCAATGTTTTTGTCCCCCCCGTGTTCTCGCCCATTCTTTCTTGTTGTGGATTGGCGAGCTGGAGGTTTGGATGATCTGTTAGTTTTTTTGTCCGTGGGAGAGGTTGGCGGCATTTAGGGCTTGCGAGCTTTTATTTCTTTTTGTGCAGGGGAATTTGTGTCTTTCTTCCGACTACTTACATGGTTTTCTGGAGAAGAGACAGATTTCAGAATTATATTCTGCCAAAACCCTTCATCCCATGTTGAGATGACATGTTGATGCCAGGGATTTCACATGGTCCTAAAATAGATTGCTTTACAGAAGAGAAAGCATTTTAGATCCAACCTAAAGTGATAAACTAGATGCAAAATTGACAGTAGTAGATAGAAGAGGCTAAAGGTTAACAGACTGCAGGACTGCTCCCTTTGGAATTCCAGAGAGCTCACCATACCTGGTCTTCCTGGCATATTATCAATAATTTAAGGGTTAAATATTGTGGTCATAAGTATGCAGGTTTCAGACCAGATGATTGCAGCTATAAGCAGCATGAACGGCTTAGATATGTAGAAAGCAATTCATACTTTGAACTTTTACTGTGCTCATGGACTTCTTCATCAACTTATGGCATTGTTGCACTGTTGTAACTATACGTTATAATTATGTGGTTTTGTTAGTTTTTTTTCAGTCTTGGTCTGTCCTTTGTGATATCACACCGGAGGAAATATTGTATCATTTCTTAATGCATGCATTACTAAATGACAATAAAAGAGGACTGCGTGTCTTCATAACCTAATCTAATCTCTAGAGAACTGTGACATAATATTAATGAACATTTATATCAACAAACAGAATACCACTTATTAACAAAACACAAAAACACAGTACAGGCCCTTTGGTCCATGATGTTGTGCTGACTTTTTAACCTACTCCAAGATCAATCTAAACCCACATACTCCTCTATTTTTCTATCAAACATGTACCTCTCTAATAGTCTGTTAAGTGGATCAAGGTATTGTAGCTGTTTCAAGGCATTTGGAGAGTATGTTGTAGATACCAGGGAAAATTGAGATAAAAAGCTAGCTAAGGCAGCATAGAGAGAAGCAAAGAAAAAAAATAATGGATTCATGATTAACTAGTGCTTTATGTAGTTTTCATCATTTGGAGCAGGATTAACAGAGAACATTGAACATGGATTGGAGATGACTGGAGAAATAACTTTAAGACTGGAGTATTTGAGCTGCATAAACAGGAGTTAGAGTTGATAGAAGATTGAATGTGCTGAAAATTATGAACAGAGGATTAAGATTAATAAACTGAAGGCAAGGATTTGAAGCCACTGATAAGATTAAAGAGTGTGGCAGAATGTCACTGAAGAGGATGCTTCATCCTAAATAAAAAGGAGTCTCATTGATTAGTTAATTGGAGAGCGCTTCATCCAATAAAAGGAAAGCAAGTTTAAAAGGAGCAGGAACTAAGAAATAGGGGATTTCAGCCTTGGCTCTGAAGCAACACGATTTTATTTTTGCTGCCCATCCTTGAACATCAAGTTCATTCTTGATTCAGTAGAGGCAGGATGGCAGTGGAACGCTCTTTGTACAAGATGAAGGAAATTAGGGAACCACATGGTCTCCCTGTTGACTACATCTGCTAGAACTGCAGCCAAGTTTAGCTACTTTCAGAAGGGGTCCAGGTTTGAATATACCAGGAAAATAAAGGTTAGTGAATGGAGATGCTGCAACAAAAACGGCCACACTAAAATTCTGACAACCTGGTGCTCCTAGATCTTTGGTGGCATGGAGTGGCAGATTTTCTAATTACTAAATGCCCCTTTTGGAAGAAAGTGCAGGAAATTTCTACTGGGGATCTAGTCAAAATTTCTGAGCAGACTGTCAAGAGTTTTACTGTGCTTGTACTCAGGGTTTGAGACTTAACGTTGTTTTCCTCACTACAGGAGATCTTTATTCTTAACAAGCAACACTTATGAAAGAGTCACTCACATGTACAAACCTCCACACAATTCAACAAAAGTGGAATGTTAGGGTGGCAGATTATTTAACACTGAACAACTACCACCACCTGCAGGCACAGTTGATACTGCATCTATTTTGTTAAATGCTTTCACAATGGCAAAAGTCAAACATTGGTAAACCATTACAGATCTTTAATATTGGTTGCAAGTTTTTGTTATAAAAGTTTCAACTTGAGTGGTCTAAACCCTAGAGAGAAACCAAAATCCCACTTTATTCCTCAAAGTAATTGCCACAACAGGCACCCTGTCTCAGCACCTCAAGCAGACTACCCAAACAAATCTGAATGCTGCATATGAAATTTATTTGGTCAATGTTTACTTAATACATTAACTAGTTTTATGAAGCTACCTTAACTTGGCTAGCTCAAAACAGACAAACTCTCAGGTTTGAGGAAATAGCAAGGTCAAGTGATGGAAACCAACATGCATTACAATTACTAGTAATTTCAAAATTCAGGTGGGAAGGTCACCTGCTTCTCTCCTGGCAGGTGCATGCCAGTCTGACACTAATTTTACATGATTTACCCGTCTGTTCAGTTAAATTCATAGCTGAAGGATGAAACCTAAAGATATTTTTCAGATAATTCTGGACTATTCAACCATAAGGAATAATTTATTGACTTAACCTACACACAGCAACTCTAAACCACAAACCTCTAGCTTTCTCAAAAAGACTGAATTTTAATGAAGGGTCTGCTTCAAAAATCTTAATGCACGTTCTTTAGAAAAGGTTAAAACAGGTGTGGGAGGACCCGAGTAACTTTTCAGTAAAAACATTTAAAACAACAATGGAAAAGGTAATGCAGTACGAGGAAAAAAAAAACACCAGCTGAGTGGGTAACATCAGTCATACCTGATTGTTTCAGCATTAAATAAAACCAAAATCTGGAAAACACCTGTTGTCAAAGTACTAAGAGGGGCCTTAAAGAGCAAAATATTCAATAAAGTTCAAAGTATACAACCCTGAGGTTCATTTTCTTGTGGACATACTCAATAAATCCAATAACTGCAATAGAACCAATGCAAGACCACACCAACAGGGCAGACAACCAGTGTGCAAAAGACAAATGTGCAAAAACAAATAGAAACAATAACAATAAATAGAGAACATGAGATGAGGAGTCTCTCAAACCTTTCAAGATTCTAGATCATTGATCACACACACACGCAATTTTTGCAGTGTAGCCACTTCTGAAATGCAGGAAGCATTGCGGCCAATTTGACAGCTACAAGGAACCATAATGACTACTGTGATAATGATAAAGTAACCAGTTTTGGTGATCCCAACATTCAAGATGGGGTCTTTAAAATCTAGATTTAGAAGACAGGTTGTTAATTCAGCTTCTTTGGAAAGATAGCAGACATAATGCATCAGTACAGCATGAGCCAGTGCACATCCAAACACTGGAGAATGTAGAGGCCAGGTAGCCCATGGCACGTAACTGCTGGCAGTCAGTTGTATAGAACAGTAATTAACCCTTTAATCCAACTCATCCATGCTGTCCATGAGATGTTCATTTACATTAATCCTATTTGCCCACATCAGGCGTGATCTCTCTCTTCTCTTCCCATTCAAGTACCTGTCAAAACGCCTTTTTGAATATTGTAATTGTATCTGCCTCCACCACTTCCTCCAGCAGCTCATTCCCATGTGGTAGAACTTACCCCTCCAATCTCCCTTAAATATCTTCATTACATGAGTTGAAGACGGTTGCCTCGATCCACATCCAGGACAACGAATAAGCACATATCTACACTAATCCCATCCAGGACAACGAATAAGCACATATCTAAACTAATCCCATTTACCAGCATTTGATCCATAACCACCTAAGACGTGGCGATTCAAGTGGTCATAGAAACATAGAAAACCTGCAGCACGATGCAGGCCCTTCAGCCCACAAAGCTGTGCCGAACATGTTCTTACCTTAGAAATTACCTAGGGTTACCCATAGCCCTCTATTTTTCTGAGCTCCATGTACCTGTCCAGGAGTCTCTTAAAAGACGCTATTGTATCATCTAAAAGTTTCTTAACTTTTGCAAAAGTCTTCGCCTCCACCACTGTCAGGCAGCATTCCAGTTTCCAACCAGCCTCTGATGAAACAATTCCTCCAAACACCTCCCCCACAACTCCAAAGCTTTTACTATTTACCCTCCTTTAGTTATAGATGTCTACCAAGAAACAATTTTCTATCTGTGTCAGGTTCTTTCTCGACCTCCTCCATGCCAAGGAAAACAACCCAGGCATTCCCATCTCTACTCATAACTGGAACAGCTCATCCCAAGTCTGTCCTGATCGATCTACCCTGTATCCTCTCAGCACAATCATATCCCTCTCAACAAGGTATCAAACAGAACTGCACAGTGCTCCATTCATGGCCTATAAACATCACTGGTCTTACATCCCAAGCTATGACTGATGGCATTATCCGGTACAATTTCACCACTATCCACCTGTGCAGCCAACTTTATAGATTGGTACCCTGGCTCAATACCCCTCTGTTCCTGTGTACAGCAATGAAAGGTTCAACACTTGTACACCACAAGTCCTAAAATTATATCTGTGACCTCAGCCTTGATTTACCAAGCCAATTTTGGATCCCCACTTGTCTTGGTCACAATCATGGGTCCTAACCTTTTGGATCAATTTCCTACGTGGAACATTGAAAGCCTTATTGAAGTCCATATCAACTGCAATCCCTTCATAAATACATAATTACCTCTTCAAAAACAAATTGCTCGGACAGGATATCTCCCTAACAAAACTATGCTATCTTTGATTAATCCATTCCTATCCTTCCAACTCTCCCTACCTCCTCCACCCCCCCAAAATAACTACGCCACCATTGACTGTTTTTTTGATCGAGATGAAACAAATAACTTACCTATAACTTAAAACTCATAAAAAGTAATAGACGGGAAATAAACAAGTACGATAGACTTCGGTTATTGAATAAATACGCTGCTCTACGTTGAGCGGTAGAGCATAAACATTCAGCATACCTTGCCTCTATCTTTTATATGAAAAAGGCAGGACGAATTTTCCTCTTGTACAATGAAACTTTGGTAATTGGTGTGCAAACCTGAAGAATATGGAACAGGTCAAGTTTATTTGGACTTCTTTGTGGAAATAATAGGACAGCATTAATTTACTAAAGGAGGTCATTTGTGATGTTATTGCAAATATTTAATCAATTACTGAGAACCAGGGATATTATCAGATGATTGAAAGCAGCACATACTTTTTTTTTAAAAAAGGCATTAAAATCAGAACCTGTCATTGTAGATCAGTGGGCTTAAACCTCAGTGGTGGGGATGTTCATGAGAAACATTAGTACGTTAACAATTACTTGAAGTTCAGACAATAGCAAATAGTCAGTACTACTTCAGGAAACTTTCATCATGACCAACATATCAAAAGTCACCAGAAGATGGATCAGTAAAACACAGAGGCACTTAAAATTTTGTTCCTTAAAGTGTCTCAAGAGAATTTGTGCAAAAACTAGTCCCTTGTTGTCCTTGCTTGACAGATTGCAAATTGGCAGACTACAGGGCTAACTCCTAGCATATTCTCTTCAATCGTGGAATGCCCCAGGGTTCTTTCGTATTCTTTAATCATCTGTGCAGCAAATGTTCAGCTCATAAATGTTAAATTTTCATTATACATAACTGATCTATAGATTCAGGAACTTGGGTGCAGGCAAATGCAAGTGGGGGCAATAATGCAAATAACTGCACACATTCAATTATATAATATAACTGGGAGCTTAAGAGGAGAAAATTTAATAATAATCATTGGCAGCTCGCCAATGAATAATGGAGCATCAAGCTCCTCCACTTTTGAAGGTTGAACTTGAAAGAAGAGTACAAGGTTAATGGCAAGATTCTTAGCAGTGTGGAGCAATAGTGGGATCTTGGGGTCCATGTCCATAGATATGTTAAAGTTGCCACACAAATTGACAGGGTGGCTAAAAAGGCTATGATGTGTTGGCTTTCATTAGTTGAGGAGTGGGTTCAAGAACTGCAAGGTAATATTGCAGCTCTATAAAACTGGTTAGACCATACTTGGGAATATTGTATGCAGTTCTGATCACCTCATTAGAGGAAGGATGCAGAAGCCCAAGGGAGGGTGCAGAGGAAACTTACCAGGATGCTGAGGGGATCAGAGAGCATGTCTTATGAGGAAAGGTTGAGTGAGATAAGGGTTTTCTCTTGGGAGCGAAGAAGGAAGAGAGGTGTATAAGAGGCATAGACAGAGCGGACAGCCAGCACCCTTCCCCCCCCAGGGCTGCAATGACTAATATGGAAAACATGGCTAAGGTTGGTCATACAGGCAGATACATTTGGGACATTGGGACATCTTTGAGACTCTTGGGCACAAAGATGAAAGAAAATTGCACAGATGCGGGAGGGAAACGCAAGATTGATCTTCGAGAGGATACAATAGGGTCTCGTAAGAGATTCTTAGATTGGTACATGGAGCTTAGAAAAATAGAGGGCTATGCGGTAGGGGAGTTTGAGGCAGCTTCTGGAGTAGGTTAGATGGTCAGCACAACATTGAGGACCGAAGGGCCTGTAATGTGCTGCAGATTTTCTATGTTTCTAAACGGTCAGCACAACATCATGAGCTGAAGAGTTTGTACCGTGCTGCGCAATTCTATTTTCTGTGCCCAGACAAAAGGCAACAAGGTATTAGCTAGAAGATTTATAAAGGCCACAATAATACATTTCTACCAGACTTGAACAAAAATGAGATGCAGTCAGCTAGGATCCTCTCCCTCAAGAGGAGCAACTAATAAAAGGGAGAACACAAAGGGATACACAAAGCAGTGAAATGCAAATCTTAGTTAATCCTGAGTCGAAAGAAAAATGTTGGAAACTTCCAAAGTAGGCAACATCTCTTTAATTGAATATTACATTCCAAATGCTATAATGTGTCTAGAGACAACCTGCAGTTCAAGCTCAAGTGGGCTTCACTGATAGTGTAGTGTGGAAGACCACAAACATTGGTCAGAGTTTTAACAGGATGGAGAAATAAAGTGACAGACAACTGGAAACCCAGGTTTGCCCTGAAAAAGACGAGTTCTGCATAGCAATTACCCAGTCTGCATTTAGTTTCTCCAATACAGAGACCAAATCTTGAGTACAAAAACCAACACAGATTGGAAGAGGTACAGAAGAGTTTTCACTTCCTCTATGAAGACAGCCTCGGTTCCTGGATTCTGTAGATTTTCAAGTAGTGTCTGCTCCTTTTTAGGAAAATGCACTTATGCTATAACAACATGGAGTGAAACAAGTGAATAATGGCCATTTGGGCTTTGTCACATTTAGTACAAATTTTAAAGGAAACAATTTAACTTATCCCAAAAAGGGAATGTGGTTGGAAGATCAGCAAGTCAGCAATATTGCCAAATCAATAAATTCATTGGTACAAACTAAAACAAGAACTATTACAAAATAGATGTTGCAGGTTTCATTGATGGACACATTTCATATTTAGTCCAACTACTGAGCTAATGAATGCAGTTAGCTCACCAAATAGGTGACCATTCTGAAGACCAACTGTCCATATATAATAATTTTAAAAAGAGCCATAGGAATAACAGAATTGTTACGATATTGTATTTTATATCTGGGTCAGCAGAACATCGAACACATTTAAGAGTTCAGCCTTGCTGGACAGGAGTTGGGATCTAAAGAAAGGGGGAGATAGGCCAGGACTAACAGGAACAAGAAATGCAAAGTCAAAGAATAGAATCGTTGGCATGGTCAACACCGTCAAGAGCTTATTTAGTGCCACAGCAAAGCAAATTATAATATCTTATGATAGAATTCAATTGTTCCCCTCTTTAAAAGAGACATATTAATCACTGCTTCCTGTATCTAACAATTTAGGGAAATAGGGAGGTCAAAATTAATAAGCAAGTGTCATTAATTAATGAATCAACCAAATCCACAACCACTCTTACATGCATTTCCTACAAATTTATTACACTTTTATGTTGCATTAGGAAGTCACATTTCAATTATCTCTCTACATAAATAAATTCAAAATTCCTTAAAAAAGATTTTACTTGAAGTACTCTGTGACAAAGTGCTGAGACATTTTAGAATTATAATACCGGCCTTAGAGAAAGTTTGGGAAATGATAAGATTAGAATGCAGTGGAGAAACAAATGTGCAGCGTCATGATATTCTTATTTTGCTCCAATCTTGTTGCATAACTCAAAATTGTATATAATGTATTTACAAAAAAAATTTCAGTTGAATAGAGAATTTTTTAAAAGGTAAAAAAGTTTTAAACTAGTTAATTTAATTAAAAGGTTATAGATGTGATTGGATAGATGCACAATGAGTTTCCATTGGTAGAGAATTTTTGAAATTAGATTTGGGCCATTCGGAAATGAAAATCAAGAACTATAAACGAGATACTGAAATTTGGAGTATTTCTAAAAAACAGCTGTGCATTTGAAAAATTAGAATGGCATAGGACCAAGATTACCAGATGTGCTGCTAAGAATATTAATAGAAAAATGCTGCAGAATGGTGGAGATATATTTTAGCTGATATCTAACCAGTACAGATTTCAAAGTAAATTTATTATCAAAGAATGTATGTGTCACAATATACAACTCAAGATTCATTTTTCTGTTGGCATACTCAGCAAATCTATAGAATAGTAACTGTAACAGGATCAATGAAAGATCAGCCAAAGGGCAGAAAACAAACTCTGCAAATACAAACATAAATAAATAGCAGTAAACATTGTGAACATGAGATAATGAGGGAGAGCCCTTAGAGTGAGATCATTGGTTGTTGGAACATTAATGATGGCAAGTGAGTGTAGTTATCTCCCTTTATTCAAGAGCTTGATGCTTGAGGGATAGTAACTGTTCTTGAACCTGGTGGTGTGAGTCTTAAGGCTCTTGCACCTTCTACCTAATGACAGATCCTGGGTGGTGGTGATCTCTGATGATGGAAGCTGCTTTCCTACAACAGTGCTTCATGTAGATGTGCTCAATAGCTGGGAGGGCTTTAACCGTGATGTACTGGGCCAAATCCATTACCTTTTGTAGGATTTTCCATTCAAAATGTTTCCAGACCAGGCTGTGGTACAGCCAGTTAATACATTCTCCACTGCACAACTATAGAAGTTCCAAGCTTTCGATGTCACACTAAATTTACGCAGGCTCCTAAGTAGGGGCACTACTATGCTTTCTTTGCTATTGCACTTACAGTACGTGCTGGGTCCAGAACAGATCCTCTGAAATAACACCACCCAGGAATATAAAGTTGCTATCCCTCGCCACCTCTGGTCCTTTGATGAAGATTGGCTCATGGACCTATGGCTTCCCTTTCCAAGTCTACTGTCAGTTTTTTAGTCTTGCTGATACTGAATGAAATGGCACTGGTGATCATCCATGACATTGTGGGCTGCAGCAAATTGTTCCAAAGCTCCTCAAATATACTTCCTTTGAATTACTTTCGCTGCGATCTGCAGCAT
Source organism: Mobula birostris (assembly GCF_030028105.1). Classification (NCBI taxonomy): domain Eukaryota; kingdom Metazoa; phylum Chordata; class Chondrichthyes; order Myliobatiformes; family Myliobatidae; genus Mobula; species Mobula birostris. Next base: position 30,587,406 of record NC_092385.1, on the reverse strand, counting down.
GTAACTTTTCTCTTAAAGATGCATTTCTAAATCACTTCAATGATCTTCAGATCTCATGATTGACTGAAGAACGTGGATCAGCCAAACATGATACCTTTAAGGCTCATTGCCATGGTTGAAAGCACAGCAGAAGAGGGGGAAATTCAAGCCAGGCTGAAACACAGAGAGGTTTGGCAACTTCCACCCAGCATCTTGTTGGTGAGTGTGCAGTTACTGGAGAATAAAATTGATGATCTGAGGGCAAGACTGCTGTATCAGATGCAGATGAGAAACATCTCAATTGTTTGCTGTATCGAAACTTGGTTATCTACAGACACATATCGTGACCCGGTTGATCCGAAAGGAGACCAATCCTGACACTACGCGACAGGCAAGAATGGCTGACTGTCTGGTGCGACACGCTCGGAAGGAAGGTACAGAAACACCAGATACAGCAGTCAGAACAGAATTCACAATTTACAGAATGGACTGCACTACAGACTCTGGTAAGGCAAAGGAAGGGGGTGTGTGTTTTATGGTTAACACCCACTGGTGTTCCAGTGTGGTGGTTCTGTCAAACTCATGTTCCCCTGACTTGGAATACCTCAGGACTCAATGCAGATCATCCTATTTACCTTGGGGGGTTCTCATTCCCGATCCTGATGGCCACAATGGCCAACTATAATCAAGCACTCACGACACTTCATGATGTCGTCCGCAGATAATGAACAGTCCATCCTGACGCATTTCAAATTATAGTTGGAGATTTCAACCAGGCTTGTGTTTGAAGAAAACCCTGCCCAATTATCACCCACATATAACCTGTAGCACTGGAGGTCACAACATACTAGACCACTGCTATACTAAAATAAGGAATGCGTACTATTCCTTGCCCAGACCACATTTCAGTAAATTGGATCACCCTGTAGCACCGGAGTTCACAACATACCAGACCACTGCTATACTAAAATAAGGAATGCCTACTATTCCTTGCCCAGACCACATTTCAGTAAATTGGATCACCTGGCTGTCTTCTTCCTACCTGCATACAGGCAGAGCTGAAAAAGCACGGCTCCAGAAATTAGGACATTTAAGAGGTGGTCATGGGAGGCAGAGGAAGGATTACAGGATTGTTTGGAGTCACTAGACTGGGCTTTTTCAAGTACTCATCTAGAGATCTAAACGAATACACTAAATCATTCAGTCTTGCCCAGTCAGAAGCTTTGGATGAACCATGAAATCTGAAATTTGCTAAGGGCCAGGTAGGAAGCATTTTTTAAATCTGGAGACCACAAAAGTTACAAGTAGTGCAGGTTTGATCTCCAGAAAGCCATCTCACAGGTGAAGTGGAGATTCTGGACCAAACTTAAGTCAACAAGGGATGCTCAACTACTGTGGGAGAGTATGAATGCTATCACCTTTTATAAAATTAAATCAAGCAGCATGGGAGACAACAGGGCTTTGCTTCCAGATAAGCTAAATGCCTTCTATGCTTGATTTGACCATCAGAAAATGGAGGAACTATCAAAAACTCCTATGTCTCCCGATGATCCTTTGATCTCAGTATATGAAGCTGACATGTGAGCTGCCTATAGGAGGGGGAATCCACGGAAAGCATCTGGACTGGACAGGGTACCTGGCCACATACAGGAGACCTGTGCCGACCAACTAGCTGGTGTGTTCCCTGAGATCTTTAACCTCTTGCTTTGGCAGTGTGTGGTGCTTCAATTACACTGGTGCCCTAGAAGAGCGTGGTGACCTGCCTCAACTGACTATCACCCAGTTGCACTCATATCCACAATGATGAACTGTTTTGAGAAGTCGGTGATGAAACACATCAGCTGTAGCCTGAGAGGTGCTTGGGATCTGCTCCAATTTGCCTATCAGTGCAACAGGTCCACAGCAGATGCCATCTCATTGGCTCTTCACCCAATCCTGGAACACCTAGACAGCAAAGGTGCATACATCAGGATGCTCTTTATTGATGACAGTTCAGCATTCAATACCATCATCCCCTCAAAACTAATTAATAAGCTCCAAGACCTTGGTATCAAAACCTCTGTGTGCAATTGGATCTGGTTTTCTTCACTTGTAGACCTCAGTCAGTATGGAATTGGCAACATCTCACCATCAACACAGGTGCACTACAGGACTGCAAACTTAGCCCCCTGCTCTACTCGCTTTACAATTGGCACAGGTTGAGAATTAATGGTCTACCACCATTTGTTTTTAATAAATGGCCCATGTAAGTTGTTTATTCGGAACTGATGTTCAAAGATAAGCTGAATGCATAAAAGTAGAAAACATATGACAGTGAAACCATGGGAGATAAAGCATAGCCTTAGAATTATTGAGTAGGGCATGAAAGAGAAAAATAAACAATATTACACAAAAAGATAAGCGAGGAGACGGAAACAAAAGCAAGTGTTCACCTGATGAATAAAAGAAAAAAAAAGTTGTTGTAAAGGAAAACTAAGTGCTTTGGAATATATTCCATAATCCTGAAAAACATGCAATAAGTCACCAAACTTCCCGAAATTATAATGTGGATTGAAAAGTATATCCAATTAATCCAGTCATTTGTAGATGCTTTTGACATGTGTAGGAGACATTACCGGCTCCAAGAAATTAAATTAGTGTGCATATAGATAAAAACATAATTAAAAGGTTGTCAGTACAAAATTCTAAAGTACAATAATATTTAAAACAATTACATTCTTGGAGGCATTAATAAATATGACAAATCAGAAATGCAGTAATGATGCACGGGATTTGAAGAGACCACTAAAGAACAATGGGCACAGCTTAACTGGAAGAAAACTGACTGAAAAATGTAGAAAAACACAGGCTGGCTCTAGGAAATAGAATGACACTCAACGGTATGGCACTTTTGCTAGGTACTTTTTAGTTGTTGTTTCAGATTATTTGCCCATAGAGATGTCAACAAGACAAAAGAGATGTCTATCGACTTCAGGAGAACTCGCAGCACTCACATCCCTCTTTAACGTGGCAGCACAGCAGTGGAAACTGCAAGCAGTTTCAAACTCCTGGGAGTATGCATCTCACAGATGCACAGAAGAGAGCATCCTAATATGCTGCATCACTGCATGGCACAGCATTCCTGTCCCTCGCAGTGCAATTTCTGTACCATGCAGTGATGCAGCATGTTAGGATGCTCTTCTGTGCATCTGTAGCATGGCGTGAGGATAGATGCATATAGTCCAGCTCGCTTCAACCTCCTCAAAAGTAGTGGCATTAGTGAGCTTTCCTGATTGTGTGGAATGTGTTCTGAGCCACAAGAGGTTGTATGAGATGTACACTCCAGGAGTTTGAAACTGCACTGCAGTGGACAAAGCGACTCAACAACAGGTAGTCAAAACTGCCCAATGCATCACCAGCACCACAGAAAGATGCATCATGAAGGATCCCACCTACCCTGTTCATGTATTTTTTGTCCCACTCCCATCAGGGAGGAGTCTATGTAGTTTATACTTTATTGTCACCAAAAAATTGATACTAGAATATACAATCATCACAACAATATTTGATACTGCACTTCCCGCTCCCTGGATTACAAATCGATAGTAAATATTAAAAATTTAAATTATAAATCATAAATAGAAAATAGATAAATGGAAAGTATGGCAGTGCAAAAAAACTGAGATGCAGGTCCGGATAATTGAAGGGTATGGCCCAGATCCGGGTCAGGATTCGTTCAGCAGTCTTATCACAGTTGGAAAGAAGCTGTTCCCAAATCTGGCCGTAAGAGTCTTCAAGCTCTTGAGCCTTCTCCCGGAGGGAAGAGGGACAAAAAATGTGTTGGCTGGATGGGTCATGTCCTTGATTATCCTGGCAGCACTGATCCAACAGCGTGCGGTGTAAAGTGAGTCCAAGGACGGAAGATTGGTTTGTGTGATGTGCTGGGCTGTGTTCACGATCTTCTGCTGCTTCTTCCGGTCTTGGACAGGATAACTTCCATACCAGGTTGTGATGCACCCTAGAAGAATGCTTTCTACGGTGCATTTATAAAAATTAGTGAGGGTTTTAGGGGGCAGGCCAAATTTCTTTAGCTTTCTCAGGAAGTAAAGGCGCTGGTGGGCCTTCTTGGCAGTGGACTCTGCTTGGTTGGACCAAGTCAGGTCATCTGTGATATTGACCCCGAGGAACTTAAAGCTTTTGATCTGTTCCACTTGCACACCACCGATGTAAATTGGGTCGTGCGGTCTGCTACTCCTTCTGAAGTCAACAACCAAATGTAGCATCCACACCAGGACCAGCAGACTCAAAAACAGTTACTTTCCCCAAACAGTAAGGCTGATCAATATCTCCACCCACTAACCCACCCCTCCACACCCCGAAACACCACAACTTTATTATTTCCTGTCAGTCATCTTATGTACAGACACTCCTCTGCACAGCGTCTCTTTATGGACATAAGCTATCTGATATATTTATATTTATTTTTAATTGTGTTCTTTATATCATTGATGTTCTTTTGATGCTGTATTAGATCCAAAGTAACAATTATTTTGTTCTGCTTTACACTTGTGTACTGAAAATGATGTTAAAACATCTTGAATCTTGACCTGGAAATCTGATATTTAAAAAACCTCAGATTGAAAGCTCAAGTTAAGAAGTCAGCATGAAATAATTTAGCAAAAATGCATTAGGAATTTAAAAAATGTTGGTGAACGCAGCAGGCCAGGCAGCATCTATAGGAAAGAGGTACAGTCAACGTTTCCGGCCGAAACCTTTTGTCAGGACTGACGAAGGGTCTCGGTCCGAAACGTCGACTGTACCTCTTCCTATAGATGCTGCCTGGCCTGCTGCGTTCACCAGCATTTTTTTTAATGTATGTTGCTTGAATTTCCAGCATCTGCAGATTTCCTCGTGTTTAAGGAATTTAAAGTTGATTTGCCATGGTGAATTGCTTTTTTGGTCAAAATGAAAGATCAATGTTGTGTTCAACAAGATTATTAGTGCTAAAATGCAAATATAATTCTAACTCCCACAAGATGTACAAGCCAAAAGATAAACATGGAACATGTAGAAAACACTCTTTCCAGAAAATGCAGTATTAAGCTTCAGAGTATACAAGTGATGGAGAATTGAACACACTCCTATTAGGGAAGAATTAAAAAGCTGGCAATTGTATTAGTAAAACATTATAGTCCAAAGTAACCCTAGGTAATCTCTAAGGCAAGGACATGTTCGGCACAGCTCTGTGGGCCGAAGGACCTGTATTGTGCTGTAGGTTTTCTATGTAATTATGTACAGGTTTCCCCCACCATCCAAAGGTAGAGCGTTCCTATGAAACGGTTCGTAAGCCGAAATGTTGTAAAGCGAAGAAGCAATTACCATTTATATGGGAAAATTTTGGGAGCGTTCGCAGACCCAAAAATAACCTACTAAATCATGCAAAATAACACATAAAACCTAAAATAACAGTAACATATAGTAAAAGCAGGAATGATATGATAAAAACACAGCCTATATAAAGTAGAAATACTTTTCCACAATCATTACTGAACTGTTCTCTGTAGCGAAAATCTCACGCAAGCGCCGTCGGCAGAAAATCTCACACAAGCGCTGTTGGCAGGAACACTCTCTCCAGTAACCTTTAAGCTATGAAGCTGCCAAATCAAACCAAATAACATGTAAAAAAATACACAGCCGATATAAAGTAGAAATCATGTATGTACAGTGTAGTATCACTTACCGGAATTGGGACAGCACCGAGCACACTGATGATGGTGTGTTAGGCTGAGTCGGAGTTTGGGTGGTGCAGTGGCCCCCCACCCTCCAGGCTGCCGAGCGATACATTGCCACGAAGCATGCAGGGGTACAGCGGTAGCTGGGAGGCACACAGCACATCTTTAAGAAAAAAGCCGAAATAAACAGGCTAATTAATTAGGTGCCGCCCGACACGTAATTGTTGGCCCAGATCAGTGCCGATTTCCAATTGTGTCGTCTCTGATCTGGGCTGACAATTACATGTCGGCGACACCTAATTAATTAGCATGTTTATTTCGGCTTTTTTCTTAAAGATGTGCTGTGGGCGTCCCGTCTACCGTTGCATTTTCCGCGAATCGGTATCTGTCCGTGGCCTGGGGATTGGGGTGGTGGGACACTGGGGTGTCATCTCGTCGTCTCTTTCCATTAGAGCAGGCAGCTCATCTTCTATCTCTGCCCGCCTCGATGTCGAAGGTCGAGGTTCATCGTCTGCTGTGGCTGATGTGGAAGGCTTGCTTGACTGCTGAGCCTCGCACATTTTTCTATCACACAGTTCTTTAATAAGGACCCAAACCATCCTGCAAGTATCTCCTAAACTGACGTACCCTTTCAAAATTAAAGTCATACTTTATCATTACTCATTCGGTTTCGATTGTTATCCTTTTTTTCTTCCAATTGCATCAGCTCTTCATCAGTCAGTTCTTGGTGATGGGATGCCAAAACCTCTTCAACATCATGTTCGTCAGCTTCCACAAGCCAAACTCACTTTGTCCTTACTTCGTTCACCACGATCAAAACACTTAATTATGTCTAGTTTTACACCAAGTGTAACACCTTTACGAGCTCTTTCAGGCTTTTCCAATACCTTAGAACTCATCTTGCAAACGACTGCTCACAGGCACGTGTTTCAGCAATGCCGGTGAGAATGCCGTTCCAAATCCGGGGGAGAGTGGCTGCTCGGGGCGCGCTCTGCCTTTTATCGTGTGCTGATTTTTTTTTTCGTAACAGTGAAAACGCCTTCTGAAAGCGAAAACAGGGTACTAATGTAGGTCTTTAGTAACAGTGAGGTTTCGTAAAGCGAACGTTCAAAAAGCAGGGGGACACCTGTAATTATGAAAAGGATAAATAGCTCAAGTGGCCTCTAGTACTTGAAGGATGTAAATCAGAAGTAATCAAGTTCAAGGGTATTGTTATTCATCAGTACACAAGCTTACCGCCAAATAAAACATTCCTCCAGACCGAGGTGCACAACACAGTATATACAACTCAGAGAACAAAGTAATATTACCATAAATAAATTAACAAATAATGTGTGTTTACAACACAAGTTAAAAAGTAAACAGTATAATGCTATTGATGCTTCATATATGTGATGAAACCCGAGTTGTGGCAGGGAGGTCAGTAGTCTTAGGACCTGGTGGAAGAAGTTGTTTCCCATCCTAACAGTTCTTGTCCTAATGCTACTGTACCTCCTGCTTGATGGTAGGGGGTTAAAGGGATCGTGGAACGGATGAGAGATATCATTGACAATGCTAAGGGCCCCAAGTATGCAAAGCTATCGATAAATATCTCTAATGGGTGAAAGAGAGACCCCAATGATCCTCTCAGAAGTCCTCACAATCCTTTGTAGGGACTTGAAGTCAGATGACTTGCAATTCCCGTACAGGGATGATGCAGCAGGTCAGAACACTCTTGATGGCACTCCTGTAAAAACCGGTTAAAATGGGAAGGGGATGAAGCCTCACCCACCTCAAACTTCTCAGATGGTGAAGACGCTGCTGTGCTTTCATAACTAAAGAGGTAGTGCTGAGGGACCAGGTGAGATCATTCATTATGTGCACCCCCAGAAACTTGTTGGTCCCAACTCTCACCACAGAGGAGCTGTTCATCTGCAGTGAGGAGTGGTCAGCCAGCACCTTCCTAAAGTCCACAATCATCTCTTCGGTCTTGTTCACATTGAGACAAGTTGTTGTGCTCACACCATTCTACCAGCCGCTCTGCCCCCTCTCTGTGTGCCGTATCATTGTCATTGTTGATGAGGCCAAGCACTGTTGTGTGGTGAGTGTTGGGAAGTGAGTGAGGATTCACTCCCTCCCCATTTTAACCATTTTTTTTTAAACCAGGAGCACCACTGAGAGTGGTCTGACCAGCTGTATCACTTCCTGGTGTGGGAAGTACAAGACATCTGACTGCAAGAAATTATAATGGACTGTGAGGACCACTGAGAGGATCACAGGGGTTTCTCTTCCACTCAGAGATATTCATCAGTAGCACTGCATACTCGGGGCCCTTAGCATTGACAATGATCCCTCCCATATGTCCAACAACCTCTCTGACCCCCTACCACCAGGCAGGAGGTACCGTTACATTAGGACAAGAGCTGTTAGGATGGGAAACAGCACCTTCTCCCTGGCTGCAAGATGATTTGGTTTGAACTGTATCTTGTAATACAGTCATGCAGCAGAACGTGAACAGCAGAGGACTAAGCATGTCGCCCTGGCAGTGCCAGTGCTCAGGGTGATGGCAGCTAGAGACGTTGCTGCAAACACAGACAGACTGTGGTCTTTCTGTCAAAAAGGCCAAGGTCCTGTTGCAGAGAGAGGTGTTGAGAACCAACAAGGAAAGTTTACCCACCAGCTTTAGAGCCTTGATCATATTAAATACCAAGCTGAAGTCCATTTTAAAAAAATAATAATCCTGGCATATGAGGCAATATTTTCCAGGTTTAACAGGATGGAGTGAAGTGCAGAGGCTATGGTATCATCAGTGGACCAATGAACGATAAGCAAACTGGAAAGGGTCCAATGTAGCATGAAGATGCAGCAGGAGTAATGAGGGAATGGGGCAATAGATACAAGATTAAGTGAAAGAACTGTGTGATTCTTTTTCTCCCAGAGTTAATGATTAGTCAAAAATAATGTCAACACTCAAGTTCAATTTGGTAAGTGAATTTAAGTGAAAGGATAATCTATTCCAGCAACAAACACAAAACACTGGAGGAACAGCAGGCCAGGCAGCACCTATGGAAAAGAGTTAACAGTTGCCGTTTTAGGCTGAGACCGTGAAGGTCTTGGCCCAAAATGTCGACTGTACTCTTTTCCACAGATGCTGTCTGGCCTGCTGAGTTCCTCCAGCATTTTGTGTGTTGCTTAGATTTTCAGCATCTGCAGATTTTCTTTTGTTTGTGATCTATTCCAGAACTGGCAACACTGCATAAAATTAATAAAAAACTGAAAATGGAAGATCCACAGCTTATAATTACTTTATTTTTCCTCAGAATACTGTTCAAAGTTCTACTTGGCAAGGTAATGATGTATTTTATTAACAGGAATATAATGGTCAAAATTGTTATGATACATAATATCTTGGCAACTTTAGTAACAGATAGACACACAAAAAATGCTGGAGGAACTCAGCAGGTTGGACAACATCTATAGAAATGAATAAACGGTCAATGTTTCAGAGCAAAACCCAGTATTGCTTTGGATATCCAGCATGTGCAAAACCTTTTGTTTATGCTTGGCAACTTTAGTGTTATATTTGTTTATGTAACTATATTATCAAATTTAAATTAATCTAGAGATACTCAAAGTAGGGTAGTTGTGCGAAAACTCAGATAACATGTGAGATCAAAAATAAGCTCAAAAAATATACAGGGACGGCATCATGGCAAAGCTAATAGAACTGGGCCTCACTACTTCAATGCCTGGTATGAATTCTGAGCTCTGGTGCTGTCTTTTTGGGGCTTGCTTACTCTCAGTGACTACCTGGGTTTCCTTTTGGGCTTCGGTTTCCTCTCACATCTCAAAGTGTGTCCATTGGTTAAGTGGCCCGCCATAAACTGCTTCTAACTAGGAGGTGAGCAGCAAAATCTGAGACCAGTTGAGAACGTGGGAAGAATAAAATGAGACCTGTGTACTCAGAGGCCCTTACCTAAAATTTACACATCCATGGAATTAGTTCCCTAAATGTCCCAGCAGGACACTCAAATATTTCAAGACACTGTCCAATTTCACATAATTTGGTAAATAATTTTCATCTAATTTTACTTCAGGCATTATAGCAATTTTGGGAATTCCAGAATCCTGCTTATGGGAGTCAAAAGACTATAAACTTACCAGCTAAATAAATGCTACAAAATTTCATAAATTTATATGCAATTTTGGCAAGCCACTATTATAACTTATTACTTCTGAGATTCAGGTTTCACTATTCTCTGCACCCACCCCCAACCATCAGGATGTGGTTAAACATCAACTGTATCACTGAGTGTGGAGTCCTATACAGCCAGACCAGACATGGATGGCAACTTTCTTAAGGATATTAGTGAACCAGGTATGATAATCAAATGCATTCTTGCTAGGATATGATGTGTTTATTCCCCTCCATAGATGCTGCCTGACTAGCCAAGTTCCTTCAGCATTTTGTGTGCTGATTGGATAGGAAATGGTTTTTCAGGTTCAATATCCACACCTCTGCTGCTAGTCTCATAACTGAACCATTACTCAGTCATTCCTTACTGCTACACTTTACCACATTAGTTACATCAGACTGGAATATAATTAAAAATCTACTTAAGGGGTACTAAGAAAAATAGGGGGACTCTATCTTACATTCAACATTACATTGCAATATTTAAATTCTGAGAGAACAGGTAAGCAATTATAGTTATTTGTGGAATAAACTAGGGCCAAAAGTCCAGGAAAAATATAAATCTTCCTTACTTCCAAGTGATCTCTTTTCCTGTAACTTGAACAGAACACAGCATTACAAGATAGTACCAGATGGTATACCCTATTCCTCTACCATCTCATTACAGATAACAATTCAAGAAAACATTGGTTTATATTTTCAGTACAAAGTACAAAATCACTGGCTGTTCACTGAGCCCACATTGCTCACAAACTGATGCCACTTTTAAATGACAATCAATCAATAAACTGCAGAAGCCAGAAATCTGAAACAACAGAACAATGCTGAAAACGCTCAAGTGGTCAGACAGCACCTGAACAAGGAAAACAGTTAACATGTTAGATTGGAGACCCTTTTCCGCAATTGGAAAAGAGATGATGGAAAGAATTGGAATTGGTTTATTATTGTCACACGTACCAGGAAACAGTGAAGTCTGGTATGGGAGGGGCTACTGCACAGGACCGAAAGAAGCTGCAGAGAGTTGTAAATTTAGTCAGCTCCATCTTGGGTACTAGCCTAAAAAAGAATCCATGACATTTTCAGGGAGCGATGTCTCAGAAAGGCCGTGTCCATTATTAAGGACCCCCAACACCCAGGGCATAGCTTTGTCTTACTGTTACCATCAGGTAGGAGGTACAGAATCCTGAAGGCACACACTCAGCGATTCAGGAACAGCAGCTTCCCCTCTGCCATCCAATTCCTAAATGGACATTGAACCCTTAGACACTAGCTCACTTTTTTAAAAAATATACAGTATTTCTGGTTTTTGCACAATTTTCATCTATTCGATATACGTACACTGTAATTGGTTTACTTAGTTTTTATTTTTTTCCTCTTCTTCTATATTATGTATTGCATTGAACTGCTGCTGCTAAATTAACAAATTTCACAACACATGCTGGTGTTAATAAACCTGATTCTGAAAAACTTCTCTTGCATACTGTTCATTCAGATCAGATCATTACAGTGCATTGATGTCAAATAAGATTAAACAAGATAACAAACAGAATAAAATGCAACAGCTACAGAACAAGTATAGTGCAGATAAACAAGGTGCAAGATCATAATGAGATCAACTATGAGGTCAAGAGTCCATCGTATTGTACTAGGATAACCTGCTGTTACTAGGGTATTAACCTGCTGTGAGTCTTACAACAGTAAGGTAAAAGCTGCCCTTGAGGCTGGTGGTACCTGCTTTTAGGCTTTTGCACCTTCTGCACAGTGGAAGAGGGGAGAAGAGAGAACGTCTGGGGTGGGTGAAGAATTTGATTATGCTGGCTGCTTTACTGATGCAGCAAGTAGTATACAGTCCATCGAGCAGACAGAGCGAGGTTTCCATGATGTGCTGACCTGTGTCCACAACCTTCCGCAGTTTCTTGTAGTCACATTCAGAACAGTTACCATACCAAACTTGTATGCATCTAAATAAACAGCCTTCTATAGTGTATTACTAAAAAAAGGGTCAGAGGATGGTAGAACAAAGAGAATATTTCCAATGGGATGAAACCAAATAAGCAAATGCGGGAATCAAAGGCAGATGATGATTTTTTTTAAATCAGCACTAATTAGACACTAGGTTATCTATCAAGCAGGCTATACTAATGGAGGGGAAAAAAACTGAGCCGAAAGTCAAGGGTAGATAACAGACAGAAAATAACTAACACAGACAAAAGAAGATTACATGAAATTGGAGAATTCGATAGCAAGCTTGTAAGGCTGCAATATCGTCAGGTGAAAGACTTGTTGTTGTACCTCGAAATTCAATTGTGGCCTTAATCTCAATGTGAGAGGTCACCAATAAATAGGTCAGAATGGAAGAGGGATGAAAAAATGAACATGGTAGAGAACCAAAACACTTTCCATTGTGTTTCAGGCTGAAAATGTCTTCTTGTTGATCAACTTCTTCAATTTTATTCTTTGAAGAAGTTCACTCACATTTTGATAGATCAAGGTGTAACCATCAGCACTCACATGGGTCCAAACTATAAGACCATAAGACAAAGGAGCGGAAGTCTGCTATTTGGCCCATTGAGTCTGCTCAGCCATTTTATCATGAGCTGACCCATTCTCCCATTTAGTCCCACTCCCCCACCTTCTCACCATAACTTTTGATGCCCTGGCTACTCAGATACCTATCAATCTCTGCCTTAAATACACCCAATGACTCGGCCTCTGTTGCCACCCGTAGCAACAAATTCCATAGATTCACCACCCTCTGGCTAAAAAAATTTCTTCACATCTCTGTTCAGAATGGGCGCCCTTCAATCTTTAAGTCATGCCCTCTCGTACTAGACTCCCCCATCATGAGAAACAACTTTGCCACATCCATGCCTTTCAACATTCGAAATGTTTCTATGAGGTTCCCCCCTCATTCTTCTAAACTCCAAGGAACACAGTCCAAGAGCGGACAAACGTTCCTCATATGTTAACCCTCTCATTCCCGGAATCATTCTAGTGAATCTTCTCTGTACCCTCTTCAACGTCAGCACATCCTTTCTTAAATAAGGAGAGCAAAACTACCAACAGTACTCCAAGTGAGGTCTTACCAGTGCCTTATAGAGCCTCAACATCACATCCCTGCTCCTATACTCTATTCCTCTAGAAATGAATGCCAATATTGCATTCACCTTCTTCACCACCGACTCAACCAAGGTTAACGAGGACTCCTAAGTCCCGTTGCATCTCAGAACTTTGAATTCTCTCCCCATTTAAATAATAGTCTGCCCATTTATTTCTTCTGCCAAAGTGTATAACCATACACTTTCCAACATTGTATTTCATTTGCCACTTCTTTGCCCATTATTCCAATCTATCCAAGTCTCTCTGCAGACTATTTCCTCAGCACTACCGGCCCCTCCACTTATCTTCGTATCATCAGCAAACTTAGCCACAAAGCCATCTATTCCATAGTCCAAATCGTTGATGTACAACCTAAAAAGAAGTGGCCCCAACACAGACCCCTGTGGAACATCACTGGTAACCGGCAGCCAAACAGAATAGGATCCCTTTATTCCCACTCTGTTTCCTGCCAATCAGCCAAAGCCCTATCCAAGTATGTAACTTTCCCGTAATTCCATGGGCTCTTATCTTAAGTAGCCTCATGTGTGGCACCTTGTCAAAGGCCTTCTGAAAATCCAAATATACAACATCCACTGCATCTCCCTTGTCTAGCCTACTTGTAATTTCCTCAAAAAAATTGTAATAGGTTTGTCAGGCAGGATTTTCCTTTAAGGAATCCATGCTGAGTTCTGTCCATCTTGTCATATGCCTCCAGGTACTCTGTAACCTCATCCTTGACAATCGACTCCAACAACTTCCCAACCACCGATGTCAAGCTAACAGGTCTATAATTTCCTTTTTGCTTCCCTGCCCCCTTCTTAAATAGCGGAGTGACATTTGCAATCTTCTAGTCCTCCGGAACCATACCAGAATCTATCGACTTTTGAAAGGTCGTTGCTAATGCCTCCGCAATCTCCACAACTACTTCCTTCAGAACACAAGGGTGCATTCCATCTGGTCTGGGAGATTTATCTACCCTTAGACTATTCAGCTTTCTGAGTACTTCCTCTGTCATAATTGTGACTGCGCACACTTCTCTTCCCTGCCACTCTTGAGTGTCCGGTATACTGCTGATATCTTCCTCAGTGAAGACTGATGCAAAATACTCGTTCAGTTCCTCCGCCATCTCCTTATCTCCCATTACAATTTCTCCAGCATCATTTTCTATTGGTCCTATATCTACTCACACCTGTCTTTTACTCTTTATATACTTGAAAAAGCTTTTCAAGTATAAGAAGTCTTTTGTGGGATATGTGGAATAGTTTTTCCTTGGTATGTTTTTTCTAGTATATCATTGGTGTTGTTTCCTGCACTCATATAGAACTCAGAAATTGTATTTTTGCTGTCAAGTTTCCTCCATGTTCTCACCGCAAGGGTTGGGATAAAGCCAGTATGTCTTCTTGCAAGTAAGGGGAGCTAAGCTGCATGCAGTTCGCCAAGTAGGGCCTCACCAGTGAAAACCCTGGTGGACAAAGGGTAGTGAGCAGAGTATTAGAGAGGTCGGTTCAGGCTAGAATATTAACAGTCTGGAAAAGGGGATCAAGTGTAACATTTCTAATAACGCTAAATTGAGTAGAAAAGTAAATTGTGCAGAAGATATTAAAAGTCTGCAAAAAGATATATGGATAAAATGAGTAGACAAAGGTCTGGCAGATGGAGTACAATATTGGCAAATGCAAGGTCATTCGCTTTGGAAGGAAGAACAGAAGATCAGATCATTAAAGTGTGAAGGAATGCAGCATACTGTTGTGCAGAGGGACTTGGGAGTGCTTGTGCATGAATCACAAAACATTAATATACAGGTGTAACAGGTTATCAAGAAAGCAAATGGAATGTTGCCTTCATTGCTAGAGGGATTGAATTTAAGAGCAGGGAACTTTGCTGCAACTGTACAGGATACTGGTTTGGCCGCACCTGCAGTACTGCATGCAGTTCTGCTCTCGACCTTGGAGGAGACATATTAGCTTTGGAAGTGGTGCCGAGGAGGTTCACAAGGTCGATTCTGGAGATGAGGAGGTTAACCTATGAGGAGAGATCGAGTTGTCTAGGATCATACTCAGTGGAATTCAGAAGAGTGAAAAGGGATCTAATAGAAACAAAATCATTGAAAGGATGAATAAGAGAGGCAGGAAAGTTCTGGTACACGAGAATAGAACTAAGGGACATGGACTCAAGATACAGGAGAATAGCTTTAGAATGGAGATGCGGAGAAACTGCTTTTTCTAGCGAATAGTGAATCTGTGGAATTCTCTGGCCAGCAAAACAGTAGAGGCTACCACATTAAATATATTTAAGACACAGTTGAATTGATTTTTGCACAGCAGGGGAATTAAGGGTTATGGAGAAAAGGTAGGTGGGTGGAGCTGACTCCATAGTTAGATCAGCTATGATCTATTGAATGGTGGACCAGGCTTGGTGGGCCAGATAGCCTACTCCTATTTCTCATAGTTCTTCAATTCTTCTCTTTCCTAGATTTCTAACTATCCCAGGGGAAAGGCTAAACAGAACAATCTCTCCAAAACTACAAACTTCACAGCTAACTTGACAATACTTCAAGCCACCTTGCTTCCTGTAGAGATTCCATTCACCTAGTTCCTCACCCTCCACTGCTTTCACTGATGACAAAAAAATTGTCTCCGAAATGCCTTTCTCCTTTCTGGACCATGGCTTCCCCTCCACAAACACTGAACTCATGACTAAATCTCATCCATTTCCTGTACTTCCACTTTCTCCACCTGTACAAAGGACAGAGATCCCCTACTCCTCATCTGATATCCTGCGAGTTTCTGCAGTCAATGGATTAACCTTCACAATTTCTACCAGCTCTAACAAGATTTCATGATACACATAATACCACTCTCCTTAAAATTCAAAGTTATTGCTCCCTTCACAATTCCTGCTCTAATTTTCTATTGCAAGATGCTCCCCTTGCAAGAACTTCCTATTCAATATCTGTCCTTTCACTCCTTCAGTGCCCACCACTCAGAGCCCCAACAGTCTTTCAAGATGAAGTTCTTCTGGTCTAATGTATTGCATTTGGTATTCACAATGTGGTCTCCTGCACATTGGAGAAATACAGTATAAACTGGTTTATTGCTTTGAAGAGCACCTTCACCAGTCCTCTAGAATGACCATGGGCTTCTAGTTCTCAGCACTTTAATTTTCTACCCCCCACTCAAAACTGTGGGCTCCCACACTGTTACCAAGGGCAGCTTGAACACATCAAGTCTTCAATCCGAGAAAATATCAACCTTCGGGACTTCACATCAAATTCTTCAACTTTAGGTAACTTATTTCGTGTTTCCGAACTAGCCATTTCTGTAATTATCTACTGTAATTTTGACTGTCCTCATCTGTAAAGACTGTTGCTGGGTATGACGCACAAGACAGACAAAACAACTTATTAACTGACACAGCCTCAGCCTTTAAAGATATTCCTTTTATTCGACATTTCATTTTCCCAACTTTTTTTTAAAACCACATTTCCAATCCTGACGAAGTGTCTCAGACCCAAAATGTAACCATTTCTCACTCCGTAGATGATATCTGACCTGCCCAATGCTTGTGATATTTTGATTTTATTATGTTAATTAGGGTCTTTTTCTGGGGTAGCCTCTTTGGCGGATCTACAAAGATTAGACTATGACCAGTGCCACTAGTTGACCAGATTAAAAAGTTCATACCGAGGTGTATTACCTTGTCTTCCTGATTTAGCATTCAAATATCCGCATTTAATTAAAAACAATGAAGACAAATTGAAAGAAAGAAACTGGAATTGATAGACACTGAATGAGTTTTTTTGCAAAGCCTTGAACAATTAAAATTTCCAGGAACAAGATAACACATTTGTAAATTTTCACTGTCAGTGATGTAGCTTGGTAATAATTATGGTCTTATCAACCCTCAAGTAAAGCATTAACAATGGAACAAATATACAAGCTTTATGTTGTTCACAGTTTATTTTGTGTGCACTTAGCTACCAGCTTAATGTTGAAACTTCATGCAAGATACTGTGTAATAGCAACCGTGGTGGAGCAGGGCAACTTTCATTTTCACATTTAACTATGCACGGAAGAGCATCATAAACTGTTGTTTACTCAATACTGTTCACTGGTAGTGTCAATAACATCACTACAAAAACAGAGCAATTTTGTAAAACCTATGCAGCATGAAATCACATATTTAACAAATCTTTTAAACAAAGAGCATACTAAAAGATTTTATTTTACATATTTAGGTAATCAAATGATTTGTAGTTAGTGCAGGTGGCCAAGGTAAAAGGTCAACCCTGAACTCATTAAAGAGCAGAGCAGGATGAGAAGCCAGATGGCTTAAGCAGACTTCCAATAAAACCAATTGTGATTAAAGCTCTATGAAGCAAAAACAACACACTGGTTTTAAATTTTTTAGTTACATTCACCAGTCAAGCTCATGTATAAAGTCTACTTAGAGAAATGGTAAATGTTGTCTACAGAGGTCACATGTAGGGCATGAGAAAATGATGACAAAAACCACAGAACAGACAAATGTTAATAAATGTGTACAAGGATTGTAAAGGGACACCACCTTTCATCACCAGCCATTCCTTGGGTTTCATATACACGACATTTTTGTAATGCCATTATGAAAATTTCAAGGCCCCTGTGGAAATTTCCCCCGACTTCAGCCTTCCAGGCCCGAAGACAAACCAGAACAAGGAAAATGTCGGCAATATTTGTGGGAAAAGATATAACAGTTTCATTCTATTGTGCAGATGGACACCCATTCTAACCACTATTTCTATTCTGTAACAGCACCCAACTTTAAGGGGCGCGGGCCAAGTATTACTTGCCGATCACAGGTAGTTCAATATTTTCCAGTCAGAGCCCAGCATTTGAGGCCTGGTGTTTGGGGTCCCAGTCATTGAAGAGTCTGGATTAGAGGCCTGGAATATGAGGTCCCCATCCATTGATCATCATTAATGCCCTGGTGTTGATACTGAAGATCAAAGCCCAAAGGTCGATTGGAAGTCCATAAGTCAAGGCCCAAAGGCTGGAGCCAAGTACACTGAAGTCTACAAATTCACAAGTCTACTGAAGGCTGGAGACAACCTGCCCTAAGATTGGAGAATGTGTGGTGACACATAGGTTGTGTTGGTTTTTAAACACAAATGATGCATTTCGATGTACGTGTGATAAATAAAATGAATTTGAAATCTGAATCTGAAATGGAGTCCGCTCATCTAATGCTTGGCACAACATTGAGCGGGGGCGGGGAGCAATGTACAGTATTTCACATCCAACTACTTAGTTTTTGCCAGGGATGGACAGCTGACATTTGAAGCGTGAACCTGTTCTGAACACATTTGTTGAACTTGATTGAAAAGCTATGTGCAGGTACATGGTTTTAGGACCTTTCATTTTTTTCGGAATTTACAAACACCGCAAGTATACAATTATTCTACTTTGTCATTTTTACATTTAAAGTCTCTGATTATCAGAAACACTTAAAGCCAAATTAAAAGGACTGTGACAGTAATAAGCCATCAGGAAAGTTCAGGGGCAAGCCTCAGGATCTTCCACAAGCTTTAGTCACTGCTTGTGCTCAGTGTGCTTCAAGGAGCAACGGCAACCGAGAGGCTTCCATCTCAATAGGAAAAGCAGCATTGAGAAAAGCAAGTACAGCTAAAGAAGAATTGCTGAAAAGGGCAATTTAGTCTGTTAAAAATCCTAAGCAATTGCTGGAAACAAATAAGAAAATAGCATGCCTTTTTAAAAAAAGCTAGCATGAGTTCTACAGCACTATGGTTTATTCATTTGTCTATTCATTGTATTTAGATAAAATAATGTTGATTTAAAGGCCAAGCTTAATATAAAAAAAATCAATCTGCTTTTTATTGACACAAAGATCATGGTAGCAGACTGTATTAGGTGTTATGCAGGGTAAAGAATCTCTATTTACGCCCGTCACTGAACAGAAGACACTAAAGTTACTGGACCATGAAGTATTTTGGATTATATCACGAACATCTCTTACAATAAACCAAAAATACTGCAATGACAAATATGTTTTTTATTAAAGCAGTTTACACCAGCAAAACTTGCTGTGGCAAATATTTATCAAATTTATATTTGAAAATAAAAAATAGTACAGCATCTATCATTTTATTTCAATATGACCCAAACTGCGTTAGAGACAAAATACAAGTGTAGTTACTGTTGTCAGTAACTGTGGAAGCCAAAGTGTACAAAGTATGCTCCCATAAACAGTGTGATAATGATCAGATCATGGATTTTCGAAATGTTGATTGGGAATGTTCCCAAGCTTTTCATCAAAGCAGCGTCTTGGGATCTTGTGTCGACCCCAGAGAGCAGTCTCTAATTAACAAATCTGACAGTGCAATATTTCCTCAATACTCCACACGGTTATGAACCTGAATCAATTATCTGTAACAGGATGTGAACACAACGTACTTCTGCCACCAAGGCAAGCATGTCACCAATTGAGACCCAAATCACAATTTCATAAAATAACATTGGCCGTGCCTGATCACAACTCAAACTCTTGCTCTTCCCAAAGGAATACAAGATTCTCGTTACTTTACAGTACTAATAATCGATATCTGGATTTATGGCCTGGAGACATTTTCAGATTTCATGGCAGCTAGAAAAGTAAACTTAGTTATTAAGAACGAAAGCAAAAGAACTAAAAATTAACAATGGTCTGGGTGACAGCAGAGCTATGGAATTTTTACAAAATCCCATCTGATTCACTAACATCCTTTAAGGAAAGAAATTGATTCTTCATACTCTTAGTTAGGGGCTCCCAACCTTTTTTATTCCATGGACCACTGCCATTAACCAAGGGGTCCCCAGGTTGGAAACCCCTGCTCTCAGTGATTAGAGCTCGGAACCAGTCATGTGGCTCACTGTCAAATCCCCTTTGCTCTCGCAAGCCACACTATTTAAAGGTAATGAATGCCAACCTCGCCAACCTTGCCCACATCCAATATTGGCAAACAGTTTATCATACAATATGGTAAACAACCAATTAATTAACACAATGACTGTATTGAATCAAGTCATCCGATCCACAGCTCCACATACTAGGTCATGTTTTATATAATGACATGCTTAAATGCCTACTCGATCTTCTACGAAAAGACAAATTTAAGTTTGGATCTTTATATCTCTGTTCACAAGGACTTCACTCCCAAAACGACCCACTTTTATATGATAGTACAGCGTCAAAAAGTAGAATACAGAAATTGCAAAGCTGGGTTAGAGTCAAACTGCTGAGAATACAGACTGAGTATTCAATTTACTCAAATCGTAGTAAGGACAACAAAACTATAATCAAATTTAATCTTCACAAATGATTACATTTAGCAAAAAAATCTATAATAATTGCTCAAAAGGCATGGAGAAAACCAGCCAATCAATAAAAAAAGAAATAGGTTATAATTCAATTTCTATACATAATTCCTACTCATATTAGGTTATCATTCAATATATTTTCTGCACAGTTAGTCCATATCAATAATAAAGATAGCAACATTTATCAGTGTTGAACATTATTACTCCAAGCAAAGGCAGCAGAATTTTTAAGTACATTCAGTTTAATCAGCAAATGTTTACTGCAGGTGACTACCTCTTGTTACAGAATGGTCATCTTGTTGGAAATGAGCCCATATCATGTAGCTCTGAAACACAAGTTGAAAAGGAAAATTCTGTATTGTCTCATATAAATGTTAGAGCAAGTTTTATTCCATATCTCAAATTTTTGGGTAAAGAACTGTGAATTCTACAACCCAAGCAGCCAAAACATGGGGTGGCCTTTAATCAGTGATCCAGAACATTTTCCAAACGGTGTAAAGTTAAGACTGCAGAACCCAGAAATATGATACAAAATGGAGTTCTGGAATGGTGGTAAGTGAAAGAGTTAATATGAGTGGGTAACAGGAGACTATCAGAAGATACAAAATCCGCAGCAAAAACTAAGTTATAAAAAACAAAATAGAAAAAGGCCAGGATCAATATCAAATTGAAATATTGTTACGATTAATGGCAGGTCACAGCACATGAATTTTTTTTAAGAAATCTATATTTATAGCTCAATTATTTGACCAGAAATATTATGAAGTTGGCAAAAGGTGGTACGAGAGCAAACTAACAAATAATATGAGAATGATCTACAAGAGTGTCATTAGGTAAATAAAAGCAGCATCTCTAAAGTAAAGGTTGGTTCTTCAGAGAATGACTCTAGAAATTAATAATGAAAATTAGAGAAAATATCAGATTCTATATGGTTATTTTGGATTACCTTTCTTGGTAGAAGTTACAAAACTCCTAATAAAATGAAAACTGTGAAAAATAATAGGAAAATTAATTGAAGTACATGCCATCATGGACATTAAAAAGTAGCCACATCACTCATCAATTGTAACCTACCAAAATACTCTGAATTCTGGAGGGGTCCCCGAGGATAGAAAACTACAAACTTAATGCTTCTGTTCAAGCAGAAGGGAAACAGGAAACTATAAGCCAGATAGTCCAACATGTATCACTTGGAAAATCCTGGAATCCATTATTAAATAACATATAATGTTGAGAAAATTATCACACAACTGACAGCGTCAACGTGATTTTATGAAAATAAAATACAATTTGTCAAACTTGAAGCTTTTCAAGGAAGCAACGAAGTGAAGGGATAAAGGAATTTAGTGTTTTGATTTCCTGAAGGCATTCAATAAGATGTCACACAATGGACATTACACAAGAGCACGTGGCCCAATAGATATACAGAGGTAGGGAGGGACATGGCTAACAATCAAAAAATGTCAGAATAATAGTAAGTAACTCATGGGATGCCACAGGAATCACTGGAACATCAACTATATTAATGATGTGGGCAAAGGTACTGAGTAGATGGTACCTAAATTTGCTAATGGTAGATGCGTACTAGATTGCCAAATTGAGGAGAATATAAGAGTTAGAGCAAAAATGTAGCAGGTTAACTATAAAGTGGGAAAATATGAGATTCTCCACTTCAGAAGGAAGAAGAAAAACAAACCGGTATTCAAGCAAATTGAGGCAAAACATGCTGCAGTACAAAGTATCCAGGGTTCCCAAGGCATAAAGTATAAAGGGTTGACATGGAGGTATGACAATTAATGCAACTGTTTTAATACAGAACATAGAATACTACAACGCCATACTCAATGGCCTTATTCTCATCAGCAAGTTACAGATCAATTAACCTACCAACACTCCTGTCTTTGCGAGTTAGGCACACCCTTCCATTAGCAAATTCACGCCAATTATCTCTGATTAACCTATGGGCTTTTTTTAATTGAGACACAGGCAGTTCTTCAGAATGGATCCCATTGTCCGCCACTGAAGTTAAATCACAATTTTCGGCTAGTTACTTAGTGTCTTCTTCTCGCTATATTCTTTTTAGCAGTCTCCCAATCCACTGGCACCAATCTCGTAGCAGAAGGGCTTGACAATTTGGTGTCAGAGTCTCCCTATTTTTCTCCCATGATACTCTGAACAGCCTAGCATATTCTTCATCCAAGTTTGATAATTTAATCATATTCAGAGAAGATAAATGCCTTCATACCCCTCTATTGTTTATCCCATCTAATATCCAATAATCATTTATTTTAACAACAACATTGACATCATTCCCTCCTTCGCAAAATATATTTGTCTTTAATAGACTGTACTCTTTCTATAGTTATCTACTTTCCATTTTAATACATAAAACATCTTTAGATTTTTTTTAAATGTAAATGAACTTTTAAACCCACTTTCTTAGCTTCTATTTTAGTTTCAAATCTATGCTCCCTAAATTCTTCAAAGCTTTCTGTTGTTTTCAAGTCTGCACCTGAGAGAAGTTTTTTTTATTTGGCTTTATTTTACTCTCTATGCACCTTTTCATCCTGGAGCACTTAAAATTAGCAGTCCCACTTTTCTTGCAAACACTTGAATCCACTTCTAAAACGTTTTCCACTGCACCTACACCGATTTACTTTCAAGTAGTCTCCAGTGATTTTGAACTTTAGTCAAAATCACTTCTCAGGTCTTGTAAAATTGGCCTTTACTTAATGTCGATGATGCACACGTAAGCATCTTAAAAATACACGCATTTTAAAATATGTCACATGCATAACTGAAACATTCAATTGCTATAGAAGTGCTTGAAACCTACATTTCAACAGTAAACACCACACTTGAAAACTGCAAAAACCTAATGGGAACTATAACAATTTTAGCAATCTCTTACTTCTGTTCAAAAAGCAAATTTTTAATTTTCTGACAAACTTACCAACTATCAAAATGAGGTAGATTACTGGAAGAATAAAAACTTACTAGAAATATTAGGATTACAGATTCTAAAGGTCTAGATAGATATCATGCAGTATCTTAGGTGGAAGTTGGGGCAGGTAAAGGATTCGAAGAACTTACTATTTTAATAAATACATGATCCAATATAGAAACAGGATCCCTGTTGAGAAAATTGACAATCCAATAATTCATTGAAATGCAATCTGTTAATAACAAGAGTAAGAGCAGTCAAGAAATGCTTGGAAGACAAATCTAATGTCCAAAGCCGATATCCCCAGAATTCATCTAATTTTGAGCCCACTGAAGACTATTTGACAAGACGGGTTGCTGTAATTAGCCAACAATTCTTATGGCAGATTGAGTACCCTTTACGCAAAATTCCAAAATCTGAAAACCTCCAAAATCCAAAGTATTTTTGAATGCTGACATTACGTCACAAATGGAAAATTTCACAAGTTACTGGAAACTGTCACTGCACACCACAAACAGTCCTGAGAAGTGACTTCACATATGTAATAAACAGAATTTAATGAAAAATAGAAAAACATTGCACAAATCAAAAACTGAAGATCTTGATGTTTTGAAAGAATAGATTTGTCAGGAAGTGAACATATGCACTTCATAGTATGCAAATCATGAAACAAGCAAAAATCTATCACAACAAACTGAAAATTGTAGGCAATAGTGAATAGCCAGCAGGCTGGTTGGAAAAAGTTAAGAAATGGCACGACATTACATTTTTAAATATTTTTTTAAATTTTAAAGATAAAGCGGCTGCTGATCGTGAAGCAGCAGAAAACTTCACTGAGTTAGTGAAGGACACTGATGAAAATCTAACACCAGATCAAGTCTACAATGCTGATTTGTTTTTTATACCTTACATTGCACATTTAAACGGAGACGTAACGTAAAGATTTTTACTCATGTATGTGAAGGATGTAAGAAATAAAGTCAATTCAATAAAACTTACAAAAAAGTAAAATACAATTGCAGTGTTTCATAATTTCTTAATCAAAACATGGCATCATAGGTGGAGACTGAAAGCCTGCCATTGTTTATTGTTGTTCAACAGTGGAATCGGGTATTCTCCCAACACTGCTGTTGTTACCCTGCACACATTTTCATTATACTAATGGTATGTAATAATTTTTACTGTAAAGTACATATGGTGAACAAGTGTAAGACAGTCTGCTTAACGGTAGCACATACATTCAGAATTGGACATGATGGCAATTCCAAGATCTCATTATTTATATACTACTAAAACTCTCATGCTCCGTCTGTCTGTGACATCCAATTAGCGCAAACGGTGCATTACAGTGGCACTTTTTTTGGCTAAATCGAATTAAAATGCGCTAACTTACAGAATGGAGGCAAAGTTCAGGGTTATATATTCGTATAAAATTGCTCATTCCCCAAAAATCAACAGGCTGGCTTTCACCCGAGACCAGATCGGCCATCATGGAAATCGGGACGCGACAGCCCAACTCATGCGCTCGGCCAGCCTCAGCAGCGACACCTACTCAAGCAAAAGGGCAGGGCAGCTCTATTTCGAGGGGTCACATTCTGCTAATCACCATCAGCAGGCGCAGGATTGGGACATAACCCTAATGCCACCCATCAGTAAGAGATAATTAAATCTTATTGTAATGACGTACTTCGAGACACCCATAAAACCTTTTGCTGCAGTCAAAGGACAGTGGTGACTATATCATATCCATTTAGGACAGCGCCAACCACATCATCAAGAATAATCAGCATCCTTTGGTGTTAGTGCTTCGTATCTTCTATCCAGCATTCAGTTAAAAAAAATGGTCAGCCTAATTATGCCGCATGGAAAGGGAAGGGAGACATTATGGTCAAGAGATGACGCCAAACGTCGGAAAGTGGCAAACAGAGGGAGAGGACGAGAATCGGGTGAGGTCAGGGCTGCACGACTCCAGGATCAGAGTCAGCACAAAAAAAATTGAGGGAAGATGAGAGGAGAAGAGACAGAAGAGGAGAGGCATGCACGTCTCCAGGATCAAAGACAAACAACAAACAGCAGAAGAGATTAAGAGACAGGGGGTGAAAGGACTGTACGTCTCCAGATGACAACGAGAGGCACAAGGGCAGCAGATAAACCAGAAATGATGCCATCAAAAGTGTCGTTCGTTAAATGAGGAGCTATATTTGATTTGCTACGCGTCGTTGGTCTTTAATAAACTGATGTTTTCTACTTCAGTTTCCAAAGCAAATTGATACCAATAGCATTCAGGAAAATTTAATGTTCATTCTGGTCACATCAGACCGCACTACCCTTCTCTCAAAGGGTGCCCCAACGGGTCACCCCGTTGTCTAGTATATTCCAAAATCAAAAAAAATCTGACATACTTCCGGCCCCAAGCTTTTCAGATAAGGGGTACTCAATCTTTATAACCATGGCATGGAGGAAAGTGAACTACATAGTCCTTTCTTTCTGCATCTAGCAAGTCCTACTCTTCATAGAATAGATCAATAACTAATTTGCTTTTGTAGAACCAAATCACATTGTATGGGATCATGATGGAAAGAAAAGATTATAATCAAACAGTTTCAATGTGAAGTTGACTAATATGCTTGTTAAAAGCTCGCATTATTAGTTAAATATTATGGAATAAAACAATGTCTGGATGAAAAGTCACCTTGTATCTGCCTCATCCACTAAGCTCTGAATATTAAAACTGAAAGCACATCCCAGGCAGCAAGTAATGTCAATTAAAAAAGGGCGGAGGCGAGAATAAAATGAGGAAGAGAAAGGCTGGCATTTTGTTTCACTTTCCAAAATCATCTGAAAGAATCCTTATGTCGAAAGTTTAGCTAATCACCGAGGTAAGAAGCAGTCGTATTTTGTAGAAGAGCAGCCTAGTTGGCGGATTTGGACGAGAAATATAAGAAAATGTCAAGGTACCAGCACAGAACAACTGAAGTAATTTTAACCAAACAAATGACTGGCACTTTTATATTTTCATGGATACCATGTTAAATGATTAAAATTGTAACAATTTGATATAATTTGTGCAGTTAACATGATAAACAAATACCAAACCGCAGGAGAGTCACTAGGTGGGTTCCATTTTATCATTTGAGACACTGTAACCAACCACAGCATTACATGTTTCTTTTTGTAGGTTATTTTAAAATTAAACGCCAATGATCCAAAACCTGCGCAAAATCAGTAATCGGTCTATGAAAGTAGTTCTTTAAAGTACTAAAGTGTTATTTTTAGTATATTCCCTTTTCCTGCAAGATCTAATACTAAAGGTATCACTTTTAAACCGTCAACTACCACAGGAAGCAGACCTTATGTAATCAAAATCATCCAATAATGTCCTAAATGTATCTAATATGGATAAGAACAAGTAATATGAGAAGAATTGGGCTATTCAGTCCATCAAATCTGTGTCTCCATTATATCACAGCTGATTTATTATCCCTTTCTACCCCATTCTCATGCCTTCTCTCTATAACCTTTGGCACCCTAACCAATCAAGAACCTAATCAACTTCAGCTTTAAACATACTCAATGACTGGGCCTGCACAACTGTCTGTGGCAATGAATTCCAGAGATTCACCACCCTCTGGCTAGAGAAATTCCTCACCGCTGTTCCAAATGGACGTCCTTCTATTCTGAGGCTATGCCCTCTGGCCCTAGACTTCCCTCATGACAGGAGACATCCTCTCCACATCCACTCTATCTAGGCTTTTCAATATTCAATGAGAACTACTCCCCCCCCCACATTCCTTCCAAACTCAAGCGAGTACAGACCCCGTCAAACACTCCTCATACAGTACATTCCACCTTTCATTCCTGGAATCACTCTCATGAACCTCTCCTGTTCCCTCTCCAATGCCAGCATATCCTTTCTTAGATAAGGGGTCCAAAACTGCTCACAGTGCAGTCTGACCAATGCCTTATAAAGCCTGCTCATTACATCATTGCTTTCAAGTTCTAGTCCTTTTGAAATAAATGCCAACGTTGCATTTGACTTCCTTACCACCAACCCAACCTGCAAGTTAACCTTTAGGGAATCCTGCACAAGGACTCCCAAGTTCCTTTGCACCTCTCGGTTGTGAATTTTCTTCCCATTTAGAAAATAACCTACACTTCTACTCCTTCTACCAAAGTGTATAACCAAACACTTCCCTACACTATATTTCATCTGCCACTTCTTTGCCTATTATCCCAACTTAAAGTCCTTCTGCAGACTCACTGGTTCTTCAACAATATCTGCCTCTCCACCTATGTTCGTATAGTCCACAAACTTGGCCACAAAGCCATTAATTTCATCATCCAAATCATTGACATATAATTGAAAAGAAGCGGTGCGAATACTGACCCTTGCAGAACAACACTTGTCACCAGCAGTCAGCCATAAAAAGGCCACTTTTATTCCCAACACTTTGCCTCCTGCCTGTCAGCCAATCTTCTATTCACGCTATTTATCTTTCCTGCAATACTATGGGCTCTTGTGTTGATAAGCATCCTCACGTGGCACATTTTGTCAAAGACTTCCTGAAAATCTGAGTAAACAGTATCTACAGTCTTTTGTCTATCCTGCTTGTTATTTCCTCAAAAGAATTGCAACAGATCTGTCAGGCAAGATTTTCCCGTGAGGAAACCGTGCTGACTACAGTCCATTTTATCACGTGCCTCCAAGTACCCCAAAACCACATCCTTAATAATCGACTCCAATATCTTCCCAACCACTGAGGTCAGACTAACTAGCCTATAATTTTCCATCTTCTGCCTCCCTCCCTTCTTGAAGAGTGGAGTAACATTTGCAATCTTCCAGTCCTCTGGAACCATGCCAGAACCTAGTGATTCTTGAAAGATCATGATTAATGCCTCCATAATCTCTTCAGCTGCCTTTGAGAATCCTGGTCCAGGGGACTTTATCTACATTCAGAAATATCAGCTCCCAAGCACATTCTCCTTAGTAATATTCATCTCTTCTGCCCTGACACCCAAGTTTCTGGCATACTGCTAGTGTCTTCCACAGTGAAGAAATTCACCATTTCTTTGTCCCCATTTCTTTGACGCTCTCCAGCGTAATTTTCCAGTAGTCCAATACCCACTCTCACCTCTTCTTTATATATCTGAAAAAACCTTTGATATTCTCATTATTGGGTAGCTTACCTTCGTACTTCACCTTTTTTCTCCTTATGGCTTTTTTAGTTGCCTTCTGTTGGTTTTTAAAAACTTCCCAATCCTCCAATGCCCCACTAATTTTTGCTCTATTATATGCCCTCTCTTTTCCTTTTATGTTGCCATTGACAGCTCACCTCTGGATCTGCATGATAGCTCTATTTTTAAGATAGTTACTATTATTTGGAAATTCTGCCCATTTTGGAAAATTCCCACCATTAAACCAGTAAACTATCCGAATTTAAAAACTGCATAAACGTTGAAATTTTCTTTCCACACGCAGTTGTCTGCAAGGTTCAATACATCAGGGCTTGCAAAATTTTGCATTCATTAGTTTATTTTTACCCCAAACTGTACTGCTTCGTATTTGCTTCAGTGAAGAATTAAGTCAAGTCTTCCTCCTTCCTGGTACAGTCGACCTTCACTAATCCGACTACCTGTAATCCAGTTCTTTTGATAATCCGACACTGATTATGTTTAATGTGATCCTTCTGTAATTCAGCATTTTCACTAACCCGGCACTCCTCAAGTCCCAATGGTGCCGGATTAGTGAAGGTCGACCTGTACAACAATTTTTAGAGTGAATTTTTATTGACCCCCCCCCACCACAAAAAACATGGTGAAACAAAGACCTCGGAAACAACTGCTCATATATTCTGTTAATCTCCATATGGCCCTGTTTTGTTCTGAACTCCAACAGACACCACTCAGCAGCTGCAACCTAATCCATGTTCCACAGAATTTTAAGAACTTTTTCCCAACTAAAGTAAAAAGATTCTCCTCATCAAATTATAATGTGATAGTTATGGTGGAATTGCTGCATTGAGAGAATTTATAATAAGAGAACTTGCATTTAAAATATCAATGAGATGCATGCACCCTGCAGTGTCTACCTTCAGTATGATGTCTAACAATAATATTAGTAAATCATTCTACACTACCAAAAAGAGATATTGTTTAATCTTCATTGCTGCTACTGAAGAAAATAGTTTCACAACTGTCACTCGGAAATGTTGCAACCCTTTCTTTATATCTTGTATAAATACAGATAGCCAATAAGAGAAAGCATTTGTTCCTGAAACTGAAATTTCAGTGAGTGGTCATAGGACAGTTCCTCTTGTGTTCTACTCAGGCCGCAAAATGACTGCAAACACTGAAAATGGATTTGAAACTCAATTATGCTCATCTGCTTAGGTTTTCAAATAAGTACTGTGCGGAAACGCGAGATCAGAACTTCTCTTGCATGCTCAACTGTTTGTCTTTGCACCCAAAAACAAAGTCACTAGCAAAGGTGTATGTAAAACTCCACTGCTCCGTTCCTTAGTCAGCTTCCCAAAATTGGAATTTTGCAGAAAAGAATTTTTTAGCTGAACAATGTATCATGCATTACACCACTATTCTATTGACTGTCATAGCACCAATACTTCTGTGCAAACAGTCGCTCATTCATTATGTGCCATGTTGCACGACATGGGTGATTATGGCCTTTCCATAACCATGATTCGTCTTGGCAATTTTTTTTTTACCATAGTGGTTTGCCATTGCCTTCTTCTGGACAGTGTCTTTATACGAGGGGTGACTCCAGCCATTATCAATGCTCTTCATAAATTGCCTGGCTTCAGTGGTCGCATAACCAGGACGCGACATGCACCAGCTCCTCATATGACCATCCACCATCTGCTCCCATGGTTTAATGTGACCCTGATTGGGGGGGGGCTAAGCACCTTGCCCAAGGGTGACCTGCAGGCTGGCAGATGGAAGGAATATCTTATTCCTCCTTTGGTAGACATGCATCGCCATCCAGTCCAATTCCATGAAATTATCTAATAATTTGAATATTTCTTCTGCATAATGTCAAACCTAGTTGCTATTTGCATGCCCCATCACGTAACCAAAACAGGTTTGATCAGTGTCTCCAATCTGTACACACTGAGATTGTAGTGCAGTGGGAGACATCCAGGCATAGCAAGTTATATATGTAAACTATTTAGACATGTCAGAAGGATTTTGTCCATTTCAGTAAACTCCTGGAAAAATCTGAGGAACAGTTTGAGGAACACTATTTTAACCTACAAATGCAAATCTATTCAAATGTAACACTTTATCAATCCACATACAACAGTTGCAACAATCACCTGTAAACTCTGACCCACTTCTTACAGTCCATGCTGAATGTGCTCACTTATGATCCTTTCTAATTTCACATCTCTACTAACTGTCTCACACTAAAAATATCCAATTACAAATGTCATTTATTTCTGAACTATGTGCATTACATCTTTCACCCAATATAGGTTTCTACTGCAGTAATATCCACAAACAAAGTAAAGTTATTATGAAACCTTGACCAGCCAAAGACATTCCTCCCTACAATCCAATACTTCTACTGATACACAGGCAAGGTTAAACTTTACTAAATGCAGATGTGCTGAGTATTCTTTCAGACATATTTGATGGATTTCCTCAAAATGGCTAAGGAATTCCATTATGGAGCAAAAATCCAACACTTGTAGAGTACAATGAGGTAAACTCACATACTCTGCTTCACCAATACAAAGGCATTTACGAAATATTACTTTAGTATCAGAACAGCCTAGCACAGCAATCAAGTCTACGGGTCTTTTCTTCCATGAGCTGTCCAGCATAATCCAGCATCTTTGCTGGCTCTTCTTGCATCAAAACTTGCTAATCAGGTCTGAAATAATGCCAAGAATCTGCAGCACACATAATAAAAGAACTTTCTCAGTGTCCAGCAATGACACTGACCAATAATTCCCTGCATTAGTCTTCCAAATATTTTATCATTTCCTGTTTAGTGTGCAATTCCTTATTCACTAAACGCCATTTCATTTGGGCCCTATCACCTCAATTTTTCCTTCACATTCAGACTTCCAGGAAGTGCTCTTCACCAGCATCACTGCCACATAAATTCTGAAATCACATCCAAAAAAACCTCATTCGCTAATTGCATCTTCTGCTCTGTGCTACTACAAATTAAGATCTCAAAGTCTTCTTTATTTTTTCAGGAAATTACGAAATTAAGCATACTCAAATAATTGTAGAGACTTAACATACTTTTAAATTTTCAGTGAACTATTCAAAATTGAGCAAAATTATTGCTCACTCTACATGCTTCATTTCCATCACTTTCCAGAGGAAACAGTTTCAAAACAAAGACAAAACTGAGGATCATTATGGATAATTAGAGCAACATACAAAGTTCAATATTTGAGTTAGCAATATTTTCAATTTGTCTTGAAGAGCGCCCTGCAATCCTGCAGATGTTATTTTCTCTGTCTGACTAACTCACTATACACAATTTGGTCTAATAGGGGTGGCAAAACTATGGCACGAGTGCTCAAGGTGGCACATGCAAAACTTATGTTGGCACACAGCATGCAGTACCGCCCCGAAACTTTATACCCTACCCATAATAAAGATATATGATGCTATCTTTACTGCCAAATGAAGCACTGAATGATATGTATTTTTTTTAAACAACCTGAGGGCAGTGAGATGTTTTCACAGGACATGTATCACCCCGGTATGGCGCCAGCTAGATAGCTGCAAGAATAAGAAACAGTGGCTGATAAGTTTTGAAATCCTCACGGACCTGGAGTACACATCAGTATTTGGATAGAAAATAATTGCAATAATGTTATGTTTCAATTATTTTTTAAAAGACTAATATTGACAATTTTTGAACAATTTTCTAAAATGTTTCATTTATTACAGTCTGTTATATTTTTATTAATTGTAAACCAATGAACACATAATCAAGCAACAGGACTCACCCTTTTTGCTCTATCTGCATTGTATCCTGTATTGCACATTTATTGTGGTAACTAGTCACACGAGTAGGAGTATGGTAAAAGCGAAGGGAATAAGTTACGCCTTCTTGCTTAATTCATTGCAGTTTGTAGCTTGGGAGTGGCGAATGTTCTCTCTTTTGCTGACCGCTTAATTATGCTTAGCTTATGTTTGGATATGCTTAAGTTTCATTGCTTCAAGATTGCATGTTTGATAATTATTAATAATGGATTGAATTCAGAATTCAACTTTTGGAGCAATCATGGGAGCTGGGGGTGCATCATGCAAGTACAACAAATCCGTTGGGTCGCAGGCAGCAGCAATTGCTTTGGTTTGGTTTAGCCACTGCTTTCTGTCAGCAAAGTTATCGAAAGTTATACCAAATGAACATCAGCGTTTCGACGTGTCCATGAAATTATAAGCACTGCAGCCTGAAGCAGTTTATGGCAAGCAATGACCTTTTGTTAGTTCATGCTGTGTGCTTGGGTTTGAAAAACAGTTTTGTATGGTCAGTGTTCAATTGGAGACTAAGCTATACAGTAGAGTTTGCCCAAGTTAAAAGTACTGCCTCGATTGTCAACAGCTGAACTGAACTTGTCCTTATTTTGTCTGGTTCACACACTTGGAAAACAACATGAGTCAAGTTGGAAGCAGTGTCCATGAAGTCAAAACTAAGAGAAATTAAAAATGCAATATTGAAAGTCACATTGTGGGAGAAAATGAAAATGTTTATAAAGCCACAGAACAAGCTGTGACTACATATAAAGCTGAAGTCAGCACATCTAATGTGAGTGCAGCACATTGTATTGCTAGCAGAGCGTCTGATACCTCGTCAGAACACATTAGAATAGACGTTCATTTAGCTGAGTTATATGCAAGACAACAAATACTGGAGGGATAAAGATGCACTGGAAGAAAAGATGAAAGAACAACTTCGAAGAAACCAGGAAGAATAGGCAGAACAGACGGAAGAGCAACTTAAGAGAAAGATTAAGTTGCAGGAAGAAACTGCGGCCAAGATGGCCAGAATTAAACTACTCAGGGCTTCAAGTGCTATGAGTACTAAACGTGCTCCAGCAAGATGGTGAGAGTTCCTATGTTAACATAGAACAGAGAAAATCCAGCATACTCAATGTCAATGTGGATATGTTTGAGGAACGAGTTTGAACACCAAGGGGTAGTTCAGGATGTTCACTCTCAGGAGGCACTCTGATCCTATGCCATATTCAATAGCACAAGGTGCTTCTGAGGACATTGATTCACTGTATGGTGACACTTATGTTTCATATGATAGAGGTCTAAATGCTACACGGGAGGCCATAAGGATGCGAAAGGAAATAAGCATAGTGATGCAATGCATTGCGTCGCTTCCTAAAAGAGATTCAAATCTATGATGGCGATCCATCATAGCATCATTTATTTAAAAGGGCTCTCAAGAAACGCATTGAAGACAAGACCGATAACTATGGTGACTGTCTCTATTTTCTCGAACAGTTCACTGGAGGTTACCCTAGAAAGCTTGTCAAGATTTACCAGCAGGCCAGCCCAGAGCAAGAATAACTAAAAGCTCAAGCTTAACCACAGGAACATTTTGGTAATGAGCACGAAATTGCTGTGGCCTACATGGAAAAGGCTCTTTCTTGGCCATCTATCAAATTAGAAGATGTGAAAGCTCTTCAAGATTATCTCAGAGGCTGTCGTAATGTCATGGAAGACATGCAGGACACGTGTGAGCTGGACATGCCTGTGAATAAATTGCCCAATGAACTGAGAAAAATGGCGATCAGCAGTCTGTAAACTGCAAGAAAGGTACAACCATAAGGTTAACTTTATTGACATTGTTGATTTAATTGAAAGGCAATTAAAGATTGCTACATACACAGTGTTTGGGAGGTAGACAAAGCCTCGTCACCAGCAGTAAGTAAAGGCATGAACAAAACTAGAACACAAATTCATTCTAAGGCTAAAGGAAGCAGCATTGCCACTACTGTGGAAAGTAAAGTTAAAATTGTGCACGGAATTCATGATAAAGTTTGCCTGTTCTGCCAGGGTGAACATACTTGGGATTCGTGGTCTAAGTTGGTAAAGGAGGTTCATAATGAGAAGGTCGCCTTCCTAAAAGAAAATGGTGTCTGCTTTGGTTGTTTGTGTGCAGGACACTTTAGCAAGGACTGTAAGAAGCATCTTTCATGTGGTAACTAACATCCCATCATACTTCATATGAGCTCTGATGAAAAGGGTGCAGATTTGAAACAAGCAAACATGGCAACGAGTACTACCCTGGTATCTAATGGCCTTACGGGGGCAGGTGATCATGCTTGTAAACTTCCTATAATTCCACTTCGGGTGAAGTCTAAGAAGAGTAACAATACAGTGGTTACTTATGTTTTCCAAGATCAATGAGGTACAGCTGGGTTCTGCACAGGGAGCCTCATGAACAAGCTCAACCTGACAGGAAAAGGGACACACATTCTCTTATGCACAATAGGTCATGTGAAGGTTATGTGTAGCTATATTGTTTCAGAATTGGAAGTAGCTGACTTAGATAGTGAAAACAATTGTGAACAGCCTAACACTGACACACAGGAACATACAGATTCCTACAGGGAGATCTTCAGGAATGATCTCACCTGAAGTATATTCATTTGTCAAAAATTGAGTCAGAAACTGAGCTGCTGTAAAGAGTGGATGTGCCTCAGGTATTGGAGCTGATGCAAGTGATTTGCAGTGTTAATGATGGACCCTATGTAATCAGAACAACGCTGGGTTGAACCATTAATGGGTCATTGAAAGGAGACCATGGTGGTGGAAGAAACTAACTGTCAGCTCTGGCCAAGCGTAATGGGACTTTGGTTTTGCGCTTGGATGAGCTTTGGCAGCAATCACTTACAGCAGATTTTCCTGAATGCAGACAAGAGGAACAACCTGGTTTGTCAGAAGATCACAATCCAGGATAAACTGCTTACGAAAAGAAAACATTTATGTAAATATTGCGATTTCATTTCTCCCGTGTTTTGGTAGCTTGTAGTTGCAATTATTCTAGTATAATAATTAGAGGGCTGGAACATAGAGCCACGCATCTGTTCCCTATCTGCATTGCATCCTGTGTTGCATGTTTATTATGGTAACTAGTCAGATGAGTTGGGGACATGGTAAAAGCAAAGGGAATAAGTTCTGCCTTCTTGTTCATTGCAGTTTGTAGCTTTTGACTGGCAGATGTTGTATCTTTTGCTGACCACTCAATAACACTCAATTATGCTTAGCTTACACTTACGTTTCAACACTTCAAGATTATGTTTGGTAATTGCTAAAAGATGACTCAATAAAGAATTTGACTTTTGGAGCTTGTTATACTTACATGTTGCAAGTATAACAAATCAGAAGGGTCACAGGCAGCAGCAATTGTTTTGATTTCGTTTTGCCACTACACTTGTATTTACAGTGCCTCTAATAAGTATTCACATCCCTTGGAAGTTCTCGTGTTTTATTGTTTTACGACACTGAATCACAGTGGATTTAATTTGGCTTTTTTGACACTGATCAACAGGAAAGGACTCTTCGTGTCAAAGTGAGCTAAATTAATTACAAATACAAAACACAAAATATTTGATTGCATTGTATTCACCACTGCCCCTCCCCCCTTTAATATGACACTGGTGCAGCCAATTGGTTTTAGAAGTCACGTAATTAGGTAAATAGAGATCTGTTTTTGGAGACCTGTGTGCAGTCCAGGTGTTTCAATTGACTGTAGTACAAATACACCTGTGTCTGGAAGGTCCAACTGCTGGTGAGACAGTATCCGGGCAAAAACTACACCATGAAGACAAAAGAGCACTGCAAGTAACTCCATGAAAGGGTTGTTGAAAAGCACAAGTCAAGATGGATACAAGAAAATTTCCAAGTCACTGAATATCCCTTGGAGTACAGTTAAGTTCATTATCAAATGAAAAGAGTATGGCACAGCTGTAAATCTGCCTAGAGTAGGCTGTCCTCAAAAACTGAGTGACTGTGCAAGAAGGGAACTAGTGAGGGAGGCCATCATGAGACCTGTGACAACTCTGGAAATTACAAGCTTCAGTGGCTGAGATGGGAGAGACTGCACATACAACTGTTGCCCGTGTTCTTCACCAGTCGCAGCTTTATGACAGTGGCAAAGAGAAAGCCACTGTTGAAAAAAATTCACATGAAATCTTAGCTACAGTTTGCCAGAAAGCACATGGAAGACTCTGAAGTCAGCTGAAAGGTTCTATGGTCTGATGAAACCAAAAATCTTTGGCCATCAGACTAAACGCAATGTTGGTGTAAGCCAAACACCACACATCATCAAAAACACACCATCCCTACCGTTAAGCATGGTGGTGGCTGCATCATGCTGCAGGGATGCTTCACTCCAGCAGGCCCTGGAAGGCTTGTAAAGGTAAAGGATAAAATGAATGCAGTAAAATACAGGGAAATCCTGGAGGAATACCTGATACAGTCTATAAAAGAACTGCAACTCCACAAGCATAAAGCCAAAGCTACACAAGAATGGCTTAAAAACAACAAAGTTAGTGTCCTGGTGTGGCCAAGTCAGAGTCCAATTTGTGTCTGGATTTGAAAAGGGCTGTTCACTGATGATCTCCATGCAATCTGACAGAGCTTAAGCAGTTTTGTGAAGAATGGGGAAAAATTGCAGTATCCAGATGAGCAAAGCTGATAGAGACCTATCCACACAGACTCAAGGCTATAATTGCTGCCAAAGGTGCATCTTCTAAATACTGACTTGAAGGGGGTGAATACTTACGCACTCAATTATTTTGTGTTTTATATTTGTAACTAATTTAGATCACTTCATAGAGATCTGTTTCCACTTTCACAAAAGAGTCTTTTTCTGTTGATCAGTGTCAAAAAAAAACAAATTAAATCCACTGTTACTCAATGTTGTAATGAAAAACATGAAAACTTCTTGGGGGGGGGGGTGGCAACTACTTTTTATAGACACTGTATTTAGCACTTTCAATAACCTCAGGACATTTCAAAACGTTTTAGAACTATAAGTACAGGGACTCTCCAGGTTGTAAATAATCCAACTCTCAGAAACCTGACTTTACAAAAATTCTTTGATATATTTTTAAATTATTTTTTAAAACTTGTGATAACAAATTTCATACTATTGATTGACACTACTTATCATTGATAACTTGTGTAGTGTTAGGCTGATTATTCATGAAATGAAATT
This sequence comes from Mobula birostris, assembly GCF_030028105.1. Lineage (NCBI taxonomy): Eukaryota > Metazoa > Chordata > Chondrichthyes > Myliobatiformes > Myliobatidae > Mobula > Mobula birostris. Next base: position 30,549,920 of record NC_092385.1, on the reverse strand, counting down.
ATAGCAAGTGGCATGCAAAAGTTTCGGCACCTCGGTCAAAATTTCTGTTACTGTGAATAACTGAGTGAGTAAAAGATGACCTAATTTCCAAAAGGCATAAAGTTAAAGATGATGCATTTCTTTTATATTTTAAGCAAAATTACTTTTTTTTTTAAATTTCCATCTTTTACAGTTTCAAAATAACAAAAAAGGAAAAGGGCCCAAAGCAAAAGTTAGGGCACCCTGCATAGTCAGTACTTAGTAACACCCCCTTTGGCAAGTATCACAGCTTGTAAACACTTTCTGTAGCCAGCTAAGAGTCTTTGAATTCTTGTTTGGGGGATTTTCGCCCATTCTTTCTTGCAAAAGGCTTCTCGTCCTGTGAGATTCTTGGGCCATCTTGCATGCACTGCTCTTTTGAGGTCTACCCACAGATTTTCAATGATGTTTAGGTCAGGGGACTGTGAGGGCCATGGCAAAGCCTTCAGCTTGCACCTCTTGAGGTAGTTAATTGTGGATTTTGAGGTGTGGTTAGGATTATTATCCTGTTGTAGAAGCCATCCTGTTTTCATCATCAGCTTTTTTAGAGACAGTGTGATGTTTGCTTCCAGAATTTTCTGGTATTTAATTGAATTCATTCTTCCCTCTACCAGCGAAATGTTCCCTGTACCACTGGCTGCAACACAAGCCCAAAGCATGATCGGTCCACCCCCATGCTTAACAGTTGGAGAGGTGTTCTTTTCATGAAATTCTGCACCCTTTTTTCTCCAAACATTCCTTTGCTCATTGTGGCCAAAAAGTTCTATTTTAACTTCATTAGTCCACAGGACTTGTTTCCAAAATGCATCAGGCTTCTTTAGATGTTCCTTTGCAAACTCCTGATGCTGAATTTTGTGGCGAGGACGCAGGAAAGGTTTTCTTCTGATGACTCTTCCATGAAGATATTTGTGCAGGTGTCACTGCACAGTAGAACAGTGCACCACCACTCCAGAGTCTGCTAAGTCTTCCTGAAGATCTTTCGCAGTCATACAGGGATTTTGATTTGCCTTTCTAGCAATCCTATGAGCAGTTCTCTCGGAAAGTTTTCTTGGTCTTCCAGACCTCAATTTGACTTCCACCATTCCTGTTAACTGCCATTTCTTAATTACATTACCAACTGAGGAAACGGCTACCTGAAAACACTTTGTATCTTCTTATAGCCTTCTCCTGCTTTATGGGCATCATTTATTTTAATTTTCAGAGTGCCAGGCAGCTGCTTAGAGGAGCCCATGGCTGCTGATTGTTGAGACAAGGTTTGAGGACTCAGGGTATTTATAAAGCTTTGAAATTTGCATCACCTGGCCTTTCCTAACGACGATTGTGAACAAGCCATAGCCCTAACAAGCTAATTAAGGTCTGAGACCTTGGTAAAAGTTATCTGAGAGCTCAAACCTCTTGGGGTGCCCAAACTTTTGCATGGTGCTCCTTTCCTTTTTTTCCCCACTCTAAAATTGTACAAAACAAAAATAATACACTAATTTTGCTTAAAATGTTGAAAAGAATGTTTCATCTTTAACTTTGTGACTTTTGGAGATCAGTTCATCTTCTACTCACTTAACTGTTCACAGTAATAGAAATTTTGACCAAGGGTACCCAAACTTTTGCATGCCACTATAGAGCGATACAGACATCCCTGACTTGCAGACACTTCTCAGGATGGAACCTTTACCTAATCCAGGGAATGTCTGTGCTTTTTGAAGTACTGTAACTATTCTAATAAAGTGAAAGATTGAAAATGCACGCCAGTTTTTAAAGGTTTGGTTATGATGTAGAATATCTGCTAATGTCAATAAATAGTTTTAGCATCCAATGATTTTATCCATTGTTTAAAAAAAATACTTCAACACTCTTCATTCTGCAATAAGTTAGCCTGCTATTTGCATTGAAGCGGAACATGGAATAACATGCCTTGAGATTTTGCTAAGGAGTTATAGATAGGAACATAAATGTTAATTTAATATTCCTTTCTCCTATTTTTCAAGGAATGTGCTACTAGTTAAATTCAGACAAACAAGGCATATATTTATACACGAGGACCAAATTAGATTGGCCCATCCCAAGCCTATGCTTACCTGGTTCAGATGCAAACACCTATTCCTCTGGCTCCAAAGTTTCCCAGATTCCAGCAGGAGGATGGCACTCCAAGGCACCATCCTCTAAAGCACTGGCAGCTGGCAAAACTCCACCCCCAGCTTTTTAGCTGTTGATGGTGCACTGTCATTTAATTATGTAAAAATCAATAACCTACAGAGACAAAAGAAAATTAACATATGGGGCAGCACTGCAGTTACTGTAATGCTATAACAGCACCAGCAATCTGGGTTCAATTTCACTGCCATCTAGAAGGAGTCTGTATATTCTCCCCATAACCACATGGGTTCCCTTCAAGTGCTCCGGTCTCCTCCCATATCCAAAAACAGATGAGTTAGTAGGTTAATTGATTACGAGAGTGGAATTGGATAACGGGAGCTTCTTGCGTCAGGAGAGCTGGTACTGTGAAATAAAAAAAAAACAAAGTGCTGATATGGAAGGGGATTCAAAAGACTGTACACATGCATAATTGCTGCTAATGACAGAGTGATACTGGTTACACCAAATCTTCAGGTTTGGGACTTCTACATTTGTCAATGGATCTGCCCACTTAAAAGGGCAAATGTCAACAGTTCCCTTCAAATAAACCAATTAAGGCAAATTCTACATCTTTATTTTAAGAGGATCTGAGTGAAAGTATAGAAGCAGCTTGTTGCTATTGTATAGCACCCCGCTGAGAACATGTCAGAATATTAAGTACAGGTCTGTTCAGCTGACCCAAGGACATACGAGCACCAGGTGGAATTGCAGCAAAATCCTCACTCAAATCCTGGGCTGCCACGTTACACATCCGAGGAGGAAAGGTTAAACAGACTAAGCCTGCAAGGTCTTGGTTGAGAAGATAACCTCATTGAATTGGACAAAATTCTTATTCACCATAATGTAGAGATAGTGTTTCCAATGACTGGAATCAAGTATCAGGGGTCAAAGTTTCAAAATAAGACGTCAGTTGTTAAAGATAAAAATAAAGGAAGTGAATCTTTGGCATTCCTCTTACAAGAGGGTTGTGAAGTCTTAGTTGGTCAGTATTACAGGACGGACTGATTTTTTTGGGATATTGAAGGGATATCGGGCAGACAGGAAGTAAAAGGCTCAGCTAAGGTTTTACTGAATAGCAGAGCAAGCACAAGACAGCAGATAACCTAACTGCAGACAGCACAGTAGCAGCTAGTGAAGTTGCCGCATCACAGCTCCAGAGATTTTGACACTGGGTGATCTGTGCAGACTTTGTATGTCCTTTCTGACACTGCGAAGGCTCCAGTTCCTTCCCACATCCCAACAATGCGGTAGGTTAATTAGCTACTGAAAATTCCCCTTGGTGTCGAGATGAGTGATAGGGAATTGTTGGGAATGTGGGGAGAATAGATTAAAGAAAAGTTATTGAGGGAAATGGGAATGCTCTGTGAGCCATCATAAACCCAATGGGTCAAAATAGCCTATGTCACCAGGACATAGACTTGTTTGTATCAAAATCATCAGCAATCAGAGGCAAATTTCAGGCCATTATTCTACTGAACAGTTTCAAAGTCACAGTTATTTCTTTATCATGAAGCAGAACCTTACATTTGCACAGTATTCTCAGCCTAAAAATGTGGAACAGCAAGTAGTGTTATTAAAATGCAGGCAATATTAAGTCAGTAATAAATATAACTACATCCTCGAGGAAAGATGGTGAGCTTTCCTTTTCCATCCGAAGTCATTTATGATCATTTCAATTATTAAGCTAAGTGCAAAGCACTGAACGTAAGAAATTGGAGCAGCAATACCCACTCACCCGTTGTTCCTGCTTCACCACTCAATAAGGACAAAGTTTATATTTGCATCTCAGCCATTTCCTACACTAACCCACAATTCCATAAATAATCAATATTGAACACTGTCTTGAATATGGTCAGCAACTCAAGCCACAGCATTGTTAGTTTGCAATTTTCCAAATTTCAGTACCCTCTGATTTTCACTTCACTATATTTAATGGACAATCCCTTACGTGAGCTGTTTACCCATGGTTCCAGATACACTAGCCAGGAGAAAAATCAATGCTACCTCTCACTGTCAAGCTCCTTTTTTCCCATTTCCAAATGAGATCACCTTTCACTCTTAAAAAATTGAAAAGAATATAAACCTAATCTGCTTAGTCTCTCTTTATACATGAGACCTGCCATTTATTGAAATAATTCTGGTGAACTTTTGATGCACTCCCTCTACTGAAAGCGTATTTGTTAGGCAGTAAAACCGCACATATACATTATCCCTGAAGTGGTTTCACCTAGGCTCTGCTGTGTCCAATTTTGGGTAAACAAGAAAGCACCAGCACAAAAGAAGTGTATGTATACAGGAGCAATTGTAAACTGGTCTTCAAAAAGAACCAAGTTACATAAAGTTAATTATCATACTTATTTCAAACAATGTTTAAATAGCCTATTCACAAAACAACTTTTGTACCACATGAAAATTCAGCTTAATTGCTATGGTCTGGAGAAGAGTTCCGAATTCAGAGATGGTGCACATAAACTGGTGGAGGAACTCAGTGGGTCAAACAGGTTCTGATGAAAGATCTCAACACAATGTTGATTCCCCATTTCCCTCTACAGGCATTGCCTGACCAACTGAGATCCTGAAGCAACACAAAACGCTGGATATTTCCAGCATCTGCAGTCTTTCTGGTGTCTTTAGATTCAGAGGTTATGGTTATACAGAATTTTGCAATATACACAAGGAAATTTGACAAAGAACAGAGAAGGTCTACGGTAGACACAATCTCATGGGCTCTTCCCGTGGCCTTGGGCAATACAAGTATCTATGTCAGGATGCAGTTTATTGACTACAGCTCAGCATTTAACACAATCATTCCTACAGTTCTGATCAAAAAGCTCCAGAACCTGGGTCTCTTGACTTCCATCTGCAACTGTTTCCTCAATTTCTGAACTGGAAGGCCACAACCTATGTGGATCAGAAACAACATCTCCACCTCACTTGCACTCAACTGGGCTAGCACTTAGCCCACTGCTCTACTCTCTTTACACCCATGACTGTGGGGCTAGGCACAGCTCAAATGCCATCCATAAATTTGCTGACAATACAACTATAGTCGTCAGAATATCAGATGGTGACAAGAGGGTGTACAGGATTCAGATATATCAGCTAGTTGAGCGATGTTGTAGCAACAACCTTGCACTCAGTATCAGTAAGACCGAAAAAACTGATTGTGGACTTCAGAAAGGATAAGATGTGGAAACACACACCAGTACTCACAGGGATCGGAATTGGAAAGTGAGAAATTTCAAATTCCTGGCTGTTAATATTTGAGGATCTAACCTGGACCCAACAAAACTGCTACAAAGAATGCATGACTGACTATATTTCATTGGGGGTTTGCGGAGATTTAGTATGCCACCTAAGACACTTGAAAATTTCTGCAGATGTACCACGGACAGCATTCTAACTGGCTGCATCACTGTCTGGTACATGGAATGTGGGGGGCTTCTGCACCAGATCAAAGTAAGCAAGCAAGCTGCAGAGAATTGTAAATTTAGTCAGCCCATTATGAACACTAGCATTTATAATATCCAGGACATCTTCAAGGAGCGATGCCTCAAAATGGTGCCATCCATGATTAAGGATCCACATCACCCAGGTAGTGCCTTGTCCTCATTGCTCCCATCAGGAAGGAGGTACAGAAATGAACGGACACACTCAGTGATTCAGGAACAGCTTCTTCCCCTCTGCCATCCGATTTCTGAATGCACACTGAACACCTGAGCACTACCTCACTACTTTTCTTTAATTTCTATTTTTGCACTACTTATTTAATATATCTGTAATTTAGTTTTTTCCCCTCTATTATGTATTGCATTGCGCTATTGCAGCCTAGTCAACAAATTTCAAGACATATTAAACCCGATTCTGAAACTGCATCTCCAATTTGTTCTCATCAGCCAACCAGCATCTTCCATTAGGCCAACAAGCTGAGTGGCCATTAGAGGTTTTACAGGATAGGGAGTGGGCTATACACATACACAAACAAACATTGTGACTTTTTAAAATCTGTTTCAATTATTTTTGTTTCAGATGAAGAATGATCAAATTGGAAGCATGCAGTAGTGAGTAAAAACAGTAAATTTATTTTTCTGATAGAATAAATCTATTTTCCATTGTACTTAACTAAGGATACATAGTTCCAGGAGTTTCAAAAAATTGTGCAACTACTTTAAGCACAAAAATTAGATTATACAACCTATCCTTCACTCAAGGACTCGTATGGTTGGCCAGAAGGCCAAAAAAGTAACTATTTGGATTCTTAATTTAAAACAAGATGTTTTGTTTTAAAGAAAAGCTAACAGCCTCCAGAAAGAAAATGTGTCCTCTATACCCATATAACTCCAGATCAAATTCCATAGACACTGGCCTATGAAACTACCCTCTGGAATAACCTAACATATCACTCACATCAGGCAACAATGAGGGATGAACAACAAATTTATAGTATGAGAGCAAGCAGCACAAGTGAAAAGAAATTAAGGTAGAATCAAAGGGAAGTCAACATCTATTGAAAGGTCCATGAGACATAGGAGCAGAATTCTGTCACTCAGCCCATCAAGTCTGCTCTGCCATTCCATCGCAGCTGATTTATTATCTGTATCCTGCCTTCTCCCCATAACCTTTGACGCCCTGACTAACCAAGAACCCACCAAACGCCTCTTCACATATGCTCATGATGCGGCCTCCACAACCATCTGTAGCAATGATTTCCATAGATTCACCACCTTCTGGCTAAAGAAATTCTTCTCATCTCTGTTCTAAATGGGCATCCCTCTACTCTTTTTTCCTTTCATGCTGTTTTCAACGTTCCTTGTCAGCCACAGTTGCCTAATCCTCCCTTTAGAATGCTTCATCTTTGGGATGTAACTATCCTGTGCCTTCCCAATTTCCCCCAGAAACTCCAGCCATTGCAATGCTATTATGCAATCATCCCCGATAGTGTCCCCTTCCAATCAATTTTGGCCAGCTCCTCTCTCATGCCTCTATAATTCCCTTACTCCACTGTAATACTGACTCATCTGACTTTATCTTCTCCCTCTCAAACTGCAGGGTGAATTCGATTATATGATCACTGCCTCCTAAGGGTTAATTTACTTTAAGCTCCCTAATAAAATCTGTTTCATTACACAACACCCAAACCAGAATGCTTTTCTCCTAGTGGGCTCAACCACAAACTGGTCTAAAAAAAAAAAAAAAAAAGAGAAAAAATCTCGATGGCATTCTACCAGTTCCCTCACTTGGGATCCTGCACCAACCTGATTTTCCCAATCTACCTCCATATTATTATGTGCCTTTTCTGTTTCCCATTGAAATTTTTATGTCACATTCTGGCTACTATTCGGGACCCTGTATGTAAACCTCACCAGGGTCTTTTTACCCCTACCGTTTCTTAATTCTATCCACAAGGATTCGATATCTTCCAATCCAATGTCACCTCTTTCTAAGGATTTGATTTCATTTTTTTACTAACACAGCTACCCCACTCCTCTGCCTACCTGCCTGTCCTTTTAATAGAATATGTGTCTTTTGATATTAAGCTCCCAACTATGATCTTCTTTCAGCCACAACTCAATGATGCCCATGACGTCATACCTACCAATCTCTAACTGTGCTGCAAGATCATCTACCTTTTTCCATATACTGTGTGCATTCAAATATAACACCTTCAGTCCTGTATTCACCACCCTTTTTAATTTTGTTTCCACATTACTCTGCAACTCATCCCACTGACTGTCCCTGTCCTTCTTGACAGCTAGTTGCAGTATGCAGTGAGACTAAGATACCAATCACCCCATCCTCAGCTCTATCATCCTTGGCTCCCATTCCCCTGCCAATTTAGTTTAAAACTTTCCCAACAGCTTTTACAAACATGCCCACAAGGATACTGGCCTCCCTTGGGTTTAGGTGTAGCCCGTCCCTTTTGGACAGGTCATACCTTCCCCTAGAAGAGATCACAAAGATCCAGAAGTCTGAAACCCTGTCCCCTGCACCACTTCCTCAGCCACTCATTCATCTGTGCCATTATCCTATTCCTGCCCTGATTAGCACGTGGTACTAAGAGTAATCCAGAGATTATTACCATGGGTGGTCCTACTCTTCAGCCTCTTCCCCAAGTCCCTATACTCACTATACAAGACCTCTTCCCCCTTTCTACCTACGTCATTGGTGCAAATGTGCACCACGACTTCTGGATGCTCACCCACCCTCTTGAGAATCTTTTGCAACATCTGTCAAGACATCCTGGACCCCAGCACTGGTAACAATTACTCTTGAAAAACTCATCTAAATTTATCTCCCTTACAAGTGAAAGCAGCAAGGAAAACAAAACTTTCTTTCTTTTTAAATCTTTTTATTAAATTAGTACACACAGGGGAAAACATGTAGCAACCAATACATTGTTACGATATAGATATACAAGAAATATTAATACAAAAAAAAAGAATGAAAACATAGGTTAGTTAAAAAATAACAATGTAATATAATTGTATACTAGTTTTCCATATAACGGTAAAGAGAAAAAAACCCCGAAGCAAAAAAAAACAAAAAAAAACTACCGTGCCACTAAGCTACAAAGCAAAGCAATGGGCTAGCTAGGTAAATAGTAAACTTAACCAGAATAACCAATCACGTCCTCAAACCCGGCCTCCATTAATAGCAGATAAAATCCATGAAGGGAGTATGTATATGATCAGAGAGAAAAAAAAGTTACATTAAATGAAAATATTGGATAAAAGATCTCCAGGTCTGATCAAATTTAACTGAAGTATCATAAAGATTACTTCTGATTTTTTTCCAAATTTAGACACAGAATCATTTGAGAGAACCAGAAAAACATAGTTGGGGCATTAATCTCCTTCCAATGTTGTAAAATACACCTTTTCGCCAAAGTAAGAAATGCAATCATTCTACGCGCTGAGGGGGATAAATTACTAGAAGTTTTAGGTAATCCAAAGATAGCAGTAATAGGATGGGGAGAAATATCACTATTCAAAACCTTTGAAATAATATTAAAAACATCTTTCCAAAAAGTTTCCAGAGTAGGACAAGAGCCATATGGGTCAAGGAGGCCACCTTGCCTGAACCTGGTGGTGTGAGTCCTGAGGCTCCTACACATTGTTCCTGACTGCATCAGCAAGAAGAGAGTACGTCTTGGGAAGTGGGGTCCCTGATAATGGATGCTGCATTCCTCCAAACTGGGCCACTACTTTTTCTAGGATTTTCCGTTCAAAGGCATTGGTGTTTCTATACCAGGCTGTAATGCAGCCAGCTAATATACTCTCCATCACACATCAATAGAGATATTTCAGTGTTTTCGATGTCTCTGTAAATTCCTAAGGAAGTACAGATGCTGCTGTACTTTCTTTATAATTATACTTATGTACTGGGCCTGGGACAGATCCTCCAAAACAATAACACCGAAGAATTTAAAGTTGCTGATCTTCTGATAAGGACTGGCTCATGGAACTCTGGTTTCCTTCTCCTGAAGTCAATAATCGGCTCCTTGGTCTTACTGACATTGAATGAAAGGCTGTTGTTACTGCACCGCTCAGCCTGATCCTTTACACTAATTTATCACCACCTTTGATTTGACCTACAACAAACTTGAATATGGCAGTGGAGCTGTACTTAGCCACACAGTCATAAGTATAAAGCAAGTACAGCAGGGCCTAAGCATTACCTGTGCTGATGGAGATCATGGAGGAGATGTTGTTGCCAATCCAAAGGTCTGCAAATGAGGAAATTGAGGATCCTATTGCACCAGGAGGAATTACATACGAGAAGAACTAATTTTTTTATATAGCGATGGATAGGAATCTCACACTGTGTATACACTCAGTGGCTACTTTATTAATTACCTCCTGTACCTAACAAAGTGACAACTAACTGATTTTTGTGGTCTTCTGCTGCTGTAGTCCATCCACTTCAAGATTTGACATGGTGTGTTCAGAGATGCTTTTCTGCACACCCCTGTCGAATGTGTGGTTGAGTTACTTTCACCTTCCTGTCAGCTTGAACCAGTCCAGCCAGACTCCTCTGATCTCTCTCATTAACAAAGCATTTTCACCCACAGCACTGCCACTAACTGGATGTTTTTTTTTTGTTTTTTTGCACCATTCTCTGTAAACCCCAGAGATTGTTTTGCATCAAAATCCCAAGAGATCAGCCACTTCTGAGATACTCAAACTACCCCATCTGGCATTAACCCATGCCCAATGTTACTTAGATCACATTCCTTCCCTATTCTGATAGTTGATCTGAACAACTGAACCTCTTGACCATGTCTGCATGTTTTTATGCATTGAGTTGCTGCCACATGATTGGCTGATTACATATTTGTAATTACTACACTAACTTTACTGAGGTGCAATACTGTAATACCTTACAAACTCACTCAATTTGTTCATGTAGAATATTGGAGGATCACCTGAATAAATACCCCCCACTCACTGTAAGGGCCAACCATATGGTAAAATTTCAACATTCTCATTATAGTGATAGATAAGAATCTCCCAGTATATATACACTCAGTGGCTTTATTAGGTTCATGCCTCAACCACTTCCGTTGGCAGCTCATTCGATATACTCGTTCTCTGCATGAAAAAGTTGCCCTCAAATCATTTTCATATCTATCCCATCATCCTAAACCACTGTCCTCTAGCTTTGATTCCCCTCCACTAAGTAAAAGACTGCTACCCTACACCTTATCTATATCCCCATAATTGTTAACACTTTATGAGATTGCCCCTCATTCACGTACATTTCAAAAAATAACAATCTAGCTAAGCTGTAGACACGTCATGATAGTATGAGTGTTCTCCAAAACATTCCATTATCTTGAGCAACCACAACTTTTTTCCCTTCAGTAATCATCAATAATATGGCCTTAATGTCTGTCTTTGCATATAAGCAAGGTGTGAATTATTGAATGAGTTAAACATAACAAGAAAGAAATTACTAAAAGGTTAACAGCTTTGGAAAGTTGACGACCAATCAACTAGTTGATAAGTGTATAAAGACAAGCATTCAAAGAACACAACACAAGTGAACAGTGCACTAATGTCTCTTTGTATAGTGATAAAACATTTACAAATGGATTGCCAAGATGGGAGAACAATTCAGTGCAACCACCAACCACCCAAGCTACACATTTTCCAAGTTATTTCCAGCACATAAACTGCACAGTCTAAATGAAGTAGACAAGAGGCTCGTAAGGAAATCAAGGGAAAGAACAGAATTGCACATTCTGGTGGCAGGCATGGTACCACCCCCAAAACAATTATTAATATTGCAATTTTTTTTAAAAAAAGGAGGAACTATAGACAACTGCTGAACACCAGTGATAGGAAAATAATTGTAAATGAAAATCTCGATATCTTTCGGAAATGCACAGATCAATCAAGAACATTCAGCATGGAATCTTTGACTTGAAATGACAAGTATCTCTCTTTCCACAGATGCTGTCTGCCCAGCCAAATGTTTCCACCATTTAGTTCAGATTTCTAACATCTGCATTAAAAGAAAAGATGAAGAGCACACTTGTCCTAATTGATGTGTATTCTTGACAGGATCACACACGATAGGTCCTTCAATTAAATAAAAAACATAATATTGATGGGAAAATGACATGGGTTACAAAACTTGCTCCATGCAAAGAAAAAAAATAGAGAGCCAACAGATTTTTCACTGTCCATATAGCTGAATCCTCAGGATGACTGGCAGTAGTCTGAAGCTACGTCTACACTACGCCAGATAATTTTGAAAACGCCAGTTTCGAGTAAAAACGACAGGCATCCACAAAGCGTTTTTCAAAATATCTCCATCCACATTAGGCGGATATTTGGGCGAATCTCCTCCTACTGGGCACACTTAGGACACACAGAAAACAAGCGAAGAGGAAACGGTATACTTAGTGCGCGTTTGTCCAGTTACAGAGTAGAAAAACTTCAAAGGAATTGCTCTTGGCTCTCGCGCAGGAGGACTTAAAACTAAAAAAAAACAAATACTGGAGCGTATGGACGCAACCAAAAGGGAGTTCACGGACAGTATGACCCGGCTGATGACGAACACTGAAAAACTGACTAACTCTGTTACATTAATAAAGCACCTTGTTAAAAGTATAAAATATGTCTGCATCAGTGTTATCTTGTATTTCCATACAATGTTACATTAGGCTGTTACACATCTAAGTTGTCTAAGGATGCTGTCTAAGTTGCATGCCATCTTGGTCAATGTCTCCCATCCACTACATAATGTACTGGGTGGGCACAGGAGTACATTCAGCCAGAGACTCATTCCACCAAGATGCAGCACTGAGCGTCATAGGAAGTCATTCCTGCCTGTGGCCATCAAACTTCACAACTCCTCCCTTGGAGGGTCAGACATCCTGAGCTAATAGGCTGGTCCTGGACTTATTTCATAATTTCCTGGCATAATTTACATATTACTATTTAACTATTTATGGTTCTAATACTACTTATTATTTATGGAGCAACTGTAATGAAAACCAATTTCCCCCGGGATCAATAAAGTATGACTATGACTATTGTCAGAGAAGTACTTGCATAAATAGGTAAACCACCTTCATACAAGGACAGAGAACAGGGCAAAGTGAGTATACTTATTTATTCAGTAAGCTATGGGTCAAAGTATTTGGTGAGTACATTTCTAACTCTCCTGGCTTCAGTCTCATTGGCATCTGTTCTGAAATTGTTAGGTTATGTGGGGGGTTGCGTTCAAGAAAACAACGCAATGTAACGCTGCGGCCATCTGTTCAGGCACATCATGACAGCGTTTTTAAATAGTCAAAAAAGCTCCCTTTACAATTTAACTCTCACGCCGTTCACACCGACTGCGCGTTATAACAGCCGTACGGCAGTGCTTGCGCAGTACCAAGCAGAAGCAGAAACAGAAAAAGCATTGTTGTTGTGGTGTTGTCATGACAGCGTTTTAAAATCTCTCCGTTTATCCCATGCACACTACAACGGATATTCGGCATTTTCAGAATTATTCACTCTGGAGACCGTTTCTGAAAATCTCCACTTTCGAGGGGTGAAAACGCCATTTCAATGTGGACAGAAGGTCAAAACGAAGAGAAAAAGCTTAGTTTTCAAAATTATCCGGCATAATATGGACATACCCTGAATCAATTGTTAATAAAAAGGTAAATGCGAGGTCATCCACTTTGGAAGGTAAAACAGAAGATCATATTATTATTTAAATGGTAAAAGATTGCAACCACTGCGGTGCAGAAGGACTTGGGAGTGCTTGTGCATGAATCACAAAAGGTTGATTTGCAAGTGCAACAAGCTATCAAGAAGGCAAATGGAATGTTGGCCTTCATTGCTAGAGGGATTGAATTTAGAGCAGGGAGGTTATGCTGCAGCTGTACAGGGTACTGGTGCGGCTCCATCTGGAGTTCTGGCCTCCTTACTTGAGGAAGGATATACTAGCTTTAGAGGTGACGCAGAGGAGGTTCACCGGGTTGATTCCAGAGATGTCCTCATAGTCTGACCCTTGTTAAGACTGAGGAGAGATTGAGTCGCCTGGGACTATACATGCTGGAATTCAGAAGGATGAGAGATCTTATAGAAACATAAAATTATGAAACATTTGAAAGATAAAGGGAAAAAAGTTGTTTCCACTGGTGTGTAAGACTAGAACTAAGGGACGTAGCCTAGTTCTAGTAAATTTAAAACAGAGATGAGGAGAAGTTACTTTTCCCAAAAAGTGGTGAATTTGTGGAATTCTCTGCCCAATGAGGCAGTGGAGGCTACCTCAGTAAATATATTTAATACAAGATTGGATAGATTTTTGCATAGTAGAGGAATTAAGGGCTAAGGGGAAAAGGCAGGTAGATGGAGATGAGTCCATGGCAAGATCAGCCATGATCTTGTTGAATGGCGGAGCAGGCTTGATGGGCCAGATGGCGTACTCCTGCTCCTATTTCTTAGGTTCTTAGGTAGAAACCACCACTGAAAAGTCAGCAGATGTTGTGAAAATTAACAACAGCAATGGGTTAGGTGCAAAACCAATCAGTGGACTAGTAAGATATAGATGGAAAGGTGACAAACTGAAGTGCAAAGGTGACATGCAATAAGTGGGAAAAGCGCAAATTTTCTTTAAATGAGTCAGGAAAGTGATAGGATAGTGACTAGGAACGATCAAGGAACAGAGGGATCTTGGAATGGATTTCCACATACCTTGAATGTAAATAGACTGAAATATACAAGGTACACAAATATACAAGGTATTTTCCTTTATTAGCTAAATCAGAAAAGATTAAGGTTATGTTAGAACAGGTAATAACACTTCTTGGGTCATAGCTGGACAGTTCTAGTCTGACATTTGAGGAAGGATGTGATTACACAAGAGATTTCTGGAGGAAACTTATAATAAAGTCAGGATTGAAGAATTTTAGTCACAGTTAGTAGTTTTACTTAGAACATAAGAGCCAAAGCGATGCAATCCTGGATAGGAAGGTTAATTTCCCTTGACAGAGGAGCCTGATATCAGAGGGCATCCCCAGGTCATTGGTAAAGGGATCAGAAACAGATAAGGAATACTGTTTTATAAACCTGAGGTGGTACGGTAGATTCTGAAGTTCACTACCTCAAGAAAGCCAGCTCAGACAGAAACATCAAGTGACTTTGGATATGACGCACATGTCCACCACAAAGCAAAAGACAGAAAACGATATTTGGACAGTTAACTCCTCAGCCATGATGAGCTGAAGGGTAAACTTCTATGATTCAGTTAGTGATCAATACATTGCACAACCAAGCTGACAAATAAATTAGTAAATATGTCTTTTTTCCATTCTTCTACCTGTTGTTAAAAGGTCAGCGTATATAGACATGCTTGGTTTTGTCTGATAGAAACAGATAATCCTTTCTTACTGATAAAATAAATGCAGCCTTTTCACTTCTGCCAATATATTGCCAAGACTTCATAACTTTTGAAAGTTTTAAAATCCATTAGAATGATCTAAAAGACACTAAATGCATGTCCTTCTATCAGGACATGGTATCAATAGCAGAAGGTAATCACAAAGAATGGCTGTGAACAGTAACAGTATCATAGCAAGGAAGGTAACAAACTAAATGTTGTCTAAATCACATTCAAGTCTATACTTCTTTTGCCAGTTTTTCTGCAACATCCACTAACAAGGAATACAAAGGGAATCCAGAAAACTTCCAAAAATAAAATTCCCAATCAGAATTCAATTAAAGTTTACTGTGTTTAATGACTATGCACTCTGGGTGAAATTGCAAATCGTAAGAATGTCAAGTTGAGTTAGAACATAGGGCAGTGCAGCATTATTACCCACAATCAACCTAACCCTTCCCACCTACAAAGCCCATACGAACACTAGTATTTCTTTCATCCATCTGCCCAAGAGTCTCTCTATATTAAAAAAAGTCAACCTCTGAAATCTTCCATCCGTTAATGGGCTAAACAAACAGCGTGTAATTAAATGGGTAATTGCGAAGTTATCCACTTTGGTAGGAAAAGCAGAAAGGGTAGCTGTACTTCAGTTAGGATAGACAGGGATGTGTGCATTCTTGTACTTCCTCATTGAAGACAAACATGCAGGTACGAGCAAGCAATTGTGCTAAATACTATGTTGCCCCTTCACCAAAAGAATTTCATACATAGGAGTGAAGATTTCTTTCTACAAATCTACAAAACCTTGGCAACACCAAGCTTCAAGCACTGGATGGTTTGTTTCCAAAGCAATGGATCAAAGTTCATAGTAACTTTATTATCAAAGTACGCATGTCACCAAAACTATCCTGAGATTCATTTACCTTGTGGGTGCTCATAGTAGATACAAATAAATACAATGGAACCAATGAAAAACTACACAAAGACAGCCAAACAATCCAATGTGCAAAGGGGTCAAACTGTGTAATACGAAAACAATAAATAATATTGAGAACGCAAACAACAGGAATTCTGCAGATGCTGGAAATTCAAGCAACACACATCAAAGTTGCTGGTGAACGCAGCAGGCCAGGCAGCATCTCTAGGAAGAGGTACAGTCGACGTTTCAGGCCGAGACCCTTCATCAGATTCCTGACGAAGGGTCTCAGCCTGAAACGTCGACTGCACCTCTTCCTAGAGATGCTGCCTGGCCTGCTGAATAATATTGAGAACATGAGCTGTTGAGTCCTTCAAAGTGAGTCCATTGGTTGTGAAATCAGTTTAGTGCTCAGATGAGTGAAGTTATCCATGCTGCTTCAGGCTGAAGGATAATAACTTTTCTTGAACCTGGTGGTGTGGGACCCAAGGCTCCATAGTTATAGAAGTATAAAGGATATATTTATCATAGAAAGAATTTAGTGAAGATCCACAACACTGAATTGTAGGATGATCGTACAGTCAAAAGAGCCTATCAGACCTATAACCAGGAACTTTCTGATGAGATCATATTTCATTCTTCTAAACTCCAAAGTTCTAATTAAACTTGATAGATTAGATGAAGAATGATTACTCCCCTGGCTTTTTCTTGGAAGGGGCAGGAGTGTAGGTGCAAGTAGAACAAGAAATCAGCCTCTGGATAGTGCAGTAAGTTTTGCAAATGAAGTACTAGAAATTCCTTCACTCAGGAATAGTGAACCTATTAAATTTTCTATCAGATATCTGGTCAGCCAAGTTCTGACCAGAAGGTGATGGCAAGATTCAAAAGGATCAAACAGCCAACATCCAGTCCTATTTTCTGTTTCTTTTTCAAAAAGAAATTCAGCCTTCATAGTCTTCTTACCCACATAAAGCATGCATGTATCGTGAAATTTGAGCACACAATACAGAACGTACTTAACTAGCCAACAGCTTTCCTGGTTTCAGCAATGAAAAGTGTCAGAAGTTGATTAGGCCACACCAGCGTTGTCAAACATACAAATTAGAAACAGACGCAGGTCACTCCAGTCTGCTTCGTCATTTACTAAAATAGTGGTTCATTTGGCTGTAATCTGGTATTTCCATTTTCCCATGATAACCTCTAACTTCCTTACTTATCACAAAGCAATCTCAGCTTCAAAAATGATCCATTCCCATATCCCCAAGCAAGATTTCCAGAGACTAACCTCCACCAAAAGTAAGTTGTACCTCATTTCAAAGGATTGCAGGAAGAGTCAAGGCAAGGGAAAAAGATTCTGAGGGAGAGGATTAATTTACACTTGTATAGGTGAAATAGCCAGCACAACTTTGTTAAAAGGAGATTCTGACAATGTTGAGTTTACTGTCAAATGCACAGGTACATGCAATGAAAAAACTTACTCGCAGCAGCACTGGAGACACATTGAAGCGACAATCTGAGCAATATAACTGAATATTTTTGTAGTAAAATACATTTTACATTGTTGATTTCAGTAAGGCCTTTGACATGATCCCACATAAGATACTGTCCAAATCATTACCATTCATGGGATCCAATACAAATTGGATTCAAAATTAGCTTGAAAAAAAGGTGAAGGGTGATGGTAGAGGGCTGTTGACTGAAGCCCTGTGACCAATGGATCACTACTGAACTCTTACTGCTATAAATATTAACAATATGAATGGAGGAGATATGATTAGAAAATTGTATGGCAATGCATTTTGGTTGATAAATGGGAGGAACTACACAATGAACGACAAGGACCTAGGAAGTATAGACTATCAGAGTAAATGTCCAACATTGCATAATATGGCAGCACAAGTAGATGAGATGCCAAAGTCATAAGCAGTCTGTGTCATCTTTAGCTGAGGCACAGAATACAAGAGCAGGAAATTTATGGCACAGCATAATAAAACAGTAGGCCACAACTGGAGTGAACTGTACAATTCTGATCACCACGCGATAGCAATGATACAATTGCACCGGAGGAGGATGCAGATGAAATACACCAGATATTGCCTAGGATGGAGCATTTTGGTTCTGAAGAGAAATTAGATTCATTGGGGTTGTTTTCTGAAAAGTAAAGGAGACTTGGTTTGTGGGGGGGAGGTGAAGAGGGGTTGCAGTAGGGGGGCAAAATACACAAAATTCAGAGAGACGCACATAGGCCAGATGGCAAGAAACTCTCCCCCCCCCCCCCCCCCCCCCACAGCAAAGGTGCAGTTGACTGGAAGACATAGATTTAGGATGAAAGTATTTTTTTCTCCCAAGAGGCTAGTTGGAATCCGGAATGCATTGCCTCACCGATGTGTAAGCAAGGACATCAAAATATTTTATAATCTAGACAAGAACAAGAACCTGAATCACCAAGGGAGAAAAAGTTACAATGCAAATGTGTCAGATAGGATAGGTACAGCTGGTTGGGATGAACACAATGAGCCACGGCGCCCATTTCTCTGCTGCTTGACCATCTTAAACAAATGATCCGCCATTTTAAAACTGATACCAACCAATTCCAGGTCCTTTCACAGGAGGAATCATCCTCTATGCATCCAACCTTTCAAGACACCCCTCAGGATTTTGCTTCCATTGCATCCTGTTCATTCTACTAAATACCATCAGGTAATAGCCTAGCCTGTCCAAACTTTCCTCATACGTCAACGTGTCCATTCCAGCTATTAGTCTTGCAAATCTTCCCCAGATTGCTTCTACACAGAACACCCTTCCTTACAGTAAGACATTAATACTGTATATAGTGCTCTAGAATTGGTTTCACCAATGCCCTATTTAACCTTCCTATTTCTATATACAATTCCACTGCAATAAATAATAACATTGTTAGCATTCTTAATTTCTTGCTATAGTTGCTAGTTTTTGTAATTCATTCACTAAGGGACACCTCGTTCCTTTTGCAATCACTACCTAGATTTTTTTTAATTTCTAGTCTAATGGACAATTCACATTTTCCCACAATATACTCCATTTGCCATTTCTGCCCATTTACAAAATCTACACAAAATCCTCTGTAGTGTCAATATCCTCTCTATTACTTACTTTTTGACCTATCTTTGTGTCATCTGCAAATCTAGCAACTGTATCTTCGGTGCATTAATCCACGTCATTAAACAAATTGTAAAAACTTGAGATCCCGACACTGATCCTGTGACTTGCTATACTTTGCCTATCAAACAAGCTCATCTAATCCATTTCCTGTTAGCCAGCTAATTTTCTATCCACATCATTGTTGCTGTCTACATCATAAGCTTATACTCTTTTTCAATAACTTTTGATGCAATCTTATCAAATGCCATCTAGCAATCTTAGTACACCTACAGGATCATTTTTTATTTCTTTAATATAACATCTTAAGTATATTTTCTAACATGTTCCCTCTAAGGCTATTAACCTAACTGGCTTTTAGTTCCTCATCTCCACCACATCTGTTCCTAGGATGAGGTTTTCCTTTCCTGAACATCACAGATGTTCCCCTTCTTCAAAGAATGGGGTTTCCTTTCCCCCACCATCGATGCTGCCCTCAACCACATCTCCATTTCCCAGATATCCACCTTCATCCCCATCTTCATGCCACCTTAGCAGGGATAAAGTTCCTCACATCCTCACCTATCACCTCATGAGTCTCCACATCCAACACATCACTCTCCACAATTTCTGCCACCTTCAACAGGATTCTACCACCAAACACATCTTTACCTGCACCATCCTCCCCCATTCTGCTTCTGCAGGGATCATCCCTTCCATGATTCTCTTGTCCATTCATTCCTACCCACTGATCTCCCCCTGGCACTTATCCTGTAAGTGGAAGAGTAACACCTGCCTATTCAAATCTTCCCTCACCTCCATTCAGCGCCCAAGTCCTCCTCCTCTACATTGGTGAGACCCAATATAAATTGGGGGGGGGGGGGGGTGGCAGGGCTGGCTTTGCTGAGCACCTTTGTTCCAGCTGCAAGGAGGATTTCCCAGTGCCAACCATTTTAATTCCAGTCCCCATTCCCATATACATCCGTCCACAGCCTCCTCTACTGCAACAATGAGGCCATCCTCAGGTTGGAAGAGCAATACCTCATACTCCGTCTGGGTAGCCTCCTCCCTAACGCTATGAACACTAGTTTCTCTAGCTTCCAGTAATTTTCCTCCTCTCCTTTCCTCTTCTTCCATTCCCCACTCTGGCTCCCCTCTTACCTCTTCTCTTGTCCTTACCCCTGGTGTCCCTCCTCCTTACTTTTCTCCCATGATCCACTCTTTCTTTCTTATACCTTCTTCTCCAGCCCTTTATCACCCATCACCTTCCAGCTTCTTACCTCATCATTGCCCCCTCCCTCACCCACCTGGCTTCACCCATCACCTTTGAGTTGGTACTCCTTCCCTCTTGTCCACACCCCCAACTTCTTATTCTGATTTTTGCTTACTTCCATAGATGCAGCCTGACTTAGTGAGTTCATCCAGCATTCTGTATGTGTTACTTTGAATGCTCAGCATCTGCAGAATAACTTGTGTTTATGGCTTTTAGTTTCCTATCTTCTACCTCTCTCCCTTTTTAAAAGTCACATTTGCTCTTTTCCAATTTAATAGAATCTTCTCAGTATGAAAGGAAGTTTGAAAAACTCAACCTAACCAATCATTATCTCAAACAAAAAAATTAAAATGCTTTTAAGAACTCAGCTGGGATCCACCTAGTGAAAACTAAAAGTCAACATTCTACCTCAATGTCTCTAAAAGTTGGACGTTTGGAAAAGAGATCAAGGCTCATCAAATTGCAACCTCATTTTGTATTCTTATCTACACTCAAATAAGATTTAGCACCTCACAAGTTGTGGACTTGTCAAGTTCTTATGAAAGTTGCTGATCAAAAATAATGACCATTGCTCTGTCCATGCTATCTCATAGGCTAAAGTCTTACACCATTTTCATGTTTAATTTTCATTTGTTGACATTTTTCTGCTCCAATTATTGCATCTCATTTAGAACCATAGGATGAAATCTAACAAGACCTAGAGACTTGTTGGCTGTGCGAGGTGACAACATTGCCTATTATCACTTGTCTGATGATTTTAATCCATCACTTCCATACCTACCCCTTGATTCATTTCCAATTTACAGCTATTTCTGGATGTTATTTCTTTCCCCTAAACATGTGAGAACTGAATAAGTTTAGTATTCATGGATCATGATAAAGCAACCTGAAAGCTGTGAATGAAACCAAATACTGGTATTGATTGGAAGTCAAAATCCCAGAAAGAACAAGGCAGAGACTGTCTAAAACCACTGTTGAAATTAGAATTTTGTCACTTCCCAAACCCATGACCTTTACCATTTAAAGAGCAGTGGACAGCAGGCAGAGCACAATATTTCCCTCCAGGCCGTACTCTGTCCTAACTTGCAAATGGTTTGCCATTCTTCATTACTGTTCTTTCAACATTCTGTAAACCTTTATCCGATTGTAATGTAGATACAGTGAAGGTACAAAGGCTACAATAGGTTAAGCTATCAGTTTGACATGACTTTGTCAAAATCAATTAAGGATGTGCATTAACTGCTGCCCTTACTGTGGACATTCACCTGATATAAATGGATAAACCACCTCCTAAATCAGTGTTGCTAGTGGCACCTCACATCCATGCAAAATTGTCTACTAATAATTTCACTTACAATAGCTACAAGACTGCACACGAGTCAACCCTGAGAGAATTTTAATCCCAACTCAAAAGTAAACTTAATGCAGTTGTGCGCTGTCTCCATGGCCTCTTACAAAATGTCAAATTAGTGCAAAATTACAGAGTTACATACCCCAATCCAATTCTTAGAGTTTAAAATAAGGGTCAAATTAATCTTGTTGGAAACTTTTAAAGATCGCAAAGAAATCTCCTATTGGGTTGGACAAATTAAAACCTCTCAAATGTAGAACGTGTTAAGTATAAATGTGGCTGAAGAGCAACAAGAACCTCAAGTCTACAGTACATTTCAATTGAATTTTAGAAGAAATAGCTCCAGAAGCAAAGAACTGAAGCTTGTGAATCTTTATCAATTTCATTCCCTTCAATACGTAAAATGGCTGAATCTAAATTCAACCTCACTACTTTATCCACAACCCATATACACACTGAAAATTCCTAAACTATGTAATATTTTAAGAAAGAGCATACAAAGTGACAATCAAGCCACAGGTATACCCAAGTGTTCATTCCTAGCTACCAACAGTTAAGCAGATTTTTACCCAAATAATATGCAGAATTATAAGTGTATTTAACTGTACAATTTACAAATGATAAACTTAATTTAGTAACTTTTGTGTATCTGGCATCTAAAATGGGTTGATTACCCCAGCAGCATAACAAAATAAACTGGGGACCAAATGAGTAAGTGTATTACTCATTTGCATTTGACATAAATGAAACCAAGAGTAGCTAACCTTAATCTCTTGAAAAAGATTAATTGTAATCAGCTTCTGTAGAATCACCAAAACACAACAGAATGTTCAATTACAGTGATTCTTTTTTTTCACTGATTTCAAGTTCCAATTGCTCCAAAATACTATCTGGAACCACTCCCTCGTTACCTGACAAACAAGATAGCAATTGAACCCTAAAAACGTAGATCAAGGAAAGCAACTTTTCAAAAAAAAATACAAGACTAGGAAATCGTTATCTAGGTGGGAGAAACAGGAACTCTGGGAGATTTTTTTAAAAATTTGCTCAACCTTGCCCCAGAAGTATTTGGGGGAAACCAAGAGTAGAATGCATCCATGGAACAGGCCCCCCTGTTAGTCTAGTGGCCAGTGCTTGCTAAGCAGAGTCGTCAGCCCGCCAGTGTGCGGTAAAGAGCCTATACAACAGACAGCCAGCCATGCAGGGGCAAAAACAGCAAAGTTTGAAGCCAACGCTCACCTTCCCTACTCAGCCGCATGACCTCACGGTTTTTCCCGCACTCCTTAAAAGTTTCTTCCAATTCGGTGCCTGTGTAACAATTGGATACATCAGTCAGTCAGTCACATAGTTACTACACTTGCCTGGCTGCCTGCGCCAAGTAGACGCACAAACATTCCCAGCCCCGCTCAGCACACGCAGTAAAAAGTGTTTTTTCGGGTTAAACAGCGCTTTGGACTCACCGTCGGCCCCTTGATGTTTAGCGGCATCGATCCAGTGGGTCCAAGGCTGTCCCACCAACGCCTCGGGACTAGGTAGTCTCCGCTCCACAGTCGCCATTGCTGATCCTTCTTGCTGCCCGGCCGCTCTTCGGGCCGCGCTGACGTCATCCTCGGCCGTTTCCGCCATCTTTTCGCTACATTGTGCGCGGAGTTCCCTTTCCTTTAAGGAGGAGGCGGAGGTGATGTTGCTCTGCTACTGCCGGGGTTCGGCAACATTGTGGCAAGTCCCCTATCCTGCCGCAGCTCTGAATTTCTTCCACAATAGCAATATGCTGTACTTAAACAAACTCATAGGTAAATATGCTCCCTGAAATGGCGTTACAAATCCAATTAATGACTTTGAAAATTGACTTGAGACTTCTCAAGAAAATTGAGTGGCCAGAAAGATTGTCCCTTGTCATCTCTCTCTGCAGATGTAGCCTAACATTAAAGTGTTCTTTTATTTCAAATTTTCTAATGCACAATATTTTTGGATTTTGTTAAATGAAGTGGCTATTACGTTGGTTTAGACACGATAGGCCGAAAGACTTCCTTCAATAAGTTAGCTGGACTTCACTCTGATAGATGTCCGCTTCTGTTAACTGATTTACAAATCTCCAGGTTAAGTTTGGGGTTACAACGACCTTTTAGACATACTTAATTTGTTCCTGTTTTACACTTATGTCTTGAAAGTAAATGGATAATAATTTCTGAATGCGCACACTGTCTAAAAACTATTGATATTGAAGTCCCACAATTTAAAAGTTGGCTGTATGCCTTCTAGTGAGTTTAGATGGCCGAAAACCATTTTCTCTCCTGGTCGGTTTACATGCCCAGCGGTTTTCGAGATGAGGCAGGTGGCTGCATATTTTGCACAAATCTAACAGTGCTGCACTTCCTTAAACCCGAACGTCAATCTCCAGGCTCCTACGCTATGCACGCGCGTCACGGCTGGAGCTCTCGACCAGGGACGTTCCTAACTATACCATCAGCAAAACAAACAGCTGGAGGGATTGAAACTTGCAGGAAGTAGAAGAGTTTGCAATTATTAACCAAACCTATATTTTATCATTTGTAATACAATCTGTCACCTAAAATTCAGTCAAAATAGATCATTCTTAGTAAAACCATGATTTAGAAAATTTATTGTTCCTTATGTTATTTTTTTATGATCAGGGTGCTGCTAGGAAGGCCAGAATTGATTGTCGTTTCCTAAAAGAAGGTGGCCAATGAAGGTAGTGGTACAGTGTAATAGGAATTTCAGGATTTGCATCCCATGACAGTGAATCACTGACATCTAAGGTTGATTTGATTCCCATTTGATGGTGTCAATTAATGGACAAAACATAAATCTGCTATGAATAGGTAATCAATTTTAGCTTATTTCTGTCGGGCTCATTTATTTCTTTTCGTACTGATAATATATTGATCAGGGTTAGTCTGAGTTATGAACTGCTCAAATATATCCTCAAACAAGTTCCTGCACTGGGAAAAAATGTACCACAAGCAGAAAATAAATAGTTATTTTAATGTTATTTTATGCTGTTTATATTCACTTTAATAAGACCATAAGATATAGGAACAGGATTAGGCTATTTGGCCCATTGAGTCTGCTCCACCATTTTATCATGACTAATTCATTTCTCCTCTCAGCCCCAATCTCCTGCCTTCCCCCTCCTCCATCCCTTCATCTGAATCAAAATCAGAATCAGATTTAATATCACTGGCGTATGTCGTGAAATTGATTAACTTTATGGCAGTAGTACAATGAAATATGTGATAAATAAATATAGAGAAAAAACTGAGTTATGTTAAGAATATATATGTCTATTAAATACTTAATTTAAAATAAGTAGTGTAAAATAACAGAAATAAGAAGTAGTGAGGTGGTGTTCCTGGGTTCAATGCCCATTTTGGAATCGGATGGTGAAGGGGAAGAAGATGTTCCTGAATCACTGCGTGTATGCCTTTAGGCTTCTGTACCTCCTTCCTGATGGTAACAGTGTGAAGGGAGCATGTTGTGGGTGGTGGGGATCCTTCATGATGGATGGTGCCTTCCTAAGGCACTGCTCCTTGAAGGCGTCTTGGATGCTACAGATGCCCTGGCCAATGGGGAAAAAGAAATAGTGCATGATTCTTTTTCCATTCCGACTGGGAAGAACTTTCAACTTCCCTAGTGATGACACATCACTCCAAAACATATAATCTGCCTATTGCCTGCACCCAGGGTATATATATTGTGCTGCAACAAGTATTACTGAAATGACCGCACATTCCCCATCCCTGACCCCAATGACACTGAGCAACAGTTTGCATGGGACTGGAACACTGAGTGTTTTATTTTCACCCTAACTCTGAAGTACTTTATAGCCACTTTCTCTTTAAAAAATTTCAAAGTAAATGTATTATCAAAGTACATGTATGACACTATAAATAACCCTGAGATTCATTTTCTTGTGGGCATTCACAGTAAGTGCAAAGAAACACAATCGAATCCATGAAAAATTGCACACAAGATAGACAGACAACCAATATGCAAAAGACAATCATGCAAATAAAAAAGAAAAAAAATAATAAATAAGCAATGAATATTGAGAGCATGGGATGAAGAGTCCTTGAAAGTGAGGTTGTGAGAATAGTTAAGTGTTGGGGTGAGTAAAGTTTTCCCTTCTGATTCAAGAAACTGATGGTTGAGAGGAAATATATGTTTCTAAACCTAGTGGCATGGGTCCTGAGGCAGAAGAGAGAAGAGAGCATGGCCTGGATAGTGGGGGTTCTTGATGATGGATGTTGGTTTCCTGCAACAGCGCTCCATGCAGGTGTGTTCAATGGTGGGGAGGGCTTTAATCGTGATGGACTGGGCTGTATCCACTACTTTTTGCAGGCTTTTCTGCTCAAGAGCATTAATGTTTCTACACCAGACTGTGATACAACTGGTCAAAATACTCTCCATTGAACATCTATAGAAGTTTGTCAAAATTTTAGATGACATGCTGAATCTATGTAAAGTTCTAAGAAAGTAAAGTTGCTGCCATGCTTTCTTTGTAATGGCATTTACAAAGCAATTTACAATTTGTGTTGGCCCAGGGCAGATACTCCGAAATGATAATGCCAAGGAATTTAATGTTGTTGATCCTCTCCACCTCTGATCTCTGACGAGGACTGGCTCATGGACCTACAGTTCCACCTCCTGCAGTCAATCATCAGCTCCTTGGTCTTGCTGACATTGAGTGGGGGGTTGTTGTTGTGGCACCACTCAGCCAGATTTTCAATCTCCCTCCTATATTTTGATTCATCACCACCTTTGATTCAGCCAACGACAGTGGTGTCATCAGCAAACTTAAATGTGGTATTGGAGCTGTGCTTAGCCTCACATTCATGAGTATAAAGTGAGTAGAGCAAGATGCTAAGCATACAGCCTTGATGAGCACCTGCCCTGATGGGGATTGTGGAGATGTTGCCAATCCAAACTGACGGGGTACTGCAAGTGAGGAAATTGAGATTCCAGTTGCACAGGAGCTATTGAGGCCTAGGCCTTGGAGCCTACTGATTAGCTTTGAGGAGATGAAATTGAATGCCGAGTGGTAGTCAATGAAGAGCATCCCGATGTATGCATCTTCACTGTCCTGATGTTCCCAGGCTGAATAAAAAGCCAATGAAATCGCATCTGCTGTTGACCTGTTGTGATGGGAAGCAAATTGGGGTCGTTCAATCTCACTGCTCAGGCAAGAGTTGATATGCTTCATCACCAACCTCTCAAAGCACTTCATCACGGTGGATGTAAGTGCTACTGGATGATAGTCATTGCAGCAGGTTACCACGTTCTTCTTGGGCATTGGTATAAGTGAAGCCTGTTTGAAGCAGATGGGTAACTTAGACTCTCAAAGCAAGAGGTTAAGGATATCAGTGAAAAGCAGTTGAATAGTACAGGTCCTTCTTCAGTACTCGGCCAGGCACCCTGTCTGGGCCGGATGCCTGCTGTGGGTTTACGCTCCTGAAGGATACTTTGACAGAGACTGACATCACATGGTTATCGGGGGCTGTGGGAGTTCATGAGGGTGCCTCCGTGGTTTGATGGTCAAAGCGAGCATAAAAGGCATTGACCTCGTCTGTTGCCATTTATGTCGCTTGGTTTCACTTTGCAGGAGCTGATAGCGTTCAAGCCCTGCCACAGCAGTCGAGCATCCTTCAGAGATTCAACTTTGGTCCAGAATTGTCACTAAGCATATGAGATGGTTTTCCGGAGATTGTACCTGGACCTCCTGTATTTTACTTTCTTCTCACCACACATTTCTCCTTCTGCCAACACACATCATTATTGTGATTCACTGTGTGTTGTTCTCACTAGTGAGCAGTGCATTTATAATTGGTGAAACCCTTCTTTATGAACAGGTAATATTCAATGGTAGTCTTCAAATGTGTAATTGCTTGGATATGAATTTGTCTAAGTAGTCATGCACTTTTCTCCCAAAGCTAACAAAATAAAGTGGGAGAAGCAAAAGAAGAGAGTAGAATTACGGAATATGCATATCGATTGTTTTGGTGGTTTAAAGAAAAAGAGGTCAAGGATGAAAACTCCTCCAGAAGTTAGAGAATAATATTCCTCTTCATTCCTTCTCATTTTCCCTTTTCCTCTCCTCCTCCTCATCATTTCCTCTCACATACACTTTCACTCTCCCAAGCCTTATTCCTTTCTTTCTCACATTTATGTATTTCTTCCTTTCTCCTAACTCACCACTGATTTCTTCTCTTCTTTCTTCCTGCTAACTCACTTGTCAGCACCATCTTCTAATGTCCATCTCCCATTCTCCTTTATTTTCCATCTGCCCTTGTTGTATTTTAATTGTCCAAATGATCACAGGAACTAGGTTAGGCAACATGGCCTTAATATTTGAAATCAATCAGAATCAAAAACAGTTTTAATATCACCGACACATGTCATGAAATTTGTTGTCTTTGTGGGAGCAGTGCAATGCAATACATAATAACAGAAAAAAACGTGAATTACAGTAAGTGTTTGTGTATATATATATATATATATATATATATATATATATATAAATTAAATAAGTAGTGCAAAAATAGAAATAAAGTCATGAGGGTGAGGTAGTGTTCAATGGCCATTCAGAAATCAGATGGCAGAGGGAAAGAAGCTGTTTCTGAATCATTGAGTGTGTGCCTTCAATATGTCTCAATGTGTCTTCAGCCCATGTCGTTTCACTTTTTCACCCCACTGCAGAAGAAATCCATGCTTACTTTAGACCACGGGTTCCAAACCTGGGGTCCATGGAGCCCACGGTTAATGGTAAGGCTCCATGGCAAAAAAAAGTTAGGGAACTCCTGCTTTAGACTTTATGTCTGTATATCAAAATTGCTTGCAGATGGATGTCAGCATTCTGCTTCAAAATGTAAAATCTGTTTGTTGTCTTCATGAATTCCTTTAACATTAAAAGTAACTGATACAGCTGTGATCCTTGCATGGTAAAATGTTAGCCTATATTTATAAAGCACCCAATGGAATTAATATTCCTATTTTCCACTTCTATATGCTTCATTGCAAACTCTGGTTCTAAGTGTTCAGTGTTACAAGTTACGTTAGCAGACAGTTAAGGTAACTTTAAATTTAAAACACTTCTGTATGATTTCACACAGACACCTAAATCATCCCATCAGGCCAAATTTCTATCCGCCTCAAATCAATTTAAAAAAATGACATTAGAAGTTAATAAATTTTATCAAATAAATGGGCTCAATTCTGATAAATGCAAGTCTCCATGAAATTGTTCAGAATTTACACCATTCAGAAACTCTGGATGAACAATGAAATTCCGGAATTTGTTGAGAGTCAGATTAGAGGCGTTCAAGTCTGGAAATCAAGAATGCTACAAGAGGTGCAGGTGTGATCTCAGGAACACCATCTCACAGGCAAAGTGGAGATTCCGGACTATACTGGAATCAACAAGAGCTGAGGCAGGACTTGAATGCCATAACCTCCTACACAGTTAAATCTTGCCACATAGGGGACAGCAGAGCTTTACTTCCAGTTGAGCTCAATGTCTTCTATGCTCAGTTAGACCACCAGAGCAGGCTCCCATGTCTCCCAATGATCCTTTGGTCTCAGTATCTGCAGATGGCATGTGGGCTGCCTTCAACAGAGTGAATCCAAGGAAAGCATCCCATCTGGAGGGAGTACCTGGCCAAGTACTGAAGACCTGTGCTGACCAACTGGCTGGTGTATTTATAGATAGTTTCAGCCTCTTGCTTTGGCAGTGTGTGGTACCCACCTACTTCAATCACACATCAATCATACCAGTGCCCAAGAAGAGCATGGTAACCTGTCTAAATTACTATCACCCAGTGGCACTTACATTTGCAGTGATGAAGTGCTTTGAGAGGCTGGTGTTGAACCATATCAGCTCCTGTCTGAGTGGCGACTTGAATCCATTCCGATTTGTGTACCGAAGCAACAGGTCCACAGCAGGTGCTATCTCGTTGGCTCTTCGCACAGCCCTGGAAAATCTGGACAGCAAAGGTGCATACATCAAGGTTCTCTTTATCGATTCCAGCTCAGCATTTAATATCATCGTCCCCTCAAAACTAATCAGTAAACTCCCAGTGCAATTGGATCCTGGATTTCCTCACTTGTAGGCCCCAGTCAGTTTGGATTGGCAAAAACATCTCCTCCACAGTCTCTATCAGCACAGGAATGTGTGCTTAGCCCCCTGCTCTACTTGCTATACACCTGTGGCTGTGTGGCGAAGTACAGCTCCAATACCATATACAAGTTTGCTGATGATGTTGTGGGCTGTATCAAAGGTGGTGATGAATCTGCATGCAGGAAGGAGATTGAAAATTTGGCTGTGTGGTGCAATAACAACAGCCTCTCTCTCAATGTCAATAAGATCAAGGAACTGATAGTAGACTTCAGGAGAGGGAAAACGGAGGTCCATGAGCCAGTAATCTTCAGAGGATCAGAGGTGGAGAGGGTCAGTAACTTTAAATTCCTGGGTGTCACTATCTCAAAGGATTTGTCCAGGACCCGTCATATAAATATAATTGTGAACAAAGCATGACAATGCCACTACTTCCTCAGGAGCCTGTGCAGATTTGGCATGTCATCAAAAAACTTGGCAAGCTTCTACAGATGTGTGGTGGAAAGTGTGCTTACTGGCTGCATTATGGCCTGGTATGAAATCAGCAATGACTTTGAGTGGAAATCCTACAAAAGGTAGTGGTGGAGTGAACTCAAGCAACACACATAAAAGTTGCTGGTGAACACAGCAGGCCAGGCAGCATCTGTAGTGTCCTGACGAAGGGTCTCGGCCTGAAACGTCGACTGCACCTCTTCCTAGAGATGCTGCCTGGCCTGCTGCGTTCACCAGCAACTTTTATGTGTGTTGCTTGAGTTTCCAGCATCTGCAGAATTCCTGTTGTTTTTGGTGGAGTGAACTCGGCCTTTTCTCCTTGGAGCAACAGAGGATGAGAGGTGACCTGATAGAGGTGTATAAGATGATGAGAGGCATTGATCATGTGGATAGTCAGAGGCTTTTTCCCAGGGCTGAAATGGTTGCCACAAGAGGACACAGGTTTAAGATGCTTTGGAGTAGGTACAGAGGAAATGTCAGGGGTACGTTTTTTTGCAGAGAGTGGTGAGTGTGTGGAATAGGCTGCCGGCAATGGTGGTGGAGGCAGATACGATAGGATCTTTTAAGAGACTTTTAGATAGGTACATGGAGCTTAGAAAAATAGAGGACTATGGGTAAGCCTAGTAATTTCTAAGGTAGGGACATGTTCGGCACAACTTTGTGGGCCAAAGGACCTGTAGGTTTTCTATGTTTCTATGTAAAACCCTCCCAACCATTGAGCACATCTACATGAAATGTTGCCATAGCATCCATCATCAAAGATCCTCACCACTTAGGCCATGCTCTTTTCTTGCTGCTGGCATTAGGTAAAATGTACAGGTGCCTCAGGATTCGCACCACCAGATTCAAGAACAGTTACTACCCCTCAACCATCAGGCTCTTGAACAAAAGGGGATTGCTGCACTTATTCTGCTTCTGGTGTTCCTAAACTGACGATCTCACTTTAAGCATCAAAGTTGCTGGTGAACGCAGCAGGCCAGGCAGCATCTGTAGGAAGAGGTGCAGTCGACGTTTCAGGCCGAGACCCTTCCTGACGAAGGGTCTCGGCCTGAAACGTCGACTGCACCTCTTCCTACAGATGCTGCCTGGCCTGCTGCGTTCACTAGCAACTTTGATGTGTGTTGCTTGAATTTCCAGCATCTGCAGAATTCCTGTTGTTGATCTCACTTTAAGTACTCTTTATCTTGTTACTTCAGGCTTGTTATTTATTGCTATTTATTTATATTTGAAATTGCACAGTTTGTTGTCTATTGATCCTGCTTACAGTTACTGTTCTACAAATTTGCTAAGTTTGCCCGCAGAAAAAGAATCTCAGGGTGGTGTGCGGTGATGTATATGTACTCTGACAATAAATTTTATTTTGAACATTGAACTTCGTAGCAACATTTAGCCAGGTCAAATATGCTGGTCACTTACTACTTGGAATTTGCAAGTCTAGCTGAGGGAACGAGAGATCTTGGAGTACAATGTACTCTTCTTGAAAAGTAGTTCTAGGCATTAAAGCAAATCAGGGACAACAATTTATTTCAAGAGAGATAAGATTGAAAAAATAATGGTTAATATGTACTGACCTTGACTAGGTCGAAGCTTGTATAATTCACATTGTTCTTATCATCATGTTGTGAAAGGAATGGAGAGAATTAAGAGAAGATTAACAAGGATGATATCAGAAATACAATGATATGCATGTGAGGAAAGAATGAAAAGAGATTTTTCTCTTGAGAAAATAAGGTTGAAAATTTACCTCACAGTGATTTTCAAACGGCGAAAGGTTTTGACAGAGTGGATTCAATGGAAGTGTCTTCCCTTTGTGGGGAAGAGCATAACCAAAGGCCATCAATATAAATATGATCGACAGGAAATTTAGAAGACGTTCCTTAACCCAGTAGTTGATAAGGATTTAGAGCAGATGAGAGTAGTTGAGCAAGTAGTATTGGTGTACTTAAGAACATGTAAAACAGATACAAAAGTAGGATAC
This sequence comes from Mobula birostris, assembly GCF_030028105.1. Classification (NCBI taxonomy): domain Eukaryota; kingdom Metazoa; phylum Chordata; class Chondrichthyes; order Myliobatiformes; family Myliobatidae; genus Mobula; species Mobula birostris. The sequence continues at coordinate 30,517,629 of NC_092385.1, read as the reverse complement.
ATGGATTCATTTAGATGAGGAATGATTTAAAAAAAAGATACTTGACATGGACAAATTGGACTGAAGGACATGTCCAAATCCTATATTTGATTTAATTTATGAGCTTCTAGCAAAGAAAGCAACTTGTTTTGTTTACAACTTCTTGGTGGTCGTTTTGCTCCTTCCCTGTGCAGATGATTCCCCAACAATCTCTCAACATCTTTCACAATTTCACATCCTACTCCGTCCTTCCAACACCCATATATTTTGCTGTAGTTTTTGCACCCTGCAGTTAACGCTGGGTAGATCACTTCTCCTTAGAGTGTGTTTTCTGTTCATTGCTACCCCACCGCACCACCCCGCACCCCCCCCCCGCCCCTGGCTCTGCATCATTGTAGCACCTGTAGCTTCTGACTTTTGATACAGCATTTCCTTCAAATCACATGATTTTACCACATAAATTATTTTCACATGAAACCATTCCTCTTGGCTTTTGATATATAATTATCAAGATTCATATCCTCACTATAAAATGCATTGGAGGCAGTGATATGTGCAAAAAAAGACACAGTAATCTTCTTTAACATACTTCATCAAGAAAACAGAAGAGGCCTTTGATATTGATCTCAAGTTTATAGAATGGGAATTAAACAACCAATCTTTGAATTCGTAGAAATGAGTACTGATGCCAGCCAATTCTCAAGCTACCACATGAGGAACAATTAAACAGGTGAGTCTTGGAGAAGACCCTGTAACCATTGAATCACTCCCTTATGTAAAAACAGCAAGTATAATTTAGATTGTGATTGAAGTTTGGTAAAATGAGTTCATATTTCAGTCAATAATTTCAAGATCATAGAGGCTGTCTATTGCTCAATCTCTTGATTTATTCTAGGCGTTGAAGGGACTCCTTGGTTATCTTATTGTGAAATTATCTTCCTCGTGCAAAAGATATTCATCATGAACACAAGATACTCTGCAGATGCTGGGGTCAAAGCAACACTCACAACAAGCTGGAGGAACTCAGCAGGTCGGGCAGCATCCATGGAAACGATCAGTCAACGTTTCGGGCCGGAACCCTTCATCAGGATTGAAGAGGGAAGGGGCAGAGGCCCTATAAAGAAGTGGGGGGAGGGTGGGAAGGAGAAGGCTGGTAGCTTCCAGGTGAAAAACCAGTAAGGGGAAAGATAAAGGGGGGGGGGGAAGCAGGGAGGGGATAGGCAGGGAAGGTGAAGAAGGAATAGGGGAAAGCACAATGAGTTACATATGTGGAAATAAGTTTTTTTGTGTATAAGTTTCCTTTAGGGGCAAAGCAACCACTGCGCAATTTTATTCAGAGATTATTTTAAAAATTGTCTTTGTATGTTTGAGAACACAGTACATTTATACAAACAGATACTTAGTGTTTTATTGTATCATGTGATATATATATGACTAGTGTGTGGTCTTAGAATTCCCTATGAATTACACTAGCAGGTGGTCTTGCAAATGTAACATTAAGGGAACGATAAGAAACTGCGTTGCACTACCTAGCATCATGTAACAGTGTAACTTGAATCCTGAACAACCCCCCATTCTTTAACATGATGTAATTTTATTCTTTCCAAATTGATGGGGAGAATGTTACTAATTGGAATACACTATATGAATTTGTACTAATTTAAATTAAATCTGAAAGCTGGAGATGATTATATCTGCAGATGGTGATTATATCTTGTCAGATCTTGAACTAGATTCATTTGAAGATGTCTGCAGAGATCTAGCAATGAAAAAGTGAAACTTTGCATTGGAAAAGAAAATGGGTGTCATTTAAACATATTTTTTTTAATACAAACATTGGAAATCCAAAATAAAAGCAGAAGTACATTTGGTCTCTTTGTAACAGTGTTGGAGGGCACAGATTGATAGGTCAGGATGAAAAATGGGGGAAAACACACAAAACTGATAAGTGTCAGGCCACACAAGTGGAAAAATTGGGACATAACCATTGCAGCACTGACAACAGACATGTGAAATAGCAATGGGGAAAGATGTAACATGAATCTAAACCAAGCAGGTCTCTCTTCCACTAGACTTGAATGCGAGAGTCTTAGTTCAGCAAGAATGCTCCTGTTACTCCTTATCCATTTGAGATCACGTCCATCAATCCACATGCCCGTAGGGAAACAGTTACAATGGAGCACGGATAGTGAAGCAAGGGGAGAAATATGGCCAATTCATTGAAACATGGTTTCCTATGTCCTCGTCAACTGCAAAACAACAGAGAGCTTTACTGTATTTAGCCTGTACTGAGCATGTGCTTTACAGAATCAGAATCAGGTTTAATATCACCAGGATATGTCATAAAATCTGTTAACTTTACAGCAGCAGTACATCTATCTATACATAACTAAAATTCTCATTCTGTTTATCTGTTTGTGCCCTCAAATTAGCCCAAATGGTGCATTAAAGCAGCACTTTTTTTGACTAAATTGATTTAAAATGTACTAACTTACAGAATGCATGCAAAGGTCAGGGTTATATTCATTTAAAATTGCTCATATTCTAGCTTTCATGGAAACTGCGACGCGACACCACGACACATGCACATAGCCAGCCTCAGCAGCACCTCACGATGCTCACAGCAGCGACACCAACCATAGCAAAAGGTCAGGGCAACTATTTTGAGCGGTAACATTCTGCCAATCACCATCAGCATGTGCGGGATTGGGACAAATCAAACTGCGACCCATCAATAAGAGGTATTTAAATCTTATTGTAATGAAGTACTTCGAAACACCCTATTACCAGATTCTACACTTGGACTAGTAAGATATGGGAAAGAAGGAGAATAGGGAAAAGAGTGGAGGACTACTCCGGGATCTCTGAAGCAAATGTTCTGGGTCGAGTGTATACCGTTTCTCCACAAAGTGGTGACCTCTACTATTTGAGACTTCTCCTTCATCACATAAAGGGGCCAGTATCTTTCAAATCATTGAAAACACATGATGGAGATATCCTTCCATCATTCAAAGACATCTGCAGAGAGAGAGGATTGTTGCAAGCTGACGATCATTGGCAGCAAACAATGGAAGAGGCAGAGAGAACAAGAATGCCTAGAGCAATGAGAGTTTTGTTCATCGCCTTGCTAACAAACACTGAAATCAACAATCCACAGCAATTATGGATTCGGTTCAAGAATGCAATGTCTGAAGATTTCTTACCAATGGAGAGGAGAACGATCAATGATCCTAATATCATGATCGATGAGAGGCATCATGGACAAGCTCTTCTGTATTTCCAAGAGAGACTTGAGAACTTGGGCAAAACACTTGAAGAATATAACTTGTCGACACGCAAGAAACAGTACAATTTCTCGAAGTAAACTGCAATACAACAAGACAAACAGCAGGAATTTGTTTCACAGAAGGAGCCTCTATTGAATAATGAGCAAAGAGAAGTATCTGAATATGTGTGTGACTGCTTGGAAAGGAATCGCTCTTCAATGATTTTCATTGATGCACCAGGAGGAACGGGCAAGACATTTATCGTCAACTTGATCCTCGCTAAAGTTAGGGGAGATGGAGGTGTTGATGTTGCTGTAGTATCATCAGGTATTGCAGCAACATTGATGCCTGGTGGTAGGACAGTGCATTCAAGATACCCCTCAAAGTCAATGAAGATGCCCTTTGTAACATCGATAAAAACACCAATACTGCCAATTTACTCCGAAATGCGAGACTTATTGTCTGGGATGAGTGCCCCATGATTAGGAGGGAGAGCTTCGAAGCCGTGGAAGCTCTTTGTGATGTATGTGGCAAGAATGAGGCCTTCGGGGGTATTTTAACCATTTGCTATGGCGATTTCTTTCAGCTTCTAGCAGTTGTGAAATGAGGAAATGATGCTGATGTGGAGAATTCATGCATAAAGAAATTCTACTTATGCAGAAGCTTTATCAAGTTTCAATTGAAGAAAAACATGCGATTGAATGAGGGAGAAGGACGATATTCTGAGTTCTTATTGGATGTTGGAGAAGACAAGATTGAGAAAACTGAAAACGATGGAATCGAATTACCTGAAGATATAATTCTGCCAGCAAAAACTATGGAAGAATGTATTGGTTTCATCTACCCGGCATTCAGAACTGTTCTGGAGGAATTCTGTCTTGGTTCCTCTCAATGAAATGATGCAAAAAATAAACTTCACATGCATTAGATGCTTCCCAGGAATCATGAAAGAATAGTGTTCCTTCAATGCCGTAAGTGAAGGAGCTAATGCCACACATTTTCCAACAGAATTCCTTGATTCAGTTGAACTCTCTAGATTGCCACCACATAAACTGAAATTAAAGAGGGGATCCCCCGTCATTTCAATGAGGAACTTGGATCCACCAAGGCT